>NC_139247.1:27258253-28723662 GCF_977018435.1 Lepisma saccharinum
GAGAGGATTTAAGAAATGCATAAAGGAGACAAGAAGACTACCAAGTTTGAAAGGCTTTCCAAAGATACACAAAGAGGAGATAAAGTTAAGACCAGTAATGAACTGCAGAAACAATATTTTGGAACCCTTAGAAAAGAAATTAAAGAAAGTTAGTGACGTGTTAGTAACACAGCAAGAAAGCAGAGCAGTTACGAACAGTGAACAAGTAGTAGACCTCATAAAAGGACTTAAGTTAAATGAGATGAAGACGACAATGTTTAGCTTAGACGTGAAAAGTATGTTCCCGAGCATCAGAGGGGACACGTTTTGGACATTATTAAAAAGAGAATGGGACAAGAAATTATAGGAGAATGGGATAGTGAAAGGGTAGTGAAGGCGCTGGAAACCATTTGGAATAACGGTTACAGTATAATGGGAGATAAAATAATGTTAATGAGTGAAGGACTAAATATAGGTTCCAGTCTAAGCCCAGCATTGGCTGAATTGGTTATGAATGAATGGGAAAAGAAAGTGATAGAAAAAGGAGGTGACAAAATAATTCTGTTTTGCAGATATGTGGACGATTGTTTTGGCATATGGAAGGGAACGAAGAGGCAGCTTGATATTTTTGCCAAAGAAATACAAGATGAAGAAAGAGGGATATTATTGGAACTTGAAATAGAAGAAGAAGACAAGTTAAGCTTTCTAGATATATTGATGAAAAGGAAGAGAGGACAAGAAATTGAAACCGCTTGGCATCAGAAGAAGTGTGCAGCAGGGGTATTCTGCCACAAAAGAAGTGATGTAAGTGAGGTGACAAAAATAAATTTTATAAAGAATATGGAGGACAGAATCAAGAAAATATGCATGAAAGAATGTGAAAAAGAAGGCAAAATAAATAGCCTATGGAAACAGCTGGAACAGAATGGCTATGAGAAGCAGGATAGATTGGACATAAACAGAAGAAGGAAGAAAACGGGCAGGGAAGAATTGGAAGAGAAAGAAAAAGAGGAAGAGAAAGAAAAAGAGAGAAGGTTTGGAATAAGGAGTATGGGGAAGACCACAGAAAAGATATGCAAAGTGCTTAAGAAAGCGGGAATTAAAACTTACAGGAAGGGAGGGAGAAGCATCTTAGGAATAGCGAGGAATGCAAACAAGAAAAAGGAAAACAGAGAAGAGGAAGAGGAAGGGATTATCTACGAAGTGAAATGTAAAGAATGTCAGAGTGTGTACATAGGAGAAACGAAAAAGAGGCTGAAAGACAGGTTGAAACAACATAGGGATGATGTACGACTTAAGAGAGAAAGAAATGCAATATTTAAACACACGAGAGAAACAGGACATGACATAGAGTGGGATGAGGCTAAGCAGATAGGAAGGGAGAAGAGAATGCTAGTGAGAAAATGGAAGGAAGCCAAGGAAATAGAGAAGAAAGGTGAAGAAGACACAATGAACTGGAATGGGGGATTGAAGTTAAACAAAGAATGGAAGAAGGTGTTAGAAAGAGTGGAAAGGACGAGAGAGAAAGAGGAGAGGAGAAGGAAGAAAAATGAAGGGAAAAGAGCGTGAGATTAAAAGTCCAACCACATTCTATATGGAAGTAATTGTGTTTAGCCTTTTAGGTGAAAGTTAAGTTGGAAAGTGAAAGTCACCTGCTAGAAAGTTCCAAACAACTTTCTAAATAGTCTGGAGGGAGTAATGTTTGTGTATATATAATGCCCTGTTTTTGTATCTTGTTACTTTTGTACTTGATACAGAGTCTGAAGAAGACCTTGCTAGAAGGTTGAAACGTTACGTTTAGTTTATGTTTTTAATAAAATAAATTATTGCCTTGGTCAGCATATTTAGTTTTTCATAACCAAATAATAATAATATAGATAATCATGACATGTTAACTTTCAATATAAAACACATTCCTTCTTACGTCATTTGCACTTATGAATTTGTTTTCAATTTTGGTAATGTCAATATACTTCCATTGATATTGTGGTGACTGCCTTTGACTTGGCCAGAGACAGGCAAGGAAGGGGGGAATGTGTTGCTTGGTTGCCTTTGCACAAACACATTTGAAACAATTATGTTTTATTATGTTAACTTCCATCTCAATGTTTTAATTGCTTATTATATTTTGATAATGCCAAGTCAGCCGGTGCAAATGTTGCTTGATCGTAAACAAACTTTGTCTGAACCAACTTACGCTTACGTTATTTCTAAGAAGCAAATGGTTTTACAACAGTTCCCCCAGGCCACAGAGGATCAGCTTATGTCTTACGTTATATCAGGATTGAGATCGAAATATATTGCTTGCCTGTCCAATAAAACATTTGCCAAAACTGAGGATCCACCTTCAAAACTTTGAGAGACAAGAATCCCTTATTCAGACACGAAGAACGGAAGAGCAGAATGAATTTGAGCGAGCATTCAATCACGCTAAATATCTGCAGTCTTTCTATTCTACATCTCATTCAACTTTTCCCAGTACCACGCAAACAATGCACATGCAGTCAGCATTCCCAGGTTTGCCTTCAACCGCTGCTATATTCATTCCACCGACCCAAATACTCTCTCCTGCAGGACGCGCAAAGGTCGGGGAAGAGGGGGCGACACTCGGGAGGGATTCTTATTAACTTAGCTCATAATATCAGGAAGAACGTGGAAGAGATAGATACAGGTGTAAGGGGGTTATTAGCGTCAAGGATAAATATTGGAAACTGGCATTTATATATAATAGTAGCCTACAGGCAACCGAAAAATTCAAAATTTCACTCAGAAAAATTCTTTGAGGACTTGACAAAATGCGTAGAGGATATAACAGATAGCGACCCAACAGCAGGCATTATAATATTAGGAGACATGAACGCCAGAATTGGAGACGAAGAAGTCATATCGGAAGGGGAGGGGGGAGGGGGGAGGGGAAGAAAAAGCAAGGATAAAACTATCAACACGGACGGCAGGCAGCTATTACAAATGTGCGAAGCGATGAACCTAGAGATATTAAATGGGAAATATTTTGGAGATCGGGACGGGGAGTATACATTTATAGCTCAATCGGGGAAAAGTGTCATTGATTATGCTATTTGTTCGAGGGAAATAATAGGGGAGCTGAGGGACTTCTATGTAGGAGACAGAATAGATTCGCACCACTTCCCAATCATATTGTCACTGAGATCAAAACCATATGAGGTGAACCTGGGAGAACAGAGTGCACAGAAAAAGGGAAAAGGGGTACAAACTAGGAAAATTCCGAAATTTAAATGAAACGAGGCGGAAAGGGAAAGGATGGGAGAAATCATGGGGGACGGGTTTACGTTGATGATGGCAAAGCAAATAGAGAGAGAAATGGAAAATGGGGAGGTGGAAAGAGCCGTAGACTTGTTGCAGCACACTATTACAAGAGCAGGGAGGCACATGCGAGTGCACAAAATAAAACAACCAACGAAAAGAGGGTGGTACAACGGAAAATGCAGGGAAACAAAAAAGACTTTGCAAAAAGCACTGAGAGATTTTAGGATATTAAACAGTGAAAATAAAAGACAGCTGTATGTAGAACTCAGAAGAAAATATAAGCAAATCATAGAACAGGCGAAGCAGGATTGGAAAGTAAAAAATACGGAGATGCTAGAAGCAGCAATGGAGACAAAAGACACTAGAGCGATATGGGGGGTGATAAAGAAGCTAAGGGGAAGTAAAGGGACCAACAGTACCATAGAGCCAAAAACATGGGATATATATTTTGCAGAACTATACAAAATACCAGAGGAGGAAGGGGGAAACAATGGCGTAAATGGAATTTTCCAACCAATCCTGGGGACACATATTCCTGTCCTAGACAATGAAATAACGGAGACGGATGTCAGACGAGCAATACAAAACTTGAAAAGCGGGAAAGCTGCAGGGGCGGATGGAATTTTGGGGGAAATGGTAAAAACAGGACTACAAAGGCCCAATATGGTGGGAGTAGCTACACGTTTGTTTAATAGTATGTACAACAGGGGATTATTCCCCGAGTGCTGGAGCCAGTCTATCATCTGTCCCATTTACAAAGGAAAGGGGGATATGGACAATCCAAACAACTATAGGGGGGTCTCGTTACTTCCAGTATTAAGTAAAGTCTACACGAGCATACTGTACTGGAAAATTAAAAAATGGACTGACATATTCGACAAAATAACGCCATTACAAACCGGATTTAGAGATAAGAGCACCACGTTGGACAATATATTTACACTCCAAACATTGATGGAAGAAAAACTAAAGAAAAAGAGAGGGAAGCTATATACCTGTTTTGTCGACTTCCAAAAGGCGTTCGATACTGTAAATAGAGAAAAACTTTGGGACAAATTGTGGGAAATGGGAATGTCGGCCATGATGATAAACGCAATAAAGGCAATATATTCAAAAGTAGAATTCTGTGTACGGTGTCAAGTGGATACCGTGACAGAGAAACGAAAATCGGAAGCGGGGGTAAAGCAAGGATGTGTTCTGTCACCCCTGCTCTTCACTCTCTATATAAATGATATAGTGGCGTATGTAGAGGGTGAAGAAGCCGACACCCCCAAGGTCGGGACGACAAGGGTACCAGCGCTCTTGTTCGCAGATGATGTGGTTCTGATCTCGGAGACAAATGCCGGCCTACAAAGGGCTCTGGATGGGTTGGAAAGATACAGCAGAGAATCCAAACTGCAAGTAAATCTTACAAAAAACAAAAGTTATGGTGTTCAAGAACGGATATGTATATGGAAAAGACGAAAGGTGGACTTTCAGAGGGCAAGAATTAGAAAGGGTAAAAAGAATAAAATACTTGGGATTAGTTCTCACTATGGCAGGGACGTGGACAAGACATATGCAAACGGTACAAGGAAAGGCTGGGGCAATAACAAACGAAATAATGCGGACAGTATGGAAATTGGAGAAATACGATATACATTTTGTGGGAAAACTGTATCGTACATTATTAATAGGGTCAATAGAGTACGGGAGGGAGATATGGGGAGCAAAGGGGGGCGATGCACTAAACAGAATCCAATGCACATTTTACAAGAGGGCTTTGCATATCAGCATGGGCACTGCAAACTGCGGCGTACTACGGGAACTTGGATTGGTAAGGGAGAATACGTGGGGTATGTTGAGAAGGGTTAAATACTGGGCGACATTAATATCGAGAAGGGAGAACTCGGTAAAAGGGCAAGCGCTGATGCAACAGGTGCAAGGGGAGGAAATGGGAACATGGGCGAAAGAGATCAGAGGTAAACTATACGAAATTGGACTGGGATGGATCTGGGAGGGGGAACACGTCGACCAGGGGACATTGCAATTAGTGAAACAAAGATTAGAGGATATAGATAGGCAGGAAACAATAGCGGAATGTGAAACCAAGAGATCGCTCGAACTCCAAAGAAGGGGACCGCGGGAATGGGGACAGGTACCGTACATCAAGAAGGTGAGCATGGTGGCAAGAAAGGGGTTGGCATGGATCAGGCTAGGGGGATGGAGACACAACACAGTAAAAAATGAGGAAGGGATATATAAATGCGTATTATGCAATGGTGAGGATGGGACAGAACATTTATTCTTATGTCAGGACACGCGCGTTCTGCAGGAGGAGAAGCTACGCAACATCAGCTTGGAAACTGTGTTCAAATCAATCGTAGTGCAAAGGAACATGGAACTATTGGAAAAAGTGGGGGTTTATTTACAAACAGTTAGGGGAAAAAGAAGTGTTGCACAGAGACGGGATAAGGAAGAGGAATAAGTGTTAGTTTAAGTGAGAACAGTTAAAACAACCAGAACTGCTATTTTACACCTATACGAAATGTAATGGAAAGTGTAGTGTGTAAGAAAAATCATAGTTGTGTAATACGAATAGATGTAGTGCGCACAGCCGATGGCTCGCACATGAGATGAGCAATAAATACTTACATTTCCCACAACACCATCCCAGCACATTCCATTCCCCTCCAGCGTACATGCAAAGCTATACAGAACTAGCCCCCCTACTCCCCTCCCCTCTCTTCCTGTTTCCCAACAAAGCAAGGCCGTTCGACCGCTAATACATCAACAACAACCTGTCCCTGTAGCAAGCAGTTCCTACACTGTGTGGCACCAGCATCTGCGCCTACACATCTTCCTCCAGTACCCCTAGCGGCAGGCACGTATCCAGAGGAGGGGCTTAGGGTGCTCGAGCCCCCCCGAAAGTTTTAGGTTTGCACTAGATAAAATGAGGTTTTTGGTTTCTTGTGGTGTGAAATAAAATAATGTGACAATAATTTAAGGAAATAAATAATTATCGTGGCAAGACGGAGAATGTTCCGTAACCCTGTTATTGATAAAAGCACGTATCCAAGATGGGGCACAGGGGGCTCGACCCTTTCCCCAGGAAATGTTTCAGTTTACGTTAGATAAAATTAGGTTTTTGGCTTCTTAAATAATGTGAAAATAATGTAAATAGAGAGATAATTATCGAGGCAAGACGGAGCATGTTTTATATCCCTGTTATTATTAATAGCACGTAGCCAAGGTGGGGATGAGGTGGCTCGAGCCCCCCCCCCCTCAGGAAATTTTTAAATTTACACTAGATAAAATTAGATTTTTGGCGTCTTGAATAATGTGAAGATAATAAATTTATAAATGTGAGAGAAATAATTATCGAGACAAGACGGAGTGTTCTATAACCCTATTGTTGTCAATAGCACGTACCCAAGGTGGGAATCAGTAGGCTTCAGCCCCCATTCAGGATTTTTTTTTATTTACACTAGATAAAATTAGGATTTTGGCTTCTTGAATAATGTCATGATAATTTGGGAGAAATAATCATCGAGACAAGATGGAAAATGTTCTATAACCCTGTTATTTTTAATAGCACGTATCCAAGCTGGGGTTGAGGTGGCTCGAGCCCCACCCCCCAGGATTTTTTTATTTTACACTAGATATAATTAGGTTTTTGGCTTTTTGAATAATGTGACGATGATTTAAGGAGATAGACAAGTATCGAGGCAAGACGGAGAATGTTCTATAACCCTGTTGTTGATAATATTGCACGTAAACTTTTCTTGCGCTTTCGGTGTTGTCTCAGCGCACTTGAGGACTATGTAGAGACTTGTCAGCATTTGGAAGCTGCACAACAAAGGTAGCGCCACACGTAGGGCAATTCGTTGTAATTTCTAATCTCTGGAAGGCGGGAGAGGGTACGTTCTTGAATGAGAGAAGGAGTCAACTACTGGCAATATTAACGAATCGTTTCATCTGCGGAACGTTCTACAATATAATGAGGATATAAATACGCGGATTCAATTTTTCGATTGATCTGTACAAAGAATCGGTTAATGAGATTTCAGAGGTAAGTGTGACAATTCATACAGTCGATTGGTGATCAGATCAGTCAGCGTCCTCTGATTGCTTTATAAGATATAGTGATTCGAAAATGAAGACATTGACGACAGCAGAACTTCCGGGCCTCAGTGTGGTGCTAGTTCGGTTCGAGGGCCGAAGAGATCAATGCCTCTCTCTCTCTCTCTTCTCTCAAGTGAATATTTCATCAGTACCGGATATTAAAACAGAAATAAACTGCATAGATCAACTCAAAATCAAAGTTTTGAGTGATGCTTTAGTTTTGCCAGAACTAAATTTCGTATATGCAGTGTGAGAATTTCATGATATAAAAAAATACTTTTGTTTAAGCCTACTGGGTTCGAAACACATTCAAACACTTACCTATCATAAAGAGACAGCCGAAAATTTTATGTATGTCGAGAAGAGAAAGCAGGAAGATGTTGCATATGTAGACATTTTAGGCGGAAATTGCAGGCTCTACCAGGATCCAAATCAGGGTTCTACCAACTGAGCCACCTAGTCATCCTTTACTTCAACCGATTTTTCGTTAAAATGTCTACATAGTACATGTCCTGTGTATATCAAATCGTAAGGTGTTGCCTGTATAGTGAACAAGCACAGAAAATATAGGAGAGAGAAGAAAACTGAGGAGCATTATCACCGGTTGAGGATAATTTTTTCTGTAGTCAACAAGAGCTACTACTTCGAGGTGACAATGACAGTGGCCTAATAAGGGAGATTTCACACCGTGTCGCCTGAAGATTAGGTTTGTGCGGCCTTTTGTGTCGCTACGGTGTGAAACGTTGCTGTTGATTGGCCCATTCCAATCGACATGTATCGCGTGTCCCTTCGGTCTGAAACCTTCCTAAGTCTTGAAAATCCAAGTCACAAGGATGGAAAATAAGGGCCTTGTTAAGGTTAGGTGTGAAGGCAGGCAGACGACAGCACCCTAAAGGATCATATTCAAACCTGCAGGAAGAACGCATCTCCAATACGATGATAAAAACTTCTGGTGAGTGCATTTTTTAAAAAAAAAATGTCCGAGATAAAGAGAGGCGTGCCCAGGATTTTCGGAAGGGAGAGGGGTTACGCATACTATTTTTGGTGGTCAGTCCTGATTTTGCCATTTTTCCCTGTCTTTGACGTTACTTTCTTTTTTTTTTTTTTTAAAAAAAAGGAATACTGGGTCAAATGGGGTTATTACTTCACCATCCCTCCCTTGGGCACGTCACTGGAGATAAATGAGTAAGCATTTGATCATACTGGGAGACGAAACATTAGATGTGTTGGGAACGGAAGGGTTTTTCACTGTGCATTAATTGTTTCGTGATCCACCTGTATTCGAGAAGACTTCCTTTGTTTCGTGCCGATATATAACAAGACAGCGGAAGCTGTAACAGGCATTTTTGAACACTTGTGAGTGCTAAGGCCTGAATCTGAACAATTTGGTGGGTTTTGACTTTTATAAGAGCTAAAAAAATGGGAGAACAAGACACGTTAGTGGTGTTCAGGCTCGAATCAGAGAGTAATATTCGAGAGCTGTCCGCAACCCACAATTTGAATCTCGCGTTGTTGAGTGGATTGTCCATCCCGTGCATGTGTAACAGCTTCGTAAAAACACTCAAAGATACCATAGATGTTTTTATGCCTGATGAGAAGAAATGGACAAACACACATACTGAGATGGTTCCGGCACACATTATTAATGCATGGAAACAGAGGAGTCGAGTGGTAAAAAATGTTCCGATTTCACGTTCTGATTAAAATGATAGCCTTACAGTGGCAACGATTTAAGGGATAGTTGCTCCCCACGTTTTATTTTTCTGCCTCAACATTATGGCCTCTTAATGTTAAGCCTTGGCTACCAAGAGAAAGTAAACTTTCCTTGCAACGCCCTCCGCACCCCCCCCCTCCCCAGTTTTGTAACCCAATTGCCACCATTGGTCTTAAACATACAATTGTGAGGTTCTTACTATACCCCTTAAAAATGTTGTTGAGCCCCCCCCCCGAAAGGAATTCCTGGATACGTGCCTGCCTAGCGGCGATAATCCGAATCCAATGAACTCTTTGACAGCACAACTGAGCAATTGTAAATTATCCTCGCCTGATGCTGTTCTTTTCTTGCGCACGAATGTGATAGAATAAGCTAGAAATACACAATCTTAACAACCAGGGAAATACCTCCAATAACCCCGAAAATCTTTCAAAGTGAAGGAAAGGTACATCAAATTCCTCCCAGCTACAATTATAGGATTAATCGCACAGACGAAATTTCTCGAAGGAATTTCCGAAGTAACTCTCGTTTTCTCTCACGAGGTGGTTCACGAGGAAATTTTCGTGGTAACTCTTCAAGGGGCCACAAATATGCACCTTACTGTGGGAAGAACAATCATTCTGCTTCGATCTGCTTTTATAACCATGACAGTCTAAGTTAAACTCCTAGATGTAGTAACTTGTTGGAACGAAGTTACTAATGAAGGAAAATGTACTCAAGTTCCTATTATTGGAAAAAAAATTGGACTATATTTTGTTAATGCAAGGGTAAAACATGAAAATATTGACCTCCTTGTAGACATAGGGTCCCAGATCAGCCTGATTCTACTGCATTTAATTCCCCCTCATGTAAAATCTTAGACCGTAAATTCTCACATACAAGGGAGCACTGGTTCGAAACTGAACATAACCAAAATTGTATTCATACCTCTTTTTATCAGCAAAACAGTTTTCACACCCTTTCCGGGTTATAGAATCAACAAATCTACCACCTATTCTTTGCAATGACTTTTTAAAAACACAAAAGTGTGATATTGTACTGAGCAACAAGACTCTCACTTTACATCATTTTGGTCACATTCCGAAGTGGAATATCTCTAGAACAAGCAAAAAAGTTCACACTATGTCAAAACTAATTTTAGATCAGATAGAAGATAACGAAGTGTTTACATGCCAAGCTACAATTAAATAAACTATTCAGCTTCAAACGCATATCCGTAAGCACATTTGTTTGAACTTGTCCCCCTGCCCCCTCATCTGTAAAAAGCCAAAATTTGCTTTTCACACCTTTCAATGAATTTATGAGTAAATATGACCTTACAATCCCAACTGCATCACTGGATCCCCTGTGATCCAAGTAGTTAACCCAAATGAAACTGTAGTAAAGTTAGAACAACACACTTCCATTGGTGACGTTTCAACTTGTGACATTTTAACTGACCTAACTTCAGTTTGGGATGAAACAGGTAACAACGTTACCCAATCATATACTTGTCAGGAAAAAAGTGCTGTAGATCAGAAACTCAGTGAAAGCCAACAGAAATTTGACCCCTCCTTATTCAAAATTAATCCTTACCTCCCACCGGAAGAACGAGAAAGAATTCTTAGGCTCGTTCACACATACGCAGATGTTGTTTCTTGGGCAGGTGACAAACTTACAAAAACTAACATTTTAAAATATGACATCAAACTTAGGACAAAAGAACCAATATTCGCACGAAACTATCCAGTACCTGCCTTCCGGATTCAATGAAAAAGGAAATTAACAAGGAGTAATCAGCGACTGTAATGGTAGTCCTTATCGTTACCCAGTACTTTTAGTAAAGAAACCATATGGCTCTTTTAGGGTCGTCTCTGATGTGAGAAAATTAAATCAAAATATCCTCCCCTTAAGATTGCAGTCCCCTGATATAAATACGATATTGTCAGAATTAGCAGGGAAGAAATATTACACAGTTGTAGACCTCAAGAGCGCATTTTTTCAAATAGAACTTACTAAAAGATCTAAGGACATTACAGCCTTTTCTATCAATAATCTAGGATCTTACCGATATAACCGATTGCCCCATGGAATGAGTATATCTAGCTAAGTAATGAACAAAGTCTCAGAACTCGCATTACAAGGCATTGACAGATCAGAGCTCTCCGTGTACACGGATGATATTTTACTGTATAGTGATCTCCTTGATGAAAAGATGGATTTAATTGAGAGTCTTTAAAAAGCTTATAAAAGCTAATTTCAAATTGGTTCCACAGAAATGTGGGTTTATTTTCACAGAAATTCCTGTTTTAGGTCACATAGTCTCAAAGAAAGGCTTCTGAATTTCAGAACATATTTTGGAAGCCATTGTAGATTTCCCCCTTCCCCATCCAAGAAAAAACTTCGACCTTTTCTTGGACTTGTGAATTTTATTCGACGCCACATTAAAAGTTTTGGAGGTCCCACAGCATGTTTATTTAAGCTCCTACGTAAAAATGAAAAGTTCGTACGGACTTCTGAACATCAACAAAGCTTTGCTACCCTGAAAGAAATGATCACGTCCGCCCCTATTCTCAGGGTTTTTGACCCCTCCGCCACTCAATTGTCCATGTTGATGAATCTACAGAGGGCCTAGAAGGAAATTTCTCCCATTACGACGATGAATGTAATTTACACCCCGTCGCATTTTGTTCCTGCCCGATAACCGCGACCGAACAAAACGCAGACATATTTACACTCGAAGTTGCAGGTGCATATTAAGTGTTAAAAAACTTTCAAGTTCTTTTTAATCAACAGCCACTTCACTGTTTACACTGACAATCGTGGACTATCCTACCTAAAGACGACTAAGAGTCATTCCACGCCATTTCAACGAGGTCAGGACACTCACCAACTCCGATTTAGATGAAATTTGGTATACGCCTTTCCTTTATGGTTGAAAGAAACCACGTAATTTTTTTTCACTCTATCTCAAACGGTTTTCATTTTACAGCACTTTGAAATGTCATTAAATCAGTGTTGTCTGTCACTCTGGAGACCCTCGACACAAGATACCATTAGTTACATTTTATTTCTTTTCTTCTTAACCAATCATCAGATCGCTTTGAAATTTTACTCAAATTTCAATGCAATAATGAAAATGTCGGAAAAAATACATCAGCACTCAAAACATTTTACAAATGCCTATAAAAAGACTAATAATGGATTTGTAGCCTAATTTTTGTGGTGGGAAAAGTAGGTTACGAAAATCTGAATTTTCATCATGTGGGTATGATGGAACCGAAAACTTTTGATGTTGAAAATCATTGCAAAGACATGCTCGTTCTCTACAAGAAATAAATTTTTGGTTCTTTATTCCTTGTAACAAAAATTTTACGTTTTTGGAAATTACCTAAAATTTCAAGGTCAATCCTTAAAAAATGGTCCAGCATTGGTCGCTCCACGATTTTTTAAAAAAATCATTTGTTTGTCGTTGTAACCCCTGTACAAGGGTAGTTCAAAACATGCATTATTTTTCTAAAACTAGACTTCGTTTGAAAATGGCGGCCATTTTTGTTTCATGACTTGCAACATTTTTGGCCTATGCAGACAGTTGCGATAATTATGATAACTCAGCTAAGAAAAATTATAGAAATCTGGGGTAAAAACATTGTTTTCAGTACATTTCAAGCTACATTTTATGTTCCACATCTTTTTTTACCACATCTAATGCAAATGGCTGAAATTTAGGGTCAAAACTGACTGATATTCAATTTTGAGAGGAAATCAATGTATAGGATATTTTTGTAGTAGGTAAGCAATGAAACATCAGAGCTATATTTTTTACAGGAAACATGCACATCCAAAGTTTCCGCAGAAAATATTTGACACACAGCCGTACACACCTTTTCTTTGATAATAGCTACTAACGGGCTTACTATGCCATTCGTATGTTGCAGTTAATTAATACATACAATAATTGTAATTGCATGATAGTTCATTAAAAGTAAATAATTATAACTAATAACGTAAATTTGTCTATTTTTGCCAAAGACCCCCTGTTGTAACTTTGTTTTCATGTAATATCAATCTCGAAATTTTTTACAGGTACCTCTTTATGCAGTAAATATCAATTTTTATTAGGTTCCCAACCAGATATTGGTTTGATTTCAGTTTTAAGTAAACTTTATACACGGAAGACTAATCGAGACTGGACCTACAGTTTATTAAAGTGGGATCCGAACCAGTATGTGCCTCCACTGGGTATCGAGAACCAGTATCGTTAACCCCTTGATTACAAAACGTCGACGTAACCACTATGCCATCGGGAATACCTTTCCAACCACACATATATTTGGGGCTCAAACTTTGAGAATAATGAGCATTTTCAAAGAGATTTAACTCAGTGCGGAAAACAGCAACAGAGCTCAAATATTTTCTGCTGAAACTTTGGATGTGCATGTTTCCTCTAAAAAAATTATAGCTCTGATGTTTCATTGCTTACCTACTAAAAAAATATCCTATACATTGATTTCCCTTCAAAATTGAATATCAGTCAGTTTTGACCCTAAAGTTCAGTCATTTGCATTAGATGTGGTGACAAAAGATACGGAACATAAAAAGTAGCTTGAAATGTACTGAAAACAATGTTTTTACCCCAGATAAAATGTGTTACCCTAGATGTGTTATTTACACATGAAATTGTGTTGAAAGAGTTGCACGCTCTCCACACTGGAGAGGTAGAAAGAATTGATGTTTTCGCTCTCTGGCAATGAAAGATTTTGTGCTTGGGACGTGTTTTGGAACTGGGAACATTAAATGATATGGCTGATAATAAGTTGGAATCGCCTATTATACCGTTAATTACTTTATACAGAAAGAGCAGGTCGTTTACTTGTCGTCGGAGTGCTAGTTTGCTGAAGTTGGTCTCTGAGATAGATTATCGTATGAATCGAATGTTGGATATTCTCCACAGGCTTTAAATTTGAGATATCTAAGAAACTTTGACTGAATACGTTCTAGTCTATGAATTAAGTCTATTTGAGTGGGATTCCAGATTACTGACGCATATTCTAGTTTTGACCGTACGAGGGAATAGTAAAGTATTTTCACTGGTTCTATTTTCATGAAGTCGTGGCTTGACCGGATTATAAAACCTAAGTTTCTGAAAGCGTCGTTAGTAACAGTTTCAATATGCTTATTAAATTTGAGCTTGGTGTCGAAGGTCACTCCGAGGTCTTTAATTTAATTTTTGCGCGTGATTTGTACATTTTTAATACGGTATGGAAAAACACAAGGAGCTTTGCGTTTTGTGTAAGCGACTACGCTGCATTTTGTTGGGTTAAGATCCAACTTGTTATTTTTACACCAAGAAACCACTCTGTCTACATCTTCCTGTAGTTTCAAGCAGTCGTCAGAGGTAGTTATATCGTGGGAAAGCTTAGGATCGTCGGCGAAAAGCAACTTTTGAGAATTTTGTATGCAATTTGGTAAGTCGTTGATAAGCAATAAAAACAAAAGAGGTCCAAGATTGGACCCTTGGGGAACACCAGAATGTGGCGTGAAGGGACGACTTTTGATTTTTCTGTATATTACAGTTTGCGTTCGATCGGCTAAATATGAAGCGAAGAAATATAAAGTATTATGTGAAATATTGAATGATGCAATTTCCTGTAGTAATATACCTAGGTATCATGGTAAATTTTGTCAAATGCCTTAGTAAAATCGGCGTATATTGCATCGACTTGTCCTGTGTTATCTAGTACATTGCATGCGTAATGAGTAAAGTTAACTAAGTTTGTTACGGTAGACTTCTTTGGAGTAAATCCATCCTGATAATCCATCATAACTGGATTGACATGTGCTATCATCCTCTTGTAAATGATTTGTTCAAATATTTTAGCAAGACTAGAAAGGATTGCTATCGGTCTATAATTTTCTAAGCTTGATCTTTGATGAGACTTGGGGATAGGACAGACTGACGATGTTTTCCATCTTGAAGGAAAAGTATTGGTATCGAGGGAAAGGTCAAAAATTTGCAAGGGATATTTTAAAATATCGCAACATCCTTTTACTATACAGGGTGTTTCGTAAGTTCGTTTACAACGCTTGGGAGGTGATTGAAAGTTCATGTAACGAAATTCCGGAAACGGCTTTGTTGCCGAGTTATTCACGTTTGAAAACGTGCGAAAATGATTTTCCGAAGTGAATAATGGCAAAACGGGTGGAGAGAAGTCGTCGGTGTTGGGCGGTCCACTAAGAAATTGGGTACACTCTTGTCAAAAAATCACGCGGCAATGTTGTGCAAAGGGATTCACCAAACGACGCGAACGAAGATGTTGACGGGAGTGGGGTGGGTGTGCGTTCTGCGTGAGCTATTATCGACGAAAATTAGCATGTGTTGAATGGCACCAAAAAACAAAGAAACTTTTCTGAGCGAAGGGCACGTAAAAACGAAAAAAATGAACTGTCATAGGTTGCATACCCTGAAGGGCACACAGTATGCTTAATGGAGATGTGAAGGGAACCTCATCACAGACGGTTTTCAAAGTTTCCACCATGTACTTCCAACAGTGGCGACAACGGCGAATCAAGGATTGTCTACTGTGACCCAACAACCCCGGTGTTTGTTCTATCGATGCTGCAGCTACATTGATACGGGCAACGAGGTCCTCGGTTGACACGACAGGTGTTTCGTAAACGAGGCGTTTCATCTCTCCCCAGAGGAAGAAATCCAGGGGCGTAATATCAGGCGATCGAGGTGGCCATGACAGAGGCCCTCCCCTGCCAATGCGCTGATTGTGGAATACGATATTGAGGAAATGGCTCACATTCCGATCGAAATGTGGGGGTGCACCGTCATGTTGAAACCACAGTCTTTGTCTCAGTGCCAAGGGCACGTTCTCTAGTAGTTCAGGCAAAACCTCACTGAGAAATGCTTGATAAGTGGGTCCACATAGGCGAACAGGGAGAATGTACGGTCCAATCAAATGGTCATGCAGTATCCCGCATCACACATTCACTGCAAATCTGGGCTGATGATGTGCCACTAGCAGTGCATGTGGATTTTCATGTTCCCACACATTACTGTTTTTACTATTGAACACACCAGTTTTCGTGAAGATAGCCTCATCAGTCCATAGTACCGTATTCTGAAAATTGGGAATAGTTTCAATTTGATGAACAAACCATTGGCAAAAGTCCTCACGTGGGCCAAAGTCCCGAGGTAAAAGTTCTTGCACTTTCTTCAATTTGTACGGGTGCATCCCCTCCTCTGCCAGGACTCGCCACACATTTAAATGGGAGGTGTTTCGTTCGTGGGCTAGTGCGCGCGTACTGGTGTCTGGATGATCCATCACTGCAGTTAGCACATCTTCCACAAACCGTCGTGTTCGCACACTTCGCGGTCGTCGAGTGTCTACAGTTTGAAATAAGGTGTGCAAAGGTAACATCCTATTGGAAAACATGCCCCATACAGACGCCTTGCAGCATGGCTATTACCTCCAGCCTCCCCATAAATCAGATGCATGTCCGCCAGCTCGTGGGACGTGTATGAAGCCATCCCTTACACCGGGCTACAAGTGTTTATGGCCGTTGACACTAGTACACTACACAGAACACGATGGGCTGTGGCTAAGAATTAACACGTACCTCTGCTAGGTCAAATGTTTGCCGAACACTACTGTCCAAGAACCTCACGTCTTTCCATTCAACCGTGAATGTTTAACAACCTGCTGCTGGCCCAGCACCTGAAGCACGAATGGCACAGACACGTGCGCTCGTTCATGAGGAAACCTACACTGTTAGCGCCCCTAGCGGGAAATGTGGTACTTAACGTCAGATCACACGGACACCTATCTGCCCTTCAGGGTATGCAACCTATGACAGTTCATTTTTTTCGTTTTTACGTGCCCTTCGCTCAGGAAATTTTCTTTGTTTTTTGGTGCCATTCAACACATGCTAATTTTCGTCGATACCAGCTCACGCAGAACGCACACCCACCCCACTCCCGTCAACATCTTCGTTCGCGTCCTTTGGGGATTCCCTTTGCACAACATTCCCGCATGATTTTTTGACAAGAGCGTACCCAATTTCTTAGTGGACCGCCCAACACCGACGACTTCTCTCCACCCGTTTTGCCATTATTCACTTCGGAAAATCATTTTCGCACGTTTTCAAACGTGAATAACTCGGCAACAAAGCCGTTTCCGGAATTTCGTTACATGAACTTTCCACCTTATTTTCACTCTTACAATCACCTCCCAAGCGTTGTAAACGAACTTACGAAACACCCTGTATATGGTGGTATGTTGTCGGGGCCAGTCGTTGATTTGGATTTCAAATTCTTAATGGCAGCTTCTACTTCGCTTACGCAGATGTTGCGCAAATTGAAAATATCAAGTTGTTCGTTAGAAATTGCTATTTTCAGATTATTTACGTCATATTTAGCACTTTCGGCTGCATACACAGAATGAAAGTAAGTTGCAAAGGCATTCGCGATGCCATTTTCGTCTGTCAATATGTCTGCGCCGACTTTAATAGCTTCGCAGTTTTGATGGGATTTTTTACTTTTGATATAGGACCAGAATCGAGAAGGGTCGGCACTTATCTGGTCTTCAGACTGTTTTATGTAATTAGTGTGAGCTACAGTTATGTCTTTCTTAACCTGTGCGCGGAGCAGAAGGAATTTTTCCCTATGGTATTCTTTGTTTGTAATACTTTTCTTCCATTTTAACCTGTGGTGAGATTTAGCTTTAATTTTTTTCACTATAGCAGGCGTAAACCAGCAAGGGTATGTTGAGTTCTGTAATTTTTTAAGGGGAATGCACTCATGAAATATGTCATAAATTAATCCGTAGAAAATATTAACAGCTTCATTTACGTTATCGGCGCTATTTATTAGCGTCCAATCCGTTTGTGATACCAATCTGTAGAGTTTTGAATAGTCGGCTATCTTAAAGTTGTAGGTGGAAATGTTTTGTTTTGACTTTTTATTTGATTTTACGGAATGGCATTGGATCTCAGTTATTATTGAGGGGTGATGTGTGTCCTCCGGTAGGAGAGGGTGCAACTCTCTGCTTACATCTACATTACTAACATTCGTTAATATAAGGTCAAGTAACCTATTGTTTACATTTTGAATATTGTTTACGTTTCTGAGAGAATGGTATGACATAAAAAGTTGTAGATCTTGACACACTGGCGTAAGACTTAATAAATCAGCGTTCACACTTGTAATTTCAGGTAAATTAAAGTCACCTTAAAATAGTATTTTATCTCCTGGTTTAGTATGTGTTTCAACAAAGTCGTAAAATTTGTCATACAATGCCTTAGTTGATTTGGGGGGGAAGTACACAACACCAATATAGATAGGAATTTCGTGTTAAGCAATACTTTAACTAAGATGGAGTCGGGCTGTTGCATCGGTTCTCCTACCAAATAGGACTAATGGTCGTTTTTTACAGCCACAAGTCCACCACCTCCACTCAATTTGCCAATAAGGTCACGGCTTCGATCGCATCTGTACACAGTGTACCGGGAATCAAAGTATTCGGAACTCAGGTGAGACGACGTTAGCCACGTTTTGTATCTCTTTTTATTTTCACTCGCCTAACGAACTCATGCTTTCAAGGTTAAATCATACCAATAATACAACAAATGTAAATTGTAGATGTAAATTCCCCACCCTAATTTTCCCATCAATGAATGTAATTTAATTGAGTCATTATATCCATCACTTTGCTGTAAATAATGTTAATAATAAATGAATATGCTATATGTCAGAACTACTCAATTCACTTTGAGTTGACTACAAGTCTATTTTGCGAATCTTGCACGAATGGCATTCTATTGTTCCCTTGCCGGTGCACGACGCGGAAAGAAAAAACAAGAGAAACAAAGAAAAAGAATTTAGCCGAATCAGCGTTTCAGCTGTAGCTACCTTCGTATGTCATTGTGCTCCGCGAACTGTTTACGTTATGTAACTGCCAGCACTGAATACGGAAATACAATTGAAAACAAACAAACCTCAGACAGATTAATACCCTCAGCAATGTTTTTTTTTCCTCCCCTTGTACGTTTCTACAATTTTTAAACTAAGGAATTATGCATTCTGCATTTCAACTTTTACATTCGTGCATTCCCCCTTTCCACCAGAGAATGATCACAACTACCCCCTCGGTTTCTCATCTCGAAGAGTCGAAAATCCCATACTTTTCTTTTGAGTTACAACACTACCCCCTTTAGAGTTCATTTCTTGTTAGGGCAAGACAAGGGCACATAACCCCTTTGCACAATTGCACGATATAATGTTACACATGCAACTTCCATACATGCATTTTTTTTTATATACACGAATTACTAGAAGGAAATGTCTAGTACTCCCATACTCAATTTCATCTATTTTTTTTTACATATTCCCCCTTTTTTTCTCTTTTTTTACAGACACGGAAAACGCAATGGTCGCTTCATCTCAGCACAATGTCATATTAAACTGCAATTCCATTTTCTATTTCGGCTATTCTTCTATTATGCTGCTGTTTTGCTGCACGGTCTCACACTAATTCCTCCCAGCGTCCGAGTTTCGAATTACAATCTATTTCATCTACACCGACAAGCCACCCGTGTCAATCCGTCCCTCTTATGCCCATCAGGCCTCAACATCCTCACCCACCAATTCCGCCTTTCGAGATGAATGTCACTAATGATGATTATTGCATACCCATCACCCCTCTATCATCGTTAGATAAAAACTATTTTTCTATTGCCTACATACGTAGGCAACGTATGCAACAACGTCCCTCGGGTGCCTCCTACACACAATTACCACACTCTAAACACTTCAATTAGGAGGACGGCAAAAGTCTACCCATAAGTGCTAACTTCTTCCAGTCGTTGAACATAGACTCAAGTATCTCAGGGCTTACTGGGATAATGAAAAGTAACACCAGCTTTATGCATATATATATATATATATATGGGTTTATTATAATCTCAATAAAAGAATGTCTGTTAGCACACGTGTCTTTACCTGTACCACATCTTTGGTCTCGAAGAGATAAGTGGGGAGGGGGACAGGGAACATCCAATTTATTCCTCGCAGTGAGGCGCCAGGGGAAGTATATGGACCTAATTTTATTTAGGGCGCTGATCGATGCCGACGTCACGGGTTCCCCTGTAAGAGAAAGTAGTATGTGCGTGGTACCCCCAACCACAGCTGGGGACTGGCCGTAGCCAGCCGGCACCTCCGACAAGCGGTCGTTGGGCAAAGGAATAAAGGATGTCGTGACACCCCCGACTCTAGCTAGGAATCGGCAAGCCGACCGGTGTCTCCTGTACAAGGGCGGCAGGTTAGGAAGGAGGTCCTGGTGCTCCCAGACAAGCCGGGCAGGTAGAACCTCGCACATTTCAGCCGAAGCGATTAGACCAGGTGGTTAGGTTGCTGCTAGGCTCTTCTTCATCCTCCCTCCTTCCTTCTGGAATGGCTGCTAGGCTTCTGACTGGATTGCCAGTTTTTCCATGGATGTTTACCAGTTGACATCCGGGAGCCAACTAAGCTCCGGTCTCGCTGTGCTGGGTTTTATAGACACGGTGGCGCATGGGCGGCGAAATGCAAACTCCGTACTGAAAATTATCGTTGTTTGACCTTAAGAAAACACTAGTGGAAAAATCACTAGATGCACGTGTTAGCATAAACTAAAACTGTGTGCATTTAGACAATACAATTAATAACGAGACGCGCAGAACTCTGCATTACTAATAATGTGTTTAACTATGTAAAAGACAATTATTAACGTTTTAAATAACAAGTTGGATTTAAACAAAGCATATCCCTCGCAGGGACATTTACCATGTACTCTTTAACCAAACCTTGTTAACAAACGACGAAGGGTCGTTAAATGTGGCGACCACGCAAGGTCGTTACAAACCCCATCTTTTTCTTTCCTCTTCTCTCTCTCTCCACACTCGTCGATATGTCGTCGCGACAACGATACCGTGTCCTCACGGTCAAGATGCTTGTACAGTCGGCAATATTGTACATCGCGTAAGAACATTTCGAAGAACGTCAGCGTGTTCGCTCATCACACACCAAGATGGAGTATATCACCTTCGACGGTTCCAGATGTATCCATCTCATCTCTATTCCTTGGATACACACCGACAGCTCGACTTCGTGGACTTCAGATTCTCCGCCCTTCCCCTGGACTTTCCAACGACAATTCTTTATGCAGCAGCTTGTGTCCCAGAATCCTGAGCAGCATTTTGGATATGTACAGCCCTGTACACAACTGTGCATCGATCCATAGCCACCCGTCATGCTATCTTCGGTGGTCCCCGGTCTCTAAACCCCCTTCATTACGACTTTTGGTCCTGACTTTACTGGCCTGCGATTCCCTAGCAAAACTACAATTGTTCAGTTACCATCAGAACTTCAGCTGTACAGTAGCCAGCAAAACTACAGCTGTGCCGTCCACATCAGAAATACAGTGTGCAATCCTCTGCAAAAATTACAGCTGTACAGTTAACATCAGTACTACACTGCACGCTAAACATCCGGACTACAATTGTACAGTCAACTGCAAAACTATAGTTGTACAGACCACAGCAGAACTACAACGGTATAGTCATCAGCCGAACTAGAGTGTAGAGTCCTCGGCTAGACACTCCAAAGCCTACATCTGAGTGTATGGTTCCAGTTACCTCCGTACCAGAATCACCCCTCTCTGCTTATGCCACCCTAGTGTTCTGCGACCCCTCCCCCTTTTCTGGATCATCGCTACGACCCCCCCTCTCAGAGTGATGTAACAGTTCATCCCGATGTGTCAACTTAGTGCTTTAGTACGAACTTGCTTACGTCATCCTGTGTTCTCCCACAACTTCGTGTGTCGTCATCAGCTATTGTGTGTTCAAGTGCAGCGTCAGTGCTTCTCATAAAAAAGGTAAAGTGCTCCCCTGTGCATAGCACTACGCCATGAAGGCGTATAGGGGGTGTGGGGGTAACGCCCCACACTTTCTTGATCCGGTAGTGAATGGGGGTGATGTGATCAGCATCACGCCCCTGACCGCCTTTACCCCCCCAGGGTTTCCCCCAGGTATCCATGTTATTCGACGCTGGGTGGGCGCCGGGGCCGTTTCCATCGTTAGAAAAGTTCCCGGAATTGAACCGGCCGGGGATCGAACCCGGGACCTTTAGCATGGTAGTCAGACGCGTTACCGACTGAGCCACCGCGGCTCGTGGATCATGGATTCAACGACCCCACAGTGCAGTGATCCTACTCCATAGTACGTCGTGTTATGTCGTCAATATGCATCCATATATGACGTAACATGCCTCCATACATGTGAGTGTTCCCCCGTGTCGTAGTCGTTTCTTTCCGTTGTCACTTGTCTTCGTCATGTACGAACAATGACAGACGAAGCAGATACAACACACACACACACTTCAGCGTTTCAGCCATACAAGTGCAACGACTCTGCATATGTGTCACCTTTATGTCTTTTATATTGGGGTTTGTATAAGGCCAGATGAATGCCTCTATACTACGTTGACACATCAACGACTTTCTACCAAGAAATTCATTTTTGTTATTATTATTGTGAAGTTTTTATTGGTCAATCCGGACTTGTGATATGACCCACATATTTTTATCTCTCTACTCAAGAACCGATGCGTGGCTATTAATGTCCTGATTAATACACACTTTTTGGAACTTTCACAAATGTTGGCTTAATTCTTTGTTCTTAATCAACTCATTGGTGGTTTATTTTATTTTTGGTGAACTTTGTTATAGGTAATGGTTTGTTTTTATTATTATTTTGTTGTACTTTCTTCATGTAATAAAGAAGTTCCGTTGGTCTTTCAAATGTCCACATGCAACCATCGGTAGATGGATGCTATCAGTGAGGGGAATGAAGAGAGATGCAGAGCCGAATCTGTAAAAGCTATACTTTTCCATTTCTCCACTTCTAACCAACGATCTGACCGCTCAATGACAATGCCGCATTCCACAGAGAACAGCTTCATTGTTTCAAGCTGCATACCGCTGTGTATGTAATTCCAGCCTCGTTTTCTGTGGGGAATTTCTGTACACGATAGAGGCTTGGTCCAGTCATCGAGATGTAAGAACAAATGTTATGGAAAGGAGTATAAAACATCCTGCAAGGAATACTTAAGGTGCGAGACACCTCGAACCAAGGATATTACATTTTTTAATAACACGGTCGGATCTAGGTAAGTGTGGAGAGAAATCAGCTCTGTCATTCCTCTTCTTTCTTCTCCTTGACAAAATAAGGCAAATCAACATTGTGTAATGAAACCTCTCGCATTGTGTAATTAGTTACATCCCTTGTGACTACGATTCTCAAGTCATAATTTGAGTCACACTTCAATAAATTACTTTTCCCTTAAAAATGTTAACATTTATAAATAAATAAAATAATATTTCAAGGGTTCAGTTTGTCTAAAGTATTCTAACAAACATTTCGTACCCTTACCAAATATAAAATAATATTGTTTGGTTCGAGAATTATTAAGACTTTCAAGTTGCCGTTATTTACATAAAGTTTTAAAAATACTGAGTTTTTCTACAAAACTTCTATATTTTCCTTAAAATTAGGTTTATTGATATATTATGAAAGTTTACACTATTTGGAGCATTTCTGAAAAGAAAAAGAAGAACAGAAGTTGATAGGTGTCGAATTCCTGAGATATATCAAATTGAAAATATCCAATATGACGTACTCTTTTCAAGATGACAACCGTCAGCACACTCATAGCGATTGGTAACTCTGCTGAAAATACCTTAAGTGGTATAACAATTAATTCTACCAAATCTCTTGCTTTTATCGAAAAATCAATGATTCCGGTCTTAATCGCCGGACAGTGATAAAGAGACCCCTTTTTGGCACTATTCTCCATTTGGACCCACATTTGCTGGTACATCTTTCATTAAAACACATTAAAACACATATCGTTTTAAAACTTATAAGCACTTTCACTTACAACTTTTATTCGAAACAATTGTTATTTAAATTGTTCAAAAGATACAAGACATGAACGTTAAAAAGTACTAGAAAAAATTGACTTTATAAAGATTATGTTTTAAATTACCGCAAAACTAAGAACATTATCGAAACATTAAACAGATTCGTTTCCTAGCCCACCTAATGAGGATTAAGACTTAAAAAAATGACCTGCCTACGACCATTGGTTACGGGGATATAGATATATAACTGGAAAATTTATGTTTTGGTGGCGCTGGGGGAGAAGCACCGCGGGAAGAGGCGGGCACTTTAGGATTTTGCACTACTAGTAGTGTTCTAACAACTGGCCAAAATTCAGCTTTTACGGAATTTTTCCCGACATACGACCTTTTTTTGTCCTTCATTGACTGAGCTATCTATAATAAAGCTTCGGGTGAAACTCAACGCCGTAAACCTAGCTCCAAGCTATGTTTCCCCGCCCATCTGTCGAGAGAAGTACTGTTGACAGTTTCTAATTTTTTCCAGAAAAATCTATCTTTGAGTTTTATAACCCTCTGCCCACAAAATTATGTTTGGTAACATTGCGTGACATCATGCCTCAAACTGGTTGGCTGGCATGCTCGGATCCGCTAGGAGTTTATTTGGTCATTTATTCGTTCCATATTAGGTTTCTTCTTATTCTAACTTCTTATTAAATATATATTAGTTTGGGTATTGAGAAACCCTTTCTTTGAATTCTTGGTCGTATGGCCGTACTCACTAGTCACGAATTACCCGCAATAATTTATCAATTTATTATACGAGTCATACAGTTATACGATTAATTATTTATAAAGAACAGTGCTTTACATGATTAAAATGGAAATTTTGTTGAATCTGAGATATGGGCCTTTATGCAGCTAAGTTGCTGTTTTACCTAGACTTCACACACACACACACACATACACATATATATTGTAGTATGTATGGCCGAGAGCGTTAAGATGACGACCCAAATCTCACCACCTAAGTTTTTCTATTTAAGTCCAGGCCTGGGCAAGAGTGTTCTTTATGAACATTCTTCATCAATTTATTTACTCGTCACTAACACTGATCGTCTCGATTACACCAAAGTGACAGAAAAGCAACGTTAAGTAACAAAAATACAAATTTAAATATTACAACTTGGACTTGCAGACTAAATGACAAACGAATGTTGTATCTTTATCGCATCCTTTTGTTACATTTTAACAGATAGCTTTGCCTTCCAATACATCTGAAATTTCGTCTCTGTACCAAACGACAGGCGAGCGAATAAGAATGTAAGGAGTAAATGTACTACCAAAGAAGAGCCAAACAGTAATAAGATAATAACCATCTAAAAGGTTAATATACAAATAAGCTGCAGTGGGATCAAAGTAATAAAACTATAAATAGCAGTAGCGGCGACTGGATGCAAAACCTGGGGGGGGATAGCCAAGGACATTGGACAGTTTACTTTCTCTTGGTAGACAAGTCCTAGTATTAATATGACATGGCGCGGAGGCAAAAGTTACAAAACTGGAGGGGGGCAAATGCTCCCCTAATCGCCACTACAGCTATATAGTGTGTATGGGTGTGATTCACCTACGTCACAAACTGTTGCATTGTGGGATCTAGCAGTCATAATGGAGGCCATGATTGTAAACGTACGGATTCAAGAGGGCGAGCGGGACATTTAAACCTTGTTTACGATGGTATTGTACAGTATTCCAGTTCAAATCCGGGAACTTTTCTAACGTTGCAAGCGGCTCCGGCGCCCACCCAGCGTCCAATAACATGGGTACCTGGTGAAAACCCTGGGGGGTAAAGGCGGCCAGGGGCGTGATGCTGATCACATCAACCCCACTCACGACCGGATCAAGAAAGTGTGGAGCGTTACCCCCACACCCCCTATACGCCTTCATGGCGTGGTACTATGCACAGGGGAGGACTTTACATTTTAAATTTTTTTTATTGTACAGTATTCGGTTGTTGAAACAGAAACTCACGTTTATCCTCCAATTTATCGAGAAAGCAGGCGCGCTTCACGGCACGGGATGTGCAAGGTCTCGATAAATGTTGATCTCTGGTTGCGAGAATAAATCGTGCCAACATTAATGAACAGAGCAAGCATTACAGATTATGCAGTGAACATTTCCTCTTGGGTAAGTTCATATATCGCCTTTGCTCTGTGACTTCTAGTACAAATAATAATAATAATTCCTTTATTTAGCGGGCGAGGATTGGACTGGTGTGTTTAATCATACTTACAAGTAGTTTCTCCTTTTTTTTTTGTAGAAAAGTTCTGATACTTCCGATAATTGATCGATTTCTTGATTGATTGAGTTTGTGTTTTAAGTGCACTTTATGCACAGTAATGCTAATCAGGACTGCACCTACAGTTTAAAGAGGGACCCAAACCACTATGTGCCTCCACGGGGTATCGAAGCCAGGAATAGTAATTACAAGGCGACGACGCTACCACTGCGCCATTGGGGAGGGACAATATACTTTCGATCAGTTTCGCGACAAAAATGATAACATTGAACGTTAAATTCATCTTGATAATTGTACATTTATATATGATTATCTATATTCCTTTCGTTAACACAAGGAACGATTACTTGAAAAGCAAAATTAACGAAATTGAAACAAACAGCAAAAATAAAAATATCAGAGATTTATATAAAGGTGTAAATGAGTTTAGAAAGGGGTGGCAACTTAAACTAAACTTGATAAAAGATAAAGACAGTAATTTTCTAGCTGACCCAAGCGATATTCTAAACAGATGGAAGAACTACTTTAATGACCTTTTAAATGTCCATGTAGGAGATAAATCAGAAGTGAATGAAGTCCACACAGCAGAACCTTTAGTTCCAGAACCTAACTTGACTGAAGTTAAGGATGCTATTAAAAGGCTAAAGAATAACAAAGCACCTGGCATTGATTTAATACCAGCTGAATTAATTAAATATGGTGGAAATTCATTAATATGTCAAATTCATAAATTAATTTGTTTAATATGGAATAAAGAAGAAATCCCTCAACAGTGGAAAGAATCCATAATTGTTCCTGTGTTTAAAAAAGGTGATAAAATGAACTGCAATAATTCCAGTGGAATTTCTCTACTCTCAACAACATATAAAATATTATCTAACATTCTTTTAACAAGACTAACCCCATATGCTAATGAAATTATAGGTGATTATCAATGTGGATTTAAACGTAACAGATCAACTACAGATCAAATTTTTCACATCAGACAGACACTTGAAAAAAAGTGGGAATATAATCAAAATGTCCATCAGCTATTCATTGATTTCAAAAAAGCATATGATTCGGTCAAAAGAGATAAATTATATAATATATTAGTAGAGTTTGGAATACCTAAGAAGCTTGTTAGTATGATAAAAATATGCACCAGTGAAACAGAAAGTAAAATTCGTGTGGGTATTAATATGTCTGACAAATTTACAATTCATGATGGGTTAAAACAAGGAGATGCATTATCTCCATTGCTCTTTAATTTCGCCTTAGAAAATGCTGTTAGGAAGGTAAAAGAAACTAAAGAAGGACTAAAATTAAATGGTGTGACTCAGTTGTTAGCATATGCAGATGATGTAGACTTATTAGGGGATGATATAAATACAATTAAGAATAATGCTAAAATATTTTTCAAAACTGCTAAAGAGATAGGTTTGGAAGTTAACAAAGAGAAAACTAAATATATGCTTACAGGGCGAAACCAAGTGTTAGGTAATAATCAAAATCTAATTATTGATAACAACTCGTTTGAACCAGTTTCCAAATTCAAATACTGTTACCCTGCCCCCGTGTCAGGGCAACAGTGTTTTTTTTCTTATTGAAATATTTATTAATATGTTAATTAATTAGGTAATTACGTGTATAAACATATATATGTGTGATTAGTGTAAATCAATTTATTATGCATTTTTAGGTTCGCATTATTCCATGTATAAATACCATGTAGCTCTCTGTTCTTGCTTCGTGTTTCGAACGTTCAAAAGAAAGGCGGGCAGTTTAGCTGTTAAAGATTAAAAATTTTGAAAGAAGGGCGGTTGGCAACAGACGCCAACCAAACGTATATAAACTCCCAGATGAGAGTAGGGGAGGTCGGCTGTTGGAACTGAGACTTGGAAGGGAGAGGCTGTTTTTGCTTCGGTTAGCTAGGACCGGAGGACAGATCTCCCGAAACGGATGCTGTAAGAGATTGGATTGCCGGGCAAGCTAGTGCCTTGGCGTCCAGTTTAGAGGTAAAAAGGTAGTTTGTACTGGATGTTATTTTGAAGTAATTACGGTGCGCCGGGCAGCCTAGTGCCTTGTCACCGTGGAGGTTGAGAAATGTACACGTCGGGCGGCCTAGCGCCTGTTAAGACGTTTCTTGGAGTAACGCGAGTCTACCTTGTGACAAGCGTACTTCAGATGTAATTCATGAAATGTAAAGCATCCAGGTACAAACAATAGAGATTCCAACATCAAAATTAGAGTTTTGGCCCGATAAATAATTAGAGAAATGAACGTTCGGATACGACTTGTATATACTTGAAAATTTACGTTAATTAAACTTATAGAAAATACCAAAAATTTCCGTTTTTAATTTCACACATGCTGGACAAGGTAATTTATCCCCCTGATCATAAAGGTTTCGCAAAAGTTATCCGTTGTCTCTTGTAGTTAATTATATAATTATGTTGACTTGTAGCAACCCACGTGCATTGTCGTACAAAGAAAGATACCCCTAGACAAATCTGAGCCGAGTACGAAGTGCACCAAACCTAGAGTGCGGAGGTAAATTGTGGGGAACAGACGAGTAACATATTTATTTGGGGGTTGTCTTTGTCTCTTGTAGTTAATTATATAATTATGTTGACTTGTAGCAACCCACGTGCATTGTCGTACAAAGAAAGATACCCCTAGACAAATCTGAGCCGAGTACGAAGTGCACCAAACCTAGAGTGCGGAGGTAAATTGTGGGGAACAGACGAGTAACATATTTATTTGGGGGCTCGTCCGGGATTGAACTTAGTTATTTGAGGTCTTGTCGCAGGATATTGAACAAGATTTTTGCTTTGAAAGTTAAGGAGAGAAACGGACGACTATCGAGCCGATGATCTTGCGAAACAGAAAAGGGGAAGTTACAAGAATGTCGCTTGGTAACTCGAGCAGGTCCAGCCCGACCGCGTCAGAACTTTCTGTTGTTGAGGAACAGAGGTGCGTTCCAAGAGTGACAATGGAGGAAATTCGTTTGCCGCTTCCGACATTTGAGGGAAATGTAGGGAAGGAAGATGCTTTTTCGTATCTGGATAGGATACAAGATTACGCGAGAACTCTGAAAATTTCTGAAGATGATCTTCTGAAGCAGTTTATTCCTCTTTCGTTGCGAAATGAAGCGAGGGAGTGGTTTTTGTTCACGGAACCGTTCGGTGATTTTTCACAATTCAGGCATAAATTCTTGCAGGCTTTTCATGGATTGGATTATCAGAGAGAAGCAGAGTTATTTTTGTCTCAGAGGTTTCAACTTGCTAACGAGGGATTGGCGGAATACGTTCGCAAAGTTGACAGGCATTTTAGTAGGATAAGGAATTCGGCTTCTGCACAGGAGAGAATTGACTTTGTGAAATCGCACTGCAATCCGGTATTTAGGGATTATTTGTACAACAAGACATTCACTTCTATGAGAGAAATGAGCGAGTACTCGCTAGAATTGCAATCGGAGTTTTTGGAAAGGCAGAGATTCAAGTCTTTCGTTTCTGAAGACGAAATTCGCAACTTGGCTCTGAGAAAGTCCGTTAACCAGGAATGCGAAGAGGAGAGGGGGAGAAAGAAATCTGATATTTTCTTGGACCCTGTGAGCATTGGTTTTGACCGCCCGAAAGTCGAGCGCTTGAGGGCTGAACATGTGGTTTCACGCCCTCCACCCTCGCGGCTTGCGGTGAGGGATGAAAACAAACAGAACCGCTTTTCGAAAAAATATTGCCAGAGAAATAAATTATGCTACACTTGTGGACAGAAAGGTTGCAGAGCTTCAAATCACCGTAGGGAAAACAAGATTAATGAACGTGGGAAAGAAGTGACAAAAAACTCGTAGAGTCGCCACGAATTTGTCAAGTTCGTGGCGTGGAAACTGCAAATTTTACGCGGAAGGAAAATTTTTCACCTCACAATGTGAATGTAAAAGACGTAAGGGAACCTATCGTTTTATGCAACGTGGCTAATGTGGAAGTACACGCATGTATTGATACGGCGTCGTCCAATAACTTTGTGTCTTTGGAGGTCTTCGAGAAGATGAAGACAAATAGAGTAAAATTGAAGGGTTGTAAAACAAAAGTAATACTTGCGGAAGGAAATGTGGAATCTTTGGGGAGCGCTTACGTGAATATTAAGTTTCACGGACACAAGGCTCGGGATCAGATATTTGTGTTATCTAATGCTAATCATGAAATGTTAATGGGAAGGACATTAATGGCTAAGCTGGGACTTGTACCCATGATTCATCGTAACGGGTGGGCAATTGAGCCTGATCTTTCGAAAATCGTGCCTTTTGATTCGCCGCCGACACGTGACAGCGTTGATGCTGTTGGTTCAAGGGGACTGGGTTCGACCACGGATGGAGTCGAAGGAGTCCGAGAGAACGTTTCTGCTTGCGGAGCGGAGACACGTAGCAGCGACATCAAAGAGGTGGGGGTTGACGAAGAGAGAAGGATTGCCATGCTGATGGAGGGTACCGATATCTAAGAGGAAAACAAGCCGAAATTGAATGCCATACTGAGAAGGCATATTGATGTTTTTCAAGATAAACCGGGATTAGCAAAGGATTACGAGGTTCGTTTGAATGTGGATAACGAGAAGCCGGACCGAGCGAAACCTAGGCCACTTTCTGAGCAAAAGAAGAAATTCGACCGGAAACAGAAAAGGAAAACGGAAGCGATGTTTACAGATGCAGCTGGCAACACTGTAAATGGAAAACAGACGGACGGACAGAAAGAAACTTCGCCGCCCGTAGATCTTAACGATAAAGGTATGTGGAAAGGAGAACAACAGAGCGATCCTTATTTGTCGAAATTAATTGGATGTTTAAATGGGGAAGAAGTTGAAATAAAGGATTCTCGAGAGAAGAGAAAATTTGACTTTTATCTGCAACATTCCTGTCTCGACGATGATGGACTGCTTTACCGTTTCGTTGACGAAAACACTGGACTTTTTCCACCGTTTAGCTCCAGATTGAAGCTGTGGGTACCAGAGAAGTTGAAGAGTGAAGTAATTAAATCTTCGCATGATGATTTATTATCTGCGCACTTAGGACATGGAAAGACATTGTTTAAGGTCCTAGAGAATTATACTTGGGATGGAGTAGTCAAAGATGTCAGTAACTATTGCAAAAGTTGTATCACTTGTCTTCAGTATAATCCTGACAACAGCAGAAAGATGGGATTTATGAACTCGAGAAAATCTACTGCGCCTGGATACAAAGTGTTTCTGGACATTTTTGGACCACTGCCTACAAGTACGAAGGGGAGATACAAGTACTGTTTAGTCATTCAAGACGAGTTCTCAAGGCACATTAGTTTGACACCGCTTAGAACTACAACGGCGAGGACGATCTCGCAAGCATTCTTGAAGTACTGTTTTCAATCAGGATTCCCGAAATACGTTGTCAGTGACAACCAGAGTGTATTTCGAAGCAAACTGTATTCACAAACGTTGCGTTCTGTGAATTGCAAGCCTGTCTATATTACGCCATATAGACCGAAGGGAAATAAATCAGAAGCAGCGATTAAGATAATCAAGCAAGCACTTGGAAAGTTCTGCAAGGAACACTCGTCGTGGGCTGAAAATTTGGACGCGATAAGTTTTGCCATTAATAATGCAACGAATTCGATGACTGGGTTGAAGCCGTCATTTTTGTTCTTTGGACGTGATTTGTACACGCCGCATGACACTCGGAAAATGGAGCTTCAGAGGGAAGATGGAACCGGGGAGGACGTCACGGCGGAGAGACAGATGGATTACGTCATACAGTTAAAGGAAAGAATGGGCGCGGCTTTCGAATTTGCAAAAGAAAAAGAGGAAAAGACGAGGCAAAAGGCGTCAAAGGCCTACAATAAGGGCAGAAGAAGGGTTAATCTTCGTGTCGGAGATCGAGTACTGCTTCAAGAGCATAGAATTTCGTCTGCTTTTAATAAGCAAACTGAGTGCTTTTTCCCGAAATTCAAAGGGATCTACAAAATTCTGAATTTCACTACTCCAAATAATGTTGTTTTGGAAAAGGAAGGTGAGGGGAAGAGAGTTCTGGCTAACGTTGACCAGCTGAAGGTCGTTCCGAGAAGAAATTTGAGAAGTGTGAGGGAAAGCACTCGTCCCTAAATTCTACCCTGAGAATCCATCTCAAGGGGAGGGGGTAAAAGGGCTGTGAAAAATGATGAAAAAGAAGCCGAAATGTCGACTTCTTGTTTGTACAATAGTAATTAAGTTCCTGATTTATTGTCGCTACACATTTGATTTCTGGTATATTTATTTCATGTGAATGTAAGATTTAATTACGGACTGTTGGATTTTGTTATGTAAATCTTTTACCGATAAAAGTAGATGAATATTCTGAACATGAAGACATGAGGTTTTCATCGCTAAGAGAATGCTGAAGGATGGCAGTTCGATGCCCGAAGAAGGAAGCGAAAGTTTCCTTAAAGTTGAAAAATGGGAGAGCCATTTTAAAGTCGGGTCGTGTGATCGAACGATAGAACCTTGGAAAGCATTTGAAGCTGAAAATCGGCAGGAGTCGAACCAAGTACCGCAGAAGTCCCAGACGCAAGGACCAGGGGACTATGGAGCCGGGGGTTCTTCGGATGGACCGAGAAGGAGGCTGAGTCGACCCTAGAGCGGGAGCCGGACATGTTCGTTGGAAGGTGGAGGAGCTGTCTGCAGCTGGGAGCAGTCCTGATGACCAGATGACCGAGATGTCCAGGAGGTTACAGGATTCCGGAGGAAGAAACCGTGTGGAAATAGGCTATTTAGTGCAGTGAAATCGAGACTCTTCTTTTCAGAAAGACTGTTGTGATGTGTAGTGAAAATAACTTTTTCAGTGAACTTTTTCTTCTTTTCAGTTACAGTGCTTAACTTTTCTCAGTAACTTTAAGACAATTCACATAGACTGAAATTTAAATTTCAGATTGAATTGTAACGCTGGGGAGGGGGAATCTGTTACCCTGCCCCCGTGTCAGGGCAACAGTGTTTTTTTTCTTATTGAAATATTTATTAATATGTTAATTAATTAGGTAATTACGTGTATAAACATATATATGTGTGATTAGTGTAAATCAATTTATTATGCATTTTTAGGTTCGCATTATTCCATGTATAAATACCATGTAGCTCTCTGTTCTTGCTTCGTGTTTCGAACGTTCAAAAGAAAGGCGGGCAGTTTAGCTGTTAAAGATTAAAAATTTTGAAAGAAGGGCGGTTGGCAACAGACGCCAACCAAACGTATATAAACTCCCAGATGAGAGTAGGGGAGGTCGGCTGTTGGAACTGAGACTTGGAAGGGAGAGGCTGTTTTTGCTTCGGTTAGCTAGGACCGGAGGACAGATCTCCCGAAACGGATGCTGTAAGAGATTGGATTGCCGGGCAAGCTAGTGCCTTGGCGTCCAGTTTAGAGGTAAAAAGGTAGTTTGTACTGGATGTTATTTTGAAGTAATTACGGTGCGCCGGGCAGCCTAGTGCCTTGTCACCGTGGAGGTTGAGAAATGTACACGTCGGGCGGCCTAGCGCCTGTTAAGACGTTTCTTGGAGTAACGCGAGTCTACCTTGTGACAAGCGTACTTCAGATGTAATTCATGAAATGTAAAGCATCCAGGTACAAACAATAGAGATTCCAACATCAAAATTAGAGTTTTGGCCCGATAAATAATTAGAGAAATGAACGTTCGGATACGACTTGTATATACTTGAAAATTTACGTTAATTAAACTTATAGAAAATACCAAAAATTTCCGTTTTTAATTTCACACATGCTGGACAAGGTAATTTATCCCCCTGATCATAAAGGTTTCGCAAAAGTTATCCGTTGTCTCTTGTAGTTAATTATATAATTATGTTGACTTGTAGCAACCCACGTGCATTGTCGTACAAAGAAAGATACCCCTAGACAAATCTGAGCCGAGTACGAAGTGCACCAAACCTAGAGTGCGGAGGTAAATTGTGGGGAACAGACGAGTAACAATACTTAGGAGTAATATTAACAAATGAAAATTATATTAAAGAGGAAATAAAAAGTAGGCTTAATTCAGGAAATGCATGTTACTTCTCTCTTCATAAACTTTTGTCTTCTCGTTTAATATCTAAGAAACTAAAAGTTAAAATATACAAAACAGTAATTTTGCCTGTAGTATTATATGGATGTGAAACTTGGTCCCTTACATTGAAAGAGGAACATGAATTGAGAGTATTTGAAAATAAGATCCTTAGGAAAATATTTGGACCTAAAAGGGATGAGGAGACAGGTGAGTGGAGAAGGTTACATAATTTAGAACTACATAATTTGTATTCATGTCCAGATATTATGAGAATGATTAAATCAAGAAGACTTAGGTGGGCAGGCCATGTGGCACGAATGGGAGAGGAAAGAGGAGTTTACAGGATTTTTGTTGGGAAACCTGATGGTAAGAGACCTGTAGGAAGGCCAAGACGAAGATGGAGAGACAACGTTGAGATGGACCTAAGGGAAATCGGTAGGGATGGAAAAGAGTATATAGAACTTGCTCAAGATAGGGAAAGATGGAAGGCCTGTGTTGCTGCAGCCATGAACCTTCGGGTTTAAGAAGGCTAGGGAGTTAGTTAGTTTTCGTTAACACAAACTCTTATTAATTGTTATCCGATCCATGATAAATGGTGCCGGCAGTAGGCTGTGTTGTACCATTGCGTACTGTCAGAGGAAAAGCACTGCTTGGTTAAAACATATTAATGGTACATCAGAGTATACGAAATTGATTGATTGATTTGGTTTACTTTATTTCGCATTTCTGTCACTTTTGACTAATCGCGAGGACGAGTATGAGAGATGATATGATGAAATGGATGAAGGGACACTCACAAAGAACATGCATGCCTAGGCCGGAATTCTACCCTGGGACCACTGGTATCGCAGACCGCTGTGCTAACAACTCCGCCACGAACGCTGGCGCATCCCAAATTACTAATGCAAGGAATGGTATTACTGTTTTCGAGCAAATTAATTTTAAATTACAGCGCTTGAACAGACGTTAAAAGGAAACAGTTACGATAGTGACAGAGCCTTGGAATTTACGGTTAATCTGTATTGGATGTAAATATTTCAAGTAGAATCCGAAACACTAATTAATACGAAGACAATTCGATTACAGGTAGCTGGGTCAAGTAAATAAACACGCTTGAAATACAGTTGGCCAAAGGTTTACACCCCTTTTCATTTCGTTATCGTCCAGTTCATGTTGATCTGCACCGCAAAATAACTTAATTTTTCTTCTTATCTTTTTCTGTCACCTGCGCAAAGAGTTTGAACACATGAAACAGGCGCTGCAGATGGCACAAAATTGTCGTTAATTTTTTAATGTATGCAATATTTGCAGACATTTTACACAGTACTAAGAACAAACGTACAGTTGGTGCTCATGAAACGAACGCCACGGGGATCGTGCCACTTGCGCCGGTAGGGGAAATCGTGCCACTTGCACCGATTGAGGAGTGTGAGAGAAAATAGCGTGCCGTTTGCGCCGCTAGGCAGTTTTCTATTTAGATTTGGCAATGTAGTGAATCGAAAGGTTTACAAACTATAAACTACAGTAAAGGATTTTAAACAGAAATAAATTTCTACAATTTATTAAGTAAATCAAAACATTATAAACAGAAATAACTTTCTACAACTTATTCAGTAAATCAAAAGAGGAATTATCAGAATGAAATAACAGTGCAGAACCTACGCAGGTAATTGTCACAATTCATCACAAGCAGAAATTATTACATAACAAAGCAGCAATTATCACAATGAAATAACCTATTAAGTAAATTGATACAGTTCATCACAAGATCACAATGTCTAGCTGAAACTATTGCAATATGACAGTCTTCGAATGCACTTTCTCAGATCGGCGTTGTCCTCTAGAGATTTCAGTATCTTCTGGATTCTTTCATCAAGCTTGATGTAAGTTGGTTTTCTCTTCTTTGCAGGGCACATGGCTTCCAGCCTTTGATAAGTGTGATAATTTTCTTTTGCGTCGTCCATCAGAATATATATCAGCCTGTACACATTTGGTTTATTTTTGCGAGTGATCCGGTTGAGTCGTGAGTGCCAACTTTCCAACACATTATTTGTTCTGTGACGTTGATTGTAAGTGTTCCAGAGGCTGGTTTGAATGTGGGAATTTTCCATCCATTGAGAAACGAAGTAGTCGTTGAATTGGGTAACTTTCTCATTGGAGGGACACTCTTCCATTATCAGTAACCAGGCGTCATCTATGTACTGTGGTGGTACAAGCGATAGTGCTGCACACATTTTGATGTGAGTTTTTACATCTTCGTTATTGCGATACTCCTCAGCAAGTCCAATGCTTTGTACCTTTTGCCAGATACTTTGATTAAAATGGAAATTATATCCAGAAATGCGTGATTGTGGAAACACTTTTCTCAAGGCGTTGATAGCTGCACTCTCAAAGTCAACTTTGATAATCTGTGGATTGAAGGTAGGCATCCATGCCTTCATGAACAAGAACAAACGTCTGTATACATTTTCTGTCTTCTCAGGAAGGAAAGCGTACAACACTGGAATCACTGATGTGGTTTCTTGACAGCTTCCTACGTCAGCATGCACTGTGTACAGTTGGTAGAACAGTTTGGAGCAGCTGCTGAACGTACGGTCCATGAAAACACGTTGACTGCTTTCTACAGCATATTTCAAGCCCTCATACGCAAAACAAAGGATTCTTTTCCCATCGACAGTTTCATCAAGTTGCAGAAATGTTGCTCCCCCTTCAAAAAGCAGATTAGATTCTTGCAAACGGATATCACTAGCACAAGTTGCATCTTGTTTCACACCTAAAGCTGACCTCCTGATTCGATTTAACGCGCTTTTTTTGACTAGAATATGCCGGGATCGATTTACGAGATCCAATCCCTTCTTCACTGGCACCATCATTTCAGTTCGAAAGATGTCGCAAACAGGAGTTTGAACTTCATCTCCGGCACTTTTACGGCAAACTGCTAGTTGTTTCTTAATTTCGCACTTCACCTCATTTGGAGCACAAGAATGGGAAGTAAGTTGGAAGATAAATAGTAAGAAAGAAACAAAAAGTACTTACCCATGTTATGGAGTCCTTGTTTTCACGTCTTTTACGATATTCGTGCCCTAAGTACTGGAGAAGAAACTTTCCTTTCGTTGTTTCTAAGAGATCTATGTTACTCTCACTAAGACGTCCACACAACTAACAATTTTAGACGCACTTCTTGTAAACAAGTGTACACCTGTGTTTTGATTCACTGCGACGTTGCCAATTGTAAATAGAAAAATGCACAGCGGCGCAAGTGGCACGCTATTTTCTCTCACACTCCTCAATAGGTGCAAGTGGCATGATTTTCCCTACCGTCGCAAGTGGCACTGCCCCACGCCGCGTGGTGGATAATTTCTTGCAGACGACAACACAATTGGCTGCAATGCGAGTCCTGACGTCACATGAAACCCATCTTTGCTATACAGCGAGGGTGCTACAATTGTTAAATCATCATTAGTGTAACTAATAGTTTTTCTTGGAGTTAACGTGATGCTGACTGAAACGTTCGGATGTCCAATAAAAGAACGAAGACCCACCTGTTTCATAAATTCGTCATTCATCCTTGTTTTGGAATGCGGCCCTGATGTAGCAAAATATGTTCGGCACTGTGGACTAAATGTATGTTATATGTCTGTTGGGCTGAGCTGAGTCTGTCTAATTTTGCACGATGCACGCGAAAGAAAATTAGCTTACAGGGCATCGCGTTTAGTACAAACCCTTGCCTCTAGAGTGGAGGACCATATGTTGTGTTCCATTGGGTTGATTCAACTCGGATGTTTGCGGAATGACACTGACTGATAAGAAACGATGATATATTGATTAAAAACAAAAGATTACATGTTTATACAAATTTGCTGCAATGCAAAGCGGTGGACGGAGTGAATCTTCGCACACACTCCACCATATTGTCTCTGCGCACACTGCTGAGATTCACTCTCCTGGGTTCGAGAGTATGGATTGGCAATGCAAAACTGAATTCCTCTGACATCTATTGGTAAAACTAACAAACATATCAATTGTGTTCTGAGACTTATTTCCCCCTCTTGGTCAAACAACGTTTGATCAACTAAATTAACTTATCTCCGTTCTTGTGCTGAGGGAGTGGAACTAGTCTGTGAATCGATTTCTTGAAGATCCCTGAAGGGGTATGCACTGTGGCCACTGTGGCCGTCTCTTCCGGGTTGGTGGGTTGCTGGTCCACTTGGAACGTTGCTGAAGACCGTTTGAATACTCCTTGGACCATCGCTGCCAAATGTTTTGATGAATGCTTTGGAGTCTCTGTCATCTGGGCAGTCGATTTTCTGGGAGGTCAGTGAGGTCTGGCTTGGGAAAGGAAGTAAGGGCTGAACCAATGAGAAAATGTCCAGGAGTGAGAGCACTTAAATCTTCTGGATCGTCGGATAAAACAGTCAGAGGCCTTGAATTTAGGCATGTTTATACAAATGTGCTGCAATGCAAAGAGGTGGACGGAATGAATATGGTAAAAATGACAAACATATCAATTGTGTTCTGAGACAATCCTCATTATTCCATTTAATGATGAATAGTAGAATAGAATCAGAACGTCAGAACCAATGCACCTCAGGTTCCCTGTTTATATTTGTATGCAGAATGTAGGTTCATTTGCAATTGGTACAAGATTTTTAAAATTGGGCTAATTCTATTAAAACATCCACTCATTCCCAAATAAATTCAATTTTTAGGTTGGAACAAGTATATTAGGATCGTAAACAGAGAATAGGAAGCAGTGGCATAGGACTGTTAAACTTACAAAGGGCCGTGTGAAGAAGATAAGATGTACTCCCTAATACATAAAAGGATGAGTAACAACAGAGGTAACAGAGTAATTCTTCTTTCAGGTCAAACAATGCTACTGGAAGTTCCTCAAAGCAGACGTGTCTGTAAGGAACAGATTGGAGGTCAACAAGGAGCTGAAGCAACCAGCACTAACCGTATGTCGTTTTCCGGGATACAAGCAAAACGTACTTCAGGTAATTCTGCATTACTTTCAAAATTATCACTCTGCATGTACTGAAAAACAACTCTGTTTATAAGCTACATCTGCTTACAACATTAATAAAAAAGTCGGTGGTTAAATTCATATTTCAGTAGCTAATCTTTCCCAAATAAACACAAAATATATTGTGAGACAGTGTGTGAGTCACTGTGATATCACACAATCCTCTTCTGAATATTTGTGAGGTGTGTGTATAATTATTACGTTGAAAACAACTCCCATGGTAAACTTTGCCTTCTCTTCCAGAAGTACAATTGGACCATCGTCTTCGCAAGACCAATCGGTGAACGTTTCTTCCGTTGGAATTCTATATCCCTGATGACACTCTGGGACGAAGCAACTTACAAACATTGGGAAATGTGTAACTACATGGCGTATGGAAACGGCGTAGTGTATAATGGTGATTATTCGAAATACTTAGCACATTCCTTTCTCAACATCATTTTATGTTTTTTTGCAATGTTGTAGCATCCGGCACCTTTTGGACAGTATGGGGCACCTTGTGGCAGCTTTTCAATGATTCTGAATCAAATATTAGGACTGTGAAGCTATTTTGACTTTAATATAACAATTTACCATTGTAAGGTTCATAATATTTCCTCCTTCCTAGTGTTATAATTTCCAGTCTTGGTGTTCTTGTTAACCATCGGTATCTCAGTAACTACAAGAGCTATAAAGAAAAAGTTTGGTGGTTTGATAGGCCTACCAATTAACCTCACGGTAACATAAATTAACTCTATCGACCCATTTAACCATGAGAGACAACAATCAGTCTAAGACGATTTGCCGTTATCTCAGACATATCTAGCTATGAGAGACGACAATCAGTCTGAAAAGATTTGCCTTTATCTCAGAAATTAATAAAAATGTAAGATCTAAAATAGCGTTACGTTCTAGGTGTTGCCCGTTGTCTGTTGTTTACTAAGAAGTATAATTGATGCGTTCGCACTGAGGCCATTTACACCCTTTTCGTAATACAGGGATATGAGCCCCTAACTAATGTAGGACAGTGAATTAAAAAAAGAAGTAATATTATGGATATCACTCCTTAGAACATATCAAGGAACTAATATCAGTATACCATAGAAAGAAGCTCATAACTACATCAAGAATACGCCATTCCTAAAAGCTCGATCTGTGAAATGGCACTCAGCACAAGGATGGATAAGACTCAAGGTAATACACATACCCCCACGGACAATATTATTTATACTGGATGGTCCAGGCGCCAGAGCCTCAAATATACGGTTCTCATGTGTACTACGCTGTACGTTCGAAGGAGGCCACTCCTTATACCCCAGAAAGAAAACGAAAAACTAAAGTAAACACGAACTCAAAACATTAAAACCTCAGGAGGCTAAATTGAGCAACGAACTACGATGATAATAGATATGAAGGTGGAGACTACTAAGCCCTCACGTAAGGGCAAGGTGGTCATACATGAAGGAGACTATAGATCAGTAGCGGCTTCTGCCTATTCGCACATTCTCACGTGCACGCCCAAATAAATCTGTAATGTAAATCATTATTATTATACTTATTTATTGAACTCTATCTTCCTCTAAACATCAAGTGTTCCCACGCCGCTCCACCAAGAGAGATGGTGGACAAGACTACAATCAGTGATATCAATCCGCGTAGACCGATCCGTTCGCGGGGCTTGAATACACTGTTACTTTCGCTCCCTACGACGCTGAAGCAGCAGTACGTAGAGGACGCTGATTGGGTCCTTTGGCTTGAGCGCCGTGTGAGAGAAGGTTGCATCATTTAGGAAAGCAGTGAATGTAGCGATTGGTGTGTTAGCAAATGTAGTATTGCAAACCATTTCTATTGCAGATCGTGTGACGGAGTCGCTGCAACCCATACATCATTGCAAATTGCGTTTTTTTTTTTTTTTTTTTTTTTTAAAGGGAAATTTCGATGGTATATTGTCCCTCCGCTTCTGTCCCGAGCATGACAGGGAAAGAAAATAGGGAAGTGGAGAATGGCAACTGAAAGCGAAACGGGTGTATTAAACATGCCTGATATTGCCTTTGCTTAGTGCATCTTGGCCAAAATAAACGGTATCTGTGACGCAGTAGTCGAATTATCAATCCGCACGGAGGGAGCGTGCATCAATCAGTCAGCTGTTTTGCATTGTATGTTGTTTGTTACTGCGTTGCAAAATGTTTTAGCGTTGTCAAAAGATCGTACTTGTTTCAGTGCAAAGTGTTTGATTTTATGATGAGTAGGGAAACTGTACATGGCGAAAGCAGAGACTTCATATTTAACGTTCTTAAATTTTTGGAGGAAAGTTAGCTTCAAAGCCTGTAGCAACTGAAGTAATATCGTATATGGATACAGCGGAAGGGAAGGAACAATTCTGAAGTACGAGGCAGAGAAGTGTTGACTGAGTGAGTACCGTAATTTTCTTTAAGATTTTTTATTCTCTTGATTTCGTTTGATTTGCTTGGTTCGATCAGTCTGTCATTAGAAATAAACAACTGCCAGATAGATCAGAACTGATTTCCTCCATGTAGTAGTTGGATCGGCTTCTTTGGTGTACGTACGCCAATTCTATTACTTCATTAATATCAGCGGAGCGAGGGAGGAAGTTTTTACGAAATATTTTGCAAATCGACAATAGTATTGATATTGTAGATCGATATTTCTATGTTTTGAGTGATTTTATCAGGTTATCGAATGCTGAATTACATATTGCACAAAAACATCGCTCTTCTCGTGATTGGCTGGATAATTTCCGACATATTTGAAATTTGTAAAAAAAATCTGTGTTTAAAAAATCATGAAATATAACTCTGTCATAGCCTCATTTTCGGTGAAAGGTGATCAAAACTTGGGTTGCCAATATATTAAGTATCATTATGTACGCAAAAACAGGTGTGAGTATTTCACAGGGGGGGGGGGGTGTAACACTTCTGGACGCGAGACTGAAGTGCACACCCATAGAGCCAGACCACGAGTCTCCACTGTTATAGATATTACAAATAGAAATTTAACGGGACGAAATCATTTCCATTGCCCTGTCCGTCTGCCTCTTAAAAGGAATAATGTCGTTACATCATAAAGTTCTTATAAACCGAGAAGTTATCACAAAAAAATCAATTCAACCGTTGGTAGCTCGCCATGTACGAGAGGCGTTCAATAAAGATTTCCCCTGACCCATTTACCATGGGCTTAAGGCCATCCAAGGATTTTCTTCCCAGACTCCACACTAATCTTGATTCTGTCAGCTAGTTCCCTAGTGGCTATGCGGCGATCTTGCAGCCTCAACTTTATTGACGTTGTCTCCATCAATGCTGGCTGCGGTCGACCGGTAGTAGTAGTCGTTTCCACCTATGCCCGCCCACATTTTAATTGCCTATGTCAGTGCTTTATGACCTCATGGGAAGGTCCATACAGTTTCGTCATCTCCTGGGAAATTTGTTAGGGTGTGTTGCATTAGAGGAAAGGAAACCACTTGCTTCATCCTCACACCTTCCTACACCATCACAGCCGTAAAACAGAAACTGTTATTAGTTCATGGCTGCAATTTGCAGTGTGTCACATGTAAGATTGCATATATAAACCATGTGTACTTTCATCACCATACGCTAACTGGAAGTGGGTTAGGGTAAATGTTTATTGGACGCTCCTTGTATTTGCAATTCTGGTCAAATAACAAATATGGCTATGTTATTACGATTACCTACTAACCTGACAGATAATGACCGAGGTGGGTGTCCATCACTGACTTTTATACAATTCTGAAACCATAAGGTTTCAACTCCGATTAGACAATTACTATTGTTGCAAAAAAAAAAAATGCAATTTGCTTCTCAACAATTTTCCTGTTGATTTGTATATCTCTACGTTTTATAGGAAAGCCTCAACTATCCTCTTATTGAGCCAAGTTTGTTTATAAGTTCACGCTGTGTTCAGAGAGACTAATGTGGACTAGACCTACAGTTTAAATTGAGAACATAATCATTGTGTAATGTGCCTCACTAAGGGGTCAACTACATTGAGGAATCACATGGCGTGAAGTGTGGAGAAGTCTGTCACCGACAGACTGACACATTCGTGTTTTGCTGTTTAGTGTCCATAAACTTAAACTAGTAAATAAACATTAAAAGTTACTTATTGAAAATAAAAATGTAAAGTTAGATGTCGAATTTATTACTTAAAACTGGTCACGACTCTGCATGTATAGAATAAGCTGCATACTGCAGAAATTCTACACCTTTTAATTAAAAGATTAGCATAAAATTGTCTGTCCCGAGAACACAACAGGTATCGTGCCGCTTCTGTTGACGAGTTCATCGAGTGGTCAATTCATGGTTTCATCACGAGAAGTTTCAGGTTTGAGTCCCGGGCTGGGAAAGGGTGTTTTTTTGGATTCCGTTTCATCCCATCGCCGTTGGTCCTTATCATCGTTCTAAAACATGCAGAAATGCGACACAAATGAGAAAAGAAAAAAATACATGTACAAGTATAGGATTCTTGTTGCGAAACCTGATGGTAAGAGACCAGTAGGAAAGGAAGGCCAAGACGAAACTGGAGAGATAACATTGAGATGGACCTAAAGAAAATCGATAAGGATGGAAAAGATTGGATTGATCTTGCACGAATATAGACAGATGGAAGGCTTGTGTTGCTGTAGCCATAAACCTTCGTGTTTAGGAAGGGTAGAGAGTTAGTTAGATACATGTATAAGTTGAAGAGTAGTGACTGGTTTTAGGTAAAAAATTATGATGAAGTTAATTTAGGATTCAAAAAGTTCCTCGTGACGTGCGTCTATTGAAGTTAAGTGATTCTAATGTTTCCTTATCTTATCCCTCTAACAGCAGAACAAGTTCATGCAGAGAGCAGCATGCATTTCAAGTACGGCAGATGCCTCACTTTTTCCATAAACAGGACAGCAACCAGAGGGGCTAGTTACTCAGCGTACCTGTTAAACTACTTCAAGTCGGATGAACGACCAACCTTCTACATCAACTTACATGATCCCAAGGAAGCGTGGACTGGTAAGTACAGACGGCAAGGAAGAATATAAGTAGTAATAATCTACCTAAGGCCGTGTCCAAAAGGTGCAAGACCGTACTTGAAGCGAACATCCTTCGCGAATGCTCTAGCAATTCAGTCTTGAAGCCTTGGACTGGAATCAAAAATCTTTCAAATTACACTTCGACTGCAGCGGCAAATACGATCAGAAGATAAAACTAAGAGCACATCGTATTTCCTGCGTTATTAATGCTTGCTTTCACCATTGAATTATAAAAGGATTTTATATTTACATTTCCACACATTAGAAAAACTAACACCAACATCTGGCTGATTTTCGACTTCTATGATTTCAATCAAGTACAAGAAGTGCACGGGCAACTGTTACTTTCGAACTGCACGAAGTGACGTCACTTGCGACATGACCGTACTTGGACCTTTCGGACACAGCCAAATATTAAGGACATATTTTGTTTGTAATTCTTCAGCAGTTGCCAGTTGTTTTTATATCTGCCCACTTTCCACATCATCTAATCAGTATTTCTCACATGCTGATTCGTCAGCAATAAATTTACACTTTTCATTGACTACGATTATCAATAGCTGCCCTTGACATTATTTTTATATTAGCAAAGTCTATGTTCCAAATTTAAATTGTCTTCTTTATTAGCCTACTCTGTAACTTGAGACAGTTTCTACCATTATGAATAAGGTCTGTCTTATCGCACACCCTTTTGAGCTCCGTCCCGCCCTTCGTCCGTCTATTACGTATGTTAGTCTTAGGTCTCTTAGCCTAAATACACGATATACATACACTCCTCCAATTTTTCGGGGCTTGATGAAAAGGGTATAATTTAAGCAAAGAACACTAAATCTAACATGCCTAACTTAATAACAAGAGCAATCATCCTGACTTCAGACAGGCGAAGGGCGGGATGGAGCTCAATTCGGTGTGCGATAAGTTAGACCCTTTTAATAAAGGTTTCCCTGCTTACAAGTCTATCTCTGCTTTCAGAATACGACATTGATTGGCTCCAGAAAACCAGTTTGCGACTACTGCCAGACGAAGAGGCTACGGTGAGCATCAGGCTTCAGAGCGTCCAGGCACTGAACTACGAGGAAAATCCCTGCGTTCAGGATAGGAACTACAGCATTTCCAAGGTATTTAAATAAAGATATATCTGTGTTTACGATGAGTAATTGCGCACACCGATATCTGGAGGTTACTTGTGACCATTGGATCCAGTAATTGATATATCTATCGCCGAATTTAGTCCTCTTAATTGGAGTAGTCTCGGAGATAATGGACAAAGAGAGACCGACTGTTGCATTAAAAATGTGATTTCTAACAAGCAAAGCCATTGCAAGAGCTGTATTGTGCTTTGTAAAGTTCCTTTAAACTTCTACCTCCATGTTTCGCAAATGTCTGTGCTTCATTAGTTGATCATATTTTGTAATGTCCTTTACTCGATCCAGCAAGGTCAACGTTCATTATGAATTAATTGGCATAGCTCATTTTAATTCAACTCACACGTTAAGGTTAATGTTTAAATCAGTACTGTCTTAAGCATGCATTTCGAATATGTGTCAAATGGTACCCTACACGCTCAACGCAATACATCTTGTAGTAAATAGATGTCGACTCGAAGATCGTGGAAGCAGCTACTTTGAAATTCTCTATTTGCCTTGCTAGTAGGAAGACAGGGTTCAGAGCTTTAGCTATCTGCCGGATGCCAGTTGGCGATCATGGTCCGTAAGAATTGATCCACGTCTAATTCTAAAAACAAATCAAGTTCTTTTATCTAAGAGGTCGAGAAACGGTAGAGAAAGACCAGCGGGGAAGCTGTGTGAGACTAAAATGTCCCTGGCTTTGTTCAAATTCAAATATTAGTCGAGCTGCAAATAGGAGTATTCTTGTCTCACTCACCTTCTGCTGAGCAGTGGACATTCTACACTTTACTGCTCCCTATCACAGTGTATTGACTTTGCGTCAAGCCTGGTTGATAACCAACAAATTCTTGTACAATAGGATATATAGATTAGAACATAGCGATAAGAACAAAGGATAAAATTTCGAAACTTATGATGTCTTAAGGCATGAAAAGAATGCAAAGTGAGGGCTCACTATCCAAAAAGTTTATTTAACACCCGCTTTTCGAAAATCCTGGGCACGCCACTTGTCTAGAGTATCCTCAAAATGGAACCAGAGACTAGCTAAGGATATCTACACCCTCCGTAGACCACTGGCCTTTGGGCTGGTTTCAAGAGGCACCTAGAGAAGCAGCAGTGAAATAATGGAAGGCAGATAACACACAACACTTGAAACATTATATTTCCCTATTTCCTCTGAGGCTTTTGGTTATGCTTCTTCGTTTATTTGGATGAACGGTAGAAGATGGCTTTCCTTTCTCATTGTGACACACACAATAATCAATTGTGTGACCCTAGGGACTGGAAGGTCACGTTTTCCTAACACAAAATCATCGAAATCGTCAGTTTCTTCTATTTCCGTTTGCATCAACAGAAGCTATTGTCTGAGTGCAAACTTTTTTTTGTCGCGATCTACTCTTATCTAAAAATTAAGACCCCTTCCGTATTGAAATTTTATCCTTTGTTCATATCACTATTTTCTAATACACAGAGACTTAGTTTTTGTGCAATTACTTGAAGGCACAATTATTATTTGGTAGAAACATAGCAGTACTTTGAAAAATTTCATACAACTAACGATGAGTTTCTCCCTTTCCAACAGTGCATGTCTGAGTGCATCCATAAGTCGGTGGCCAATGAAAGCCGATGCACCTCCCCGTGGATAACCATTTCGGGATATCCCGAATGCAACGACATGGATTCATACCGGAGACTTGTGGTGTTTTACTCTTTAAGTATTGAGCGCTCGTACAAGTGGTGCAACTGTTCCCGTCCCTGCCACACCACAAGGATCCTCGTGGACAGTTTTGATGTGACTCGTATGGGGATGGATGAGAAATCACTGAACAACTTGATCCGCATCAGGGTGGCCTCCGATTTCGTGGAGAGGCTGGAGGAGGTGTGGGCCTACGACGGATCTCAGCTCCTGGCGGACGTCGGAGGATCCCTGGGTTTCCTCCTGGGCGTATCAGTCATCGGTATGGCCCGTTCTGTGCAGGAGTTGCTGCGTGGAGTCATTCTATACCTCAAGAATTCTCTGTACCACCAATAATCTGTTGATTCACATTATACAGCGGACTCTTCTTAATTCGAATTCCATAACCAACTTGTTATGAATACAGCAAAATACTTTATTATTAATTTTATAGTTATAAATTTGAATCAGGTGCAGCAAGAAGAGTTGAAATTATCAAAGAATTTGGTGTCATATTAGATATAAGCTTTGATTTTAAGGAGCATGTGTATGAAATTGCAATAAAAGCTAGATAGAAAAGCGGCCTCTTGATCAACAAATGGTCAAATTCAAACAATCCATTCTTGTTAGTTCAGCTATTTACTGTGTATGTAAGGCCTATACTGGAATACAGTACAACAACTTGGAATATTGCATGTAATAGTAATATGAAAATCATGCATGAAATACTACTGAAAATATTTATTTCATTTTTGTACTTTAAATTCTTACATTTTAGATTTTATTATGAATATTATAATTTGTTGGATACACTTAATATTTCGTACCCCTTGGATAGAAGAAATGCTAACGATTACAATTTTATATGGAAATTAGATAATGGAATACTTGATAATCCCTACTTGTTATCCAAAATCAATTTTAAAGACTCGTCACTAAGCACTTAGAAATAACTACTCTGCAATTTCTGTCTTTTGTCATTTTAGAAATAATAGATATTTACATTTTCTTATATCAAAATACGATTGTAATCTGCTGCAGGCTAATGACCTTTTATTATAAAATTAACATGTGTTATTTTACTACTTACGTTTGTTTCAGTATAAGTGATTGTACTGTAAATTTTAATATATTAATTCATAATTCTTTTATTTCCACGTAAATTGATCTTCTTAGTATGTTTTATCATGTAGTATACTTATTTGTTTTAGTATGTTGTGTATATGTCATTTATCTGTTGTAATAAACTGCTGTAGGCTTGTATGCTTGTTTTCATTAGTATAATCCAATACTTAAGTAAATAAATAAACGAGGACATGAAGACGTTCGTATTATCACAAATTCAAATTACAGTCTGTAACAAAATAACTACATCTCCGCTATAAATGTGGGGAATATTGAAATATGTTTAAATTGCAATTGTAATTACAAAACAATGGCAAATTGTACCTGGGATTGGTCCTTGATACTTTTTTGTTATTTTACACTCCTGTCTTTCATTCCACTCTCTGCCAACAGGTGTCTCTGACGTATTTGTGTGCAAATGGCTGCCACCAGTTCCTGACGTGCAGCCGTGTTTACTGGTGGAAAATCTGTGGAATGGATTTCACTCTATCGCTAGATTACTAAAGTGTGTTCCAGCCGTGTCTGAGAGGTAGTTTCGACTACTCTCAATTACTAAAGTGCAGTAACTGTGACCAGTGTACAGGCATGGGGAAAATCCTAAGTGACACTTCACCATGCAAACAAGACAAGATTATGGCCCTGAAATCAGCTGGTTTTTCATATATAGACATATATACAGGGACGTCGTTAGGTGGCCACGAGGGGGCACTGGCCCCGTCAAACGTCCACGTGGCCCCGGGAATATTATATTTGCTTAAAATTTTACTTTGATGACAAATATTGCAAAATAATTCTTCAGTAAATTTTGCTTGCAGTTTGAAACACTTCTTCAATTTTCAGTAGCACGAACCCAAGCAAGGTATTTCTTTCTTATTTCCCTGTTTCTTGCTTGTTGAACACAAACAGATGTATTGGGAGGGGATGCAGATAATGGTTTTGTGGTCCGCCCCGGGAGCTTATTATTGAAACTCGTTACGGTAGCTAGCTGACGAGTTGGTGGCTGAAGTCGGTTGCAAGACAAACGACATCGAATATACCGTATTATTGAAACTCACTCGTTCGCTGGCTCGAGTCGTTCCGTTCGCTAGCACTCGGCAGCTCATACCCAACCGAGATCAGTCGTTCGGTCGAGTCGTTACCAAAATTGTCGAAGATGGATGTATATATATGTTTGCTTTTGGTACTTGAGACAAGGATAATGTGAGATGCAAGAGAATACTTACATTCCGGGCCATCTTAGGGTGAGTATGTTACGATTTGTATTATTATTATTATAAACTTGCACATTAAAATAACAGTAATCAGCGATGTAAATATGCCGTTGTTAGTCAATGCATTTTTTTCGATTTCTTAAGGAAATATTGGTTTCCGCGTACGCATGCTTGACTTTGTTGAAGACATATTTGTCAATGTATATTGTATTGCAGTAGTACAAGGTGTAAATAAAAATATATTTAAAAAAATACAATAGGTTTTTCCAATGTTCTTCTAAGTTGCCTTCATGACACGGTGCTATATCCACGGAAAACATTGCCTTTGCCCTTTTCTTGTGTAAAAAATAATATAAAAGCACTTTAATGCTCATGGGGTAAGGCGTTAATATATGATTGTCTCATCATATATATGTCATAAGTTCGCAGTTATTGTCGCGATTGATCCATATGATAGAAAAGCGGTGCAACAAAAATTAAATTGAAAATACAGAAGCACTTTAAAGGTCATAGTTGAGAAATAGAACACTAGCAGCTAACCTGAATTATGTTTAACTACAAGAACACGTTTCGTGTTGATCAGAGTTACAAATTGTATAGAGAAATTTTGAAATAATGGAATGGATATAAAATGCAAATGTATACACACTTACTACTGAGTACTGATAATGTAGAACTAAATTCGAACATTTTTAGAATGTTTAGTGATGTTTATATTTGCTTTTTTGCAACAGGCAGCTACTAGTTGGCAGTGGCAAGAGATTGCAGAATTTCCATTTCCTAGGCCAGAGTCAGGAATTGCATCAAGCAAGACTTTCTCCCAAGAAGAATACAGTGGAGAGGGTGAGTGTCTTTTTAAACACATTTATTCATGATTTCCAAAATTTAAGAAATGTTATTTTTGAAAAAGAAATGTAGAAAAAAATTATTTACCACACATATGTAGGCATTCTATTTTTCATTGATATGTGGTAAAATTTACATTTAGAGGTGTTCCACTAATTTATAGCCATTGGTCCAATTCTGACAATTTCAGAGGCCAACAAAATTAAAAATTAATATATACACATCAGTAATGTAAGTACTAATATAATCTGCATTTTTAAAAATATGTAGCAAACAAAACATTGGAACGTCAACTTATTCCTCTGTGTCTGACACATATACCTTGTATTAACAAAACCTTCCATGTCATCATCACTAAAACCCATAGCAGCCTCCCCGATGGCATAGCGGTAATGCAGTCACCTTGTAATGAAAGCATCCCAGGCTCGATACCTGGTTGGAGGCATATAGTGTTCCAGATTCCACTTTAAACTGTAGGTCCAGTCCCAATTAGTCTATCTGTGCATAAAAGTGGACTTAAAACAAAACTCAATCTCAAACTAAAGACCTCTAACAGTTACAATTGAATGCATTACATAAATCATGACACCAGTATTCACTAGACTTTAAAAACTGAAACAAAACAAACAAGAGATAAGGTAACGTCAATGTCTGAACTTATTCTAAGCAGTTAAGAACATGGTTGACTGGAAGATACTGAGAATCCTCTCTTCTATGACTATGAGACTGAACTAACTAGTGTTGCCCGTGGGACAGGCTTTTAAAAATTTGAGACGAGACGAGATTGATCATGTGTCCCGAGACAAATTAATATTTTTGAGGCGAGACAGGCCAAAGTCTCGTCTCGTGGGCAACACTAGAACTAACATGAAAGTTGGATGGTTAATGTAGCTACATAACAAGTTAGTGAATAACCACTGATTGAGATTTGCTGTGTTTATAACTGACAATACTCACAATACTTTGCTGCTAAAAAAAATCTGCTTCTAAATAACAAATTTCTTGCTGATTTAGAATATCGGAGATGAAATGCATGACATTATTTTAGAAAGTATTTAGAAAATGGCTCTGTGAAAGTAACTTCCCTTTTGAGGTCCTTAAGTTATATTCAATCTTAAGATTTTATGTTCATATGAACTTGATGCACACCTAAACGCCCCTTGCCTTAACAATATCATCCAATTTGTATTTACTACGCATGTAACCACAGTTAATATATATTTTATAATGTCAAGTTTCATGGATTTAGAAGGCCACAATTCTTGTTCTAGTACATAATGACACACTTATGCCATAAATGATTCCAGTAAATGTTTGAAAAAATCAATTTTTTAACACGGTTGTGGGATTACGGTATTGATCCACTCGTTTATTTTCACATGCTTCTGTAGTTTGGCAACACTAATCACTTTGACTCCCAGTGTACAGTGGGATCCATGAGTATTACCGTGAAAATTGTCCATGACTATTTTAATTAATTTTTCTCTTAATCCTAAGTGTTTTTAAGCGATGTATTTTCATGTATGCTGGTGCAGAAGTTGTCAACAGCTTGTTTTGACTTTTCTTTTAATTCTTGAAGCTCTCATTGGGTCAAAGAAAGTGAACGAACATGGCGATGGACAATTTGCACGGTAATACTCGTGGATCCCACTGTACCTTTGTGGAAGAGTGCAGAAAGTCTGTTCATCCATTATGTGAAATATATCCATTGTTGACTTGTTATAAAGCTCACATTTCAGTGGAGCACAATAGGGATCCATGCAACCATTAACGGGAGTGTTTTCAGACACACAGTATTTCTACATATACTAGTAATAGTTTCTAATATCCGTTATAAATGTATGAAATCCAAACTACGAAAAGCATGTATGAATTTTGTAGGGAAAAGTAACAATAAATGTAACAAACTCAGTTGTTATTTTCATCATATTGAAATGTAATTCATTAGATTTAGAATTTCCTTACCTCTGTAATGTATTGAGTGAAATGACTTTTTTTTGCTAACGAAACCAGAATACTATTCATAGGACATTATTGCTGTAAAACCATGCTAGCATTTCACATGCTGCTGTTATCAAGCTGGTGTGTGTGTTTCTTTTTTTTAATAATCCTGTGTAAACAAAAATGAAAAATCCAGAGATCAGTGGGAAAGTTTCTTTTTCCCATGACATGACTGGTCGTGACGAACCCCTGATCATTGTCGTGGGTTTCCATGACCAGGTTACGCTACTCTTTCTTAGCTCCCAATTTCCTCACGATGGCTGGGGGCCATGGGTTCCATACACAGGCTGAAATCTTGGGAAAATTTGTTATGCTTCCCCCAGGAGACCCAAACATATGCATATCCCATAGTCGGAACCAAATGCATGACACAGTGCAGATTAAACTTTTTTCCATTTATGTGTATGATATATATTTTTATAATCACAGTTTGTTATGAATGGGACAGCCCTAACAGTTAAGCATTAGTAGCAGCCAACGTGAGCATATCACATTGGTCCACCCCAACCATATATATATATTTTTTTCATTTGTCTCTTTGTGATGCATGTACTATTTATACTCTTTTATTTTTTAGGATTTGAATATACTGCATGGCAGACAGACATGACCCTGGAACATATTGACACTGTGATGTCAGATTACAGGAACTTGCAAAGTATTTCAAGTGTCAAAAAGCAAATTTTACTGAAGACTTTCAATGAGAGTGCAGTTTTATAGTGGTCCCAGCAAGTTAACCATTTTAATGGTGGTTTCCCTGTGTTGAGTGTACATGGGAGTTCTTCAGCATCCTGAATAGTAGACAAGTGGTCAAATGTCTTGTATATATGACTTTCTATCTGCAATACACTAGGAAACTGGCAAATTTCAGAAAACAAGTCGAGCAGGTGATTGGATATGTTTGTTTGATTACAGAAAATATAGTATCCTGATATCAACAATACCTGCCCAATTTGTCAGTGCTAAACCAGGTGATGTAACACAAACAAAATTTTTCAAGTGTGTTGTGCTTTAACAATTTTTTGTTTGTCAGTGAATAGCTACGAATGTTGTTTTGACAACAGTGGAATTGCTAAACCCATGCAATGAATTCAAACTAATCTATTCTCTAAATATACTATTGTGTATGGTGCAGTTTGGTTATTCACAGATCAACCCATATACATAAATATTTCTAATAATTGTATTTTTTTTTCTCTCTGGAAAGTGTGTATGTCTCTCCATATGAAATATTTTTGGATACAAATAAAGTACTATTATAGAAAAGTAGGATTTATTAATTTATATAAAAATAACAATCCTGTGCGTAACAGCCCATGAAGGGCCTTGGCTTACCTACCGGCCTCCCTCCTATGCTTTCCTTCATCACCACTAAGTGTGGAGATCTTCAACCAGGATTGGAATAGTCGGGGGGTCAGCGTGACGTATCCCCAACCGTTGTAGTAGGTCTTCGTGACCGGATTACGCTTACTCATTCGGAGCTCCCCAATTTCCTCATGATGGTGGATTGCCACCGGCCGAAAATTGCTGGAGACTGAACTTGGGATCGAACCCATACCCGTACCCATCGAACCCATACCATCCCGCAGAAGGCACGGGCACAGAGGAGGACTTAATTTATATAGGTTCACAAAATTAATATAATTTCAGTAAATTACAGACTATTTAGAGAAATATTGGATTGGTAAAAATATCTAATTTTACTTGAGAGTATAACTGCTCTAATGAAAGTTGAGGTTGGCAGTGTGATTGGTATCTCTGCACACTAATGTAAGTTATTTTTTTCTGTAAAATATATTTAAATATGCCCCCAGCATGGCAGTCAATGTCAAGGTTTAGTTGTGTGTGACGAAGAGCGGCTCTGCTGTAGTGCTTGTTAAAATATTGACCAAAGTGCTGCCTACAATGAAAAAAAGGTACAGCAGGTTTAGCTTAATTGCTTGTCAGTTTTGATTTGGTGAATCCTGCAATAACTGAACCGGTTACACGAATGCTCCCTTCATCAGACATTTATTTTTGAATAAATGTAAATAAAACTAAAAATAAGTCTGATTAAGGGAGCATATGATCTGCTGAAACGTCACAATGAAAAACTGTGTTTTTATGCTTGTAATGACTGTAAACTACAAGAGAAATAATTCTACAATGCAAGCAATGCATACATACAAGAAAAATTATTTTCCAGAATATAGTAGTGGCACATTTTATGAAGAGATGGAAAAGTTTTCGGAACCATGGAACTTCCTGTTTGAGGTAAAATGTATAACAAAAACAACATGGGTGATAATTGGTTTTCTTGGGATATCAACATGGGTGATTGTTGTGCTGTTTCTGTGGCATTGGGTTTTTGCTGAATACAGCATTCATTGTGTGACCAATTCACCTCATGCAATTAAATTTCAAGTACATATACTCAAGAACCTTCATTTCCTCTCAGTAGACCAAATGAATATGTTACGTTTAGTTGTTCACAACCAAATAAGAGCCCTTCAGCTTCTATGGTGCTTTCCACAACCATTAAGACTGAAAGGTGGCTGTGTAAACAACGCTAACTGATAAAGTATCAGGGGGAGGGAAATGGTGACAGAATTAACTTTTGCTGAACTGATAAAGTATCAGGGGGTGGGAAATGGTGACAGAATTAACTTTTGCTAGCCAAATTAGGATGAAATTTCATTTCACATAGACGATGGTTCACCAAGTAAAATTTTAAGCAAAAAATACAGGCACGACCAGGACTCTATCAGAGCTACCGAAAGAAAGGTTCACCATGTATGTCAACCTCATCTATGATAAATGTCAGCACCTTAATTCTAAAGTACATTTCCTTCCTTTTGATGCACACAACAATCACCACCAGAGATCTTTCAGAAAAGCCATTCACGAATGTCTCTCTTCTCATGCCAGCAGCACAAAGACATCCAAGCAGATTTTCATCCGCACCCATAGGATGTCAGCCAAAGGGTTGCAGGAAGCTTTGAAATATATTTTGCTTGTGAATTATTGTATGTTTGAAAAGAAATTGAGAACACTTTCAAGCACAAATAGAAACATTTCGTATAATTGAAAGGAACAGTCCACATAATTTGTCCTTTCAAGTTCCAACAAATGAATGAAGGTAGCTTTGTTACAGAAACCATTGTCACCAGAAAATAAGAAGAAATGTACTTTTAAACCATTGTACCACCTCGAGAGTTAATGTTTTCCTTTTTAATCAACCAATTTTGATGCTTTACGAAATATATAATTGATTATTGCATGCAGAAAACACAAATAACAGATATTTGAACCCAAATTATGGCCAGCACAAGTAGAAACCTGCCATCTCCGAATACTTTTGCTGCTTTTTATTAGTAAAAAATGCTTGTATGCACACTAAAATAATGAAAAACATGGAACTTTCTATAAGCTCCAAACCTAAGGCCCCCAACATAGTTGTGGAATGTCTTATTGGGTGCTATATTCACTGCCGGGAAGTCTTTGGGCTGTGCTCCTTCACAGTAAAGTAACACGTTAAGGTATCAAATGTACTTTACTTCACAAAAACATGTTTCCGAGAGCTAAAAACAACTGAAAATGTTCACAGCAAAACATTTCACAGGTACAGAGGGTTAAGGGTACCAAACATACTTCAAATGAAGGATGAAAATACCCAAACAAAATTTCTACTTTAGCAAACACTTTTATTGTACGTAATAAACTAAGTAGAAAAGATTTTTTTTAAAAAAAATTACTGTTTTAGTTATGCACGTTTCTGCACTTTAGTTTATTTTTGTGGGTAGACAGGTATCAATTGTATTTATTTTATTTTGTTTCAATGAATGTGATGGTCACATAAAAAACCTTATGTATCAATAGCACTGTTGAAAATTTGATTGAATGGTTGCAGCAACAAACTTAATTTTAAAACCAGTTTTCATTTTTAAAACATCATCAGCTAAAGTGAACATGTTAACAGCTCAAGAACATTCTTGTGATAAACAAAGCAACTGAATAAATTCACATCATTCCACTTGAAATCCCAGAACAAAACTGGAGCACATGCTGCATTAAGTAGATGCTCTAATTTTCTACATTACCGAAAACTATGTAAACTCACATTTATAACAGCCAGTCTCAGTGGCGGAGTGGTTAGCACAGCAAGCTACAATGCTAGGGTTGTCGGATTTGAATCCCAGTCAAGGCATTGGTGCTCTTTTTTGAAAATCCCTTCATCAATTTAATCTCATTACCATTCATCCTCACCTTTGCAATTAGCCAAAATTGACAGAAAAGCGAAGTAATATAAACCAAACCAATCAATCACATATATAACGAAAACGAGCACTATACTTATTAATGGTAGTGTCACAGCACCCTTGCTGACAAGACAATATCTATGCATGTTTGATTTGGAATGCCTGGTCTTTTAGTACAGTACACATTTCAACATCCCCCAGAATCCTACATATGAACATTTTCTTCTCTGTAAATTTGTCTTTGTATCTGAAAGTAATAGGGATAATCTAGTTTCAACTTCATGAGATCATTGTCTTTAATTCAGCAAGATGATTTCACAGAGCAAATCTCATTCACAGTAAAGTTTCTCAAACTATGGGCACTTTATTCCATATACTCCCTTCCCACAGCATCAGCAAATACTATTAACCATTCCATCTAGTATTGCGCCCATGCAAGGACAATTTTTGTTTAGGAATAACAGACATGTAGACATTAGTAGAAAGACCTTTGACTGTGTTCATACTCTCTCATGGGTTATACCTTAGTTACAAACTTCAGGAGAAAGGAAGAACTTGGTCTCAGTAGCTTAAAAAAATAGCGAAACAGATGGTGAAACTACCAGTTGTTTGATACAGTGTTCATCCCTGATTTGTACTGAAATCACTTTGAACTTCCTGCTTGACCACAAAATATAACTACATTTATTTTCCAAGTCTGAGCACAAATACAGGTAATTTGAGTGCAACCTGGCATATTAAAGCACTTTTGATCACTAAATTTTGGCCAGGTGCCTAAATTGAATAACATAATTTTGAAGAAATACATCTCACTAGTCTTTTGTAGGTTTCGGAATGTTTACAAGAGACTGATATTCATCGGTGATTTCGGTATCACTTGTCATGTCCAACCTTCTTTTCTTCTGCACGGAAGCAACGAAGTCCATGATACTTATTGAAATGGTTAGTAGTGTTTACATATGAGGAAGCAGCCATGCATTTTCTTTTTCAATGCATGATAAATTATCCCTTTATTGTACATCAGGTTCAAGCATGAAGATGATTGCAGCAAGATGAGACCTCTCCAATACCAGCCATACACAAACACAAGCCATATGTTACTTCCCCATCCTCTTTCAATTGGAGTTCTGGGAATGCTTAATCTGAAACGCTGAAAGAAAAATGAAACTAATTAGAATGAAAAATATATACATAACTATCTGAAGTAATACACTAGACAACATGGTAATGATTCAGATTGTGTAATGAAATTTGCAAGTTGTACAGAAAGATAAGAAATACATTTAGAATACTGAAAGTAAATTTAGAGAAACTGGTAACAGTTTAGTATATCGGAGACACATTTCTTCAATTTTACAGAAGAAACTACTTACGGAAATGAGTTTTTCCAAGGTTTACAATGTTCGTCAAGGTATTTTCTTTCATCGTGGAATATATTTGAGCAAGAAATCATGTATTTTTTAAGAGAAATATCTCACCAACGCACAATTGCCATTGCTTTCATTTGCTTGCCCTACGACAACCGGATGCTGCGTACGTTTGATAACGTAAGCCCCTGTCAGTGTTTCCAATCCCTTTTTTTTAAATATGCTTGCCTAACCTAACCAAACCTAACCTTATAGGAAATGGTTCGTGGGGCTATCCGTCAGCTACCCGTGCATAATGTACAATTTGCACAAGTGACAAACATGACAGTAGGTATTTTTGGTGAAGAAGGTTGGAAACACTGTATACCCACTACAGTAGTCAACCTCAGCCCGCCATATTGTGTGTTACGAAAGCGAAGAAATGAATCAAAAGAAGTACTCTGTATGTGATTTTTTTTCTTTTCATGTAAAAAGCATAATGGCACCTTGAACTATGTTCCGCAATACACAATTGGTAAGTACGAACCATTCGAAACAAAATATTCGATTTAAATGTGTCTCCAATATACTAAACTCTTACCGAGAAACTAATTTGTACATTTTAAATATGAAGAATGCATTAATTCATGAGGAATTGTTGTGAAAAGTAGCTTGTGCAGGCTATTCTGCCACAAATCACTGATGTATGAAAAATGTTCTATATTTGTGTAGCACATCAAGGAACATGTGGAAATGTTAAAGTATCCAAACACACTTAAAATTAGTAATACTGTATGTGTATGCACATAGGAGTATAATTATAACGCTAAGGGCACCAACCCTAACCTACTGATGTAAGCCTACAGAAACATGTTGAAAAATCGATCTGCACATAAAAACGAGTTAAATAATAATGAAACATGTTCAACATGTGCTTATAGTGATGTACGGAATTCGATTCAAGTAGAAAATAATGTGTATCATTATAACAATGGAATTGGAAAATTGGAAAAACACAGTAACAATAATGAAAATCATTCTTAAATACAGGTGGAGATTCAAAGTACGTAATACAAGCTTTCACAGTAGAATAACAAAATTAGGCTAAAAATGAAGAAAAGTGGCTTAAAATAGAAAAGAAGCAAAATACAGACACACATAAGCACAAGTTGTATTTTTTTGTGGTTACTTTCTGCTTGGAGTATTTTTGTGTCGAGCAATAATAGAAATGAGGTCTGTGAGTAACACAACATCCAGACCTGAATAACGTTTGTGTACCAAACTAAACTTTTTCACCACTAGGCACCGTTTTATTAGATTGTGCGTCTTCGCACAATTTCGCATGTTCGCAACAATTTAAATTAGATTAGATCAAAGACATCCTTGCTTATGAATGGTGCATACGGTTTTAATAAACTCATAACTGTATTTCCATTCAACAAATACAATAATTATTTTTATATTAAAAATAGAATGGATACTTGCCTTTACGCAGCAACAGAACTTCACTTATTCTTCATATCTTTGTCAACCGTGGAAGAGTTTTACTGCTATTTCCAGATGGCACAGCACAGTCATTAATTGTATGCGATGTCACCCACATTTAACACTTAACACATCCGTGCATTAAGATCATATGTGAAAAAGAGTATCGATACATCTCATTCTGTATTTCATTGCAGACGAAACAAAATTGTCCGCGATCAGCTGTGCATGACCGAGATGGAAAAAGTCGCAACGCCATTGGCTGATGGTACAGTAGCCTCTCTTGCCAGCCAACATTTCACTCACATGCAACTCGAGACCCCGAATCCGTTAGCTGCTCAATTCGTTTAGTTTCAATAATTCGCTTTTCGGCTGGCGACCGACTTGGCTACCGAACGAGAAAACTCACTCGTGAGCTAGGTGTTGACTTTCAATAATAAGCTCCCCCGGTCAGGGAAGTCTGAGACCTCTTGAAAACTCACTTTTCCTCCCTGCTGCACACCAGATCCAAGATACCCCCAAAACCCGCACTTTCTCTTCATCTGGCCCTGCACTGGCTCCATGGGCGCCGAAAGGACGACACAAACAGGAAGATTTAGCTACGTGTGGCTAGAACTTTCTGCCTTAATTTATGGTTCAGAAAAGATATCCCCCATGCGTTTCAAATTCCAAGGACAGAATTCTATTGCTTGTCCCCTTTTCGGCGCCGGAATGAATGACATAGCGGTTCTTCTCACATGCACTCAACCCTCCTGCTAATGACCTGCCCTGCAAGGAGGGAAAGGCCACTTTTTGAAAATTCGGAGAAACATCGAAGCGGTCGGTTCATCTGTTGATTTGGTGGACAGTTGATATCTGACAGTTTGAAGTAGGATTTGTTCTTGGAAAACCAACCTCTTGCACATGAGTGTAAGAATTAGTAGTAAAATAGTAGTGGTATTTACCATAATACTGGGACGAGAAAGTACGAGGTCTTGCCTGTACTAAAATTAGGCTAAGATGCCTATAAAATCTTATTGCTCAAGTGTCCTCCTCTATCAAATTTAAGATTTTTGTACAGAAAAAGTTTTTGAGAAAGTATGACCCCCCTCCTCTTCTTAGATTGATTTGGCTACACCTGTATCTGTCAGATTGTTATTCATAAGCTTGTTAAAAATATGTCCCTCTTGATACTGTTTTACTTAAAACTAATACAATAAGCTCATAAGAGCTTTTTGATTATACAGTAGTACACTGTAATATAATCTTAAATACTTGTTTAAAATATTTTTGTATTATTATGTTAATATGTTGACTTGTAATATTCTGAATATTTTAATTTAGGACCAGGCTCAATTGATATATCTAATATTAAGATAATGTAATATGCAGAGGTTTTCTAGAATTGCTCTGTGACTCTCTCATTTCTTACATCATAAACATATGATTTTTCACCTATAAGAATAACACTACATATGGTGTCATCAGGAAGTGTATCATGGAATTCACAGATAATTTTAATGTTTGTCCTGTCATTAACCACAACTTGTTTCCTTTTTGAGGTGTTGATGACAAACATGGGTCTCTGTGCTTTGAATTCATCTGGTGAGTAATTCATGTCAGTATTCACAATTGTGACCCTTTTGTAAGCTGTAAATGTATGACCCCCCTCAGATTGATGTGGCTACACCTGAATTTGCTAAATTGTTGTTTATAAGTTTGTTAAAAATATGCCTCTCTTGATATTTCTCATACTGCCGTATTTTGTTAGGTATAAGTTGTATTTATACTTTTATTTATCACCAAGTAAATATTAGAAAACGGTAAACAAAATTTGTCTGTTTTAGAGATATTCCAAAAATATATATATTATTTGATAAGCGACAACAACAGAGCCATCTATGTGCAAATGTCTGAACTCGGTGAATACTTGGGAACAAGTCAACTTTTTTCAATACGTCAATATTTTTAACTCTCTTTGCCAGCAATAGGGAATGGCCATGGCCGTATTTAAGGGGGGGGGGTTCTTAGGGTTCAAACCCCCCCCCCCGAAACGTCTGACATGTTAGATTTATACAGGTTGAGAATTCAAAGTCGAAAACTTATTCACAGCTCTACCTAGGTACAAAAATGCAACAGGAAGACAATGTGGAGAGAAATCCGCCTTGGGACAATTTAGTCAGAATTTTCAAACAGTTGGAATTCCTGAAACTTGAGGAAAACAGGTTCTATTTATGTCCACAACCCACCCGCGACCCTTAAACTTTCACTTGACCGTTCTCATTTCAGTGTTGTTTCTGGTTGGGACTCAAAATTTCCCCTTTTAACTTTTAAATTCCCTGGGCTGTTAGATAAGGTGTTTAACCCCCCTCCCCTTTCATTTCTATAATTACAATATTCAAATATCGTCTTTAAGTTTAAGATAGATATACAAAAGAAAAAGTTTAATGTTTTCATTTCCCAGTTTATTGCATATTTTTATACGTTTTTTTCCGTCTTTCCTATTTATCCCCCCCACCCCCTGCAAAATCCCTTGTTTGAACAATTTCCCTACTGGGAATATTACTGCACCATGCGCGAGATGCGTCTGCATCGCGACAAATGAATGGATCGCTTAAGGTTGAATTTAGATTTGACTGTCAAACAAACATGACTCTTATAGTCCAGTCGTTGTCCTAGCCAATAGCCTCCAGTCTCAAATTTGTCATTGCTGGATGGAAGTATCTTTGTCCTTTTAGATCGCGTCCTTGTGGTGTGATACGAGTGTGTTTCTTGTGCCGGAGTTTTAGTGCTTTGCGAACCCAAAAATGAAACGCGGTGCAGATGGGAGAAGCGGACAACTCTCGATTGGGATATTTTTCAAGAAAAAACCTAAAAGTGAAAACGGATGTAACAGTGGTGACACCTCTAATGATGACTTCGCCGCGAAATCAACGGATGACAAGCAAAATGATATTATCACAAATGCATCAGCCGATTTGTTGGTAACTAAAAGTGATAGTTCTTTCTGTGAAAATGATATTGGTCTTTACCTTAATGTAGCAAATCTCAACAATCTGAAAAAAGAACAACTTTTGAAGAATCCGTGGGTTCCTTCTTCAACATATGCTTTCCCACGCAGAACTGCACGAAATCTAAGATTTCAGCTAACGTGGTTGGAAAAGTTTCCGTGGCTAGCCTATTCCAGTAAACTGGAAGGCGCATTGTGCAAAGTGTGCGTACTGTTTTCTCGAGGGGAGGAAGGGGGTAAAGGGGGGCATCAACATTTAGGGGCTCTCGTTACCAAAGAGCACTGCAATTTAAAAAATGCTTTGGAAGATTTTGCAAACCATGCGAATACGTCATACCATAAACGGTGTTTAGAGCTAGCCGAGAATTTCATAAAAGTGACTGAAGGGAAAAGTAATAAGATAGTGGACCAATTGTGCAGCGAGCGAGCTAAACAAGGAGCTGAAAATCGCGAGAAACTGCGCTCCATTATAGAAACAATTATTCTCTGCGGTCGTCAAGAAATTGCCCTTCGCGGAACGGATGACTTTGGAAACGTGATGAAGTCTGAGGAGGCTGAATCAAACGACGGTAATTTCCGTGCCTTACTGCGGTTCCGTGTAAGTGCAGGTGACGTTGTGCATCAGAAACATTTGGAATCGGGTGCGCTCAATTCAAAGTACACAAGCCCTACCATTCAGAACGAGTTAATTACGATTTGTGGTGACATAATTAAGAAAGAGATAGTGGAGAAAGTGAATGCTGCCGAGTGTTTCTCTGTGATGGCAGACGAAACTACAGACATTTCTCGAATTGAACAGGTATCTGTGTGTGTGCGTTATGTAGATGTGAAGGAAGGTAAAATTCGCGAAGACTTTCTTGAATTTGTTCCAGCAGTCGACCTTACAGGCAAGGGCTTGGCCATGCTGCTTTCTGCAACCTTAAAAAGAAATAACATAAACTGTCATTTCTTGGTTGGACAGGGATATGACGGAGCGTCATCCATGAGCGGTTACCTGCATGGTGTTAATGAATATATTAGGAAGGACCACCCCATGGCTCTTTACGTCCATTGTAGTGCTCATTCCTTGAACCTTGCTTTGGCAAATTCGTGTACTCTATCGTCCATACGCAATTGCCTAGGAAGCATTCAGTCTGTTGCAAATTTCTTCCGTTCATCTGCTCAAAGAAACGAAGTTCTGAAAACGGCAATAAAAGAAAACCTACCAGAATGTCAACATGCAACTCTGTTAGGTCTTTGTGAAACAAGATGGGTCCATAAGCACGAGAGTGTTATCAGATTTAAAGAGTTGTACCCAGCTGTAGTGAATGCACTGGAGTTGCTAGAATCGTCTGCAAACAAAGAGACTGCTCAAAAGGCATGCCAATTGTTAAGTGCCATTGAAGGAGCTAAATTCGTTGTCCCCCTCCTGATTTTAGAAAACATATTTTTTTACACCCTAACTTTATGTAGACAACTCCAGGCTGTAAATGCAGACTTAGCAGAAGCTTGCAACCATGTGGACCATGTTATCAATACTTTAAATGCCATGCGCGAAAATGTAGAAGAAGAATTCAAGAAGATTTTCGCCTATGCCACTTACATGGTTACTGAAAACGGTGGCCATATGGATTTTCCCAGGATCGTGAAAAGACAAGCCCATCGAGACAATATCCCGTCTATGACCTGTGAGGAGTATTATAAGTTGAATGTTTTTCTTCCATTTCTAAACCATATTATAACACAGCTTAGTGACAGATTCCAACGCCACAGGACACTGATCTCTTCTTTGCAAAATGTTATTCCAAGTAAATGTGTTACAGCCAATAGTGAAGACCTGAAGGAATGTGTAGACTTTTATAAAAACTGCCTTCCTGAGCCCAGTATTGCCCACGCTGAATTTGCGGTGTGGAAATCAAAATGGGAGAAGCACAACACACCACCCAAGTCTGCTGTAGAAGGATTTGTGCAGTGCAATTCTTCATTATTTCCGAACATAAGTAAACTTCTACAGATACTGGCTACATTGCCAGTTTCAACTTCTTCACCGGAAAGAACATTTTCATCACTCAGACGACTGAAGACTTACCTTCGAAATTCCACCAGTGAAAATCGACTCAACGGTCTGGCATTGATGTCTGTTCATCGCAACATGAAGATAAACCCTGAGGATGTGCTCGACCAGTTTTCAAAGCGTTCTCGGCGTTTTGTATTGTAGCTTCCATTTCGGTGAGTTGTTTCCCTTTATTATTATTATTATTATTATTATTATTATTATCATCATCATCATCATCATCATCACCATTATCATCACCACGATGATCATTATTGTAGGAGAAAAGTTTGAATTTGAATTTTGTATGTGTCACATTTTAAATATTATTGCTGCCACATATTCTTCATTTCTTTATTCACTAATTCTTTTCGTTGTTGCGAGAACATCATTGAAGCATTAAGTAGACGTTTTCTGTATTTTCAAAAAAAAAATACTGCATATAAGTTTCTATTTTAGTTATTTTATGTCGATTTTCTACATTGTGAGTAGTTGTAGAATACGATAACGTCGGTCGCTATTTAATATTCGCAATTCATTTGCACGGGTTTTAATTAATTTGCACGTACTTAGAACTAATTCGCATGTACTTAGAATTCATTTGCATGTACTTAGAGTACTTTACATTTATGTATTTGCATGTTTATAACTTTTTATGAATATATATTTATTTATTTTATGAAAAATATGTATATAAAAGGTAATTAGAGGTACTAAAGGCTATGCATATGGTTTTATATTCATTACTGCAAAGTATGTAATGTATGAAACTATAATAATTAATGTTTATAATATTGAAAATAAGTTTTCTATGGTTTATGAACCGCTATGAACGGTGGTAATGGGTGTAGGTACAGGTCCAATTACGATTGGGGACAGTCCTGGTATTCGAACCCGCGATATGTAATATTATTAATTAGTACTATGTAATAATGTATGTTATTATGGTATGAAACACGATGGTGCAACACGCCAGACAGGAGACTGTGAACTCCGCAGGTAGAGGAGAAAGGAATTTGGGGGAAGAGCGGTCAAGGTCAAATGACGTCAGAACGTCAGAACAAAGGAAGAAGCTGATTCACCAATCAGAGAACGCGTCGGTAGATTTTCAGAACCGGTTTTTTCAAGGTTAACCAGTACGCAAGAACAGGGGAAAGCTATGCAATACTGTAGGGCAGGGGAGGTATTCAACCAGACAACAAAGGATGTCTGGAAATACGCAGCAAGGGTCAAATCTCTGAAGCTATGCGGTTTCCGCCGCCAATTAATATTCCGCTCAGGTTTGCCTCCAAGGCACAGGACGCTTTAGCGCAGGGTTTTTTTATCTGTACTATGAAGAAGGGAGAGCTATTAGGGACGGGGCCTACAGTTTTCACCATTTGCTTTTATCACGGGGTAACGAACCTAGGACCCTTTGATTATTGATTTAGGTAGTAAATGTATGTTACTGTGTGCTATTTAACTTAATTTTGAGTTTATTTTTTACCAAACTTTGACTTTATGTCAAACATTTTCACAGCTTATTCTTATTTTTACCAAAATAACACTATTTGTACTATTCAAGCAACATTTTTTATTAAATTTTGCACTCACAAAAAACATTTTTTCAATTTTTAACTTATTATTTTACAACTTTAAGTTAATTTTTACCAAAATAACACTATTTGTACTATTCAGGCAACATTTTTTATTAAATTTTGGACTCGCAAAGATATTTTTTCAACTTTTAACTTATTATTTTACAACTTTAAGTTAATTTTTTACCAAAATAACACTATTTGTACTATTCAAGCAACATTTTTTATTAAATTTTGCACTCACAAAAAACATTTTTTTCAATTTTTAACTTATTATTTTACAATTTTATGTTAATTTTTTTTTACCAAAATAACACTATTTGTACTATTCAGGCAACATTTTTTATTAAATTTTGGACTCGCAAAGACATTTTTTACAACTTTTTAACTTATTATTTACAATTTTGTACCTATTTTTAACCTAAATAACACTATTTATACTATTAAGGAAAGACTTTTAGTTATATTTTCGACACACAAAGTGTGTGTTCTCAACTTCTATCTGTTTATTTCACAAGTTTATGTTAATTTTTTACCAAAATAACACAATTCAATCTGTTCAGGAAAGACTTTTAGTTATATTTTCGACACACAGAGTGTGTGATCTCAACTTCTATCTGTTTATTTCACAAGTCCAGGCTTATTATTACCAAAATAATACAATTCAATCTGTTCAGGAAAGACTTTTAGTCGCATTTTCGACACACAGAGTGTGTGATCTCAACTTCTATCTGTTTATTTCACAAGTTTAGGCTTATTATTACCAAAATAATACAATTCAATCTGTTCAGGAAAGACTTTTAGTCGCATTTTCGACACACAAAGTGTGTGTTCTCAACTTCTATCTGTTTATTTCACAAGTTTAGGCTTATTATTATTCAAATAACACAATTCTATCTGTTCAGGAAAGATTTTTAGTTACATTTTCGACACACAAAGTGTGTGTTCTCAACTTTTATTTGTTTATTTTACAAGTTTAGCCTAATATTTACTCAAATGACACTATTTATATTATTCAGGCACCATTTTTATTACATTTTGGACTCTCAAAGACACACACACACACACACACACACACACACACACACACACAGAGAGAGAGAGAGAGAGAGAGAGAGAGAGATTTTTTCCAAGTTTACAGGATTATTCTCTAGTTTACTCAAATAACACAATTTAGATGTGTTTTGAATTATATTTTGGATGCAAAAGTATGTTTTGACAAGTTCTACCCTTTTATTTTACAAGTTTAGGCTTATTATTACTCAAATAACACAATTTAATCCACTCAGGAAGGATTTGTTATTATATTTTGGATGCACAAAGAGAGGTTTTCAACTTTTTTATTGATTTTTTGCAGGGTATGTATTAATTTTTATTTATTTTGTTTTGTATCATATATACATTTACAAATTTTTAACTTAGAGTTTAGTATTTATTTAATTTTTTCAAAAACACTAAAAAAAAGTACTTTTAGCTAAAATGTAAGCCACAGAATATATTATTATTATTATTATTAGGGTTTACTGATTTCCACTATGCTATTTTTGGTTCTGTATTTCTATATGTATTTATTTAGGGCAGGTTACGCCTGCCACGTAGGAAAGTTTGTTTATTTTAGAGTTTGCTGAGTATTTTGTTACTGCTATACTAGGTAAAAGTTTTCTAAATATACCAGATAGAGCTCTATATACTTTTGTTTTGCTATTTTGGAGATGATGCGATCAGCACCACTCTCCATCTGCTTTTTATTTTATGTACCCAATATTATTTTGAGGCTTAGTGAATTCTAGAGCCTATTTATGCAGGAGAGAGGAGAGAGGACTTGAAAATTTTGATCTCAGACAACCCACAACTATTTGTCAGAGTATTTTAAAGGATATTTTATACTTATTATGTGCCACTAGAATATCAAAGCTTGCTTAATTTTTATGTCTGTAACGCATTTATTGTATTTCTAGCTAAGGCTTACTGGATAAAGTACACGAAATGTTTAACATTTCAACTATTTGCTTTTATACGAAGCCAAATTTTTAGTGTAACGAAAATTATTGTGTGTCTATGAGGTCTGAAACCCCTTTCCCGATGGGTCCATAACTGGACGCTTACTAATATTGTTTTTTCCCCCTTACATATAACAATTTAACAATATAATTACAATACGAAGTTAACAGACGGCTTAGGGGCCTAGGTCCACTTTCCAAACTTTTTTACTATTCTAGAAGAATTATTTAGCTTTATAGCCTTTTTCAAGGTATTTTTGAAGTATTACTGACTTCTTTGGGTGCATCAACACTTGGGTTATTTCCATTTGGTTTATTATACGAGGTTTATTTTTTACTCTAAGATCAATATATGTCTCCGAGGACTAAAATACATTTATTGAAGCTAAAAGCTTAGGCTGTAACTAGGGACTTAGCATGTATATCGACAATTTATAGGACAACACGAACCTTACAAAGGATTATAGGTGACGTACGACCACACGTCAGAGCTTTGTTAATCTGCAAGAAGCAGTTGCAACTAATGCTATGAGGATATAATGTTAATTTTTCATTGTTTCACAAGGAGGCTATTTTTTACACAACCAATATTTGCTTTTTCAAGTAACTACATGTACCAGAAGCACACATGCCAACACTAACTAGATTTTGATTTATACTATCTCAGGTGCTAAATGTATCAAGAACACTGATTGTATATATTTTTGAGAATCCAACTATATCAGGATTTTTCTATGTAAGTATATTTTTATTGACTGGCTTATTTAACAGATCAAACAGAAAGACGGCAAAATTCACTAAATGTAGGTGATTGCATGAAAATAACTAGATCAAGGGGTGACCAACAGTGAGCTGAATGTATATATAGAGGGTTGCGCTCTATTATTCTCACCTTCGCTGGATTGGCGAAGGAACGCACTTGTGGGCGGTAGAACCTGAACGGGCTCCACCATGGCATCGGAGACTCGAAGCAGATGTTTTGGAGGATGAACCCAAGTAGGGTCATAGGCGCTACGACCAATTTGGTCATTGCTTTTTATATGAGGAACCAATTTGGCCCACTCCCAAAATTAACTTAGATTGCTTATAACTTATGAAATTTGAAGTCTGCACAAGATCCGATGACAAAATCTAAAATTGTAACAACCCTGCCAGGGACTTGAACCCTGGACAGATAGGTTAAAAGCCTAGCGCTATACAAACTAAGCTACCTGCATTTTTAAAAAGTTAGTTATGTTAAGAAATATATTGAAACACCTGAGAACACTCTTGGTCTGGTTCGACAGAGAAGGAGACAACATTTCCAAATTTTTACAGACTGGGTGTATTTTTCCACTATAGAGGTCTTCACTATATGTAATTCGAAACGCTAAAGTTCAGCTAGCTTCCAAAATTGAGGTAAAAATTGTGTTTGGCGAGATTAACAAGTTACAATTATATCCAGTTACGGACAAATAAAGCTAAAACTCTCAGATTTACTGTACTAGTCAAGTTTTAGTAACATTTTCCTTCGCTATAGTACTAATACCAAAGAAATAGGTATATTTTATTTATAATTTGACAAAATGTACTAGTATTTAATTTACAAAGTTAGGTTAAAAAACAATATTTTAAAAAAATATTGTTACTGCCTTCAAATTTTATGTTATTTAGCCACTAACAACTGATTTACACTGTTTGGCATCCTTTAAATAGGAAAAGAAGGAATTATTTGTTTAGTATTTTTACTTTATATTTATATTTATTTAAGAAAACAATTCTACAGTTTAACTTAATTTTAACAAATTGTTACTAATTTATATATCAAAGTTATGTTATTTAGAGTGTATCAAGGCGTATAAAGTTAATATTTGTACTTATCAGTTCAACTAACAATTATATTTTACACACAAAAGATGATGTTTACAGTTAAATTACTTGAATCAGAGAATAATATTTTACAGTAATTGATTCATTCACCACTAGTCAGTACTTTTATGCTTCAGAAAGTTTTTTTAATTTTCTATTACGCATGCTATTTTGGGCTATTTTTAAAATGTATTTCAAAGGCAAACTGGTTTAATTTTCTGCTTATAATGCAAAGTTGACATAGTTTTCGCACAATGCATTGTACATTTGTTATATTCTCTACTTACAATTCAAATATTATGCTTATTTAATGTATAACTAACTAACTCTCTAGCCTTCTTAAACCCGAAGGTTCATGGCTGCAGCAACACATGCCTTTCATCTGTCCCTGTTCTGAGCAAGATCTATATACTCCTTTCCTTCCCTACCAATTTCCTTTTGGTCCATCTCTACATTATCCCTCCATCTTTGTTTTGGTCTTTCTATTGGTCTTTTACCATCAGGTTTCCCAACAAGAATCCTGTATACTCTTTTTTACTCTCTCATTTGTACCACAGGATCTACACACCTAAGTCTTTTTGATTTAATCATTCTAATAATATCTGGACATGAATACAAATTATGTACTTCCAAATTATGTAACCTTCTCCACTCATCTGTCTCCTCATCTGTTTTAGGTCCAAATATTTTCCTAAGGATTTTATTTTCAAATAGTCTCAATTTATGTTCCTTTTTCAATCTAAGGGACCAAGTTTATTTACTGTATTTAACTTTTATTTTTTGTAATTAACAAAAATTAAAAGCTTATACTGTAGTTATTATATCTTTTTCTATCAGCTTATTTTGAAATTAATATTATTAGGTATAGTCTTTGATTTATAACTATATTGCTTTTTTTATCAATTTATCTAAGAGTACACGCAGACAAACACATGTGTACACACTTTTATGTAAATAGATATGCCTTTTTTCAATATTTTAGTATGAAGATTGCACTTTAGCTATTTAAGCAAGGGTAGGAAAGGTAGGATTTCTGAGAATTTGTTGCAGGATTTTGTTGTCCAAGTATAGATGAGAACTGAGCTGGGAGACTGTTTCGAACCTTTTCATGAGAGTTTGCATGTGAACTGTATGCAAATTGAGCACTATTGACTGTGCATGCTTCTAAGTTTTGCTGTTATTTTACATCAAGTCTGTGAGACTGTAGTCAGTTTTCCCATTTCAAGTAGTTTTTATTGATTGTATTTGTATATGTTTTGGGGACTTAGCAGTCTTATGTTATGAGGCAGTTTGTTGTAGAATATTTTTACATGATTGTTTTGAGATATTGAGTGTCTGCTGTTTTACTTGTAATTATTTTTCTTCTTGTGTTGTGTATTAGACTATATTTTGTCCAAGTTCGTAGTATTTAGAATAATTGTTATTGACTTGTAGATGTAGGGAGTAATAATCCTTTGCAAGATGCCCTATACTTTAGTCTGAACATTATTCTTAGTGTTCACTTTTGAAGCCTTAGTATTCTGGTAGTATTATTAATGTAGAGGTAAATTAGGCTGAAATGTAGGCATTTTTCTGATAAATTATACTCACTTAGTTGTTTCAGCAGGTAGAAGTTGCATGATGGTTTACTGCTGATGATGTTCATTTGCTCTTCTTATGTACTACGTATGATGTAGCTTACTTGAGTAACTGGAATTTTCTACTGAAAAAAGGATTGCTTGTCTATTTTATTCCTATGTTGTTGAGTTTGTCCATAAGCAAGCCATGTTTTTACTTTATCCTATGCCTTGGAAGAATCTAGATATATTGTGTTTGCAGTTTTATGTTTCTCTAAGCTTTCAGCTATGTAGTTTTTTAAACTGTGCTATGGCTTAACTATTGATTTCTCTTTCTGGATGCCATGTTGGTTTCTGTGTATTCCTCTTGCTGCTTGAATTTGACTTAGGTTGTTTGCTTTTTCTTAGATCTTTATTTGTTTATTTGTTCAGTATTTTTTATTTTTTAATATTCTTTTACATAAAAAAATTCAAAGTACATTGTTAAAGTCAAAATGTGTTAAAATTCAATTTTTCAAAGTTGAAGTTTTAAAAATACAATTTTCTAAAATTAAAAGTTATAATAGTATATTTTTGTTAGTAGAAGTTTTTATACTAGGGCGAATTATTTTGTTGTTAATGTAAAATTTGTTAGTTAATGTAAAATTAAAGTAATTAAAATCAATTTTTCAAATTTAAAGTTTTAAAAATACAATTTTCTAAAATTAAAAGTTATAATAGTACATTTTTGTTAGTAGACGTTTTTATACTAGAGTAAATTCTTTTGTTGTTAAAGTAAAATATATTAGTTAATGTAAAATTAAAGTAATTAAAATTAAAATAATAACAAATGCTGAACAAATAAACAAATAAAGATCTAAGAAAAAGCAAACAACCTAAGTCAAATTCAAGCAGCAAGAGGAATACACAGAAACCAACATGGCATCCAGAAAGAGAAATCAATAGTTAAGCCATAGCACAGTTTAAAAAACTACATAGCTGAAAGCTTAGAGAAACATAAAACTGCAAACACAATATATCTAGATTCTTCCAAGGCATAGGATAGAGTAAAAACATGGCTTGCTTATGGACAAACTCAACAACATAGGAATAAAATAGACAAGCAATCCTTTTTTCAGTAGAAAATTCCAGTTACTCAAGTAAGCTACATCATACGTAGTACATAAGAAGAGCAAATGAACATCATCAGCAGTAAACCATCATGCAACTTCTACCTGCTGAAACAACTAAGTGAGTATAATTTATCAGAAAAATGCCTACATTTCAGCCTAATTTACCTCTACATTAATAATACTACCAGAATACTAAGGCTTCAAAAGTGAACACTAAGAATAATGTTCAGACTAAAGTATAGGGCATCTTGCAAAGGATTATTACTCCCTACATCTACAAGTCAATAACAATTATTCTAAATACTACGAACTTGGACAAAATATAGTCTAATACACAACACAAGAAGAAAAATAATTACAAGTAAAACAGCAGACACTCAATATCTCAAAACAATCATGTAAAAATATTCTACAACAAACTGCCTCATAACATAAGACTGCTAAGTCCCCAAAACATATACAAATACAATCAATAAAAACTACTTGAAATGGGAAAACTGACTACAGTCTCACAGACTTGATGTAAAATAACAGCAAAACTTAGAAGCATGCACAGTCAATAGTGCTCAATTTGCATACAGTTCACATGCAAACTCTCATGAAAAGGTTCGAAACAGTCTCCCAGCTCAGTTCTCATCTATACTTGGACAACAAAATCCTGCAACAAATTCTCAGAAATCCTACCTTTCCTACCCTTGCTTAAATAGCTAAAGTGCAATCTTCATACTAAAATATTGAAAAAAGGCATATCTATTTACATAAAAGTGTGTACACATGTGTTTGTCTGCGTGTACTCTTAGATAAATTGATAAAAAAAGCAATATAGTTATAAATCAAAGACTATACCTAATAATATTAATTTCAAAATAAGCTGATAGAAAAAGATATAATAACTACAGTATAAGCTTTTAATTTTTGTTAATTACAAAAAATAAAAGTTAAATACAGTAAATAAACTTGGTCCCTTAGATTGAAAAAGGAACATAAATTGAGACTATTTGAAAATAAAATCCTTAGGAAAATATTTGGACCTAAAACAGATGAGGAGACAGATGAGTGGAGAAGGTTACATAATTTGGAAGTACATAATTTGTATTCATGTCCAGATATTATTAGAATGATTAAATCAAAAAGACTTAGGTGTGTAGATCCTGTGGTACAAATGAGAGAGTAAAAAAGAGTATACAGGATTCTTGTTGGGAAACCTGATGGTAAAAGACCAATAGAAAGACCAAAACAAAGATGGAGGGATAATGTAGAGATGGACCAAAAGGAAATTGGTAGGGAAGGAAAGGAGTATATAGATCTTGCTCAGAACAGGGACAGATGAAAGGCATGTGTTGCTGCAGCCATGAACCTTCGGGTTTAAGAAGGCTAGAGAGTTAGTTAGTTATACATTAAATAAGCATAATATTTGAATTGTAAGTAGAGAATATAACAAATGTACAATGCATTGTGCGAAAACTATGTCAACTTTGCATTATAAGCAGAAAATTAAACCAGTTTGCCTTTGAAATACATTTTAAATTGATTGATTGATTGATATGTTGTTTTAAGTCCACTTTATGCACAGTAAGGCTAATCGGGACTGGACCTACAGTTTAAAGTGGGATCCGAACCACTTGTGCCTCCACCGGGTATCGAACCCGGGACCCCTTCATTACAAGGCGACGACGCTACCACTGCGCCATCGGGGAGGCCCGAAATACATTTTAAAAATAGCCCAAAATAGCATGCGTAATAGAAAATTAAAGCATAAAAGTACTGACTAGTGCTGAATGAATCAATTACTGTAAAATATTATTCTCTGATTCAAGTAATTTAACTGTAAACATCATCTTTTGTGTGTAAAATATAATTGTTAGTTGAACTGATAAGTACAAATATTAACTTTATACGCCTTGATACACTCTAAATAACATAACTTTGATATATAAATTAGTAACAATTTGTTAAAATTAAGTTAAACTGTAGAATTGTTTTCTTAAATAAATATAAATATAAAGTAAAAATACTAAACAAATAATTCCTTCTTTTCCTATTTAAAGGATGCCAAACAGTGTAAATCAGTTGTTAGTGGCTAAATAACATAAAATTTGAAGGCAGTAACAATATTTTTTTAAAATATTGTTTTTTAACCTAACTTTGTAAATTAAATACTAGTACATTTTGTCAAATTATAAATAAAATATACCTATTTCTTTGGTATTAGTACTATAGCGAAGGAAAATGTTACTAAAACTTGACTAGTACAGTAAATCTGAGAGTTTTAGCTTTATTTGTCCGTAACTGGATATAATTGTAACTTGTTAATCTCGCCAAACACAATTTTTACCTCAATTTTGGAAGCTAGCTGAACTTTAGCGTTTCGAATTACATATAGTGAAGACCTCTATAGTGGAAAAATACACCCAGTCTGTAAAAATTTGGAAATGTTGTCTCCTTCTCTGTCGAACCAGACCAAGAGTGTTCTCAGGTGTTTCAATATATTTCTTAACATAACTAACTTTTTAAAAATGCAGGTAGCTTAGTTTGTATAGCGCTAGGCTTTTAACCTATCTGTCCAGGGTTCAAGTCCCTGGCAGGGTTGTTACAATTTTAGATTTTGTCATCGGATCTTGTGCAGACTTCAAATTTCATAAGTTATAAGCAATCTAAGTTAATTTTGGGAGTGGGCCAAATTGGTTCCTCATATAAAAAGCAATGACCAAATTGGTCGTAGCGCCTATGACCCTACTTGGGTTCATCCTCCAAAACATCTGCTTCGAGTCTCCGATGCCATGGTGGAGCCCGTTCAGGTTCTACCGCCCACAAGTGCGTTCCTTCGCCAATCCAGCGAAGGTGAGAATAATAGAGCGCAACCCTCTATATATACATTCAGCTCACTGTTGGTCACCCCTTGATCTAGTTATTTTCATGCAATCACCTACATTTAGTGAATTTTGCCGTCTTTCTGTTTGATCTGTTAAATAAGCCAGTCAATAAAAATATACTTACATAGAAAAATCCTGATATAGTTGGATTCTCAAAAATATATACAATCAGTGTTCTTGATACATTTAGCACCTGAGATAGTATAAATCAAAATCTAGTTAGTGTTGGCATGTGTGCTTCTGGTACATGTAGTTACTTGAAAAAGCAAATATTGGTTGTGTAAAAAATAGCCTCCTTGTGAAACAATGAAAAATTAACATTATATCCTCATAGCATTAGTTGCAACTGCTTCTTGCAGATTAACAAAGCTCTGACGTGTGGTCGTACGTCACCTATAATCCTTTGTAAGGTTCGTGTTGTCCTATAAATTGTCGATATACATGCTAAGTCCCTAGTTACAGCCTAAGCTTTTAGCTTCAATAAATGTATTTTAGTCCTCGGAGACATATATTGATCTTAGAGTAAAAAATAAACCTCGTATAATAAACCAAATGGAAATAACCCAAGTGTTGATGCACCCAAAGAAGTCAGTAATACTTCAAAAATACCTTGAAAAAGGCTATAAAGCTAAATAATTCTTCTAGAATAGTAAAAAAGTTTGGAAAGTGGACCTAGGCCCCTAAGCCGTCTGTTAACTTCGTATTGTAATTATATTGTTAAATTGTTATATGTAAGGGGGAAAAAACAATATTAGTAAGCGTCCAGTTATGGACCCATCGGGAAAGGGGTTTCAGACCTCATAGACACACAATAATTTTCGTTACACTAAAAATTTGGCTTCGTATAAAAGCAAATAGTTGAAATGTTAAACATTTCGTGTACTTTATCCAGTAAGCCTTAGCTAGAAATACAATAAATGCGTTACAGACATAAAAATTAAGCAAGCTTTGATATTCTAGTGGCACATAATAAGTATAAAATATCCTTTAAAATACTCTGACAAATAGTTGTGGGTTGTCTGAGATCAAAATTTTCAAGTCCTCTCTCCTCTCTCCTGCATAAATAGGCTCTAGAATTCACTAAGCCTCAAAATAATATTGGGTACATAAAATAAAAAGCAGATGGAGAGTGGTGCTGATCGCATCATCTCCAAAATAGCAAAACAAAAGTATATAGAGCTCTATCTGGTATATTTAGAAAACTTTTACCTAGTATAGCAGTAACAAAATACTCAGCAAACTCTAAAATAAACAAACTTTCCTACGTGGCAGGCGTAACCTGCCCTAAATAAATACATATAGAAATACAGAACCAAAAATAGCATAGTGGAAATCAGTAAACCCTAATAATAATAATAATAATATATTCTGTGGCTTACATTTTAGCTAAAAGTACTTTTTTTTAGTGTTTTTGAAAAAATTAAATAAATACTAAACTCTAAGTTAAAAATTTGTAAATGTATATATGATACAAAACAAAATAAATAAAAATTAATACATACCCTGCAAAAAATCAATAAAAAAGTTGAAAACCTCTCTTTGTGCATCCAAAATATAATAACAAATCCTTCCTGAGTGGATTAAATTGTGTTATTTGAGTAATAATAAGCCTAAACTTGTAAAATAAAAGGGTAGAACTTGTCAAAACATACTTTTGCATCCAAAATATAATTCAAAACACATCTAAATTGTGTTATTTGAGTAAACTAGAGAATAATCCTGTAAACTTGGAAAAAATCTCTCTCTCTCTCTCTCTCTCTCTCTCTGTGTGTGTGTGTGTGTGTGTGTGTGTGTGTGTGTGTGTGTCTTTGAGAGTCCAAAATGTAATAAAAATGGTGCCTGAATAATATAAATAGTGTCATTTGAGTAAATATTAGGCTAAACTTGTAAAATAAACAAATAAAAGTTGAGAACACACACTTTGTGTGTCGAAAATGTAACTAAAAATCTTTCCTGAACAGATAGAATTGTGTTATTTGAATAATAATAAGCCTAAACTTGTGAAATAAACAGATAGAAGTTGAGAACACACACTTTGTGTGTCGAAAATGCGACTAAAAGTCTTTCCTGAACAGATTGAATTGTATTATTTTGGTAATAATAAGCCTAAACTTGTGAAATAAACAGATAGAAGTTGAGATCACACACTCTGTGTGTCGAAAATGCGACTAAAAGTCTTTCCTGAACAGATTGAATTGTATTATTTTGGTAATAATAAGCCTGGACTTGTGAAATAAACAGATAGAAGTTGAGATCACACACTCTGTGTGTCGAAAATATAACTAAAAGTCTTTCCTGAACAGATTGAATTGTGTTATTTTGGTAAAAAATTAACATAAACTTGTGAAATAAACAGATAGAAGTTGAGAACACACACTTTGTGTGTCGAAAATATAACTAAAAGTCTTTCCTTAATAGTATAAATAGTGTTATTTAGGTTAAAAATAGGTACAAAATTGTAAATAATAAGTTAAAAAGTTGTAAAAAATGTCTTTGCGAGTCCAAAATTTAATAAAAAATGTTGCCTGAATAGTACAAATAGTGTTATTTTGGTAAAAAAAAATTAACATAAAATTGTAAAATAATAAGTTAAAAATTGAAAAAAATGTTTTTTGTGAGTGCAAAATTTAATAAAAAATGTTGCTTGAATAGTACAAATAGTGTTATTTTGGTAAAAAATTAACTTAAAGTTGTAAAATAATAAGTTAAAAGTTGAAAAAATATCTTTGCGAGTCCAAAATTTAATAAAAAATGTTGCCTGAATAGTACAAATAGTGTTATTTTGGTAAAAATTAACTTAAAGTTGTAAAATAATAAGTTAAAAATTGAAAAAATGTTTTTTGTGAGTGCAAAATTTAATAAAAAATGTTGCTTGAATAGTACAAATAGTGTTATTTTGGTAAAAATAAGAATAAGCTGTGAAAATGTTTGACATAAAGTCAAAGTTTGGTAAAAAATAAACTCAAAATTAAGTTAAATAGCACACAGTAACATACATTTACTACCTAAATCAATAATCAAAGGGTCCTAGGTTCGTTACCCCGTGATAAAAGCAAATGGTGAAAACTGTAGGCCCCGTCCCTAATAGCTCTCCCTTCTTCATAGTACAGATAAAAAAACCCTGCGCTAAAGCGTCCTGTGCCTTGGAGGCAAACCTGAGCGGAATATTAATTGGCGGCGGAAACCGCATAGCTTCAGAGATTTGACCCTTGCTGCGTATTTCCAGACATCCTTTGTTGTCTGGTTGAATACCTCCCCTGCCCTACAGTATTGCATAGCTTTCCCCTGTTCTTGCGTACTGGTTAACCTTGAAAAAACCGGTTCTGAAAATCTACCGACGCGTTCTCTGATTGGTGAATCAGCTTCTTCCTTTGTTCTGACGTTCTGACGTCATTTGACCTTGACCGCTCTTCCCCCAAATTCCTTTCTCCTCTACCTGCGGAGTTCACAGTCTCCTGTCTGGCGTGTTGCACCATCGTGTTTCATACCATAATAACATACATTATTACATAGTACTAATTAATAATATTACATATCGCGGGTTCGAATACCAGGACTGTCCCCAATCGTAATTGGACCTGTACCTACACCCATTACCACCGTTCATAGCGGTTCATAAACCATAGAAAACTTATTTTCAATATTATAAACATTAATTATTATAGTTTCATACATTACATACTTTGCAGTAATGAATATAAAACCATATGCATAGCCTTTAGTACCTCTAATTACCTTTTATATACATATTTTTCATAAAATAAATAAATATATATTCATAAAAAGTTATAAACATGCAAATACATAAATGTAAAGTACTCTAAGTACATGCAAATGAATTCTAAGTACATGCGAATTAGTTCTAAGTACGTGCAAATTAATTAAAACCCGTGCAAATGAATTGCGAATATTAAATAGCGACCGACGTTATCGTATTCTACAACTACTATTGTGGGTTAACCGCGACGATGAGGATGTACCTACCCATGCTTGACCAGAGTTCGAACCTGGAACCCTCTAACTTCGTACTTTACTCTTACTATTCCCGCAGGGCAGCTAGTGTAGTATTTACATTTAACCATTTTTTCGTGCCATGAAACATATAGTGTTTAGTGACTGCATGTAATACTATTAACTATATGATCAATTATGGTTGAACCCCCTCGAAATATTTTTCTGTCTACGGCCATGTGAATGGTAGTAAGCGTTAGACAAAGTACTTTGGAGCCGAATATACCTTTCTTAAGACGTCGTATATTGCTAAAATATCTTGAAATTTGCATATTTCTCATACCGCCGTATCTTGTTCTATTAGACCTCTTCAAGAAAATTGCCAATTAGTGAAAACTAATTGAGCAACAACAGGTGCTAATAGGGCAAGCATACAGTGATGGGGATATGTGAATTGTCGGTTTCTTCGGTTCAGATGAATGGATCAAATTGAAACTGGGATATTTTGCATTTTTTTATATGATAGCTACAAAAACAAAGATTTTGATTGGCTAATAATTTATACCTGATTGGTTTAAGTAAGCAAGATTTCTATTGGATCTATAAATCTATATACACTGCTCCACAAAACTTAAGCAACTCTGTACAACGTGTAATAGGTGAGATGTGGTGCCCATTCAACACTTGTATGAGACATGTACAAACATAAGGAAGCACAGGCAGTGCGAATGCTCTCTATAATGCGTGAGCAGCACCTTACAAACCAAGATTAACAGCTTGTGCCTGCCAGCGCAAACCACAGCCTAGTATTGTCCCAGTCCTCAAGCAGTGAAGTGGTGGTTCGTGAGTGGGATATCAAGTGTAGACACCTTGAAATGAATCGTAGACATCATTTGAGTGACGTTGATCGAGGTCGAATAATTGGACGACTGGAAATGGGTCGGTTCCAAGTGGAAGTGGCACGTGAATTCAATGTGAATAAAAGTGTAGTGTCAGGTTGTGGCTTTGCTTCCAAAATGGTCCTACTCTCAGTAGACGTCATGAAGGAGGCCATCCGAGGACGACATCAGCAGCTGATGACCGATTTCTCACAATCACTGCCAGACGTAACCACCAAGAGTCCTGCTCTCAACTGGCAAATGATTTGTTTCAAGCTACGGGACGATGTGTTAGTCGTCAAACTGTTCGTAGGCGGCTGAATAAAGCAGGACTGTATGCCAGGAGGCCTGTGCTGTGTGTGCCATTGACATAGGGGCACAAACGTGTGCAATACACATGGTGTCAGGAACATGTTAAATGGGGAGAAGACCAGTGGGTACGACTAACGTTCTCTGATGAGTCTCGATACAGCCTATCGTCTGATTCTGGTCCGATATCCGTGTGAAGAGAGCCAAAAACACGATATCACCCTAAGTTCACTGCTGAAAGGCCGTCCTTTGGAGGTGGTTCCATCATGGTGTGGGGTGGTATCATGCTGGATAGGAAAACTGACCTCCATATTGTGGAACATGGAACTTTGATGGCACAACGTTATCGGGATGAAATTCTCCATTCACGTGTTCGCAACATCCATGGAGCATTTGGTCCGAACTTACTTTTTATGGATGACAATGCACGCCCACACCGTGCATATATTGTGTCCGATTATCTGGAGACAGAAGACATTGCCCATATTGAATGTCCTGCATACTCGCTGGACCTTAATCCAATCGAGTATGTTTGGGATGCTCTTAGGTGATGAATAGTGCAGTGAAATCCACCACCAGAACAATTCCTGAACTGCAGACAGCCCGCTTAGAGGAATGGCCCCGTCTTCCTCAAGACTAGATAACCACTCTGATCCACAGAATGGAGGCCACATGTCGTGCCTGTGTGTCTGTTCGAGGTGGTTACACACCGTATTGACAGCCTGTGCCCTCTCAGATGCAAGCTTTTCATGTAGGGTTATAGTGGTGTTGAACTTTCTGGCCACCCTGTACACCATATCTGCATTGTTGGTGTTCATTTGTGTTGCATTGTGCATCTGTACCTTCCTTATGTTCATTAAACTTGGTGAATTGACATTTTCTTTTCATTTAGTCCTACTTTGTTCGAGTTGCTTAAGTTTTGTGGAGCAGTGTAAGTCAGAGTACAGTGCTGATTTCTCAGAGGAACCCACAGAGGAACCTATATTGCGAGAGATAGAACTCTTCGCCAAATTATAGGAGACTAGAAGCAGAAAAACCCAAGTAAGGTCATAGAATTTTTCATAGGTTGAATTTACATATCAGTTTGTGGGACATGTTGTTGCAGTATTTCTCATACAGGTCTGTAAAGAACATCCAACTTATTTATTGTAATTTATTCATATTTAGAGTTGGTTAGATATCTGTCCTAGCTTGCTATACATAATCGATACCGGCATTAGGTCATTGCTTTTCTATGCACATTACAACATGCCTGAGCAGACATGCAATTGTGGTAGGTCAGTGCTTCTGAAGATCAATATTTATTCTACCTTCGTGCACGTAAGCCATTGGCATTACAATTTGTCATAGTTTTATTAATTATTTTGATTTAAACCCCAAGAAATCTGATATTTGTATGAATTTGTATTTGTATTGAATTTTGAATTTTTTCCCGAGAAAATTTATATATAAATACCAGAGCTGAAAAAAATATTATAATTATAACTATTGTTTTTAAATTATATTTTATCAATTATTGTAAGTTTAAAAGTGTTTTTTTCTAATAAATAGAATCTTATTAAATTTTAACTTGATTGTGCATTTTGTGTTTTTCCCCGAGAAAATTTATATATAAATACCGAGAAACTTCTATTTAAATAACATCTTGTAAAAATAACAACTTGTATAACCGACTTACCACTTGAACTGCTGTACAAGATTTTTGAGTACACAGTCGATGGAGGTGAGGATGTTGCAAGGCTTGTTGAGTTAAGTAAAATAGTGCCTGAATTTCGTCCACCGTGCGAGATGATTTTTATGGACAATCTTCGCAAAATAAGTGGTATTAAAAAGTAACAGAATCCCGAGTCTCTTTTTCGAGCTGCAGGCAAAAAGTTGGCTGATAGGATGGACGAGTTTTATGAGGCGAGGGAAGGAAGGAGACGATATACGGATGATTGGTATGAGTCAAATGCGGAAACAGACAGCATTATCACACAACTTATTGCATTGACTGAGGCGCGAACTTTTTTTCTAACCTGATATGATATATAAATAAAATACTATTACTAACAAGGAGTTAAATGGATTAACTTTTGCAGGCAACCAAATCTTTTGAAATATTGATAAAAGATATTAACAAATGAAAATTATATTAAAGAGGAAATAAAATAAAAAGTAGGCTTAATTCAGGAAATGTATGTTACTTCTCTCTAAGAAAATAAAAGTTAAAATATACAAAACAGTAATTTTACCTGTAGTATTATATGGATGTGAAACTTGGTCTATTATATTAAAAGAGGAACATAAATTGAGAGTATTTGAAAATAAAATTGTTAGGAAAAATATTTGGATCTAAAAGGGATGAGAAAATAGGTTAGTGGAGAAGGTTACATAATTTAGAATTACATAATTTGTATTCATGTCCAGATATTATTAGAATAATTAAATCAAGAAGACTTAGGTGGGCAGGCCATGTGGCAGTAAGACACACTATGCAACGTCCCTCCTACACACAATTAATCGCCACACTCTAAACACTTCAATTAGGAGGACGGCAAAAGTCTACCCATAAATGCTAACTTCTTACCAGTCGTTGAACACAGATTCTAGATATCTCAGGGCTTGCTGGGTAAAACGTGAACAACAGCTTTATATATATATATATATATATATATATATATATATATATATGTGTGTGTTTATTATAAACTTATCGTAAGAAAGTCTGTTAGCACACTAGTCTTTAACCTTTATCACTTAAGTGCATTTACATTTACCGTACACGTGCATTCACCACTTCTGGATTCAAAAGGGGGGAAGGGACCATTCAATTTATTCCTCGCAGTGAGGCGCCAGGGGGAGTATAGGGACCTAATTTTATTAGGGCGCTGTTCGCTGCTGACGTCACGGACTCCCCTGTAAGAGAAATTAGTGTGTGCGCGGTGCCCCCAACCACAGCTAGGAACTGGCCGTAGCCAGCCGGCACCTCCGACAAGCGGGCGCTGGGTAAAGGATGCCGCGACACCCCCGGCGTTAGCTAGGAATCGGCAAGCCGACCGGTGTCTCCTGTACAAGGGCGGCAGGTTAGGAAGGAGGTCTAGGTGCTCCTAGACAAGCCAGGCAGGTAGGACCTGGCACCTAGACCGGGTAGTTAGGTTGCTGCTAGGCTCTTCTTCTTCTTTATTCCTCCTTCCTTCCTTCCTTCTGGGATGGCTGCTAGGCTTCTGGCTGGATGGCCGGTTTTTCCCAAGATGTTTGCCAGTTGACATCCGGGAGCCAACTGAGCTCCGGCCTCGCTGCGCTGGGTTTTATACTCGCGGTGGTGCATGGGTGGTGAAAATTTTAACTACAAGTACGCGTTGCTAACTCATTTTTTTACATATTGCAAACTTCGTACTGAGGAATATAAAGGTTTTGACATTGAGAAATCACTAGTGGGAAAATCACTAAATGCACGTGACAATATAAACTAAAACTGTGTGCATTCAGATAATACAATTAATAATGAGCCTCGCAGGACTCTGCTATTCTAAACAACACGTTGAACAATGTAAATGACAATAATTGATAACATTAAAAATAATATAGCGACCACGCAGGGTCTAATAATGAGTGAAGCTCGTAAACGTAGAGGTGGAACCGTTAACGTTTACTGAATACATTTAAACTAAAAGCGTACGCCTCGCAGGGACATTCCGCTTAACTCTTTCATCAGATTAAAAAGAATATAGTGACCACGCAAGGTCTAATAATAATTAAATGGCGACCAAACAGGGTCGTTACATATGCCCCTTCCTCGGGCGAAAATTTTTAAGAAATTTAAATCTTACAATTTATGAAAAATTTTCATGAAACATTGATTTCAAATTCAATAGAAAAAATGACAGTAATAAGAGTCTGTTTCTCCTACACATTAGTCACTAGGTCATCTTCTTCCCCTATCACTTCTCTTCTTCGCTCCGATGAACACCTGTAGAGGCGAAGGTTGTCGAAGTTGACTCGGTCGACGGGTTGCCTGGTCCTGGGGTGAACTAACATTGCTGTGTTGTTCCGAAGATCAGTGGCTAAATAAGGTCCAATATACACTTCGAAGAGCTTAGCTATTGTTTTATTCTTCCTCGAACTAAGCTTATGATTTCGAACAAGAACCAAGTCGTCTTCGTGGAGCTCGAGTACATGCCCTTTAGTCTTAAATTTTCGTTTGATATTTCTGGTGCGCTCTTTGGACTTGGCTAGAAATAGCTTTTGGTTCCAGTTGGAGATTTGCGGGTCTACTTCGTTGATAGGCCAGTTGAAATGATCAAGGACTTCGTTAGGAACGGGTCTGTTGAAGAATAATTCTGAAGGAGCATAGCCGGTGGCTTCAGATACCGAATTATTGAGTAGCCAACAGATTTCAGTTAAAAATTTAGACCAACTTTGATGTTCACGATGGCAGAGCAATCTGAGTAACCTTACAATTTCTTGATTCATCCTTTCGATTGTATTACTGCTTGGGTGGTAGGCGGTCGTGAAGAAATATCTTATGCCTTTCTGGTCAAGGTAGTCTTTCCATAGTCCTGAAGTAAACTGGGTACCCCTGTCTGACAATATGGCCTTAACTTTTGGAAAGTGGGAAAAGTATCCTCTCTCAATTATATTTATTATTTCTCTTGCAGTCCCTCGCCGTAAGGGATAAACTGAGACAAACTTTGTACCAACGTCTACCAGGGACAAGATGTATTGGTATCCCTGATATGAAGGTAACTTTCCAATTAAATCTATGGACAGCAGCTGGTGAGGATCCTTCTGATTTATGTGCAGCTTGTCCTTAAGGATTCCTAGTTTATCCATCTTAGTCTTAGCACACGTGAGGCAATCTCTAACATGCTTAACTACATCTGCCTTCAATTTTGGCCAAAAATAACGAGTCTTAATTCGGTTTAAGGTTTTGGCTAGGCCGAAATGTCCCTGCTTGTCGTGATTTTCTTTCTTAACTTTCTCCTTGAACTTTTCTGGAACACACAACTTCCACGTTACTTCATCTTCAGAACTCTTCCTAAACAAAAGATTACCATACCTTCATCTTAACTTTAGTTTCTGCAGGCGAATCTTGCTCTTCCTTTTGTTCTAGGATTTTGATGACAGGCCGGCAAAAGTCATCATCTTCTTGAGCTTCTATCCAACATTCCACCTCCTCTATTTCATCTCGCTCCTGCCAGATGTAGTTCACATGGAAATTTCTGGTTTCTGGTTCCACATCTTCATCTTCCGCTGGATATCTGCTAAGCACGTCAGGTACTAAGTTTTCTTTTCCTTGGATGTAAATAATCTCGAAAGAGTAGGACTGCAATCTGAGGAACCATCTAGTAAGACGGCAATTCCAGTTCTTAGAGTTTTGTAGCCATACTAATCCACGGTGGTCAGTATAAATCTTGAAATGTCTACCCTTCAAATAAATTTCAAACTTATTCACTCCAAATAAAATGGCCAAACATTCAAGCTCATAAATTGAATAATGCTTTTCATTGTTCTTTAATTTTCGACTAGCATACTGAACAACAGCTTTATCTTCTCCTTGCTCTTGAAATAGGATGCACCCTAAACCTTTAGTTGAGGCATCGCTCTGAATACAGAACTCTTTATCTAGATCCGGCTGCACTAACGCTGGAGTACTTACCAATTCTTCTTTTAACTGAGAAAAAGCTTCTTCTTGAGCTGGACTCCAATTCCATTTGGTAGCTTTGGAAAGCAGCTGCACCAGAGGTTCTGTCTTCACAGAGAAGTTCTTTATGAATTTTCTTCTCCAGTTTGCTAGTCCTAAAAACTTTCTAACGTCCTTTTTACTATTAGGGCGAGGGAACCTTAGAATGGCTTCATTCTTCTTTGGATCTACCTTGATCTGATCACCAGAGATTAAATGTCCGAGATACACTAGTTCTCCTTTTACAAAATTATATTTTCTTAATTTCACCTTGAGACCGACTTCTTCCAGTCTGCGAAGAACTTCTTCTATGTGTGTTAAATGAGTTGGAAAATCCGAATAAAAAATAAGGAGATCATCAATATACACCGTTAAATAACTTTCAGTCTCAGGTCCAAACACACGGTGCATAACAGATACAAAAGTAGAAACTGCATTCGATAAGCCATAGGGCATTTTTAGGAATTCATATTGACGACCTTTGTAGGAAAAGGCTGTATATTTTCTACACTCTGCCCTTAGGGGAATCTGCAAGTAACCTGAGGCCAGATCCAAACTAGTGAAGTATCGTGATCCTCGGAATCGTTGTAAAGATTCGTCAATAGGTGGAACGAAGCTCTTAGGGACCACCATGATGGCATTGAGTTGACGAAAATCCAGACAAGGCCGTACACTTCCGTCAGGCTTGTCGACCACTAATAATGGGTTCAGATACGGAGACACAGATGGTAGGATGATATTCCAAGCTTTCCAGAGATCTAATTCCTTTTCCAAAGCTTTTCTTTTGGAAAGCGGTACAGGGTATGGGTGGCGGTAAACTGGTTCAGAACTTTTCAGTACGATCTCGCATTCAGCACTTTCCATGGTTCCTGGTTTCTCTGAGAATACCTCTAGATACTGCAACAGAACACTGAATAACTCCTGCTTCTGGGAATCGAGCAAAATATTTATCGTTTCGACCTTCTCTCTAAGGTCAGTGGGTTTATACATCCAATCCATTTCTTCATCTTGGATTCTTTGGATATACCGCACTATATCAATATTTAAAGGATTCCCCTCTCTCTGCTCAGAAGTTTTTCCGAACGACAGCGTTACCATATTTTTCCTGAAGTTGATTTCAGCCTCGTGCTGTTTCAAGAAAGGCATTCCTAACAGAAGATCAGTTCCAAATCCTTTTAAAATGAAAACTTCAGTACTGAAATTTAAACCACCAATTTCTAACTCCGCACGCCTGCTTCCACATACACGCTTCTTATGACTTCCAGAGAAATCTACCAATCGCACCTCTGGAACTTTCTGGATCTGTATGCCATGTATCTTATCTACTAACTTAGTCCAGATTGAATAATTAAGGATCGAGCATTCACTGCCAGTATCAATCACACAGGTTACTGTAAAGTTCATTAACTTAGCTCGCACCACTGGAGATCTGTATCTAATTTTGGATTCCCTTGCAGACTTCAATTCCTTTTGTAAAATGGTCTCTTCAGTTTCTGTTAGCTGGAAATTTACTAGTAACTCTTGGACATCTTTATCTATTAATTTGGGCCGCTCCATCGAAGTCCCTTGCCTAAACAGGAACGAAGCATTTAGACAAGGTCCTAGTGTGTCTGGCTAGACTGGGACCTTTGATTTTGATGAAACTCCCGCGCTGTTTCTACGGCCTCCTCCTGCTCCGATGTAATGTTTTGTCTAGGAGATGGAGGTCCGCGAATCTCATTCTGCTCAGCCGTAATTCGTCGTCTCGGAGGACTAGGGCTACTTCTACCCTCACGGATCCTTCTTGGGTCAGGAGATCTACGTCTTTGGTTTTGGTAAGGTCGGAAAGAGTTTCTTCTAAAATCACGCCTGCCTCCTCTTTCATTAGTGAAACGTTGAGGGCGCTGATAATTACTTTCTGACATCGTTTCTATGTTCCGGACTTTATAGTTCCTTGAGGGATTCTGTTCTTTTCCCTTCGGTTCATCTTTGTTCCTCCATGCATCTGGCTCATCATAGATTTCAAAATCCTTCAGGAAATGAGTTAGGTCATCTACCGTTCTAGGCGCATGTGCTAAACAAAGGTTTCGTATTCTATAAGGAAGTTGTCCGATGATCAAATTAAGTACTTCTCCCTCATTAAAGTTATCACTCAAGTTTCTATAGGCCGCATAAACGCTCCAGGCAAAGCTCTCCATACTTTCGTGGACCAGTCTTGAATATCTCCTGTTCCTCACAGCTGTTAGCTGCCGTTGTCTAGCCTTCTCAGAAGCGAATTCTTCTTTGAACCTTGCGCAAAAGTCAGCATAATTCACGAAACTGTCAATATTTCCTGCAAGCCAGTGTTCAGCTTTATCAGTGAAGACTCTAGGAAGCAACTCTAGCCTATAATGCTCGGGTACCTGCATAAGTTCAAAGCTGACGTTGAGCTCCCGAAGATATTTTTCAGCTGACTGAGCCTCAATGTCGCCTTTAAATTTAGGAATGTGGGCGATATCCGCCATTCTAGGCATCTTAAAATCTGGCCTTCTTCTAGGTGGCGATCCATCTGAAGTATCATCGTATCGAGGCCTCTTTCTTCCGTCAGCCTTCATTCTGTTGGCAGCGAATAGAGGTTTCTCAGCTAACCTGGGCGGCTCATAAGGAGTAGCATCCGGATACAGATCTCTATCCGGAGTTAATGGGCTGGAATGAACATCTGGAGTGGGTTCTGGCTGCACAATCAATCTTTGGAACTGAACCTGAAGTTCGCTTACCCTCTGAACAAATGTTCCTGTCTGATCTTGCATTTCTCTTCGCAGAGATACTTCAAGCTTCCTTGTCTCTACCCTAAGAGAATTCACCTTCTCTTCAGCTGCCTGCTCTACGTCCTTCCTCAGAGTTGAGGTTATTGACTCCATCACTTCCTTCTGTTCCTGCACGACTTTCTCGATGGATTCGGTCTTGTCACCCAAGTTTTGGACAGCTTTCTCAATGGACTCCACTGTAATCTCTACTTGTCCGCGCCACTGAGATAATGGTTCCAGTCTTTCCTGAAGTACCTCTTTTACTCTCTCCTCAACCTTTGCTATATCTTGCTGAGAAGTAATTTGAATATTTTCTACTCCGGCCTTAAGACCTTCTATGTCAGTCCTCTGCTGGGCAAAGAGGGCTTGCAGTTCATTCCTACTCTTCTCTTCTTCTTCCTCTTTTTCTTTTGGCTTCTTCTTCCTCTTTTTCTTTCTTTCTTATTTCCTCTAGGCTCTCAATTAAAGCTCGGAGAATTTTAAAGTCTTTTTCCCTCTTCTCCTCAATTTCTCTTCTTTCTAGCTCTCTCTTCTCTTCAATCTCTCGTTTCTCTAGCTGTCTTTTCTCTTCAATCTCTCGTTTCTCTAGCTCTCTTTTCTCTTCAATCTCTCGTTTCTCTAGCTCTCTTTTCTCTTCATGAAACTCTATTAGGGATCTAAGTTCTATCAGTTCCTTTTTTCTCAGCTTTTCAGCCTGAACTGCCTCTCTTTTGCGCACTTTCTCTTCCTCCTGTTTCTCTTTCTTTCTGCGCTCTTCGTCTTCAAGTCTCTCTTTCTCTCGGCGTATTTCTTCTTCAAGTCTCTCCTTCTTTCTGCCTTCCCTATCTTTCGTCAGCCATTCCAATAACCAATGGTCTGATAGAGGCTTGGTCAGCGCACTTGGTTCTTGTATTGCGGTCTCTGCTACCTGGGTCTGCGGAGCAGATTCACACGTCTGGCATTTAACTCCTACAGCAGGGAAGGTAGCCACATCTTTTCCATCACAGCTCCAGTGAATTTGGCGTTGGCACTGGCAACACTGGAAATGTGCTGCCTCTTCTCCCAGTTCTTCACAGCAACCATATCCAGACTCTGAATCCATGGTCTTCCTCCCTCTACTTCTCAGGTTCATACCAGTAAACTCTTGGTCCATGTTTAATACAGTCCACACTTTCACTGGACAGTTCTTTTAATGCACGGTTCGGTTGGCTTCACTTAATTGCACTGTTATGTCGGGCCCCACGTTATGGCGCCAAATTATTTTGCAACGTCCCTCCTACACACAATTAATCGCCACACTCTAAACACTTCAATTAGGAGGACGGCAAAAGTCTACCCATAAATGCTAACTTCTTACCAGTCGTTGAACACAGATTCTAGATATCTCAGGGCTTGCTGGGTAAAACGTGAACAACAGCTTTATATATATATATATATATGTTTATTATAAACTTATCGTAAGAAAGTCTGTTAGCACACTAGTCTTTAACCTTTATCACTTAAGTGCATTTACATTTACCGTACAGGGGCCTCCCCCATGGCGCAGTGGTAGCGTCATTGCCTTGTAATCAAGGGGTCCCGGGTTCGATACCCGGTGGAGGCACAAGTGGTTCGGATCCCACTTTAAACTGTAGGTCCAGTCCCGATTAGCCTTACTGTGCATAAAGTGGACTTAAAACACCAACTCAAATACAACTCAAACATTTACCGTACACGTGCATTCACCACTTCTGGATTCAAAAGGGGGGAAGGGACCATTCAATTTATTCCTCGCAGTGAGGCGCCAGGGGGAGTATAGGGACCTAATTTCATTAGGGCGCTGTTCGCTGCTGACGTCACGGACTCCCCTGTAAGAGAAAGTAGTATGTGCGCGGTGCCCCCAACCACAGCTAGGAACTGGCCGTAGCCAGCCGGCACCTCCGACAAGCGGGCGCTGGGTAAAGGATGCCGCGACACCCCCGGCGTTAGCTAGGAATCGGCAAGCCGACCGGTGTCTCCTGTACAAGGGCGGCAGGTTAGGAAGGAGGTCTAGGTGCTCCTAGACAAGCCAGGCAGGTAGGACCTGGCACCTAGACCGGGTAGTTAGGTTGCTGCTAGGCTCTTCTTCTTCTTTATTCCTCCTTCCTTCCTTCCTTCTGGGATGGCTGCTAGGCTTCTGGCTGGATGGCCGGTTTTTCCCAAGATGTTTGCCAGTTGACATCCGGGAGCCAACTGAGCTCCGGCCTCGCTGCGCTGGGTTTTATACTCGCGGTGGCGCATGGGTGGTGAAAATTTTAACTACAAGTATGCGTTGCTAACTCATTTTTTTACATATTGCAAACTTCGTACTGAGGAATATCAAGGTTTTGACATTGAGAAATCACTAGTGGGAAAATCACTAAATGCACGTGACAATATAAACTAAAACTGTGTGCATTCAGATAATACAATTAATAATGAGCCTCGCAGGACTCTGCTATTCTAAACAACACGTTGAACAATGTAAATGACAATAATTGATAACATTAAAAATAATATAGCGACCACGCAGGGTCTAATAATGAGTGAAGCTCGTAAACGTAGAGGTGGAACCGTTAACGTTTACTGAATACATTTAAACTAAAAGCGTACGCCTCGCAGGGACATTCCGCTTAACTCTTTCATCAGATTAAAAAGAATATAGTGACCACGCAAGGTCCAATAATAATTAAATGGCGACCAAACAGGGTCGTTACAACTAGCACCGTAAATTGATTTTATTGAAAAGTATGCAGAAGCAGTGTTGGAAGCAATTTGAAGACAGAAACGGCTATGCAAAGACACTTATTATAATGTTAATATTTCAGTATAATGTTTTCAGAATTGCTTTTCGATAATGTTCGGTACTTAATTTAATCAATTGTTAGACAAAACACACACTAGAATTCAAGGACGGAAAATATGAACAGCGAATGGATGCTTTAGAGTAGGTGTGATATTTAAAGGAGGTGGCTCTTCCATGATAATTTTTGTTTGAATTCAGAAAATCAAAAATTCATGAATATTATCATTATTGAATGATTAATTAGGTGCTCGGTTTACCTTGTCCCTCCAGACGAAAGATGGAATGTATACAAGCCTATGCTTCCTAAAGTTCATCGTGGCTTGCGAAAACGAAATATCTAACCGGAAACTTCCAATGATTTTAATTTTTTTTAGAACATGCTAAGGAGGTCAAAATAACAAGTTCCGTAATTCGAATAACTTGTTGATTTTATTACGAACGAAGAAGGAAGGCATGGTCGTAGTATTATTACATCAGGTCATCTTTTATTTTGTTCGCGTCGATTAATCTTCTTACGTTTCTTCTTCTCCTTGTCGTTTTCGTCCAAAATCGTGTTTACTGGAACGTTGAAACGTTTACCGGAACGTTGAAACTTTTACCAGAATATTGAAACGTTTACCGGAACCCCAAAATTTCGTCAGTGGACCATATCTCGAGAACGGTTAGAGATACAGCAAAAACGATCAAAAATCGTAAAAGGCTAACGAAAAGCACGTGGTATAAACTACCTGTATATGATGTTTTCAATAGTTGTCGTCTGGGAACCATGTTGGCCCACCCCCAAAATTTAACTTTAATGGACCATATCTCGAAAACGGCAAGAGATAGAGCAAAACAGATTGCGATTTTAACTTCCAAGAAGCATTTTATGATAGTAGAGAATAGCCATACCAAGTTTGAGCATGCTACGAATAATATGGCCCACCCCTAAAATTTAACTTTAATGGACCATATCTCGAGAACGGTTAGAGATAAATAAAAATAGTAATACCCTAAAGGGTACAGTGTCTCTCAAAAGTTTTAGGACAACAATATTTTAAACTAGACAACTTAATTTACGCAAGGCGTTGGTGGGTTGCGTATAGAGTTAGGCTCAATTTCAGGGTTGCCACATGCACAATAGATATTTATAAAATACGCGAAAGAAATAGAAAATAAGTAATATTGTATAAAAGTATTAATATTTATCTCTATTATATTGCAAGTGACAAAATTCTTTCTGAAAGAAAAAAAATAGGTTTTCTAGTATTCCATTGCTGATGAGTGTACAGAAAGGAAAAGAGGTGAGAGAAAACGAAAGGTGACAAGCGAAGGATAAAGAGAAAGCGAAAGGAGAAGAGGAAAAGTAGAGAAGAGAAGAAAGAGAGGATGGACGAGGAGAGGAAATGTAGTGAGGAGAATGGAAGAAGATTGTAGGAGAGATTAGGAAAATAGAGCAAAGAAGAGAAAAAGAAGGAAAACGAGATGAGAGAAGAGGAGACGAGAAGAGGGGAGTGGAGAGTAGAGTAAAGGAGAGAAAAAGAAAAGAACGAAAAGAAGAGGAGAAGAGTGCAGTGGAGTCGGAAATCTAAGACAGGAAAGGAGATACGAGGAGTGGAGATGAGTGGGATGGAGATAAGATGCGAGAAAAGTAGGAAGGCGATATGAGATAAAAGCAGAGCGAGCAGAAGGATGGGAGAGAAGAAGGAGAAGAGAAGAACAGAAGGAACTGAAGAGAAGAGGTATTTGCAGAAAATATCATCTCAGTGTCAAGAATTGATGCATTGGTCAAATTATCGACATGAAACATAAAAGGTAAAGTGTTCCCCTGTGCATAGCACAACGCCATGAAGGCGTATAGGGGGTGTGGGGGTAACGCCCCACACTTTCTTGATCCGGTCGTGAGTGGGGGTGATGTGATCAGCACCACGCCCCTGACCGCCTTTACCCCCCAGGGTTTCCCCCAGGTACCCATGTTATTCGACGCTGGGTGGGCGCCGGGGCCGCTTCCACCGTTAGAAAAGTTCCCGGATTTGAACCGGCCGGGGATCGAACCCGGGACCTTGAGCATGGTAGTCAGACGCGTTACCGACTGAGCCACCACATGAAACATTCAATAACATTTTGAAATGTATTGGAGAATGTATTAGATCGGTTCGAAATGCCTTTTGGCCTAGTTCAGAGCAAGGTAATATTTACTTGGTGATAAATAAAAGTATAAATACAACTTATACCTAACAAAATACGGCGGTATGAGAAATATCAAGAGAGGCATATTTACGGTGCTAGTGTGTCTTACTGCCACATGGCCTGCCCACCTAAGTCTTCTTGATTTAATTATTCTAATAATATCTGGACATGAATACAAATTATGTAATTCTAAATTATGTAACCTTCTCCACTAACCTATTTTCTCATCCCTTTTAGATCCAAATATTTTTCCTAACAATTTTATTTTCAAATACTCTCAATTTATGTTCCTCTTTTAATATAATAGACCAAGTTTCACATCCATATAATACTACAGGTAAAATTACTGTTTTGTATATTTTAACTTTTATTTTCTTAGAGAGAAGTAACATACATTTCCTGAATTAAGCCTACTTTTTATTTTATTTCCTCTTTAATATAATTTTCATTTGTTAATATCTTTTATCAATATTTCAAAAGATTTGGTTGCCTGCAAAAGTTAATCCATTTAACTCCTTGTTAGTAATAGTATTTTATTTATATATCATATCAGGTTAGAAAAAAAGTTCGCGCCTCAGTCAATGCAATAAGTTGTGTGATAATGCTGTCTGTTTCCGCATTTGACTCATACCAATCATCCGTATATCGTCTCCTTCCTTCCCTCGCCTCATAAAACTCGTCCATCCTATCAGCCAACTTTTTGCCTGCAGCTCGAAAAAGAGACTCGGGATTCTGTTACTTTTTAATACCACTTATTTTGCGAAGATTGTCCATAAAAATCATCTCGCACGGTGGACGAAATTCAGGCACTATTTTACTTAACTCAACAAGCCTTGCAACATCCTCACCTCCATCGACTGTGTACTCAAAAATCTTGTACAGCAGTTCAAGTGGTAAGTCGGTTATACAAGTTGTTATTTTTACAAGATGTTATTTAAATAGAAGTTTCTCGGTATTTATATATAAATTTTCTCGGGGAAAAACACAAAATGCACAATCAAGTTAAAATTTAATAAGATTCTATTTATTAGAAAAAAACACTTTTAAACTTACAATAATTGATAAAATATAATTTAAAAACAATAGTTATAATTATAATATTTTTTTCAGCTCTGGTATTTATATATAAATTTTCTCGGGAAAAAATTCAAAATTCAATACAAATACAAATTCATACAAATATCAGATTTCTTGGGGTTTAAATCAAAATAATTAATAAAACTATGACAAATTGTAATGCCAATGGCTTACGTGCACGAAGGTAGAATAAATATTGATCTTCAGAAGCACTGACCTACCACAATTGCATGTCTGCTCAGGCATGTTGTAATGTGCATAGAAAAGCAATGACCTAATGCCGGTATCGATTATGTATAGCAAGCTAGGACAGATATCTAACCAACTCTAAATATGAATAAATTACAATAAATAAGTTGGATGTTCTTTACAGACCTGTATGAGAAATACTGCAACAACATGTCCCACAAACTGATATGTAAATTCAACCTATGAAAAATTCTATGACCTTACTTGGGTTTTTCTGCTTCTAGTCTCCTATAATTTGGCGAAGAGTTCTATCTCTCGCAATATAGGTTCCTCTGTGGGTTCCTCTGAGAAATCAGCACTGTACTCTGACTTATATAGATTTATAGATCCAATAGAAATCTTGCTTACTTAAACCAATCAGGTATAAATTATTAGCCAATCAAAATCTTTGTTTTTGTAGCTATCATATAAAAAAAATGCAAAATATCCCAGTTTCAATTCGATCCATTCATCTGAACCGAAGAAACCGACAATTCACATATCCCCATATCACTGTATGCTTGTCCTATTAGCACCTATTGTTGCTCAATTAGTTTTCACTAATTGGCAATTTCCTTGAAGAGGTCTAATAGAACAAGATACGGCGGTATGAGAAATATGCAAATTTCAAGATATTTTAGCAATATACGACGTCTTAAGAAAGGTATATTCGGCTCCAAAGTACTTTGTCTAACGCTTACTACCAATCCCTATTGCTGGCAGAGAGAGTTCAAAATGATGATGTATTGAAAAAAAGTTGACTTGTTCCCAAGTATTCACCGAGTTCAGACATTTGCACATAGATGGCTCTGTTGTTGTCACTTATCAAATATATATATATTTTTGGAATATCTCTAAAACAGGCAAATTTTGTTTACTGTTTTCTAATATTTACTTGGTGATAAATAAAAGTATAAATACAACTTATACCTAACAAAATACGGCAGTATGAGAAATATCAAGAGAGGCATATTTTTAACAAACTTATAAACAACAATTTAGCAAATTCAGGTGTAGCCACATCAATCTGAGGGGGTCATACATTTACAGCTTACAAAAGGGTCACAATTGGGAATACTGACATGTATTACTCACCAGATGAATTCAAAGCACAGAGACCCATGTTTGTCATCAACACCTCAAAAAGGAAACAAGTTGTGGTTAATGACAGGACAAACATTAAAATTATCTGTGAATTCCATGATACACTTCCTGATGACACCATATGTAGTGTTATTCTTATTGGTGAAAAATCATATGTTTATGATGTAAGAAATGAGAGAGTCACAGAGCAATTCTAGAAAACCTCTGCATATTACATTATCTTAATATTAGATATATCAATTGAGCCTGGTCCTAAATTAAAATATTCAGAACATTACAAGTCAACATATTAACATAATAATACAAAAATATTTTAAACAAGTATTTAAGATTATATTACAGTGTACAACTGTATAATCAAAAAGCTCTTATGAGCTTATTGTATTAGTTTTAAGTAAAACAGTATCAAGAGGGACATATTTTTAACAAGCTTATGAATAACAATCTGACAGATACAGGTGTAGCCAAATCAATCTAAGAAGAGGAGGGGGGGGGTCGTACTTTCTCAAAAACTTTTTCTGTACAAAAATCTTAAATTTGATAGAGGAGGACACTTGAGCAATAAGATTTTATAGACATCTTAGCCTAATTTTAGTACAGGCAAGACCTCGTACTTTCTCGTCCCAGTATTATGGTAAATACCACTACTTAAAATACTCTTCAACAATGCACACGCGCTGTTCCAGAGAATACGCCATGCTGAATCAATTAAAAGAACAGGCATAGTAGCGTCGAAAGTGAGCGAAGAGAATTCAGTGTAACCAGAGAGAGACTAGGATTCTCTCAAGAGTCCAATTTCGGCACAAAATCTTGGTTTATGATTTTTCACGTAAATGTATAACCAATATTTAGGCACATGTGACGTGCGTCTCTTGACAATATTTCGATCTGCCGGACCCTGTGGCTGAGTGGTTAGCACATCGCACTGCGACGCCAGCGGTCCCGGGTTCGAATCCCGCTCGTGTATGCTTGTTTCTGAATGTCCATTCATCAATTTCATAATTTCATCACTCATCCCCATCTTCGCAAATTAGCCAAGAGACACAAAACGCGAAGTAAAATTAAATAAATAAATCCAATCAATTAAATATTTCGACCTGCTAGCATTGCCATATGTGTCCCGTAAATGGCACTTTTTCACTCAACCCATAAAATCGCCAATCAAAATTCCATCAAATGTTGCACATGACCAACTTTGGTCGCAAATGACAGATTGACATGGCATCAGTCATCTAATTATGACCCTTCGATAATTTCGTACGTATTTTTCTAATTGAAAAGTGCATTTCTGAAAAAGAATTAACGCTGCCTTCCGCCAGTTATTAATTTATCTAAATTTTCTGTATGGAGAAAACTGATAATTTTAAGCATTGAAAAATATCTCAATGGATGAGACTATATAATGCAGAAAACCCGGTGCAAATATCTCTTACGGTTTTCATGATATACATTTTCAAAGTTTGGGTTGTGCAACTTTTGAAACACCCTGTATAAGAAGCTGAGCATCACGGTATTCAAAACATCGCTAAATCATTCGAGAAAACAGGAAATGGGGTGTTGGGGGACAAAGAGTAAGAAATTACTATTATTATTATTATTATCTGGAATGTTCACAACGTTGATAAAAGAAAAAAAAATCATTTGCTAACTTACGCTCTACTGCAACTTGAACTTAGAATCACCAAAATTTCGTACATATTACAGCAAAAGATCACAGTCGCCATGCTGAAATTTTTAGTCACCAATACGAACGGGATTTTTCGAGTCCTGTATATAGCATAGGCATATAAGATGTATAAATAGTTTGTTAATTTATAACAAAGTTTGATAGAAAAAATTTTACGTTTGGTCGCCCCAAAACTGATCAACCTAAAAAACAAAATATATAAAACAAGGCCCAGGATTAATCTAAAGTAAAATATGAGCGTTATAATTGTCTACATATCACGTTAAACACAGTTTGCGTTCCATTGTGTTAAGTGGTGCAGTTATTTTGTTAGAGACTGTAACAAAACATGTAGCACTGAAGATGATTTCAAGGGGAATAAATATCTGTTCAAATTACCAAATAATGTGAATTATTGAAGTTCAAATTAAAAAGAGATACTTGTGTTCCAGAATACACAGCAACTGAATAATGGGGAAGTAGGAAGGCGGATGACGTACTTAGTTTGCAGTGTAAGATAACTTACCTTTACCAATAGCTATGTATTCCTGAACGATTGTGTGCCTGAAATTAGAAATGTTAAGTGAGTGAGAACTGAACAATTAAGAAAAATGTCGTCCAGCGTCCATTTCTTTCACTCGAGAGTTGAGGATGTGTGTTGTCGAAACACGTCAGTCGCTTGAATCTCAACACCAATGTGTCCAGCACATAAGACAGACGATTTTGTACAACGTTATATGTAAGACAAGATGTTTACATTAACAGAAAGACTGCAAATTAAACGTATTGCTGCTATGATTTGTGCTGTATTGATTGATTGATTTGGTGTTTAAGTCCACTGGATGCACAGTAAAACTAATCAGGACTGGACCTACAGTTTAAAGTGGAGTCCGAACCACTATGTTCCTCCGCTGGGTATCAAACCCGGGCCCCCTTGATTACAAGCGAACGACGCTACCACTGCGCCATCGGGGAGGCCCATGTGTCAGGAGAAAATTCACATATTTCAAGAAGATATTAGTATTGACAATAACTTTCGCAAAACAGTAAACTATTATAAACTAACAAATGAAACAATCTTTTCCTCACCAAAAATATTTTTACCAGTATTCACTGCACCACTGTTGGTCTATATTCATTTTTCTTAGGAAATGTTACTTCATTTTACAACAAGTGTAAAACCCTATTTTGATATTCGTGTATTTTCATTCTTAGTAAATTATAACAACTAACTAAAACTTTGACAATAAATTGATTATAAGATATGCTTTGCAATTGCCAGAAATATTATCGAGGGTTCCAATTACGATGTTTAATAACACGATATCATTGCTTTGTGAACAGATGTACATTTGAAATTGGATGGAAATGCCTGTGTTACAAATGTGACTATTATTTTTGGGGCGATTATATCTTCTCTGGCAGGGATGAAAATTTACCTCTAATGTCACGGACACTGGGGTTTATTGGGGAGTTGCTGGCATCCCCCTCTCCCCACAGTTCATTGACAACCTAATTACCATTCTGCCATATGCACATTTTTCTTGTGTGTAGCCTACGCATTGCTTGCATTTTAGAATTAATTATCTTGAAGTCTACGGTTATTACAAGCATTAAAACACAGTTTCTTCTTGTGACGTTTGGAAACTCATGCTCCCTTCATCAGACACTAATTTTTAGTTTGATTAAAGATGCAGTTATAAGAATGGTTAAAAATTTCTAACAAAAGGAATTAGTTATGCAATGGATCTTGTCAGTGTTACATCTTGTAACATAGCAATGTAACTGTGAAACAAGCAGTCTGTTTTATTATTATTTTAGATAAAAAAAACTAATAAAACAGACTGCTTGTTTCACAGTTAAGTTGCTATGTTACAACTATGTAACACTGACAAGATCCATTGTATAACGGATCTTTTTTGTTAGAATTTTTTTAACCATTGTTGTAACTGCATCTTTAATCAAACTAAATATAAGTGTCTGATGAAGGGTGCATGTGTTACCAAACGTCACAACAAAAAACTGTGTTTTTATGCTTGTAATAACCGTAGACATCAAGATAAATAAACTTCTATGTATCTCTTTCAATATACTCATTTAGAAAATAGTTTGAGTAATTCTGTCCTTTAATGTGTTTTTATAGTAACATGTAATTTCTTGTGTATAATTCTCCATCCACTGTAAGAACAAAGTTAATGTAAACAAATCCACTCTTCTTCAACAAATAGCTTCCTTCCTATGTGCTGCTTCTGATGTAATATTCTTCATGAATATATTGGAAGTAGCTGTGAATCTCATAGTGTAAGATCCCACAACATCAATGTAACAGCTGCATTGAGTGGTATGACTTTACCAAATGCACTATATCCCTACGTGCAACTTTCCTGCACAGCTCTCATTGGAACAGCTAATAGGATTTCTCAAAAGTCATGTTATGTTTGTTTCCATCGACTTCCTTCTTACAACGGACAGAGAGAATACATGCCTTTAAGGTTTTCAAGTGTGTTATAAATGTAGATTTTATCTTTTAACAGTGCTGTATTATGATGTATTTCTGGCAACGGAAAATAAAGTTTATTACTAATTCAAAAACATAGTTGCAGATTTTTGTTTACTCCTATCTCTTCCAGCAAATTTCTGTTATTATTATTTCCTCCATTTTCTTCCATATACTTTGTTTTCTCCAGTTGATGTTTAAAGCTAAATTAAAATTAGTTGAGGATCAAACCCTACTATTGGACATTTTGAATTCTATTTGGTACCATACGTCATAACCAACTGCTCAGTTGCCTGAAGAACTGAGTTGACATCGGAAATCGAACTCAAATCTGATCGTACAAAAGGTGAGAGCGCTGAAAATTTTGTTAATTGCTCATTACCACTTGTAAAGGGAGAGAGAGTGTTCTCTGTCTTTGCCTAGTGGCAATCACGGAATTAAATTTGCTAATTCACAAAGTGCTTTCTTCACTCAATCACAAGAATTATCAACTTGTACGGAGGGCATTTTTCCTTTTTTACTCGAGGACGCGAAATACTTCCACACTGGCCTTGACGACAGAGTCCAAGACCTTCCTTTGGAAAATGGGCATCGTAACAAGAGAGCATCGGCAGACGCTACGATGTAAAACAAAGATGCAGTTTTTGAGATGCAGACGGATTAGCGACGGCAGAATTTCTAATAAGATACAGGTCGCTGCAATAGCAGACATTACTAATGAGGATCCTAAAAAAAATGCCAGAGGATTCGTTAGGAAGACTGCCAGGCAGTTCGTAGTGTCGACCCCTACCTGTCTAGTGCTGATGGTATGCTTTTTTGCGGTGATCATTCAGGTATGTATATATACCAGTTATACAGGATGTCCAAAAGTCATGCAACCGAGACTTGTAATTTACGTAAGTCTTGTACAAAAAGGCTTCGAGACATGAATCTTTCACTGGGTTTTGAATGTGTCTATGTGGGTATTTCCTACACTTTAAACAAGAAAATAACGCTCTACATGAAAGTTCAGTATGCGGAAAAGTTACTAAGATGTAAAAATGGTTTTGTACGAAGTAAAAACAAACTGTGGACACGCTTTCATTACAGACGATTTATGGGGTTAAATAAGGCATGTACATAAAAAAAGTATATTTTTAAAAACAATTATAAAATGTGTGACAACATTGGTCGTGTCAGAAAGCAGCACCAGGTGTGCTCGATATCTGGCTATGTTATTGAATCTGTACCGAGATTAAGGGAAAGAGTTGAAATTTATCGTGCTAGAAGATAGGCAGGTTACTTTTGTAAGGCGTAGCTCAGCAAACTTCTGGGACGTAATGTACCTAACAGGTGAAGCTACTAGTTTGGTCATTACACGAATCAGTAGGTCATCATTTTATGTTTGTTAAGCTTCACTAGGCTCATCGCGACGATTAAGATGAATAATAGTGATGAGACGGAAACTAAAGAAGACGAGACAAGCAATAAGTAGCACTACCACGACTCTAACACAGATTCTTCCTCAGACGCTATATCGTGAGTCAATAATTCTATACTATCCATCAATAGGATGGCAAGTGGTGTGTGTGTGTGTGTGTGTGTGCACCTGAGAGAGTGACTGTGTTTGATAATGAACTGCGTTACATTATGTCATAATCAGGCACGTATCTAGAAATATATTTCGGAAGGGGTCTGAGCTAAGTGTCAGGAATAATAACAATGTTAAAATAATTAAATTAATTATTGCATATAAAATACATAAATTTATAAATATCATATTATTATTATATGAATAGGTAAAAAGACGCTATAAGAATAGAGATATAACAGCACGTATTCATTTTCTAGTTCATCCAGGGCCGGATTAAGGTGGGTGCTATTGATGCTGCAGCATTAGACCCATTCCTGAAATAGGCCCAGAAGAAAACAGACGAGAATTTTCAGAAAAGGTGAACAGTTTTCGTTTGCTAGATTAACCTGAAAATAAATATTAGAATGAAATTTGGAGCCCCAATTTCGGACGCCTAGACACAGCGTTATTTATTATACAGTTACTATTATTCTTTGCGCTGTGACGTAACTATAACGTCGTTGTGTTTATTGTTCACAGAAAATTCCAAGTTAATGCTATCAATTTTACGTTAAACAGTTTACTTAGTTATTTAGCTGCGTTTTTTGCAATATCTTGGTGATTGTTGCCACTTTATTATTGTTCGGTAAGTACGACGTAGTAAAGTTTTCACTTTGAAAGTTAGTTGTACAGAAAAATCGACGGTATTTCATTGTTAGGTGTTGACGTGACCTCACATTGTGGTATTGTTCGTACTGTTTCGCGCACGCTCATTATGGCGTCTCAACTCAGTGGGTGGGGTAAAGCGAAAAAGAAAAGGAAACACGCAGCAGAACAACGAGAAAATGGCGGACTGCACGATGCAAGGATAGCGAGAGCTCCCATATCTTTCCTTCCACTAGGCTGGTACATTTAACGATCAAAGTTCATTTTCCAAACAATCAAGTTCAGTGTTCACGACAAGCCTCTTAGTGGTGACGTAAACATCATATGAATATACTTTTTACGGCATTTTTACCATGACAAAGCCGAAGCCCTCGTTGATCGTGGTGTCTAACCGTGTGGAAAGCGTGGAGGAGCGACTTCGGGAGTTTGAGAACCGCCTGCGGGACGTCACCGGACCCCTTGGTAGCACCGACACCGGAGTCCAGCCGGCGTTGCAAGATCTGAGCGCGGCCTTCCTGGATTTCAAAAAGGAGGCCGAAGAAACGATGAAATCCGTAAAGTTGGACATCGAGGCTCTCAAGAGATCTTCGAACGAGAATGCCCGGAAGATCGACGATCTGGAGATGTACTCCAGGAGAAACTGCCTCCTGTTGCACGGCATTCCGGAAACGACCGGCGAGAACACGGACGAGCTCGTTCTTCAAGTGATCCGGAAGAACCTGAATATGCAGGACATCAGCATCGATCACATTGAACGTTCCCACCGCAAATGTCCCCAGAGGAGAACAGCGGCGGACGCAGTGAAGTCCGGGAAGACTCCCATCATCTTCCGCCTCTGCAGTTACCGTACGAGAGATTCAATCTGGAAGAGAAAGAATGCTCTGAAGGGATCAAAATCACTTCTGACAGAATCCTTGACGGCCGCTCGACATCAGGTGCTGCAGAGGACTAAGGACCAACACGGTCCCAGGAAGGTCTGGACCCAGGATGGAAGGATAATTATACTTCGTAGCAACGGGCATAAGATCTCGGTCACGACGATGGAGGACTTGGAAAAAATCGAGTGAACGTGGAGGGGAAAGGACACCCTGATACATGGACATGAAAAAGCTCAGCGTCCATTTTAAAACTGTGTTGTACATACATTGTGCAAGTTTCTTTTCTACATATATTTGTTATTGTTTTTTGTGTTTCCGTGTTAGTGTATATGTTTATCTGCGTGCGTGTGTGCTTAAGTGTGTTGCAAAGGGTTGTCAGTGTTCTGCAAACATCATCTCTTCTGCCGCCTTGGTAAGTAGACTTATAATTCCTTACATAGCATGCCTTTCCGGATCATCCAATAAATTGAAATTCAACTCTCTGCGATGGCTGGAACCGGTAATTTGGTCACTGTAAATTTGGCAACGCCCCCATCCAGCCCATTTGCGGAACTCGGAGACTTGTCCCTCTCCCCAGGAAGTGTGACCGACCCTTCCCATTCGGCCAGAACACGTTCAGTCAGCTCTCAATAAAATAAAATCCACTGCCGTGGGAATAGACGAAATCTCTGTTTTAATGATCAAAAAAATTCTCCCGTACGTTCTCGTTCCTATAACAGGCATTTTTAATTTCTCTCTGTCCTTCGGCATATTCCCGTCCATTTGGAAACTGGCTAAGGTTCGTCCTCTGCCGAAAACAAACAAAGTTCTCAGCCTCGGCGATCACCGGCCGATAAGTATTCTTCCGGCTCTGTCCAAAGCTCTCGAGCACGTTGTCGGTAACCAAACGCGAAATTTCTTATCACGAAACAATCTAATGAATCCCCTCCAATCGGGATTCCGGCGCAACCATAGCACCTGCACAGCGCTCATCAACGTGACGGACGACATAAGACACGCCATGGTCATTAAAGAAGTAACTATTCTTATACTTCTGGACTTTAGTAAAGCTTTTCAGACTATTGACCACGACATCCTGCTATCCAAGCTATCCTTCCTGTACAACTTCTCTGACCCAACCGTAGCTTGGTTCCGTTCGTATATTAATGAACGCCAACAATGCGTCTTCAACTCTGGTGAGAAATCGTCGTGGCGATCAATCAGCGCCGGTGCCTCCCAGGGAACCGTCCTCGGTCCACTCCTCTTCTCTCTGTACATTAACCATATTCCTGACGCACTCGAACACTGCAAATATCACATCTACGCAGATGACGTTCAGCTGTATTTGTCCTTTCCTCCAAATAATATTGAAAATTCAATTCGCGATATAAATTATGATATGAACAAAATCAGTACTTGGTCAGCTAATCATGGGCTACTAATTAATCCTTCGAAAACCCAAACTATTATTATAGGTTCACAAAAAATGCTTTCCACGTTTAAAATTTCTTCCCTCCCGCCCATAATTGTCTTAGGGAAAGCTATTAAATTAAGTAAAACAGCCAAAAATCTGGGCGTAATGTTTAATCAGCATCTCTCATGGTCAGATCACGTAAATTTAACTAGTAAAAGAGCCTTCGCTGCATTACACGCTCTTGTTCGGCTTAAACATTTTCTACCCGTTAGCATCAAAATCAAACTGGTGCAAGCACTTGTTTTTCCACACTTCGATTACTGCGATTCTGTCTATTCCGAACTACCAGATGGTCTCGCTCAACGTCTACAACGAGTACAAAACACCTGCGTCCGCTTTATTTTCGATCTGAAATATAGGGACCATTTATCAATTTTCTTTACGAAGCAAAGTTGGCTCAAATTAATTGATCGGCGAAAGGTACACAACCTCACCCTTCTCTATAGGGCAATCAGTTCAAAGGAACCGGCGTATCTCTCGAGCAGATTCTCAATGCTTTCCGAATCACACAGCCTTGACACCAGATCGCGAGGGAGAACTCAACTACTCATCCCACTTCATAACTCAAATTTTTATTCAAAATCTTTCACCGTTTCCACTTCTCGTCTTTGGAACTCACTGCCTCTCGAAATCCGGAACTCACCTTCAGCATATGTCTTTAAGATGCAATTAAAACATTTTTTATTGGGCACAAATAGTTAGCACATTATATTTTAGTGATAAATTGAATACAGTTAAGCGCAGAAAAACACTGAAAACCCTTATTCACCTTAATATTTCAAATCCCTGACTACTGTCATGAATATCTGATTGTGTGTGTGTGTGTGTGTGTATGTGTGTGTTTTGTTGTATGCTCGTGAGTATAGGTTAGGTTTTTATTCCCGTATATATTTTTTTCATTTTTTTTCTGTATTTTTTTTTCTTCTTTGTAATTTTATATTTCTCTTTCTATATTTTAATATTTACCTTTCTATGTAATGGTTTAAATGTTGTAAACATGGTTAAGTGGTAAAAGGCTACAAAGCCTTAACTTCGCCATGATAAACAAGACGCAATAAAAAAGCTTTTGCCGAAAATTCCAAACTTTAGTTCATACTTCGGAGTACGAACACCTTCGTCTCAATCGTCTGCGTCGGATTCAATTGCGAGTTCGAGCGCTCCTGAAGGCCAGGCCAAGCAAGATGGACCTGTCGAGGCAAGAGAGAATAAAGAGCGGGAAAGTACAGGAGAAAGAGAAGAGGTGAAAGGAGATGCTTTCCCTGAAGCACTAGCGCCGACGCTGGAGGATTTCACCAATGATTTGGGACAGTGGGGTGAAATCAACGATGACACTCGATAATATTTGGCCAAGAAAGGTCCAAAAGACTGCCAACACACTGAATTGAAGTTTGAAGAAAGTGGCAGACGATACCCAGGAGAGTTGTTACAACGTCGATGCACAAAGACTATCTTCGTGCGTACGCATGCGCTCAATGGCGAAAATTCCTATAGACAATGGTTGTGCTACTCGCCTTCGACAGGGAAGATGTTCTGCTTTGCATGCAAATTGTTCGGCGGCAGATCTGTTCAAGCGACCAAGTTCGTTTCTGGCGGTTTTGACAACTGGAGGGCAGGCGAATCCAGAATAAAAATGCATGAAAGCAGCCATTGTCATCGCTAGGCTATGTTGTCCTTTGTGACCCGACAGAGGGAAGCCGGTCGTGTTGACTACCTAGCCGCTAAACAGCTAAACAGGTCGAGGAAGATCGGTGTTACTGGCACCAGATTGTGAAGCGGCTCATCGACACTGGTATTCCTATATAGCGTGGTATTGCTATAAGGGGCGCGTATGAGATTATAGATTCCGCTCATAATGGTAACTACCTTGGCATCATTGAGCTATTGGCGAAGTATGATACTCTGCTGGCTAGCCATCTTAGAAACTATGCCAACCACGGGAAAGGTGGTTATCCGGTACGTTCTGCCCCATGGTCTTGTTGAACGGTTCCTGACATTTATGCCTATGATGAAACACGCGGCGGAGCAGATGGCTAGCATACTTCTGAACTTTCTGATGGAAAAAGGCTTATATATTACTAACTGCAGAGGCCAGTCGTATGACAATGCGTCAAACATGTCAAGACGGTACAATGGTGCACAGTCAACTGTGAAGCGAGAATGTAAATACGCCGCTTTTATTCTATGCTTCAAACACAGCCTAAACCTGGTAGGACATCAGGCTGTTGAAAACTGCAGTGGCTGTACCCAGTTTTTTTATTTTGTCAATGTACTATATGTTTTCCTGTCTGACTCAACATATCGCTGGCAGCAAGTAAAGAATCGCTGTAGGGTTTGCCTGGAACACGATGGTGTAAACGTGCAGATGCTGTCAAAGCGCTGATAGAAGGGTGGAAGAGCATTCAGGAAGTCCTGGAAGATAAGGAACAGAAGGCAGATACGAGAAACCAGAGCGCGGGACTTTCACGCAGGATGAACGAACTTGAGACAGCAGATATGACGACTGCCTGGAACGATATCCTTGGTCGTCTCAACACTACGAGCATTAGCCTCCAAAGAGCCTACAGTCAGCCTGAATACGGCAACTGGCTTGATGGCATCACTGGTCGACACGGTTCAGTTTGCACGGGATAGATTTGACGTGTATGAGCAGATGACGACCGAAAAGGTTCAACACGGAGAATACAAAGATGAGCGGCGTCGAGGCCGTAAGCGAAAGCGTGATACGTTCTTGTAATTAGACGCGTCGTATTATTATACTATTAATATTAACTTAATAATACTCAGCGGTGAACGATGAGACTCGGTGAAGTACACAGACTTCTCTCAGGTACAGGGATAGTATTAGGCAAAGACAATATTCACAGCACAGAGAAATAAAATCACATTACTCTAGTATGTATAAACTGAAAGGTTTTATTCTTTATTTATTGCAATTATAATGCAAATATACTTGAGACGAAGGCGAGGATTTCGCTTTGTCGATGAATTGACTCAACTAAAACGAATAAACTCAATGCGTGGCTACCGGCAAGCCTATGATCACATAGACCTAGCGTGCGCCCCGAACTACCACACCAAGAGATATGCAATGATAACTGAGCCAATATTTGCTCTTCAGCCTTTTATTTCCAAATTAATCCTTAGGCTAGCTTTATTATTTAACGTAGAATGGTTGCAGTATTGTGCATATCATCAATGCATGGCTATCGGCGTACCTATGATCACATAGGCCTAGCTTGCGCCCCGAACTACCATACCAAGATGTATGCACAACACCAAGGAGTTCTTTTTAATTTTTAAAGCTTCGTCGATCCGTGGCGAAAAAGTGTGATGATTTCTTACACGACATCCTCGCTTTTTTACTATTTTCGAGAACACAGATTCAAGTACAGATGAATCACTCACTATCTACAAAAGGATACTACCAACAAAACTGACATCTATGCATGTTTAGAAATACAAATTCGTATAGTGCACTCTCTCAAACAAAGATACATTAAATTACCCATAATGTAGCATAACATACAATAAACAATAAACAAAAGATATATATTACAAACAGGGTGCAGTATTACATATAATATCACAACATTTACGCGTCCTTTCAATAAAAGTATAATATATCAGTGACATATTTTAAAGTTGTGACGTCACATAAAAATATGGATCATATCAAGCGAATGCCTGATGAAGGAGCTGCAAACGTAGGAGATCCAAGCCAAAGGGAAACGTTCAAAACTCAGACGTATCTGGTCATGTTAACTGAACTGGAAAAGCGGATGAAGACATATGACGATATTTGTAAAACATTCGGATTTCTCTCGGAGCTAACGTCATCGAGCATTGAGTAGATCGAGGACAAAGCAAAGAATCTCGTTTCCTCGTATCCAGATGACTTGGAAGACACACTGGCGAGCGAGCTGGTATACATTGCTGCCTTTATGCGCACTCAGAAACCGGTTACTGTGAACGAATCAGCAGAGCTTACCATGTACAGGCTTCTGTCATAATTGAATCTTTCTCAGACATTTCTAAACGTCGAGATTGCGTTGCGCATCTATCTGTGCATGATGATGTCCAATGCCTCCGGCGAACGGAGCTTCTCAAAGTTGGGAATAGTTAAAGGAAAGCTGCGGTCTTCAATGGGGCAGGAAAAGCTAAGCATGCTGGCGCTTATGAGCATTGAGCATGAGCTGATGCGCAGCCTTGACTTCACTGACACGATCGAAGAATTCGCGCTTGCTAAGGCTCGAAAAACAGCAATATAAGTAAGCAACACTAGCGCACCTCTCATACTCTTTTCATGGTACATTATCATAATCACAAAAAAAATAATAAAAAAACATAAAGAACAAGAAAAACATTAAAATAGAAGAGCATATATATGTTAATCATAGCATGTAAGTGAATCAGGCCCAATTTGCGCTGCAGCATCAGGCCCAATTTCTTCTTAATCCGGCCCTGAGTTCATCTGTAGTTAAGATTGGAATATTTCTATTAAAACATGTTTCCTGGCAAAGAAACGAAGATCGTGATTAATATTTTATGCATATTATCATATATTGTACTGAGCAAGTATGAATTTTTGGTATTGTCCGTCAAAGTTGCATGATCTCAATATAAGACTTCTAATAAGTTCAGAGGATATTACCATCATAGATTATAGAATAAATGCTAAACAAGTATATTTTCATTATTTTGTTTAACTTGTTAAGTATTTCGGGGGGTTCGAACCCCCTGGACCCACCCTAAATACGTGCATTGTCATAATATATAGGAACATAACTTCCCAGTATATTGAGGGCTTTATGTGTGTGAAGGTTCATTAGAAATGCTCAGGTAATGCACATAGTGAGCTGAAAACTTAGTTTCTTCCAGCTGAAGCAGTGCTACTGGAAGTTTATCACAGCTGACGTGTCTGTAAGGAATAGACTGGAAGTAAATACAGAGCTGAAGCACCCGGCTGTAACTCTCTGCCGCTACCCTGGGTACAAGCAAACAATCCTTGAGGTAAGCGTGCATTATTTCTAATGACAAAATTTATTTCTTACTTTGCCTTTGTGATAACCTCAATGCTTAAAAAGGTAGATGCATGGAGATTTTTAACATTCCCATCTACCTTCAAGTCAAGTGGAATTATATTTGGCACCGAGGTATATGCTACCTTTATTTTCCCCAACTACAAAACCTAGGAATACAATGATTCTTACTGTATACTCAAGGAATCATTGACGAGTATGCAGTTCCAGCATTATCATCGACTAAGAAAGCTATGGATGAAGAAGTGGATTGCACAATCGTCAATAAAAATAATAAAACTGTGCAATAAAATTTGAAAAATCTTCTGAAATACTATAATGGGTGAATGATAATCACTGCAGATAATAACAATTGCTACGAGACTCGATGTTCTAACAAAGCTAACAGACATTTTTGTAAGAATTTAGTTTTGAAAGAAATGTTGAAAATTTTCTGTGAAAATGCATCACGTGAACTTTATATTCTCTCACGATATTTTTATGATATCTAAGCAAGGGTACTTGAAAAGTTATAACTTACCCATTAGATTAGACTTAATAAAGAAATTATAATATTCATCTCAGGATCTTTGTTCATAGTGAGTCAAGGAGATCCGAGTATGTCATCACGTGCAGGGTATGGGCAGATTAGTGGAAACCCACTGCTAAGGGCAGGGTAATTCGTTCTGAGTTGGCAGCACTGGAACCGTCATGTATTGCGATGGGCATTTGTTATCATCATGTTTGCCTATTGCATGTAGTGCCTGAATCAGAGCAGTACAATCTTTCGTGATCAACAGTTCCTAGGTAAAGAAGATTGTTGGAGCGCATTTAGCTGGTGCATCAGGAATGAAGACTGCCAGTTTATTTAGTGTAACAAAGGGGAAAGTTTCGAAGGTTATGGGAACATGCATAAATCGTGGCAAGACGACATCAGCGAAGGAAAATAGTGGACGAAAGCCAACCCTAAGTGACAGGGATTCCCGAGCATTAAAAGGGATTGTCACAAAGAACCGTAGATCTACAGCGACAAAAGTGACAGCAGAACTCAATGAACAACTGATAGATTCTGTTTCCACAAAAAAAAACAGTTCAACGGGAGCTTCACAAACTCATCATTAGGAGTAAGGTTGCCATTCCTAACCCTCTGCACCAACGCCAGTGCATGAAAAATGTGGTGCCATAATCAGAAAACATGAACCTGTGGTGACTAGAAAAAAGGTAATATTGTGAGATGAGTCATTTTTTTCGTTGTTTCTGACAACGAGGCATGTTTACGTGTGGCGTACGCTTTACATTCCAGGCTGCCTGCGCCCTACTGTCAGACATAGAGGCTGATCCGTGATGGTTTTGCCAGCGATCTCCTGTTATTCTCTTGGCCACATCATTCCTCTGCAAGGTAAAATTACAGCCAGTAACTTGGTGGGCATTTTAGGCGACCAGCTGCGTCCTATGGCACATCTGTTGTTCCCCAACTAAAGATAATAACACGCCAAGTCACACTGCTAGAGGTGATCAGTCTTAGCTTGCGGAACATTAGGATGAACTTCAATATCTTTCCTGGCCTGCGCAAACACCGGACCTCAACATTATTGAACCACTGTGGTCGGTCTCACAGGGTCGAGTACGACGCAGATTTCCTCCACCATCATCTCAGTAGGAAATGAAATGCCTCAGGAAGGATGGTACAATTTTCAACTGGAGACTATTCAGGGCTTGTACGACTCGATTCCATGACAAATTGAAGCTGCCTTTAAAGGCTAAAGGTGGTCCCATGCCATAATAAGAAGATACTGTATAACTTATTCAATGTATCCATTATTTTGTCCATCCCCTGTACATAATCTAGGATAGGCCGCTTCTAAAAACGGAGTCTTTTTGATGTACTGTTTGATATTGTTATGAATTAAATCTCCAGTGAACCTTGTTTGTTTTGACTTGTATGATACATCGAAGCTGCAATGTTCTTCCCTTCCAGATGTACAATTGGACGATCCACTACAGGCCTTCAAGCGGACGCTTCTTCCATTGGAACGCCACATCCCTGAAGGACCTTTGGGAGCAAGCCACTTACAAGCCATGGGAAATGTTTACTAATGTGCTGTATGGAAACGACACCAAAATTAATGGTAATTGTGTCAACACTTGGCTTCATGGGATGACACGCTAAGAAGATTTACACATAAAAAGAGAGAGTTCAAAATACATCTTTAAGTTCAGAAATTAAGACCATGTTCTCCTTACAACGCGCTGCGAAGCCAGGAGTCCCGGGTTGGAATCCGGGACTGGGCATGGCTGTTCTTTGTGAGTGTTCCTTCATCAATTTCATCATATCATCACTCAACCTCATCTTTGCAAACAGCCAAGGGTGGAAGTAAAATAAACCAAAAATGAATAACAAATACCTGTGCTTAAAGTACACAGAATTTTAACGATGCACAACACACCTGTAGTTTCTGAGTGTTGTTTTTGTTGGCTGCTCAATGAAAAAAACAACAGAGATGAGATGCATCCTGTTCACGAATATTTAGAAATTTATCCAAATCTAGAGGTTTGTACACAATAGATGCGATTATCCGGTAATGAAAGTATTTATTATTGCCGTTTGACATATTTAGTTGAACAAAATATTTTTTTACCAAAGAATCCTGGGAATCTCATTTAGAGCTTGTTGATTACACCTTGATTACAACATTTTCTTTCGAACCAATTTCTAGCCCATGTTCTCTTTTTAATTATTTAAATTTCTAATTCTAAGAGCAGTAGCTATTCTCCTACTCATTTCACTAGTCCTCATTCAGTTACAGGCAGCACCGAATATTTGAAACGCACTCCCTAAACTTTGGAGATAAAACGTCATTTACACGGCCTCCTCTATGAATTACAGGTCAACGTTCAGGAGCAAGATAAGTTCATTTATAAGTAACGCAAATAACTGCAGAAATTGAGTTAGAAACGAATTGATTATTTAAGTCTACTATATGCACAGATAGGCTAATCGTGACTGAACCTACAGTTTAAAGTTGGATTCAAACCACTGTGCAATGTCCCTCCACCAGGTATCGAACCTGGTACCGCTTCATTTCCACAAATCCATCACTTCACATCATGTTTTAAAATGACATTCAATTTTATTATTTTTTGTTGGTTGATTTACTGTACTCGTTCGTTTAAATCAGTTGAATTATTTTCACTTTCTTTTTTACTCTACTTATTGCCTTGGACATATTGTATTGTCTTGTCCTTATTGTAGCAATATGTGAATACACTTACATGTAAATAAAGGTGTTAGAACTTTTACGAATAAACTGTAATCCTTCCGTGTCCTAGATACTAGAACAATAAAGGTATTCTAACAGCAAATGTGTAGCCAAAAATGAAACAATAAAGACAACAAAAATAGTTGAACGATTATTCGATAAACAGACGCTTTGGTTTAACAATTTTAGGTACCAAGATATAAGCGCATACCCCTGAAAGTGTGCGGGTGGAGCCGGGCTACTTACGGGGTTTCCTCCATTTTTTGGTCTTGTTCTCAATTCCTTTGTGACTTTTCGTTTCACTACATTATCAATATGTACTGGCGGTTTGAAGTAGGCCATCAATAACTGAACCTGTTACAGAAATTAAAACCTGTTTAATTAAATTAAATTTAGTGTATATTATGAGAAAATCAAAACCAAATTATAGTTTGTAGAAGAATTACACATCAAGCACGCGTTCTTTCACTTTGTGATTTGTAGGATCAGGTTCAAGAATTGCTTCATCAACTACAATTCTTGAAAGCACATGATAGGCAATTGTATACAATTGCAGTATTTCTTGCTACTTTGGTGTCTTTCCTAATTGCTGTTCTTTTTAGTCACATTGAGAAAAATCACCATATAATTCTTGAGAGATATACAGTTTTCAAATGCATTTTGAATTTAGTGGCTTATGTAAAATGAAGGGAGCAAAAATCCAAAAACAAATTACTATAAAGTTAGCATTTATATTTTTCTTGTAGCTAGAACACTGGAAGAAGTGCGTGTAATAAGTAGCATGCATTACAAGTATGGCAGATGCATCACCTTTTCCGTAAACACGACAGCAATTAGAGGCTTTAGCTACACCATGTACCTGACGAACAGAGACAAGTTTAAAGAAAACTCGACTTTTCTACTTAACATACATGATCATAAGGAACCATGGACTGGTAAGTTATTACCTAACTTTTCTTGAAGAGACGAGACTAACACTTTGGCATTATTTTGTATTGTATCATATGAGGGTAGTTCCCGAAGGGTTCACTTTCGAGTTGTTGGGAGAAATTAATCACGATATAGGATTTGCAAAAGAAATACCGTTACTACACATATACAATCTGGAAAAGTAAACACTTGTGATGTGATGCACGACCATTTGTAGGTCATAATTCTTGTAAACCAATTTCACAATACATGTAACGAAGCGACTATCATCTACTCCTACTCAAAACCAGGAACTTTACGAACTATCCTCGTATATATAAAATATAACTACAACTCTAGATATTTTGCATTTATGCCAAAATGTAATTGAACCTTAGTAGGGTTAAACGCAATTTTAATACTTGTATCTATCAGAGCATTATTATATTTTGTTTGATTGCACAAGTTTTACTGGTTAAGTGATAGAGCAGAGAGAGGTTTACTTCTACATAAATAACGAATTCCTGAATATTTAAATGAACATAAATAAGAAATTAAATTATTACAATAAAACTTCTTTGAAAAGAACAAAAGGCATGCGTTCGAGGTTTAATCCGAAGCCACTGCTTCCAATTATTGCTTGGCTTTAATCTACGTATATTGTAATTTAATGCTATTTGCTCTCACGAACCTCCTTGGATATCAATGTGAACTTTGGACCGTGATAATATATCTCTCGAGGATATTATTTGGAAGTTTTCCCAAGCCAATCCAATTTCATCCTTGTAGTTCTTATATTTTCGGAAATATAGATACCTTGACGCATTCACACAACCCTGCATAATCTTATTTTGTAAACACAAAAGTTCCATGAAAATCTCTTTATGCATTCTTCATCCAGACCTCTTTCTTTGCTTTCAGAATACGACATTGACTGGATTGAAAAAAACAGTTTGCGACTTGCCCCCGACGAAGAGGCTATGGTCAGCATCAGGCTTAAGAGCATGCAGGCTCTCAACTATCCAAAGAATCCTTGCGTGGAGCAAAAGAACTACAGCATTTCGGAGGTGAGTAAGAATATAGCGGTATCAAAGAGGCTGAAAAAGTGTGTTGTGATATGATGATTGAGTGTTTTCTTCTAAAAAAGAAATACATCTATATAACTTACGTTTCGTAAAGGTAATAAATTTGGTATTACACAGTATGATGCATTTGAATTACCAAGCAATATCTCCCAAAGATGTTAATTCTCTTTGTTTTGCCCAATGAGAGCTTCAAGAACTTAAACAAAATGTTAAACAAGCTGCTGACAGCATTTATACCTGCATACGCAAAACTCGAGTCCTTAAAAATACGTAGAACGGAAGAGAAAAGTTAATGAAACTAATCATGGACAATTTTATGAGAAATACTTGTGTATGCCACTGCACCTACCAATCCACTAAATGCCATTCTAATGGTAAATTTCAGAGACATATGATACGAAAGACACGCAGTATGTTTTTACATTGTGTGAATCAGGTAGATTGTAGCTGATTCATTGATGAAGTAATTTTATTGAACAAGAATTATGTAATAAGGCTACTCATTCAGAATTTTCTTTGTAAGTCATGTTAATTGACTTAAAGGTTTTCAACATACAGTATTTCGAATGTTCACTTGAACTTACAGGTAAGTCAGTTTTATCAGACACAAAACACATTACAAATTGGTTGGTTACATACAGTAAGTAGAAACATCAGTACACAGACAAATCCAAGACCAGTAAATATTCCGAGAAGATCCAAACTTAGATTTAACATAACATTAATTATCCCCCAATTCATTAATATACTACGACTACCTAATCGAAACCTTGTTTCCCCCAGTCATTTCAAACCAGAATATTGGCATATTTTCCATCATGTTGAGTTGCATGCGTAAGCTTTGCTTACCCAAGATAATCCCAAAATATGTCGAAGCTTAGCCTAGATTTTTGTTTCGAAATTCTTCCGCACATTATATCCATCTCTTCACAATTTTCCTTTCTATTTAATCATTCTATATAATTAAATTATTTTATAATGAGGAAACGTAACACTACATATTAAAAAAAAATGAAACGAAACTAATCGTAATATTTTGTATTTGTATTTTTGTTACTTTCTTTCACTTTTCTGTAATTTTTGGCTAATTACGACGACGAGTGATGATTAGATGAAATGGATGAAGGGAAATTCATAAATTACACCCATGAGTAAGCTAGGATTCGAACTTAGAAACTTCGGTGGCGAGTCGATAGTTTAATGAGGTTGGCCACTGAGGATTAAAATTATACAATGGGATACCAATTATCATATAAAGGCTCCATGTAGCTATTTGTCCTCTAAAAATTGAATGGAAAGATATAGACAGAAGTGCCCCGGATATTCCATTGTTGCAGATTTGTGAACTGGAAAGTAATGGAAATTTGCTAGCATTTTTGAACTACAAAGACTTTTCCATAACTACAAATGTTGTATTTTATTTTCCAATTACCGATTAGGAAGACGATAAAATCAAATATAACTACCAATTAGCACTTCTTCTGTGTTACAGTGTGTATCCGAGTGCATCGATAGGTGGGTGGCCAACACAAGTGGATGCATCACACCGTGGATGACCGTTCCCGGATATCCCCAATGTAAAGACAAACGCTCTTACCAGAAAACGAGGTCTGCATACACAGGAGCCACTGAACGCTACTACAAGTGGTGCAACTGCACCCGTCCCTGCCACACCACGAGGATCGTGATGGAAGGATCCACCGTGCATCGCATGGGAATGCAATCAACTTGGAACATCGTCAGCATCAGAATGGCCTCCGACTTCGTGGAAAGGTTGGAGGAGGTGTGGACCTACGACGGATCTCAGCTCCTGGCGGACGTCGGAGGATCCCTGGGTTTCCTGCTAGGCGTATCGGTCATCGGCATGACCCGTTCTGTTCAGGAGCTGCTGCGTGGAATCACTCGGTACTTAAAGCATTCTTGGTCTCGCCACTAACCTTGCTCGGAGATGCTTATTGATATACCTGTGCAGTGTGCCAGTAGCAGTAAATTCTACAATACACACTGCATTAAGTATGAAGTCTGGCGTCGTGGACAATGGTGCAAAAACGTTTCAAATTTTGGAAGTACAGATGCTTCTACCTCTATTTAAAACCTCTTACACAAGTACAGTCACGGACAGTTTTGGACTGTAACAATCCCATTGACTCTCAATAGGATCGTTACAACCCAGAACTGTCCGTGACTCTATACTACTGAAATGCTACAGTCTGTAAAAACCAGTGTAAACAAAGTTTTATGTAATCAATGTATGGATGAGTAAAGTAAGCCACGATGTAAGAACAGTATTATTTCATTCATATAATATTTTCCATGCAAGTGTACAGATTATCAAATCCAATTGAAAGCCAGAGACGTGATAATGTCTTACTGTTGGGCGGATGGCTTGGTTTTAATTCCGGTGGAGAATGGTTTCAGGAATCTTTCCGTCGATGAAAAGTTCAACTAACAGCTCATCCAGGGAGCTAACCTGGTTGGGGTTTAAAATAAATCCAGCTTTTCACCCAAAAGCATTATGTGACTTCATGGGACTACATGCATACATTTACTATCAATATTTCCAATACTACAGATCAAGTCGTGTGTGTTAGCATACAAACAATGTGTTTCTTACGGCTTCAATTGTTGTTTTCTGCTGGACGAAGACAAACATTTTGCACTACGAAAATAGTCAATTCCTTTCTACTGTACTTGTTTGTATTTGTCGTGAAAATACATGGTTCTACCTGAATCGAAAACAGAACTCCTCATTTACCCTGCATTCATAACTAATTCAGAATATTTTGAAGTCAAACTGACATGTAGTTCGCCAAAATATGAATCAATAGAAAAGGATCAGACGTCCAACATAACCTACACAGGAAATACATATTTGAATGATTTTAGAACAACACAACAAACATTAAAATTTATGCAATGTTCCTTTATTTTCATATCGAAACATATCTTGTAAAATGAAATGAGCGTAAGACTCATGCCAACGAGTCACACTTCAATATTTGACACTATAATAAGTACAAATTGATTGGTGTGAATTTAACACAATTCTTTATGATTATTCTCTCATTGATCTTCCCGATACCAAGTATTTACACTCGTAGAAGAGTTGAGACTAACAAGGTATACATTTCATTACAACAATAAAAAAACTAAATAAAACTATCCATTGACCAGTGTCTGAAAAAAAGAGCTTCTCCATAGAATGCTTAGCGTTCTATAATTTTTGTGCGAGTGTCCCAGGCTCGATCCCCGGTGGGAGCTTCAAAATGTCGGTGTTCACCCAGCATCGTGAGGACAATTCCTTCAAAGCAATAATAGCAGACTTCGGTCTCAAAAATTAAAAACAGCAGCGATGGGACTCAACGCGTTGAAGACTCTTAGCCCAATGGAAAGCTGCTTGACAGGTCATGGATCTCAAAGCGCTTTTGCGCCGGTTGTGTCCTAATTGCGAACAGTGCCTGAATCGTCCTAATTGCGAACACATGAAACTGAGAAATATTTCCACGTCCTAATTGCGAACACATAGAACTGAAAACCTGTTTTTAAAAACGGGTAAGGGTAAGACACGAGAATTCTGGCCTTTGCCAGCACCAAAGGAAGAGAGACTTTGAAGACCCAAACACATTTTTTTATGGATGGAACGTTCAAAAGCTGTGCTACCCAGTTTTCTCAGATACAATACAATACATGCAGACTTGGGATGTACGAATTTAGAAGCAAATGTTGTACCTCTAGTCTTTGCGTTTCCACCAGACAAGAATAAAGACACTTTACGACTGTTTCGATTAATCTTGAGGGAAATATCAGAGTGGAACCCTGAAACGGTGAACATTGGCTTCGAGGCTGCTGCTATTTCTGCTTTAAAAGAGGTTTTTACCATGATTAACATTCACGGTTGTTTTTCCATTTTACACAAAGTCTTTGGAGGAAAGTTCAAGAAATTGGCATGAAGGAAGATGAAGAAATTAGGAGGAGCATCTATATGTGTGAGCCTTAAGCTTTTTTCAAAACTAGCAGATCATGAAGAAAGATGGCTTCATATTTACGAGCAAGCTCCTCGTAATGAAAACCTCGTGAAGTTCTTCGACTATTTTGTGGACCGGTAGCTCAAATAGGCCTTACTGCCAAACGATATGTGGAACTGTTTCAACAGGACCCACAGGTCACTGAATCTCTTCAAAAAAGAGTTAAAAGGTCTCGGGAAGTGTGAGAGAAACTTGTAGGTCACAAGGTAGAAAAATGTGTTCGCAATTAGGACGACACCGTTTCGCCTAGTTTAGTTTTAATATCTGAAAGAATCCAATAGCTATGCTCTTTCATTAAAAACGTGAAATATAGAGTAACTTGACAGTTAATCGTATTATTAACTTTTTTAGACATTTCGTAAGAGCAAAAGAAACATGCAGTTCTTTTTCTTCCAATTTAAATTTCTCTCGTAGAGACAGTTTTTCTATCTCCGGACTTTCCGAACAGAAGTTACACTACTTTCTAAAACAATGTGTCAGACCATAATTTCTTCCTTATTTGGTTAACGTCTGTACAAAATGAGATAGTAACACCAACGGGCAATCTAACTAAACTGAACTTATACTCTCAGCGACAATCATTTGTTTGTTTGTCTTTTCCTCCCTAACCAATCAGCCAGACGTCAACTGTCAGTGATAAGTATAATTGAAGGACTATAAAACTTTGAACAAGTTATGTTAAATACATTTTTCTTGTAGAACCAAGTTTAGAAGAAATGTTCAGCAATATGTATTCCCCTAAATATGAAGTAGGCAGTAAGATCGCGGCAGGGCCACGTCTTTCCAGAAGCTACGAGAACTATTACTTCTTCTCTTTCTACAATCGTTACTACACCTTATTATCTTAACACTTAACTGCCATCGTCGGCTCATTTCTGACCCGGCGTAATTTGTTTTGGGCCGCTCGCAGCAACCTTCATCTATGTAATCCTAGGAGAGGGGGTGGCGAGCCAGTTGGCCTTGAGACAGAGCGGGTGAGGGTTGTTGTTTACGAGCTATTCGCATCCTGGGTCTGTTTTGACCCGACGATATCGTTTACGTTGCCTTTTTTGTGACCGAGCTAAAAACTTATTTACATATGTTCATTTTGAATTTTTTTCAACATGGACGACCAGGAAATTGCTGAGTTGTTGAACAATGATTTCGACAGTGATATTAGTGATACCGAAACGATTGTTAGTGATCATGAGAGTGTAAGTGAAATTGAGTGCGGCTCCGATTTTCGTCCAGAGCAGTTACCGGTACCTAGTGAGCAATCATCTGACAGTGATGACAATGAAGAAGATGCAGAGGATGAAAATAACACTAGCTTTCTTTACGGGAAAAGTCGCTACAAATGGTGCAAGGAACCTTTCCCAGATTCAAGCACCAGACAACACAGCATGCTCCCTCGCGACACTTGCCAGGGCTGACTGGGGAAGCAAGCAGTATTGCAACTAATAAGCCCGTCGACTTTTGGAATGTTCTTATTGATAACGACATTCTAGAAATGATTGTCACTTGGACAAATGAAAAGATAACGGAACTTTCTTCTAAGTATTGTGGTACTTGCTCTTTTGTAAACCATACTGATCATCTTGAAACAAGAGCACTTATAGATATTTTGTACCTCACGGGTGTGTTCAAATCTTGACGAAAGTGTGAAAGGACTTTGAAACAATGATGGCCCAGGAAGGGACATTTTTAGAGCAACCATGTCATTGCAACGGTTTATATTTCTCTACATTGCTCTTCGATTCGATGACCCATCACGACGTGCAGAGAAACAACAAAGTGGTGATCGTGCTTATAAGATATCTGAATTATTTAATAAATTTATTGCAAACTGCCAATCAAATTTTACGCCCTACGAATACTTGACAGTAGATGAAATGTTAGTTCCTTTTCGAGGACGCTGTGTATTCCGCATGTAGATGAAAAATAAGCCAAACAAATATGGCTTGAAAGTGTTGTACCTTTGTGATAGTAAAATACATTATCTTTTAAATGCGTTCCTCTATTGTGGGAAAGATGATTCTCCATATCCACGTAAACTGTTGGTTCCAACAAGGAATGTTTTGTCTCTCATTCCACCTGTTGCTCAAACTAATAGGAATATAACGGCCGATAACTGGTTCAGTTCTATCGAGCTGATGGATGAATTGAGCTGCACTGGACTAACATATGTGGGAACTCTTTAAAAAAAATAAGAAATAAATTCCTGCTGGGAGGAGATGCACCACCAAAGAAAACGAAGGAGACACTAAGGAGAAAACCTTAGTATCATACGTGCCAAAAAAAAGGAAAATACGTATTGTTAGCATCATCAATGCATCACACTCCACAAATTGAGGACAGTGGCAAACCTGAAATCACCGAGTTTTATAACTCAACTAAGGGAGGTGATGATGGACTTGATCAGGTGGCAAACTACTCAGTCCGCAGACGAACTCGGCGATGGCCAATGGCAATTATTTATGCAATAATTTACATTGCTGGCAGCTGGCTAATAGCTACGTACTACATACCACAAAGCTATGCAACGAAAAGGTTGAACTACGTGATTTTATGATATCCTTGGGAAAGTCACTGATCAACAACCACATTTCTCGTAGACTGACAGAAGCAAGACTGCCTAGAACACTGAGGACGCTAATGGAAAGTGTTACCGGCCAGCCAGCACAAGCAGCACCGGTTCCTGAGATAAGAGGACAGAATCAGCCGAAGAAGAGGAAGCGATTACACCTGTGTCCTTCTACCAGTGACAATAAGCACAGTCTTGTTTGTTGAGAGTGTAATGCTACGGTCTGTAAAAACCACAGTGTAAACAAAGTTTTATGTAATTAATGTATGGATGAGTAAGGTAAGCCACGATGTAAGAACAGTATTATTTCATTCATATAATCATAATATAACTTAATCATTACTTTCTTTCAAATCCTAGGTAAAAAGTTTGAAATTTCTCTATGGTTTAGTTTTGTATTTGTAATTTTGTTAAAAATATAAATTTACTTTCGTAATTTTTATATAATACTAGCTGATTGCCCGTCGTTGCTCTGGTATTTATTTATCCCAATCTTCTATTAGACAGGAAAATAATGAATTCTAATTATAGTGTAAAATGAACTTGGAGTTGAACGGCATTGAGAGTGTCACTATTCATCTTAGCGACTCCGACAACTATGTAATCCACACTAATATCGGTCGTTTTCGATTATTTTTACGTGTCACCCCTTCCTACCTCCATCCCTAAGGGTGCTAGGGTTGTCTTACCCCCACAGTATTTCTTTCGAGATTGCAAGTGATACGTGTTCCAAGTTTGGTTGAAATCGCTCCAGGCGTTCGAGAGTTATGCCGTAACAAACACACATATATACACACATACATCCATTTTTATATACTATAGATGTTTATTTGCATCCTAAGTAGTAAGAGTATACTATGTTCATAATAAATATCTTAACATTTTTATATTTTTTTTAAAACGCCAATTTTTCAGAAATTGGTTCCAAAAATATTTTTTTTCCAAAACTAGGTTTTATATTTTGTTGGTAAACAAAAATATTTTTGGATTCTTCAATAGTGCTAAAATAATGTTTGTAATTTTTTTTTACCAAAAAGTAACGAAATAGTACTCTACTCTAAAAATATCGGGTTAAAAAAAGACCCGACGATCGTGTGATGTGACCAAAAACCACAATAGTAGTTAAGGGTTAAGAATTAAGACACACGATAACCAAATTTGCATACCTAAAAAATCTCCTTCCGAAACTGAAATCACAATACCGCACAGTGGCGCTAGTATACATATTAAAATACGGCACAACTGAATACACGAAATCGAGCGCAGAAATTGTAGTTTTCTAGTTTACTAATCAATTTACTGTCTCGACCAGTGGCGGCAATGAACTAGATTTGTTTGTGAAGCTAGAATGTTAGTGTAAAAAGTTAGCATTACGAGTTCCAAACTCTACAATATCAGGAATCTGCCTTCAAAATGAACGAAATCTAGTGGCGGTGAAGGCTATGTTGGTCAAAGAATTGGTTTTGAGTAGCTTATATCTGCGCTAACGTCTGTTGCTATTTAATATACACAATTTATTTGCACGTATTTAGAATTTATATGCACGTGTTTAGAATTTATTTGCACGTATTTAGAACTCATTTGCATAATTTAGAATAAATTTGCATATCATTAGAATACTTTACATTTATGTATTTGTATGTTTATAACTTTTATGAATATATAATTTATTTTATGAAAAATATGTATATAGAAGGTAATGAGAGGTACTAAACGCTATGCATATGGTTTTATATTCATTACTGCAAAGTATGTGATGTATGAACCGATAATATTAATGTTTATAATATTGAAAATAAGATTTTATGGTTTATGAAACGCTATGATGGGTGTTAATGGTACGAAAGAAGACGGTCCCGGTACTCGAACCCGCGATATGCAACGGCAATAAATGGTTAGGCCTATAGTGTACAACGTATGTAATAATGTATGTTATTATTGTATGAAAAACGCTAGACAGAATATTGTCTCTGAATCTGAACTCCGCGCTGAGGGTAGACGAGAAAGGAATTTGGGGAATGTGTGATCTAAGTCAAATGACGCCAGAACAAAGAATGAACCCGATGAAGTTAATTTAGGTCACGACGGCTGGGTTGAAGGCAAGAGAGATTGTTGTGTCGGAAGATATACTCGGCAAGTTTTTTGAGGAAAATAAATTGGTTAGAGATACGAATAGCTTCCATTTTAGGTAGAAAAGAAAAATGTATAACGGCATGATTGTTTCTCTTGAAAAAGACAAGAGATGGTAAAATGATAATTTTAAAAGTCTCCCGGTAAGCGGAAAAGTCCGTCTGTGTGTGTGTAGATGGGGGGGGGGGGGCGATACGGGCAGTAAAATAGTAATCACCAAGGCAGGTAGAGAATTTGGACGAAAAAAGGATTTTATGTTAAAAGGACAGGAGCTAACGGTGATATAATTCAAGGCGGGTGGATGTAAGAAATTTTTTCTAATGGAAAGAGAGGCTGAGGGTTTTAAATTTGGACTTCTAGAGTTATCGACCCCAATCAGCGTGAATTTAAAGAAATTGTTATTTTCCAGTGTGGAAAATAAGGGTGGCTGGAAGAAGCCTTGAACTTCTGGCCCCATTTTGGGGGGATATTTAAACTTGGGAATCCGAATTTGTCCTCACATTTTTGTTATATTTGCTGTGTTTCTGCTGTGTTTGCCGTTGGAGCCTGATTGTTGGAGCGAGTGCGAAAAAGAAGAAGAATTATGCAGTTAGATGTTGTAAGCATTGCATTTTTTTTATCTAAGTACAAGTGTTATACGAGAATGGAATTTGACTAGTGTTTTGTCTGAAATACAAACTAACTTGTCAAGTTCTATCTCGGTTGTGTTTTTTTGTTTTAGCGGCAAAGTGTTTAGTGTGGCGAGACGGGATAAAAGTGAATTGTAGTAACAGTCGAGATTAATGTATTTGAGATTTGTGCAAGATCTGTAACAAGGATCGAACCTAGGACCGCTTGCACCAACAATATTAGCTTTTTTTACTCTACATATAACTATAAACCTCTTATTTTTATTTTTTAAAAAAGAAATAAAACACACAAGTCTACTACATACAAGTTTATTGTTCTAAAATTAATCTATTACAAAATGAATACAAATTCAAACTAATTTTACAAAAGGTTATACATAGCGTTTACACAACGCTTTACATTTTTTTTATAAGTCAGGTTATACATATACATAACACATAGCGTTCACACAACGCTTTTCACTTTCTCAAGCAAGATTGTACATAGATAGTAAACAGCTTTAACACTATGCTGATATATTTATACATTATAGCTACTCAAAGGACAAAGCTTTGAAGTTGTTACTTTGTGGAACAAACAGCTTCCCAGAACTCGTTCTCCAAAGAAAGATCATGTATGTGAACCCGGTGCGAATCCAAAGCATATGTACAATCGGGTATATAGATAACCCCCTGCCCACAAAAATGAAACTTTTTTGTTGGCTTTTTATTATATTTAAACAAACAGTGACGTACGGGATTACCGTACAATTCCCTTCTGCGTAATGTCTGTACTGGCGCCTCAGAAAAGTACACTTTATTATTATTACAGGTGATAAGTTCATTTATACCACGTGAGGCACCTAAAAGTACCACCTGAAATAGCGAAGAAACCAGAAACAGTAGCGATGTGGAAACAATAATATCAAATGGGGCTCGTAAATCGGAGGTATGGGGTGGGTCGAAAAATATCGACAAATGCGGCATCTGGAGCAAAGTCATATTTTTTTAATGGAACGATATACAATAACATGCATCATATAAAAGAGCACACGCAGAGAAACACAACGCCGTTGGTCTCATGCATCTACTGCACATAGGAACGAAGATATGACCATGTGAAAATATGTAAACAAACTAACAAGTGGCCCACTTGACCGTCAGTACCACGGCATGAACAAGTATGAGATGCCTGACAGAACTGCCTTTACGCAGAACAAGTTTTGATAGCAGGTCCACGAGATCGTGTTAGTTCATAGCAAGCAGTCGTAGTGGTAAGAGCGGAGATTATGGTGTTCACAAACATAGAAAAAGCGGACATGATCCTGATTTATGGGGAATGTCGAAAGAATGCCTCAGAAGCCTACCGTGTGTACGCAGAGAGATATTCGGACAGACGACAGCCATCTCGACGACTGTTTGGTAAGTTATTTATTAAATTAAGAGACACCGGAAGTGTAACACCACGAGCACGTGTGCGGAACAAGCCAACTACAGGTGAGGCAGGTGCAACAAATGTTCTCGCCGCTGTTGCTGTGAATCCGCACGTTAGCTCCCGGGAAATTGCCAGGGATGCTGGGATGAGTCAGCGAAGTGTATTGCGCATTCTGCACACACACAAGTTTCACCCATATAATATCTCCCTCCATCAGGAACTTCACGGGAATGATTTTGTGGACCGTGTTCGGTTTTGCACATGGTTGTTACGACACGACACATCCGATTTGTCACGTATCCTCTTCACTGACGAGGCAACTTTTACCAATCATGGAAATGTCAACCTAAGGAACATGCACTATTGGTCGGTGACAAATCCACATTGTCTTCGCCAAGTGGAACGCCGGCGCCCATGGAGCGTGAACGTGTGGTGTGGTATAGTGGGTGAACATCTCATTGGCACTTTTTTATACAAGGGACACTGAATGCTGAGCGATACATACAGTTTTTACAACATGAACTGCCTGTACTATTGGAGGAAATACCACTTCAGACAAGGAGGGACATGTGGTACCAACATGACGGGTGCCCAGCTCACAGTGCAAGATGCGCTACAGCATGTGTGGAAAATACATTTCCAAATCGTTGGATTGGACGTGGAGGGCCTGTCAAATGGCCGGCTCGTTCCCCAGATTGGCTACCGTTAGACTTTTTCCTGTGGGGAAAGCTCAAGGACATTGTCTACCGGGATGTGCCAACAACTCCAGAGGATATGCAACACCGCATTACTGCGGCCTGTAGGGACATTCCCTACGAGATGCTACATTCTGTGCAACGATCTTTGCGTGGGCGCCTCGTTGCCTGTATCGCAGCTGACGGCCACCACTTTGAACACATACTTTGACAGGTTTTCGCTTCTTACGCAGTGGTTCTTCGACATACTGTCATGGTCATTTTCATTATGCTGTAACACTGTCAAATACATGGTGCTGACGATGTCTACTGTATTTTTTCTTCCTTTAACACGTTCTGTCTTCATCTTGTCCAATGGCTTCCGACATCTCATACTTGTTCATGCCGTGGTACTGACGGTCAAGTGGGCCACTTGTTAGTTTGTTTACATATTTTCACATGGTCATATCTTCGTTCCTATGTGCAGTAGATGCATGAGACCAACGGCGTTGTGTTTCTCTGCGTGTGCTCTTTTATATGATGCATGTTATTGTATATCGTTCCATTTAAAAAAAATATGACTTTGCTCCAGATGCCCCATTTGTCGATATTTTTCGACCCACCCCATACCTCCGATTTACGAGCCCCATTTGATATTATTGTTTCCCGCAAACCTCACATCGCTACTGTTTCTGGTTTCTTCGCTATTTCAGGTGGTACTTTTAGGTGCCTCACGCGGTAGACATTACACCTTTTTTGTTCTGTTCTTGACTTGTTTGGAGCCCACAAATCATTGCATGTATATGCAATGTGATGATTATTGTAGAAAAATTTACTATGCAGAAATTTAGTATACAGTTTCATAACTAGTTCGATATCTACACTGTCCACTTTTGCATCGAACGCCTTTCTGTTACGTATAAATATTCTTTGATGAGCCTGCTGGAAGTAGCAGCAGATAACACCCTTGTAAGTTTTGATCAACTGTTTCATTTTTTTTATGCATTCGAGATTTAAACATATGTGCAGTTCTTCTTTTGGTTGACCAAGTTCACATTTAGAACATGTAGGGTTGGGATAATTTTCAACTATTGCTTGTGCAATAGTGAAAATAAGACACTGGTCTTCGATGCAGTATTCACTGCAGGCACACTGTAAATTAAGGAAAGGCACTTAAGAATTTTGTCCATACAATTCTGCCATTTCTTTCTAAGTTTGTTCCAAACAATGACAGAAAATAGGTTAGGGGTAACTCACGTCACATATAATGTAAAAACATAATACAATAAATTCCACACATTGATGAGTTTTGGTTTTGAATCACCGTTTCACTGATGCACCATGAAATACAGTTCTTTTTTATAAATTTTAGTACATTTGCACTAGGAGGCTGACCAAAACTATCAAAGTACAGGGTTTCCTTATCACTGTTTATAAACAAACTTGTCCAGTGTATCCCGCTGGTCCAGATTCATTGTCGGTGTTAATAATCAATGCAGCAGGCAATTGCACATTTTTTGGCAATGTATTATTAGTAAAAAAAAAAACTCGAAAAATAAAAGACAGACATTTGTCTGATGGAACAGTTTTTTCAATTTCGATGTTATTCATTGTTCACTATCCGAAAATGCACTATCCTTGGAACAGCAGCCTTGCTCAGATAAGTAATACACACTTGCAGCGTCGTTGTAAAACGAAAGTAATGACGAATATCCATTGTCCAATGTTGAGGTGTTCTGTTTAGGTGAAGTTCTTGTGGCTTCTACTCTAATATGCTGTTGAAGCATGAAGCTACGGAGATGAGATGCGTATAAATGTGCGTCTCTGAGAGCACATTTGATTGTCCTTAATCTGTGATAATTGGGACAGCAATTTTGTGCAGGGAAGGCTAACAGCGACGCTTTAGGGCATCCTAGGTCCTCGAGGTTAACCACAGTGCGGTGAAGTACTTTAATCAAAAACTTGCTTTGTCAGCTCCAAAAGAATAAATAACTGAGGCGTTTTCGGTGTACTGGGAAAGTATAGAAAACAATTTTGAATAACAAAGTTCACCGATAGGCCATTCGAGAGAATGCTTGTTTTGTGTTTACCACATATTTTCGTTTTTTGCTCCAATATCTAAAGTATCCCATTCGTAAGGTGGTAGAAATATCCATGATTGTATACTATCTGAGTCTGCATCGACAATAGCTAGTTCTTTAGGAATAAAGTTGTCAGAATTGTCTCGGAATCCTTGAAAATCAACGACAGCCCTCATATTGTTATCAGTACTCCCTCCAGGCTGGTACTCAACTGATTATTATTTTGTATTATCTGGAATGATACCTTTGTGTTTATCTATTTGCAGTAAAGAGTCGAATTCTCCATAAATAATGCACGTGACTGCCGTAGGCAACGAAGCAGAGAATGACAGTTTAGCACTAACACTCCCATCGCGTAATTTCATGAGCAAGACCTATATCTGGAGATACAGTAACTCTTTTTACATAAAGAGAAATGTCCTCTATTTCTACACGATAAGAAGTATTCTCGGCGGCCATCAATGAAAATGCATCGTTTGATCTATGTAATTTAATTCTCATGGACATATTGTTTAAGAGAAGATGATGTTGGCACATAAAATCTGAATACAGTCGGCTATACATGTCGAATGACCGACTTTGCGCAGCAAGACTCATTCGTTTTTCAATTCCTTTATTTTCAGTTAGATTTTCTAATTTTCCAGGCGTATCGCGATACCAGAGAGAAGCAGTGAGATGAGATTTTTTAGCCTCATTAGAATAGTTGAGTAATGTTTCAATGTATGCCCTGCAGAGGACGAAATCAATTTGTCATTTAACGAAACGTCGACCTGACTGAACGCTGAATGTAAAAAAATGTTTCGAGGGGCAACCAGGTTATCGGCAGCTAAGGCCGTACCATCTGGTTTAGTTATTTTACATTTTAGGTACAGATAAATGTGTGCTGGATCAATGTATTCCCCACTGTCTCCAGTAATGGCAAACTCAACTGGACTGTTACTAGTTAAAGATGAAATGGGACGATACTCCACTAAACAAGAATTTTCAATGCTAGTTTGAGTTAATGGCAGAGAAAACAAATCCAATACTGTATTTGTGCATTCCGATGAGTTACAGTTTACTAACGACATGGTAGTTAATTAGCAAATATATCTCTGTGTACCCTTCGGCTCTTTTTGCGTGACTGGCAGGTAATAAATGGAGGTTCAAATTTTATAGTTTTAGCCTTTCGTTTTTGTCTCCCTATTCTTGAAAGAATCTGATAATTTTTTCGCTCCCCCTTTTCACGATGAGCTTGCCCTGCCTGATTTACACGATCTCTGAACGATTGTTTTGGAGGCCTGTTTTGTAGAACATCCCCAACAAACTCCATTCCCGAATGTAAAGCTTGCTGGCCAATTCCTCTAGCTCCCTGTTTTAATAAAGGGGCAGCAAAACGAAACAAGCTTTTAAATATTGAACCGAGGGCCCCGTGGCCTTTCTGATACGGAGGACCGGAAAAATAAGGTAAACCTGTTCCCGCCTGGTTGAGATAATAATCTCGATATAACTGACGTCTATAGTATCTCTTTGTCGCTTGAAATGTAGTTTAACACTCAGATCTCCGAAGGCAAATGAGAGTTTACGACCTGTGTTGTCTCTTAAAACTATTTCTATTGTATCAAATAAATATTTCGATACAGGCATATAATGAACGGGGTTAAATATTATAGATTGTGACCGGCCATAAGGGACCGAAGAAAATGTAAACATTCTTAAAAGAGGTGCCTTTGTATCTCCTACAAACTGGTAACTGAGTACATTAGTGTATACTAAAACCTGCTGGGGATAACCGATATTTATTGGGTTGGCAACTAAGTTCCCGCCGTTTTTTTTAATTGGAAAAATCTCTATGACATTAAACACGTTTGGCACGAAGGTGTACATCATGCGAAAGAGAATATATTGTTCTACCTAAATTTATGTTTCTTTGTTACTAAGACACATTTTCTTGTTATTTACAGATCATTAAAATGGAATGTCAAGTTGAGAAGAATGAGCATTTTCGACACCTCCTCCTTTTTGCCTTTAATCAAGGTTCTAAGGCCGCAGAAGCTGCTCGCAACATTTGTGCTGTGTATGGAGTGGGTGCTATAGCTGAAAGAACCGCCCGTGATTGGTATGCGAAGTTCAAAAAAGGAAATTTTGACCTCAAAGACGCATCTCGTTCTGGCCGTCCAGTTGAGTTCGATGAAGAGCGATTGAACCACCTGTTGCATGAAAATCCGCGTCAAACAACAAGGGAACGGGCAGAGACAATGGGTTGCTGGTTTGCTTGCTCGGCACCGTGCAACCCATGGACACAAGGAACGATTTCTTCACCGAATCGTTACTGGCGATGAAAAATGGTGCCTTTACATGAATATGAAGTGGCGTAAGAAATGGCTGAGCCCCGGGAAACAAGCGACCCCACGCACGAAACAGCAACTTCATCCGCGTAAAACGATGTTGTGCGTATGGTGGGACTGGAAAGGGATTCTCCATTTCGAATTGCTTGAAAGGAACCAAACGATCAACGCGGAACTCTATGTGCAACAAATGGAACGACTCAACACAGCTATTCAAGAGAAAAGACCGAATCGGCAGCATGGTGTTCTTTTGCTGCACGACAACGCCCGCCCTCATATCGCCAATATGGCCAAGGACGCCATTCAAGCTCATGGTTGGGAAGTGCTGCCACTCCCACCATACTCTCCAGATTTGGCACCAACGGATTTTCACCTCTTTCGATCTCTTTAAAATGCTATGCGGGTAGTTTCGTTCAATACTGATGCAGAATTGAGAGCTTGGTTAGATGACTTTTTCGAGTCTAAACCACGTGATTTCTACCCACGAGGTATTGAAAAACCTTGTTGAACGTTGGCAAAACGTTGTAAACAACACAGGAGAATACATTATTGATTAACTACTTGTATCTGTTTATTGAAAACTAACCTTTCAACACCTTCCTTAAAAAACGGCGGGAACTTAGTTGCCAACCCAATAGGTTGGTTTGTTTTGAACTATGTTGTTGTTTAACAAGATTTCTATTTGGTTCGAATCCTAAATGCAAAGCCAAAATATCAGAGAAGTTCAGTGTAGATAACTGAGCATTGTATTTTCCCTCAACAATATTGCTGGACGGGTTATAACCGAATCGAAAGAGCCCTTCTCCAATATGATCTTGATTTAAAACTTGTGAAACAGAGTCCACACTTGAATAATATCCAGGGGGAACAATTGATTTACCGCTCTGTTTACTTGACTGATCCGACTCTTGGGTATAAAAAGTCCACATAATTTCATTTTGTCGTTTTTTAATATTAAACAGACTGTTTGTGAAATGAATTTCAGACAGACCCACTAACCATCCTCCAGACTCGAGCTTAACTGCATTAGAAAGTTTATTTAAAAAATGAGAAGGTGTATTAGTCGGAAAAATATTTTTGGATGCATTTGAAACCAAAGTTACAAGTAATCATTATCACTGCCTTCAGAACTCATTATTCCACTTTTCTAAAATGTAATGTAACGCTTGACGCTCCAAACTCAAATGGAAGCAAAGTTCCATGCTCTGTTTTTAATATAATTTCAATTGTCTCAAAGTAACGCTTCTCGACTTTTAGATACTGCCTGGGCTCAAATATATAAATTTTCATTGCTCCATATTCATAATCAGCCACACTAACCGTTCGAATTACGGGACCTATATTTGCTTGATATTTGACAATATCTGTGCATATGTTGATTTCACGAGGAATATGATAATCTAAATTACAAGGATAAATAGAACTTGATCTTGCCGTACCTGGACCAATATCCGAATGTATAGATATTTCTGACTGAGGAGTATCCAACGAAAAACCAAATACTGGAGCTAATTGTGGAGATATATACACTTTCATAATATCATCTTCCTCTAGTTGGGTTGAGTTGAGTTGGTGTTTTAAGTCCACTTTATGCACAGTAAGGCTAATCGGGACTGGACACACAGTTTAAAGTGGGATCCGAACCACTTGTGCCTCCACCGGGTATCGAACCCGGGACCCCTTGATATTTTTTTTTTTTTCTGACTTGTATTATTTCTAGACTGAGACCAGACCTGCAACGCATTATTTTCACTCACCTCAACAGGAGCCATTTTTATAGAACGGTGATAAGAGTGATTATACGATTTTAGTACAAGTACATATCGATACATATTATTGGCTGAGAAGTGTTTATAAAATTTTGATTTTAAAGTACGAATAAATCGTTCCACTATTGCTGCCTCTAGTTCTGAATAAACACTATAATGAATAATATTGTACTTGTCAAACATTTTTTTCACTTGAGCGTTATAAAACTCTTTTCTTTGATCTGTCTGGCAGTAAACAGGGGGATATTCTAACATGTTTATAATTTTAGTGATTGCTTTTGCCATAATTTCACCCGACTTGCTTTTCACTGGTATACGCAACGCTTGCCTTGAAAACACGTCAATTGCACAAAGTATATAGCGCATACCGTCATTGTACTTGGTGATATTCTGCATATCTGCCAAATCCATTTGCATAAGTTCCAGGGGAAAAGTGGTTTCGTAGCGTTTACGTGGGAATTTTTTTCTAACTGAAACATGTTAAGTATATGCATCTTGTTTTGATAGCCACTGAGAAATATTCTTTCGTGATTGCGTAGAATGTTTGGATAATTTTTCAGTATTGGAAAATAAAGTCGGTAGTTCATGTGTATAATACAATGTTTTAAGATCCATACTTTATGTATCTTCTCATATAAACTCAGCTTTCCTATTCCTTGAAGGGTGTGGAGGCGTGCGTGTAACTACAACCTTGGTGACAATGAAGTTCGATCAGAAAGGAATACGTGATTAAATGCACAGAGGCATAGGCGGTGGAATGGGTGCCCCGCAGAAGTGACGCATGTGTGTAAGAGGAGGCGTGTGAGCAGGCAAGAATCGTGATCCCAGCATGTTGCACCCAAGGTCACGTAAAGAACGAAAACGGGGAACTATACCCGTGACATTGAACTTCGACCAGGCACCAGACCCACACGGAAATTACAGATAGTGGCGCATTCGACGGAAGCATGACGTCACAGACACGATAAGGGAGTCCGCCGTATATAAGCGCGTGCTGTGCACCGAGGAACCGCAGTGCATCATCACCATGGCCAGGGGCAAACCTATTGACAACACCGTGAGGAGAAGAGTGGTGGAGTTGCAACGGGGTGGACTCAGTGAACGGGAAATAGGGCGCCAACTGAACTTACCCAAGTCAACCGTCCACTGCATCATCAAACACCATCAAAATACGGGTACTATAGAGCCAGGTAAGGCCCCCGATCGAAAATGCCTGCTGAGCGTGCGTGACCTACGGATATTTAGGCGCTATATCCAGACCAACAATCATGTTTCTGTGGCCGAATTACGACTGTGGACTCGAGAACGCTTTCACATTGAAGTGTCAACCAGAACCATTCGCCGTTACCTACAGCAATGCGGTTACCGAGTGTACAAGGCGAAACGTAAACCCTTACTTTCCATGTTGAACAAAGGCAATCGACTACGGTGGGGACGAATGTGCCGGGGATGGACATTTCGGCAGTGGAACAGGGTTTTGTGGACGGACGAATCCATTTTCAATGTTGTGTACGGGAAAATATGGAAAACAGTCATTTGTCGGAAGGAGGAACAGAATGAAGCAAAATGTTATGCACGTCGGGTACAGAAACCTGCGTCAGTGATGGTATGGGGATGCATGAAGGCATCTGGGGTTGGCCCACTACACGTCTGTGAGGGCATCGTGAATGCACACGCCTAAACACGCATACTGGAGCGGCATCTTCCCACAGTGCGAAGGCACCTGTTCCACAGGCGGCGTCTCATCTTTCAACACGACAATGCCAGGCCTCATACAGCGCGGCTGACAAGAGAATGGTTGACTCGCCATCACGTGCGAACTCTGACATGGCCACCATCGAGTCCCGACCTCTCGCCCATTGAGAATGTGTGGCGTGTTCTTAAGCGACGTGTGCAGCAGAGGGCACCCACGACAGTGGCTGCTCTTATCGCCTGCCTGCAGGAGGAATGGCACCGCATCGATGTGGAATACCTTGAACGACTCGTCCGCAGCATTCCCCGACGAATTGCCACAGTTATTCGCCGACGGGGCGGCGTCACACCATGGTAAACAGGATCCCCTCTAACAGTGGTCGAACTTCAATGTCACGTGTAGATGAACGAAAATGTTTTATTTTGTGTGGACACCATACATTGCTGCGTTCCAGCGGAAATTTATGTTTTCCTTTGTTCCATGTAGCCTGCTGAATAAAATATGTTCAGCATATGCATGTGTTCTCCTTCTTTCACAACGCACTCCTATATTTGTGACTGGTTGAACTTCATTGTCACTAAGGTTGTATATATTCTTTGGGTATATTTAGAGAATGAAGGATAGATTGGAACTGATCTCTCCCGACAGGATCTCGACTTTTCTTACGTGGGCGAACAGAATCATTAATCCATGAGAATTTCATGAATTGAAACAATACACCAAAGGAGCTGATAACAACCTCACCAGCATACGTAAAAATTCGTTCATTAAAAACACGTGGATACAAGAGAAAAAAATAATAAAAATAGTCAAGGACAATTTGCAGAGCAATGCTTGCTCATCTCACTATACAGCTCACACAACATAACACCGTTGCGGCGGTACAGATAAGTCTGCTTGATAAGATATAACTTCTTTGGTGATCACAAGCATGAAATTTATTCAAGACTATTAATGGAGAGTGAGAAAAAAGATACGTTGCAATTTGAACTAAGGTACCTGAATCCAATGTGGCCTATTTTCTGTTTCAAGTACTGTAGTTACAAAGTTAATTCAACAGATGGCGTTAGTATGTCATTTAGACTCTCCAAATGACGTGATTTAACCTGTTGGCTGTACCTGTAGTGCTGTAACTTGAGGATAAATGAGAGAAATAATTGTATCTCGTGATTGTGTTTTACATATGTTAGTTATTACTTACTACACCTTCTAAGGGGCAGGTGTTTATATATCTAGTACAGTCGGAACCACTAGTATTGCTCGGCAAATTGCCCATGACTATTTTCATTAATTTTTCTCTTACATCCTATGTGTTTTTAAGCAATGTATTTTTATATATGCTGGTGCATAAATTGTCAACAGCTTGTTTTGAGTTTTCTTTTTAATTCTCGAAACTCTTATTGGGTCAAATGAAGTGTGTCAACATGGTGATGGACAATTTGCACGATAATACTCATAGATCCCACTGTACATATTATGATAGCTCATAATTTATGCTTTACAACACTCTACTTAATTTAGACTTTACTCTAAAGTCCTGTTTACAATGAAGGAAAAAAAGAACACTATGTAAGTTAGATTCAATATGACTTACATAGGATATATCGTGAAGAACATTTGAAAATGTTAAATTTGTTACTCTTGTCTTCACGTAGAGTATGTGTGACTCACTAAGGACCTTTCATTTGCCCAGACTGTGATGTGTAATCCATGGTTTCCTTGTAACAAATTGTGGCATGCCACTCCTTTGTTTTTTAAACAATTTTATTCATTTTTGCAAATCTCATATCTCATTATGTAAATGAAATGTAAGTGTACCTATAAAAACATCATTATGCTACTTTATTTACAATTCCTTTTGCGTATTTTGATGCGAAAGAACAAAATATACGACTAGGCCATATTGGGTACATATGTACCCAATATGGTATAAACGTAACTGTTTAATATATTCTTCCCTGCACCCATGTTATTATATGGAACTGACTCCAATTTTTAGTAACCGTCCAGAAATGTTCCCTCTTTTGAACATAGCGATCAGTTTTACCTTTCTGACTTTGTACACCATTAGGAACAATCTTAGATAGCCCATATTGTGTTCAGGTATCTTACATACTTTAAAAAGTACGTCACATCATCAAGAAGAGTCAACTGAACTAGCAAACGTGTTGACATGTACAAACGTGAATTTGCCTTTGAGCTTGATTGCGTCTGATATTTTGGGTGCGTCAGCAGTCGGGCTATTTTCCACCCGTCACATTATACGGGATCCAGCCCCTACCATAACTAAAATATAACTAATAAAACATAATTGTAATGTCGGAGAACTAAAACATTCTGACTAAGGTTAAAAGCTGAGGCTGTAAAGAGGCACTAAAACACACATAAGAACAAAACACAAACAGTCCTACGAAGATTATACTGGCCGTAGGTTGTAACGCTATGCTAGGGTCAGTTGCAGTTGCCAACAATATTTAAGCTGGAAGCGGCTACTGACAACAGCAACTAGAAGTGAATGAATAACCCGTTCTAGAGATTACAAATTATTAATTTGCGTCGTAGGCTACTTCTCTCTTGCTAGTACGGGAGTTTACGGGCAAAATCAGTGAGAAGCACGAGGCAAAGGCCTTGTAAAAATAATCACACTTTATACGTGTATCAAAGGGTCCGGCAATGAATGGTACTTTTATGCTTTCTCCATCGCGATCATTGTTTAGCTAGTTATTTTAACGTTTTTCCTCTCTAGAAATATCGATGCAATATCCAACGACAACTTTAGATTTAAACTTGCTGCCCACTGTGTATAATAAAAAAAAACAACTAAACATTAATCACACTTCCTTTTGTGCTGTTTAGATCACCATCCGTACGCCAAACCGTCGCGATTAACCTAAGCGGTCGACACGTGACGTTTGTTTCGTCACACTTTTAGTTCAAGAAGCACATGCTATTCACTAGTCAATGTACGTTCCTTACAATCTACATATGATTGAGAAGGCAGGTCTTGCAAAAGATACTATTTAAAAAATGTCAATTTTTACAATGAATCGTGCAGTTTATTGCATATATCATCAACAGGACATTTCGTAAAGCGTGCAAAGATTAACAATTTAATTCTATTTATACAGAATGAGACAAAAGCTCAATGCGTCAAACAACGCTTGTTAATTAACCACACGTCCTGCGTGTATTCTTACGAAACATTCATAATTAATTTTGCACCAATCACAGATCAGAAATTTATACATATATATGTTTAACAACGAACATTAACTGCTACTACCACGTAAACCTTGAAACTTTCTATACACTCCACTACATGATACATCTACACACTATCTGCCTTTTGTTTGGCAAGAAACATTTAAATTTACACTAATTCTTTATACTGATTCTAGCGTTCTTAATGCTACTGTTAGGGGTAACGTGGGTAGATGATTCTACTAGAATTAAAAGGGTTTTCTCAAGCATTATCAGTTATTTTTCAAGTTTTTTCCGATTAGTCACAATTTTCTGTATTACGAAGCAAGGGATCAATTATCGCGCAAACGTGGCGCTATTTGATTCTCGAATACGACCTGCGTGACCGTTAAATTCGCCCCCACGTGCTCGGCGGTTATTTAACCACGTGCACCTGGCTTCTAACGAGAATATGTATTGCACAAAGGATCATAAGCGTGATTTAGATTTTAGTTCGCTTTGCTCTATTTGCACGAGTTCATTTGTGTAGAAACTGTTATTGGTTCACTTTTGTTCGTGAGACAAAAAAAGGGGGAGGTCAAAAATGAATCGTCGCTTTAATGCAACGTAGAACAGAATATGAAGTGCAGCAATTTGTCTGATACTAAAATTCTACATTCCTAATGCCACGGCAGAGTATTACGTAGTACCTCGCGTAAAGTGTTCAGTCGAAAGCCCAAGACACCATGCTCCACGTTATGGTTCTTTTCCATTCAGTAGTGTCCCATTTGCACTGGAAGGCAAACGGCCGCCTTCTATTTGTTTAGATCGACCGGGCCATGGCCAGGCACGTCACTCCGCTGATCGAGGAAGTGTTGGAGAAGCTGCAAAACGTGTCGTGTACTGCCGATTCCTGCTGATGAAGTGTGACAGACTATTTACCGGATTTGCTGCAAGCCAACTAGTACGAAAGGTCGAAACTAGAGGCAGCTCAAAAAGAGAGTTATCAGATGGGGACACCATCTGATGGCCGAAAATTGAACTTCTTGAAACAGTTTTGGCTTTATTAGATTTCGATTTTTCCTTGTGTAAGGATTGCGAATGTGTAATATCCGGAAACGTTACAAGGTCCAGACGCCAGAGCCTTGTTAGTCTGCAAAATGCAGTCCAGGGTGTACCACGTGGAAGTGAGGTTGACGATTGGGTGTACCACGTGAAAGCGAGGTTGACAATTGGGTGTACCACGTGGAAGTGAGGTTGACAATTGGGTGTACCACGTGGAAGTGTATAGAAACAATTAACCTGTTCAATTTTGGTCCCTTGCATTCATCAGATCCATTTGTTATTTTGCTTTTATTATTATTTTAAAGACCTTTGGTAATTTTTCAAATTAGCTGCCAAGGGTTGATCACTGATCAAATTGGAAATGTAAATTTTCGGATTTACTACTTCATCTTTACGGTTTTCACCTCATGGCACCCCCCCCCCCCCCGGAAGACGAGTATTGAAAATGTTTATTATGTTACAGTGTGAGTTTTTATGTGAAAGTAAACGTTATTCCCTGTTAAAAAAATTTATCTCCATGGGAAATTGTTTTTTGCCACCTCCATGAAGAAGTGTCGTCTGTATCTCATGGGCGTCCTGAGATATGGATGTAAGAATGATTCAATCTTACATAAACTAACTCTCTAACCTTCTTAAACCAGAAGGTTTATGACTGCAGAACACACGCCTTCCATATGTACCTATCATGGGCAAGATCAAAACCAATCTTTTCCATCCTTACCGATTTTCTATAGGTGCATCTCAACATTATCCCTACATCTTCATTATGTTTAAAATATTCAATCTCGTATGTCCAATATTTTTAAAAAGGAGGTCACCTCCCAACAACAAAAGAAAATAGACAAATGAATGATCTTTTAGCGCAAATATTCATTTTTGCATTCAGATACGCGCAGGATGTTTTACATTGTGGGAGTCCTACCTAATCACTAAAGAATCAGTGCTAGAAAAGAAGTTAAGAGTTTGTTTTTGTTTGATTTCACTTGGTGTTTGAAGTCCACTTTATGCACAGTAAGGCTAATCGGTACTGGACCTACAGTTTAAAGTGGAATCCGAACCACTATGTGCCTCCACCGGGTATCGAACCCGGGACCCCTTGATTACAAGGCGACGACGTAAAGAAGTTAAGAAATCCGGTAAGTGCTACAATGTGAATTTTCAACGTCCTTGGAGAAACTTTTCATGCCTCCCTCAAACGAATACCTCAGCAATGCAATTTCACGAGAGACTTTCTTCGTTAGCAAATATTGCAATCCAGAACGAACTGTTACTTCGGCTAATTACACTCTGTCCCATTTATCTCTGGAGCAGGCGAAAGAAAACTAGTCTCTGCGAAAGTAGTGACACGAGACGACTCCGCCAATGAAGACATGACAGGGAATGGGATTGCGTGGAGGGGGAAGCGACTGCAGTTACCAGCCCTCGCCGCAGCGTGTTCTGCTCCGCTCTATCCACTCTATTCCCTTCACTACTCTGACAGTATGCGCGGCCTTGATCCAGAAATAACTGGGACAGGGTATAAGAAGCTATATACTAGGACATCAGTGACAGATTTGCGGCCTTAAAAGACTGAAGGATCGATTTGATATACAAGAAGTATGTGAAGTTCATTGTTAAAGGTATGTGTAACTATGGATCTAATTTTCTCTATTACCACATTTTTTCAGAGACACCAGCCACCGCTGGAGAGTTAATTCATCCTCATTGTCACGATTAGTCCAGAAGAGTCAAAATCAACGCTAAATAACGAAAATTCAAAAAGCAAAGTCAGATGTGAGCTCTGGGTTAATCTGGAGAACACTTGTTTGCTTGACGTCGCGAGAAGAGCTTCGGTGATTCAACTTTGTACAGTCACGGACACTTCTGAGTTGTAACTATACCCTGTATCATCTATCTCTGAAGCAAGGTAGCCCATAGCGGCAGAGATGTGGGGGAAATCGAGTGGGCATCCTACTTCCACGCAATCCCGTTCCTCTCACGTGTTCATTGGTAGAGCTCACGTCACTACTTCGCCTGCTCTAGAGATAGAGGGACAAAGTGTATTTCGTTGAAAGTTAATGGGATCATTACAACACAGAAGTGTCCGTGACTGTACGACAATTGACGTACAACTCTTGGTACTGTTGTGCACAATTGTACCCAGACCTACAACATTCCTACTACGTTGGTTTTTGATTTCGTGATTGTGGCACTGAAAGTAAATGAAGCTCAGCATGTAATAGAGACATGTAACCAAAGACGTGACGTTGGGAGAAGCCATCCTTCGTGAAAAATCAGTTACAACTGCCTCTCCCTAACACGGGACCGGCCCCAATCATTTCAGCCGAAGAAAAAGCGGGGAAAGATATACACAAACACACGCAGCATTTTAATTTAAAGCGCTGATGTAACACAACACGCCGTCCATTAGCAGGTGACTTGCATTCTCTGCGTTGATTCCGAAAAGGGAGACGATTGGGCGGTCACCAGTCTCACTGTTTACATCCCAAGTACTCAATCGATGGCTTGTTGTTTTTGCTCTCTCCACGCCAGAGAACGCGCTATTAATATGGACATGTTGTTTGGCTTTCTGTCCATTTACGTCCACCAGGATACCTCCTAGTTGATAAGATTGTTCCGGCATTGAAGAAGAAAAAAGTGGAGCTGAGTTTGCGGTACCTAAGCTTGTCACGGGCTGCTAATTTAATAAATAAACTAGTTAACTCAACTAACTCAACTGAGCTGAGCTTAGCAGCGCAACAACGAAGAATCTCTCGCCTCACCTGCTGGGCGAATTAAACATTACATGAAATATAATACGGTCAGGATAAGTGCCTAACAGTCGGAGTTACCGAGAATAAACCTAGGAGGATTTGATTTTAAATACCTGAAATGACGTTACATAATACTACGGTGTTTCTGAATATACACATATATTAAAGCACAGATAAAAACACAGTACATCTTGCCCTCTTTCACTCGATCTCACATTCATACTCTCATTCCATGGCATATGGCGACAATATGACAATTACAAAGGTTAGATTAATTACTACTTTGACCATACTCTTGTTATGTCTGGCTACATTGCCTTTTACAATTTATCGTTTAGGATTTTAAGCATAAAGTGAATAATTGTTCCTTGTGCGAACCCCTTCTATCTTTTCTGAAGGTATAAATATATTTCATGAACTGTCGTTTGCGGCTAACATAAACTCTCATCTTTAACATTGATTACTTCCGCCGGAATACCGATGCCTAGGGATGCCATAGCACTGATTTAAGTTAAGCAATGATTTGATTCACGCAGATTCGCGGTAGATAGTCGTCATCTTTCTCACACACGCACATGGTTGGATCTTACCTTCGCTGCATTCCCTCTGACCTGGGTAGGGTGAAAGTGGTCCTACAGTTCTGGAAGGCCTCCACACTCCCGTGTTGCACTTCACGGTTATCCTGGTTGGCGAAAGTGGATCAGTCGGCGGCTCCATCTGGCCTCATCGGATCCTGGCTTCACTCGTGCACTTCGCAGGGACGTCCCGGACGGTACACGTTCACTGTCGACTCCATACGACAACTTGCGCAATAATAGGTCAGTTCTTCGCGGTCACTCGTAAGTACAGATTCGTGACTTGGGCGACGAGACGAACATACGCGATGAGCCATTCGCGGTTTCACATGGATATCAAATGTTATTAACTTTCACTACTTTGAACGTTGTTTCGGACGATTGACACAGGTGGACGTGTCTGGCGTTATTCTCACATAACCACACGTATGTGCACGGATGCGTTGACGGCAAGGGGGAGTAACGACCCCCTGGTTCTATTCTGCTCTACTCCATGGCTCTGAAACACTCACTCGAGGAAAAACAAATCCAGACCTCGAGTCTGTTTGCAACTCGCAGCTCGGTCGCGCGTAGCTCACACTCCGGTGGCGATTGTAGGCAAACTGTGTAAAACTGTTTCAAATCATCCCTTTTATTCCAGATTTGAACGTAGTGACGCGCTACCCTCTATGATCAGGTGCTTGTTTATTGTTTCTGGTGCTTTGACCGTTGTCCTCCTATCCTGGTCAATGCTCACTCCGGTCCTTAACCTTTGGTAGCAGCCCCTCGCGCAGAGATTAGGCTAACTCTTTCTCCATTGTAGTCAGTCACGAAAAGCAAGGACATCTCAGTAGGGTAGCTTCTCCCTTTCAATTCAGCGTTGAATCTTTAATAATTAATTACTCCCGTAGTTCTGTTCTGATTAGGCTCAAATCTTGGAATCAGTACTTTCATGATGTGGTCTTCCGCTGGTTAAAATCTCATCCAATTCGGTCCATTGGTTTAGAAGTTGCATTTTTCTTGTTATTCCCATAAGAATGCATGTAAATCCGAATTCGGGCGAAAAACGGTGGTTGAGCAAGCTAGTGCTGGCTAAGACAGTTCGCTAGACACCTGTATTCGCGACGGATATTAATAATACCAATTGCAATTAATTCCTACTAACGGGCAATTAGATTAATTACTTGTCACTCAATATTTGACCGTTATAACATTCCCCTCCTTTTAATTATGAATTTTTTTCAGAGCAAACTTGCGAGTGACAGGAAAAAATTCATACCACATATTAATGATATTTGTTAGTGACCGCACACTTAGGCGTCTGAATAGGGACTCGAACCCTGGACTGTATAACTTTTAACTCAACATTAGAATGAAGTTATACTTTCTGCAATTGTACTATAATTATGAGAATATAAACGAATATAATAAAGTATACAAGAATACAATATAAAGTACATTTTAACATGGAAGTCTCAACGTATATTACCACAAACCTACTAACTTTGGGTACACCCTGTAGTTTTATACATAATAAGTGAATACTGAATAATAAGCTAAATAAGATATAAGTAAATATTTGATTTGCAATTTGTTCCCTCTCACACATATGTTTGCATACTTCTTGCATTAATTATAAGAAAGGTCTACATTTTTTGCCTTTTAATATATAAAAAATAATCTCTAATTTTCCTATTGTTTACTTTACAATCGGGGTGGCTCTAGTGCAATATTTTCTTCAGTGTCTCCTTTGACATGAGCCGGACTGACAAAGGAGTCTTCTAGTCTCCCGTCGGGCCTTGAATATCGGTTATCTGCTCCAGAGATCGCTGTTCTTGCCTCAGTCCACTTCGTCTAGGTTGGTAATCTGGGGAGAGTGGGTCCAAGTTACGGCTAGTAGACGGTCCATTCCAGTTGGGTAAATTAGCAGTAGTCTGTGGGGACACGACTGTTCTAACCGCATTCACAGCACGATTCCTCTCAACTTGACTCGGGTTGTTTTGACCCCGGCAGTGTTGCCATCTCGCGTTTTCTCCATCCCTATCGTCTCGGAAGTGTTGTTGTGGGCGGTGATTGCTGTACTGGCCTCGCTGGGGATAAGCTTCTCTATTGTTCCTCCCAGAGTTCTGTCTCCGACTATTGTTTGTCGCCAAGTTTACTTTTGGGAATCCCCCTTGCCTTCCTTCATCAAAATTTCAATACTTTCTTCTCTGATTCTTGTTTTCCCAGGATGCTCGTTTCTCTTGCTCCAGCGCGTCCAAATCGCAAAGAATCATCGACATCGTGTCCAGGTTGGAAAGTGCGTCTCCGGTTAGCTGACGTTGCACATAATGCGGAAACATCGCGCGTATTGCGGCTAACATTTCAACTGGCTCAATTCCGGGCTTCAGGGCGTGGAAATCACTCACTCGCTGCCAAAAGAACTGTTTATAGGTGATTTTCTGGCTCTCATCAAACCTGCGATTTCTAAGCAAAGTGATTTTGCGTTCTACTAGCTGGCGACCTTGAAATTGTTGCAGAAATGCTTGTTCAAACTCTTCAAAGCTATTAAATAGTGGATTCCGCTGCTCTAGCCAGATCCTTGCACTCCCTTTGAGTAATTTTCGCATTAGCCTCAAGTAGTCTGGGCTATCGACTCCGTACAACAAACAATCTTCCTTGAAGTCCCGTATGAACATTGACGGTAAAGCCTCGTCGTGATCGGGGTTGTACGTTTGAAAATGATCTAGGCTGACTTTTGAGAATATTCCGCGAGTATTGGACTCCGGGTTGGAAACACTGCGTGTCTCCTGCTGGGCGAAAGCGTTCAAGCTCGGCGAGCTCCCGCTCCGGCCGATGACGTCACGCGCTGCTTGGCGATCTAAGGAAGTTGGTGCTGATTGACAGGTCAGCTGGTTGGTCACGTCTGCTGCGACGAGCAAAGGAGTTGGGTTCACATCCCTGGACGTTGCCTCCAATCGGCGAATCTCTTCGTCCTCATTTCTTCTCCGTTGCGTGACTTGGAAATCCTTCAATTCACGTGTCTCCGCTTCCAGTCGTTCTAATCGTCTGGTTATGCCCGTCTGATTCTCGGTCGTTCTTGCGTCCAGCGTTCCAATAGTTTCTTGAACCTGACGTAACTCTACACGCAGATCTTTTTCCATTGTGACTACATTAATGTTTGTCTCTTCATGTCTCCTTTCGCATTCCTTCTCTGACTGAAGTACTTTCTCCTTCATTTGGTCAATTTTGGAGAACAGTAATTGGAAACGGCGGTCCCATCTTTCCTCTCTCTCTCTCCTTTCGGCAGCCTCTATCTCCCGCCTTTCTTCTTCTTCTCTCTTCCTCTTCTGATCTCTTTCTTCATCTCTGGCTTGGATATAGCTGATTAGCTGAGAGAACATGGCCTGCACGTCCATCTTCTCTGGAACTGGCAACCCTGTTACCGACTGCTCTTTCCCTAGATCCTTATCAACGTTGCCGGCTGACGAAACGCCTGCATCTGTAGAATGCTCAAACCCTGGGCGGTCCATCGTATTGTTGTTGGCTAATCTCTTGCGGAGCCGAGTAGTTCTTCGCATGCCAATCTTCTTCTTCTTCTTCTTCTCGTGGCTGGCTATCGCCGAAGGAAAAAGATATCAAAATTCTTTTCCTGGTTTCTGGTTTCAGATCCCGGGGATCGCACCCCTCACCTGCTTCCGTGTCATAACGCGTGTCCTTTTGTCCTTTATCGTCCGAAGTTAATAACGCCCATTGTTAATAAAATAATAAAATCCTCTAATAATTCTGCTATGGAAAAATGCTATAGCCGCGACAAAGTATTTCACTATTACACCATAAAAAACACACAAAATGGTTCTAGCTACACATCGATTGCATATTCAGTTAATTAAAATCACCGTACAAATTACACATTCTTACTTTAAATGAGAACGTCTTGATAGATTCTTATCAGGATTTTCAGTTACAGGTTGCAATTATTTAATTTTCAACAAAAAAATCTCAGTTCCCCCTTAGCGTTAAATTCTGGTACCCTGTCGTAGACATTCGTAGGCTGAAAACTCTCTTTAACAACAAGTATTAAATCCCCTTGGGTAATAGACATAACTGATTGTTAACCATTACAATCAAACTTCATAAAAATTCACATTGAGTAGATAAGCAACTAATTAGAATACTCGTGACCTCCAGGTTCCTTACTAGCCTGCCTGTAACATCGTTCTACGAGCCTAATTCCTATTTGCTTCCTATTTGCCTACTCTTCTATTTGCCTACTCGTCGCTTGTTCGGGCAACCTTTTATATGCCTACATATTTATTTGCCTACTCGTCGCTTGTTCGGGCACCATATTTTACTTGCCTACTTTTTTGCCTACTCATGTCCATGTTCGGGCAACCTTTATATGCCTACTTATTTGCCTACTCGTCGAATGTTCGGGCGCCATATTTTGTCACGGGCTGCTAATTTAATAAATAAACTAGTTAACTCAACTAACTCAACTGAGCTGAGCTTAGCAGCGCAACAACGAAGAATCTCTCGCCTCACCTGCTGGGCGAATTAAACATTACATGAAATATAATACGGTCAGGATAAGTGCCTAACAGTCGGAGTTACCGAGAATAAACCTAGGAGGATTTGATTTTAAATACCTGAAATGACGTTACATAATACTACGGTGTTTCTGAATATACACATATATTAAAGCACAGATAAAAACACAGTACATCTTGCCCTCTTTCACTCGATCTCACATTCATACTCTCATTCCATGGCATATGGCGACAATATGACAATTACAAAGGTTAGATTAATTACTACTTTGACCATACTCTTGTTATGTCTGGCTACATTGCCTTTTACAATTTATCGTTTAGGATTTTAAGCATAAAGTGAATAATTGTTCCTTGTGCGAACCCCTTCTATCTTTTCTGAAGGTATAAATATATTTCATGAACTGTCGTTTGCGGCTAACATAAACTCTCATCTTTAACATTGATTACTTCCGCCGGAATACCGATGCCTAGGGATGCCATAGCACTGATTTAAGTTAAGCAATGATTTGATTCACGCAGATTCGCGGTAGATAGTCGTCATCTTTCTCACACACGCACATGGTTGGATCTTACCTTCGCTGCATTCCCTCTGACCTGGGTAGGGTGAAAGTGGTCCTACAGTTCTGGAAGGCCTCCACACTCCCGTGTTGCACTTCACGGTTATCCTGGTTGGCGAAAGTGGATCAGTCGGCGGCTCCATCTGGCCTCATCGGATCCTGGCTTCACTCGTGCACTTCGCAGGGACGTCCCGGACGGTACACGTTCACTGTCGACTCCATACGACAACTTGCGCAATAATAGGTCAGTTCTTCGCGGTCACTCGTAAGTACAGATTCGTGACTTGGGCGACGAGACGAACATACGCGATGAGCCATTCGCGGTTTCACATGGATATCAAATGTTATTAACTTTCACTACTTTGAACGTTGTTTCGGACGATTGACACAGGTGGACGTGTCTGGCGTTATTCTCACATAACCACACGTATGTGCACGGATGCGTTGACGGCAAGGGGGAGTAACGACCCCCTGGTTCTATTCTGCTCTACTCCATGGCTCTGAAACACTCACTCGAGGAAAAACAAATCCAGACCTCGAGTCTGCTTGCAACTCGCAGCTCGGTCGCGCGTAGCTCACACTCCGGTGGCGATTGTAGGCAAACTGTGTAAAACTGTTTCAAATCATCCCTTTTATTCCAGATTTGAACGTAGTGACGCGCTACCCTCTATGATCAGGTGCTTGTTTATTGTTTCTGGTGCTTTGACCGTTGTCCTCCTATCCTGGTCAATGCTCACTCCGGTCCTTAACCTTTGGTAGCAGCCCCTCGCGCAGAGATTAGGCTAACTCTTTCTCCATTGTAGTCAGTCACGAAAAGCAAGGACATCTCAGTAGGGTAGCTTCTCCCTTTCAATTCAGCGTTGAATCTTTAATAATTAATTACTCCCGTAGTTCTGTTCTGATTAGGCTCAAATCTTGGAATCAGTACTTTCATGATGTGGTCTTCCGCTGGTTAAAATCTCATCCAATTCGGTCCATTGGTTTAGAAGTTGCATTTTTCTTGTTATTCCCATAAGAATGCATGTAAATCCGAATTCGGGCGAAAAACGGTGGTTGAGCAAGCTAGTGCTGGCTAAGACAGTTCGCTAGACACCTGTATTCGCGACGGATATTAATAATACCAATTGCAATTAATTCCTACTAACGGGCAATTAGATTAATTACTTGTCACTCAATATTTGACCGTTATAAGCTAAGGGCCTGTATTGAGACAAATCTCGGTTTTATCTGCAATTTTGAAATGAGTGAGAGAGAGGAAAAAAGAGAAGAAGAGAGGGAAAGAGAAGATGAGAATGAAAGAAAAGGAAGAGAGATGAAGAGAATAGAAGTATGAAATAGAGAGAATAAAGAGAGATGAAGAGAAAGAAGTATGAAAAAGAGAGAAGGAAGAGAGAGAAAGAGAAAAAGAAGTATGAAATACAGACAAGGAAGAGATATAAGGAGAAAAGGAAGTATGAAATACAGAGAATGAAGAGAGAGAAAGAGAAAAAGAAGTATGAAATAGAGAGACGGAAGAGAGAGATGAAATAGAGAGAAGGAAGAGAGAGAGAAAGAGAAAAGGAAGTATGAGATAGAGAATGAAGAGAGAGAAAGAGAAAAAGAAGTATGAAATAGAGAGACGGAAGAGAGAGAAAGAGAAAAAGAAGTATGAAATAGAGAGAAGGAAGATAGAGAAAGAAAAGGAAGTATGAAATAGAGAGAATGAAGAGAGAGAAAGAGAAAAGGAAGTATGAAATAGAGAGATGGAAGAGAGAGAAAGAAAGCGATAGAATGAGAGGGAGAAAGAAAAATAATGATAATAATGATGAAGGGAGGGAACAATAAAGAAGGAAAGAAACAGAAGATAGAGAGAGAAAGAGAAAAGGTCACGAGAGAGACAAAGAGTGAGTGAGAAAAAGAGAGAAGAAAGAGAAAGATAAAATGGAGAGAGAGAGAGAGTAGTATATCAGAGAGCGGAGAGAAAGAGAGACCTCACAAGAAAGGGGTGTGAGAGAATGAGAAAGAGATATAAGGAGAAAATAGAGATAGGTAGAGAGAGATAGAGAATATGTATACAGTCGGAATTTTCTTTTTTTAGTCCCGTTATGCACACATGTACGCTTATCGGGACTTGAACCCACAGTTTAAATCAAACCACAAGATTTTTAGAGAGAGAGAGAGAGAGAGAGAGAGAGAGAGAGAGAGAGAGAGAGAGAGAGTATCTCTCAATACTATTTTTTAGTGGTATATTTGGACCTCCGGATGGTGTAATGCATTCACGTAGTTTTTATTTAAAGCGGGAGACAGATTAAAATCACTCAAATAAATAATTTATAGACTAAAAACATTTGTACGTATGTATCACTTTTGATAAAAGTGCATTAATCTCGTAATCATAAAACGGTATTAGGGTCGAAGAAAGGAAAAGTTAGGAAACAAAATATATGTACTGATGGTGTGAAGCTCACACGAAAGGAAATGTAAATTGTAATCTTAGAACACGCATAAATTTATCTTGATTTAACATTCAATAATTCCTATGAGCAAAAATTGGTGATTTTTTAATAGATAGGAATAAAAATAGAAGCAAATATAATGTTAATATTGGTTGATTCAGTCAAACGGGAAGATTTAAAAAATTCACAAAAAATAGATAGAGCAAATATTAGTTATTTTTTTTTAACATGACGCCATCTAAATAACACCATATTAAAAAATATGAACATTTTTCAGGTACACTAGTAATTTCAACTCATGTACAGTAAATTCATGTTCAAAGAATAACTAATATTTGCTCTATCTATTTTCTGTGAAATTTTTAAATCTTCCCGTTTGACTGCTTCACCCAATATATTCTCGAGAAGCTTTATTTGTTGCAAAGGCAAGTTTAACGAAGAAAGAATATGTAGAATATATAATATTTTACTCACATAAGATAGATTGAACATTAAATAATACATACTTAACTTTCTTAATGAAACATTATATTTGTTACAAGTTTATGTAACACTGGATAAGAACTTATAAGGTACATATTCATTGGATAGATCTTTGAGATTCTATTATATTTTTTGTGACCATTTATTTAAGTCCGTCGACTGCTCCATCTATAAACGAACAAGCAAAATACAACCTTCAAGTCTAAAAGTTCGTGCTTATAATACAAATATTTGACAGTTTCTCCTTCAGTTGAAGAATTAAAAACTTATCGTCTTCCATTGCAATTATTTGAGTTTGGTTAATTTACTTAATTATTTTTTTTATTTAATTTATTTATGGTAGGAGGTGCATAAGCTGGAGCTGCTAGAGATGTCCAGTATATTTCTTTCTTTGAGAAGTAAGGTGATAATAATAATAATAAATATGTTTGAAAACATATTAATAATAACCCGTGGCACAACAGGCCATTGAGAGGTCGGGCATACCTACCGACTGCCGGCCTCACTCCTATCTAATCCTACTCAACCGATCACTCACCCGGGGTGGGAGATCATGTAACCAGTTACGGGGTGACGTGTGGTCAGCACGACGAACCCCTAGTCGTTGTTGTAGATTTCCATGACCTGATTACGCTACATACGTATTTGTAGCTCCCCAATTCCCTCAGGATGGTGTGTGCCCGGCCACATGTCCCTTACACAGGCCGAAATCTTAGGAGAAAAGTTGTTGCGCTTCCCCCAGGAGACTCGAACCTGAGCGGGTCCCGAAGCGTGACTTGCAAATTAAGATGCAAAAACCATACTGCATATTTCTACTCTATTTCAGTATCAAATCTTCTACAGTAAAACCTCGTTAATCCTGACCCCGATAAGTCGGCCTTTGCTTAATTCGGACAGGCAAAAGGCAAAAGACAAAAGACCAAAAAAAAAAAAAAATTGCTAGAAGTCAGCAAGAGAACATCCCAAAGAAAAGGCAGTCAACCACTGATGAAATTCTGTTTCCCGCAGACTTTGTACTGTACTGTATAGTGTTTTCAGGCCTATGCCCTTTAAATACACCATAACAAACGTGTCTTGTTGCTATAAACGGAGTATTAATGCACTTTTTACTGTTCTAGGTTATTTCAGTTAATCCGGTCAACTTATCCCCCCATTAGTACGGATTAACGAGGTTTTACTGTACTTGTATCTTGACTGCAAATGTTTGGACATTTATAGATACATGCATGTACGTGTATTAAGGTGACCAGCTTTTTGAAAGAACAAAGCAGGACTTTTCTTGCTGAAGGGAAAACAGGAAAAAAACTAGTAGGTAAAATGTACATACTTTAATATAAAAACTGATTCGTCAAAAATACTTAGGTTTGAAATCTAATTAAATATATATAAACCTCTAATATAAACCACGCCGTAGTCAGATGTGAATGTTGCTATGCGATAATCAGTAGCGTGGTGCCTAGGATTTTCGAAAGGGAGGTGTTACGAACACTTTCTTAAGTAGTCAGTACTGAGTTTTCCATATTTTCCTGCCTTTGAAGGTATCTGTTTTAGAAATGCTAAACCATTAGGGGGAGCGATGATCCCCACCAAGCCCCCCCCCCCATCTTGGCTCGCCACTGGTCATAGTTCATAGTAACAGTAGAGAAGTATTGTTGAAGTAATTCTATGCTGATGAGTCATTGCCACCAAGAGCACATTTGGGCGTCGCGTTATAGGGGACATCTAGATTCATAGGCAGGGTGGTATTTGTAGGGGGGATAGGGAGATTTCCCCCACTCTGGGTACTTGTATCCCCCCTCTGCTTGAAAAAATTTATCCAGGGGGAAATGTTATATGGTGTAAAATAATTATCTCATGCTGTCCCTAGACAGTCATTAGAATTTCTCCCCTCACTGGAAATTTCTTAAATAACACACTCCGTATACGTCCGTAGAGCATACATGATTCTTCACTGGGAATCAAACCCAGACAACAGTGATTACAAGGCAACATCATTACCATTACACCAACAGGAACACCTTGATGTCCCCCTTTGGCATATTGCTGTAATACTAAACGTGGTGTAGTATCAAGTGATTTCGCATCTTAAGAGTGCGCTGGAGGTTGGCATCAAAAGAGTTTTCCTGCCCCGGCGCGATACAGACACACCTAGGGACATATCAGGGAACTAGGAATTCTTCTCTGTTGTGTTGTAAACCAGAGGCCAGAGCACAGGCCGTGGGCCAGAGGACCTACCCCCCCATGGTGGAAAGTCTCTCCACCATGCCTCCCCCCTGCCTTCACCACCCCTCCCCTCCGTGACCGCTGCGAAAGGGCACCACCTCTTTCATTTCATTCTGGTTCCGGCTTGTTTCAAGATTTCTCCACTGCTGGCTGGCCCTTACGTGGAAGGAAAGTGCCCACGGCAAACAGTCAGGACGTTCACAAATGAGATTTGGATTGAATAAATTTTGTTGATTACAGTGGCTGCTATAATTATGTGGAATTTCTCTTAGTGCGGTTGAGATTATAAATTGAGAATAAAGAAGGAGGTAGGGATTATCAGTTGAAAGTAACGACGAATCAAGTAAGAATAACTAATTGAAAGTACGCTGTGGCTGTGTAGTCTTGCTAATGGACCGTGTTAAAAATGTAAACATAAACATTGCTTAGGTCTTGCCCGGTCCCCCCGGAACTTCCGGTTTAGGCCAGTCCCCGTTGTTGCCAGTGCAGATTCACCGGCATACGAATAAGAAATGAGCGCTTGTTTTCATCAATTGTGCGACGATAGTCAAGAAAGGTATTTGTTAAAGTTCTACTATGAAGGAGTGGACGTCTAGAATCCGTAGGATGATCAACTGCAGAGCAGATTATTAAAATATGGCGTGTCTTTGTGGCCGCCAGTTGTATAGCATACTACATACAAGTGTCTCATGTACACGCACGACGAACTCAAAACGTACGAAAGTTTAGTTATATTCAATTATTTTGTAACTAGAAAAGTTAGGGAAAGATAATTTTATAAAATTAGTGATATGATTATATTATAAAAAAAATTATAAAGTATGCTTAAGTCAATCTTTGCCAACAATTCTGCAGAAGTAATGAAATGACACATAACAAATGCTAGTGAATATATGTGCTTTCAACGTCGCCTTTCCGCCTGAGGGATTTAGGGAAAACCTATGATATGGCATGCCACTTTCACTTGCACGAATTTACTTCAAAAAACAAGGGAGTTTTCACTGAAGCGACAAGCGATATCGAGATTTCGCACAGAAGCATTCGATCTAAAGCAAACCATTCACCACGCTTGCGCAAATAACAGGCCGGGGCAACACAATTACACAGTATTGATAAAACGGCCCAGTCCGAGCGACATGAAAGCGAGAAGCGACACCTGCAATTTGTCGTGTCGCTTTAATTTGGAAGGTGATGTTTATTTTTTCAATGTTGGTTTCCAAGAGACACGTATCGCTTCAGTCTGAAAGCTTTTCTTTCGAACCAATTCCCACGAGGAAATGCAGGTGTCGCTTGGACTGGTCTGTTTTCTCAGTAGTATGCATCATGTCGCCTCGGTCTGTTGTACTCGTATGTAAGGTGGATTGTTTCCTTTAGAATAAGGGACCGTTGCTTGTCGCTTCGGTGTGTAATCTCCGTGCCACTTGAAAGTGAATCCTCCGTGATCAACGAAATGTATCGAACCGAAGGGACGCGAATTCCCAATGGCGTGTATTGTGCCGCCTGAGACTTGATTTCCCATGCGCGGTAAATGCTTATTTATAGACTAAATGGGCCTGTGTCGCTTGTCACTTCGGTGTGAACCACTGCTGTCGTATGCGTATACGTAAGTAAACCCGTGGCGCAACAGCCCGTGGCTACTCACTCACTCATAAGGGCCGGCCTCACTCACACTCCAACCAGTTACAGGGTGACGTGTGGTCAGCACCACGAACCCCCAGTCGTTGCTGAAGGTTTCCGTGACCGGGTTACTCATTCGTAGCTCCCCAATATCCTCAACAGGTCTTATAGACCAGCCATGTCAAACTCAATTCGTGAATAGGGCCGCATAACGATAATGTCAAAACTATCCGGGCCACACATCTAGAACCCCAATACCTTGAAGTCCAGAACTAAGTGGTTCGACCCAACGGGGCCCGGGGGGGGGGGGATTCCAGTGATTATTATTGCAGCATCGACATGTAAATTATATATAGACCTCCCCCATATTTTTTCATGGTTATAGTATTTTACCTGTTAGTTTCGAGTATAAATTGGTTACAATTGTGCAAACATTTTTGCAAGAAACTGTTTGTGTGCAATTAGTTTCGTTTCGCACAGATTTGACAGGTTTTTTTTAACAAGCTTCTCAAAAGTCTGCAATAAGTTTTTTGTGAGCATGAAACTCTTAATGCACATAACAAATGTTTTGTCAGTCATTCTTGATCATTCGGATGTTTCATTAATCTTCATTATGGAAAAAAAACTTTTTACCAAGGCAAGTGCAACCAAAATTAATAAAATTTCTACAGCAAAATAGCTTATTCGAGGAAACTGCTATGGGAGATATGAGAAAAATCAAGGATAACTAACCTCGCGACATTTATTTTTCAATACGAGTTGCACTGCGATTCAATAAGTTCCATTCCAATGCAGGACTTGCACACGCATCATCAAAAGAATAGGGAGCAGAGCAGAACAAGAATATTGCCCTTCGCACCCTCTGAAGTCTTGAAACTTGTTTCCAAATTCATCACGTAGCATTTTTACTGTGGACAAATATTCCTGCCATTGCTGGTATTCCTGAGAAGTTGGGAAGGACAAATTATAACTTTATTAAAAAGTTTTAATATAACGGAAGACTGTTACTTTGCAAAATGGCCTCCACTTCCTTCAAAATATCAGCCCTTGTGTCACGGGGAGGAATCATTCAAGTAGTTTTACTGTCATATCGAGATGAGAATCGCATCCACGAATGAAGGGAGCTAACCGAGTTAGCTCCCAGACGTTCATAATTTCACATATTGTGAGCGAAAAGGCAACAACACGAACAATTTTCGTTTTCAATTGTTCGTTGACTAAGTCATCAATCCTCTCCTCAACTGTGTTTCTGATTTTTTTTAATATTGTTTTTTTATTAGCATTGCTTTTCTGCCACCTTTGGCTAATGTCGCCGATGAGGATGAGTAATGGTATGATGAAATTGATGAAGAGACATATAGAAGGAACACCCATGCTCAGGCCAGGATTCGAACCCGCAACCTCTGGTGTGCAGACCCGTAGCCAGGAATTCTTAGTAGGGTGGGGCGAAGTCAATCCTAGAGGGGGCAATTTTTTAATATATTGTGTCGCATTGGCAGATATAGCAGGGTACATAGGAGCACTTGCCCCCCCTTCCCCAAAAGTGATAAGTGACAGGAAAGCAGGCCCGTACCAAGGATTTTTTGATGGGGGGGGGGGCAAGCCCGAAACCTTGGTTATATACGTATATACATATATGTGTGTGTGTGTGTGTGAGTGTGTGTGTGTGTGTGTGTGGGTGTGTGTGTGTGTGTGTGAGTGTGTGTGTGTGTGTGTGTGTGTGTGTGTGTGTGTGTGTGTGTCAATTATTAAATAATTAATATCATTAATTAATTTATTTATTATATATTTATAAACGAATTAATTCGCTACATTTATAAACTAGCAAATTAATTCCTTTAATGACTGGTTCAAAATGTCAAGAAATTAGAAGATAGGTGAGATGGTAATTGCAGTCTTTAAACTTCGTATAATGGCAGCACGTAAAAAGTTTTCAAAAATGGGAAAGAAATTTGATTTGAAAAAGTTAAATGATAAAGATACAAGAAATAGATTTGTATTGGAACTTAGGAACAGGTTTGAAGGTTTACAAATGGAGCAAGATGAAGATATAGAAGAAAGAGAAGAGGATACAATAGAGAGAAAATGGAAGAAGACCAAAACTAATTTGATAGAAATAAGTGAAAACATTTTAGGATATAGGGAAAGTAATCAGAAAGACTGGATGTCAACGAACACATGGGATAAAATTAAAGCCAGAAAAATGAAGAAGGAAGAATTAAACACTGCAAAAACAAGAACCCAAAAGAGTTCGCTACAAAGACAATATAAAGATCTTGATAGAAAAGTGAAGAAGAGTGCTCGAAATGATAAACGCAATTAGATAGAACAGCAAGCAAGAGTAGCAGAGGAAGCAGCAAGTAAGGGTGATTTAAAACAACTTTATCAAACAACACGCTTACTATCAAAGCGACAATTTAAGAAAAATATACCAGTCAAGGATAAGAATGGCAGGCTGTTAACGGATAAACAAGAACAAATGAAGAGATGGGAAGAGCACTTTGAAGAGGTATTAAATAGGAACATCAGAAAAAATGACAGAACGAGAGAAATAGAGAGTGAGGCTGAAGAAACTGAAGAAAATGAAGAGCGTACAGAGATGAAAATTTCAGACCTTCCTCCTTCAATTCAGGAAATCAAACTAGCACTTAAGCAACAAAAGAATGGGAAAGCAGCTTGAATAGACCAAATTCCACAACAGATTTTGAAGGTAAATGTGAACTTGATGGCAGAAATATTATATGAAGTGTTCGCGGCAGTTTGGGAAAAAGAGAAAATGCCAGAAGATTGGAAAAGGGGTCTTATAATAAAAATTCCAAAATAAGGCGATATGACAAATTGTAAGAACTGGAGAGGAATCACGCTGTTATCGGTCCCAAATAAAATACTAACTAGGGTTATATTAAATCGCATTCAAGATAAAGTAGAAGCCAAGATTAGGAGAGAGCAAGCAGGATTTCGTTCTAGTAGATCCTGCACAGATCAAATCTGTACATTAAGGATTATCATTGAGCAATGCATAGAATGGAATACTAGATTGTATACCATCTTTGTAGATTTTGAGAAAGCCTTTGATTCTATAACAAGGGAAAAAATGTGGCAAATATTACAGAAGTTTGGAATACCACTTAAGATAATAAGGATAATCCAGGAGTCATATCGACAATACAAGAGTCAAGTTATTCATGAAGGAGATGTTACAGAACCCTTTGAAACAGAATCTGGAGTGAGGCAGGGATGTATTCTGTCGCCTCTTATTTTTCTTCTCGTAATAGATACAGTAATGAGGGAAACCGTAAAGGGAAAAAGAAGAGGAATGCAATGGGGCCTTATGGATAGATTAGAAGATTTAGATTTTGCCGATGATGTGTGTCTGTTGTCAGAATCTTATAGAGATGCAAAAACTAAATTGGAAGATCTGGTTGTAGAAGCTAAAAAATTCGGACTGACATTAAATAAATCAAAGACTAAAACAATGCGAATAAATACAAGAATCCAAGATTATATTCAACTACAAAATGAAATATTAGAGGATGTAGACAATTCTACTTACTTAGGAAGTGTAGTTGCAACAAATGGAGGAGCAGAACATGATGTAAAACAACGCAGCAAGAAAGCAAATGGGGCCTTTGTACAACTTTACCCAATATGGAAAAGTAGGATTATAACTACAGAAACAAAGTTAAAGATTTTTAGAAGTAATGTTAAATCAGTATTGCTGTATGGAGCAGAATCCTGGAAAGTCACAACTGAAATCACAAATAGACTACAAGTTTTTATTAACAAATGTCTCAGGAGAATATTAAATGTACATTGGCCAGAAGTAATCACAAATCAAGAACTTTGGATACGAGCATCAGAAGACCAGATTAAAAACCAAATTAAAAGAAGAAAATGGAACTGGATAGGACACACACTAAGGAAAGCAGACAACACAATTGAAAAGCAAGCACTTTACTGGAACCCTCAAGGTACTAGAAAAAGGGGAAGACCCAAAAGTTCATGGAGACGTACTGTTGAAGAAGAAGGAAAACAACAGGGGAAAAGTTGGAAAGAAATGAAGAAGATCGCATGCAACAGAGTGAGATGGAGACACTTCGTGGATGCCCTATGTTCCAATAGGAACTAAAGGAATTAAGTCAAAGTAAGTAAGTCAAGCCCTTAAAAACACAATTTTTGAACCTTTTCAATGTAACCAATACATAGTATATTCTACCTTCCGTCTGCCACAAGACAAAATGCGAAGAGCACAGCACCTGTGTCATCTTTAAAATCCCTTCTGCCGCACTATCCCCAACAACGAACTGTAAAATTTATTCGTGAACATTGGGCCTCTTCCTAACAGTTTTTGAAAAAGCTTGAAATGGCACGTTTACTAGACATGTTACGTGGGACAAATACATTGAAGAAAACTACCCTTCATGTTACAACTCGCATTGAATAATTTTCCGAGCACTACCTGGTGATACCTTAAAAGCAGCTGAAATTTTTGCTATAGGAAGAACAAGTAGGCGGAAAATAAACCGTTTATCAACAATGCAAAAGAGAAAAACAAACTCCCATTAAGCTATAGGCAATTATCAGAAACCACGAACAGACCACTTGAATAAACAAAAGAAGAAAGAATTCATAACAACAATGCTGACGAAAAAAAAGCCGCTGATCTTTACAGAGGTTGCCGCCAGTACAGAAAAGGATCGGCACCTCTTTCAGTGCTTGCCTGTTGCATACAATAATATCGGTCTTACTTCAGTATCTATCATTCGGCGCTCAATATGACGACATGACATAATATTACATACTAATGTTAGTGTTTTCAGTTGAACGTAGGGGGTGCAGAAGAAAATTAAGGGGCGCGCAATCACCCCCTCGCGTGCCCCTGGCGCCGCCCTTGCTGTTGAAATATTGTTTACTGAGCTTTCGGAAATTTACTGTATGTTGGCAAAGGATATTGCATCATGTGTTACTTTTTCCGTATGTTACAATACATTCATAACTTCAATAAAACATAATGAACAAAAACTGGGCAGTCTTGCCCCATCTTACTCTATATATATTGTAGTTATCAATATTGTATAAGGCATATCACTGCTATATTATCACTTTCCCTTCAATTTGAAGTTTCAATAACCTGTCGTGGTTTGAGAACTGTTTATACCTTATGTGATTTGTAATTACACTGTTATTAGTTTTATAAAGATATTTAATGCTTTGAAACATTCGGTCGCTAGTTGGACAAGAGAAACATTTTAAAATGTGATCGAGAGTCTTTAAAACATTCAAAGAGCAAGAACTTTCTTCAGAAAGATTTGTCATGATCATAAAAGTTTAAGTAATTAAATTTAGCTTACGAAGAAACGTTAGAAATACTTAATGAAATGAGGATACTTACCGGTAAAACAGAATATTTGGACGGTTTCTATTCTGCCGATTCATACGTCCATATCCCGAGTTGGAATATGCACATTTAATTTTTGCAAATATTATTTGAGATGTAATCGTAGGTAACCAATAAACATTCTTTAAGATCTGTTACATTCACTGGCTAGATTTAAATTATTGATGCCTTTTAAGACACTTTAAGTAAACTTCTCTAGGTCCTACAGTAGTTACAGTTTCGTTCCGCTCGTCGATCTTAACTTTCTGTCTAGAAATCCTAGAGAACTCAATACACATTTTTTCAAGTCAATTAACATTGAGACCAGTTGTCATTGTGTAACAGAGTTCAGTGAGTAAATGTCGAAACTAAAGCATAGGCACTTTGATATTTTTTGAAGTATTTATTGCTTGCTATTCCAAAGTCTACACCTTTCGCACCTGATGAGTTGAAATGAAAGTCCAGAGTTTCGTATTTCGGGACATTTTCTTGTTGTGGGTGTTCTGTCTTGACAGTTTGACACTGAAAGAATAACATTAGTACACATTAAACTGTTTTCAGCTTGTGTTGTAGTGAGAAGTGCACCCTAAAGAATTACCTTCTAATCACGAAATATAATTATAGAGTGAACAATGTTACAATCGTGTCCCTCTATAGTCAGAATCTTATATACGTGGGAGTGCAAAAGTAGGTATACGGCTGTTAGTTGTACATTGCACAATGTTACTTTGCTATACCAGCTCTATTTATATAGATCGACCACAAGGAAAAAACCTTGGGACGAAAAGTCCCCGCGCAGCTTTCCCTTCTTCCCTCCACCTAGGGCCATAAGGAAGCATGGTCCACTCTCCCCCTCCCTAACTCGCGGGGGTACGGTGCACAGGAGTCGCGGGTCTGCGCAGGTTGTTTTCCTCGTGGTTCCACTATAGTGATCGACACGCGATTGTTCTAACTGAAGGTTCCGGATAAGAGTTTCGGCCTGGCACCACTGCATCATTCGTCCTCAACTTTGGAATTTTCCTGAAAAGGTAGAAAGTACTGCACCTATTCGGGCATTGGACTTAAGAAAAATAGGTGTAAGGATGTGTGTGTGGGAAACGCAGAATGTAAGAAAATTGAATTTTAAAAAGCCTGAAAGTTCTCACATTCCTACGAATTGTTTTGATTATTTGTAACAATCACAGCGTTAGAAATCTCAAGAACAAATTAACCGATGAGAATGGTTAGGTAAGGTAAGGGAAAGTTCCCCATGCATATAGCGGCATGAAGGCACATTTAGGGAATGCGGGTGTAGGGCCGCACACATTCTCGATCTCGGACATTTTTTGGAACGATGTGATCAGCACCACACTTCGGCCACCTTTACTACCAAGAGTTACATATTGTCCGTTGATTTGAGGCTGAGTGAGACCCAGAGCCGCTTTATCCGGGGATACGGCCGGGAAATTTTAGACCTTAGATCACCCACCCAGGGAATCGAAGAAATGTTCAGTGTTTATTTACCATACTAGGAACAACCGATTAAAAACCTTTTTGAAAAGAATCTTTCACTCTTTCTCTCTCTCTATACATTTCAAAATATTCTATTCATGGAGTTATATCAAGAAATGTAACTATATACCTACTATTGCACCCCCTAATACCCTTTGCAGCTGGGACCAAACCAAGTGACCATGTGCTACTTAGCTCGTGTCCAAGAAACAATAATATATATATATATATATATATATATATATATGTATATATGTATATGTATATATATATATATATACTTGTACACATAGTGTGTGGATGGGTGTTCTATATATGTGCAACTAATTGTGCTATGTGAAGTTTAGAAAACTCGGTAAATAGAATACTACAAAGTAGGATGTTCCTATTTTTGTGACTGTTGTAGTGAATACCAATGTTACTCTAAAATATAAATGAATCGTGTGTTTGAAAACTTAGCTAACATTAATATCAATGAGTGCTGTTTTACTTCTATTCAATTTACACTCGTTTTATATAAATATTCCACAAAACAACAAGACTTACCTGTAAACGCTGCTTCCCTTGATCTTGGCTGGCTTTAAATTCGATGTTGATCGCTGCCTAAGTTTTTTTTTTTTTTAATGATTCCGCAGACTGGAGTACCACTCTCTAAGAGGCAGACTAACCACACCTCCCACCCTGAGCTCTGAGGGCTTCCTGGACCCTTTAAGATACAACTCGGCCCTCTGGCCCCCTTGGATCTTTCAGGGCTCCCTAGGGTCCCTTTGATGACCGCCGGGACTGTTTTGAACCCTCAATCTCCCTTAGGGGGAAACCAACACTGCAAAGGAGATCCTGGAAAATGGGGGAGCCCAGGTCGGAGGGGGACGTGGGGTACCTCCATGCCTTCCGCCCTCCTTCCCACCAAATCCCCCCTCCTCGTGGGAATGAGCCCCCCAGCGCTCCCAGACTCGGCAGTGATGGTGCAGCAGAAGAAGATCTAGGGATCAACCTTCCGTAGTAAGCGCCGAAAGGGACGAGAGAGGCCCACGCACGCACAGATGCACACACACATTCACACACACACAAACACAGACCCACATAAAAAAGAAATTCAAAAGCTATGAGCTCAACTAAAGATTGAATTGGGAGTTAACTACAATGACCCTAGTCTACTAGCTACCGTGTCTCCAGCTGCCATACAGCAGCCGGAGATCACCCTTACTTGCTATGTGGTCTACAGCCGCTCGAACGGCCGGAGACCACCCTTAATCATAACGGTAATCCCAGCTGCCATACAGCAGCCAGAGATCACCCTTAATAGCTATAGTGTCTCCAGCCGCTCGAACGGCCGGAGATCACCATTAAAATCCCATATACTACCTCGGAAATAGCGGTAACACGGAAACCCTGTTGTATGTGCAGACAGTTTTTTTCTGTAACAGCATGTTTAGGCCCAGCCTCTTCGCCGTTCCCCCTTGTCTCTTGTTGCCTATTGAAACTCAGATAATAGTAAAGATGGTTGATTGTAGTGTCGAAAGAATGGATGTCATGTAAAACAAATATTAAGTGATATCACAAATACTGTAAACTATCGTTGTTTTTATCTTAAAAAATAATCTAAAGAAACTTATAATTTACCTAAGCTGAACCTAACTATACATTTCCCTTATTTCTCTATCAAATTTTAATATGATTTACAGTCCTCGTTTCAGCACTTATGAAAGTACATTCTAAACTTAACATTATCAATAAATCCAGGTAGATTTCCGATGATTTCGAAGGCCGTCTTACTCTTGAGTTTCCTATAAAACTTAAATCTCAATTCTAAACTTAACATTCTCAATAAATCCAGGTAGATTTCCGATGATTTCGAACGCCGTCTTACTATTGAGTTTCCTATAAAACTTAAATCTCAATTCTAAACTTAACATTCTCAATAAATCCAGGTAGATTTCCGATGATTTCAACGTCCGTCATGCTTTTGAGTTTCTTATAAAACCTAAATATACGTAAATCTAAACTCCAGGTAGATTTTCGATAATTTCGAAGGCCGTCTTACTATTGAGTTTCCTATAAAACTTAAATCTCAATTCTAAACTTAACATTCTCAATAAATCCAGGTAGATTTCCGATGATTTCAACGTCCGTCATGCTTTTGAGTTTCTTATAAAACCTAAATATACGTAAATCTAAACTCCAGGTAGATTTCCGATGATTTCGAAGGCCGTCTTACTATTGAGTTTCCTATAAAACCTAAATCTCAATTCTAAACTTAACATTCTCAATAAATCCAGGTAGATTCCGATGATTTCGACGGCTGTCTAATTATTGAGCTTCCTAAAACTTAAATCTAAATTCTAAACTTAACATTCTCAATAAATCTATGTAGATTTCCGATCATTTCGACGGCCGTCTTACCTTTGAGTTTCCTATGAAAGCTAAATCTAAATTCTAAACTTAACATTCTCAATAAATCCAGTTAGAATTCCAATGATTTCGACGGCCGTCTAACTATTGAGTTTCCTGTAAAACCTAAATCTAAATTCTAAACATAACATTCTCAATAAATACATGTAGTATTCCAACGATTTTCGACGGCCGTCTTACTATTGAGTTTCCTTTAAAATCTAAATCTAAATTATAAACCCAATATTCTCAATAAATCCATGTAGATTTCCGATTAATTCGACGGCCGTCTTACTATTGAATTTCCTAAAAAAAAACTAAATTGATTCTAAACCTAACATTCTCAATAAATTCATGTAGATTTTCGTATCGAGAATTCAAAAGCAATGCCGTTGTTAAGAATAAAAGCATATTGGAAGAGGTAAATGAAGATGCCTGACAATTTTATGACAGAGTCAAATTGGAGAGAAGTCAAGAAATGCACAGAAGTAATGTTTTTTTTTCTTTTTTATGGTGAAGATATTTCCACTTAAACATGGCTTGAGTGCTAATTGAAGAAACATGAATGATCCCAAGATGGATAACGACGAGGAAGACAAAAAGAAAGCAAGGAAGGAACGTAGAAGCAGTCCAATCTCCACTTCACCGGGTATGCAAATGATGGTAACGCTTGTCTCTTTTCACAGTGATTAGCGCTACGAAGTCAGAGGCCGTAGGTTCGAATCTTTCATAAAACATGGACGTTTCATCAATTCTTGAATAGGGTCCTTGATTTTTTTTCAAACGCGATAACGCTGAAAAATATTAATTGTTGATTAAAAATGTTTCTGTATGTACAGTGACATGTTCTAAACACATTTTGGTAACTCAAATTTGGCATAAAATTCGAATTGTGGTCTTTTTCGCAAATTTCAACACATTACTTAAAAAAAGTAAATGCCGTGTGTTAGGCTTAAAAAATAAAATATACTATATTTATGGCCAATTTCCAAAATTTTATACTTCAGAAAACTATGGTGCTTGTTATACATAGATTAATTCCAAGAGCTTGTTGAAACCATGATTCAAGGGATGTTTTCCACACGATGTTTTACCTTTTGTGCGAACGTTGTGAATCACCGAGCAAAGTCGCTTGGTTCTAACGGAAGATCAACGTCATTCGGGGGTCATAAGACAGATATTTGTCACGCGTGAAACCTTTTGCTTTATCGAGCAAAGTTTCATGATTTTGGCGGACATCGAGTGGCCACTTATCGTCACACGGGGCCCGTAACATCGGTATTTGTCGCGTAAGAAAGATTTTACTTCACCGACAACAATGACGGAGATCTGACTCACATACAAGAGTTGTAACATCAGTATTTGTCGCTCAAAAATAATGGAAAATAACTTCCTCAAAAATCGTTTCCAAAGTACGAAACTGTCACGAACAGCGAAGGCCACGTGGCCTACAAATTAATACACTAGTTTAAAAGCACAATGAAGGTGTATTTTTAGGTAATATTTGGCAGAAAAGTGTGCTATAATAGAACGTGAATTTAGGATATTAAAATTAAAATTAAAAAAGTAACACGAATTTAGGAAAAAATGCAACACCGACAAATGTAGGTCCTTACCTATTATCTTCACGATGATGCGTGAACAGCAACATTTTGGAACTTGCATGATGACCCGCACCTAAATCAAGACTTCTGACCTTGCTGCTACGCGGGATCTCTGGTTCACATAAAAAAAGGTTTTTGTAAATCTTATGTAAAGGAATCATACACACGAGCTAAGGAACTACGTGTCACGTTTCTCGCTGGATGTTAAGTAAGTAATATACATCAGGTTTTTTAGTAGGACCGAGGATCTTTGGACAGTCTTTTCTGTTAAAAATATATGTTTGATGTCAAAAGTAGTTCATATTTGATTAATTAAAAAAAAACATTAATTAATAAGGTTTGTTTTATTTGTCATTTTAATGCCGAGTGTAGCTTGATTGTTGAAAACTCGAATTCGGAGGAAAATGACACGAAAAGCGAGAAAAAAGCACAGATTTTTCCTTATTTTAAACGCGAAAAATCAAGGCCCCTCTTCATGATCCATCATATTCATCGCGATAAAGCTTGAGAAGTTTAAAAGCTACGGAATAATAACTGTAGCATACAGGGCCTAAGAAAGTGACAGGAAGAGACCAGGATGGTAGTAATTCAAATAAATTAGGATAAGATCCAGTGGCGGTGATAAGAGGGAGCGTGAGGACAGTTGCCCAATTTTTTTGCACCGCACTATGACCTCTTAAAGCTAAGCCATGTCTACAAAAAAAATTAAACTGCCCTTGCCCCCACTTTTGGCTCCGAATTGCCACTACGAAACAAGAAGAACTATCGGCAACTGGGTCACGGATGTAAGAAATTATATGCTAGAATATAAAGCTAAATGAGAAATATTAGTGGGCAAATTTACCAATGAAATATAGTTAAGGGCGTGAAAACACTTATAACTCTAAAACGGTTACTAGTACCTCTTTATTAACGAAATTGGTCTTCGTGATAAAGTTGCAAGCGTGGTGGCTACGAAATCAGGACCCCTGGGCTTGAATCTTACTGAAGGCATGCATATGTCGTTATGTTTGTCCTGGTAATATATTTCATCATTCATCGTCTCGAGTAGTAGAGCGAGATAAACATGTGATGTAAAATAATCACAAAGTAAGATTATGAGCAAAGACTGGCTGACAACCTAACATTATACACACATACCAATTATACATTTGACAAACAGCAACTTATATTAAAACGAACGATGTAAAGCGAATGGAGAAAATGAAAAGGAAACATATATTCGTGGTCCAGTGACTCATGTTCACATTCAGTATCCAATGGCTTTTGGATGACTACGCCATTTGCCTGCTCTAGGTGTGAATCCTGATTGAGGCATGCATGCTAAGTTTGTGTCCCTATCTATTCCATAAATTAACTCTTCATCCTCATCATCGCGATTACCTTATAGAAGTAAAGGGTGATGTAAAATGAAAATACGTCGTTTGTTCTGTGTCAAAGCTAGAGTAAAATCTCCAATTATTCCTGTCTGTAACAGCAATATCCTTATTGGGAAGTAGCCTTCAGTATATCTGACCCTAAATAGTACGTATGTGTGCTTGTGTTTTTTTTCTAAATGTTGCTGAGGAGAAGAGAGTGAGTTGATTCAACATGATCACGTGGTGAGATACATCAAATCAGGACGTTTAATATGGCAGGACATCTCATGAGGGTAGGCAGGTTATCACACTTGGTATTAAACCAGATGAGGGACAAGGCCCAAAGGAAGACCAAGGAGGAGATGGATGAATGTAGTTGAAGATGATTTGAGAAGAATGAATGTACGTAATTGGAAGAATGTATCTAGAACGAGGTGGAGGAAGATTGTTTGGGATGCCAGAGGCCACCAAGGGCTGCAGTGCAAGCGAAGAAGAAGTTGAGAAGATTTGAACACATTGTGTGAGAACCTGTAGACCTTAGTAGTGGCTTAAAATGGATTTAGAGCTTTATAGAGATATACGATGCAAGGAAACCTTTAGAATGTTAACAGCAACTGATGTGAAAAGATGTCACATGGAAAATTTATAGACATCAATATATTGAAGTAAGAGTCTGTTTCATGCTAAAAATGACCAGGAATGAAGAAAGATGCTTACGAAATGTATTGCATGGATCGAAATGTGGACAATGACGAAGAGAGATGGGAAAGACTAGAAGCCTTCGATATGTGGCTTTGGAGGAGAATGCAAAGTATTAAGTGGATCGATAAGGTGTGAAATGAACAAGAAGGAGATTTTAAAAGTGGTAGAAGGAAATGGAAGTCGACAGGAGGCACTGTCGTGTGAAAGAGGCATAGATAAACCACGAGAGGGTAAGAATACTGAAGATGGTAATGTGGAAGATAGCAGGAAAAGTAAGGAAGATATCAACGCTTTGGGCGGCTTAATGGGAAGAAAGGTTGGGGTGCCAGATGCCCTCTTTTTCCCAGAAATGTTCTATGTTTTAGCCTTATGTCCGGCGTCCAGGAGGAATTTGGAAAGTAAAATCATAAATGCCCTGCATTTTGAGCGTCACATAATTTATATTAAGGAAAGACGTGCTTCAGTTGAACAAAGAGAAATCATGCAAGTTAGAAGTCTGTGGATTGTATTTCCCAAAGTCATAGTGAAATTTGTTTCATTCATATATTGAAAACAATAATGTGTTGTGCTAGAACAAGGACAAATATTAATACTCAAAGTTTTGGGGTCACATTCTGTTGATGCCACTGTTCAATGCCCGAACGGTATTTCTGTATCGATGCGATGGAAGTACTCATGGATCCTACAAGGTGTTTGCCATTCTTATTCAACATTGTGATGGTATTGAACTGAATACTACCCAAATGAAACATCTGGAACGATTTCAAGTATGTTAAGAACATTATGTTTCATATTTCGTATTTCAAGTTATGTTAATTGCTGAATATTTGCTTGCTATTCCAGGTCATAATACAAATGTTGAGAGACTATTTTCATTAATGCCAGAAGAATGAACTGCCGAGAGAAATACATTTGACATAGTCTGTAAAAGATTTGGTGCTGATTCAGTACATTTTCAACGAGTTTGGTTATTCAGAGTTGTACATGTATATTATGATTAAACCTGAAATTTGAAAAAAAAAAATTGGTTCCTGATAGAAGTGCGAGTAAAAACAATGAAGTAATAAGTTTATTGTTTAGTACTGGTTACAAATTTGGGAAATTTTGTATTCAAGAAATCATGAAAAAATTATAATATTTTAAAACTGAAAATGATTCAGTTTTACTTGTACATTACTTACTAACATGTTCTAGAAATGTATTACTTATCGCGAATGATTTGAGTCGTTAATTTTGATTTAAAATGCTACATTTGGGACAGCCTGTCCTATTTTCCTAACCCTAAGAGGGGTAGAAACATGAACAGAAGCTGTGCCTAGGAGCACATTCCCAGATTATGGTGACAGTATAAGAAATGAATATAGATGTGGTGACTATATAGTGTGGTGAGAGAGATCTTTATTATTAAGGGCAGTTGTGTGATATTAGTAGCTACGAGGTCTGTAGTTACTTGAGATTTTCTGAAATAATGTAGAATATACAGTATCAATGAGGTTTTGGTCTAAAATATGAATATTTGTATTTTGGGCAAATATTTATAGAGTTTGTATTTGTGCTTTCGAGAAGATTTTGATATCTAAACTGTGATAGGAAAACTATAAATAGAGCTTTTTTGAATACTGCCTGGTATTCGAAAGAATGCATGTGATTGGTATAGGGTGTCCCAATATATGTATACACGCATTAACACATTATAATTCACATAATCTTCGGACCCTTACTTGAATTTAATAGGAGATTTAACCTAAAGTGCCACAGGAAGATTGAAAATTTCATTAGAGGTGCAAATACAGTTTAGGATTGCAAACCGGTTCTCCTACGTGCCTTACCATCACTTGAATTGAAGTAGATGGAACTGTTCAGAATTTCAACAAGAAACGTTCCGGAAGAACGCGGACATCACAAAGCAAGAAAGGTTGAAGTAAACGTATCTCCAGAGTACAAGAAAATGTGTACGGCAAACGGGTCATGAGGTAGGAATTTCGAAATCAAGCTTCCATTGCATTTTAAGGCACTGGTATTGAAAGAGTTACATTCCAAGAACAGTCCATGCTCCCAGTGCAGATGATTCTGACCGGAGAGTGTATAGTTTTTTGGTGAGTAGTGCTTGGCAAAATGTGTCGAACAAGTGGATTGGATGAAGAGGTTCTGAAGAATACCCTCCGCGTTCACCAGACCTCACGCCACTAGACCGACCCTTTGTTCGGGAAAACATAAAATATCATGTTTACGGTACAAAACCAGCAAGAGTGGACGAATTGAAGCAAGCGATTGAACGAGAATGTTCCCAAATACTGAAAGGCGTGATTCTTGATGTTCGAGATCCCATTACTTCGCATGATTCCAGCCAGTGGCGTGGCGTGGATTTTTAAAAGTGTTACCGGTTATAAGTAGGACATTTAAGGGAGACTTGGGCGCCTCCCCACCTCATGCCCCCCCCCCCCCAATGTCTTCCAAGTAGTTCATATAATATTAATCTGGTACGTATGCAATTCAATACTAGATTTTGGTAAAGTTATTAATCAGAAAAAAAAATGTTGACATAAGGACTAAAGTGAAATCGCAAACATTGGTTGTTGACGCAATAATACGTAATTTGATACTTACAGGAACATCGAAGGCTACTTATAGAGCAGATCAATCCGACTTTGAAAATAGTTATATGATGCTGGGATCCCGGGTTCGAAACCTAGCTTGGGCATGGGCGTTTGTGATGTCTATTCATCAATTTAATCATATCATCACTCATCCCCATCTTCGCAAATTAGCCAAAAGTGGCACAAGCGAAGCAAAATCAATCAAATCAAATCAAAAAACTTCTATGATGCTGTCATAAAGAGAAGTTTTTCATTTGAATTTGAATTTTTGGGTGCGTCATGGTCATGGTCCATGTTATCCACATCTGAATTCGACACGTTTTTTTTCACCCGAAAATAGAGTACATGGCCAACAAAAGCGTTTAGAAAACTGCACACATCCACATAACCACGGATAGTCGTTATACCACGAAACATTGAAATGTCGGTCATATCCAGCAGACGACTTGGTTTTTTTAAATCGTTCAAAATAGGCTTTGGCCTCCCTTTCGCCACAATTTCGATGTTTTCTGCAAAATAACGAACCGAAAGATTGCTTCAAAATATCTTCTATCGCACGATTACACACACTGTCCAGATAGGATGAACCCGCCACCTCGGAACTCGGAGCAAGCTTCATAAATTAATTGACAATGCCCGAAAACAACATAAAGACGAAAGACACCAGTCACAAAACTCCCACTGCACAGTCCCTCCCACAAACCGTTGTTTACTTTTGTAACACGTGAAGCACCCTCCTTGCCCCCCACCCTCTCAGCATCGGCCCTTCCCCAATATTTCCTTCGGAACCTGCAAGAAGTCCAGTTCTACTAATGTTGCCATCTTAGTTCTTTTGAAACCAGATTTGCCCAAATCGCGAAACATTTTCGTTTCAAATAAGACGTATGTAGAGTAGATGTAGTCTTCATCTGTTTCCTAACTACTCCCACTCCCATGTTTCGCTAAATCCACTGAAATCTCATTTCTGACACCTCTACTATTTCGTATATTTTACGTCCTTTGCTACCTTTAAGGCTTTCGCTTTATAGGATAATCGTGACGATGACGATGCGTGGTGAATTATTGAAATAAAATTATTATTTCTTTGTGTATGTAATTATTAATTTTTATAATTATGTAAGTAAAATAATAACAACGAACATTGAAATAACCATTTCTTGCTGAGGCTTCGAACCTACGACACCTGACACTTCAGAGCGTGCTAAGATAACAATCGGGAAATTATGCTTGTAAGTATTGTTTTCACCCAAAAACAGTTCTACCACCTCAAAAACATTGCTTCAATCCGAAATTATTGCATTCCTGCGACAACGTATGTCAATGTCAATCTGTAGTATCAACAATTATCACAAATTCCTGTAACCGAAATAATATTATATGTGTGAATATAGAATTTTAGGTTGACATTTTTAGAAGGACAGCGGACCCCTTGACCATACCCATCCCTCTCCTCTCCTTCTCGCCCATGATGTCGAAGAAGGACAAAGAGGACTTTCATAATCGCTGATATTTAGTGTAAATACAAAATATGACTTGGTAGTTTGCTTTTGCCCCAGTGTGATTTGATTTTTTTAAATTTTGATTTGGCGATTTAAGTCCACTTCATGAACAGTAATGCTAATCGGGACAGTTTAAAGTTGGATCCGAACCACTTGTGCCTCCACCGGGTATCGAACCCGGAATCCCTTGATTATAAGGCGGCGACGCTACTAACACTGCGCCATCATTCCCTAGTGTGACTGGAACCTTCAGAGTAAGATAGACCCGATTAGGCGACTTAGCTCTTTTCTGTCAATTGAATATGGCAACACTGGTATGTTTCCTGTAAGGATCACCGGCAACTGCGCCGGCTAAACAGCCCGCCTCCTCCTCCCGCCATAACAGTCTTTACCGCTACGCCAAGTCTTCCTTTGGTGTTGCCTGTGGAGCGTACCGGATCAGTCCTCCTCTTCGCTTTTGCCGGTGTCAGAAAAAATGTCAGTCTGCAATGTTTACTTTACGACAATATTACCAGTTTATGTACGTAATAATATTTTAAGACAGGTTCTTCAATTCTTTATATTTTAGTGTTACCTGCGGTAACAGCGGCTACATGCACGCCACGCCTCTGGTTCCAGCAGTGCCTGAACCAGAACGGTCATCAGTTTGAAAACAGTCGTTGACAAGGAAAAAATATTCATGTCTGTATATTCTGTTAAATTTCGGAAATAAACTTTACCTTATTAAACTCTGGCGTGTGAACATTCAAGGTGAGTATACATTTTATTGAGACACCCTGTATACGTGGCAGATGTTACGTGTCAGTGATTATGTGAATTCCTGCACTAATACACTGACTATGATAATGATGGAGTGGTTAGCCTAAAGGTCCTAGGTTCGAATTCTGAATAAGGCATGAATGAGTCATTGTGTTTGTCCGTTCTGTCTTGTCATTCATTTTTGCTGTCACGATTAGCCTTATGAAGTAAAAAGGGGATGTTAAATAACCAAAATGTAATGTAGCCAAAGAATGCTGCCTAGCTGGCTACTCTGCTTGTGGACCATGAGTCACTGGAAGACTACTAGAAAAAATCTTGAAAAAATGGAGAGGAGATGGAACTGCTTCCAGGCGACAGAAGACCGAGCGGTGTGGAGTGTAGAAGAGCGAGTCGTTCGAGTTTCCATGCAACCACTACATCCCCTGCAACCCTTCCCCTACACAACTAAGGAGGGAAAAGGGACGGCCTCCCCCGCCTCTCACGAACACCGACAGAGGCGAGCAGTCACCCACGCCTCCTGTACGCCATCACACCACCCCTATACTGTGACCAAGATCTCCGAGGAGCCCATTCAGACGGGGCTCGTAAAAGGGTGGAAGTATGGAGTTTTCACCAACGACTGCTTTTTCAGCAACCCGCTGGTGCCTACGTCCCTCCTGGCCTAGGTTGCATCCCCCACGAACCATTCACCCCTCCACAGTGTTATTTCTCCCCCGTCTGAAACCCTCCCCCTTCCCCTACCCGAGTCAACCCTTTAAAGAAATGGACCCCAGTGTTTCATCTGGCCCAAAAACTGGCCTCTTGTAAAGGGAGGGATTTCTTAGGCAACGAACTACAACTTTTTTTTTGTGGAACCTGAAAGACAGAGCATTTATATTAGTCCTGTTTATGAGATTGAAAAACAATGTAAATTAGCAAGTCACTTTATTTTGTTAATAATAATCACTTCAAGAGGCATAGCTCATGACTTTCTTTTCCGTACAATATAGAATATAGATTGATTGTGTTGTCCGTCTTGCTGTTGAGAAATCTTGGCGCTACAGATGTCACTGACACGCGTTTCTTCACTGACCTTCGGGTGTAAACAGTTAACAAGTAACATTTACGATAAATATGCCTTACCTTGTATCCTCTGATAATTCGCCACTAGAAAAAAAACACCAGATAAATTTCCGGCAATATAATTAAACTGCGTTGTGAATCCTTACTGTAAAAAATCTGGAGTTTTACAAATCAATTGTTGAAGGTCATTTAAAGCTTTGTGAAAATCCTCACTCATATGCAAACTAAGTTTGGAACGTTTGTCGTACGTCACTGAAACAAGAAGTTGAATTACGTTTTTATACAGAAAGAAGTTCCTGTCGATTCGGTAGGAACTCGGAGTCGTGGTCGACTTTATATCTCACCACCGAAGTTCCCCGGTTCGAGTCCGTGCATGGACATGGCTGCTTTTCTTCTCCAATCTCATCTGATCATCACTCGTCCTCATCGCAGCGATTAGCCAAATTGACAGAAATACGACACGAATTAGCAAAAATGCAAATGGAAAGCCAGAAGTTTACCAATATTAATCTCACATTCCAGTAATGGAGAATCTTTCCCAACGTATATACAACAGCTCTGATCGTATTAGCTAAAGCAGGCCTGGGCAACCCGCCGTATTGGTGGAAGAGCGCTTTCGTATGCACGCTTGGACTGTAGCGTTGTACGAATAGCGGGGAGAAGGAGTCGGGCGAGGCAAGAGACTTATTATAATCGTGCAGTGGCAAAACCTTCGTCATTTGATTCATGAGTAACAGTGCAGGGTGGCATTGTTATCATGGCAGAGGGAACAGCAGGTGGTTCCATGGAAGGGGGGCGCCTTCTCTGACACTATTTTTTCTCTCAACAAAAGATACTTCCCCACTCCTGCTCTGCCGCTTGAGGTGCAGGCGTTAAACTCACACTGCACGAAGCGCTCACTGTCTCCACAAGGGCAAGCGAGTTGCTCAAGCCTTAGTTTAAGCATTGCAAAGAGACAGTCAGTTGCGTACCTAGGGTTGGCATGACCATTTAGTATTATTTTACAATAGCGTTTCATTACTTGTTGTATGAACGTTGGGTCAAAGGGAGATTATAACCCCCACCAATCCCCACCCTCTGGTCACTCCTCTCAAAATAATAATCTAATCTCCGATGGCGTAGTGCAGTAGCGAATCGTGACTTTCTCGGAGTGTAGGAAGAAGTTATGATAAACCGAGGAAGATTTGAAAAATGCGTTCATGTATCGCTTGTACTATCCATTGCATTTAGAATCTTAGCTCCAAGCCCATGCACTTGCTCCACACTTTGAACTCGGAAATATTTAAATGTGAACCTATAAAATCAGACGAAAATAACATTAACGAAATTTCAGAGTTTGCAAGAATTTCGATTTTTTTTCCCTCCCTGTCGTCGTGTGGATTGACGATAATAAGTGCTGCTTAAACTTCGAAATTATGCTAAATGCTTCTAAAGTGTGCTAGGATTTATTATTAATTATTTTTTTCGGATAATTGTAATTCTGCATCTAGTTTTCTGGAATTTTGAACTTTTGTTACTTATTTTTAATATTTACGTAATAGTGTAAATTTTCCTCCAAAATTGTTAACAATGGTGCAACAAACAACATGGGTTAAACATAGAACTTAAAAATGTTTTTTTAGAAAATTGTTTACACCCAACTTTCTACCGATTTCCTATCATAAAACCTCCTGAAGAACTAAATCGGGCAGGATGAAGAAAATATAAGAGGATGGATCGTGAAATGGTGTAAAAAAGCTTGAAACTGGGTCGGCATACTTCCTTTCCTTTGAAACATGTCCACTGGTGAAGTAGAAATAAGATTTGGACATAATTTTATTTTTATTTCCTGAAAACATATTCCTTTGAATTCGATTTCCCTTTCCCATAGACTGGCGTTTGCAGATTAAGCTAGATTTTACCATTATGCCAAAAGCAGGGTGCTAAGTGCCAACAAAGATCGAACTGTTTTTGGTTTAGTACAATTAGCTGGGGTGGGCATCCTGATTGAGGAAACTCTTGTTGGTTCCTCGGCCCTCGGCGATCTCTGCAACCCTTCACTGCCCCTTCTACTCCTCACCAATCTGTCTGTAGGATGACCGCCGATTTTCCTCAGCGAGCGGCAGCAAGCCTGTGTCTTTGGGCTACTGCTGGAGAAAGCGAGAGCAGTCAACTCTTGACAGTAGCTAACCTAGGCAATTGTACATACATTGTGCTTATAATACATTGTGTATTATAACACGAATAAAACTCCTAAAAAGTAGAGAACTGGAAATAAGTTCAAATGAACTGTAGGAAGTTCCTCACTTCCTACGTGGAAGAATCGCCCCTGGCGTAGTTGCAACGTCGTCACCTTGTAATTAAGGGGTTCCAGGTTCGATGCCGGTTGGAAGCACTTTAAACTATAGGTTCAGTCTCGATTTGTGTGTTCATGAAGCGGACTTTAAACATAAACTGAAACAAATCTAACAATAATCTGATTTAGCAAAGTGTGAAATGATTGACGGTTAATATTTCTAGTTAAGGCCCTCCTGGACATTTCGTCTGAGCTATGATATTCCACATTCTGAAAAAACACACCTGTTCAAAATTCCTTCCAAATCACTCAAAAGGGTATTTTTGTGTTTTAATTCCTCTGCTGTCTAGATATCTGCGACTGATAGAAAATAGCTTACGGTGACACGATATATACCTAACAGTTTCTGTAAAAAAGGAACATGAAGTTTCGACAATTAGGCTAACACTGTCCAGAAAGGCAATTGAAACTGCCCTTTATGCGGCTTCAAATAAATTAGTCTGTATACTCCTATGATGTTCTTAATATGTCATTAGAATGCTGTATTCTACAAAGACACAGAACATGTTTATACTAAGCATGCTGTTAAGTCAACAACGTTAGTAATTATAACAAGAACACTGGAAAACTGACAAGCTGAAAACATATACGGGAGCGCATTAAATACATGAATGCATTGTGTAAAGAAAGTGAGTCCTGCCTGTGTAGTGCTTATTAGCATGTTATCAAAGAGCAACAGAGAGAATATAAAATAAGTGGTACTCACCAGCCCTGTGTGAGTCTTCCGCTCCGAAGAGGCAGCACTTGGAGTCTGACTGTCGTTGTCGTCCCTGTGTCACTCTGTTTCCTCTGAAAAGGACAAAGTCAGACGCAAATGAACTAAGTGCTGTAATGTTATTTATTCTCAGCTAAAGGTGAATGCAACCAGAATTTATCAATAGTCTAGTTGGCTACACTTTTTGACACAAGATGTAGTGCAGGTGCATCCCAGTGTCATGCTGGTGCAAAGAAACTGTGTTCAACCAAATACACGATAAGCGGTGTTCAAGTTCAGAAAATTCAACAAATGCCTGTATGTTGCTTTCATCGTTCATTTGATTGGTTAGCACGTAACACGTGACCATACGCCTCACTGTACACCGATTCAGAACGTAGTGCAAATGGCGGAGACACTAAATGAACTACGTGGCACCAAATTAACGAAGCGTTGCACTTTGTAACCAACTGAACGCGCGAGTCGAAAAAGTGCAGCTGCCTAGACCGGAATAATTAAGCCAGCGGCCTTACGTATTCAGACTGTCATGAACTATAGGAAGAATTCACAGACGCTCATACTAACATAAGACGGACTAAAAAATCTAAACACTTTTGTACTCACGTCCCTCTGTTTAGTCTGAAATAAATAGTCCAAGCAGCAAAACAGTATAGTTTCCTGATGTCTTTAGCGAATCGATAACCTCTTAATGTTAAGTCTTGATTTTACAGATATCGGACTCGTCTGGTTCCCGCCTCGCTGCCGCAACTAGATCTTTCTAATCCAAAAATATGGTCTTTATTTTCATTGCTAGACCAGCATTTTCTATATCGAGGCGTGGATCAAACAATCAAAGCATGCGTTAATCATGTTAATCTTCAAAGCTTACCTTCTACTGACAGACATTCCTCTTGGCAGGTGCTATATCTTGGATGTCTTCTTCGATGTTATTGGCTTGTTTGACGGCATAGCCTGGTTAGGAAGTTGAACTTCTCCATCATCCAGCACACATAGCTCGTTGAATGTCTGACGTCATAGCCTGGTTAGGAAGTTGAACTTGGGTTGGATCATCCAGCAAACACGGCTTGTTGAAGGTGACATAGCCTGAGAAATAGAATGTAAGTTTGTGTAGAAATTAAATCATTCTATTTTTTTGCAATATTAAGAGCTATCTAAAATGTATAATTTTAGTTTCCCGACATCTGCAGGAGAGATCTAAATGTGATTTCAAAGTTTTCGAAAGAATGAAGACGGCCTCCGTGGCGGAGTGGTTAGCACAGCGCGCTATCCCCTCAGTTAAGTAAATAAGGCACCCCCCCATACTGCATTGTTTCCATGTTGCTCCATACAACCATCTTCCCCTTCCCATACTAAGCATAACCTCAGTTAGTAATTTCCACTTCGAGGACTGGAGAGAGCAAAAAAACAAACTTATACTATTAATATTATATACTCTAATTACCTTATATTCTTTGAGCTGCATTTCAAGATAGACTTAGATTTTAATAGCGTTTAAGTATGATAGCTTCTATGGAAATATTTAGCACACAAGTATTGTTGTCTTGAAATAAACATTGTCTTCAGTATATTGTCGCAACAACAATACAATTGAATCGGTGAGACCAAGAAGGGAAAGATTCCGCTCGACCTTACTTTCGGGAAATAAGAAAAAAACTCATAGAAACCAAAACTAAAAGCCGGATGAAGAAACTTACAATTACAAACTTATTCATCATAACCATAATAACAATATTCCATAAGTGGTTTGTTTTTAAAACCTTTATTTTAGCTCTGATATGTATTCAAAGTATTCAGCCCACTTTGTTCAAAAAGTGGAATCTTTCCCTTCTTGGTCTCACCGGTTCAATTGTAATAGCCTATTACCAGACGTCTTAATTTAATACCCCTGAAATACCTTTTATACAAATGTTTTCTGGTTGCAACGGTGGTTGCGTTTTCTAGATCAACCTACATGAATGGATATGCACAGCCGTCCGTTTCACTTACCGCCAGGCTTTGAGAAATATGCCATCGTGGTGGTTTTAGAAAACTCCACGGCAAAAGTCCTAAACCATTTTCTAAGTACATGGTGGCTCATGGTCGATTTACGCAAACGCGGCGTTTTCAGTCGTCAGTCGATTTAGACATCCATATTCTGTATCTGACATCGGTGTTCGCACCGGGGGGGGGGGGGGAGAGGAAGAGGGGGCAAGAAGGTGCAGTTGCCCCCCTAATATGCTTACTTCAATTTTACAATCTAATTACCGTTATCAAATAATATTATGTTCTTTAAAAATTTAGTATTTTCAAGCCGACGAATGTTCCAAGCACTTACGGAAGGGGAGGAAGGTGCAACATTTCCCATGAAATTGAACTATCCAACTTCGATCTCTAGCGAATTCCTTGTTCTTACACTCCTATACACTTTAATCGTTGGTTGTGCTACGTCTATGTGTTTGCAGAATAAAGTGTCCATGCACTGGAAATCAGTAGCGGCGATTGGGTATCAAAAGTGGATAGGGAGCGAGTAAGGACAGTTCATTATTTCTTTGTGGACACTTTTCTTTCACATTCCAGATGGAAGAAAATATGTTTAGCCTTTTAGGTGAAAGTACAGTTGACAAGGGAAAGCCACCTGCTAGAATGTTCCAGAACAACTTTCTAATAGTCTGGAGGGGAGTAATGTGTGTGTATATATATATCGTCCTGTTTTGTACCTTGTTACATTTGTACTTGGTGCAGAGTCTGAAGAAGACCTTGCTAGAAGGTTGAAAGGTTACGTTTAGTTTATGTTTTAGAATAAAATAAATTTCTGCCTTAAAGTGTTCCCCTGTGCATAGCACCACGCCATGAAGGCGTATAGGGGGTGTGGGGGTAACGCCCCACACTTTCTTGATCCGGTCGTGAGTGGGGGTGATGTGATCAGCCTTGGTCAGCATATTGAGTTTTTCTTTCAGTCCACTTTATGCACAGTAAGGCTAATCGGGACTGGGCGTACAGCTTAAATTGAAATCCGAACCACTATGTGCCTCCTCCGGGTATCGAACCCGGAATCTCTTGATCACAAGGCGACGACGTTACCACAGCACCATCGGGGAGGCCAAGAGGCCGTAGTGGGGGCAAAAAGTGTGTGAGGGACAACTGCCCTCCCCCCACCAAATCCTAATCGCCGTCACTATTGGAAATGAATAAATTGTGTGTGGTTGTTTTGAATCTGCTGTACGAAACCATGTTTAAATGTTAAATAGTCTCTGAACCACAGAGAGACGAAATAAAGGAGAGGGGAGGGAGAACATTGGTGCCACGAAAGTTTAAATTCTTCTAATACAGTGATGTTCGGTTGGTGCGGACATACTCTATATACGCCCGTTCCATATCCATCAATACAATAAAACAGTGAGATGAAATGAAGATTTTCTTTCTCCGATTTAACTTTCAAGTCTTTTGCCCCCTTAATCAGAGGGTATGCGCACGCCTATGCTACCTGATAACTTTAGTAAAGTTGCGTGGAACTTTTAATGAGAGTGAGACTGTGTCAGATTGCCTCCTAATTATATTCTTTAATCCTAAACTATTCTGTGACTGGCAGAATTGACGTCAATTGGAGAGAAACCCTGATGTTCCGTTTTCATTGAGGCTTGTACCAGTGTACAGCCTCAAGGCTATATGCTGAGCTGAAAATTCAAGCACATTATATTTAAAACCCCATGTTTCCAACTACTTTCCCATCTTTCCATTTTTGGCCATCTGCGTTGCCATGGTGTCAGACTTTTGAATCACCCTTTATATAGGTATACAGACTATCAAAAAATGAACTATTATTATTTCATGGGTTTAATCTGGCACTATTTTGAAGCCACCGTTGAGTTCTGGAACCTCCAAAACATAGGGTTTGATCCGAAAAATGACCACATAGCTGAAAGGGTTATTTTATTTACTTTTCACGGCACTGCCATATTGACCGCCATATCTACTATTGTATGATAAAGTGGTTCTTTTTAATTTCTTGTTATCATAACAGGGAGTTATAAACTAAAAATTAGGTGAAAATATGATGCAACGAATGATAAATAACTATAATGAAGTAACAGGTTTCAGGAATGAAATTTTCGTCATGACCGCCATTTTGATGACGTCATTACAGAAAAACGAGGGCTTAAAAATTTAGAGTCTGTGGCGTTATAGATTCAGGAATGAATGTGGTATCCGCACGCAAAAGGGCACGTTCTTCGCGGAAGTGAAATATTCCTCCACTTTCCCTTGCTTTCCAACCACACTATAGCTCTTCTCTAATCTTACGGCGGACGACCTACATGCTGGCAAGAGAAGTGGGAAGCGGAGAATACGCCGCAGAGACCCACCAGACAACAGCGGTGGCGCCGAGAGGTACGACGTTGCGGGAGGAGGTGCTGCGTGCACCTCATTCTACAGGCTGCAGTATTTCACATCGCGCTGGATTGGTCGTTTCGCCGCTCCCGACTGCCCTTGCCAGCATGTAAGCCGCCCGCCGTAAGACTGGACATGACACATGAGCTATAGTAAATGCTGTTGGGACAAAGCAATTTGTGTGTACCATATGTCAGGATCCCCCAATATTATGCAGCACGTGCGTATATTTACACTGATCCCTATTGAGCCGTTAGTGATCCGTTTTACCCTTCAGAGCTAAATGGATCAAGTGCAATGCGGAGAAAATATTTTTTAATAAATTGTATTATTAACGTCTGGTTCATACCATGAAACTACAGTTATTTTTGGTGTAATTTTGTATCACTAACATTATTCCAGGGGTGCCCATCTCCCCACCCCCAAGGCCAATGGCGCATACCCCCCAAAATCATGTCAAGCGTCCCCCCAAATCAAATCATTCGCGCCCTCAAACCATATCGTAATCCCCACAAAGTATTTAATTACGACAGCGTGTCTACCGAAAGTAACCATTTCTTAGCTTTACTGAACACACGTATACTTGATCTGCCCCTCCTCCCTAAACAGGGATGCCCATCACTCAAGTTCACCCCTAAAATCGTTGATCATAATCAAGATTATCGAGAATATCGCTTGTCTTGTAATGCAGCTATAGTATAAAAACTTCACACTGACCTCATTAAAGTGCCAAACACGCATGCTCGCAATATAATAATGCGAGCGAAGCGAGCAAGAAAATTTTTTCATCCATTTCTTTGCAGGTTTTCAAGAATATTAATTTAATGGGGTATCAATACTTTCTTAAGATCCATTCCAGAGATAGCTATTTAGTCTTTTCCAGCTTCTCCTTTGGCACGTTCGGGGTCGAAAATGATAATGTTCGAACTCTCTCTCTCTCCACTACAGAAATCCCTTCACAATCTAAGATTTAACACTTTATAAAGAGCTTTCTATCTCCCCCTTTAAAATTAATACTCAATCCTTCCACCAAAATTTACATGCCAATTTTAGACTAACTAAAATACACGCCATAATCTAAGACTGTCCACCCCCAAAGTTTAATTCAGAACCTCCCCCTTCCAGAACCCACGTTTCAATTAAGGCCTAATATGTAAGAGTTGGATATTTCTCCCCCTTTTTCGATAATACCCTTAAACACTTTGCTTTCTTCATATAATGGATTAAATATGGTGCATTTAAGGTGTAAAATTTTTACATATGTTTTGGAAAGAGATGAATTGTATATTATTTGAAGGGAAAAAATCCCCCCCCCCCAACTTTGATGGCGCAACTTGCACCATAATCACCTCCTGTGGGTAGCCCTGCATTATTCGATAGGTAATAAAAACTGTTGTAAAGCAAAAACTGATCCGTAAAGCCCAGGTCGCAATATAGGCAAACGAAGCAGCTGCAGCTGCTGCCAAAGTCTTCCGAAGTGCTTTCTACCTTATATAGGTCAGGGACCTTCAGAATGTGTTTCATTCAACAGCGCCGACTTGTCAAAATTATCGGGAGGGCTCTGATCATTGAAATAAAGGAATGAATGACTCACTCCCTCCCTTTTAATTATTTACATAAATGATAACACAAATCGCAGGAAAATAATTTTACTTTTTTGTTCTTGTTACAATTTTTTACTTTTTAAATTTAATTTTGCAATAATTAAAAAACACATAGCATATACACTAAAATATAAAGTGACATACACAACAAAAACATATGAACATGATTTCAAAATAAAGCAAAAATTGCTCTACGCACTGGGTTATTTTTATGAACTTATTAACGAGCTGTCTCAGATACAAATTATCAAGCACAGTTTGATGTATGTGGAGTACTGTACCGCTAAGCTGCTTAGTCTCTTCTGCCTCATTGTAGATCTCAAATATGTTTTCGGTCGGCGAAGAGCACTGAATTACCTTTTGACTGTGGCTGTCGTCACTGGCACAGTGCGGAGGAGCGTCATGAATTTGGCAACTTCAGGCAGAAGTTCCTGGAGGGTGCTGTCTTCCAAAAGAAACTTTCTTATGTCACGCATGGTAGTTAGGACCACTTTCTTCTGTTTGGCGATATCACCAAGCATGGATAGATGTAAGGAGAGCCTATCGGCATCCAAATCTTGGCGAAAGAATTCTCGCGTTTGCTCAAAGTTTGTTGTGCAACTGTTCACAGCTGAGATGCATTCTTTCTCTACGGCTGTTACTTTTTGTAGTCCTGTAGATTCATGTCATTGTTTAACACATTATTTTACTGTGTCACACAGTGTATATTTATTTTTATTTCTCTTTTGGAGTGTAGAACTTGTGAGGTTTGCCAGCATCAGCCCTCCAAAGTTGATGGTCTAGAACATTTCAAATGTGTATTTAAAGTTAAGTTCATGTGGCACAATTCAGAGTAAACTTTACAAGTGAAGCAAAATAATACATTATTGAGGGGCTCTGCCTCCACATCGTTAACATTGGAGGGTCTCGAGCCACCCCCAAGCCCCATGGAGTCGGCGCCTATGGTTCCGTTATTTCCTCCTTGAGATTTGGCAGGATGGGTTGATTGATTGAGTTGACAGGATGGAGTAAGAGGGAACAAGCTCAACACAGGCCGTGTCTCAAAGGTGCAAGAACGTACTTGAAGAGAGCATCCTCCGAGTATGGTCTTGGAGTGGGCTCTTGAAGTCGTGGACTGGAAGTCTTTCGAATTGCACTTCGACTGCAGCGCCAAATACGATCAGGAGATAAAACTGAGTACTCGTTGTTTTCCCCACGTTTTAAACACTTGTTTTTCACCATAGAAATCACGTTGCATTTTCAAATGTTCGTACACATACATTTCCACACATTGGAAGCACTTTAACCAAGAACTTGCTGACCCATAACGTATATTTAACCTGTATTGCTGGCTTTCTATCTCCGCGATTTTAAACAAACGAACAACGAGTGTGGAAATCACGTGACCGAGTCAGCTTCCATCTGCACTGCGAGATATGCACTTGCGTACTCCTGTTCTTGGCGCTTTCGAACTGTACTAGGTGACGTCACTTCCGCCAAAACCATGCTTCGTACGTACTTTCTACCTTTCGGACAGAGCCAGAGTCGATCCCATCATTGGTGCATGCCGTTCTCACACCGTCTCCCCGCAGAGAATGGACACAATACTAAGTCGGCTTCTCATTGGACATTGCCGTCTCGCCCATAGTTCTCATCTGCAAAAGTTGGACCCTCCACTCTGCATTGTATTTAATGTTATTTTAAATGTTCGGCACATTCTTATGGAATGCGCTGTTTTTAATGTCCTCAATTTTTTATTCTTCTCCACACCTTATCGTTCATGTTGGGAGGAGATGGCAATGTTTAACCAATTATTTTAGATTTCAGAGAAGCACGGATCTTTTACACTGTGTCTAAGTAATATTTTATTGCCTCCTCATCCTTTATATCACAATATTCTCATGTTTTTTTTTTTTTCTTTTTATGCAACTTTCATAGACATAGGTGAAAGCTTGGGACCTAACTTTGGGGAGCAGAATCTAACTTGGGGGAGGGGGCAGAATTAAAAAGTGTTGAAACCCATAGAAATATCATCCACGACTATTTTGATAAATAACGGTTACATCTGCAAAATCATAACAATTTTGTTACTTTACTCTCTCAGGTTTCAGTAGATTAACAAAAGTACCATTACGTGTAAATTTTCATAAACCTGGACATTGGGGGGGAGGGGGCAGTGTGCCCCTTGCTCTCGCCACGTTAGGTCTATGCTCATACACATTTAAATTTCCACATAGACTTAAAACATTTAAAATCATTCGTGTTACAACGTGCCAGCACATACGTTTCCACTACATGTTTTCACTTTAATACAAGGTGGCGCAAAATTCAGTTCCCCAAAACAGTCACAATCACGCTACGTTTGTCAGTTGCACACCATCTCCGAAACCATTCCTCACTAAGCGAAATTGCAAGCCAACCAGGGCTGCCCACAGGAGGGGATTATGGCGCAGACTGCGCCATCGAAATGTTTGCAGGGGATTTAAAATAAAATAATATAGAATTCAATATTTATATATTTTTCTAAAAAAATATATAAAAACGTTTACTCCCTAGGTGCACCATATTTAATCCATTATATGAAGAAAAGTAAGTATTTATAGGCAGGGGTGCCCACAGGCGAGTTTATGGACGCACATTGCATCCACCCATTTTTTGGGGGGATGGGGGATTTTTTGTGATGGAAATTTGATGTGAAAAGTTCAGAATTGGACACAAGTAGAATTACGTTATGAACTAACCATTGCGAGTAAATAGCAATTTGCAGATGCCAAGGGAATTGTAACAGGTAATATTATCTGGGGGCAATGCCTTAAATTGACACGTAGAATCCTCGGCGGGGGTTGTTGAGAATTAAACGTTGGGGGGGAGGGACAATATCCAACTCTTGAATATCAGCGTTAAGTCTTAGATTATGACGGGAATTCTAGTTGAGGGGGAGCATTAAATTTGAGTGGATATCAAACTCTTGTGTATTGCTATTACGTCTGAGACTGTTGCGGAGAATCTGGTGTTCAGACTGAGAATTATTATTATTTTTCTTTGTAGGGGTAATATCTACTCTTCAATAAATCAGTATTGAATATTAAATTTGAGGGGGAAATATGAAGCTAATGATGGTAAATCTTAGATGGTCAAGGGCCTCCTCGATGGCGTAGTGGTAACGTCGTCGCCTTGTAACCAAGGAGTTCCGGGTTCGATAACCGGTGGATACACATAGTGGTTCGGATTCCACTTTAAACTGTAGGTCCAATCCCGATTAGCCTTTCTGTGCATAAAGTGAACTTAAAACAACAATTCTTAGATGGTCAATGGATGTCTGTAGTAAGGGGAAGGGGTCGAACATTATATTTTAGGAACTACATTCAACGATATGGTATGCACACGTTTTCGGTGCCGAACGTCCAAAAAGGAAAGATGGAAACTATGAAAGTATTGACACCCCATTAAATTAATAACCTTGCAAGCCTGTAAAGAAATGCACATATTTTTTTTTTTTGCTCGCTTCGCTCGCAATGTTGCATTTCTAAAGTGGTGAGAAAGAAAGATATGTATTATAGCTGGCCCGCACGGCATAAAGGATATTCTCGATATTGATTAATATCATTTCTTAAAATATAATGCTTAGTGTAACGGCAGTAACGGCGATTGGGTGCCAAATTTGGAGAGGGGAGGGCAGTTTACTTTCCCTTGGTAGACGAGGCCGTAGTGCAGGGGCAAAGTGGCAAAACGTGGGGAAGGCAACTGCCCTCCACGTCCCCCGAATCGCCGCCACTGTATATTCTCGTCCCGACCCTAGGCATTTCTAGCTAGACGTCTCGTGAAACAATAATTTAATCTGTCACATGAACAAGTCAGTGTTTGGTTAACAGAGAACTGCAGTAAATTATTTGGTTTGCCCAGATTGAATTTTCTATTTTAAGTTGTGTAACAATTTGTGTTAAATACGCAAATTGTGGGTCTTTAAAGTCTAATTGTCCACCCACAAACACTGTTTAAATACATATTCATATAATTTACTTTATGACATCTAGGTTTCCGCTAATTCGAAATTTCAACAATTAAAAAAATATGGGAATTAACAGGTATTCAAATAACAATAAATTATTACGTATTCATCCAAACTATTTTTGGGGGGTAATGAATGCACGTTCTTGGGGGAATATGGACACCCTGATTTGGGGGTGCGGTTCAATAGTGTCAATAAAATTTTAAAAAATGTTACTTTCAGTAGACACGCTGTCGTAATTAAATACTTGATGGGATTATGACATGATTTTGGGGGGGACGCATGACAGTGATTTGGGGGTGATGCGCCATTGGCCTTGGGGGGATGGGCACTCCTGAAGGCAACCCCAACCTATCAGTGATCACGAAATATCACTATCTGTGAACTATTTCAATCATTATTTCCTCATTAGTTCCATTGGTCAACTGACTTATGTCACCATGTACTTCTACAATTCGGACTTTAGATTCTATTATACCTTCAAGCCCGACCCTGTGGCCGAGTGGAACTATTGAACCGCACTGTCGACCTCCGTGGCGAAGTGGTTAGCAGAGCGCGCTACAACGCCAGGGGTTCTGGGTTCGAGTCCCGGGTAAGGCATGGGTATTTGTGTTCGTCCAGTTGATAAGAAACAAAGAGAAATGTAAGAATTGAAAAGTGTAAAAGTGAGAAAAAGAGTGAATGGTGGGGGATACCTCCGGGTAGGGGGTATTTCCTTAAAAAAAAAAAAAAGAGTGGTTAGCACATCGCGCTGCGACGCCAAGGGTCCCGGGTTCGAATCCCGGTCGGGCTTGGTTGTTTGTGAATGTCCATTAATCAATTTCATCACTCATCCCCATCTTCGCAAATTAGCCAAGAGGCACAAAACGCGAAGTAAAATAAACTAAATCAATCAATCAATCAATATTATACCTTCATACATTGAAATGCAACACATTTCAGCTACTGCTACAATTCATGAATGAGAAACAACCTTTGAATAGAGCTTTATGTTCTTCATAATATTCGAGCCTCCCCGATGGTTCAATGTTAGCGTCGTCGCCTTGTAATCAATGGGTCCCGGGTTCGATTTCCGCTGGAGGCACATAGTGGTTCGGATCCCACTTTAAACTGTAGGTCCAGTCACAATTAGCCTTACTGTGCATAAAGTGGACTTGAAACAACAAATCAATCAATCAATCAATTCATAATATTCATTAGTCTCAATTATTGTTCCTTGGATATCTAGATTTGCCAAAGGCGTACGGTTTTAGCATTCTGGCTATAAGTTGATCTGAAGTACGTAGATGAACAACACCTCCAAAGATAATTTCTTTAGTAATTACTTCCTGGTCATATCCTCATTCCAACCTACTAACAAGGTGTAAAAGTTATGATAATATAGCCTATGTACAACTATTGTTTTTAGGTTTGAACTTGGAATGAAAATATTCTAATTTCCTCCTCTTTCCACATTGTTTTGTTTAACTTTTGGCATCGATTGTGTAAAATAGTTGCAGAAAACATTAATGCTGTATTCTCGTATGAAAATCAGCATTTTCAAACCTCTTTAAGTGAAAAATTTCAAAAAAATTGAGTGATTATGAACCATAACTACGCTGACATATCAAGATTTAAGTATTTTTCTACTCGACTTCAGGTTTTCACGTTGTGCTCTTTTTCATATGTGGATAATGCAACACGTTTCGCGAATTTTGGTACTTATTGTGTTTGATCATTAATTCTTGGTTTGAATGAGTACAGACTATACGTGTAATTATAATACAAGCTACTGACTTACTTTCGTTTTCTAGTTGATTAAATTTTGGCTTTGAGATTTGTAAAAAGCCAAACAATTCTACAAGTATTCACACACATCAACGTTTTTCTTTGCCAATTTTGTAAGCTAAACTCTACGGAAACGACTATCACGTGCGCATTGTTGCACTGTTGTATTATCGTAAGCAGTGCCGGATCTACAACCCGCAAAACCCAGCAGTTTCCGGGAACTTGGAGACAAGTAAGCCTTTAAGGGCCCTCAGCCATTGACATAATAGAGGGTTCGTATGTGTATGTAAAAAATAAACGTAGTTTCAAAATGTAATTCAAAATGATGTTCCCGATTTCAGTGTCTATTTATTTCAATGTAATGATACGTAAATGACTGAGATTACACACACAGATAGAAAAACTCAAAAAGTTTTTCCTGGCATATTATAAATGTTCTATGTGCGATCCATGTGTTACACGACACACATCTAGTCTATAATCAAGTTCCTGCCACACTCTTCCTAGCATGTCAGGGTCCATAAACCTTCCTGTTCGAAATGGCACAAGAGACATTCAATTTTGGAGAATCACGTTCATATTGCAAAACAGCATGTGACTTTTCTGTTCCATGCACTGTTGTAACTTTTCACAGAAAGACGCCCTCAATCCCAAGTCTTTCGGTTTCAGAGCTTGCACCACCTGTAGACGATACGGCTTCATGTCAAGACGTTTCCGCGAGACTCGCCAGACAGTTTTCTGTTGAATACCGAGTTCTAGACTTGCCAGAAGGTGGGTCAACCCCAAATCTTGTTCGGAAATGCCACGGAACAAGACTTATTGGTATGAAAATCGAGAATGCAGAACACTTTCTTCTGTCCAGTGGTAGCCATTTTCCTCACTGTGACTAAACTGCCTCCTGGTGGCCGACAGCGCAACTACGAGTTTGCAATAGAAAGAAAAAATAACTTTTTGGGATTATATTCCATAAAAAAATTACATATGCAAGAAAAACTCATTACCTTTCGTATAAGAAATGAACGAAATCGGGAACATAATTTTGACTTACGCTGTATACAGCATTAGTTAAAGTTCCCTGTGCATATAGCACGGTGCCATGAACAGTGGCGGCCGCCCATAAGGGCGATACGGACGCCGCACTGCCGTGTGTAACCACAAGTGAACAGACATTACATTAACATCTATGTATGGTTTTCGCATTATCTGCATTGCAAATATTTCGTTCCTCACAGATCGTTGGGTAGTCGGTTTTGTCTTTTTTTATCGCGCGTAGTTGTGAAGTTTGCAGGCCACTGCGGGAATGCGAGACTTGACTCTTGCAGCGAGATAAATCTTGCGCATGCACTTTTCGTCCCTGTCAACATTCTCTGGTGAGGCCGGGCGAGGAGCGAGGCGAGGCAGTTGGGAAGAATAACACGCATGGGAGGACCATAGCTGGGAGGTCGACGGTTTTCGTCGTCCGAAATCCCAGCTCCTACTGAAGCTGCCCTCTCTTCCTGGAGAAATGTAAACAATGAAGAGTTGCCCATGTGACATCTTTGTCTGTAAGCGACTGTGTGGCTGATTGTTGGGGTGAGATGTGTGTGTATCGGTGAGTTGAATTTGTTTTGTTACTTTGCACCATAATGTTGCAACTCTACAATTGTACGTCTAGCTCTAGCTGCAATACTACCATAACATTGGTGGCCGCATCTAATACTCCAACAGAAAAGAAACACAAAATAACATAATTCAATCAACTTCACATCATTTCTGATCCTCACTTTGTTCCATATATCCTGGTATCCTCTCTCCCTTAGAAAAAATCCTGGGCAAGGGCCTTGTAGCAACATATTCAAAATAAATAGAGATAAAACACGAATGCTAGATTGATTGATTTACTTTATTTCACTTCGCTTCTTGTGCCACTTCTGGCTAATTTGCGAAGATGGATGATATGATGAAATTGACGAATGGACACTCACAAACATCCATGCCCAGGCCAGGATTCAAAACCAGGATTCGAAACCAGGATTCAAAACCAGGACTCCTGGCGTTGTAGCGCGATGTGCTAACCACTCCGCCACGGGGACCGGCACGAATGCAAGACTAATCACATATATTTTATTTCTCTGTGGTATATCTATCTATCTAATATATATAGGCTATAAACATATTTTCGTATCTGACCCTTCCCTCAAAAAAAGCCTGGTTACGGGCCTGCTATGTAGGCAACTCTGTTTTCTTATCTGTCAATCATCGTCATCTTTGCGATTAGCCAAAAGTGGCTAATAATAAAAAATCAATAACAATAAGCTTTTTGTTTTAATAAAACGAGGGAGATTTTAAACAACAACGTCTCTTAGCGAGGATCGAACCTGCGACCGCTTGGAGTCTAACCCTAACTAGAACTCCACGTCCTTAACATACATCGGAACAACAATTTTCAGTATTCTGTCGCCTCAATATTGAAAATGTTGTTCGAAATTTATATTTAAACTTTCAATTTCATTTTGAGATCCTTTTTTCTTATAATGTAACAGCTTTCTAAGAAATAATTTTCAAAGTGGTGCAGAGAAACGAGAATGTACGAGTTATTTCTTCAAACCTATATTTATGATTAGACATTATTATAGGAAAATATTCAATATTCAACACTGTAGGACACCTGTAATACAGTACTGAAATGGACGAAATTGTTGTGTATTGACGAAAATTTTATGTCCTGAAAAAACTTATGGAATGTTATTTGTTGTTATGTAAGAAAAATAAGAAATATGCAAAAACGTTCGCAGACTGGTGAAAAACTAAACAAACTGAAAAATAGATTCATAAGACATCACGTTAACCCGAGTGGTTGTATAGAGACTCGTAGGAGCTAGATGAAATCGTTATTTTTTTCTTTGAAAAGAGTCACAATTCTTAAGATCGACCACCAGTCGTTCCTCTTTCTTAGTATCTTATTCAATTCACACACATTCTTTTAATTTAGTTTAAAATAACAAAGATAATATTACGAAATATTGCATATGGTGTTCACGTAAACATCTGAAGAAAGCGTTTAGAAAATAACCCGCGGCGTGAGGGACAGGCCCTACCTATTGACTGCCGGCCTCATTCATTATCTTATCTATCTAACCTCAAGATGGTCTTGACACAATCCTGCCAAGGTGGAAGATCAGCCAACCAGTTACGGGGTGACGTGTGGTCAGCACGAGAAATCCCCAGTTGTTGTTATAGGTTTCCATGACCGGGTTACGCTACTCACTTGTAGCTCCCCAATTTCCTCACGATGGTGGGTGGCTGAAATTTCAGGAGAAAAGTTGTTACCCTCCCCTTTCCGTGCTTACCATCAGAAGACTCCATCCACGGCGCGTCCCGTAGCTCGAGCCCAAAGCCTGACATCTTACACCGCACTGACACGGTATGGGAGAATTTGGAAACTATTTTTATTAAGTTTAATTATTGGTAAGTTTTATTAGCTGCATATGTCCCCTTATGTTCAAATAGGTTTGTTACTTGCGTTATGGACAATCGCAAACTTTTTGTTTAGTAGTCAATACTTGGTTTTAAACTACAGAGAAACGCTGGTAGAGTTTCAATCGTATACTATATACGTAATTCTACGTTTGGAATGGAAACGATGAACAAAATAACATGTTTTTCAAGGGAAGTCACAAGCAATACACTATTACAAGCCTGACTTGTTCACGTTCAAACGTGAGTCAAGCGTTCCAAGTAGTGTTGCCCACGAGATGAGACGAGACGAGACGAGACTTTGGTCTGTCTCGTCCCGTCTCATGAAAATGCTGTCTCGTCTCGTGTCTCGTCTCGAAAATATTCGTTTGTCCCGTCTCGAAAGGTTCTGTCCCGTCTCGTCTCGTCTCGTAAAAGTGATGCGGGATATCATGCCAACAAAAGTCAAAAGTAGCAGAAACACAATATTTTTCCGGAAAGTGGGATAATGCTCTAAATATTTTACCCATTGCGTGGTGAGAATAAATAAGGTTCGTTAATCATGAGGACATTAATATTAAAAATTCAGTTTCTTGGTTACTGATTGCTAGGTATCTTTTGAAATCTACCTTGTGTTTTTTCTCAATTCCATACAACTGTCTATCCTTTTGAAATGTTTTCCCCTAGATCATCCTTCTATCTGAATGTTGAACTTTCGTGCACTATGAAAATTTACCTTTTTTCTTTAAATTCTAAATTATTATTATTATTACATGAGATGTTACAAAGACGGTACAAAAATAGTAATATAACAGCACGAATATTAGCTAATATCTAGCTTACGTGTAGATAAGATCGCCAAAATTTGCATAAAAACAGCTGTCCTGGCAAGGAAATTAATGTCAAGAAAGTGATGAATTGAATATTTGCTGAATAACAAAAAAAGGATGTTAAATCCAGTTGACGAAAAAAAAAGTTCCTAATTAATATTTCTGTACATAAATCTTCATTGTGATACTGTCATTCAAAGCCGAATGATCCAAATAGAATCCCTGTTTTCTAGTACGTTCGGCAGGAATAAGTAACCCTCGATTATGCTAAACAAATATATTTTTTGTTAAGCTTGAGCAAGACCCCAGACGGATGCAAGAAGCCGTTCCTGCAAAAGTGTCTGTTTCACGAAGCGAAGAAACGTGACAAAACCACCACGTATGGAAGGCAAACCTGCATTTATTTTATATCGCACATTTTCAGATCCGTGTCTCCTGAAGTTATAAAAATCCAAACTTCAATGACTTTTTTAGACATGTTATAGTTGAAAAAAATATGTTTAGATGCACCAAAAGTGCATAATTATCAGACTATGCATATAACGTGTTATTGGAATCAACCTGTTTGTGTAAATTGGATGCCTCCCCGATGGCGTAGTAATAACGCCGAAGTCTTGTAATTAAGGGTCCTCGCGTTTGATACCCAATGGAGGCACAAAGTGGACCGGATCGCACTTTAAACTGAAGGCCGGTTCGCAATTTAGCCTATTTGTAAATCAAGTGGACTTAAAAAATAATAATACAATATCAACGTTAAGAATATTAGAATCCACTAATTCACCCGCAGGTAAGTCAAATTTCACATATCCCTCTTCATCCTTGTTCATAGACTTCCTGCAATACTCTTGTGCATGTGTGTTGCATCCCACCAGGTGCGAGAAATGTGAAGAGTTATTCTTTCCCTGTACTGCGTTCTTTCTTTTCATAAGAGTAAGGCTAAATTCTCGTTTTATCTGAACTTTTAAAAAACGTGGAAAATACTTCTCTATCTTTAAACAACCACCCTTTCTCATGTATGTGTAAAATAATCCCACTCTGTCTCAGAAAACTTCTTCCTAGAATCAAATGGCGGAAACAACTCTCAAGTCTCAACAATTATAAATTTATGCTTAAATTTCCTATCATTTATACAAACAGTAGCACATATCATGTCCTTTGGTGCAACACTGTCAACAGCTAATGTTACTTTACTCGTCCTAATAAATTTACTTCCAACCATTGACGGCGCCAGGGAAATGTGACGGGGTTGGGGGCGGAAGAGGGCAACAAAATATTGTTGGGGTGCAGTCACATTAAAACCCCCGAAAACACTACGTATATAACATATATATACATATACAGTGTGCTCGGAAATTCACCTTACAAACTCCTAGGGCTAGTAGAGGGGACCGAGTAGACAATATTTGGAATAGGAACCCATGTCCGGAGACGTACCGTCTCCGTGCTACAACCTTGACAATGTGTCGGATGTGCCTGTGTTGGTATGCAACCGAGTAGGCAGTACATTACGTCAGAATATCACCTGATGACACGTGACGTGTACCCTGCCGCGGTGTCCTATCTGTGACACAGGTGTTATTGTGATCAATGAATAGTACGTTTCTTTTTTGTTCCCTTGGCATGGTTACCAAATAAATATTTGTTTGTATTATGAACTGAGTCACACGTCATTCACTTCTGTACCTTACGTAACACCTCATTTTACATGGTTGTAATAAATGATTACACTTTAGGTCATCAGGTGATCTTCTGACGTCTTGTACTGCCTACCCGGTTGCATACCAACACAGGCACATCCGACACATTGTCATGGTTGTAGCACGGAAACGGTACGTTTCCGGACATGGGTTCCTATTCCACATATTGTCTACTCAGTGCCCTCTATTAGCCCTAGGAGTTTGTAAGGGGAATTTCCGAGCACCCTGTATAATAATAGTTATAATAATAATAATTATTATTATATGCATGTATGATGTTTTGTGTTTGTCCCTTGTTTAGAGTGGACGTTTACTGCCTAAATTTTCTTGATTACGAGTTTATCTCCATATGATTCTATTTAATAAAGGCATTCATTCTTTTTTATTCGTAAGTTGCGTTGTCTCGAGTGGCCTATTTCAGTATTGGAAGACATCATAATTTTATAATTCATCGTCTTTCTTGGGATGAAACTACTGATATAAATATTTAAGTTATAAGATAATAATATAAATGACGAAAAAATATGCTTGCAAAATGAACGTGACGTTGGAAGAAATTAATCTTCTTAAGTATTAGAAACAATGAAAGTCAGTTAGTGAAGTGCAATTCTTCTGTAGGAGAATTCTGCTGAATGTGCATTGGAGAACACATTGCCCACCTTTGGTACGTCCAGGACTTGACATTTCTTCTCAATGTCAAGGACAGCCAAATGAGGCAGTTTGCATTCAGCATTCTGTTTCGAGTAAGCCTTTTAAAAGATTTTGAGGACGAAAAGGTTCTTTCACATTCACACGCTGCATTGGAAACTGGAATTGTTACAGAGAATACAACTAGAGTGTGAACCTTGTGAAATGCCAATTTATATTTTCCTAGGATTTCAAAGAAATCGATTAGGTGGAGTACTTCAGTGCCATCTTCGTAACGCAGAAGAGTTTTGGGCAAAATTTGTGTTTCACATTTCAGGGAAATGTTATCACAGGACAAAAAATCTGAAAAAGAAATATTGTGACCCTGGCATTACTTACTCTTCCTCTACCACTCCAACGTATGTCTGTGCTACACAATTACAGACACCTACGGAGTTCGTGGGAAGAAGTTCTTCGACTTTGATATGTACGAGAAAGAGCGAACCTGCCCGCCATGTGTTTTGAATCGAATTTTAAGTGTAATTTGCATTTTAAGGTTCAAGTTCAATACATTTCCGAATAATATCCCCTCATTTTGAAATTAACTTCAAGAGTATCGAAGAAATTCCCTGTGTTAAGGTTTGCCTCAGACTCATCATCTCAAAATTCAAGTCCCTGAATAGTAAGAAACCGCGATGAATCCACAACAACTGACATGTAGTGTCGGGTTTTCTCCGATCACCTTTGGTCCCGGGTTCGATACCCAGTGAAGGCACTTTAAACTATATGTTTAGTCTACAGATGATGTTTTGTGGTCCTCAAAATATCCGTGATGTTTTAAAACCATCCACATTCAACGCTTTCTAGCAGTTCTTAAAACTGGTTAAAACTTAGTTTAATCGCGACGATTACAGGACGTAAATGAATGAGGAATCACCTATGCCCAGGTCAGCGCTGGAATCTTGAACGAAAGTCGCACAACACATTCGAATATATACTAAAACAAATTTAGTCAAGTTGGTATTATAAGCAGGAAAGTGATATCATGCAGAATACACCACTTTGAAAAGGTGAAAATTGTCATACTCTTATAAATGAACTCTCTTATTATTCGATATTTAATTACGGACGCCGCACTGCCGTGTGTAACTACAAGTGAACAAACATTACATTAACATTTATATATTAGCTTTTACATTGTCTGAATTTCAAATATTCAATTGCTTATAGATCGTTGGTTAGTCGATTCTGTATTCATTATTCCGCGACAATTGCGAAGTTTGCACGGCACCGTCCGGGGGAATACGAAACTTCGAGAGAAATCTGGCGGGGCGCCGTCCTCCCACTTTAGGAGACGTAGAGCATTCTCAGACGCGGTCGCGAGGGGTAAGAGGATTAGGAACTGGGGGAATAACACGCGCGGGATCTCTGGCTGGGAGGACGGAGGGTTTGTCGTCCGAAACCCACCCCCTAGGCGAAACTGGCCCTTTCTCCGGAGAACGGTAAACAATGAAGAGTTGCCAGAAGTAGTTGTATTTACTGTACTATAAACCCGAGAAAGTATGAACTCTCCTCAAGCAGGTTTGGCTATACTTAAAACTAGCTCAACATGGCCATATGAGTTTTTTGTTCTAGTGTGAAACCCCGTATAATCCAAGATTTTTGTAAAAAAGCCCTCATGGATTCCATGAGAAAGTATGACCCCCTCAGATTGATGAGGCTACACTTATAAAAGGCACTTCTGTGAGATTGTTGTCCATAATTTTGTTAAAAATATGCCCCTCTTGTGGCCATACTTAAAACTAGGCCACCCACACATACATACACATATTTATTTCTGGTTTAAGTTCAATTGGATACCAGCTTCAATTTGTTTATCTAATATTAAAACAATGTAATTCTTCTAGAATTGCTCTGTGACCCGCTCATTTCTTACATCATAAACATATGATTTTTCACCTATGAGAATGACACTACAAATGGTGTCTTCAGGTAAAGCCTCATGGAATTCACAGATAATTTTAATGTTTGTTCTGTCATTCACCACAACTTGTTTCCTTTTTGAAGCATTGATTACAAACATGGGTCTCCGTGCTTTGAATTCATCTGGTGTGTAATACATGTCAGTACTGCCAGTAGTGACACGCTTGAAAGCCGAAAAAGCCTCATATAATTTAAGAAAATCATCCTTGGAAATGTCTAAATTATAATTTTCTCTAGGAAATACCTCATTTCTGCCATTTTTAAGATATATGTTCTTGATGTTGCAACTATCAAATCTACTTGAATTTTTTTCCTGATTATTGTGTCTTCCAGTCTGAAACAGTACCACCACAAAATCAGGCATGTCGTATTGTATGCTGGAGAATGAATTTGTGGCATCAAACTCATAATATGTGCCAGATGCGGGCTTCTGTACGCATTGATATGTGTAAAATTGCAGAGGAATCTGTGGATTTTTTATTATATCAGCTTTGTATTTAAGAGCGTAACTGGCCTCATATTCAACAACCGGGATTCTTAGCTCCATAGTCTGAATAATGCATTTGCCTGCATCTGGTAAGGTATTAGGCAGAGCTTCTCCTGTAGTGTTTAATGTACTGTACCTCATCAAAGCATTATTATCATTTGCAGCTCTTCTAAATGTAATTCTTAACCCGCCCTTCCACATAATATCTTTGTAATCCGAGAAGAATCCTGGCAACAGGCGCATAGGGAACAGCACTGTGTGGTTTTTAGATAATATTTTATCACCAGCCTCAAATCCACCTATTTGATAGTATGAAGCCTCTGTTTTGGATAATTTTAATGTGGCCAAAGCTGTGGAGGTAATGCCGGGATAATCTATTCTGTTTATAACAACGCCATGCTTTCTGATCTCAATTTCAGAGAACAGATGCGGCACAAAATTGTCCACCAATCTTATATTTGAATTTGCCGGATAATCTGTTCCATCGAGCTTTACAACATCAAATTTGATGTATAGATCTGCTCTGTGGGGGTGTATAAAGCCATCCCCTACATCAAGATCAACCTCAATCTCTGTGTTGGGTTGATTTAAATTTGCAAATGTCCTCCTGTTTGGAGGGAATGATTGTAGCTCATAACTCTCAATATTTTCCATTGTATGTATTTTTATTTAAATGTTAATCTCTATGATAGCAGTTGTTGTGGCTCCAGCAAAATCAACTAATTCTTCTTTTTCATTAGTGACCATCAACTCAATATAATCTATTCTATTATGGCACACAGGAAAATATAATGTTGGGGATGGATTGTAGATGATGGGCTCCATGAATTCGGAATTAGGTTTGAATGTTGCAATGATGCCAGTTTGTTTGTGAGTGCCTATGCCATTTGATTTGGTGATCATACCCTCGGCCACATTACAGTGAATATTCAGAGTCTCTATGGCTAAGAATTTGGGTATATTCATAGCAGTGTGTTTGATGCCTGCTTCAAGTTTTGTGTTGTTCTCAAAGCCTAACAGCTCTCCTATAGTACCCAGATCCACTGTTTCTGTAGCAGACACAATCTCTACTCTGTGAGTGACAGAATTTTGACTTAAAACTATACCTCTGGGTAATTGAGCATTTAGAGTGGATAGATTATATTGCCCTGGAGTGATGACAATTTTTTGATCCCCTACTGCAATTGTGTTGTTGTGGTGTGTAATATTGGGTATCAAGTACATACCGTAAAATGCTCTGAGAGCTATTGTTTTGGGATATACTATATCATCATGTAATTTGAGTTTCAATATTGAATTTTGGCTGGTGAGATGGAATACCCCCATGATGTTTCAGATACCACAAGGCTTTTTGAAAATTTTCAATTGATGGTTTATTTATTTGAGACAGATATCTAAGAACAGATAAACACAGATGTCCGCAATTAACATCTTTGAAATTTTGAACACGGGCATTATTGTAATAAAAATTAGCTGATTTTAGATATTTTATTAAATTTTCAGGAGGAACACCTCCAAATGAATCAAACACAAATGCCTTATTGTTTAAATATTTAAGATAACAAATCCAGTGAGTGCCCTGATTTTTGTACTCATCCAAATTAACAATGCCACACTCTTTGTTGAGTGGTTGTTCTGGTAAAGAATCAGACATGTACACACCCCTAAAATGTTTGATGCCCAGTGGCTTGATCAAAGCTTCAATATCTTGGTTTGTAAGCGGGTCTTGTTTTTTTTAAACTTATTCATGGCTCTCTTAACACCTTTGCCTTTTTTCTCCATGGCCAGGTTATGGCGCTTCTGCTCATCTAATTCTGCCCTATTTTTCTTGGCATCTATTACTGTTTTTGCTATGGCAGCTGATCCCCCGGCCAAGCTCCCAACAGCCCCGAGAGCAGCTAAGATGGCAGGGATGGTAAATATAAATCCACCCACATGTGATTTTTTTCTTGATTGCTGTAATTTTTTTAATTGGGGGGTACTAAGCAACAATTTCATACCATGCCCCTTTGCAAGACAAGAGCTTTTTTTCTTGAGCTGCTTTTTGGTCAAAAGACTATCAATAGTTTTAAGAGATTTGAGACCTGCATAAGGTATTTGATACATAACACCCTTGGCCTTCATTGTAGGTTTATTATATACATATTCACAACCCCCACCCCAGTTTTTGTTTGGTGCTCATAGCTATGGTGGTTCCCAATGCTGCTATTTTTTCACTCAAAGAAGCATCTTTGCTTACAAATCTACCATAATGCAGCCTCTTCTAATTTCTTGTCTGCAACATGTCTCTTGTCAAGATCAGTATGTGTGTTGTATGCTATGTCATGGTCTCTACAAGCAGCATCTAGAGGATTTACACCAGGATCACCTCTGTTTAATCTATGATCCAATTTTGTGCCTGGACCACAATACTGATAGCCTGGAATATGTAGTTCAAATGGCAGCTTGTTTATAATGTCATTAACCAAGCCCCGACCCTCAGAAATATTCCAAAATTTAGGTGGTAGAGTATTAATAATTTTTATGAGATATCCAATCCCCTTAGGGTCATTCACTATAAAATTAGATAATTTGGTGCTTATCATGTCCATAATTCCAACTTTTTCATTGTAAAAATTGTGGTTCCCAGCATTTTCCTCCCCAGCTATCACCAGCAACCTATCTACAAGTTTCCTGACATCATCAACCCACACAAATTCTTTAGGCAGGGTGTTGTATTGTTTGATTCCACTGCCAGTCTTGATCTGTGACCATATGGGCTTGATTAAATTGTTGTATTTTGCTCCACTGCTAGACTTGACTCTTTTTTGTGTGGGATCATTGTTCTGGTATAAAGCATCTGATTTTATTAATATTTCTTTGTAATATTCATAATCTTGATCTGTATAGCTGCCAGGCCTTTTCCTAGTCATCAGTTCCCACAACCCAGGTGTGCCGGGATATTTAACAAAACCACCTTTTTCTCCGAGACGAGATTCTGAATAAACAATCAGATCATCCCCCATAAAAGTTACTCTGAAATTGCCAATTCTATGTATGATGCTGCCATCAAGCTCTGTGTCAGCATATAAGCCAAAGACCTCATCTTTGTTGTCTTTAGGTGTGGTTAAATATTTTTGAGCAAGAAGACCCAATTCAATAGGATCCTGAGTAGCTTCAATTCTTCTAGGACCAACAGGACTAGGTGTATGAATACTGGAAAGTGGGGTGAATGGATAATCTAATATGTTCCTAGCAGCTACAGGCACAAGCTCTGTGATCAAATCTTGATTTTGCTCTGTAACAGTTTTGATATTCTTACCTAAATTATTAATAGCATCAATTACAGGCTGTTCTGTTTGTTTGTGTTTTTCATAAATTCCCCGGTTCTCTGATTTCCATCCCTTAAATCTTTTTACAAGATAATCTCTTAACTTAAGATCATCAATGATTGGCCTTTTCATGTTTATTTATATATGTTTCAACGTCTAGAAAATCGTTGATTTTATTTCTGTATTTGCCACTACTGGGTGTTCTTGTCATATCAATTGTGACAAACCCATAACTGTCCTGGTTCCAGCACCTGCTGCAAAATTTAGAAAAATCATTGTAGCTCAAGTCCCCACCTACATATTCATCATGTATGTGTTTGAGGTTGGTATGATCTTGATGAAACACACATATAAAATTGCTGTTGTCTCGGATCAGCTGCTTCGGTATTTTTGAAAAAGTCTGTGCCAGGTAGAAGCAATCAATGTTTTTGTGTCGGCCCTGTGTAAAGAAATTTCTAACCTTGTTTTGATTATCCAGTATAACGTCATCAAACACAACAACAGAATTATCGAGACATTCATGGAGTGTCTTAACATCTGGTTCAAAAGTGGCAATATCCAATCCATCATATAGCTTCATCAGCTGCTGATATTTTAATTGTTCCAAGCTCTTAGAGAAGACATACAAGTGCCTGTTTTTCCAGTCTAACCAGTTGGGTGCCAATAAAAAATTATCAACCATTAGTGTAGTTTTACCACAAGCAGATGGCCCAACAATAAGACACCTAATATTATCAGGCAGCAAGTTGCCATTTCTCTTAATCTGCTGTTCAGGTTCTGGCAGCCTCTTTATAACATCCCAGGTGCTCATATTATTATTTTGTTTGCATCGATCCAGCTGTTTTCCGGATGACCCAGCCATTTGACAAATAACTTGTTGCCTTTTCTGCGGATAATTTTTTCTATGAGATATGTGTCAGGCTGTTTAGTTTTGCTGAGCTCTTGTTCATAGAATCGGCCTTTGAGAATTTCTCCTCGATGATCTTTTATTATATATGTGTTAAGGGTCCCGGGTTTAACTTGAACCACTGTAAATAATTCAGTGCTCCAGTTTCTTGTAAAGCCTCTTTTGAATAAGTGCTTATATTTGCTGATTCTTACTTGATCCCCCACCCTGTATTTGGCTTTTCTTGTTGTTGGCTGGTATCTAGGATAATAAACAGTGCTGATCAATTTTTGCTCATCAGATGAAGTTACTTCAGAGGGTTTCATGTTGATTGTGGAATGGACCGAGTTGTTATATTTATGTAGAAGTTCTGGAAGAATATTAAGCCATTTATAATTACCTTGAAGTGTAAATTGTTTATACATAAGATTTTTTAAGGTTCTGTTGAATCTCTCTACAATTGAGGCTTTGAGGTCACTGTAACTCGAGTAATGTTTTATTGCCTGGCTTTTAATAAATTGTTGAAACACTGAATTATAAAATTCTTTGCCATTATCTGTTTGCAAATAGCGCGGTGATCTTCCACTCTGATTGATGATTGTCCTGAAGGCTTCTGTAACACATTTTCCAGTCTTGGATTTGAGTGGCACAGCCCAGGCAAATTTTGAAAATGTGTCTATTACAGTGAGTAGATACTTGTAGCCCTTGTTGATTTTGTCTAAGTTTTTCAACTGCCCACTTGCCATCTCAATCAAGTCGCTCTGCCATAAATCATCTATGCCCTTTGTGACTACTGGCAGTCTCTTATAATTATGTCTGGCCTGTCTGTGTAGTTCATCAACAATAATTTGTCTAGACATAATATGAGAACAAGAATATTGCAACTATGGGGTGTTCAGCAGCTGAGACTGCAGGATTTTCTAAATATAATTTGTCTCCTATTTGTATTTTAAATTCCAAAGTGCCATCATCTTCAGTATAGGCTGTTTCTAATGTATCGGGATCTGTAAAATCCTCTAACTCTACACTGGTGATTTTCACTTTGTTCTCAGCATTTGTTATTGATAAGGTAGGGTAGTGGTGTGCCTGTGGCTGATGCCAATATTTGATCTTGATTGGTCTCAGTGTGCCCCCAACAAAAAATTGGTAATAAAATTGTACAGGGGACAGCATATATATTTTGCCACCTGGTGTAAATGGTGAATCATATTCTTTGTTGGGGACGCTGTACAATTCAAGAATTACTGAATGTTTTGGATTCTCGATTATGCCTGTTATTTCCTTTTCTGCTGTAAGCAATCTGCTTGTTACAGATTCAAGGTGCTCATTGATGGTCCTAACAACATCATCGTGGCCTGGCTTGATTTTTATGTCCACAACAAGTTTCTTGTATTGTTGCACAATCTCTTGAAGCTGGGTGGCAAAAACAGACAGAGCATTTGCTTGATTGGATTCCATGGTCCCTAGCTGTTGCTTGATATTAGCTACAATTTGTTGCAAATTTTCAACAACTGCCAATTTTGAATTTTGAGCAGTAAGATCATGGACCTGTCTTCTGATATCCTCAAACAGGGCATGCAGTTCATTAATATGTTGATTGGTTGGTAGAGTGGCCACTGTCTGAGTGAGTTGTTTGATCTCTGTCTGGATATTCTTGATATCTTCTGATTTCAATATCCTATTCACTGCCCTCTTAATATTTTTAAGTTCCTGTGATGTGGGAAGATTTGATACTGTATTTTGCAAAAATTCAAGTGCCAATTTCATATTGTTTAATTCAGAAGCATCAGCCACATTTTGCATAGCATTTTGGAGCAGGGCTATATCTGCCTGAGAGGGTGTGGATTGTTGTAAAATTTCAAGTTTTGTTTGAATATCATCTATCAAGTGATGAAAATGAGATAGCTCAGATTCGGTGTTGAGGTTTTCAAGCTTTGTGATTTGGTGCTGGACACTGACAAGGGTATCTACAATTCCAGGCAATCGGGATTCTAGCACATTTGCCAAATCACTTTGCACTGCTGCTATTGTACCTTCAAGATGGGTTATGGAACTTTGAATTTTTCCAAAATCTTCATATGTTTCAAGTTGCAGCTTAATATTTGCTACACTCCGAGTTATTGCATTCAAAGCATCAGAAGATGGCAAGTTGTTCATAAAATTTTCAAGTGTCTCAATTTTTTCTTTAACCTCGGCTATGGCATTGTTCAGAGGGTCCAGATTAGGTATCTGGAGTGACAGAATCTGTTCTTTTAGAGTGGAAATCACTAGATCAAAATCTTCTTGTGATTTTATGCTTTTGACAATTGTTTGGAGCTGTGCCTGGACATTATTTATCTGCTCTTCCAATTGTTGTTTCAATTGCTCAGAGTTGGTGGCCTGGGTCTTAAATTTGGCTTGAAGAGCTGCTACAGCTTCTTCTAAACTTTGAAAATTATCCAATGTTGCCAGATCAGTATATTTTTGAAGCAATAATTTGAGTTCAGAATCAATTTTAAGAAGAGGGTCCATGCATTGTGATTGCAAATTTGTAATTTCTAATTGAAGACTGGCATTGAGTGTGGTCTGTAAAGCTTGTAAATCACTTCTTAATTTTTTGACTCTGACATCAAGCATCAGAATCTCATCACTGTGATCTTCATGTCTTGTATGGCCAAATATATCATTAGGCATTTTTGTTTTAGTGGTTATTTATTATAGAGTATCTGATTCTTAATTCTATAAAAAAGGGTATGAGCTTGTCATATGACCCAGGGACCTCAATATATAAGCAGTCACCAGCAGAAACAGTATAAACAGTGCCAGAAATCATGTTTGAGTGCTTAATTCTATAAATATTTCTCCCTACTGAAATTTTAACATCACCCTCGGGGGTTGTAATAAATTGCAATTGCCCACCTACAGGTAATTGGTAATGATTTAAATTATTGTTAAATATGTACAATGTTTTGCCTGTTTCATCATCATTATCTGTAAATATGCTGTTCAGATGAATAATTAACAAGCCACTCAGTTTAGACAGCATATCAGGAGAGGCTTGTGGTGTTGGCAGCTCCATAATAGCCTGTTTTTTGAACCCAAATAAGTTCATAGGCATGTTTATTTATTTCAAATCATGCTCTGTCATTGGGCATTGTTTCCCACTTTTCAAATCACAATGCCCCATGGTAGAGTATGTATGCCACATGATAAAATGCATCTCTTATCATCATGTGGGTCCAGGGCCACTTTTCTTACAATATTTGAAGTCAATAAGTGATCCTCACTCTGAATTCTATTTTCTGATGTTCTGATTGAACTCTGGGATTTGATGCAATTTTCATAATCTTCAAATTGGAGATCTTTTTCAACAGTTACTTTGCCAATACCCTTGGCCTTTTTGACAACAGCACTACATGTTTTAAAACTGTACATCTTGGCACTTAACCCAGCAAATTTCACAATAACATCACCAAGTGTCTCATCTTTTAATTTGCCAGGCACCTTTTTGTTGTGGTGGTGTTGAATCTTTGTATGTTCACTGGTATCAAAGTATTGAAACAATTCAGGCTGTGACATATCTTGATAAACATCTTCTGTTTGAATATCAAGAATAAAACTATCCGTGTCCATGTACAATAATTTTACACGATCACCATAAAAAGGTTTCAGCACATCATAATACAATGTTAACATATGTAATTTGGACGATTCCAATATCACAGCCCCTACATAAATAGGTTTATCAAACTTGATTTTTGTTTTCATCATGTTGAAAAGTGCCATGTGCTCATCATAAATTCTTCTATAATTGAAGTTGGGCTTTGCAACCAATTTTTTGCTCCGGCTGGGGTCAGTAATTATTTTAACATCGGTATGTTTCCTGACATTTTCAATAGTTTTGCCATACACTGAATTCACCATCAATTTAAACAAGCCCTTATCAAATTGGCTCTTTGCAGATGTTCGAAGCTCCGTGTTTGTATCAATGTATGGTTTCAACCATTCTGAGTGCCTGAACCTCAAAACTTTTCTAACTTTGGTCACTTGAACACCATGTTTCATCAGGAACTGGAGGTTTTTGTAATATGTGACATAGCCCTGTTTCGGCTCCAGTGTCATCATGAGCTTCTTCTGTTTAGAGCCAGGTGAGCACTGAACCTCGGGAATTGGGGGCAGATCAGAAAATTTATTGTGCAAATGATCTGGAATTATCAGATCAACCTCTAAGAAGAGACCATATTCACTGTCATCAAAATCCTGAAGATCTTCAATATTGTAATTTTCAACCCATTCAAGCCCTGCATATGGCAGTTTTTTCATCATGGCATGACCATAGAGGCTGTTGGCATCTACATACACTATATAATTTGATGGCCGTGCTGGATCATAATCAGGCATATATTTGTTATTTGCTCTGGCATATCTCTGGGAACATTGCACCATCCCTCCTCTTATACCTTTCTCCATAAACAGATACATATCTTGATCTTGGATTAGATCCAATTGCATTTTAGTATTCAAAAACGTTGCGGCCCATGCTAGGCCCGGAGCACTGAAAAAATACACTGGGTCCAGTCCATAATTTTGCATGGAAGATTTTCTGAATGCCTGCAATATATCAGCTAAGAGGGTGACATCAAGTTTTAAATATGCCATGTGATAATCACCAAATGTCTTGCATTTTAAATTGTTCCACATCAACTGAGCATGGTGATAATCATCATCAGTGATTCCAGATCCTCTGATTCTGCTGTAAAACTCTTCTTGTGGTGGCAAAGAACACTCATCAAATTTAGAAAAATCTGTAACATAGTCATATGGATATACACCCTTCCGCCTAATTAATTTCAGGTCCTGATTTGGAAACAATGCACGTGTGATTTTCAATTTATCATCAGGTAATTGAGTGGCCAGTGTAGCCAGGCTAGCAGATAAAAATCTGTAAGAATCAAGAAATCTTATGTGAATAGGAACACCATCAACTTTAATTATCTTGCTAATAGATATATATTTCTCATCATTTTCAGCTAAAATATTTAAATTCTGCTTCTCAAACCCCTCGTACCTGATCAGATGATGGAAATCATAATTGGATGCTCCATGGCAAAATATGGGGATAAATCTTGGTCTCTTGATCTTAATATTACAGCTATTACACAGGGCCTGTTTATATCGACCATCTGTATGAGAATGGTGATGTACCTTGATATTTGTATCTGAAAATTCACAATCACATACCGGGCATTTTTCTGCATTGTTGAAATCTTCAATCTGTTCCTCTGTTAAAGGCAACATAGGCTTTGATTTTAATAAGATGTTAGATGCTATGTCACGGCACTCATTTTCTATTCTATGTGCAAATATTTTGATGGCATTTGGTCCCATGTATGAATCTTTTTTAGTAACAACACCATCCTGTACAACCACATAACAAAAGCTGGAAGGTTCATGTAGCTGGTATGGTGTACTTGAAGATTCCTCGGGATCTGGATTGCAGAATGCAAGAGATTTGAGATTTGATTCAGAATCCCAGACAATATATATTGGGTGTTCCAACAAGGCTTCATACTTTTTGAATTTGCAATTTTCACTTGGATTGGGCATCACCATATGAACAGGTTTATGGTTGCCACAGTATTTCAGATGCTCAATTAACTTGTTTTTAGCAATTTCTGCACTCTCTTCCCGAACCCCTTTTATCATTTTTTGACCATCAAATACAGTTAAGCATCTTCTGCACAACTTGAATATTGTATGAGTTTTGTCTAGTTGTTTTCTGACTAAAGCTTCAAGATTATGTATCAGAGTATAATGATATGTACCATCCTTTTCAATTAAGAGCAGATCAATCGGAATTGCAGATTCATCATCAAGTGTACTGATTCTGAGAGGATCTATCAAGCAATTGCCAGTTGAACAAGTAAATACATTAATAGATAATTGTTTGCCATTGATGTGCCTGGCCTTTTTTTCAAATTTATCAATATTCTGAACTGACATTGGATATTCCAAACCCTCCATTGCATCGTCAAAAATATGTTCATGCTGTTTGTAATAACTTATTCTCTCAGGATGCCTTGAAACTAGAAACAAAGCAGCTAATATACACCACAGAAAACATTTCTGGTCGGTATTTTCTATATTAACCACGGCTCTTGTTTTTGATATTAGCAGGTAATGGCACATAAGTGGAACCTTGTAATGGGCTGAATTCAGAAATATTAACATATAACTTGTGCGGAGAGCCACATAGGCTCCATCCGGACTCTTTTGCTGCAAATTCAGAGTGTTTAATATTCAATTGATCCATCAATCTGCTTATTATTGTGTCTAAATTTGCATTTGAATATACCGGTACAGTTTCTGTTATGTGGGGATGTGTAAATTTTGTAGCGTTTGGCTTCTTATATTGTATAAACAATTTGAGAGAGAGCTTATAAGAGCCATTTTGTACATTTAGAATTGCCTGCACTTTAGGATTTACACTGTTAAAGAAATTCTCAATGCCACATCTTGGCTCTGATACAAAACGGTGATCCCTTAATTGTCCGTTAAAACTGCTACGGATGGGTTCATAGCGTGGCTGCTTTGCTGCTCTGGCATTAAGAGGTACTTCGTGCCTTCTTTTCAGACCAGATGTGGATGGTTGTGCAGAGCAAGTATTTTTATGTTTATATGTGAAATATTCCATGCTATATTTTCTATGGCATTTGGGGCAAATTTTTGTGGGAGTTCTGTATTTGTCTGGGTTACAAATCTTTTGATGCTTGGCCCAATTGGGGCTGGATATATTCTTATTGCACTGATTACAATATTTTTGATTCGGCATTTTTGCTGTTGTTTATTATATACAATTTCCTGGGTTTCAATTCAAAATTCTATGCTGGATCAGTTGGGGTTCAGCACTGTACTTTGTGTGTGTGTATGTATATATGTGTGTATACACTTAATATTTTTGGCTTTGGTATTTATATACAATTTCTTGGGGTTCAAATCAAAACTCTATGCTGGATCAGTTGAGTTCAGCACTGTGCTTTGTGTGTGTGTATATGTGTGTATGTGTATTAATATTTTTGGCTTTGGTATTTATATACAATTTCTTGGGGTTCAAATCAAAACTCTATGCTGGATCAGTTGAGTTCAGTGCAGACAAAAAAACTGCATAGCTCTATGTCAATTAGTTCTTGAGATTTTGTATTTAGGAACCACTTTGGCCCCCCTGCCAAAAATTGGCTTTTATTGCATCAGTGTATATTGTCTCTATGACCTTACTTGGGTTATTCCGCCAAATTATATGCTTCAAGTCTCCTATACTTTGGTGGAGCCTGTTCAGGTTCTATCCCCCACTTGTGGGTTCCACTACCGATCCAGCAATGGTGAAGAATCTGCACTGTGCCCTGGCTTATATAGATTTACAGAGCCAATAGAAACACTGCTTATTTAAACCAATCAGAATATAACACATAATCACATTATGTCATAACCATTTAATCAATTAATACAATAGAAGTGGACCGGGAAGTAAATATGTATGGATGTGGGTAGGTGGGTATGGGGGTGTGTTGGGGGTGCATTCAGAAACATGAGCTATTCTCTAATATTTTTGCCGAAGTACTTTCTTCTGAGTGTATCCCGTTTTTCTGCTGAGCGTACATGCAATCCATACTGCAGCGCCATGCCTCACCGCCGGGGAAGCGGAATTGTCTGGAACTAATCGATCAGAATAAAACTGCCGGAGCTCTAATAAGACTCAATGCAGGCAAATAGGACTGTGCACCGTGCAATAGAACTGTGCACCGTGCGGAAAGTATCGATCCCACTGCTTTGGGGCCGTCATGCGCACATATTGTTCAAGTATTGATCTTATACCCTCTCGGTGCTTGATTTTATATATGAACAGATTACAACAAATAAACTGAATGTAACAAATGCAAAATATCCCAGTTTCAATTCAATCCATTTATCTGAATCGAAGAAACCAACAATTCACATATCCCCATATCATTGTATGCTTGCCCTATTGGTACCTCTTTTACTGTTGAGCAATTTTCTTGAAGAGGCAATTTTATTGAAAAAACCTAATAGAACAAGATACAGCGGTATGAGAAATATGTGAATTAAAGATATTTTAGTAATATACGACGTCTTAAGAAAGGAATATTCAGCTCCAAAGTACTTTGTCTAATGCTTGCTACCATTTCCCTATTACTGGCAAAAGGAGTTAAAAATATTGACATAATGAAAAAAATTGACTTGTTCCCAAGTGTTCACCGAGTTCAGACATTTGCACATAGATGGCCCTGTTGTTGGCAAAAAGAGTTAAAAATATTGATATAATGAAAAAAATTGACTTGTTCCCAAGTGTTCACCGAGTTCAGACATTTGCACATAGATGGCCCCTGTTGTTGTTGCTTATTTTTTTGGAATATCTCTAAAACAGGCAAATTTTGTTTACTGTTTTCTACAATTGGCAGTACAGACATGTATTAGACACCATTTGTAGTGTCATTCTCATAGGTGAAAAATCATATGTTTATGATGTAAGAAATGAGCGGGTCACAGAGCAATTCTAGAAGAATTACATTGTTTTAATATTAGATAAACAAATTGAAGCTGGTATCCAATTGAACTTAAACCAGAAATAAATATGTGTATGTATGTGTGGGTGGCCTAGTTTTAAGTATGGCCACAAGAGGGGCATATTTTTAACAAAATTATGGACAACAATCTCACAGAAGTGCCTTTTATAAGTGTAGCCTCATCAATCTGAGGGGGTCATACTTTCTCATGGAATCCATGAGGGCTTTTTTACAAAAATCTTGGATTATACGGGGTTTCACACTAGAACAAAAAACTCATATGGCCATGTTGAGCTAGTTTTAAGTATAGCCAAACCTGCTTGAGGAGAGTTCATACTTTCTCGGGTTTATAGTACAGTAAATACAACTACTGCCAGAATCAATGAAGTTAACATAAGAAAAAAAATTACCAACCGTTGAAAAAAATCATTCTGTATTCCATAATCTTATTCACTAATGACATAAGAGTAGAGCAATAAATTATGCAATTTCCAATTAAAGAAAATATCGGTAACTGAAAAAGTACAGACTCTTGCTTGATTTTTGTTATTTACCGTCGCTTTCTGCTACTTTTTGGTAATCACGACGATGAGGATGAGCGATGATATAATTAAATTGATGGAGGGGCACTCGCAAAGAACACACATACCCATGCCGGGATTCGAACCCAGCAGCCCTGGCTTTGTAATTCGGTATGCTAGCCACGGAAGTCGGCTATAGATTCTTGTTACACGCAAAATTATCATATAACGTTATATGCGTTGTATTTTTTCTGAGCTTAGTGAAAAGTACATTAGGATTACAATGATGTGGAGTACATCACGTAGATTTAATTACATGTTTGTTAAGCACGTTTGAAAATATCCTGATATTGTGACAAAGTTGTCCAATTTCTTTTCAAGGATGATGTTAAATAAATTAGAAACTCATCTAAACTCACAAAGAGCCGCTACAGGAACCTGTGAACTACAAATTTCTGAAAATTTGGCAAAATTGTCTGACAACCCCGAGGCAATAAAACAACCGGATGGGAAGACGATAGTATTGACACTTGTTCCATGGACTGAAAAGTGAAGCTATTTCGGTAGTTGTGTGCTGTAGTTGTGCTTGTGCAATGAACAGTGTGGAGAAATTGGTGGTGCGAAGTTTTTCTACCAGAAGTCTGGATGAAAAATAAACATAAAAATCCTAGCCCTAATTTGAAACTAGAACAAGTGTCAAAGAAGGGAGGTCGTGAGTTCACTCGCAAATTTCGCGTTGAAGGACAGAAGGATGAATTTCAGTTACATGTCTGAAGATTTCTGGTAAGTTTCAAGTTTTTACTTTCGACCTTCTGGTAACACAGATATCTCCTTTCCAGTGAGATATTTATTTTGGTGCCCTATTTCACAAATCAATTAGTCATGTTGGACAGGAAACTTTTTCTGTGTAACTTTTTTACTACAAATTTTCACGATCAGTGCATGTAAATATTCGTCATTGTGCTTATCAAGTTGTGTAAAAATTAATATCTCTTCTTCTGAATTTTCCCCTCTGTTAAACGACTAAATCTGTTAGAATTCTATTTCTTCTTCCATCTTCTTCGCATTACTGTTAAATAATTATTAATTTAAAACGTGTAAAACATGATATTCGGTAAACAGGAACGTTTCAATTTCTTATCACGTTGGCTGTTATACGAAATTCATCATTTAAACTCACATTACTAGTAGAGCAAATTTGAGCCGACCCCCGTGGTGGAGTGGTTAGCACATCGCGCTACGACGCCTGGGGTCCAGGGTTCGAATCCCAGCCAAATGTGGTACAAAAGGCGAAGTAAAATAAAGTAAATCAATAGAGAAAATTTGTGAGCTATCGCCCCTCCACTTTGGTTTAACACGAGCCGCCACTGACTTCACTGCTGATAGCCTCAGCTTCGAAATGGAAGCTTGCGTGTCGGCGAATAATACAAAGGACTTGTTTATCTTACAAGGGGTTCACTGTCCTTCTTTCATTCAAAGTCTGCCGTTTTCCATTTCTATCAGCTTTTCCTAGCAGCTGAAAAGAATCCTATATAAGTGTCCCTCGTATTAATGTTTCTGCAAAACTTCCTGTCGGCAAGCAAAGCAAATTACAGAATTTTCATTGCCCCTCCCTTGCATCAACCTTCTCCTAGGTCTGGATTTATGGCACTTACCCGCTACTGCAGGTCAACTTCGCCCCTGAACCAACGGTGTCCATTGTTCAAAGTGAAACCTCTGTCAGTGGTGAGCGGCGAAAAATAGTCTCGGAATACACCCTGGCCGTAACCAGGCAGGGGGTGCGCTGAGCTCCCGCCCCCCCTTCCTGGCATTGCTGTCAGCTTCCCTCTGAAGTTTGATAATTTGAAATTTGTTTGGTAACGAATGAAAATGTAGACAGTAGATACTACATGTATTTTGCTCAAAAACTTGGCCAAGTTCACAGAATAAAAAGAACAGATACAACATTCGTTCATCTGATTTACAGAAAGGCTAATCGGGACTGGACCCACAGTTTAAAGTGGGATCCAAATCACTATGTGCCTTCACCGGGTATCATACCCGTGACCCCTTGATTACAAAGCGACGACGCTATCACTGTACCATCAGGGAGTCCCCTCATAGAACAAAGTTTCCTCCTACGACAATTATACAGAACTTAGTTATCTTCCTTGACTTGAAATCTATTCTATTGTATTTCAGCCTCAGTATTTCGTTATTACAATCCAAGGAATAGTATTCTCCTTAAATGAAAATAAAAGCATTGGAAATAATCTTCAAACGGACGTGAAATAATCGAATCAAACCACCTGTGGAATGCCTGAGGGAAAGAACAAAAATTTTCTCAACAAAGACATTTCCGAAATTTCCATAACATTCTAATAATTTTGCAACCCGTGCAAATAATGTGTTAAAATCTTGTCATGGTTCCCTGTAAACACTAAAATCATCAAATTAGTTTTTTTCCAAATTTCCCGTATATTCTCCTCCTCTTTAGCTCTCAGCTGCGCGGAGTGGGATAATGCAAGATTATTTGTCCCTAATAATCTCCTCTTAGACTTGCTAATATCTTGGACTCCCTAATAACTTTCCCAACAACACCTCATCAATTTGTACTGCCATGTTTCCTACAATACTCGAAAGTAGAATTCTGTGTACGGTGTCAAGTGGATACCGTGACAGAGAAACGAAAATCGGAAGCGAAGGTAAAGCAAGGATGTGTTCTGTCACCCCTGCTCTTCACTCTCTATATATATTATATAGTGGCGTATATAAAGAGTGAACAAGCCGACATCCCCAAGGTGGGGACGACAAGGGTACCGGCGCTCCTGTTCGCAGATGACATGGTTCTATCTCGGAGACAAATGCCGGCCTACAAAGGGCTCTGGACGGGTTGGAAAAATCCAAACTGTAAGTAAATCTCACAAAAACAAAAATTATGGTGTTCAAAAACGGATATGTATATGGAAAAGACGAAAGGTGGACTTTCAGAAAGCAAGAATTGGAAAGGATAAAAATAATATAATACTTGGGACTAGTTTTCACTATGGCAGGGACATGGACAAGACATATGCAAGCGGTACAAGGTAAGTCTGGGACAATAACAAACGAAATAATGCGGACAGTATGGAAATTGGAGAACTACGATATACATTTTGTGGAAAAACTGTATCGTACATTTTTTATAGGGTCAATAGGGTACGGGAGGGAGATATGTGGAGCAAAGGGAGGCCATGTACTAAACAGAATCCAATGCACATTTTACAAGAGGGCTTTGCATATCAGCATGGGCACTGCAAACTGCGGCGTACTACGGGAACTTGGACTGGTCAGGGAGCATACGTGGGATATGTTGAGAAGGGTTAAATACTGGGCAACATTAATATCGAGAAGGGAGAACTCGGTAAAAGGGCAAGCGCTGATGCAACAGGTAGAAGGGGAGGAAATGGGAACATGGGCGAAAGAGATCAGAGGCAAACTATACGAAATTGGACTGGGATGGATCTGGGAGGGGGAACACGTCGACCAGGGGACATTGCAATTAGTGAAACAAAGATTAGAGGATATAGATAGGCAGGAAATAATAGCGGAATGTGAAACTAAGAGATCGCTCGAACTCCAAAGAAGGGAGTTCCGGGAATGTGGACAAGTAGCGTACATCAAGAGGGTGAGCATGGTGGCAAGAAAGTGGTTGACATGGATGAGGCTGGGGGATTGAGACACAATACAGTAAAAAACGAGGAAGGGAGATATAAATGCGTATTACGCAATGGTAATGATAGGCCAGAACATTTATTCTTATGTCAGGACACGCGCGTTCTGCAGGAGGAGAAGCTACACAACATAAGCTTGGAAAAAGTGTTCGAATCAAATGTAGTGCAAAGGAGCATGGAACTATTGGAAAACGTGGGGGTGTATTTACAAACATTTAGGGTAAAAAGAAGTGCTGTAAAGAGAAGGGATAAGGAAGAGGAATAAGTGTTAATTTACCAGAACTGCTATGTTAACATCTATACGGAATGTAACGGATAGTGTAGTCTGTAGGGAATCATAGTTATGTAATAAGAATAGATGTAGTGCGCACAGCCTATGGCTCGCACACGAGATGAGCAATAAATACTTATACAATGTTTTTCCTACTTCCTAATAACATTCACTTCTGTACAACCTTTGATGTAAAAATTAAACAATAATAATAATAATAAACCCTATCCGTCGGTCCGTTTATCTTTCCAACCTATAGAGCTGAGAATATGTTTACAAGATAAATCTCGGACTCAGATACTCCACGATGTTTTGGCACCTCCTTCCACCTTCTCTACCTGCCTTTTTACTTGATGTTATTCAGAATTGTTTCAGTATCTGGAGTGCTATCGTAACATAAAATTATTAATCTGGAATATTTTTTTAAAAAAATGGGTAGTATTGCTGTGTTTCGAAAGAGTATTGAAAATAAGTTTAGTTATTCAATTCATTCATTACTCTCTCTAGAATAGTTTTCTTTTGACTTAATACACGCTTATCAACGTTTCTAATTTAAATACTTTATTCCAAACAAACAAGTATTTCCAACTGATAAAATATTTTGCTTTTATTTTTTCGAGACATTTGAGACGAGACGAGACTTTTCAAAAGCCGTCCCGTCCCGTCTCGTGTCTCGTCTCGAAAACGAGACGAGACAGGCACAGGCATTCCGTCTCGTCCCATCTCGAATTTCAAAAGGTTTGTCCCGTCTCGTGTCTCGTCTCGAAGTCGAGACGAGACACAAGACGAGACGGGACATGTCCCGTCCCGTGAGCAACACTAGTTCCAAGGCCGTTTCTTATCTCACAACACTGTGCGTGTAGACATACAGCAGTAAACAGGTTACGAAAAGTGGCAAGAATTGAATCTGGAGAATGGTAGATTTCATCACAACAGAGCCGGCGAAGGTGAGCATTAACTCAACATGCAATAGGTACGTTTCACTGACGTCATCGAAATATATATCATGGGATGGAGCCGCCATGATTCCGAGTCTGCTAGGTAAACACATACGAACTATGCTCTATCCCGCGAATCTCTAGAGCAAGGCCACGCATGACGATAGAGAATGGGAGAAAACGAGTGGACGGAGCGAACGCTGCTGCAAAGGATGGTAACTGCTGTCTCTCTTCCCCTCCACGCAATCCCATGTATTCATTGGTCGAGCCCTCGCGAGTCACTACTTGCGCAGATACTTGCTTTCTTTCGCTCGTCCCAGATATTCCCAGGACAGAGTTGTAGTATTGAGGCGGGTAAGATTTAAGCACAGTGGTTCATTGTAGAATGATCGGTTGCTCAAATACAAGTCTCCGCTTGTCATGTAATTTTCTAATAATAGATAGACGCTTTTTCTGCATACCAACGATCAAGCCCGTACCCAGGAATTTTTTGAAGGGAGTGGGGCAGATCCGAAATGCGTTGGTTTGACTGAGTTAGTTTATTCTTCATCATTTTCTGCCATATCTGGCTAATCGCGACGATGATGATGAATGATGATAAGATGAAATTGATGAAGCAACATTCAATGTCCAGGCCAGCATTAGAACCCGGGACCCTATTCATATACCTCATCTGTGCCCATCTGTGCCCATGTCGCTGTGCTAACCACTCCGCCAAGGTGGTCGGCGAAATGCCGTTGAAGCACTAGATGTGAACACAAATGTTATGGTAATATTGCGGTTAGAGCTAAGCGTGCAACCAACGGCTAAAATGAATTGTCCATATTTCCATTCAGTCTACAGTGTGCCTATTCATGGATTGAAATAAAAACGCCACTAAGCAGATGTCAACATCTGCTTCGTACGAATATCAACAGAATTCCATCCCTTAAAACAACACAAGATGTAGAATACAAAAAATAATAAAAATAGTGATGGACACTTTGACTGCCGTTGGCCGCACAATTGAAGATTTGTAATGTTGTGGTGGAAAAGTAACGTTAAAAAATCAATTCATTCATGCCCCCCCAAATGGTTATAAAACTAAAAATACTCATGTTGTCTCTCTTCACAAGGACAAAATCGCAATTGTTGCACAATCTGAAAAATCGTCAATGTTACTTTCGTAGGTTTTTGTATAATCACATTATAATATTTGACATTTTGATGGGGGGAGGATGACCCCCATAGCCCCTACGCTGGGCACGGCCTGCCAACGATTATGAAAACTGGATCTAAAACTCAAGCGTAATTCGCTGTACGCCAGTACCAGCCCAGAAATCATAGTGCCTACGACACCATCACCACAGTGATAATTTAAATTCCTGTAAATAATAGGTAAAGGTAAAGGTAAAGTGTTCCCCTGTGCATAGCACCACGCCATGAAGGCGTATAGGGGGTGTGGGGGTAACGCCCCACACTTTCTTGATCCGGTCGTGAGTGGGGGTAATGTGATCAGCATCACGCCCCTGACCGCCTTTACCCCCCGGGGTTTCCCCCAGGTACCCATGTTATTCGACGCTGGGTGGGCGCCGGGGCCGCTTTCACCATTAGAAAAGTTCCCGGATTTGAACCGGCCGGGGATCGAACCCGGGACCTTGAGCATGGTAGTCAGACGCGTTACCGACTGAGCCACCGCGGCCAAATAATAGGTAGGCTACAGTACACTTATCAGCAACGCAACTTCGTATTAGTTAGTGTATGTTGTCATATACATAATACACAATACATTAACCACATATATATTACATAATACCTATTAAACAATTCTATATTTGGGTACGTAAAATGACGTTGCTCGTACATAAGCCAATGTTACTAAGATCATTTCGTAGTAGATGAAATGCAGGAAAAATCAAAATATAGTACTGCTGGACAAAAAAAAAATCCCGGACACCTTAATATTTGACATCTGAATTTCAATTACTTATGAATTACGCTCTTAGTTAAGCATTGAACAATTGAACGTTCATTATTGAACATTTTCCATAGTTTTTCCGTTTATTATTTATCTATTTATTTATTTACTCGTATTTACTTATTTGGAACACCTAGTAGGCTCAAATTTAATTTCATGCAATTTTGTTTTAATTTATTGATTTTCAATTCCTGTTGGTGTTATTTTGTTTAATGTCTAGAGAGCCATGGATTTTAGTTCACAGTAACCATAGTAACAGATATTATTGACATTGTCATTGCTGGTGTTTTTCTTGCAAGTGTATTGTAAGTTTGCAAGCTTGAAAATGAGACGTGAAGAGGTAGTAAAAGCAGTAGCTCTTCGTGATGATGGTCGTAGTGTGCGCTCTATTGCTAGGGTGCTAAATATAGCACGAAGTACTATCTATGAAGCTCTCAGACGGTATGATGCAACTGGTTCCTATGGTAGAAGACCAGGTTGTGGTCGGAAACGATGCACAACAGCACGGGAAGATCGTTTCATGCGTATCATAGTCTTAAGAGACCGTTGTACGACTTCAAATATTGTGGCACGGCGTTTGAGAAATGTTCACAGAGCTGTGGTTTCTTCACGAACATTTCGTAGAAAACTGAATGAACGTGGAGCGAAGTGAAGACTGGAATTTGCTACACAACACTTACATTGGAATGTGGAGCAGTGGGAAAAGGTTTTATTCTCCGATGAGTCAAAATTCAACCAAAGTTCATCAGACGGGCGTGAACGTGTGTATAGATGACCTAATGAGCGTTATGCACAATGTTGTTTCGTTGAAATATCACCCTTTGGAGGCGGTGGTTTCATGGTCTGGGGAGGTATTTCTTTACAAGGACGTACAGAGTTGGTTCTTGTAGAGAATGGGGCAATGATAGCTCGCAGGTATATTGCAGAATGTTTGGCAGATCATATAGTACCATATGTCATATTCATAGGCCCAGATTTTGTTTTTATGCATGTCAATGCGCGTCCTCACATTGCGAATATTGTCACGGAGTATCTGGACGAAGTTGGGATTACGCGATTATAGAATGGCCACCAAAAGTCCGGACCTAAATCCGATAGAGCACGTCTGTGATCAACTGAAACGACATATCAGAAACCGCGCAATTGTTCCAGAAACAATTGAAGAGCTAAGACGTGCTATTCAAGAAGAATGGGAGGAATTGGACCAAGAAGTGATTGCCAACCTTATTCGAAGTAAGCCACGGTGGTTACAAGCTGTAATTGATGGCAGGGGAGGTAACACCCGCTACTAGACAATTTATATTCCCCACCAGTACCAGTTAACAATATTAAAAAAAATATTGCTAAGATTATTTTTCCTAATTTTTTTGGTAGTTTTCTATAACTTTCGTTTATGTTCTTATTTAACTTATTAACAATAAATTTTAATTTGCTTTCTGTTGAATATATTCAGGTTTTCTTATTTCCAATAATTTCCGCAATCAGCCTTCGAATCAGAATTTATGCGTTATCACAAAAATGGAAGTGTCCGGTTTTTTTGTCCAGCAGTGTAGATAGACAAGAATAGACTGTAATGTGTTATCTTAATTTCGATAAAAATTTACTACTAAGCACAGTAAATTGATAAAGAGTTTTAATTTACAATGTGTACAAATATATACTATAGGATGGCCAGACAATATCACTAGAGGAATTAATTAATAAATCGACATCTGGGCTAAACATTATAGAAATGTAGTGATAAAATTTAATTATACTATATTTACACAATACCCTAAGCTGTTTCTCATATTCTAATGAGTTTTCTTGCTTTGCTTGCACTTTTATTATTAGCGTTCAGGTCTGTCCACGTAATTGCTTGGAAAAAACCCAAAGTCACCGTGATCCCCAACCAGCTGCTTCAATCTCTGCGGTGGAAGAATCGCTTGGACGAGACCTCGTGTTGGACTGGACAGCTTCCGTGTAATCTACTTCGACGGTGCTGCGCTTTTTTGGGGAAAGTTCAGATTCATGTGATTCTGATTCTCTAAGATTCCGACATGTACATGAGAGTGGAGCTGCTGTCAATAGAAGAAAGAAAAGTGCCTTGAAACTTGAACTGCTTGCAGTGAGTTGTACTGAGAGGTAATGCGGTCGGAGCGTGGTGCTGATCACATTACCCTCACTATCTCCTCTCTTTAGATGCCTTCATGTCATGGGGCAAATATAATTTTTGACAAATTTTGGCGGGAAGGGGAATTCCAGTAACTTCTGTTGAATTATCCATTGATTGATTGGTTTGTTTTATTTTACTTCGCTTTTCTGCCACTTTTGGCTAATCGCGGATATGTGGATGAAATGAATGATAATAACATGAAATTCATGTTAGAGAACCATCACAAACATACATGGAAGACAAAACACAGGTCCCTCAGAGGATTATACTGGCTGTGCGTCCAGAAGCCAGGGCCTCGTTAGCGTGTAACAATGCAGTCCAGGGTGTACTAAGTGGTAGGGAGGTTGACATTTGAGTGTCACCCTTTTTGGGGGCTATTCAACGGATGTTTCCATTTCTGTGCTTCCTTGGCGCGGGCGGGAACTTCACTTCCGGTTTTGAATATAATAACATGGAGTTCAAAGGTGTAAAGGCAGTGTCTTAAGAGTGGGCTGGAGGTTGGCATGAAAGTAATTTCCTGGCCCGATGCGATACAGAGACAACTAGCAACATATCAGGGGACTAGGAATTATTTTCGGCTGTCCTAAACCAGAGGCCAGAGAACCTTCCTCCCTTCACCAGTCCCTTCCCTCCTCCGTGACTCCCGCAGTGAGGTTTCCAGGAAAAGGGCACCCACCTGTTTCTTTTCATTCTGGTTTCGGAGGCTAAAATTTCTCCACTGGCAAAGCAATTCACATTTCACTGCTTGCTGGCTGACTCTTGCATGGAACGAGAGGAGTCGCAGGCTCCCGAGACAGAACCTTCATCACTGAAGTTTTGACTGAATAAATTTGATTGATTACAGTGGCTACTATAATTATGTTGAATTTTCTTGTTGAGGTTGGAATTATCAATTGAGAGTAAAGAAGGAGGTAGAGAATAGCAGTTGAAAGAAAGTAATTTTTATGAAGGTTTTTTTATACAAAATCGATATATAATAATAATAATAAGGCAAAAATTAGTAACAATTATTATTTCAACTATTGATGAATAGAGTCCCTATAATAATTAGAGATGGGCGGAAGCAAAACTACCTGGAATTTAAAAAGAGGAAACGAGGACATGCGTAATAACATATGGAAAAACTGAAAAGGAGAAAGACGGACAAAACAATGTAACAAAATGTACAGTAGTAAGAAAGATGTCAGGAAACAATAGTTTAATATTGAACTTACACTTTGATGAAGTAGTTTTCTTTGTTATGATCTGAATTAAGTCCCTTTGCACAGTTCTCATCGTTGGAGTTCACAGCAGCTTTAATCGGCCAAGGTTGATTGATTTTGTTTATTTTACTTCGCCTTTCTGCCACTCTTGGCTAATGATGATATGATGAAATTGATGAAGAGACGCTCGCAAAGGACACGTATGCCCAGACCGGATTCGAACCAGGGACCACTGGCGTCGTAGCGAAATCAGATAACCACTCCGCCACGGGAGCCGGCTAATCGGCCAAGGGTGGGGACAAACTCTCAGTGGTGATGTGAATCCCCTGTAGAAACATATGACCAGTTGCATTTAACAAGTTCCTGCATCACATTAGTTGCTCTCTCCTATTGTGATTTTTCCCAATGTTAATTGATTGCTTCCCAAGTGAAATTTCAGTCCAACTAATTATAGTATGATCTTCAAGATCAGCACTATACGTGTTACAAAGTACTCTTAAATAATTCCCAGTGAATTGGTCAAAATAAAGTGACAGGATTTCGAGGAGAGGCCGAGCCTCTGTGGAGCCACACATGGCTACGCCAATTAAGGTAAGTAAAACCGTGGTGCTACAGCCCCTTGTGTAGTTTTTAAAGAAGAGAAAAGTTATCACAATTGGTAATCTGGTGAACAAGATCGACGTCGAATATCTAATTGAAACCAAAATTTTAATGTACGTACCACGATGTTTTTACTGACTGAAAAGTTTTTGTTTCCTAATTTTGATTGAGCAGCACTGCACCAGCCGCCGCCAACCCTATGCTAATCGTTTGAGTATCTTGAGTTTGAGTTTCTGTTACTTTATCTACAGATAGGACTAATCGGGACTGGATCTACATTTATAGTGGGGCTGAACTAACTATAGGCGTCCACCGGATACCAAACTTGGGACATTTTAAATTACAAGGGTCACCTTTACCATTATGCTATAGGGGATGCAAAATAATCTGAAACTAAGAAGAAATTTTGAATGGAATGTAGAACGTAGGAGACACCGTTCACACTGAAGGGGAAGAAGCCAGGAAATTCTTCCTCTCTTTTTAACATTTAAATCTCTAATTTGATTCTCATGGAAGGCAAGAATTTTATCCAATATTTTATATCACTTTTGTTATTGTTAATGAAGAATTCGAAGTAATAATTTGTCTTTAAATCTCAAGTTAGCAAGTCAGCCAAAATTATGTTTTTATACTAAATTTTACATTACTTGAAGATTTACAAAGAAACAGTAAACCTTTTCGTTGGTTGGTTGATTTAGTGTTTTTTAAGTCCACTTTATGCACAGTAAGGCTAATCGGGACTGGACCTACAGTTTAAGTTGAATCCGAACCACTATGTGCCTCCACCGGGTATCGAACCCGGGACCCCTTGATTACAAGGCGACGACGCTACCATTGCGCCTTCGGGGAGGCCAGTGTAAACCTTTTCGTGATCGTTCCACTCCAAAAACAGATGTTTCTGTAAGAGCCACATCAAGTTTATGCTTGGAAGTAGTGATGTTCTATGACACACACACACACACACATACACACACATGTATATGTAAGCAACGACAATATTATTATAACTTGGAGGGGGTGTGATTTGCGAACGGAACAAGCATGGGAATTTAACGAAGTTTCCTTGCGAATCATCATCAATTATGTATGCATGTGTGTATATACATGTATTTCCTGACTACAGCGTTGACTCACAAAATAATACATATCAGGTAAAAACTGTCGAAATGTGAAGAGAGGAAGCGCTACTCCCCCCCCCCCCTCGCCGCCTTTTCTACGTTTTATTCAAATCGGACGGGGTAGGCAGGCACGTATCTAGTATATATTTCGGAGAGAGGTTCTCACCTAATGTCTCAAAATAATAATAATGTTAAGTTTACATCTACATCTACTCTACATCTAAACATACACAAAGGGATGGTCTTCCTCTTTCTTGGTTTCTTGCTGGGAAAGAGGCAATAATTCAAGCTGTGACAGCTACGGGACCTTCTGACGAGGGGACGGAACCCAGCTGTACAGAGGATTGAAACACCCGCGCGAACTAGCCCTCCCCGTCAGCCTGAGGAAATTTTCGAACAGAGACATCTAGTGGCCAAGTGGCGAACTATGATGGATGAAATTCGGCTGAAGTGGCCGTATCTTTCCGTCGATAATACATGACATTTTTAAACAATAATTTTGGGCTGTGCAAGTGACGTTTGAAAGAAAAGCCCTCCCTAGCTTAGTCATAAAAGAATTGAGCATTACGTTAGTATGCATCATAATGGCCATTTTCGTTGGTGCTACCCACAAATCGTATAACCATTCTGTGCTTATTTACGTATTTCCTTATGGTAAATTGAAAAAAAAATGCAATTTGTGCACATTTATCGAACTGAAATTGCATAAATGTGTCATGTACTCAAAGTTTCATAACGTAAGTTCACATCTACTTCGTGTTTTCCGGCAATGTTTTGTCCTAAAACGTTATACTCAACAAAAACCAAAAAACACCATGTTAAATTTAAGCGCTTTTCACGGCGACCTTCGCCAAACTCCACCGCCCTCTTCAGTCTGTCTAAATAATATCAGACAATACAAGTACCTATACTAGGGCTCGGAAGTTGATGACCTCTTAATTCGTGGGTCCACTTGACCCATATTGAATATTTGAACGTTGGTATGCGCAGCTGGGTGCGCACCGCAGCCCACTCCGCTTTTCAGTACCTTCCGCTAGTTTGCTGAAGTACTCGCATGAGAACGGACGTGCTTTTCTCGTGAGTGCAAGGTGAGGTTGTGAGACTTGGTGGGGTCCAGTGGACCCACGACACTACTTTTTTTTAGGAGAGTTCATGAACATGTCATTTAGATAGAAGATTTTACACATACATTTCAATAATAATCAAAGTGAACCTGACTGTAAGGTCTGATTTACATTGTTCATTAAGAGTGAATAAATAAAGGTCCAAATATTAAGAATATGTGTTACAGTTGATTTCAGGATCGAAGAATTTTTGTTTTATTGAATTTTGAAAAATAAGGGTCCAGTGGACAAACGACATCAGTAGTGTAACATTTTTTCACGACATTAGTTAATAAACTGCCCAATAAGAAATTATAAAACAAAATTTGAATGAAGGCTAAATAAAATAAAAGGCGGAAAATGTAATTTGACGCCTTAACACTGGAACACCATTAAAATGAAAATATGACTTCATCAAAAGTAATATATGTATATATTGATTAAATTATATAGCCCCTGGCTTCTCCCAAAATATAAAATAATATGCACATAAACTAAGGTTATGACATGGCACTAAATGCCCTTTGTTGGCATATGATCAATATACAATAAAATAAACGAAAATATCTAGTATTAAATATTGATAAATATATAAAAGTAATATGTAGATGGTATAAAATATATCCCCTGGTATCAGAAAAGTAACCCGACGAAATCCATTAATATCATGTCAGAAATGTCAAAGCATTGTAAAAAATAAGGAACTGACGAAAAAAAATAATTAACCCAAAATTTGGTAACGTCACAACTGTTAAAACGGACCTAGCCACAAGTAGATTCGGGATGATTAAGATATAATAAAAGAGTAGATGACATGGCTCCAATGAAGTTAGGATCATTAATTACGAAAGATACATAATAAAATGGATGAATAAATCAAGGCGACATAGTGACGCATTGTTAACGCTCGCTAGTCAAGGTTGGTTTGCGCTTGCATACGCCTGACGTATAGCATAAATAAACAGTTAAAATGAAGTTCCAAATTAGTAATAGGATAACAGTAACGGGAAAATGTGACAAAAATATTTCATGAAATTTTGGTTCGTTCGCGATTGACCGATTCAATTTCTCCATGGCCAGTCGAAAGACAGTCCACGCTGGAAGAATGACATTTGAAAAATTCACAGAGGTATTAAAAAGTGGAGAAATTGCTCGAATAGCTAGCTATTTCTGTATCTAAAGCTCTACGAGTGTGGATGATTTCATCAACAAAAATCAATTAATCAAAATTCTTATAATTACAGAAAAAGGATGTTTCTTCAGACACTGTTATTGTTTTGTGAGTATTTAAATTGCCGTTTAAAGTTTGTGATTGGAGGAATTTTCCTGTGCCGGAAACTATCACTCCTGTTCGAGTGCGAACTTTCGTGAGGTGGCCCCCGACGTTGGATTTTATTTCTGTGGAACAGGAAATAGTGGAATTGTGAAATAGAATATTTGTTAAGCATTTAATATTATCGTGAATTGAAAGCTCCGTATGAATACAAACGTAAATGAAGGAATTAAATTTACAATGACTGTCAAGAATTTCCACGATTTGGGTTTGACCATTATGTTCCATTTTATATGATAATTGGGGAACCTTAACCCGGAACCATTTATTATCAACAAAAGTGCCAACATTGATAGTCCGAAAAACGGGAGAAATAGCGTTACGGGATAAATTTGGAGTTTCTAACAAAATATGAAAAGAATGAGTGGATAAGTCATAATTGACAAGGTAGACATTGGTTAAAGTGTAAAAGTGACCCAGATCCGTCATATATAGGGTGTCCTTAAAGTCAGAATGAAGACTCAGAAAAACACGGAGCCAACCAGGAGAAATCATATGATAAGAAAGTTTATTCATCGATAAATCGGTTATCATAAAATCAATACGGGTAAATAATTCTGAAGCATGCAGAAGTGCCATTAGGTGCCTTTCTTCCGTATAAATGTCACAAAATTTCGAAACTAAATCCGCTTTAAGAGCAATAAGAGAACGTTTGAAGATTACCAAGATGTTATTAACAACTCGGAAAGCCTGGATTTCGTCTTTCTTCATTTCCTGTAATTCTGCCTGAATCTGATCTTGATTATGTTTTAGAGCTTGAACAGAGGAGCTAAGGTGATGAATTGAAAAGGAGTTATAAATTGAAAGGCCTGCCGAAAATAAATTCATAAGGAATACATGGGATTCTGAAAATTTTTATTAATCTTATTTTTCAAACAATTTGTCTAGCTTCAAAATAAACATAAAAAAATGCTTCCACTTGCAAAAAGAGGAGAAATTCATACTCTTGGATACACCCAGGTTTTTTTTTAGTAGCAGTGCCCATTCAAGCGATATTGAAATAAATGCGCACATGGTGCGTAACTGTATCCCTTCACCTTAATAAAGTGTCAGGAAGTCATTGGGACTTCGAAAGAAATACCTCATAATTTAAAGATTTCATTGTATAATTTGTTTTATGTAAACTTGTTTCTTGGTTACTTGAATTATTGAATTTCGATTGGGGTTTATATATTTGTATTATCATTTATGTTGTCTCAAGCCCTTCAGGCATGATGTTAAATAACCCTCTTTACAATCAAGTGTTTACGTATTATTCCTCAAAACCTACAATTTTACAGCTTAAGCCTTCCACTGTCATAATTAAGTTATATTTCTGCTAGGTTAATGGACCAACTACAGTTGTAAGCCATGTGCCCTACTTTAAAGGACAATATTTCTTACGTAAATAATTATGAAGGATGTGCAATAAGAAGCTGGCCATAATCCTTTGATCAGCACCTGTACACTGCGAGTGAAGCAAGCAAGAAAATGTTTATGGTATTTATTCCGAAATTGGCAATAATACTAATACTAGTCAATATTGTCACAAGGTGCCAAAACCTTTACTCCTTACAAACTTCTCTCTTCTTGTCCCTTCAGCAATCACTTCATCTCTGGGCTTGTGACACCCTTTTTACCTTCCCCTGTAGCTAATGCTGTGTCTAACCATCACTTATACTCATTACCCTAAAGTGGCAGAAAATGGACGTAAAATAATGAATAGTTTAGAAAAATGAGAGCCTAAATAATGATCATCATATGAAGTTTATACCAAAATGCTAAATATTGCTCTCACCAGAACTTTAAAGTTCAATTCCCTCTTACTATAGAAATTCTGTGCCAATCTAATATTTAACATTGATATCAAATAACTGGATATTCCCCCCTTCAGAGTTCACCCTTCAACTTAATGCTTAATTCCCCCCTAGTAGAATTCCCGTGATAATCTAGGACATAACATTGATAGTCAAGAGTTTTATAGTGACCCCCCCCCACAAATTTAATGCTTATTCTCCTCACAGTAATTCACCTGACAATTTAAAACTTAATGACATCTGGGCACTGCTCCCCCAATAATAATTATCACCCATCCCATAGTAGTATACAGTTTGTAAAAAAATAACTGCATCACTTGGGAAAAGTATGGCAGGACATCTAAAGAGTAACAATAGTTACTTGTAGAAGGGATGCACATTCATAAATGTGCATAAAAACAAATATCGTTGGGTCCTCTAGCACGTCTTTTGTTTTGTTGTCTGTTGTTACCTCTTTTGTCCTCCAGGTGTCTCTGTTGTTGGCTAGTGTCCTTGAGAATCTTCTTATATGGGTCGGCGGGAGATTGACAAAGTATCGCATGTTGTTCTTATCGCGTGATTGTTTGCCTGATTGTTGCTGCATTGTTTGCTTTTATAGTGTTGTGAAGTTTACGAACACATAAGCAGTTTAAGTAGTGCTGTGGATTGTGATTGATTTGAGGAATGATGAGTTTGAAAGACACTTCACCTCGCAAGCAAGGACAAATTTTGGCTCTACACAAGGAAGGGGGGAGTCAACGAGAAATTGGTAGAAAAGTTAACGTGAACCAGTCAACAGTATCAAGAGTCATTAAGAAACAACAACAGTTCGGAAAATGTTCCTTGAGAAACAGGTGTGGAAGGAAGAAGAAAACGTCTGCGAGGGTTGATCGTAAACTGAAGTCATTAGCGTTGCAGAAAAGAAGCATAAGTTCACGTCAACTGGCTGCACAAATTGAACTGGAGACAGGTATTAAGGTAAGCCATTCAACAGTAGTGTCTAGACTGAAGTATTTTGGATTTCACAAGAAGAAGCCGCGAAAGAAGCCGTGCCTGACAAAGAAACATAAGGATGCAAGGAAAACATTTGTGCAAGGTACGGAGATTGGACAGAGGAGGACTGGGATTGTGTAATTTTTTCAGACGAAAAGAAGTTTAATCTTGTTGGAAACGATGCTGGAGTGAAGCTTTGGATGCGTAGTGGGGAGGAATTAACTGATGAATGTGTATCTGAGACACAGAAGTTCTCCGCAAGTGTTATGTTGTGGGGTTGCTTCACATCGAGAGGAGTTGGGAAAATTGAACCACTTGGTACCATGATTTAGATATTTTAATATGCCGCAATCTTGTTCACAGCATGCCCAGAAGAATTGAGGCTGTCAGGAAGGTTAAAGGAGGCCATACAAAATACTAAATGAGGGACAGTTTCACAAATGATGATGTATGTGTGGTAAAATATGTTATTCATGCTCATGGAAATTACGAGAAACTTTTTCTTGATAAATGTAACTCTATACGTTAGTTTTCTCAATTACTGTATAGCGAATATTGTGTAACATATGTATATATATATCTCCCATGCATACTTCATTTGTAGCCAAATGTAGAAAATATGTTTCAAAAGTTACAATAAATATCCAGTTACACCCTGGTTACATTTAAAATATGTTATACTCTATCACACAATTCATATGACGCAAATAAGAATTTTTTTGGCCACAAAGCTAAGTGATGCAGTTATTTATTTACAAACTGTATTAGCAGTATACGAAGTGATTATTACATGTTAACAAAGTTCAACTTCTGTCCAATGCTGACATTTTTATTCAGTCAAATTTCCATCACAAAAAAAGCAAATGAAAAAATTGCCCCCAAAAGTTAAGTGGATTCCATTTGCATACACAAACCCGCCTGTGGGCACCCCTGTATGGTTGGTTACATCCAGGGCCAAAGTTAGAGGGACCAAGGTTGGGCTTTATTCATCCTGAGTTAGCAGGTTGCCAACACTGAAGTTTACAAATCAATGCACACCAGTGTATATACATAATGTAATTGCTTACACTGAAATGTCTCTGAACAACATTTATCGATGAAGTTTTTGTGTACTCTAGCACACAATTAGCCTTTTCTTTCACTGATGACCCCATTTTGAATGACGAGCTTGTTTTCTTTCAGTGTTGCCAGATGAAACCTGGAAATGTAAACTATCATGTTACATCGATAATTGTGAATTAAATTAATTACAGCTGTCACAGGTATGGTTTCTTATTGTACCGTTCATTTTTAATTACCCTGCATTTGTACTCTAATGGAGAACGAATCTTTGCTGTACATCTCAAAAATGATTGATTAATATTTTTGTCTGTTGTCTACAACATTCTATATGTAAGTCAATAGAATACCATTAGTACCTTTCTGATTTTATTTCTTTTCCTTGTTCCAGATCAGTGATTGTTTGGACCACTCTGCTGCCCCAATGGATAGTGACAAGCTGACTGAAGCCATGCACAACAGAGACATCAACATTCGCTACTTGGGGAAAATTGCCAACACGCTGGCCAAAGTTCTTCAGTTGGAGTACGTGTAAGGTACTCTTTGTAAGTCTTAAATGATCTTGCATGTTTAGTATAACTTCTATTCAGGTACGCAGAGGGCGAAGAGTACTGCTTTCTCTTTTTTGTAAGATGGGGCTGAAATGATGTCTCCCCTCCACAATGTCCTAGAAACTATTTTGAGTTGGAATGCAAATTTTCTTAAAACCTGTTGTTGGTTTTCAGTTTGATCTGAAAACATTTTGTTTAAATGTGAGTAAAGAATGGACTTGGAGTTCAGGAATAATCAGAGGTATTTTAAAGTCTGTGGGGAAAATGCATTATTGGTAAAATGAAGTTTCCCTTTAATTCGATCCTGCATTTTGATTTTTTCTTGTTGATGTAGATTGTAGATAGGCAGCCATTTCAGTTGCTCTCCACTCCTGCTCCTCATGAAAGGTTTGGTCTTTGCACCCAACACTCCATTGTAGTAGGCTTTTAAGACAGAGCCTGCAGATATGAAAGTTAGTTGGTACATGTAGTAGTTGTTGGTGGAAAGCCTCACAACGACGTCAACGTCTCTACCATCTGTGAGGGTTTCTTTCTTTCAGTTGGAAGAGGGATGCAAGGCCATTTGTACCTTACAACCTTGTGCTGGAGAACCAACTGCTATCGATTTCATATATCGATTGCAGATATGTTCGATATAAATGTCGATTGCATCAGTGCAAAACAAGATCCACATTTTTAATATTACAATCGATCTTGTAATATGGCTTCATTTTTTAGTCTTCAATATATACCGCGTGAGGCACCTAAAAGTACCACCTAAAATAGCGAAGAAACCAGAAACAGTAGCGATGTGAGGTTTGCGGGAAACAATAATATCAAATGGGGCTCGTAAATCGGAAATATGGGGTGGGTCGAAAAATATCGACAAATGGGGCATCTGGAGCAAAGTCATATTTTTTTAAATGGAACGATATACAATAACATGCATCATATAAAAGAGCACACACAGAGAAACACAACGTCGTTGGTCTCATGCATCTACTGCACATAGGAACAAAGATATGGCCATGTGAAAATATGTAAACAAACTAACAAGTGGCCCACTTGACCGTCAGTACCACGGCATGTAAGACTTCTCAGGTGCCTGACAGAACTGCCTTTACGCAGAGCAAGTTTTGATAGCAGGTCCACGAGATCGTGTTAGTTCATAGCAAGCAGTCGTAGTGGTAAGAGCGAAGATTATGGTGTTCACAAACATAGAAAAAGCGGACATGATCCTGATTTATGGGGAATGCCGAAATAATGCCTCAGAAGCCTACCGTGTGTACGCAGAGAGATATCTGGACAGACAACAGCCATCTCGACGTCTGTTTGGTAAGTTATTTATTAAATTAAGAGACACCGGAAGTGTAACACCACGAGCACGTGTGCGGAACAAGCCAACTACAGGTGAGGCAGGTGCAACAAATGTTCTCGCCGCTGTTGCTGTGAATCCGCACGTTAGCTCCCGTGAAATTGCCAGGGATGCTGGGATGAGTCAGCGAAGTGTATTGCGCATTCTGCACACACACAAGTTTCATCCATATCATATCTCCCTCCATCAGGAACTTCACGAGAATGATTTTGTGGACCGTGTTCGGTTTTGCACATGGATGTTACGACACGACACGCCCGATTTGTCACGTATCCTCTTCACTGACGAGGTAACTTTTACCAATCATGGAAATGTCAACCTAAGGAACATGCACTATTGGTCGGTGACAAATCCACATTGGCTTCGCCAAGTGGAACGCCAGCGCCCATGGAGTGTGAACGTGTGGTGTGGTATAGTGGGTGAACATCTCATTGGCCCTTTTTTATACAAGGGACACTGAATGCTGACCGATACATACAGTTTTTACAACATGAACTGCCTGTACTATTGGAGGACATACCACTTCAGACAAGGGGGGAAATGTGGTACCAACATGACGGGTGCCCAGCTCACAGTGCAAGATGCGCTACAGCATTTGTGGAAAATACATTTCCAAATCGTTGGATTGGATGTGGAGGGCCTGTCAAATGGCCGGTTCGTTCCCCAGATTTAACACCGTTAGACTTTTTCCTGTGGGGAAAGCTGAAGGACATTGTCTACCGGGATGTGCCAACAACTCCAGAGGATATGCAACACCGCATTACTGCGGCCTGTAGGGACATTCCCTATGAGATGCTACATTCTGTGCAACGATCTTTGCGTGGGCGCCTCGTTGCCTGTATCGCAGCTGACAGCCACCACTTTGAACACACACTTTGACAGGTTTTCGCTTCTTACGCAGTGGTTCTTCGACATACTGTCATGGTCATTTTCATTATGCTGTAACACTGTCAAATACATGGTGCTGACGATGTCTACTGTATTGTTTCTTCCTTTAACATGTTCTGTCTTCATCTTGTCCAATGGCTTCCGACATCTCATACTTGTACATGCCGTGATACTGACGGTCAAGTGGGCCACTTGTTAGTTTGTTTACGTATTTTCACATGGCCATATCTTCGTTCCTATGTGCAGTAGATGCATGAGACCAACGGCGTTGTGTTTCTCTGCGTGTGCTCTTTTATATTATGCATGTTATTGTATATCGTTCCATTTAAAAAAATATGACTTTGCTCCAGATGCCCCATTTGTCGATATTTTTCGACCCACCCCATACTTCCGATTTACGAGCCCCATTTGATATTATTGTTTCCCGCAAACCTCACATCGCTACTGTTTCTGGTTTCTTCGCTATTTCAGGTGGTACTTTTAGGTGCCTCACGCGGTATAATTCTAAGCCAATAATAACAATATAATCCAAGTTACTGACAGACCCAAAATGAAGAATTGTGCACTTACAACTAAGGAACAGTGCATACCGAGTACACAGTTAGTAAATAGATACATGCCGTGTTATACACAAACCTGATTTGATCATTGAACTATTGTTATGCTGTGAGTGATTAAAGGATTCTTGGAATTGTGGGTAGCTATGTCATTCACCTTGTTTTGAACAGCATTTGGTGTGGAATGCAATATAATTTTGTTACAGCAAAATTGAATCTAAGGAAGAACAAATGTCAAGGCAAAAAGGTATTTCAAACAAACATGTGACATTCAAGAATGGCAGTGGCATCATGTGGAGTAAATCCTTGTGTGTTCACAGCCAGCCTAAAATCAGAGAAAATTTACACCCTCCTCCCCCAGACTGGGGGGGGGGGTACAAATACACAGAAATCAATTATTGATCACCATCGCAGAAAACAGTGAACCTAATAATAGAAATATATTAAAAACTTATGCTTTGCGAGGATCTATGTTGCTTCTTCTACGTTTCGGGACGCAACTGCTCCCTTCTTCAGGTTGTTCACTTTTAGGTTATACTCAATTCATAACCGCGTCGACCTTTTATTAGGTATAGGATATGGAATTGGTTAAGTGTGAGTGGTTAAAAACAGTAAAAACCTAACACCCATAAAAGGCATACGTCATATTACCATGCTGTTTTCCTGATTAAAAACTGCTCCTTGAAACGTTAAAACTTTAAAACTAAATAGCCACGGCCCGCGTGTGCTGCAATTGCAATACTCCAAGGTTTCCTCGTAGAGCGTGAGGTCGGGTGCCTCCCCTCTATTTCCCCTCCAGTCTTTCTCCCTCCCCTCCTCCTTTGCAGTTCACGTAAAGTCAAGTGAGAATTCCTCTTCCATTTGAGCTTGGCGTGCTACTTCCGGGGTTATGTTAAAGCCTATTTTTACGCATTCCTTCCCATCCCACTTCTTGAACATCTTCCCCCACATTTCGTCGATATTCCCATCGTCTCTGTTTAATTTATTCCCTCTTCTCTTACATATATACGACCCTTCATATACATTACTTCTTATACTTTCCTCTTCCCTAAGCACTTTCCGTTTGGCGATAACATGGCTTTCGTCAAGGATATGTTCGGAGAGCTCCATCTTGGGAATCCCCTCCCTTACATCTTTGTCATGCTCTCCCCACCGAACATTCATGCTTCACATTCAGCTTTTTCTCTAGGAACACTGGGGTATAAATTTACGACATCAAAGCTCACCACGCGATCAGAGTTATTAATTTCTAGTTCTCTGATCGCATGGTGAGCTTTGACGTCGTAAATTTATACCCCAGTGTTCCTAGAGAAAAAGCTGCAGCCACATTGCAAAGATGGTTGATGAGTAGAGGTATAGATGTCGTCGAGGCATGGGAATATGTTAGATGGTTTAACCTGTGTACGGGTTTTAACTATTTTTGGGAAAACGGGAAGATGTACATTCAAAAAGAAGAACTAGCAATGGGGAACCCAGTCTCAGGAATCGCCTCCAGTATATTTATGCATTTTATCAAAAAGACAGCACTTAGCCTCCTAAACAGGGAAATTAAGTTTTACGGCAGATACGTAGACGATATCCTTGTTATTGGTGAGGAGGAGGAAGTAGAGAAACTATTTGTAAACTTAAGGGAGCAAGAAGAAAGAATAAAATTTACTAAAGAGGAGATGGATGACCGTACGATTAGTTTCTTAGACCTGGCATTTCGTTAAGAAGGAAAGAAAATTCATACAGGGGTACATCATAAGTAGAGCCCGGAAGTTCAGGCATTTATTTTCGTTAAAATAGGCAGGCAAAATGGCATTTATAATGTGGAAAATAGGCACTAAAAATGAAAAAAAAAGCAAAATAAACCGAAAAAATGGCATATTTGGAAGTCGCTTACTTTTATATATAATTTCTGGCAACATGTTAAAATCTATATTGGGAAGAGCATTTCAATTTTCTCCGCCTTGATTGCACATAAGTTCTCAACATTCATTGATAGTCGTCTGTCAGAGAGAATGTTTTTCATAATAGAAAATGATCTTTCTACTTCGACAGAAGTTATTGGAGCATACATAGAACAAGCTAATGTAGCTGGACTCATTTTGGTAACAGCATTTTCATCTTTTAGAATATCACAAATTGTTTTCAATTGTTTCAAGTCCTTATTTGCACTCACTACCTGTTTGCACTTTTCCACAACAGCTGACCCCTTTTCTCCTGGCACTTCCATCATCTGCTGCATAGATTCCTCGAAGATTTTCATGGATGCTACAAGAGTCTCACCTCTTTTTTCTAGCTTTGTAATTGTCTCTGGCAATGCACCATAATGTGCAAAAATAAACGACAGTTCATTCTTCAGTTCTGAATAGCACAGGAGTTTTTCACTTCACGAATTGAAGCCGCTTCATTTTCTGGATGAGCATCGATCACCTTACTGATTTTTTCAAGGTTGTTAGCATAATATATAGCTGCTGATATCCAGGTTCCCCATCTTGTCAAGACTGGTTGCGGAGGTAAACTAAGCTCAGGCGCAACTTCCTGAAATGTTCGGGTTCGAGAGGGAGATTTCAGAAATATCTTCTTTGTGTTCGAAATCAACCTCTCCACTTCAGCAGTCAATCATGCACAAGGAAATGTTAACCGAAAGGCAATATCCTAACTCAGCATGAAATACTTTTTTCTCACACTTTTCTCCTTCAGCAATGTTGAAACATGCGTGAGTTGAATATTACTTAAATAAGGCGAAAATTATTCACGTAATAAACGGAAGAAAAATAAATGCCAACATTTTTTTTAAAAAAAATGGTCAAATTTCATTGAAAAAGGCATTATAATTAAAAATAGGCAGTGGGGTCCCAAATAGGCAAAATGAAAAGGCTTCTAAATCATTCGAAACAACATAAAAAACGTATATCCGGAAAAATTTTATCAATATATGCAGTAAATAAAAAGAGGCATTTTGCCAAACTTCCGGGCTCTAATCATAAGGCATTATCGGGAGATCTATACATCAACAAAGAATCGGCCCATGCCAACAGAACAAAGAATAATGTATTTCAAAACTTCTTTTTGCGAGCTCACAGATTATGTAACAACCAAGCAGATTTGCGTAAAGAAATAGAATGAGTAATGAAAATAGGAAAGAGGAACAGATACAGAGAAGAGGAGTTAAGGGGGAATTTAGGTAAAGCTAAGGTCACAAACGGGAAAGAATTAGAAAGGAATAAAATGAAGAAAGACAGAAAAGGAAAAGAAGAAGAAGTTAGAGACGAGGAGGGGGAATATAAATATATAGGCATTCCATACTTTCCCGGAATATCAGAGAAAATTGAAAGACTTGTAAGAGGGTATGGTATAAGGTGTGGGATGCGAGCTCCAAAAACTTTGGAAAAGCATTTCACCGGGTATAAGAAAGATGGAAAAGAGGAATAAATAAATGAGGGAGGGATGAAGGGGGTGTATGGAATAGTTTGCCAATGCGGGAAGGATATGTGGGTCAAACAGGAAGAAGCATGAATGTTCGGTGGGGAGAGCATGACAAAGATATAAGGGAGGGGATTCCCAAGACGGAGCTCTCCGAACATATCCTTGACGAAGGCCATGTTATCGCCAAACGGAAAGTGCTTAGGGAAGAGGAAAGTATAAGAAGTAATGTATATGAAGGGTCGTATATATGTAAGAGAAGAGGGAATAAATTAAACAGAGACGATGGGAATATCGACGAAATGTGGGGGAAGATGTTCAAGAAGTGGGATGGGAAGGAATGCGTAAAAATAGGCTTTAACGTAACCCCGGAAGTAGCACGCCAAGCTCAAATGGAAGAGGAATTCTCACTTGACTTTACGTGAACTGCAAAGGAGGAGGGGAGGGAGAAAGACTGGAGGGGAAATAGAGGGGAGGCACCCAACCTCACGCTCTACGAGGAAACCTTGGAGTATTGCAATTGCAGCACACGCGGGCCGTGGCTATTTAGTTTTAAAGTTTTAACGTTTCAAGGAGCAGTTTTTAATCAGGAAAACAGCATGGTAATATGACGTATGCCTTTTATGGGTGTTAGGTTTTTACTATTTTTAACCACACACACTTAACCAATTCCATATCCTATACCTAATAAAAGGTCGACGCGGTTATGAATTGAGTATAACCTAAAAGTGAACAATCTGAAGAAGGGAGCAGTTGCGTCCCGAAATGTAGCAAAAGCAACATAGATACTCGCAAAGCGTAAGTTTTTAATATACAGGGTGTTTCAATAAGAATCATCCTATTTAAAAATGCTATATTTAGGAAACCAATTATCATATAACCTTGCAGTACATTGTAAATTACATGCTGGAATATAAAGTTTTACTTACAATAGATTTTTCTTTGTTGAGGGTAGGTGGCTTCCTGGTGCATCTCACTCTTTAGTCCGTGTCAAGATAGCAACCCACCAGCAACAGAAAGCAATCTGCGTGCTCTGCTTCAACAAATGTGAGTTTGTTACAACTGCGCAACGTGAGTTTCGTTGTTAATAGGGTACTGCACCACCTACTGCTCACATTATTCGACATTGCACAGTTTTAACGAACTCAATTTGTTAAAGCAGAGCACGCAGATTGCTATTTGTTCTGGGTTGCTATCTTGCACCAGGAAGGCACTTACACTCAACAAAGTAAAACCTAATATTCCAGCATGTATTTTACAACTTACTGCAAGGTTCTATGTTCATTGGTTTCCTAAATATAGCCCTTTTAAATCGGATGATTCTTATTGAAACACCCTGTATTTTTATTATTATCATTGTGAGTAATTCGCACAACTCTCATCATGAATTAGTGAACCTAAGTGACATTGGTTAATCAAGATGCAAAAGGCAAAATTTTAGCCAAGAATCAAAGCTAAGATTCCATTTTTTCTTCTAGTGCCTTTGCCAAATGTTGAAGAAAAGCAACATAAAAGTACGAATATAATTATATATAAATACGCATGTTTAATTGAGGATACGAACCTGTGACCTTGTATTTGTAGTGCATTGTGTAGACACTCTGCCAGAGTACTTAGCAAAAATACATTTACAAAATACAGGCCAATTTTAATTTATTGCAAGTTATCGTGTCTGCCTAACACCCCCCCTCCCTTCCCCCTGGTCGCCCACGAAGACTCCCTATAAAAAAAAAAAAAAACGAGGAAAAATTACAAAGTTAAACAAATCAAAAATTATTTTGCAAGTTTGAATTATTGTAATTCCTTACTTTCCTCCTTGCCGAACTCCATGGTAGAGTGATTATCACAGTGTCCTATAACTCTAGGTGTCCAAGATTCGAATCCCGGCCAGGGCATGGATGTTCTTTGTCAATGTCCCTTCATCAGTTTCATCATGTCATCACTCACCCTCATCTTGGCAATTAGCCACAAGTGGCAGAAAAGCGAAGTAAAACAAAACCAAACCAATAAACAATTAATTGTCTCTTTATTCTAGTCTTGGAAATTCCTTTTCTTGCTCCTAAGAATTAACCCTTGTTCTCATTTTACCTAATCATGATACTTTCGAATATGTTATTTTTTTTTAATAGCTATTTATAATTTCACAGCAGCTTCCCCATATTTCATTCGTAAGTCTCTGGCAATGCTCAAATTGCACGATGAGAATTGCAACTCGCGATACTTAAAGCATATTGTTTTAAAGCTTATCTGTAGGAGTTCATAACAATTATAATTTATTTTCCGAAATATGTAACTCGTAATTATCCATACTCGGTTTGCAAGTGTACCAAGATAAATATTATTTTCTGCTAACAGTGTCTTAGTCTTCTTTAGTTTTGACTCATCTACATCATCTAAAGGTTTAAGCAATACATTTTAACTATCAATGTAAGTGTAAATCTTGGCTTTTTGGTGATATAGTGTTTTAGAACTTAAAACCTTCGGCATGCAAGGTTTTGGGTGGACGACAACTATTTGCAATGGAGTTGTTGAGTAGGTTTGAGGCCTTAATTTTTGGTGAAATGTATTGCAAAAGATAGATATTAGGCTAAAACATCGAAGATCTTAGGGATACTATAACAATGCAAACAGTGCTTGCATTATATCTTAACTAGTGCTTACTTTTCCCCAATACAGAATCTAAATGAAACTAAAAATAAAATACCTCATCCCTCCGCCACTATCGGCATTCTATGAACAGTTGCTACCATCTGTTGACAGTGTTCTTTCAGAAGCTGCACGTGCTCCGATCTCCAGCTTTCCCCCTTGGTTTCTCTCGGCCCCTTCGGCAGAGTTGCAACAACACAGGGAGAATACAGCAGAGGGAGTTCATAGGGCCAGATGTGACCCTGGCTTTCCCTGCCTAACCTCGTGAGATTTTCTTGTCAACAGTCGGGGAAAATTTAGCATTGTGAAGACTTTATGAATGAAAAAAGCTGCTTTGTAAAATAAGTATATTGAAATGTAGTGTTTTATTGTGCAGAAAAGAAAACAAATTGAAAATTTTCCGTGTTCTCTTGGGGGTTTGTGTGCTCCGTGAACCCCCTTCAGGCGATGCCTCAAAGCTGTGAGGATGATCGTAACTTGAAGAGAGAGGTCAACATTTGAAACTGAAGATATTGAACCTACAAACAATATGGACCCCACTAGAATTTGGAATGCTTATTCCAATGCTTATTCTCAACACTAATTTTAACTCATTTGGAGAGATTAAATGTAAATGTCCAAGTACCAACACTGGAATGGAGAGAATAAGAGGAAGACATGTAAGAAAAGTGGAAGAAATGCTTTGATAAAAAAGAAAGATGTTTGACTTCCATAACAAAAAATGTTCCAACTTGAGTAGAAACTACTGCCTGAGATCTTACTTTAAAGTGTAGGTCTACATTCGATTAGCATGTCTGTGCATTAAAGAAACATAAATGCAAGTTTCCATTATGAAGCACAGACATGAAAAACAAATAATCTTGCCATCGAGTGGCATTGCTCAGTAAAAGTAAGACCTTCGTGAAGGGTACTATTGGAGAGCCCACTAATTCTACCAGCCTGCGGACAGCCTCTGGTAGAATATCACACTGTGGCCTCTCCCCATTTTGACTGGGAATTAGACAAAATTAGAAACCTCCTGGATTCAAGTAGTGAAAGTTACATGGACTACAAATGCTTGGCCCAATTTGTTCACTTCTATGCACTTAGATTTTTCGGAAGTCGTCCTACAGTTGTACATTTTATCCAAATTGCATCAAACTCGAGAACTTCTGTATCAAAGGCATTATCTTTAACCCACTACTCACAATTTAATGTACAGTGCTGGAACTTAAAACTAAACATATTACTTAATTCTAGAATATGAAAATACGAAACATCTTACATTACAGCTTATCATATTGATTCGGGAAATGATACACCTTAATAGTGGATTTTACCTGTAGATTACACTTCAAACTGAGGGAGCCTCCCCGATGGTGCAGTCGTCGCCTTGTAATCAAGGGGTCCCGGGTTTGATACCCTGTGGAGGCACATAGTGGTTTGGATTCCACTTTAAACTGTAGGTCCAGTCCCAATTAGCCTTACTGTGCATAAAGTGGACTAAAAAAACCAAGTCAATCAATCAATTCAAACTGAGAGGCAGAGAGATTTGTACTCATCAAGTCGAAATGCATTATAAATGCACAATTAAAGTAAAAAGATCTAATCCCTGAATTCACCTCAAAAGCTATCTAAAAAAGGGTAGAAGGCTCGATCATGATGACCAGCCAGGGTATTTGAACCTATGAAGTCTCAGCACAAAATAAAATAGGAATTTCTTTGCATTATTCAACTGATGCTTTTTACATGTGACACCAGTTACATATAAACGTGTAATTTACAACATCACATTTTGTCGACAAAGACGTATTATTGACAATGAAATCAATTTACTAACTTAGATTCGTTGTTGGGGCACAAGTGGTTCGGATCTAACTTTAAACTGTAAGATCAGTCCTGATCAGAATAAATTTACATAAAACAAGCAAGAAGTCAAATTTCAATTACAAAGTAAAAGAAAAAAACTCTTGTAACATGGTGTAATCCCAGCACATGTCAGCGATAACCATTCCTTGTTAATGCTCTGTTTTCGCGAAGGATATTATTGGAGAGCCCACTAATTTTATCAGCCTGCAGACAACCTCTCTGGTACTATCACACCAAGGAAGGGGGGGGAGGTGGCGGAACTTTCCACGAGGGACCCCTGCAAACAGGAAGGGCTTGAATACTCGAACAGCACCATCTACTCTCCCCATTTGGACTGGGGATTAGAGAGTTCGTGGATTCAGGGAGTGGAAGTTACATGGCCTACAAATGATTGGCCATATTTGTATTTTTATGCACACATGCTGCTCAGGAGTGATCCTACAGTGTTTTCTTGCTTTTGAACCACAGGAATTCCCTCCCATCTGTCAATCAAGTCTACAAGATCCGTCAAGTCAATGCCTACTCCTCAACTTAGAAGGCAAACTTGATAAATCACATCAATCAAATAGAAGCAAGCAAGAAATCTAATCTGAAATTTAACCTGACAAATAACAAATGTAGGATTATGACATAACAAATTAAAAAAATTCAACCTATCATGTCAATATGTATCGCTACTAATCGTTGTATATTCCCCAAGGTTTATGTCCTGGCTTAAGCATGTCTCTTCCATTGAGTGTCACTTTTTCAATTTCACCTCATCATCACATTTTCATAGTCCCAATTAAAACACGGGTAGAGAGGCAATGCAAAAAGTAAGAAAAATACCTTACAATGCTTGGGGTGGAGTTTGAATAGGTTTTAAATGAACACAAAACACCCCGCTCTGATCACATGGAAACTTTTCGATTGTCTATCTCAAAACACTAATTTGTTAAACAGAGGAAAAGGTAGTAATACTGAACCACACAACATCTGAAGAATACACTACTGCAATCTAGTGATATAATTTGCCACTTGTTTATTACTTCGCCTTGAAGGTCATCTGATCACTAGTGTCTCATTTTGTGTAATGATGGACGTTCGAGAAGCACTTTTGTCTTTAATTGAATTTCAAACCATGGGAAGGTAATAAAACTTTGTTTGTCTTTAGCTTTTGATGATTTACGGATGATGAATAGAACCACACACTTTAGCTACATGTTATTTTGTAATATCTTCACATGTGTACATATATTTAGTCCTATTCGTTTAACATTTTGCTGCCCAAATGGTATCGAACGAGATACCCAAATGTAACCCTCACTGTCCCAAGCGTCTCGTTCGAGACGCTGTGTCAAGGTCGTAGTTTTTACGTTATAACTTTTCTATTTTTGGCTAGAATTTCGATTTTATTTTTTTATATTGTTCCTAACACATGTATTTAACAGAAATGGTTTCTTGCAATTATTTTTTTGTCTTCATGAAAATGGAGGGGAAAATGCAGGAAAAGGTACTTCTCTTTTGCGGCTCTTTTCAACGTCAAATTTTTGCCGACAAAGGAAGACCGGCTTTGTTGTTCTAAAGCAATGCTTTTCACTCCCTCCTGCTAAGCATGCGCGCCGACTACGTGGGTGCTCCGGGGCTTAAGCACCCACATAAATAATCTTGTGGGTGCGCCGCACCCATAAGATTTTTAGTTTGATAAAAACAAAATAAAATAAATATTTCTCACTTGCCATTATGAAAAAATAATAAGCAATTAAAACATTGAGATCGAAGTTAAAATGTCTAACTTCTAAAACATAATTGTTTCAAAAGTGTTTGTGCAAAGGCAACCAAGCAACACATTTCCCCCTTCCTTGCCTGTCTCTGGCCAAGTCAAAGGCAGTCCCCACAATAACAATGGAAGTATATTGTATTGTGAATAGAATCCCGTCTTTTCGGCTTGCTTTGATGTTTCCTTACAAGTGACACACTACAATACGCCCACTCCATTCGTCAACAATTGTTTTAAAATAACTACTTGCCGATATTGAGCACTAATAAAGAATAAACCGAAACACAAGGAAGCCGATTGTGACCGACTACCTCAATAGTTGATTTTTTCTTCTTTTGTTTGTTTCAATCAGATAAGAGCGGCGTGGTTTACGATTTCAGTGAAGTTGTTTTCATGTAATCTGGATTGTTATCGTTTTGTTTGTTCTCCGAGAGACATTGGCTTGGAAGGACGCGGGAGCTTAGATTGTAGACTGGGATGTTCTCATTTTCAGAAAAAAAAGGGGTGTTACCGTGTTAATAGTTAGTACAAAAAATAGGGTCTACTGACCGGATGCATGGAGCAAAAGCTCTTCGCCGGGCAAAAATTTTCGCAATTTTCAAATGTGGGACGGGACGCGTGTGGAAAGCTGAAACACAATATTGAGTATTGCTTCTTTACATACTTTCGAATTCGAACAGTAGGTTTGCTAGTCGCTATGGATAAATTCGTCATACGTTTTTCGTCGTCATCACAGGTGGATATTACTGACACTGAACATAGTGAAAAGCATGTTCAGTCAAAAAATAAGGAACCCGAGAATGTGTCTTCTGCCAGTTCCTGTAGTACATTAGCAACAAGTGGCAAGAAATCGTCAGGCAGGTCATACCATGAAGGATGGAAAAAGACATTTCCTTGGATTTATTACGACAAAGAATTGGACAAAGTGTTCTGTAGTGTGTGTAAAAATGCTTCCGTCGGCAACTGCTACTTCTGCAGACAGGGATTCGTGTAATGCATTTGTTCGAAATGGATTTTCCCAGTGGCAAAAGGCAATTGAACGTTTCAGGGTTAAAAAAAAATGTATACTTCATCGTTCGTCCGTGACTGCTCTGGCAACTACGAAACAAGGAACAAATGTGTCATTTCTTATCTCAACACATAAATTAGGAGATATGAAAAATGCACACAAGGCGATTTTAAAGATAATAACGTCCCTCCAATTTTTAAGTCAGCAAGGAATAGCAATTCGGGGTCACACCGATGAAGCATCAAATATTCATCAGTTGCTGCTGCTTAGAGCAGAAGATGCTCCTGAGTTGAAATCTTGGCTGCAGCGAACTACATATAAGTGGGTTTCTCACGATATATTGAATGAAATTGTCTCTTTATTATCCAGCGATGTACAGCAAAATATTGTGAAATCTATTAAGGCGGCACAATATTTTTCTCTCATTGTAGATGAGACTTCCGACATATCAGTGAAGGAACAAATATCCATATGCTTCAGATTTGTCGATGAAAATCTGCAAGTTGAAGAAGTGTTTATGGGCTTTTATGAAGTAGCTTCAACAAGTTCTAGGACATTGTTTGAAGTCATCCAGGATGTCATAAGACGTTTATCTCTCGACATAAAATACTGTCGTGGTCAATGTTATGATGGCGCGAGTAATGTCAGTGGAAATTTAACAGGATTTTCAAAGTTGGATTACTCAGTTGGAGCCGAGAGGTATATTTGTTCATTGTTCGGTGCATAATTTGAATTTGGTAGTGCAAGATGCGATGCAAGGTATCAGTTATGTGCGAGACTTTCTGGTGATTCTTCGTGAATTAATATAATTTGTAAGACATTCGCCAAAGAGGCTAGCAGTGTTTCAATCGCTACAAGAAGACAACGAAGATAGTGTTGTAAAAAACATTCCCAGACTGACTTTGCGACCATTCTGTCCCACAAGGTGGTGTGTGAGGGTAAAATCACTACAATCCTTGGAAAGTAATTATGACGTTCTCTTGAAATTTTTGGAAGATTTGTCAGAAGAAAAAAGTGAAGTCGGTGGGAAGGCTAGTGGATATTTTTCAAACCTATATCAATTCAGATTTCTTATTTTCCTGAAAATGTTAATTTCAGTTTTCGGCAGAATTGAACAAATTCATTCCTCTTTTCAGAAGAAATCATTGTCATACCGAGAAATCAAAACTTTGGTGGAAACTTTGTCTGCAAGTTTAGCTTCACAAAGGGATAAATTTTTTGAGTTGTGGAATGAAACCATGAGGAAAGTGGAGGAATTGAACATTGATGAACCAGTTTTGCCTAGAAAAAGTAAGACGCCAAAACGTTACGACGAAGGTAGTGATCCTCATACGTATCAAGCGCCGGAGGAAATGTACAGACAAATATTTTTTGAAATAATTGATGTGGCTGTGGATTCGCTAAATCGTAGATTTCAAACAAAGGTTTTGGAACTTATTTCACAACTTGAAGCTTTTGCTATCGGTCAAATTGGTGCTAATCGAATTCTGCAGTTCTATGGGACAGATTTTGATATTTATTTATTTATTTATTTAATTGAAACACAACAGGCGCATGCCAAATTACAGTGTTCAATATGGGATGACACCATTACATAAACAAGAACATAACTAAGAAAATTAACAAGAAATATGAATGATGCAATATACATTTTACTTTTAAGAATAATTGTGAGAAATTAACTATTAGATTATAGAAGCAAAGGGAACACAGAGACAAAACAACAATAAATGACGCTAAACTATTGGATATAACCTTACAAGCTGAATGAAAACCAAAATTCAATGAACAAAACAAAACAAAACATACAGAAATTCAGCGATTAGATCTTATGTTACAATTACATTTAAATAGGTCTACGCTTGGATTATTCTTAGAAACTAAATTAAATAACTTGCACATTCTCCTCATGGGTTCAGCTTCGGTCATTTTGGTTCTTCCAAGGGGGATTTGAAAGAGATCAGTTCTGGGCCTTAACATACAGTTTGGCACATAAAAATTTAAATTCGACAACAGATTAAAAGAATCTATTTTACCATTGATAAGCTTGGAGAGAAAAGTTATTTGACTTGTTTGCCTCCTTTCGTCGAGTGACGGAATATTAAAGATTTCGCGTAATATGTTGCTAGGAGTGAGTTTTGGATATGTACCATCAAGTTTAAATAGTAGATATCTGAGAAATTTATTTTGAAGCTTTTCTAATTTTTCGATATCTTTCTTGAATTGCGGGTTCCAAACAAGAGAAGCATATTCGAGTTTAGATCTGACGAGCGTATAATATAGCAAGAGAAATGTTTCCTTTTTTCTAAATTGATGACCCATTCTCATTATAAATCCCAAATTTCTGTGAGCTTCGCTTAAAATGCGGGCAATATGTGATTGGAATGTTAACTTTTTGTCAAAAGTGACCCCTAGGTCGGTAACTATATTCTCACTTTGTACTAACACATTAGAAATAGTGTATGAATGTTGAATAGGGTGTCTGTTGTGGGTGAATGATACAAGTTTACATTTCTTTAGGTTTAGGCTGACTTTATTAATTTCACACCACTGAAGCAAGTTATTCAGCTCTTCATGTAATATTGTACAGTCATCAGCGTTTTCGATATTTTTGTATATTTTAACATCATCAGCAAAGATTAATGTCTCACATTTTGTGAGTAGTTCTGACAAATCGTTTATAAAAATTAAATATAGCAAGGGACCAAGGTTCGACCCCTGTGGAACTCCCGAACTGGCCACGAATTCGGTTGATCTGCAGCCTTGATACACGACATATTGTCGGCGGTTCTGCAGATAGGAAGAAAGAAGGGTAATAAGTGGAGGAGAAAGGCTATTGTTGGCAAATTTCTGTATTAATATATCGTGGTGAACTGTATCAAATGCCTTTGAAAAGTCTGTATATAAAACGTCAACTTGCCCTTTATTAGCTATACTGGGTGCAATGTAGTTTGTCAGTTCGACAAGATTGGTTACGGTTGAGCGTTTTTGGACAAATCCGTGCTGTTTGGGGGAAAGAATGGGTTTAATATGAAAATATATATGTTTGTATATTATCTGCTCGAAGAGTTTTGCTGGTACTGACAATTTTGCAATAGGCCTATAGTTACATATGTCAGCCTTATCAGCGGCTTTGGGAATCGGACAGATTTCTGTTGTTTTCCACATTGCTGGAAATCTCGAAGTTCTGACAGCCAAGTTGAAAAGGGTGTGAAGAGGGTTCTTAAGAATTTCCGAACATCCTTTAATTACATAAGGGGGGATTGAATCAGGGCCGGCGGATTTTTTAGGTTTCAGTTTTTTAATGGCTTCCTCAATTTCATTTAGTGATATTTCAGAGATATTTAAGATACTAGGAAGTGAGTTCATGTTTACATTAGGATGCGGATCTTTGTAGATAGATGGTTCTTTGGAATATACGGATTCAAAATACTTTGCAAAGAGATCTTGGATACTTTCATTATCGTCAATGGTTTTATCATTATACTTAGTTGGCTGCACGGGTGGATGTTTTCTTTGATTTTTAATGAAGGACCAAAACTGGTTAGTATCGTGAGCAAGATTGATTTCTGAAGTTTCAATATAGTTTTGGTAAGCTTTACTGATCTCCCATTTTAATTTCGTTCTTAAAGTTTTATACTTAATTTCGTGATGTGTTACATTTCCCATTCTTTGTTTCCATTTTTTGTGGTGACGTGATTTTGCTTTCAGATTTTTAATAATTTCCCGCGTGAACCAACATGGGTAAGATTTTTTTACAGAGGAGCGAGAGCGTGGAACACATTCATTAAAAATGCTTTCGATTATTTCATAAAATTTATCAACGGCAATATCTACGTCTTCGCATTCTTTTATTTGGTCCCAGTCAGCTAATTCGAGTTTCCGATACAAATTAATGAAATCTGCTTTCTTGAAATTATATCGTTGGATGTTTGGATTTAAAGCTCTTTGTTTAGGCATGGTTTGTGTTAAAGTTATTCCTAGAGCCGGATGGTGTTTATCTTCGCTTACCAGAGGCTCTTGGCGAAATATTTTAGTATTTTCAATATTTGTTAAGACTAGGTCGAGAGTTCTACTATTGGCGTTCTGGATGGAATTTTTGCTTTTGAGGTCGTTGAAATCGAGGAAATATTTCAGTTCCCGACATTGTGCGCTTAACGTGAGCAACTCAGTGTTGGAATTTTTAATTTCAGGGATGTTGAAATCACCTGCAATGACCAACGGGCTCCCCAGAGGATAATGTGCAGTTATATGACTAAAGAAGGTCTCGTATACGTCCACGGGAGATGCAGGTTGAATATACACTACACACATGTAACAATAGCGACCAGATTCTGTTTTAAACTTTGTAATTAAACTGCCAATGCTTTGTTCGTGTAAAAGTGCATCGACCATTACAGGATTAAATTTTCTCTTTATGGCGATGAGGACACCGCCACCTAGTGTTTTGCCAGTTTCTAACGTGTTGCGATCTGACCTGAACACGCTATATCTATCGTCGAGTAGTTCGGAATCTGAAACTGAAGAATTTAGACACGTTTCCGTGCACAAGACCACGTCGTAATTGTTACTCAATACACTTAAAAAGAACTGTTTGGTTTTTGATCGAACTCCTCTCAGATTCTGATAAATTATGTTCATGCTAATTATGTTCTTTTCATTGTCGCACAGAGTTTTGGAAGGGTCAGTTCTAGCAAGATTGATTGACGTCTCCACAAAAGCAGGGACACGAACAGGTGAAATAAACTTCTTACCTGACAAGTTGCGCTGGGCGTGGCTACCTTGACGTCCTCAAAGAGCTCGGAGACCGCTACCTCTTGCCCACTTGCTCCCCCTTCCATCCTGCATTCCTAGATTTCCTGGACGAACGAGGGGTGAGGGTTCTTGACCTCCGCTTTCACTTTGCTCCAGGCGGGGACCAACACTTTGGGCATCAGAAGGGTTGCCAGGGTCAGCTTGCAGATCGCGCAGGGAATATCTTATGTTGTCGACCACAAGATGGCGATAACTAATGTACGCACGGTGACCAGCGTTCCGGGCTCGGTGCATATGCTCGAGTAATCCTTGGCGTTCTTTGCGAGTGGAATAACAGAAGTCTTGGTCCAGAAATATCTTCGTCCCCTTCAGCTTGTTGCGGCATCCAATAACTTTTTCTTTTTCCTTGTATCGCAAAAAGCGACAGACGATGGGACGAGGACCTCGGTTACTGTTCGTGTTGATCCGATGCGCTCTCTGGATGGAATCCTCTTGCAGATCGATGTTTAATTTGTCCTTAATTATCGTTCGCACTTTCGTCTCCGTCTGGCTCCAGTCTTCTCCCGAGTCCCGAGACAAGCTAACATTGCACAGGGACATGTTTCTAGATGTGTGCAGAACGAACAAGAAAAAAGTGGCCAACTTGTCAGACATTACAAATATTTTAAGTAGAAAAAACAGTGGTCCCATGCGTGAAATGCTCACAGAATTTGTGAAGTTTGTACAGGTGATTTTAACTATACCTGTTACTTCTTGTACCTCTGAGCGGTCATTTTCAGCACTTAGACGATTGAAAACGTTTTTGCAGTCAACAATGATCCAAAAAAGATTGAATGATTTGGCAATTTTGCATGTTCATAAAGAAATGACTAAAAATATTTACATTACCAAAATTGCAAACAAATTCATAAGTGCAAATGACGTAAGAAGGAATGTGTTTTATATTCAAAGTTAACATGTCTTGATTATTATTATTATTATTTGGTATATAAAGTTAGTAATTTTGTAGTTTCTGTTCACAACAAAATCCTTGCATAGTTCTTTCTGCAATACAATTAAAATTATTTGCATTTATGAAGAATTTTTCATTTTAATTTGTATGAATGTGGTATTTTCTTTTAGTAACGTGTTGATAATATCATTGCCTCTTGCAATCATTGTGCATGTAAGTTTAAAGTATACAATACTTGATAATTACAGATCTAACCGCCATTGATATGCACCCACAGAAATTTTGGAAAGTCGGCGCCCTTGCTGCTAAGTGCATTCCAAGGAAGCTTGTTTATCAGTATCCCATGTCAAAATGAAAGTTTTCCGTGAGGGCGCAAGCAGGGGGTGGGGGAGGGGGAAGACTGGTTGTTGAATCTGCATTGTGAGAATGGAATTTCGAAGCACGCTGAAGGAAACCTTTGTTTTTTTTTAGCACAAGTGGCAACAGGGGTTACCCAGCATTGTCTAAAAATAGAATTTCAAGCAGTTTCAAGAATTGGAGCTCATTTTTCACTACGTTCTAGCTTCTCGTCCGTCAATGTTGTGCGTAGGTGTCGTTTTGTGTCCAAGTGCAAGGACATTTTTTGGGTGAAGTGACAATTTTTTAAAATAATTTTTGCATTTGCATAAATTTTGCATTTTTTTCGGGGGGCGGGGGGAAACACCATTTTTTTTTTAAAGAAAAGTATTTTTTAGGGGATTTCCCCCTTTCCCCCTCCATATGTACGCCGAATGTGCATAAATTATATAACGTCTGAATCTGTGATTCATTCTGCGTACAAAGGTATATTGTTCATATCTCTAGGGCATTCAGTTTCTGAGCTATAGTCATTTCAATGTAACTCTGCATTTTGAAGCTTGAATCAGTGGCGTGCCGATCATTCCTTTTGGAGGTATAACTCAAGTTACATTAGTCATATGATAATAATGCAAATATTTTTGTGTTCCTTACATGTCAGCGATAATTTCTATGTGCATTTTGAACTTTTCATATCCTTTTTTTCGGGGGGCGGGGGGGAGAAACCCCATTTAAAAACAATTCAGGGGATTTCCCCCCTTTCCCCCTCCATATGTGCGACGAATGTGCATAAATTATATATCGTCTGAATCTGTGATTCATTCTGCGTACAACGGTATATTGTTCATATCTCCAGGGCAAATAGTCTCTGAGCTAAAGTCATTTCAAGGTACCGCTGCATTTTGAAGCTTGAATCCGTGGCGTGCCGATCATTCCTTTTGGAGGTATAACTCAAGTTACATTAGTCATATGATAATAATGCAAATATTTTTGTGTTCCTTACATGTTAGCGATCATTTCCATGTTTATGTCGACACTGTCATGTACTTTTTGTTTGAGGGGAGGGTGGGGGAACAAAATTTTTTTCACGAAATTTTGGAATTTTGAGTTAGCCCCCTCCCCCCACCACATATATGCCGAATTTGCAAAAATTTCATGTAGTCTGAATCTTTGGTTCATTCCGCGTACAACGGTATATCACTCATCTCTCTAGGGCAATTAGCCTCCGATCTACACTCATGTAATTGAAACTCTGCATTTTGCTCAAAATCGGCTCGGGACAGAGAGGCTTACATGTGAAAAAGGCCTTGGGCGGGAAAAGGTTAAATGTTAAGATTTCATGTTTTTCAGGGTGAACCCATATTGTGTTGGTAATATGGAACCAGGTTCCATGTTACATACACATTTTTGAAAGTTTTCTTTACATATTTATATGCTGCAGTGCTGACAGAGATGCATGTGTGTCTTTTTTAGATAGACATACTAAAATAGGGATATTATCAAGTTTATCGGAAGCAATATTTGATACTATACTTAAAAAATCAAAATGGATTTAGTTTTGGTTCAGTATTTTCTATCAAAAAGAAACATCTATTGTATGTATTCCACATTTGCAATACTTAACTGTATTCATTAAATGTAAATACTCTTCTAAAATGATCATTATTTTATAATTTGAAAGAAATTCTGTGCTCTACTTCACAAAATGGAGGGTTCCATATTACCAGCACCTTTTGTGTGATGACTTACTTGTACTTTACTTGGTATTTTTTACACAGATTAGCCTGTAAGTGGAATATTGTACATTCAAATTAGAAATGGTTAGCCAATAGAATAAGGAAGCTCAACAGATCAAAAATTGAGCTTATAGTTCAGACAAAATAGCTCCAAAACAAAGTGGGGTTCCATATTACTACCTTCTCTTGTACACAGATCTTGCTAAGAGGATAGACACTGCTCATGATTAATAAAAAAAAAAAGCTTAGAGTCTAGGTGGCAAGAAAGTGGCTCAAAGTCTTATTATACCATAACTTGCATGTTGGCCATTCCTGCGCTGGGATAAAAATTAAAATATGGTTACTTTACCCGAATGCAAATTGGAATTCTTACATGTTATTGAATGATGTAAATCCATAGATACTGTGACATATTGTTGAACATGTCAATGCTGTTGCTCTTTAACAATGCAACTGCATGCCAATCAGACTTTTTGTTTTAGGTATCTAGCTGTGTGCATATATTTCCCCTGGGGAGGGATAAAGATCCTGATTATCATATTTGTGCATAAGAAAAACAAAACTCAGCTTTCAATTATCTTCTCATAAGCACTCTTCTCTAATTGCCTTGCAATTGTGTTTGATGTGGAAGGCAAAATACAATTTCTATACGGCAAAAGCAAACTTAAGGGAAAAGAATATATAAAAGGCTGAAAACATATAGGTTACATCCAAATTGGCATTAACAATAAAAAATGGCTCAAAACCTTAAGTGTCATCATAGCTGAAAAAAAAAGTCATCATAGAACTTAGCCTCGCAAACCATCTTGTACATCAAGATTGCACAGTATCTCCACCAGTCAAGAATGTCATGAAAGTAAAAAAAAGGCAACAGGGGAGTCAAGAAATTTTATTATCACAATGAATGTGATGATGTTTAGTTTACCTTGCTTCTCTCCCACTTTTGGTTAATTGCAAAGATTAGTATGAATTGTGGAAGAAGAGATGGATAAAGGAATGATCACAAACAACCAATGATGATATAACAAGAGCCCCACAGAGGACTACACTGGCTGGGAGTCCAGATACCAGAGCCTCGCTAGTCTGCCAAATGCAACCCACGGTGTACTACGTAACAGGTAGGTTGATGTTTGTGTGTCTTGGCTAAATTGCTCTTTTCTTAATTTAGAATTAAGCGTTGAGTTTTCAGTCGAGTTGAACAGCATTTATTTTTACATGTTATGCTAGGGCTGAGCCGATACGCTCACCGATTCTCACTGATACCGATACTGATACTTGAAAATTGCAATAATTAAAAATTTGTTCAAAATATTGATCAATATAGGTATGTACATATTGCATGCATCAAATTACCAAGAAGTTTACTTTAGAATATTCAAGAACTACATCAGAATATGAAAATAGATGTTATACAATTGCAAAATATAGTTTTTTGTGCAAATTGGTCCAAAATAAAAAGAAGTTCAAATTTTGCATAATTTCCAGGATAATTATTCTCCGTGAAAGTGTGGTGCGGCATCTTTGTGGACCCCATAAAAGACCAATATGCCACAAAAGTATTGGCAGGGATCGATAGATGAATTTCAACCAATACTATCCAATACCGATACATCGGCATCGGCTCAGCCTAGCTTGTGTCACTTTATCAATTTCATCTATATAATTGTCACATTCTCATCATCAGACAGAAAATCAATGGAAAAATAAGATTACTGTAAAAGATAACTATAGTAAAGTTTGGCTTGTACATTATCACAAATTACATCATAATCAAATAGCATGAATACTTATCTCTCTACCTCAAAACCTTAATTTTCACATCCTCTCAGATTCTTATGTTGAAAATAGAATAGACACAAATATCAACTGTCATGGACAATACAAACATCAACTTATCCTATCCTAGTCTGACTTTGTCATACTACTTACATGTTTGTCATCCTTCTAGAGATGTACCTGGCCTGGAATCAAAGCGAAATGGATACTCTACCTGAAAATAGAACGGAACTCTTCCAACTTCATCATGATCAGTCATGAATATAGAGCCGATGCCATGTGGCAGAGTGGTTAGCACATTGCACTACAACACCAGGGGTTCCGGGTTTGAATCCCGGCCTGGGCATGGATCAGAAATGCAACCACGAATTTTTGTTGGGGGGGGGGGGAAGTACCAGGATGAATGTACCAGTAATAATAATAATAATAATAATAATAATGATATTATAATAACATTAATATTATTGTTATTATTATTATTGTAGTAGTACCAAAGACGTTATTACCCTCGTAAATTATGCAAAGGGGGTAGAAGTTGGTCCTAAAGCAGTGTGTTCAAACAAACAATTTGAATTATTTTTTCAACATGTTGAATTTCATATTAATAATGGAAAACAAGCACAAACTATTTTTGAAAGACAGAAAATGTTTGATAAATGCATTCCAAATATAATTCTTTTTGACATTAACATGTATAACTTTCATGCACGATACATGTTTGACATTATTCAACATGGAGCGATGTGGACTCTAAATTGTGTACATATTCAAAGTTTCTTTAATACATGTGCTGAATATACAACATATATTATTTAAATACATTACACAACCAATTCTACCATCTCACAATAAACCAAAAGTAAAAATTACATAAATTGTCTCCCCAATGTTCAAGCTCCCTGCAACAGTACTTTTCTATCACTGTTCATATCTATACTTAATTTCTAATTATTTTCTAATATCATTTAAGAATTCTATCATTTCTTCTTATTTCTAGATTTTTCAACATTTCTCAGATTTTGCAGCAACTTCCTGCCAGTATTGCTGTTAAGATTACCCCTCGCAAACCTGGATTCGCCACACATGGGACATAACGGATTCACCCCGAGTCTAGCCTCACATCAAAGCCATCTTTACTTCTGAAATCCCTATGTCTTTCTTTACACTTTCTTGCGAATATCTTAAATCTGGCAACTATCGGCTAACCCTAGCTTTCTCTTCTATTCATCTTTCCACTAATGGCCCAGAGCCAGCCACTGCTATTGTCAACTATGTCTCTTTCTCCAGCCATTCTGGCGACACAAGTCATAAAAATAATTTCCTCACAATAACCCCTTTTATACGTCCCGATCATCTGGTCTGCATCCTCCTGTGCTGGTTGCAAACTCCAAAGATATGATACTAGAATTATAGTAATATAATAATATGGTTGGATACTTTGCTTTGGTGTAACGGGAATATATTGCCTGAAGTCATAGGAGATTTGACATCACTGCAAACTGTCCTTTGCTGCTTGTAACTTTTCCCTCCAAATTTCCACCAATAGAATTCAAAAAGTAAATTCAATTTCGGCATAACCTTAACCTTCTAAATTTTGTGGAAACAGTTTCACTCGAGTATCGAGCACCATCGAGATCTGTCGGTGACCACTGAGCAGTTCTAGTTCAGACTCACCAAAGAACAGTACCGAATGTACGAAGTATTGTTGTGGACAGTGCTATGATATACATAAGTGTGTGAAGTGAGATAGACAAGTTGACGTACAAGTTGTTCTGCTTGTTTTCAGCAACAAATGTACGAAGTATTGTTGTGGACAGTGCTATGATATACGTACATAAGTGTGTAAAGTGAGATAGACAAGTTGACGTACAAGTTGATCTGCTTGTTTTCAGTAACGAATGTACGAAGTATTGTTGTGGACAGTGCTATGATATACATAAGTGTGTGAAGTGAGATAGACAAGTTGATTTCCAAGTTGTTCTGCTTGTTTTCAGAAAGGAACTAAATGCACAAATGGATCGGTTTGAGCAATGCGGAAATGGTGTTCCAGCCAAGGACCATAGAACACAAGGAATGGCCAATCTCAGTTTCATCATGTCATCACTCATCTCCATTTTCTCAAATTAGCCAAAAGTGGCACACAAAGTGAAGTATAATAAAGCAAATCAATCAAAAGTCATGAATATATTGATTCCATAGCTACTATTATGTATTGTTGAATATTGTTTCACTCAAAAGATGAAAAATGTTAGTCTGCTTTATCTAATTACTAGGGATAATTGGAAGAAAATAGTACAAAGCCTTCACATTCCAGTAGTAATTTATTAAACAAATACAAAAGGACTCACGTGAAAGGATACTTCATACACCATTTCTCAACATAATCTCCTCCCTAGTTCAGGCATTTATCCCAACACTACCCGATGTTCATGATGCCTGCCTTTCTCATAGAACTCGGGGTCCTGTTATCGGAGCCCAACCCTTGCTTCATGCTCGACATCATCATCAATGTCAAACTGGGGTCCTCTGAGATGCTTCTTCAAAGGAGCGAAGAGATGGTAATGGCTCGGAGCAAGCTCCAGGAAATATGCTGGATGATGGATTACATACCATGCAAAACCCACCAGGCCAAGATGTAAGGGTTTAGCTCCAGGAAATATGCTGGATGATGGATTACATACCATGCAAAACCCACCAGGCCAAGATGTAAGGGTTTAGCTCCAGGAAATATGCTGGATGATGGACTACATACCATGCAAAACCCACCAGGCCAAGATGTAAGGGTTTAGCTCCGACAACAGGACTCCAAGTTCAACATCCAAATCTCCTGAAGAAATGCACTTACCCATTGTGTAACAATCAGATATGGCTAGATATTGTTGCTACAGGCTTCATTCAAGTATTGGGGACATTCTTGTGCATAATTGCCACGGGCCACCTGGATTTTTACCTTGGCAAACATGTTTTAAAGCAGTATGGTGTTCATTTCAACCTCATACACACACAACAGCACTTGCTACACCAACCACTTTTGGTATTCCACACATCGACATGGGCCCCAATTGAAAATGCTCACTGTCTAGTAGCACACACATGGTGTTATCACCTCTTCCTGACAGTGTTGCCACTTCTATATTTGCAATCCACTTATGTTTCAAATATATACTTTTAGGTTGACCCTCACTCTCCAGGGGGGCATGCAACCCACTTTTTGTGCCCTTCTGAACATACATGGTTCTATGCCTCTGTCAGTGCAATATATGGACCTTTGTGCCCAGGATAGCGTAAATCATTTTTCACATTATCTCCTGATTGCATTGTTCTCTCTAGAACATTTGCTTGAATTTTTTGATCATTTATAGACTCAACCATTCCACCAACTTTTGCTCAGCTTTCTTTTGTCGCTTTTCTCCCCCTTAGCATCAGATTTAATATCCACTTTTCCCTGGTGTTTGCTGGTAGATATATATATCCTACTTACCTTCCACTACTTTATTATATTCCGTTTATACTTATTTGATTACTATTCTTCTCTCTATAAATATTCCCTACACTTTAACCTCATTTGTTGAAATTATTACTTGTAGGAAACTTTATCCAGATGGCCCTGACCATTCCATGCCATGAAGAATCATACCCCATCTTATCTTCTTTGAGAATGTTTGATAAGATGAGCTGGGCCAGTTTTTAGTTCCCAACCCCATTCTTTATTGGAGTGAAAAATAAAATGTAATTTGCATATCCGAGTAACATTTTAAAGAAGTAAATATGCAGACAAGGTTTAGTTCTTTTGCATTAAGCATGAACTCCTTTTGTACAGCATGTAACAAAAGTCCGGGAACACTTTAAAAAATTATTGTACCCAAACGAGTAGCATTACAAAGTGACAAAGTACATAATTTCAAATATTAAAGTTGTAACTTTTTTTCTCATTGCAGGTGTTATGTGTAGTTCCATATATCATCGCTAGGTGGTGTCATAATCAAGATGGTGCTTTCTGGAACTGAGAAGGCTTTCTGCATGCTAGAATTTGACAAAACAAAGAGTGCAACGGATGTCCAACGAAAATTTAGGATGAAGTACGGGAAAGCAGCACCAACAAGGAAGGCAATCTACAATTGGCATGTAGTTTGTTGAAACTGGGCGTGTGTGTGTCAAGAAGAGAAGTGGTCGGTCAGGTGAGATTGAAAATGACATTGAGTGAGTGAGAGAAGCTTTCACACGGAGTCCGAGAAAATCTATACGCAGAGCTCCACGTGAGTCGGAAATGTCAACAATGACTGTGTGGCATGTTTTGCGAAAAAAAATTAAACATGAAACCGTACAGACTACAGTTAGTGCAAAAGTTATATCCTAAAGACAAAGACCAGCGATTCCAGTCTTGCTGTGCATTGGAGGTCAAAGATGATGCTTTTGTGAATTTGATATTTTTTTTTTCGGATGAGGCAACATTTCAAACAAATGGGAAAGTAAACAGACACAATTGTAGAAATTGGGGAAGAGAAAACCTGCATAACATGGTTGAACACGAGCAAGATTCTCCAAAGGTCAATGTTTTTTGTGCCATGTCTCACAAGAAATTTTATGGGCATTTCTTTTTTGAAGAACAAACTGTAACTGGAGAGTCCTTCCTTCAGATGTTACAAAACTGGTTAATGCCATTGTTGCAAACTGAACCAGAGAACTATGTCCTTCAGTTAGACGGGGCCCCTCCAAATTTTCACCGTGATGTTAGGGCATATCTGAACCCAGAGCAACCCAATCGTTGGATTGGTCGTTGTGGAGAAACCGAGCAGTGTGTGTTAAAATGGCCTCCTAGGTCCCTGGATATCACCCCTTGTGATTTTTTTATGAGGTTATGTATATGTTCCTCCTCTTCCACGTGATGTTGTGGAACTCAAAAGGAGAATTGCACAAGTAACAGCAACAGTCTCAGAAGACATGTTGGGCCATGTGTGGCAAGAGTTTGATTATCGCATCGACTTTGTCGGGTCACACATGGTTCCCACATAGAGTGCTTGTAAAGTGAATGTTGTTGAAAAAACTTTCAACTTTACGCTTTGAAATGATGTACTTTGTTACTTTGTAATGCTACTTGTTTGGCTACAATATTTTTTTTTAAAGTGTTCGACTTTTTTTACATGCTGTATTTCAGAGTGGAGAATTTAAGAGCCTGTCTGATGCCATTAGCCACTTGTAAATTGTTTCCTGTCATAGTGCATCTGCATGTACAAGTTCATGCAGATGAGGTAAGAAAGGACTCCTCTTTATGTCTGGCATTACAATGTTGGCTACAGGGCAGAAATTAGGGAAACCAAAGATAAATTAGTACTCAATAACTGGAAATATAGACATGTTGGTGTACATGGTGTGTCTACAAAGTTTTAGACTGGCTTAATAAGAAGTGTAAATGTGTAAAACTTGCCATAAGCCTTACTCTTCGATGTACATTTCTCGTTAAGTCCACATACTTAGTGTCATAGCTGTATAATTGCTGGATGCCCCTGTGGACATATTTTAGGATTGTGTTTAGGTGCCTCGTCACAGCTTCTTCAATTTCCAAAATAACGTCAAAACATTGGCTCTTCAGCTGAGACTTCAATTTGAGAATACAAAGTAGTTGGCTGGTGCCAAATCTGGTCAATAAGGTGGGTGGTTGTGTTGCCCCAGTTGAATCTGGTCATGCAAAGGCAGTCAGGGGTGTGACACTGATCATATCACCCGCACTCACGACTGGATCAAGAAAGTGTGGGGCGTTACCCCCAGACCCCCTATACGCCTTCATGGCGTGGTGCTAAGCACAGGGGAGCACTTTTTTTTTTTTTTTTTACTTTACTTCCATTTATGAGCAGCAACACATCATCTGCACATAGCTACATTATCTGGGTCTTGCACGAAATTCGAACATTCTCTAATTAATCTGCAGTCTTTTTAGATTTCAAAATTAACTATTTTGTTATCTTTCTCAGCATTGGATAAATATTTTAAGAAGGTATCTAATTCACAATTTTCATGATTTTATGTAAATATTGTAAAGGCCAAATTACATGTAATTATGCAGATCCTTGGATATGTGTAAATATAGACCAAGTTTCCTTGGTATTTTGTCATCAACCATTTGGTATAAAAAGGAACCAGATTTCTGTATTTTCTTGGCTTTCATACTTGGTTGCCGTTAGGCTGGTATCACAGGTCGACTTCATAGGGAGAACTACCCGTACCCTAAATGAGCAAATCAGCTTATGCCTGGGCTAGTTTCTAATAAACTTACTGCTTCCAAGCTAGGTTATTGCAATACTATTAAACCGTGATTAATCTTCGAAGGGTTTCCATTACAGATTTGTTTGCAGATCTGCATCAGTCAACTCCATTACCAGTGGGTATGTTTTGTTGTACCTGTGTGAATGAACAATAAATAAGACATTATTGGAAGAAATTTCCATAACCTTTCATTCCCAACTAAAGAAAGGTATAAATCCGACACCAGCAACCAGTGAGGGCTTCCTCATCTGTTATCTTGTTAGCCTAACTAAGAAGTCCAATTTGGGTAACCCAATTGTGACCAGTAACAGGCCCTAGAAGAGCAGCACAGGTACATGTCAAGCTATCCTGAGTCTCTGGCACACAATTTGCTGAGAAACTCCTGAGGTGGCTGCAAGCTCTGAGGACAGTTGCCTTACAAGCATCTTCCAGTTTTGTCATGCAGTTAAGGCCACATATCGTTGTTACTCTTCAACGACCCTGTACTTGCTTACGATGAACATCTGCTGTCTCTTGGAACTGTCACTGAGACTTTAGTCTGTGTTTGAACTGCTTCAAGGTGATAGATTATTTTTCACTTTAAAAAAGGGTAAAAGTGACGTCTTTGTGCCATGTTTTTACAACAGAGTGCACACTTTACCAAGAAATGGCTCTCTGATCACAATGTGACTTCCATACAGTATGAGACACTCTTGGACACACTGTGTTTTGTTTACCTTTCGATTACGGGCCTCCATTACTCTTATCTATGCACGTAGGGTGAGTTACACTCCTTGAGAAATACAGTTAAGACTGCTTCATATGTAACTCAATTCTATGTAATTCTGCTTTATACATAAATTACTGTAGGTCCCGGCAAAATATAATTTAAAGACATGTTAATTAAACCTTAATTGAATATAATGCATTTCTATGTAATTTGGTGTTATATGCACTAATTTTCATAAAATACAGTTTATTTGTACGTAACCACGGTACAACATTGTCACAGAAATGATAGTTGCTACTGGTCGGAAACGTAGAATACCAATAGGAAAGGTTACATGCTTGACCAGAAAGTAAAATTTATAATTAAAGTACATACTAATTTACTTAAAACTAAAACTGAAATAGCTGCAGATTTCGCTTATACCACACTTTGCACAGTGTGGAGGAAATACTACTTCAGACGAAGGTTTTTTTTAAAAAATTGGGTAGTACAACTATAAAACTATAGTGTCTACTGTAATATTTCAGTGTCAAAGTGTTCACTAAAAAAAGTGGCACATGCAATGTATTTAAGAATCAAACTTTTAGATTTGTTAATTACGACAGAAATAACCTGCATTACGTATAGCTCCACTTTAGTCTATTCTCGATTGGCATATCTCAGAATAAATGAAATTTAAAGAACCTTGTTCAGCTAAGTGGAGGAGAAGAAGGAAATGTTTTTTCCCCCCTCTGGTATTCGTTCATCTGATTAATGTAAAATAAAAATTTCACTCATTTTAAAAATTTATATAGGAATATTTAAAGTTAATTTATAAGACGTAACAATATATTCTTGAATCTGTCAATGCACATGACAATTCTCTTGACGTGTGCTAACTCCTAAATTGTATCTCTTGATTTTAATGTAATTATCATTTTGAAAATTTGTGCGTTTACTCACTAAATATATTCACAGTATAAAAAGTATAAAAAAATATGTGAGTGAGTATAACAGTCGTAAAACTATAAAACTCCTTGTAGACTAAATAGGGATGACGGTAACTTGAATGAGGCTTGGATCAACATGTTTAAACGGTGGGGAAATAACAGTGAAGAGTCTGTTAAATTCCATGTCACGCCGGAAGTGACCCACGCTGCTTTGGAATCTGTGGAGTTCTCATTGGAGGGGATGTAGCATTCGTACGCTACAGTAGTCATTCATTCTGTATAGTAGTATAGCTACACCGTTCTTTTAGAATTATCTTTTAGCCTACATGGCACTTTTAACGTCATGTAATTTTGAATTCTATATCCCAATACCCTTTTTTACCTAATCCGGGAGTCATTTTTACATATATGACAAAGTATTTTATATACTGTAAAGAAATACCTGAAGAAGCGAAGCGTAGCTTCGCGAAACATCGTCTACAAGGAGTTTTACGACTATTATAGTCACTCACGTAAGTTTTTTATACTTTTTATACTATGAATTAATGTAATTAATGTGCTTGAGATGTAATTCAAGTGACAGACCTCACTGTTTTGATAACCCCTCTTGTTTCCTTTGCCTGTATTTGGGCATACCCAATTTTTCATTCATCCAAGGACAAAATGTGGCCTCTGTTTCTTACACTTGTTGCATTCCAGAGAAACACTCGCTCATAACAATCAATAATAAATAAATGAACAAAAAGAAAAAACAATGCAAGAAATAACAGTATTTATGCAGTTTCAGGCAGTTACAAGTAGAATTGTACCGGTGTAGTAACATTGAAGCTAAGTCCAAAAGCAACAGATTTATGAGGAATATTTTCTTCACTCTAATGTGTATATATATGATTTACAAACATCAATTTTAATAACTTTACACCTTGCATATTACTATCTTCTATGCATTTATCTTGTTGAATACATACAGGGTTATAATCAAGGGGTCCCCGGTTCGATACCCGGTGGAGGCACATACTGGTTCGGATCACACTTTAAACTTTAGGTCCAGTCCCGATTAGCCTTACTGTGCATAAAGTGGACTTAAAAACACTAAATCAATCAATCAACATACAGGGTGTTAAAAGTATCGGGACAGGCCAGTAATAACAAGATGCGTGGATGGAGGAAAATCACATGTTGCAAGCAGGTATTGGTGCGGAAACTGCATTGAAGTTCATGGAGACTCAAATGAGGAGACGAATGACTTCGCAATATGCCTAAGGGAGGGGAGTTGGTGAGGGTCATAACCCCCTTTGGCCCAGTATTTCTAAAAAAAGACATGAAAATCAGGAAATGATGGCAAAATGAGGACTGACTGGTAAAAAGGTAAACTAAATCTAACCCCCCCCACTTTCGGCACTGGAACGACTGTAGTACTGCTAATCTGCCGCCAGTTGAAGACCCCGAAACTAGGATAACAGATGATCAAACAAAAGAACTACTGGAACACATGCCAAGGAAAATCTCCAAACAGAAGTAGAAGCAAAGTTCCAGAGATATGCAGGAAGTTTTAAGAATCCGAATAATAGGGATTCACAACTGCCAAAGTGGAAATGTAACGAAGAAAGACAATGGGCATTGTCCGAGAGGCATGTTGGAAGTAAAGTACCAGATTTTCATCTATTGTTCTCTCCAACTGCTGTGGATTATGGAAGTACACTTGGCGAACCTCTGGATTTCTTCAAATTGATGTTATCAGCACATTTTGTTGATATGATTGTAGAACAAACTAAACATAACACAATTCAGAAAAATCTACAAAAAATATAACCTTCATTAGAATACTTCTTGTTTCTCGGTATTGAAGGTTACCAAATCACAGTATGTATTGGAGTGATGCATTAGATATACACAATGAAATAATATCTGGTGCCATAAAAAGGGATACATTTGATCACATAATTTGTGCTACCTACATTTTGCTGATAACATGAAAATGACAATGATCGCTACTAAAGTCAGACCTACTCATGATGCAGTTTGGAGTACCAACAGAGATTACCAGGCCACTATTTTTGAGAAAAAAGATACAGCATGCACTCCAATATGATAATGCTGGACATTGGATTGTGAAGAGCAATAAACCTAATTCTAGATGTAAGTTATGTTCTGGATGTACTACACAAAACTGTGATAAATGTGTATCTGCATCCATTCTGAATACTTCAAGACTTGGCACACATTGTAGAGCAGATTTTAACTGATGATCAAGAGGGAGATTGATAATTCTGCTTCCTCTTTTTTGATTGATTGATTGAGTTGGTATTTTAAGTCCACTTTATGCACAGTAAAGCTAATCGGGACTAAACCTACAGTTTAAAGTGGGATCTGAACCACTATGTGCCTCCACCAGACATCAAACCCTGGACCCCTTGGTTACAAGGCAACGACACTACCACTGAGCACTCTATTTCCTGTTGATGTATGTGCTGAAACATGTAACTTTTTAAAAAACTTATTTAGAACATATATTTCAAACTATTGTTATGTTTTTGTGTTTGTATATATTTCCTGTAAATAGGTTATGCTATAGATAACAATGTATTAAAATTGTTACGTAGCTCAATAAAAACAAAATAATCAGAAAGAAAGTTAAAAAGTAGTTGAAATGGATATCTGGAATGCCTGGTGACAGGAAAATCTGCCAGACTGCAATGAAGGCAAATAGAATGTTTTAACAATTATTTTTTTTACCCTATTTGTGCCTTAACTATGACATTTCAAAAACAGAATTTGAAAAAATACTTGAAATTCTATTTCAGCATTAATGGATTAAAAACTGATTTGTATATGAAAGACTTTCTATATATGTCAGAGTAAAGTGGTATTTCACTACATATCATACATCATGTAGTCCTTAAGCTGGGATTTACCTGTTAAAAGAAATTATCCATATGTCATACTGGAATGACACCGCATATGCAAGATAAGGTATGGTTTCAGCTTGAAAGTCTTTCCACATATGTCACAGTGGAATTGTTTTTCATCTGTATGACACAGCATGTGGGTATTTAGTGTTGATCGCTGTGTGAAATACTTCTTACATCGGTCACACTGGAATTGTTTTTCACCCATATGACACAGTATGTGGGTCGTCAACCCTGGTCTCTGTCTGAAAAACTTCTTGCATATGTCACACTGAAATGGTTTTTCACCTGTATGACACCGCATGTGGGTCGTCAACCCTGGTCTTTGTCTGAAATACTTTTTACACATGTCACATTGGAATGGTTTTTCACCTGTATGACAACGCACATGTATCTTAAGATGTAAATTCATTTTGAAAGACTTTTTACATGTGTCACACTGGAATGGTTTTTCACCAGTATGACAACGCATATGATCCCTAAGGTGTGATTTCACTCTGAAAGACTTCTTACACATGTCACACTGGAATGGTCTTTCACCAGTATGGCACAGCATGTGGTCATTTAGGCTTGGTCTATGATTGAAAAACTTTTTACATATGTCACATTGGTATGGTTTTTCAATCATATGGACAATTGAATGTGTAGCCAGTGAACCCTTTCTTCTATATTTCTTACCACAAATGTTGCAGTCATATTTCTCCTCTGCACAAGGGGAATGTTGCAAAAAAGAGTGCTTCTTAAATGATCTCTTACAAATGTCACAGCTGTAATTCTCCACACCAGTGGGTCTCCACATGGAGACATTATATTTACCCTTTCTTTCACAGAAAGAGGAAAAGTGTGGTTTTGTATTCAAGTGTGTTGGTAAATGATCTTTCGAAGAACATTTACTTGGGAACTTTTTGCAAATTTCACATGAAAAGAATTTCTCATCTGTCTTAATGCATTTGTGCCTCTTCCAAGTACTTTCAGTATATATTGTCTTATTACAAATTCTGTAGGTGTTCAATTCATCACTGGTACCACCACGAAAGTGATTAATTGTGGACGTAGATTTCTCCATGTACACTGCTTTCACTAAGCCCCTAGAAAAAGAAAGAAAAAGTAAGGAATTGTTTTTTTCAAACATAAGATGGATAGAACATTTTTTATCATCATTGTGTATACACACAACGAAAATAGTCCTAGTATTCAGGCAAAGAACTAACTAGTTTACAGAGCTGTAAAAGAGGTTCATCTGTACTGGTGAGTTAAATGTTGTTATTCAGAAATAGCATAATGCTATATTTAAAATTTTCAGCAACAACAAAGATTAGTTCAATATGTACACAATATTTGAATATTTCTGGTGCTGAATCGAGTTTAGGGGTCAATCACTCGTAGTACATGCTGGACTAAATTTGGACACTAAAGAGGCTCTGGTGCTATTATAATTGTCTGTGGGTCTTGTGCTTTGATGCATACACAGGGTGATTCAGTAAAAACATAAGCATGGACAGAGGAAAGAGGAAGTAGGTGATGCATTACTGAACAGTTGGTGATAAGGAATGTAGGGTTGGAGAACCCAGCAGAGTGATATATTGGTTCAAAGATGAGTGCTAGCAATAGTGTCATCTATGGAAATGACAAATAAGTGACACTACCCAGAAGATGGTCAATGACTAGTGAAATTTATCAAAATTTACTTACATGATTGAGTTACAAGCTTTCAAGCAAAATGCTTTGAAAGGACTGCAAACATATGTGGCTGCTCAGATGGGCAGGTGGAACATGTGCCCTAAATTAGGATGTCCAGTACAGTCTCAGACACATCTGGCTTGTAAAAACTCATTGAAAGCTAATGGTATAGTTACAACTCAGAATTGTCCATGACTGTACAAAGCTGGCATAGATATTAATGAAAACTTACTGGTGGCTTGGCACCAGTGCCTTGGTGGACCTTGGTGAAAGTCATTCAAACACAAATAGATTCATCCTGGGTGTAACTTCTACTTGTGGAGCTCATCCAACGTACTACGGGCTTAGTATTTGTACTGGGGTCCTCAGCAATATCATCCCACCCCTGTATGGTTCACATACTCTACAAAACTCTGGATTTGAAAGATTTTTCGCACATTAACTTTCAGCTTGATCCGTTCAAGAGAACTACAATTTATCAATTTAGACATTCCAAATAATGTAAAATAAAAATGTCATGGATGATTAGGAGTAGTGCAGGGAGGAATTCTCATTGGTCAAGATACAAGGCTAAGCACTGAATTATTGAGGGCTGTAATATTAAATTAATTGAAATTTGCAAAATAATAGAGTAATCATATTTGATGTCAAATTTTTGTTAATATCATAAGACATGAAAAAACATGTTCCCCACCTTGTGGTTGCATGACCTTGTAGTTGGTGGTGGGTTTTGCATGCTTTAATGACTTGCTAGCCTATGCCAGCACTAGCATGGCTGGTAGGGTCTCCATTATACTGGACAGGCTAGTGAGGAGGAGCCAGACTAAGAAGCAACATACTGGTCAATAACTTCAATGGTGGAAGAAGACAGATGGTCATCTCAACGACAAAGGAGGCGGACAAACACAGTAAAGAATAATACCTCTTTAAAAAACATAGTTCAGCTGGCTCCAGCTGATAGTACCATGTAAGGGCCCCTTACCAGGGTTACGGTGAAGTTCTCAATGTCAGATGTGGCGGAGAACGAGTCCTTCGGTACGGTGCAGATAGCGGAAGACACAACCCACTCTCTTGGGTACAGTGAAGAGAGATCTTCAGAGGCTAAGAGAGATAACCCCAACAGAAAATCCAGCCTTGGCTCCAGAGGCTGTGAGGTTCTCCCACCGGACATACCCGCACATGGTCGTCAACAGATTCAGAGAAATACAACATGCCTCGTAAGTGCCAGATGGAACCTAAGACTAAGATTGCGCAAGGACAAGGAACTTGGAATATAAGATCAATAAATGGGAAGGAGATGGAAGTAATAGGGGTGATGGGGAAATATAATATCAAAATACTAGGATTGAGTGAAGTGAAAAAGAAAAGAAACTGAGAAAGGAAAATGGATAAGAACTATGTACTTATACGATGCACATTTTTAGAAGCGATATCGGGCGGAGCTACAGAAAGCATGTCCTTGGCGACCAGCCAATGGCAGGAGTGCAACGTTGTACAGTTAGGAGACTGCAGCGTGCAAGTTAAACGCCATGTTCTGTATTTTTTCTTGCGCACAAAAAGTTTGCATAAAACTCGCCACTTTAAGGTTAACCATAAGATGAGGAACAACATTTTGAACATGACCGTCCAAGTCCCATGAATTTCCGTCGCCTACAGCCGGAGTTATCGCTTCTCGAAGAAACATGGGAAACAACACGTCTCTCCACACACACACACAATGACACCTTTCGTTTTCCATCCGTGTTCAGTTTGTTTGTTTTTTCGTTCTCACCGTGTTGACCCCGCTGAGTTGTTGTGTCTTGGTAAAGCTATGGGTGTCAAATTCGGCTGAATATACACAATAACCGTTCATTGTTGTTGGTGTTCACGATCATTGTGAGTCAGTTAAGTCAGTTTGAGTTCAGCATTTTCGTAACAAGGGCGGTGTAAGATAATTATACTCCTACACCACGAAGAACAATTGTGAGAGGATTGAATACAGCCCTTATTGATTGATTGATTCAATTGATTTTACTTCGCTTTTCTGCCACTTTTGGTTAATCGCGAAGATGTGGATGGGTGGTGTTATGATGAAATTGATGAAGGGAAACTTACAAACACCTATGTCCGGGCCGGGATTCGAACCCGAGAACCCTGGCATCGTAGCGCGTAGTGTAATACAGCCTTTATGTTCGATAGTTGTGCAATAGTTTGTGTTCCGTGAGTGTTATTAAATAATGTCACGCCGGCCCCTATGGTGCAGTGGTTAGCATATCACGATACGACACCAGGGGTTCCGGGTTCGAATCCCGGCCTGGACATGTATGTTTATGAATGTCCATTCATCAATTTCATTATATCATCACTCATTCCCATCTTCGCAATTAGCTAAAAGTGACAGAAAGGCAAAGTAAAACAAATCAAATCAAATTAATAAAGTTGCTCTCGAAACGTAGTACCAGTAGTACAGGCACCGAGGGTAATATATTACATTCACAAGACAGAAATCTTACTTTTAAAGTATATTCTTACTTCAATGAATTGGCGTTGGAAGAAGTTCGTGCTGAAACAGTGTTTTCTCAGAGTCGAGAACTTATGGCAATAATGTGTGGTGTATTTGTTTTTACTGTGTTGCGTAATATAAAACAGGGTAAAGTATCTACCACAGAAATCGGTGATCCCCTATTCAAATCTCCTGGGAAACATGCCAGAAAACAGAAACGAGTGATGATGATGATGACCTTGCAGATCCTCTATAATAAATTCCTTCAAACTTCTTTCAGGTACGAGTTTATCTTATATGCCGCAGTGATATGATATAATCCTGTGTAGAATTCTTCACTATATATTTCATTGTACTCAAATATCATGTGCATTCATTATATATAAAAAAGTTGAATATTGGACACAACGAATTCTCTGTGTTCCCCTTCCGCTAACACTTGGTTTGACAACAGAGCAAGAGTGCTGGCAGCGTATTGGCTGAACTCATGTTCCTTCTAAAAGCATATGCCGTATAGTTACTCTTGAGATCCCAATAGGAAATAGAGCAAAGGAAGAAGTAAGTAAGTAAGTAAGTAAGTAAGTAAGTAAGTACGTCAGTCAGTCAGTCAGTCAGTCAGTCAGTCAGTCAGTCAGTCAGTCAGTCAGTCAGTCAGTCAGTCAGTCAGTCAGTCAGTCAGTCAGTCAGTCAGTCAGTCAGTCAGTCAGTCAGTCAGTCAGTCAGTCAGTCAGTCAGTCAGTCAGTCAGTCAGTCAGTCAGTCAGTCAGTCAGTCAGTCAGTCAGTCAGTCAGTCAGTCAGTCAGTCAGTCAGTCAGTCAGTCAGTCAGTCAGTCAGTCAGTCAGTCAGTCAGTCAGTCAGTCAGTCAGTCAGTCAGTCAGTCAGTCAGTCAGTCAGTCAGTCAGTCAGTCAGTCAGTCAGTCAGTCAGTCAGTCAGTCAGTCAGTCAGTCAGTCAGTCAGTCAGTCAGTCAGTCAGTCAGTCAGTCAGTCAGTCAGTCAGTCAGTCAGTCAGTCAGTCAGTCAGTCAGTCAGTCAGTCAGTCAGTCAGTCAGTCAGTCAGTCAGTCAGTCAGTCAGTCAGTCAGTCAGTCAGTCAGTCAGTCAGTCAGTCAGTCAGTCAGTCAGTCAGTCAGTCAGTCAGTCAGTCAGTCAGTCAGTCAGTCAGTCAGTCAGTCAGTCAGTCAGTCAGTCAGTCAGTCAGTCAGTCAGTCAGTCAGTCAGTCAGTCAGTCAGTCAGTCAGTCAGTCAGTCAGTCAGTCAGTCAGTCAGTCAGTCAGTCAGTCAGTCAGTCAGTCAGTCAGTCAGTCAGTCAGTCAGTCAGTCAGTCAGTCAGTCAGTCAGTCAGTCAGTCAGTCAGTCAGTCAGTCAGTCAGTCAGTCAGTCAGTCAGTCAGTCAGTCAGTCAGTCAGTCAGTCAGTCAGTCAGTCAGTCAGTCAGTCAGTCAGTCAGTCAGTCAGTCAGTCAGTCAGTCAGTCAGTCAGTCAGTCAGTCAGTCAGTCAGTCAGTCAGTCAGTCAGTCAGTCTCTCTCTCTGTCTGTCTGTCTGTCTGTCTGTCTGTCTGTCTGTCTGTCTGTCTGTCTGTCTCTCTCTCTCTCTCTCTCTCTCTCTCCAAAGTAGTGGTAGCTGGAGAAATACATCAGAAAGTGACCTGCTGGGAAGCAATCAGCTCAAGAATTATGACCATACACATTGCACTAGAGAAGCCAATAACAATAACACAGGTATATCCCCCAACAGAGGATGCAAATGTAGCAGACATGGAGTTTTCTAGGATCAACTTTAGATAACAGTAGAAAAGATTGAGCAAAAAGAAATAGATGTCATCATGGGAGATTTAAATGGAAGAGTGGGTAATGATCGAAGAAATGGGCAGGGAGTGCTTGGGTCATATGGAGGAGAAGAGATCAAAAATAGAAATGGACAAAGGGTGCTAAACTTCTGTGTGGTAAATAAGATGAAGATAGGGAACTCATACTTTAAACACAAGAAAATCAAACTAATTACCTTTGAAGGCAATGGAAGAGAAGCAAAAAGCATAAATGACTATATTATATTCCAAGATAGCATGAGAAGATACAGGGGTGGACAAAAATATGGAAACATACAACAAAAAAAAAGTTTCCGTGACTAATATGGTGTAGGAGAACATTTGGCATGCAGCCTTCTCGGAATGGACAAATAGAGATCCTGTATGGTTTTCAAGGGAATGTTGTACCATTCTTCCTGCAAAACATTGGCAAGTTCCGTTAACGATGATGGAGGTGGATATCGCACATGCAGATTTATCTCCAACACAGATCACAAAGGCTCAATAATATTGAGATCTGGTGATTGTGGTGGGCATAGTAGATGTGACACTTCATCGTCGTGCTCAGAAAATCAGTCCTGGATGATGTGAGCTGAGTGAATAGGAGCTTTGTAGCCTTGGTAAATAGCATCACCATTGGGGAACAAAGTTTGCACCATGGGATGGACCTGGTCGCTCAAAATCGTCACATAGTCCTTGGCAGAATACTCCACAGAATACCACGATATGGCTCACCATGCCATGATCGAACCCCCGCCATATTTCACTCTTGGCAGCAAACAATCGGAATCATAAGCTTGGGCCGGCATTCTCCAGACATAAACTCGGCCACAAGTCGGAAAAAGTGTGAAGCAGGACTCATCTGACCAAATGACATTCTTCCACTGCCCCATAGTCCAGGTTATGACTTTGGCATCACTGTCTCCTCTTAGTGGCATTTGGATAACTGGCGAGAGGCTTAGGAATTGATGCTCGTCCAGAAACACCCTGCTTGTGGAGCTCCCTTTGTACTGTTTTGACTGACAGGGTTTGTGAGCATGACATTCAGTCCAGCAGTTACTTTTGCACCTGTAGTCGTCTTATTTTTCATCACAATCCTATGCAATGTTCTGGCGTCTCTATCACTCAACACACATTTCCGTCCACGCTGGTGTTTATTGGATGCAGTTTTTCCAGTCGTCCTGTATGCGGTCATAATCTTGGATACAGTGCCTCGCGAAACACCAAACATTTTGGCTACTTTGGTTACGGAAGCACCCACCATACGGGCTTCAACAATTTGTCTACTGCCAACTGCACAGAACACTGTCTTCACATTAAATGAAGCTTGCAATGTAGTGTGAAGGTTGGACAGGTAGTGGTATTAGGCGAATATGGCAGCGCCACCTACAAGCATTGAAATAATGAACATGTGAATACAGATGTGCATTTCACGAGGTGTTTCCATATTTTTGTCCACCCCCTGTATATTTGGGATGTAAAAGTTATATGGCGGGCAGTTAACAACAGACTACTGACTATTAGTCACAGATACAAACTTCAAAGCTGGAAAAAGAAAAACAACAAAAGCATATACCAGAATTAAAAGCAAGAAATACAAATAGTATTAGGGTTAAAAATAAACACGCTTTGAATGGAAGAGTTAGATGATGATATAGATCAAAATTGGTCACATCTGAAACAAATTATACTAAAATCAGCAGAAGTGTGTGGAACAGATAACATCACAAACTTTTAAGATGAATAGAGGAGTAAAACAAGGGGACAGTTTGAGCCCATTACTCTTTATGACAGTAACGGGTGAAGTAATGTTTGTCATTTTTGAGTAAGTCATTATAAAATTATTACATGATATATACTTAGGGGATGGAAGTGATTGGTTCATTTAATTGCAAGAATTCACGCTAGGTGGCTGGTGACTACTGTTTGGTGCGATCTCCACCCTAAATACAAGAATGTCATCGCTAGCTCTCTCTTTAATTATTTTCCAAATTTCAGTTATATAATTTCCTCGATTACTAAATTTTAATCGACTTATTTGATTGTCTAACTCCATATTTACGTTTGTTAATAAGTGTGTTGTAAATCAGTACATTCCTCGTGTTAAATAAAGCCTTATTAGCATATTTTTAATGCTTTTCGTTAACGCTCTGGTTCAAGGCTAAGGGAGATTTTGTTTCGCGTGCAGCGTGAGTTCAAGATTTCATATGAGAAAGCACACATGTTAGGAATGTTAAAATTTGCTTAATCTTTAATGAATAACTACGGATGTGGGGAGATCATTCTATAGACACCAAACATAGATCTATGTTACTTATATCTATATAAGATCCTTGTCACACTCTGCATGTATAAATTTGTAATGTTTATTGCATGTGCAACTTCTTACAAAGTTAATGGAACCTGCAGTCTTTGAAAGAGGTGAATTGTTGAACGCGTGATGCAGGAATGTGAATTTGTGCGGAAAAGCGGGTGAAGCTCGCAACATGGACGAGAAAGGAGATGGTTTCAGCAGCTGATCGGTGCAAGAGAAAGGTTTTTTTGGATAATATTTCGGAGAGTAGGAATGCATGGCTACTCTGTATAAGGAATACAGTTAGCAGTGAAAGGATTCTGCTGTTATTTTCTTTGGAGATGCTTCGTCGTAGAGTGGAAAGTGGTGAATTTTATCCTTGTCTGAATTGACCTTGAATTTAGCCCCACCTCAAGATCGTAAGTGATCTTGAGCCTTTCTTCTTTAGTGCTCCAGAGAGACCTTTTGTATCAAAATTCAACGGTACTTCTGATTACGATACCCCGTTCATAGCTAGCTTTGCATGTGCAGTGTGGATTGACAAAAAGCTGTGTCTGATCTACTGACATCGTGCACATAACAAAGAATAGCACAATGCTATATTGAGAAAAGGTTGCAACTGTACGGAAACCTTGCAAAATTCAACTTTAAATTGCTATATCGATTGACTGAAATAATAAAAAGATCGTACGATCACAACGTATAAGTGAGTAATAAGTTATAGGGTTATTAGTAGGTGTCACGTGACCAAAATAAATAAGAAAGTAAAACACTTATCATAAGGCGTGCACGAATGGCATTTAAAACTCGTTTACTCAGGGCATGTCAAAATCATGTAAAAAAATCAATTGAATAGTTTCTCAGGGAAATATTTTGTATGTGAAATCCCTCTAATTTTCTGTTTGAGCATATGAGAGCCACGAAATGTTGTTGGTGAAAGGATGTAAACAAATAAACTGCTGTAATCAGTTTCTTGGTACTTCTGTTATTGAAAATCTCTTAAAAAGGTCGTACCAGAAATAGAAGATCATTCACCTATAAATTTTGAAACTTTTTGAGCAGTTCTTGCTTATGACAAGAGATAAATATTGGCAGTGAAAATTCTGTTCGTTAATTGATATTTGATAATTGTTGTTTGAGAACAGAACTGATATAACATGATGTTATTTGTACGATTGAATTATTACCTTTTCTGTTGTTTTGAATAAATTTTACATCTTATAAACTATCAACATGATACGATTTCACCTGAAACCAAGGTCTCTAATATATTTAGTGTCAAATATAAATGTATTAATGTGAAGTTTCTTTCCAGCAAGGGGAAAAACTCATGTTCAAGTCAGTTGTTGTTATTAACTGATTGTATATCGGCAGATACATGCACTTCGTCCTGTTTAAACTTCTTGAAGGATGAAACTGAAATGGGAAAAGTCCTAGAGGTTTGGAGACAGTATTATACAGAAAAGTTTAGGAAAGAAGAGAGGAGAATCCAACCAAGATAATGGAGTGTGTGTAGGGAAAGATGGGATGGAAGGAAATAAAAAGAAACAGAAGTAAAATATTTGATTAAAAGAATGAGAAATGGAAAAGCAAAAGAATAGGATGAAATATACTTAAGAATTATAAAATGTGGAGGCAATGTGCTAAAAGTGGAATTAAACATATTGTTTAGTAGTATAGTATGCTTCGTCGTGGCCATTTATTTTGTATTTATTCATTTTACCCTGATTTCAGCTAATTTTCCAAGGGGAAAAGATCCAAAAAATGCTAATTTTACCATTTTTATAGTATAAAAAATAATTATGTTTTTTTTATCAAAGCTCAATTCATAGGGGCAAAATTTATTTTTTGAGCCTATATCAGTATATTTTAAGCATATACTGCATTTACAATTATTATATATTTTTAAAAGAAATAGATATATTGATAGTGATTTTGAGTTATTTTACAGTGCAGTACAGTGTTGTGTAGTGCAGTGCACATAATTATTTCTCAAATGTGTATATTCTGATTAATTTTTACATTTGAAATGTTTAGATACTAATTTAAGTTATTAGCAGTGCAGTACAGTGCAGTGTAAATAATTATTTCTCAAACGTATGTATTCTGATTAATTTTGCATCTGAAATGTACATGTGTGTATTTTTAGAAGAAAAAGCTATATATAAAAATATATATGTACCTCGGATGTAAAGCATTCAAAATTGTGTGTAGTAATGAAGTTAATGTTATATATATATATATATATATATATTGAATAATAAGCAAATTGCAAAAGCTAATTAGTGTTAGTGCATCAAAAATGGTTTCTTCTTTAAAAATATCAAATGTAAGTGTCAGTATATATCAAAATTACCTTGAAGAGGGTTTTAAACATTGAAAGATTAAGAAAAATATTGTAAAATCTTGTTAGTAATATAATATTTTCAATCACACAAACAAACTACAATTAAAAAGAGAAAATTTTACAAGTGAAAAACTTTAATTTTCAGCTTTATGCTGACAAAAAGCTCTAATGCAAACTCAATTGCCTCTAAAGGAAACTTAGATACTTTAACTTGCTCTGAAGGAACAAGTTGTTAAAGCTCTGAACTGTGTAATATGTATTTTCTAGTTATAGCAAGCGTATCTGCTCACTAGTGCCTACTAAAATGAAAAACCCGAGTACTCATACGCGATCACTTTTATACTTTACGAATGCAATAAAAAAATGGATTTTCCCGTTTAAAAAGTTTACCCATTGGTTAGCGATGACATCATGAAGAAACATTGAAAACATACGTCTTTTGTATTGCACAAAGTTGTGCAAGCTTCTAACGTCAATACATTCCTTTACTGAGAAGGTCAACCAATTTTGTGGCACCCGCCAGTAACTCACATATTCCTAATCCATGCTCGTCACAGGAAATAGAGCATTGTCCGTGTGACGTGCAAAGATATCAAAAGATGACCTCGAGCATGGGGCAATGTGTAGACATGAAAAGGATTATTATAGCTCTTTCTCATTCATAGCATGAGAAACTAGTATATGAATGGATTCCCCTCTCCCCCTCCTCTCTTCCCCTTTTGATTCTTACTTTCTGAATGTTTGCAAATTATTAAAATGCCTTTATCTCGAGAAGCAAGCAACATAGAAAGGTGCAGTTTTTTGCATTTGTTTTGTTTTGACGTTCTCTTTAATTTGAAATCAAACTCGATAATAAAATAACCCAAAAGAAATAATGCCTATCAATGTTTTCGGTTTCAAGAAACACATTCCAATACAAAGAATCCCTGTAAACATGGATAATTTTAGGGATTTTCATCCTAAACTAAGAGATCTGGTTATCATCCATCTAAATAGTATCTGGTATCAAGTGGATGAGGATACGGGTAAACAATTACATGTATTTAACAATAACCAAACATCTTATAAAATTCCTGTTACAGGGAAAGTTCAAATAAGTACCTCCCCACCCAATTCAGCAGTTGTACACATAGGTCGAAATTTGTACAGGATTAAACACAATGCAACAGATCCCAACACAACATACGAGGTAGAAGCAGGCAATTTCCTCTATGCTGAAATAATTGGGAGTATGATAAGTTAATTCTTCTCTTTATCGAAATAAGAATAATTTATCCTCTCATGAATATATAAAAATACCAAAACAAAAATAAAAACAAATTAAAAATAAAAATAAATAAACAAAACAATGGATATATTTGGAAATAGAAGACAACAAGAGATACCAGATAATTCCAGTGACATTGCCAGATTAGACGAGATTCTTAAGAAACTTAAATCCGATTTATTAATTTTAGAAAATTCACTACACTTAAATATACAAGCTGAGATTACAAATCTCCAAAATTGAATTAATTAATCCCATAGTCAAAATTGATGGCGAACTTAAATACCTACTCCAAAAATATACCAATTTAGCCTCAATAGAAAATGTTCAAAACTTAGAAGAGACTATAGCCAAGTTGAAAAATGAACTTCATAAATTTCGACAACTCCAAACAACCACTTCAGAACAATTCAAACAAGAATTAAACAATCAAGCAGATACTATTCGTACCAAACTGCTTTCTGTTATTCAAAATATCAAAACACAAGAGCAGTATGAACAGTTTAATGCCAGTATTCTCGAATTACGAGAGCAATTTCTATCTTTCGAAATTCCTACACTAGAAAATATTAAAACTGAACAGCAAACAGATCAGTTACACAGAGCCATAACAGAAGTTCAAGCCAAACTGCAAACGTTGGAAGATTTTATCAATAATTTAACTTCATCTTCCAAATTAAATGCCATCGCATGCAGTGTTGGCAGTATCAAATTACAGTTGGAGACTTATGAAAATTTTGGGAAGATACAGGGTACCATAGCTCATATTGAAGACACTTTGACAACCATGAGAAATGAATTGACAAATGTACAAGAAACTCTGGAATTCAAGTTGCCAAGCATAATTAAACATAATCCAAGAACAAATTACCAAGCTGGAAAACCTCAATACCGAATCCGAACTATCCCATTTTCATCATCTGATTGATGACATACAGAACAATTTAGAAATATTACAGCAATCTACGCCTACACAAGATGACATACAACAACTTAAAGATGCTTTGAGCAATGTTGCAGATGCTACTGAGTTGGATGTTGTCAGACAAGCTTTGACCACACTTCAAAATACTATAGCTAATTTACCACTTCCCAGGAGTTAAGATATGTAAAAAGAGCAGTAAATCGAATACTGAAGTCAAAGGACATCAAGAACATTCAAGCGGAAATTGCTGTAATTCAAGACACCATCACTACTTTGCCTACCAACCAGATAGTCAACTAACTTCATGCATTGTTTGAAGAAATCAGAAGTCAGGTACATGATCTTGCAAGCCAGAGTACCAAATTGAAACTTGTAGAAAGTTAGCAGGAGATTATTTCTACATTAAGCTACAAATTAGTACCCTCGAAACAAGTCAAGAATCTGCTTTATCAAGTATTGCCTCACAACTTCATGAACTCAAAGAACAATTTAAACAATTGTATGTCGATGTGAAAATCAATCAGAGCTACGATGAAGTGGTACGCACTATAAACGAATATCAAGAATCAGTATTAATCAGATTAGATGATCTTGAATTACGTCAATTTTTCACTGTTGAGATAGTTAGACTTGAGAGTGTAGCAAATGTGCGAGGGCACTGGACTTATGTTAATGCAGGTAATGTTTACAAATTGTATCCCTACACTCAGTCTCATCAATTTTTTCTTGATGGTAATATTAGATTTTTAAAATTTGGCTAAGTAAAGAAGGGAAAACATATAGTAGTGCCAAATTTCACCATACAGAGATAAGATGGAGTGTACAGAGCACTTCAGATACCTATTGCATTTGGGATGAATCTGTAAACAAATATAAAATACATGAGGATGAACAATTATCTGGTTTTCGTGTGTATGCTGGTGACAAATTATTATTTGAAGTGAAACAATTATACCCCGAAAATAATCCATTTTATGTGATATTTTCTTATAGTACCCGATGTCAAGACAAGATATAGTTAATGAATTACACAGACTAGCTCGTCGTAACTACAAACGATTGAGTGTGGAAACCAAAGTTGTAGACGATTTGTTCCAAGCTGATCTGATAGAAAGGAGCACAGGAACTTTAAAAAATTTACATAAGATAAATCATGATTACAAATATATGCTTACAGTTATTGATACATTCAGTAAATATGGGTGGGCTGTTCCTCTAAAATCCAAGACAGGTACTTGTGTTACCGAGGCTTTAAAGTCCATATTTAGTGAGGGTAGGATACCAAAATATTTACAGACAGACAGAAGAAAAGAATTTTAATTCCACATTTACCAAGTTGATACAGCAATAGAATATTAAACATTATTCTACATACAGTGATTTGAAAGCAAGTATAGTGGAACGATTCAACAGAACATTAAAAAATCGCATGTGGAGGCAATTTACTCTACAGGGTAACTATAAATGGGTACAAATTTTACCCGAGCTAGTTCATAATTATAATAATTCAGTACACAGAACTATTCACATGAAACCTGCTGAGGTAACCAAGTCTGATGAGTCTAGGTTGATCTCTACTGTTTATTGTCAAAAATATAAATACAGTACCAAGAAACCAAAATACAAAATAGAACAGATAAGAGTCAGTAAATTTAAACATTTATTTGAGAAGGCATTCGCCAAAATTGGAGTACAGAGTTATTCACTGTAGTTCAAGTTTTACCAGGGAATAGAAATACATATATCATACAAGATAATTATAATAAAATATTGAAGGGGAGATTTTATGAAGAGGAACTCAGTAAAACAAAATATCGAGATAGGTACTTAATTGAGAAAATACTTCGTAAGAAAAATAATAAATTGTATGTTAAATGGCTGGGACTGCCAGAAAGAAGTTGGATACAAGCAAACCAGGTGATTCTTTGACACCAACACGGAATGTAGTACAGCGTTTACCAGATTTAGTGGAAACTAGTAAAAAAAAATGGGGAGTTGTTACCTGATAATATAAGGTGCCTCATTGTAGGTCCCCTCTCTGGGGGCTGTCTAAAAACCTCTCTGCTGGTAGATAATTTCCTGCTCGCCCCTAATTGGCTAGATTGGAAAATAGACACCTGTATGTATTCTCTAAAAGTTTAGAACAACCAAAATACCAGCAACTCATGAAGCTGTACGAGGGACTTAACATAGCTACATTTGCATCAAAAATAAAACCCCTCAATGATTGTTTAAAAAATTCTGTTGTAGTTTTTGATGATGTCAATCTAGAAAATCAAAACGAAATCCTAAATTTCTTTACACAGGGTTGTCACAAAGAAATAGACTACTTCTATTTAGCTCAAACTTATTCCAAAATTCCCAAACAATTACTACGAGATAATACAAACCTAATTAGTTTGTTTCGTCAAGATCACACTAATTTGAAACTTGTATGTGATGATTACGTGGGGGGGGTGACTTAAATTGCAACCAATTTTCAAAATTCTGTTCATCTTGTTGGAACAGCGATGATTTTGGATTTGTTACGATCGACATGACTCGAAAACCTAACAATGGAAAATTTAGAAATAAAATCAACGACTTTTTGAATGTAGAAACGATACAAAATAACCTCTAATCAAAAAATAAATATGTCAAAACATAAAATAAATATGTCAAAACATAAAATGGAAGTTAATTTAAAATTACGTGATTACCTGACCAAACGATTCAAAGGTTGGAAATCTGAGAATCGTGGCTTCTATGAACAGTGTCACAGAACAAAATAAAAATCTCATAAATGAATTGGTACCTCTTACTGCTAAAAACTATGCAGATTTTGCTCCTACACCATTATCCAGTATTCACACACCTCTGACCCTCCAACAACCACCTAAAGCAGCCATAGAAGAACCTGAAAAAATTGAGTTGGGTCCCTTGGCACATACGTGAGTACTGGTAAATTTGAAAAAGATGAAGTGTTTGGATTGCATCCGACCATAGAGACAAATGAGGGTGTGGTTTGGAAAATTGGGAAATCTAGAGGAACATTCGAAGGGGATAACATAAAAATCAATTTGGGTGGGAAAAATAGCTGGTCCAGATATCCTGGCACTCCTGGATTATGGGAGCTCATCACTAAGAAACAACCAAAGAATTTTACAGAAGATTATCAGAGTGACTCAGATATTTTGATACTATGTGATGCCTTATATCAAAATAACGATGCCACTCAAAATCGTGTTAAATCGATCAGTGGGGACAAATACAAGAATCTTATTAAACCTATCTGGAACCAACTCAAAACTGGTAGTGGTATCAAACAATACAATACTTTACCTAAAGAATTTGTGTGGGTAGATGATGTGAGAAAACTCATAGATTGCTGGTTATAGGAGGGGAGGAAAATGCTGGAAACAACAACTTTTACAACGAGAAAATGGGTATTGTAGACATGATTAGCAATAAACTAGCTCATTTTATTGTAAATGATCCCAAAGGTATAGGATAATTAATTAAAATTATCAATACTCTACCCCCTAAATTCTGGAATGTATCAGACGGTCGAGGTTTGGTAAATGATATTATTAATAAGCTCCCATTTGAGTTACACGTACCTGGTTACCAATACTGTGGTCTTGGGACAAAACTTGAGAAACAATTAAAAAGAGGGGACAGGGGAATCAATCCTCTCGATGCAGCTTGTAAAGAACATGACATTGCATACAACACATACAAAGATCTGGATGCTCGTCATGTGTCTGATCAAAAATTGGAAGAGACTGCATATGGAAGTAACCAGCAAAGATGCTTCATTAGGTGAACGAATAACAGCATTGGGTACAACCATTGCTACGAATACAAAACAAAAATTAGGATGGAGTCTTTATATATATATATACCCAGAAAAAATAATAATAATAATAATAAAAAACAACATGAAACCTAAAGGAATTGTGTACCAAATTCCATATCATGATCTTAAAAATTTAAAAATTAATTCAATTTTAACTAAAAAACAACAGGAAAAGAAGAGACAATGTATAGCCAAAGGAAATGGAATGAAATTATTACTTAGTACACCACAATTAAAACGTTTGCAAAATGCATGAAAAAATTACATATTGGAGGATTCATGTTCAGCATTCCAGCTATCTGCCTTTGGGGGCAGTGGGGAGCTTAGCGGGGAGTAGTGCAGCTATTGCCAAAACTATAATTGATTCAAAAAAGAATAAGGCAGAACTAGAAGAGCAGAAGCATCATAATCTTGGCATGGAGAAAAAAATTAGGCAGTGGTGTGAAGTCCAGAGCACTCAGAAAATTAAAAAAAAGAAGAAGCACTCACGAACCAAGACATTGAATCTTTAGTTAAAATATTTAAAATTCGACATTTCAGGGGAGTTTTCATGTCTGATTCTCGCCCTAAAGATAGTCCCCCTTTCTCACGAGAATGTGGAGTGGTGAAAATATCGGTACTCACTGGATATGCTATTATGAACAAAATAACAATGCCTTTATTTTCGATTCTTTCGGAGGGGTACTGCCTACAGAATTAATTCATTATTTAAAACATGTTAAGGTTTATTACAACGACGAACGGATTCAAGATTTCGATCAAATTATATGTGGTCATGTTTGCATTACGATGCTTAGAATATTAAATAAAATACATACCATCAAATTACAAGATTTTTAAAAAGCAGTGTGGAGTATTAAATATGGGAATTTTTCATCTCTCCAGCGAGACTTCGATCTTGAAACTACATCTCCACGATGATATTATCAATCCAAAATCCATAGCTCTGAGAGACTTCTACAGCTTATATCTGATTCCAAATGTAACTACCTACAACAATTCTATATTTGTAGGTAATGAAAAAATTATTATTCCTCCTGGACAATATAATTTATCTACTTTACAATCAGAAATTCCTAACACTGTATTGCTATCTCAAAACTCTGTAACACACAGAGTGGAGATTGTATCTACCAAAGAAACAGTAGACCTATCTACCATGGGCGAACTTCTAGGTTTCACCAACAAAAGCAAATTAGAAGCAGGTATTAGGCACACAGGTACATTTATACCAAAATTCTTAGCTATAGAAACATTGAATATTCACTGCAACATTGCTAAAGGAATGATTATTAAAGCTGAAGAAAATTCAGTTGGTAGCCACAAGGAGACAGGTATCATTGCTACATTTAAGTCAAATTCAGAATTTATGGAACCTATCATATATTCCCCAATCCCATCCGTCTATTTCCCTGTCTCTCTCGATAAAGTTAATTACATAGAGATAACAATTACAAATGAGAAAAATGAGATCATCAATTTTGCCAGTGCTAATACCACTGCGATAATAGAAATTAATATTTAAATATAAATACCAATGGAAAATATCGAGAGGTTGCAGTCATTCCCTCCAAACAGGAGGATATTTGCTAACCTCAATGAACCGAATAAGGATATTCAATTTGACATAACAATAGGGGATGGTTTTATTCATCCACATAGATGGGATCTGTATATAAAATTTGACATCATCAAGAAAAGTAATAGTGCAGAATATCCCCCATCTGGGGCTAATGTAAAACTTATAGATAATTTTGTTCCATTATTATTCTCACAAGTTGAAATCAGAAAGCATGGTACAGTCAATTGACAGAATTGATTTTCCTGGGATTACATCCACTACAGTGGGGGCATTGAAACTATCCAAATCAGAGTGTATATTACAAAGTTGGTGGGTTTGAAGCTGGAACAAAAATTCAAGCAAAAAGTCACACAGTACTGTTTCCCATTAGATTGCTATTTGGTGGCTTTTCTCTGATTATAAAGTAATTATGTGGAAAGGTGGTTTGAGTATCATATTTCGCAGATCACCCAATGATCATAATTCAATAATGAGATACAAAACTTTGAATTAAGATGGAACAGCCAACAATGCTAGTTTACCTGAAGCTGCAAAATGTGTGATTCAGTCTATGGAGTTACACATGCCTATAGTTGAATATGAATCGAATTATGCTCTCAAATACAAAGCTAACATTTTGAAAAATCCTCAAATTACGATACAATTTTATACATATCACTGCAGAGGCCAGTGGAGGGTAAATTCTTTGAATTCGATATTACTAATCAGTTTCAATCTCTACAATACGATATGCCAGAGTTCATAGCTGTATTGTTTCAGACAGGGAGAGATGACAATCAGGAAAAAGATAGCAGCCAGTTTGATAATTGTAAAATTAAAAACATATATCTGAAGAATGGTCGAAATGAGGTATTCCCACGTGAAAATTACAATTTAAACATTGCAGATCAAGATTATTTGAAGTTATATGAAGCCTATTGTGCTTTTAAGAGGGTAACTTAAGGAAATATTGATATGTATTATAATCCAGATGAGTTTATAATTCACAGACCAATGTTTTTAATAAATGCATCAAAAAGAAAATTGGTAGTTATTAATGATCGAAGAAATATTAAGTTAGTATGAGAGTTTCATGAAACTTTACCTGAAAATACCATATGCAATGCAATTTTAATTGTAGAGAAATCATACATATATGATGTAAAGAATGAAAGAGTGATAGAACAATTTTAATTTTTATACTATTTAATACTAATATATATAATGAAATAGAATACAATATATTTTTATTTTAGAGCAAAAATTTAGCCTTAGGCTACTCTACACCCCCCTAACTCAAATAGATATTACAATATATAAGAAAAATATTTTTAAAAAATAATATTAATATTTGTATCAATTTTTTAATTCATAAACATTTATCACATTTTAATAGATAATAGAATAATTTTTAATACTATTTTAATGTTAAATATTTAATACTAATGTAATATTTTAATACATTTATTACATTGTTTACTTGTATTATAATGTCCATATTCTCTAGTATGGACATTGCAATCTAATATTTGCAATTTATTATTATTGCTATCAAGAGCTACTTTATTTTTTGTAATATAAACATAGGTAATTTGCTAGTAAATAAACATTCTTTAAAATCTTACATTGTAAGTTCTCTTCTTCAAGCTCAACTTACATTTATCACAATGTTTGCTTGTGCTATAGTGTCCATATTCCCTAGTATGGACATTGCAATCTAATATTTGCAATTTATTATCATCCCCATTGAGGGCTATTTTATTTCTTTTTATTGTATGTACACCATCTAATTTGCTAGTCAGATGATATGAAGACATGTTTCTAGTTTTCTTTTCAAATAAACATTCTTTAAAATCTTCCATTGTAAGTTCTCTTGTACATGGTCGACTTACACCCTTGGCTCTTTTAATTTCTTCTTTGCCATACAAATTAGGCAAATACACAAAACTATCAGTATCCATATAGGCTACTTCAATTTTATCTTTGTACCTGGGTTTCATAACATCATAATGAAATCTATACATTTCTAATTTAGCTAATTCTAGGACGGTAACATCTGCAGCTATTGGCATATTGATGTTTACATTAGTATTTCTTCTATCAATAAGAGTTAGATTGCTATCATCAATTTCTGTAAAACTCTTAAATCTAGGATCAGCAACAAGTTTTTTTAATTATTTTTGGATCAGATGCCAAATTACATATTACATGATTTTTTTATTGTCTTGCATTAATTTTCAAATTTGAATTATTCTTTAATTTAAAATAATTTTGCTCAAGTCTAGAATTTGCTTGTATTCTATTCTTTGTATTTTTATCCATATAAGATTTTAACCATTTTTCTTGTTTAAATTTTAACCCCTTATGGGCTTCGGTAAGTTTCATACCTTGCTCCAAATAATATTGCAACAATCGATAGTGAACATGATATTTTTTTTTTATTTTCAAAAGACTTTCCTCTGTACCTGGGACTTTCTGAGAAACTGGTGCCATAGCTAATCCACGATGTTTGTCATGGAGATCTGATGGATATTCCATATCAACATTCAAGTAACAACCCTCTGGATGATCTTCAGGCCAATTTAGGAAATCCATGTCTTCAAGTTCTTCTTCACTCATCCATTTGTAATCACCGATTGGCAATGATTGAGTCATGACATAACCATATAAATTGTTCATATCAACATAAAATATATATTTAGATGGTTTGCTAGGATCATAGTTAGGTAAATATTTATTGTTTGCTTTTGCATATCTTAAATGACACTGGACTATACCACCACATTTAGCAGATTCAACAAACATGTGCAGGTCAATATCATTAATAAGACCAAATTCAGCTTTTGTATTTAAAAGCATTGCTGCCAGGATAAACCAGGTGTTGTGTACATGAATACAGGATCTACTTCATAAAATTTAATACTACATTCTCAAAAATTTTCGAACACATCTGCCAACTGTAGAGTATCTAGAATCAAGTAGTTGTCATGGTAATCCCCCATTGTTTTTCAACCTAGTGTTTTCCAGACTCTATGTGCATGTTGATAATCTTCCTCACTATATTCTTTATCTTCAAGTTCATTATAAAATTTATCTATCGATGGTAAATGTGTCTCATTAAATTTTTCGAAATTATCCATGTAATCATATGGGAAGACAACTTTTCTTTTCAGCAATTCTATCCTATCCTCACCAAAATGTTCTTTTGTGTGAACAAATTCATTATCGGTTAATTGACTCACCAGAGTAGCCGAACTGCTGGGAAGAAACTGATATGAATCCAGGAATCTAAGAACAATCTCTATTGCAATATATTTATCTTTACTGTGTGCTATAATATTGATATTGTCTGTATCATACCCCAAATTTTTGATAAATAAATGTCCATCAAAGTTTTGCAACTAGTGAATGAATACTGGAATGAAGTTAGGTTTTTGTATTTGCAAGTTACATGAATTACAAATTGTATGAATATATTCTCCATTAAAATGGTTGTGGTGTCTAACTTTTGGATAATCAGAATTAAAATATCTATTACAGTATCTGCAACTTAAAGTATTATCATGTTCCTGTTGTTGTTCTGGTGGAAGAGGCTTCATCAGTATTTCATTATATAAGATTAAACCATATTTTTCACCCCACTCTCGAAGTTTTTGAGTAAATTTTTGGTCTGCATCTTCACCTCAATAAAAATATAGTTCTGAATTATTTTTTTCATAAGTGTTTACTACGATAAAAGTATCGTTGTTTTTCTCTATGAGAATTTATATACATAGATGATAAATTAAAATATATTTTGAGAGAAGTCATTTCAAGTTTATTTTGAATTGCTTTTATAATTTGGAATATCTGAGTCTTCATCATTTATGTCTGATGTGGTATATTTTTTTGTACACAAAATTTTTTGTTTGTAGTATAATTTAATTCTTTTGTTATTCATTTTTTTGTTATTCTTTTATATAATTTGTGTATATATATAATTATATATTTTTTAAAAAAATGTTGGGTTTTATATATTAAAAATTTTAAAAATAAAATTTCTTAGGTTTTATACATTTAATTTTTATTTTTAAAAATCTTAGGTTTTATATATTCAATTTTTTTTCAAAAATATGTTAGAACAATTTATACTTAATAAATATTAATTATAAATTTATATGTTATTAGTATTCTACATACCAAGATATGTATATATTTTTATATATAGCTTTCTGTTCTAAAAAATACACACATGTACATTTCAGATGTAAACTTAATCAGAATACACACATTTGAGAAATAATTATATGCACTGCACTACACAGCACTGTACTGCACTGTAAAATAACTCAAAATCACTATTAATATATCTATTTCTTATAAAAAATATAATAATTGTAAATATATGCTTAAAATATACTGATATAGGCTCAAAAAGTAAATTTTGCCCCTATGAATTGAGCTTTGATAAAAAACAATTATTTTTTATACTATAAAAATGGTAAAATTAGCATTTTTTTTTCTTTCCCCCTTTAGAAAATTAGCTGAAAACGGGGTAAAATGAATAAATACAAAATAAATGGCCACTGACAAAGCATACTATACTACTTTGTTTCAAAAAATGTGGACAGAGGGGAAAATACCAAAGGATTAAGAGAAGAACATTATAATACCCATTTATATTAAAGGAAATACTCCAAATTGTGGAAACTATAGAGCTGTATGCCTCTCTTCGGTAGTAATGAAAATATACTCAAGTATATTGGAAAGAAGATTGCATGTTTGCCTAGAACCAGACTTTGTAAAGGAACAAGCAGCATTCAAGCCAGAGAGACAGAGACAAGACCACATACACTCAATTCGGAAGAATTGATCTTATGTGGTGATGTCCTGTCAATAAGTATGTAAGTAGGTGTGTAATTAACCAAATAGTTTGTTTGAACTTGTTCATTTGAATTGACATTAACCAGTATTTATCTTGACTTTCAGGGTATCATACAACGGTCAGCTGTTCAGCGTTGGGGAGCGTTCATTAAGTGAATACTCAATTGAAAGTCAAATTATTGGTCATTGTTAGATAGTGGACTTTGATATATAACTCAACGATCAGAGGCTAGTATCGAGTTAATTCAAATAAATCTGGGTGAATAAATTGGGAAAATGTCAAGACGTACACAAGGGTTGGTCAAAAAGTAAGCAAACGTAGATAACACAATACTTCAATTGTAATCATATATGTGGGTGGTGTTTTTATAGAACATGATAGTAAAGATTTTATTTCTGTTATCAAACCAGTGAGCCGTCAATCCTGCTTCTAGCGCTGTAAGTCAGACACACATCTAGCACTGTAAGCGAGACACACAAAGACAGTGAAAGTTTTAGTGGAAATTGAAGGATGGTAGGGGGAAAGGGGTTTGGCGTTAGAGTTGGTTGTCTTTGTGAAGCAGGTGGTTAGCAGGGTGAACCCACCATCAGCTTAACGTCTCAAAATGAAGCATGTGGAGAATGAGGCCAGTGTATTGTCACGAGCTGCCATTAAATGCTAAATCAGAAAACAACAGTCAAGTCACCGGTGACGAGAGGTCGCCGGGAGAGTCAGAAGTTAGTGGCTGAGAGTCAGAAGCTAGTACCCTAAGCGGTGCGACTCGTGGAGTGTGTCCGTGCAACGGTTGGGCAGTGCCCAAAGTACACACCCTCAACGGAACCACACGGCGCAGATGCGACCAAGCCGACGGACCAGATCAGGTACAGTGAAGACACTTACTAGTTATTTAAGTATCAGTGTATAGTAGTTCCAATCCGGCTCAGCACCCACTTACCTGTTCAGCCTCTGCATAATAAATAAGTGAAAGAAAGACAAAGGAGCATTAATTATTCCCCCTTCTCACATTTAAATCACTCTCGTAACCAAGCTGTTAGGCTGGCGAACGACCTAACATAACAGTATTGTCAAATTTTGGTGTATGCAGACGATATAGCACTCGTTGCAAATACAGAGGGTAAGTTACAAAGAGCGGTAGTAGAATGGGAAGAAACATTAAAGGAAGAAGGAATGGTGGTTAATGAAAGCAAGAGTAAAGTAATGAAGATGTGCAGAACAGAAGATCAAGTAGGGAACGTAATCATAAACTCCTATGGAAATCAGTTCAAGTAGGTTCCAAGTTATGAATACCTTGGAATAATACTTATCAAAATGGGAAAATAGTCAGAAATTTCAAATCGTGTCTGAAAAGCAAATAATGCAAGGAAAAAAACCTTGGGACGAGAAGTCCCCGCGCAACTTTCCCTTCTTCCCTCCACCTCGGGCCATAAGGAAGCATGGTCAACTCTCCCCCTCCCCTACTCGCGGGTCTGCGCAGGTTGTTTTGCTCGTGGTTCAACTATATCAATTGAACCAGACAATTTTTGGAAAACGAGAAATAGGAATGAGTCAAACTACAAATATATAAATCAGTGATAGAACCAATACTACTGCATGGAAGTGAGCTGGCCAACGAAAGGAAAGGAACTTTGTAAGATAACAACCATAGAAATGAAGTGCTACCAAAAATTGTAGGAAAAACAAGAAGGGAGAGAGTGAGAAATGAAAGGATAAAGGAAGAGCTGGAACAAATATCAAATGGAAACCATTTCATCAAAAGACAGATGAAATGATTTGGCCACGTAATCAGGATGGAAGTGGAAAGAAAACCCAACCAGTTATTGGAAGCAAGACCAGAAGCAAGAAGGCCAAGGTGCAGACCGAAGAAGACATATGAGGATATGGTGGAAAAATTAGGAACGAAAAGAGGGAAGAAGAGAGAAGAATGGAAACAGTGGGTTGAGGCATCCTGATGCTGTAATGGCATAAGGGGTAGAGAAAGAAGAAGAAAAACATGATCACAATGTACCATTATGCATACAAAACAATGCTCTAGAACACTGTTTTCTTCTTCTTTTATGATTGTATGTGTTTGTGAAAATAAGCCTCGCGTCAGGTTAGTTTGCAGCAGGTTTTTGCATACGTAGATCCAAACGTGCATGCAGAATATAGTTCCGTTGAGACGGGTTCCATTCCGACACAACTGCACACTTTGAAGAAAACAGTTATTTATTTTATAATATACCGACAAAATGATACATTCATTAGCAGGTATGGACTTGATAGGTTGCAATCACCGTGTAGACGAACTTGGATCCGCAGATTTGACAACTGGGCAAACGGTTGCGCTGAAGAAACACTGAAGCTCAAGAGTGAGTTGAGTGAGACTGAATACGTTGCAAAGCACGTGGAATCAGTGGTACCAGTGTTACACATCCCACTATTTTAACCCTATTTTTATAGTGATTCATTGCTAATTGTTCTATACAGCAGCAAGAATGTCTGAATTGAGGTCCCCTGTTCAGTGCCCAGCTTTGCCAGAAGGAAAAAGCTCTTCAAAGTCAAACAAGTTCTTTTTTAAATACATACATTTTCCTCCTTAGGGCAACAAGACCAAAATAAAACAGGGCTTGAGGTGATTTGCCGACAATGTGTGCACGGACTGTGTCTCAGGTGTTGAATGATTTGCAGTTGAGTTTAGGAGTAGGAAACTATTGTTTGTTGTTTGACGACAAAAGAATCTCAGCGGTATTAAAATATATCGCCATGAACAGAAACATGTTAAATACTTTGACGAGGCATGCGTCAACTTATGATTGATTCAAGCGTGGGACTGTGCAAAACCATCGCCAAGACTGAAGCAACCGAGAGGGGAGGGGGAGGTTTATTGTTTCACCCACTGGCGGCAATGAAGGCTTTGTTGGAGATGCATATTTACTGTTCCATGCAAAGAAAGGGTGATTATCACCAACATATAGAGAGACCAACATTTGGCTCCTGGTTTAGTGCAGTGATTCATAAATTGAAACCAAACAGTGTAATAGTAACAGACTATTCACTACATTGTACATATCACCAATAACAAATCATGCTTTTTTGGTAGTATAAACTTGAAAGGCATGTATCTTATAGTAACGTATGTATTGCGAATGAAGCAACCAAATTTTCATAAATTTATTTCTTTCTAAACGAGAAACAATAACTCGTTATTAAACTCAAGAGGGGTCTGTCGTTTACTTTTACCATTGTTTTCTTTTTTGTTTCTTTTCTGCATGCTCGACATACTCGTATACACCCATGCCCTTATGTTTCGAAGGTATTTAGTGATTTATATTAAGTAAGGACACATTTATTGCATATTCTATGCGCAGAAAGTACTTTAAAAATTGTATGGTTCAGGAGACAAAAAGAAGCAAAAATTCATTCTGCTCGACATGCATGTACGGGTTTTAATGTGTTAAGGTGTTGGCAATATTGCCGATTCTCTCATGGTCTGCGATACGAAGAGCTCGGAGGTTCAGACAAGACGTCACGGATGATTCTGAGCTTCGTTCTTGTGCGGATGAATACATAAAACCTGCTGCAAACTTAACCTGACGCGAGGCTTAGGTCTCGACAGATAATCCTGAAGCATCAAATTGTTAACACAATCATATTTTAAAAGACGACTTTGTTAAGGTTGAGCTAATGCATGGGGACAATGTGTAGTGTGATATTCTCTTACAAATATGGTGTTCATCAATGCTAGTGGTTCCTGATCTGCACCCTCCCCTCCTGCAGCACTAAGTTAGGATAAAATATGAAACTTCCAAATGTTCTAAATGTACTTTCCAGCATGTAGGTTCTGAAGTAGGTAAATGGTTAATCAAGGTAGCTACAACTTTTCGATTATGAAATTCTCTTACTTTTCCAGGTTTTCCAGTCCAAAATTATTTTTTTCCAGACATGTTTATCATCATGATTTTTGCTTTTGAACCTTACGTTTTTCAATTAAATATATACGTTCATTATTATGAATATTCACTTGCACAAAAACACATGAAAATTCCAAGAATAAAATGTAAAATTACAACCGGCATCAAATGTACTGGGTTCCACAATCACATGCATCTAACTTTCAAGCTAAGGTAACAGAGGTACATTATTTCACCATAACGGATCTCCACAATATAAACACAACAGAAAAAGTTGATAAATAACATAATCTTCATAAACCATACACAATTTTTCATTTTCTAGCAGATTTATAGTGTCGTAGAAAATGCTGTTTTTTGCTTACATTTAAGTGCACAGCATTCACATAAATTTTCGTTGCATATAGAAATTCTATAGGAAATACCAACAAGACTAAGATTTATAAAATAATACACTATAACCTCAACTTAAACAACCTACCCAATAATTATGATCATATTGTCAAATTACTTTAGTTATCAATCAGATATCTTACCCGGTGGAGGCACATGGCACAGTGGTTCGGATTCCACTTTAAACTGTAGGTCCACTCCCCATTAACCTTTCTGTGCATAAAGTGGACTTAAAACCATAATTCAATAAAAAATCAGAAGAGCAGGAATGAAATTCAGTGCAGAAAAAAGAGCGAGTTTCTAATAACAACAAGCAACAGAGCCAGAAATGAAGCAACAATAAAGGTGAACACAGAAGAGTTAAGGGTAATAGAGAGTTTCAAACATCTAGGAAGCGTAATTGAGAGAAGTGGAAGAATAGATGAGGAGATAAATAGAAGAGGACAAATAGGTGGTGAACTATATCAAAACGTTCGAAGATTAATATGGAACAGGGATGTACCTATGAAATGTAAGAATGTAATATATAACACATACTATGTGCCAATAATTACGTATGGAGCAGAGACTTGGACAATGACAGAGAGAGAGACAAAAGGATGAAGGCAGTGGAGATGAATTTTTAATTGAGTATATTGGGGAAGACAAGAAGGGACAGAATAAGGAATGAGGAGATCCGACAGACAGTGGGTGTGGTGATAGGATAGATCAGGGCACAGATGAAATGGTTCGGAAACAAGAAGAGGATGGATGAGGACAGATTGATTGATTGATTGATTTGGTGTTTTAAGTCCACTTTATGCACAGTAAAACTAGGATGAGGAAAGACTACCAGTAAGGGCTTACAATGAAAATGGAGTGGGAGTAAGGCCAAAGGGGTGACCAAGATGTCGGTGGAGAGATCAGATAATGGAGTGTGTTAGGAGAAGAGGGTAAGATTGGAACACCATGGAAAGAGAGGAGTAGTGGAAAACCAGGAAAAAATGGAGAGGCTTGACTTCTAGGCCAACCCAGACAGAGGCAGGAAACAGCAAAGGATGATGATGCTGCACCCATTGAAATTTATAAATTAAATCCAAAATATGTAGCAGCTTGCAGATATTTTCTTTTGGAGGGGGGTAATTATTTGATTCTCTTTTAAAATTGATTTCAACACATCGAGTGTGACCTCTGTTTGGATACACAGTGGTTTACATCTCACAAACACTGATGAATGATATAGAAACAGTAATGAAGAATCAACTAAAGTTGCTAACCAAGGAAGTTTATTAAATATTAAAAACACTTTACATGTAACGTTTCTACTCTCTGTCAGGGTCTTCCTCAGATGAAGAACTAATTGTGTTAATAAACAAGAAGTCTAAAAATGACCTGCGAGTGTTTCTGGCATTGTGGAACAAGGAAGCGCAGTTTCTGCATTTCAATTGTGTTAAAAATATTGTACCAAAAAAATTTGTCACACTCTCAACAAACAAATATAAGATTGAAAAATACATTCAATTACAAACTTTTTTTTAAAAAATATGTTAGATCATACAGAGAGAATTAGTGAAACACAAAAACAGCCTTTGACCAAAATATTAATTAATGGTATTTGCTGTTTTTTACAGTAAGAAACATGTTTTGTTTATGCAAAATATTTTTTTGTAACAATGAGAAAAACATGTAAGTTTTCAGGCATTTATTATCAGTAGAGCCCGGAAGTTTGGCAAAATGCCTCTTTTTATCTACTGGATATATTGATAAAAATTTTTCCGGATATACGTTTTTTATGTTGTTTCGAATGTTTTAGAAGCCTTTTCAATTTGCCTATTTTGCCTATTTGGGACCCCACTGCCTATTTTTAATTATAATGCCATTTTTTGCCTTTTTCAACGAAATTTGACCATTTGTTTTAAAAAAAATGTGTAGCCTATATAAATTATTTTTCTCCCAAAAAACGTTGTTGGCATTTATTTTTCTTCCGTTTATTATGTGAATAATTTTCGCCTTATTATTGAACTCATGCATGTTTCAACATTGCTGAAGGAGAAAAGTGTGAGAAAAAAGTATTTCATGCTCAGTTAGGATATTGCCTTTCGGTTAACATTTCATTGTGCATGATTGACTGCTGAAGTGGACAGGTTGATTTCGAACACAAAGAAGATATTTCTGAAATCTCCCTCTCGAACCCGAAAATTTAAGGAAGTTGCATCTGAGCTTAGTTTACCTCCACAACCAGTCTAGACCAGATGGGGAGCCTGGATATCAGCAGCTATATATTATGCTAACAACCTTGAAAAAATCAGTGAGTGACAGATGCTCTTCCAGAAAATGAAGCGGCTTCAATTCGTGAAGTGAAAAAACTCCTGTGCTATTCAAGTTTATTTTTGCACATTATGGTGCATTGCCAGAGACAATTACAATTATAGCGTCCATGAAAATCTACGAGGAAGCTATGCAGCAGATGATGGAAGTGCTAGGAGAAAAGGGGTCAGCTGTTGTGGAAAAGTGCAAACGGGTAGTGAGTGCAAATGAGGACTTGAAACAATTTAAACAATTTGTGATATTCTAAAAGGTGAAAATGCTGTTACCAAAATGAGTCCAGCTACATTAGCTTGTTTTACGTATGCTCCAATAACTTCTGTCGAAGTAGAAAGATCATTTTCTATTATGAAAAACATTCTCTCTGACAGACTACTATCAATGAATGTTGAGAACTTTAAAAAACACCTTGTAGTTATGTGCAATCATGATGGAGAAATGCTCTTCCCAATGTAGATTTTAACATGTTGCCAGAAATTATAGATAAAAGTAAGCGACTTCCAAATGTGCCTTTTTTCGGTTTATTTTGCCTTTTCTTTCATTTTTAGTGCCTATTTTCCACATTATAAATGCCTTTTTGCCTGCCTATTTTAACGAAAATAAATGCCTGAACTTCTAATTATCAGAATGTTCATACCTTGATTAGCTTACAGGAAAAAATCATGGAGCTACGAAGATTGCATGCCAGAATACAATTATTTTATTAATGTACTACACTCCTGCAATGAAGAGCCACAAGTGACATATATTAGCAAATCCTGAATAAATTTGGCTCGTCCAAATGTATAGGGTCCAGAGAAGAAAAAATTATACTTTTCATATCTAGGTCAAATATATAAGTGTTCAATTTTTTTTTGAAATCCATGTCAGTGGGTAACATTTGGGTACTTCACTGGATGATTGACATGCAATGACCAAGTGAACACCTAAGTGAATTCTACTATAATGTTTACAATTATCTTTAATTATTAAATATTTGCTAAAGGAAGTTAATTTTCCCTTTTTAATGATTCCAATATGTGGAACCAGGAACCACATGCTTTAGTACTTCAAACTCCCTGCCCTACTCATAACATGCTATCTGGAATCTCTTACATACCTTGATGTCTCTTCTTGGGACTCTAAGGTATTTCCAATGCTGAGGTTAGAATCAACAAGTTTAGAGACATTTGTTAGAGGCTGATCGGGATCACCGTCACTGTTCAAAGTTTCACTCACTAAATTGACCTGAGAAATAAAGTAAATTAATAACATTATACATAAATAAATTACAACTGACATTGGAATTAGAAATTGCAGCTATATAACACTTATTAAATTGTTTAAGAAATTTAACTGAAATGATCTGAATGGATTGTTGTCTTAAGTCCATTTTATGCACACAGAGGTTAATAATAGGAACTCAACCTACAATTTAAAGCGAGATCCGAACCACTATATACTTCCACCAGTTATCAAACCCTTGATTACAAGGCAACGATGTTACTGGAGATGTTACAGTACACAATCAAATGGATGGAGAGAAATACAAGAACAATAATTAAAGAACATTATTATTTTAGGTTTGCTAATTTCCTGTGCTTTCAGCTATGGTTATCTATCATAAGATGCCAAAACAAATAAATTAAATGTAAAAAATAAATTTTTGAGCCTACGCATTTTTATAAAATGAAAGACAAATTGTGAAATGATCTATGGATAAAGTATTGTATTTAAATTTGCTAAAGAAATAAACTCTTTAGTGATATGTGGTGTCATGCATTTATGTCGCCCATCATTTTGTCTGGTGTGTGTGTGTGTTGCTTGAGGCATTTAGGTTTCCTGGGTTTGCTTGCTGTATCTTGGTTCTTGAGTGTCTAGGAATGTTTGTTTGTTGTTTATGTTATGGATCTCATCTCTTGTGTTATGGTGATGATGTCAACCAACTGAGTTTTCATTCTGCCTAAAAGCTGTGCACAGGAAAATGATTTCACATGGAAGATACTCTGTATCACCAATGGAGAAAGTCGATGTTATGCACAGAAAAGCTAACTGGGATGGGACCTACAGTTTAAAGTGAGATCAGAACCACTATGTGCCTCTACCAGGTATCGAATAAGGACCCTTGATTACAAGGCAACAATGTATACTGGTTGTTCAAATGGTCCACAAATGTTATTTGGCAAGTTTCACCTAGCAAGCAGATGAAAAAAGTATATCCACATATCTATAAAAAGAAGCCGGTTTCTGTAAAGCTAAAAAGCACTTTATGTTGTAAGTTCTGTATGAAAAGTTCACCGACCAGAAGGGTACAGGGAGATGTTTTGATGCACAATGTGAATTCTGCAGAGTTTTTGATATGGTGATCGCAGTTGTCCAATAGAGATTGTGGCTGTGAAGTTGCAAATTTGTACATTGGACATGGAATTGTGCTCATGTTTCGGCAGTTTTGTGTATTTTGGGAAATCTGTACAGTCACAGCGGTACTGTACCATTCTATGTTAATCTGTCCTAAGGTTTCTTCTAGCAACATCTTTCTCTCTGTTGCAGCAACAGGGACTGACAGAAGTGCTTGGGACATGTTGTCAGCTAGATTACATCATTGTCTGAATTTTTACTTTCAAGTCCACATTATACACAATGAGGCTTGGGATTGGAACTGCAGTTTAACGTTGGATCCCAACAACAATCTGACACAATTGTATATAAACCTGGGACTCCTTGATTACAAGGTCAATATGTGACTATACACCATTGAGGAAGCCCTGTAATAAGCTGTGGACAAACTATAACAGAAGCATTTCCTTCATCTGCTGGAAGGATGAAAATGTCCTGGTGTTTTCACAGTTGCTGAAGTGAAGCTTTTTCTGCTGCTGTTGTGTGTTTTAGAGGAATGGTGCTCTTGAGAGTTTCTTGGTGTGGTCTTTGATAGTTGTGACTGGGAGATCTCTTATGGGCAGACTTCTTTCAGGTTTCACTTCAATATTCATAGAATATATTAAAACATCATTTGGTCACTGACATCATCAGACTTTCAAACACACCAACATCCACCTACTCATGCTACAGGAAGAGGATACTTTGAACAAACAATGGAGTAGCAATAGGATCTACGCTCTAACCTGCCATAGAAAACTACTTCATGTAGAATTGCCAGCATGATGCATTTACTACAGCTCCAAAGAAAATTGCTATGGACTATAATTTATCAACTGGGTGCATGGTAAAGGAAGTCTCCTTACTAATGCAGGAAAGTCCAGCACACAAATATCATACTTTCCGTTTTTTACTGGATATTCATCACCCACAAGCTGGATGGAACATCAGAACAAAGCATGTATAGGGAACTAGCACACATACGATACAAGGTGACACAGAAAAATGGGATCTTTTGAAAAGCGTAGCTGGCAACACTGTGTAGTTGGCAGAACTGCATTAACGATATCTTGAGAAACGGACAACCTTGCCATTTAGTAATCATGGATCAGTAAAACAGTCAACATCGTGCTTTCGCCAAACAAATTTTTTACAAAAAACAATGATAGTTTGCAAGTTATGCAGAGGGAGTTCAGACTTTTTTTCAGTGTACGGCATCATGGTAGTGTTCCCTCGAATCATGCGATAAAAACGCGGATAAAAAACTATGAAAAAGAAACCAACAGGACTACACAGAATACCGAGGCTGTGCATGATGCAGTCTCACAGAGCCCACGGCGTTCATTTCGGAAGCAAGCAGCTGCATTTAACAGGTTTCCACAGCTTCACGAACGCTGGTTTCAACAGAATGGTGCAAGAAAGCACACTGCAAGACAGTCCATTACAACTGTGTGAGAATTGTTTGGTAATTGTGTTATCTCTCGATTTGGTGGCATTCCCTGGCCACCCAAGATACCCAGATTTGTCCGTATGTGATTTTTTTCTTGTGGGGTCACCTTAAGAGTCAGTCAGGTGTACACGTCTCAGCCAAGAACAAGGGTTGAATTGAAGTAACGAATTAAAGGCTAAATTCATGCCATCCCACCTGACATGTTGCAGCGATCAATGAGGGACCTCAATGGCAGATTACAAGAATGACTCCATCTCAAGAATGTAATTTTCAAAAAGTGATAGTGTGGATTACTGTATCTTAACCTTTTGAAACCAAAGCCCATTTCACCAGGTAAGACCCGGGTGCACGGAACAATTTTGAGCAAAATACAGTTTTATAAAAATTACTGTAGATCGGAGCCTAATTGCCGTAGGCAGACAAATGATATATTGTTATACGTGGAATGAACCATAGATTCGAACTATATAAAATTCATGCACATTCGGCATATAAATTATATGAAGGGAGGGAAGGAACCAGAAAATTCAAGTTTTTTTTAAAAAAAATGGGGTTTACGCCCCCCCCCCCCCCAAACACACAAAAAAGTACAGGACATTGTCAAAATACACATAGAAATAATTGCTGGAGTGTTAGGAACAAGGTGTCTTTCATGTGCCCCATAAAGTAATCCTGTGGTGATAGATCGGGAGATCGGTTTTCCTCAGTACCCCTAGGCGAAATACGGAATGGTACCTTAATTCGAGGCCCTGACTTCTACTTCTCTTCGTTTCTTCCCTTCCTGCCTCTAGTCCCTTCCCCGGGTTGTTTTGATAGTATGTTGAAAACAATATAATATCACAAATTACCAAAATAAAGAATGCCAGTCTAAACAATCCTTCCTTACAACAGAGTAACATACTGTTTTGTAGCTAACAATCCTATTCGATGAATTAAGAGCATCATGTATGTATTTATTTTACTTTTCCTTCCACGGACAGCAATAACAAAGTTTCTCTGTATATGGACTCTACCTGCACACATCTCTTGTAGATTGTAGTCAAATTCCTCGAAGGTCAGTTGCATTTGTTATCCTCCTTACGTAAGTTCGGCATGTCGCTCATGTTGGTGAGTGTTGTGCCAAAGGAAGAAGATTTGTGTCCGTGTCAGTGGTCAAAATGGAGCTCAGTGAACGAGAACGTATTAAGTTATTAATGATGCGTGTCTATGGAGATCGCAAGCGATCGTATACCGAGGTGTGACAGTTATTTAATGCTACATTCCCTGAACGTAACCCAATATCGAAGTCAACCGTCAAAAGAACCATTCAACGTTTTGCAGCAAGTGGAAGTGTTAAAGACCATGTGCGATCAGGAAGGTCGAAACCGTGTAGCAACGAAGCAGTTTCTTTGGATGTGTTACAATCTTCTGTGGAAAATCCGCATACATGGACAACCAGCGTTGCCAACACGCTGGACATTTCCCAGAGTTCAGTGCAACGAATTTTAGTGCGCAGTAAGTTTAAACCCCTCAAAGTGAAGTTAGTGCACGAACTGACGGAAGATGAATTTGATCGCCGTATTGAACTTTGTGAAGTAATAATGTGAAATATCGATATCGATAATGACATTGTGTTCTCTGATGAAGCTACATTTACAGTATGTTAAACGGGCAGGTGAACCGACATAAATGTCACTATAAGAGCGATGAAAACCTGCATTGGATGATGGAATATCATACCCAATATCCACAGAAACTGAATGTTTGGGTAGGAATGATGGGAGGCATCATCCTTGGCCCTTTCTTCATTGACGGTAATCTGACAGGTGAGAAGTATTTGACAATGCTTCATGAAGAGATTGTCCCTGCCATCCAAGTGTCCACACATAACTTTAATCGTGTTTGGTTCCAACAGGATGGAGCGCCGCCACACTATGGACGGGATGTTCGACAATACTTACATGAAACCTTTCCACAACGATGGATTGGAAGTCGAGGTATGATCGAATGGACTGAAAAATTGCCCGATCTAACATCCCTGGATTATTTTCTATGGGGGCACATGAAGGACAAAGTGTATCGCACCAAACCACACTCCTTGAATGATCTACGGAATAGTATTGTGGAGGAAACAAGTGGACGTTCTCAGGATATGCTACAACGTGCACTTTGCAGTTTTAAGATCGGTTGGCATATTGTCAGACAGTCGACGGGAAGCAGTTTGAGCACTTGCTTTGAGGCATTCTGTAAGTTAATGTCAGGTTTTCTTGTTCATGCTCTCTGTAATTTGCAGTGTACAGTTACCCACAGGAATACAGTAAAAATTATTTCAGACAAATCTCATTTTTCGCAGTCAAACGTAGCACACCCTATCTCTTCCAAAAATGCCGATAGGTCCAAAATGAGTTTGGATTGTCATTTGTGGGACGATTCTAGCCTAAATTGATGTGTCATACATACCCCTTTCCATTTGAAAATATTGTGTGATAACCAATATGGAGGAATCCAAGATGGCTGCCATGATGACCACACCCCCATTCATTGCAGTTTCCGTACCAACACCCATTTGCAACATGTGATTGTCCTCCGTGTACGCGTCTCTTTCAGACAAATCTCATTTTTTGCAGTCAAACGTAGCACACCCTATCTCTGCCACAAATGGCGATAGGCCCAAAATGGGTTCGGATTGTCATTTGTGGGACGATTCTAGCCTAAACTGATGTGTCATCCATACCCCTTTCCATTTGAAAATATTATGTGATATCCAATATGGCGGAATCCAAGATGGCTGCCTTGATGGCCACACCCCCATTCAATACAGTTTCTGCACCAATACCCGCTTGCAACAAGTGATATTCCTCCGTCCACGCGTCTCGTTATTACTGGCCTGTCCCGATACTTTTGACTAACCCTGTATATGTGTCAACAATGAGAATTGTAAAGAAAGATCAAATATTTGATATTGTTATATTATCTGAATATTTTTCTTCCAATTCCCTTAGGCATAATAATACATGATGTACCCATATGTAAGACAGCAGGGGAAACTTTCACTGTTATTTAGGAACATCTAAACCAATTCTCTACCAATTTTGAGTTTTACACTATTTTTTGAAGGGAATAATCTAAAATCATAGGCTAGTTGCCATTGTTTCAAACCTACAAGCTGACATTGCATTCATTAAATGCTACAACCTCTGAAATTTTCTAACCAAATATCATTAGCATGCTCTTAATGACATTTTAAAAAGAGATGAATAGTATTTTCACATATGCTATCACTTTTTGTACAAAAGCTGTTTGAAACATAAGTTATTTATTTTTTAAATATATTTTATTATTTATCTACATTTCTGGAAGTATATTCCTAATATGAGCATGGAAAATAAATATTTTTCAACATTTTTAAAAATCTGGTGCAATTTGGCCAAGTAGGTGTTGAGATAACATTCTTAACAACAAAGACAACAATGTGAAAAAAGTAATATCATGGTAATCATCATTGGGGCCTACTTGAAAAACTGTAACCATGGGCAGGTTAAGTATGACTGATTGATTGATTTGGTGTTTTATGTTCACTTTATGCACAGTAAGGCTAAACATTACTGGACCTACAGTTTAAAGTGGGATCCGAACCACTGTGTGCCTCCACCGGGCATAGAACCTGGGACCCTGTGATTACAAGGTGACAAGCTACCACTGTGACAGGTTAAGTATGAAAAGTTCTATGTTTTTTTGTTGTTTTTTTACAGAAACTGACAACATTCTCATGTGGTTGTTGTAAAGTAAAATTAATTACCTGTTCTGGCTCTTTCTGAGTGAATTTCTCCATCTTTATGGATGCCTTATCTTTCATCATCATATCAGCATTAACACATTTTTGAAGGAAATCATTAAAGTCATCTATCTCTTGCACACATTGGATGCAAACAATATCTGATAAATCAAGTGGAGTTGTTGCCTAAAAGAAAGAAAAATATATCAAATTAATAAATCCGTGAGAGACTGGCACCTGGCCCATATCCAGTAAAATCCTTCATAGAGATTTTGTTGTCTTGTCAACTTATATTTCTGATTGTTGTTTCATCGGTTTTGTGTAATCACTATTAGTCCATGTCATTGCAATTAGCCAAAAGTGGAAGAAAAGAAAAGTGAAATAAACCAATCATTCAAAAAAAAAAAAATGATGGTCATTGATATACATGGATGAACAGAGAATTTGTTGCAGGGAGAGGCCAGCAAGGTATTTTTCCTTGGAGGGAGGAACACATATCCCTTCGCCCCTAGTGTTGCTCTCTCAAAAAGAAATTCTCCTTCAATTGAAGTTATCATGCTCCTGCATCGATCTTGTAAAAATTCACACAATAAACTGTGAAATGAAATTATATGTGTGTCAGATATGGGTCATTCCATGTCAAATCAACCAATTTTAAAATAATTGTAAACATCACAATTTTAGAAAAAAAAAAACCATTAGTTCACAGGTTTGTACTCTTCGCAACATGTTAATTGACCGCCCCAAAATAATTCTAAGTCCTGAATTCGTAAACTTAGCAACATTGCACTTCAGTGCCAGCTGAGAGTATCCAACTTTCAGTCGGTCTTTCAACTAGATGAAAAACGCTGTGGTGAAAGGTTTCCAATTTCGCACATTCCATGAATTTATAAACTATAAATCACTAATATAATACACAATCAAACAGAAAGAGGAAATAAGAATAAGAACCTTGCGGAATTGTAACAATTTTGCGTGCTCAACTTGAAATTAGATAGGTTTGATGGAGAAAATCGCCATCAAGTTTGAGTAGAAACAGGCAAATTTCTGAGGAGTTTATGTGACATTTTATTTACAATACCCTGCACAATATCGAACAGTTCTCAAAAAATCATTTCTTTCACGACTTGTGGAGAAAACGTGCTGGCACACAGGAAGGTCGATTTTATCATAAACGTCAACGTGTTTTTAAGGTGATGGTTGTCAGTAAGTTAATGTAGAGCAGTTGGTTAGATGCTGGTATTCTTATTTTTCAACATGCTTGAAAGGTCGCAGGTTCAAATCCCACCTTTTTATTATTATTTTTTTTTTTTTAGCAGCTGAACAGAGACAGCTGATATTTCAACACTGTAAAAATATCCGATACACACTTCGAGGGATGTCTCTTCTGCACATTTTTTCCCTAAGAAGGTTAATGCTTATTCAGTTGCTTGACAGGATTTAAGATTAAAACTTTTTGTATTTTAGTTATTCTTCATAAGCTGAGTTAACACACCTCATGACTAATTTACATATTATAGAAAAGGAAAGTTAAAAATTGTACTTACGTATGTGAGTATAGTGCTCTTAATTTACATATCATATATATGCATTCAGGATGCTGTAGGTAATGGTATTTAATCCTGAGTTCGAATTCTGGTCAATCATGGGTGTTTTTTTTAAGTGTTCCTTCATAAATTTCATCATACCATCTCCCATTCTCATCTTCGCGATTAACCAATATTGTCACAAAGGCAAAGTAAATTAAACCAAATCATCAATCAAGTAATGGAATTTAAGATAAGTATTGTGTATGCTCTTCACTGCACACCTAAAACATTAATTATTTCGAAATACTAACACACAATTTTAGTAGGAAATAATCCACTACATTGATGTAGTGAATTTTTGTAACGAACGAGAGAGTTTAATGTGTTCAATTTGCTAAGATTGGTTCTGTTACCATCTTCCAATGCATCTAAAACTAATAACAAATCCCCAATTGAAGTAAGTAAATGGCTATTGCAACCGAGGCCACAGTTTAATGTTTCATGTGCCATGCAAACACAAACATTTTGAGGTATATTTCGTAAAAGAAACACAAACTTGGGTCTGCAATCAGCAAAAGTGGAAAAACTTATTTTTATCTCTGCATGCTTCAAGCAAAATATTGCATATGCTTCCTGTAGGGTTGTAAGTAAGTACCGTTTCTGATATTTTCTTTTCACTCCACCTTCACGCACAGTTACACAGTATCTTGCTCCAGGAGCTTGCCAAGAGATTTCATCCGTGGAGTAAAATTCTTTTATAACATTTCTAGTTTCTGATTCTGTTTGGGCACTTGAGGGAGCTGTAGAGGTATTACCAATCTTTAGACCTTCATTCCTTGCAAAATCAACTATAAGTGCTCGTCTCTTTCTGGGAGATGCAGGTAAGACAGATGATGCCAGTTTTCTTGCATTCCCAAATGATTGACGTGATGAATACACTTTTGTCGGTGTTTCAATGACAGATGTTGTTGGTGTTTCAGGAGGAACAATAAGGGGGGAACCCCCGAATACAACCAAACCTCCACCCGTATGCATTCGAGGGCATACGCTTGTCCCAGTGCCTCTGAAATAAACTGGGACGTCTTTTGCTCGAATTACGGTTCCCCCGTTATCGTTGTGCACTACTATTTTATTGATAATTGCAGATACATAAGACTGAAAATAAAAAGAAAACAATACAAGATTAAATAACATAGTTAATAAATTGAGTTAGGAGGAACAGTGTCACTAGCATTATTCTGACCACCAGTAGTTTCTCTTTTCCTCTGTCTTTCCTTCCGTTCGTATTCACGGTTTTTCTTCTTAAGCTGCCGTTTACCTCTCTCACTAAGTGCACTTCTTTTTATTTGCTGTCTTTCAGTGTCTTTTTCTCTTTACTTCTTCATAACAAGCCTTTTTTCATACACTGTCTATAATTCCGCTGCTTCTCAGCATTTCTTAATCTTGGCATCTCGATTTAAGTATGATTTTTACAATAATTTTTTTTTTATAATATAACTAACATTATTTTATAACTTTATAAAAATCATTTTGATTAATAAAAGTTAAAGCAGGACTGACAGATAGCTGTATGAAAGTTTTTTAATATTTTATATAACATCTCCTTATAATGTCAGTCCGTTACCTACCCATAATACCCTAATGCCTTAAGATATAACTGTGAATTTTTTTGTCTGAGTAGTCTGGGTAAACCTAACAAAGGATATAACGTTTTGTGAAATTGTCACTTTGGATTATCTTATAAAAAAAACTTTTTCTAATATTTTAGTAACAGACTGACACAACAGCTTAACGAAGTTTAGCATGAATTACTTCTTCATACATGATATTTTTAGCATAGAGTTTCTGTGCAAAATAATGTTATTTTTATGCACATTCTAGTAATATAATTAACTTTCAGGTAGATAGTTTCTGAATTATTTTATAGGTGTTGAAATAAAACCATTATTTATACAATGCGAGCTCTGATTAGCAGTACCATCATATTTTATTATACTGCAGCTGCAAAAATCAGTTATATTAGGAGATAATTATACTACATTAAGGCGAGGAGATACAATTACGCACCAATTGTGCATTTATTTCAGTATCGCCCGAATGGGCACTGCTACTAAAACAAACCCTGGGTGTATCCAAGAGTATGAATTTCTCTCCATGTTGCAAGTGCAAACATTTTGTTATGCTGATTATTAAGCTGGACACGATGTTTGAAAAATATGATGAATAATAATTTTCGGAATCCAATGTATTCCTTATGGGGAATCAACTTCAACATCAAGTTACGGTTAATCAAATGAAAGTTTCGACTTTTCCGCTGGTGAAATTCATCTTCAAACTGCCCTCTTCCCGTTGACATCTCTTTCTATTCCATCGGAAGTTTTATATTCACAAGAGAATGAATCAAATCATACTCCCATATGATCAATGCTTTTTTCCTTGCCTCCTGGCAGTGTTGCCAAACCTGATGGACATAAAGGAACTAAATTTAACCTTAAATGGAGTTAAAACTGACTCTCATGGAGCTAGATTTACGATGGCTGGATAAAGTGCCTTCTTGGGTAATGTTAGTTGTCAAAGGGGTGGGGCACTGCTATTATCGTTAACTCTAAATTGATGACAATTTATTCTTAGTTTTCAACATCTAGATCCGGCGGCATCACCCATCTCAATAATCCACCGATGGTGGTATGAAATCGAAAGTAAAGAATTCCCTGACGACAATATTATGTCAATAGACACGTCTAACATTGCGCTATAAAGAAGTAGCTGGGGAGATAAGAGAGACTGGGGCGACGCAGCCAATATAACAATATCATGTCACGTGCAAAATGTATAATTATGACGAAAGGTGGTCTATGTGGGTCGGAACCAGAGATGGCATCATAGTGGGGCACGGGGGGTGGGCGTCTCAGTTCACAGCCGAACGAGTGCACGAATGATTGATTGATTGATTTAGTTTATTTTACTTCGCGTTTTGTGCCTCTTGGCTAACTTGTGAAGATGGGAATGAGTAATGAAATTGATGAATGGACATTCGCTAAAGAACCAAGCCCGAGCGGGATTCGAACCCGGGACCCTTGGCATCGCAGCACGATGTGCTAATCACTCAGCCACAGGGTCCGGCTAGAGTGCACGAAAGAGCCAAATCTGGCTCCAAGAGAGCTAAGTTGGCACACTGCCATGGACGGAAGGGCTTGGGAAGACTCCCGTGGAAATTGTATTGCATGCCCTTAATCAACATGAAGTTTTCATTCCAACAAGGTATAATACATGCTACTTGGTTACAATTTGAATTTCACATTCCAGGTTGACAATTTTCTGGAATTGCTCTATAGAATAATGTACATATGGATTTGTAGATATCAGAATCACTTTTGGTGAAAAGTACATTAATATTGTAATCAGTTAATGGTGTTTATTAGGCTCTAAGAAAAAAGAGAAGAAAAAAGAAACAAAATATATGTACTGATGGGGTAACATGTAAACTGCAAACACACTTAAAAATACCTTCATTTCAAATTAAATATTTTTTATACACAAAAATAGCAATCATGTTAGACCTTAAATAGTGTCATTTTCACTAAACTGTAAATAATTATGGTAGCTGATATTGTGCAAATAATCTCTTAAAAAATTGCCAAAATTCATCTACGAAACATATTTTAAGTTACAACTATGTAGTACATTCAGAGTAAAAGCTACTGAAATTTTTATAGTAACTAGATAAATTCGGTGAGGAAGCATTCTGAAGTCACCACAGGGAAGTGAAATGGCATGCGCCTTTTTAAGTTGAAATGCTTCTTTTAACTTTTGTGGTTTTAAACATCAGTGTGGCAATGGAAGTTGTAACAGGTTTTGGCAAGTTTTTTTTAAATTCTTCCTTTACCAGAGTCAAACCTATAACCTTTTTCCTGGCTTTTGAATCGACTTGACGTGGCTATGGAGTGTTTTCGATAGTCAAAATAGAACCTGATGAAGGAAACAGTGGTTTCCGAAACGTTGTTCGGAAATAATATATACTCACTAATCGTAAGTATAACAAGTTTTTGTATTTTTAAATATTATTTAAGAATACATATTATTCATTAATAGTGAGTAATTCGCACAACCATAAGTTATGAGTATTATAGTAACACCCTGAACAAATATATCCTTAGTATATACATTACCAGAAACAGAAAATGTATATTTAGATATATTTTTTTATTTGCTTTAATCAAACTGTTCAAATATTTTACAGGGTCATTTACTAGAAATATGTATCCATACATATGGTGGCAAGAACCATAGCTACAAGCAATTTTAAGTTTGTTTTTTAATCAGAAAAATGATTTAAAACAAAAAAAATATTTAAATCAAACAAAATCATCAAAGATGATTTCTTAAAAAATAAAAATTATATTTATTCAGCCTGAGTATAAGGCTTGATATTTTTAATGTGTAGACCTACCTGAATGATGTCTGCAAATAAAATATAATTGCTTAGAAATGCAACTCTTCTTTTCTTTTCAGCATGGGTTATAGAATTCTGACAGTTTTCAGGGTTAAATATCTCAGATGGGTTCTCATAAAAAATTCTGAAATTTTGTACAAAGAAAACCCTGCATGAACCTAACTCAGAAAAAATATTGATATTTAGACTCAACTTGTTTGGTCAGTATGCGGTAGCATATGTGAACTAATTTTTGATGTTATGGAGTAAAGTTAAGCTATGTGCGTACATAGAATAATGAAGCCCTTTCTTTTAATTTTTTCAAGTTGGGTTAAAAAAGTCTCAGAAACTACAGTAACATAGTATTTTAATGCTAACTTACCAGAAAGTGAAGTTACATGATATGACAACTGAAGACCATTAAAATTTCATTGCAAACATTTGGTACCCACATCCAGTTGGTGTTCTCAGCCCCAAAACTGTGAGCTTACTCAACATTTTTTTTATTTATTATTATGGAACCCAAGTGTCAGCATTTTTTTTTGCATGCAACAGTGTATACAGCTTAAAGGAACACTATTTATTTTGATGGGTCAAAGCTGGTAGAAGATATGTTTTTATATTTCTTGTACTTTCCACTTATTTTTTTCCAAGAAAGATATTTGTAGAATTAGATATGATTCACAACACAAGATTCAGACATGTTTTGATAGGATTTGAGGCATGTCTAAAGTTGATATGTGCATGAACAGCCTGTGCTGTCATTCTCCCTTTGCCTAATGTGCTGAGAGGTAGTTATTTGTAATACGTACTGTGGAACATTTAACAGGAGAACTTGTAACGTCCAACTTAGTTTAGTATCATGTCCCAGGGAGATAGATTAGAGGAAGCGAACATAGGGACCAAAAGATGTTAATCGATACCCAAACCCAATCAGACAGTCACAAATCATGCTTCTTTCCTTTATTCCCATCAAACTCAATACGAGTCAAGTGCATAAATGGATAACAATTTTGCACGCAAACAGAGAATACACAAAACTTATGTATGCTATATTCCCTGTTGCGTTATAGATGACCTTAATGCAGAATATTCGGAGACTGTTCAGCTCTTCTAGCAAAGACCACAAAAATCGCAAATAGGCAGTTAATGTTTTCTTCTCCTTTGCATAAGACTTACGGAACATATGTGATTGATGTTTGTGCACGTTCAAACAACTATGATAATATTGGCAAGTGTTAATCACTCTCATAAAGCAAGAAATACAGATGGGACGCAAGTGTCATAAACTGAGGTGATTATCAAAATGTGCCAAAAAAGGGGCGTACTTTCCTTTCTTATTATTGACACTGAGTAGTAAGTACTTAACTACTAATCCTAACAAACTACAACCATCACCAAAATACTAGGAATTTTCCTTTTGTTTTAGTTCAAAAATGTCAACAAGAAATTAATCATTTAACACCACTTTTATTAAAGCGTACCTTGCAATGTACAACGGCTCATTAATAACAAATACAAGCATCGTCCAACAAACAACTGACGATTTCAATATTATACTTCACATTAACAAGAGCACAACGTTCGTAATATTATCCTTACATACTGTTCATTGTTCAGAATGAATGACAAATTTATATACAGCATCCAAACACACCATAAAAGTACATGATATCTATTCTTAAGTAAGTTATTATTTTGACTAGAACTTGTGTATTAAATACCAGGTTTATGCATCCCCATTCTCAGCATTAAAGAAAATATGTAAGCACATCTTGAGATATTTTTAACATCAATTCGTTACATTCTTTTCTAATGCTTATTTTTGTGAAATATTATTAATGCTACTAGGTCAAGGGGAACTACAAGAAGGGAAGTACTGAGTACGTCGCTTTTTGCTTTCGTCGCGGTTGCTGTCCACGATTTTGACAAAATTCAATCAACTTTACACATATCATTCAAGGTCGAGGTTTCACTCCATTTTAACTTGGCCAAAAACACAAGAAGAAACAATTGAAATCGCAACCTTTTATTGGCAATAATGTTTGTCATTTACATTGCTAAACGTTTGAGCATATGTTCGAATAGTTGTAAGTACTTAATGGGAATGCATGTTCATTTCAATTAAAAATCTGATTTTAACTTGGCGCTGGACATAGCACATATAGTTTATGGGAAACTAATAATTATATACTTGTCTACGCATGAGCAATGCGTTTTATAACACTTGTATATCTTGTGCGAAAGGTTATTGTTTAATCAAACAAGTTAATCTTGCAACAACGCATAAGTCACAAAGAGAAAATTCCATTAATCGTTGCACTTTTCACTACAAAGTTTCCACATACCTGAATTAACCACAGAACTCGGCGTAAATCTAATGTTGAAAATGTTAGAATCATCAATGGGACAAGCACCCAGCCTACTGTTCCAGCATCCAGGCGATCCCGAGATAAGTACATGCCTCTTTATGGTGCTAATACTTTTGCCCCTAATTTCTTCCTTTTATTATTTTATTGAAGTGCTATAGCTTACTAAATAAAACTCAGTCAAATAGCTATTAAATTTGTGTTACGTTATTACTTGCTCTACCTCTGACTCATCACCCGTTGGTCAACTGTTCCCAGCCTCAAATACAGAGGGTGAAATCCGGTACGGCTAAGGTTTTAACGCCCCCATTTGTGTCTGTAGGAACCAGCCCTGGGACAGAACTTTAGCTCATAATGTTGTGGAGGCGCCTAGCAAGCTGGTCTCCAACTGGCTGGCCAAAGTCTCGGATGAGTCCCGATGTGCTCTTCTTTGGGTTGCAGGCTTCTGTGGCTCTGCCGAACAGCACTTAGGTCAGTCCAGATGAGAGCCTTCTGCATTGGTGAAAATGCTCTCAGTTCTCTGTTGTTCGTCTCCTGAATTGGGGTTTTATCGATCTTGATTTTGTGCTGGAAGTTGCCGACATTGCCTTACATCAGTCGCTACTCGCTACATCTTCCTGATGATTGCAACCTAGTATTGCGACATTATTCAGCAGAAATAGGAGAATTCATTACTATTTCTCTTCCTGGTCTGGGGTGACTGTTCGGGAGTAATGTCCCGAAGTGTGAGCAACTCTCGATGTTGGAGGTTTGGATCTTTCTTCGAGTCTGATCCTTCATCATTTCCTTGGCTGAAGGGCATCTAGTCTATGATGGCTGCTAGGACGAAGGTAGATGGTGGGGGTAGCCAAACGAGCATTTATTTATTTTTTAATTAAATTAAAAAATAATTTACAAAAATGTCCCAATTCCCCAATACGAAAAAAAAGGCAGCGAATGCAACAAAGAAACTTGTTTGCATTCTATCAAGCATGAAAATGGATTGGTTTCAGAAATTACACTGTTCTGATAAAGCATTAAGCCACCTGGGCTTTATGAAGACCTACAGATACGCCCTTAATAAGTACTATTTACTGGACATGAAATGCTTTCTTCAAAAGGCAAGGAATGTTTAGCAAATATGAAACTAACGACCGCGAAGCCAGGAGAATTGTTGACACACATGACCACACAACCAATGGATACGCTTAATTTTAGACGTATCCGGACCTCACACCGTGACTCAGGGCTACAACAGATACATCACAACAGTGTTGGACCAGTATACCCGCTACGTCATCACAGACGCCATTCAAGACCAAACAGCAGAGACAATTAAATAGTTTTACCAAAACACTATTGTCTCCCAAGATGTATAATGTTTGATCGACATCCAAGCCACAAGTCAAAATTGCTCAATCAATTGGCTAAGAAATTAAAAATCGAGCTTAAATTAGGAAACACATATGCGCACAACCAAATTGGACAAGTTGAATGATCCCACACAATCATACAATCCATTCTAAAACACTTTGTAAATTCTTGTAAATTCCAAACAAAACAATTGGAACAAGTATCTGCCTAGTTCCTTCTTAGCGATTAACATAACAGATCATTCATCAATGGAAGTCTCCCCTTTCAAACTACTTCTTCATGGATACACCACATCCCTAGAAGTGGATAATGAGATGCACATGAAAGATCTGGAAATATCCAATCCATCTAACAGCAATCAAAGTAGCAAGGAAATTGGCCACTGGGAAACTCTTGAACTGCTTTCAAATAGACAAAGTGATGGAAGTTCCAAAATTTTCAAAACCAGATTTTAAAGTGGGAGAACACTAACTAACCAACTGTCTAGCCTTCTTAAACCCAAAGGTTTATGGCTGCAGCAACACAGGACTTCCATCTGTCCCTATCTTGAGCAAGATCTATATACTCTTTTCCATCCCTACAGATTTCCTTCAGGTCCATCTCAACGTTGTCCCTCCACCTTCGTCTTGGTCTTCCTACAGGTTTCTTACCATCAGGTTTCCCAACAAGAACCCTGTAAACTCCTCTTTCCTCTCCCATAAGTGCCACATGGCCTGCCCATCTAAGTCTTCTTGATTTAATCATTCTAATAATATCTGGACATGAATACAAATTATGTAGTTCTAAATTATGTAACCTTCTCCACTCACCAGTCTCCTCGTCCCTTTTAGGTCCAAAGATTTTCCTAAGGATCTTATTTTCAAATACTCTCAATTTATGTTCCTCTTTCAATGTAAGGGACCAAGTTTCACATCCATATACTACAGGCAAAATTTCTGTTTTGTATATTTTAACTTTTAGTTTCTTAGATATTAAACGAGAAGACAAAAGTTTATGAAGAGAGAAGTAACATGCATTTCCTGAATTAAGCCTACTTTTTATTTCCTCTTTAATATAATTTTCATTTGTTAATATTACTCCTAAGTATTTGAATTTGGAAACTGGTTCAAACGAGTTGTTATCAATAATTACATTTTGATTATTACCTAACACTTGGTTTCGGCCTGTAAGCATATATTTAGTTTTCTCTTTGTTAACTTCCAAACCTATCTCTTTAGCAGTTTTGAAAAATATTTTAGCATTATTCTTAATTGTATTCACATCATCCCCCAGTAAGTCTACATCATCTGCATATGCTAACAACTGAGTCACACCATTTAATTTTACTCCTTCTTTAGTTTCTCTTACCTTCCTTACAGCATATTCTAAGGCAAAATTAAAGAGCAATGGAGATAATGCATCTCCTTGTTTTAACCCATCATGAATTGTAAATTTGTCAGACACATTAATACCCACACGAATTTTACTTTATGTTTCACTGGTGCATACTTTTATCATACTAACAAGCTTCTTAGGTATTCCAAACTCTACTAATATATTATATAATTTCTCTCTTTTGACCGAATCATATGCTTTTTTGAAATCAATGAAAAGCTGATGGACATTTTGATTAAATTCCCAAGTGGGCGAACAAGTTTTGATAGAAGCCGTTCACCTCTCTTCATTCGATCTACCATTCAATGTTATCATACACCTATCAATACCACAAGAACAAGATCTAGATAAACTACAGGAAGGATACAAGAGCACATCATAATTGGCTTCCAAACTCAAAGTTAAATCTATAGCGTTACCAACATTAGACACCCATGAATTTCACTATGAGAGCAACTACGCTTCAACTGTTCAAATTAAATCTGTAAGAAACTATCTACAAGAAAATCCTAACACCAACATGACAATTTAGTTTGTTACAAACAATGAAAAGGAGACAGAATGTTACAACAGCCTTTTAACATTTTATTCTCCTGAACAGTTTAGTAACTAACAGTTAACTAGAAACAAACAGGAACATTATGCTTTAGTAAATTTGGCTCATAATATTTTTAACATACACAAAAAAATAAATAAATGAAAGTCTACAATTCCAAGTACCTTCACTCACTCAGCATGAAAAAAAAAAGTCTACTTCGTGAGAGAAGCAACTGCAAGCTTAAAAAAATTTAAATTAAATGTTGACTCTAACATTACATCACCATACCCGACATGTGCCAGTAACACACTGTCAGGGAAAAAAGGAATCACTTCACACAGCAGAACCAACCGCTTGTTAAGCCACTATTAGTAAATCCAGTTATCTGTAACTATCAATAAACAAACACGACCAACCGAATGTGCCTGCATTGGGAATACAAAGCAATTCTCCGGCAAGCTGAGGTGGCTGGAAATACGACAGAAACCCTCTAAACAGATATTCTTCAGTGAAAGACATGTTCGGAGGGGCACTCTTGAAATAACAATGATAAAAAATAACATGTTATTAATAAAACCACAACATCTAAATGCATTTAACTTACAATAACACTCCTTCTATAAGTTCTATTTCCATTCTCATCCTTCCCAAATCATGAAGACCACCTTAACACAGGAAGTGAAGAACATCATATAGGGTGTCCACTGATAGAAATTCTAGACTTCTTCTTGACATCTCCAAGATAAATATGGCCTACAGGGCCCTACAACATGACTAACAACAAACTGTAAAAATTTTCTCAGAAAAAATTTTCGTTGAGGGGTGGCACGTTACCGGACATACCCGGAAAACCTATCCTCAGCATTTCCCAACTTCAGAGAGCACTATAAAAGGGGTAATCTGCCTCAGGAGGAGAAACCAACGAGAACACCAATGACCGAGATCGGGTCATGAGAATGCAACAGTGTCGGATGCGGAGGATAGACTATAGGGCCGCCCAAAAGCCATGGGGTCCAATAGGCTAGACATCTCAGGCCAGCTAGTGGGACCAGTGACCAGCTGACTGTTCCAGCATCCAGGCAATCCCGATATAAGTAACTGCCCCTTTATGGTGCAGTTACACCCCTAATTTCTTCCTTTTATTATTCTATTGAAGTGCTAAATAAAACTCAGTCAAATAGCTACTAAATTTGTGTTATATTAATTACTTGCTTTACCTCTGACTCGTCACCCGTTGGTTAACGGGTGCTACCTTCAAATACAGAGGGTGGATCCGGTACGGCTAAGGTTTTAACGCCCCCAATTGTGTCTCCAGGGGTTTTCTGATCATTTAGAGAGTAGGAACTTAGTGAAAGAGCTAGGAATTCTGTCTGATTTGACAAAGAGAATGAGTATGAAATGAGCTGAGAACATCAACTAGATGTAGGTACCAACGTTTGCAATGAGATTTCGCAGATCTTCAATTATCATATCTTGTAATTTCAATTTCTGACAATTCAAGTATTAATATCCTGTGTTACTATGAGATTTTCTGAGGCTTTTTTAACCCAACTTGAAAAAAGTAAAAGAAAAGGCTTCATTAGTCTAAGCCAAGCGTGAATATAGTTCCACTAAGATGGGTTCTATTCTGACACAACTGTGTACTTGCAAGAAAACAGTTATTTAATTTGTAAAATACAGACAAAATAATACATTCATTAGCAGTATGTACTGGATCGGTTGCAATCACTGTGCACACGAACTGGGATCTCCATTGCACTAAAGAATCACTGAAGCCCAAGAGCGAGTCAAGTAAAACTGAATACATTGCAGAGCACGTGGAATCCGTAATACCAGTGTTGCACATTCCACTATTTTAACATGATCAAAGTAAAACAGGAAGTAAGGTGATTTGCCATCAATGTGCACACAAACTGTATCATGGGTGTTGAATGATTTGCAGTTTAAGTTTAGGAAGAGGAAACGATTGTTTGTTGTTTGACGACAAAAGAATCTCAGCGGTATTAAAAGATATCACCATGAGAAGAAACAACTTTATTATTTGGACGAGACTTGCTTTAACTAGATGGGGGGAGAGGGGGGGCGTACATTGAATCAAACATTGAAGAATACCACCATGTAAAACTACTGCCAGGGCTGAAGAAACCGACGAGAAAGGGAGAGGGGAAGGGCGAGGCTTATTGTTTCACCCACTGGCAGCAATGAAGTCTTTGTTGAAGGTGCATATTTACTGTTCCGTGCCAAGATAGGAAAGGGTGATTATCAGCAAGAAATGGACAGACCAAGATTTGAATTCTGATTTAGTGAAGTGATTCATAAATTGAAACCAGAGTAATAGCAGCAGACAATGCATCTGATTGTATGTATAACCAATAACAAATCACGCTTTTCTTTGCTTGTGCCAGTTTTGCCTCAGAAGATTCTGAGCTCAGTTCTCACGCAGATTGATACATAAAACCTGCTGCTGCTGCAAAGTTAGCTTGATGCGCAGCTTAGGTATGCATGTAGGTTAATTTTACTCCATAATGTCAGAAATCCTACCTCATACTGATGAAACAAGTTGTGTCTAAAAGTCAAGATTTTTATTGTGACTTAGGTTAACTGAGATATTTAACCCCGAAAACTGTCAAAATTCCAGAAACGGAATTCCATGTTTTAGCCCTTGCTGAAAAAAAAAGGGTTGCATTTCTAATCACTGTTGCTATGTTATTTGCAGACACCCTGCAGGTACATAAAGATTAGGCACACACAGGAGGTGTACATTGCAGAAATTTCAGTGAAAAATGCAGGTTCGACAACATATACGTAAAACAGCAGCTGCGAAAAATCAGGCAAAGCCTTGGTTTGGTTGCTCAGTGGTAGAACAATGGCATGGTATGCCATAGATCCAGGTTCATGTCCTGGTCGAGCCTACGTTTTTGCTGAAATTTCTACGACCTTGCAGGTAGATTTCTTTAAAATCAACTCCAATTAAAAAATCAGGTCAAAAATTCTCTTTTTTATTGATACCTAAATTTCAACCATCATTTTCTTACTTAGGACGCAATTTTGAGAAAACATACTAAAATATCACAGAAGGTTTACTTCATTAGCTACAAAACTAATTTTCTTTCAGGTCTCCAGCTCTAATGGTTTTGGAGATTAGAAAAAAAGATATGAGCCATGTTGGAAAAATAACACGCCGGGATAAGTAAGGACAGGAATCTTTAATTTTAACATTGGTTTTCATATCTAGAAACATGTGCAACCCTATGGACTAAAACTCATATTTTTCTAAAATGGTCATGCAATCACGATTTGATGATTTGTTATGGAATGACCTACAGGCAAGTACATATGGTTTCATTTTTAGAGTAGGGTCAATGCTTGATTGCCTGTTGCATACAATAAGAGTGGTCTCACTTCAATACCTGTAAAGGTTCTGTTGCTTTATGATTTTTTTTTTCAAATTCTCCTAGCAGGAAGACTAATTATATCGTAGAATTTTGACAATCATTGTCACACGAAATTTTAACCTTCCTTAAAGTAATGAGCACGTTTGGATTTTGAAAAAAATTATATATGCTGAAAGAAACAACTTAAAATTTACCTTACCAGTAAAATTTTGATCTCTGGCAAACTTATTTCTTCAATTTTACAGGAGAAAGTACTTACGGAACTGAGTTTCTGTAGACTTTTGAAAGATCGTGGAAGTGTTTTCTCCCTTCGTTCAATTTATTCAGCCTTAAATCATGTATTTTTCGACATTAATGTCTCTCCAATGCACAAAAGCTCTTGCCTCCATTACCTTCCACTATGTGAATAAGATGTTCCGTGTGTTTGATGATGTAACATCCGGTGAGTGTTTCCAACCACGCAGTTTTGTAACTCTGTAAACATTGCAGAACATACGTAAATGTGCATCTTTTTTCAGCACAAACTTTGAAAAGATGACGTGTGCAGGATGCATCGTAAAGTTGCATGGCAAAAACCAGAATATATGTTATCCTGACATGAAATATGTAGAATTTTTCTGATGTTGAATAACAATTTTAACTATGTTTGCCTTACCTAACCTTGTCGTGCATGGTTCGTGGGGCTATTGAATGGTTTTTGGGGCTATCCGTGCATGGTTCGTGGTACTAGGTATTTTTCGGTTCAGAAGATTGGTAACACTGCATACCCACTGATGATCGACAACGCTAGTAAACCTGTGGTCACCATTTCGCATCTTACGGAAGCGAAAAACAACGAACAATAATTACTCGATATGTCGAAAATAGATATTATTTTCTAAAAATTATGAAATGAACGAGTTAAAGATGTTTCCCGGAGATTGGAATTTTAATAAAAATACATAAACATGAAAAAAGTTTAATTTAGATGCATAAATCTAAAATAGGTTATTATAGGCACTCTAAAACTCCATCAGTTGCTTTTTTTATTATTACTACTTCGATATTGTCCCAACCCCTCTCACTAGTTTATTTCATCATTTTTAACATTCGTACTTACGTATTCTGCATTGCAAAATATTCTTCAAGGTGTTATTTTGCTTTTTTCATGAAAATAATTTCAATATGTGACAGGAGGAGTAATTATTGTTCTTCTTTTTTTCGCTTCCCTAAGACACAATACGTCGAGACAGCTTGACTAGCGTGGTAGATCATCAGTGGGTATGCAGTGTTTCCAACATTCTCAACCGAAAAATCCCCACGCATAGCCCCAATTCATGAATAGCCCCTCGAACCATGCACGGATAGCCCCACAAACCGAAAAATCCCCACGTACCATGCATGCGTAGCCCCACAAACCATTCACAGATAGCTCCAATGGACATTTCCACTCTAACCTCAAATATGATTTTATCTGTATCACTGCATGTCAATCATTTTATGTTAACATTGTGCAAAATAGTTTGCAAAAAAATTGGCCTTAGAAGTTGTGCCAAATTGATGCTATACGTCAAGAAAACCGAACAGAATCTGATTGGATATTCCAGTTATGATGTTCTCGTTCGGCAGTGAGAACTCGGTCATTTGTCCTCATGTTTGTAAAGCTGAATATTGAAGAGAATTCTCTGATTTTCAAAATTAAAGTTTCAATTATGACAAGCGAGAGATGTGCGAAAGCCAATTCTGGCAATCTAACATGTGCAGATGCATTCACAGTAGCTCCATATTTTGCAAAACTAGGATGGAGCAGAGATAAGAGGAGCGAAAGCAGCGAGTAAAGTTTTGCAAGGGAAATTTGACATGGTGTTACAGCATCGACAGCTTATTCAAGATTATTTAATGTTATTCTGTTGAAAGATTTTTCTCAGTAGCAATCATTCCTAATTTTCAGTTATTATTAGTAGTGCTGGTATTACTGCAGTGCAATAAGTTTACCTGGAGAAAAATGTCAGTGTCTTTTTGCACAACGGTATAAACCAGCGTGTTTTTCTTTTTCTTGCGTAGCTTAAAATAAATGTATGTAATGCAAATGAGTGCCGGGAATAGCGGGGGTTCAAACCGGTCCGTTGACCAGCTCCTAGAAGTTGGCATCGTTCATTTAAAGTTACAAAAATCAGAAAGTATATTATTTTTATTGTAAATAATAATAACAGAAATAAATTTCAGTTAGATATTACTCCAACCATGGGCGTTGCCAGAATTTTTTGCTGGAGCTCGCGAAATGATAAAACTTGAATAGTAGAAATAATAACAATAAATAATAATAAAATTTTTATTTTACAATGATAAATACTATATACTATTTGGTCTAGGAATTAATTTGTGCGCCTGGACAAGAGATGGCGTAACGAGCGTATCGTCCCACAGTTCCATGTAGCCACACATGCATTGAAAACTCCTGTCAGCGTGCATCGTTCGTAGTATAGGGCAGTTGATTGACGCGTCAACAACACCATTTTGTAGTCAACTGAACATGGCGCAGTTTGTGCCAGATAAAGTGTTTTTGCAGGGTGTTCTGCTTCATTACTTTAACATGCAGAAAGGTGCTACCGAAAGTCATCGTATTTTGGTGGAAGTGTATGGTGACCATGCGCTAGCTGAGCGAACATGTCAGAAGTGGTTTGCACGGTTTAGAAGTGGTGATTTCGGCCTGGAAGACCAAGAGCGACCTGGACAGCCAAAAAAATTTGAAGACGGAGAATTGAGAGCATTGCTCGATCAGGATTCGTGTCAAACGCAGGAAGAACTTGCAGAAGCATTAGGCGTTGATCAAACAACAGTTTCCAAACACCTCAAAGCCATGTGAATGATTCAAAAGATGTCACATTGGGTTCCACATGAATTGAAAGACGAAAAACCATTTGCGAATTGCTGCTTCAAAGACAGAAAAGAAAGGGGTTTTTGCATCGCATTGTTACTGGCGATGAGAAGTGGATCCATTACGAGAACCCGAAACGAAAAAAGGCCTGGGTGAAGCCAGGTGAACCAGGTCCATCACAACCGAAACGAGATATTCACTGTGCAAAGGTTATGCTGTGCATATGGTGGGATATGAAAGGTGTGGTCTACTATGAGCTGCTGCAACCGGGTGAAACTATTTATGGAGAACGTTATCGACGACAATTAATGCGTTTGAAGCAAGCTCTGGCCAGGAAACGACCAGAACGGGAGAACAGACATGATAAACTTATTTTTCAACATGATAAAGCTTGCCCACATGTCGCAAAACCGGTCAAAACCTATTTAGAAAATGTCGGATGGGAAGTTTTACCCCACCCACCGTATTCACCAGACGTTGCTCCTTCGGACTACTACTTGTTCAATTGCATGAATAACGATTTGATTGGACAGCGGTTCACTTCTTCAGAAGATATCGAAAAATGGGTCTCTGACTGGATTGCTTCAAAGGATGAGGACTTCTTTCGCCACGGAATCCGTAACTTGCCTGACGGATGGGCGAAAGTGGTGGACAATATTTTTCTTAAGGTATTTATGTATTTTGTGTTTGAACTACAGCTTCAATGTGTGCGTAACAACCGCACAAATTAATTCCTAGACCTATTAATAAATATAAACAGATGAGTGAATATCTAGTACCTTATACTTATAAGGTTTATGTTGTAACCGCTCCCATAAACTATATTTCTTTTAAATATTGACAACTGTGGTAACATTCATTTCTTGGATTAAATGGTAGAACATGGTTCCTATATTTTCCTTTAATTTTTTATTATTTAATCCAAGGAATAGGTGCTTCAAGTTTACAAAATTCCAAAAATTAATTTCTTATGTGAGAGGTCGCACTATAATGACCAAAATTTACTCCTAACTTATTTTTTTTCTTGAACAAGGCATGTGAATGTAAATAACAAAATATAGTACTTTGCATTTCAGTACACTAACAGTATTTGAAATGTAAAAAAAAAAAAAGAAGAAAAAAGTTGCGATGCATATTCGCTCATCTGGTGGACCGAATAGAACAGCCTGCACAAGGAAGGATGTAATAAAATTATTATAGAAATAAAAACTTTTATTTTATTAGTTTATAATAGTTATTGTTGTGCAATAACAATCTTAACCATTATTATTATTTTTAATGTTTTAACTTTTATCAGAGCCTGAAACCCCTCCTCCGTACAAAAATTTCTGGCTACACCCATAGTAATGCACTACAATGTAATCAAATAGAATAGTATTTTAGTAACTTGTACTTTGACATAGCTTTCACACACCAATTGCATTGTTCTTGTAGCTTATCATTCATGTGGACTCGCCACATAAATCACACACAAATAATTAGTGTTTTTTTCTTTTATTCGTGGGTACATTGAAAAAATATATCAGATTGGATCATCTGGTACTCGTATTTGTGCATAATGGTGAAATCTTTATTTTCCACTGTGATATCCACAACAATGACCAGACCAGCTATAAAATTCAGGCTGCTCTGCTCTTGTAACTCACAAGATGGACACTTGTTTCGGCACAAGGCAACAAAGAATCTTATTTTCAATGTTAACTCGGCAGAGAAAACTGTAGTTTTAAAAATGATCTTTAAAAAAAATGGTAAAAAATTAATATTCCACAAACACATGTAACTTCTTCGTTTCGTCACTTTTAACATTCGTACTTACCTATCTGCTTCGTGGAACATTCTTGAAGGTGCATTAATGCTTTTTTGATGAAAGTAATTTCAATTTTTCACATTACGAGTACTTCTTTATTTGCGTTGTTTCGTTTGCGTAACACACAGTACGGCGCATACACCTTTGTAGATCATCGCATGTCGTGCTTGTGTTTTGTCGATGCAGTGTTTCCAACCTTCGTAACCCGAAAAATACTCATGAAGTGGAATTTTTTTTTTAAGCTTCTTCGCATTATTTTACGAAAATTTTAACTATGCTTGCCTAACCTAAACTAACTGGAAATGATTCATGGGGCTATGCGTGAATGGTTTTTGGGGCTATCCGTCAATGGTTTGTGGGGCTACCCATTTTTCAAGTTCCCAATTACAAAATCCACTTGATCTCTCATACCCGGTATGAATTTCACCACACATCCACGACACGTCATCTTTTCAGAAAACAATGGCATGGTCGACAAAACACAAGCACAACATGCGATAATCTACGAAGGTGTACGCACCAAAGGCTATTGTGCAACGGAGAATTAATTTTCAACAAAAATAATGAATTACCGCTATGATACATTCCCACATGACAGAAAACACCTTCCAGATGTTAGACAATGCTACAGGAACTTATTTCCGTAAGTAGTTTCGGTAAAATTTTAGAAGCCGGGAAACACCTCAAACTCGTTTATTCTGTTATTTTTAACATTCGTACTTACCTATTCTGCATTGCGAAAGATTGTTGAAGATGGGGTTTCGCTTTTTTTAGTATCTATTGTCGACATATTGAGTAATTATTGTTCGTTCTTTTATCGCTTCCTGAACATGCAAAATGGCAGGCAAATCTTGACTAGCGTTGTCGATATGTTGAGTTTCAACCTTCTTAACCGAAAAATTCCGGCATAGCCCCAAAAACCATTCGGGATCATATGACCATCCACGAATAGTCCCAAAAACCATTCTGGATCGTATAAACATCCACGAATAGCCCCACACACCATCATGGTAAGGTTAGGTTAGGTTGCTTTAGTTTGGGCAATACAGTGAAAAAAATACCCCAAAACCATTCCCGCATAGCCCCAAAATTCATTCTGGATCGTATAACCATCCACGAATAGCACCAAAAACCATTCATGATAAGGTAAGGTTAGGTTGCTTTAGGTTGGGCAATATAGCGGATCAATTTTCGCTTAAAAACCTTTTGTGAATACTTTGTGCGGCATTTTTCGGTTCATAAGTTTGGAAACACTGCATATCAGCTGACGATAGACAACGTGAGTCAAGATTTGCCCCCCCCCCCCCATATTGTGTGTAACGAAAGCGAATTAGCAACGACCAATAAATACTTGTGTGAAAAAATACTTTTTTTTCGGTGAAAAAAAACGGGAAAATGTTCCTCTATGCATATAAGGTAAGTACAAATGTAAATAATTCGGATATAAACGAGTTAAATATGTTTTCACTATATCTAACTGGTACCTCAATTTGTACATGATTGGTACTTACCCAAACGCCGAGGCAATTCTTAATTTTCCTTACAATATCCATTCCATTTTCTTCTGCTTTCAGAATACTTATACTTTCGTTAGAACTAGTTCGTTCAGAACAGAAAAAGCATTTCGAATAACCCATGATTCCACGTGACTACTGCAACATTAATTTAGCTACTTTCCGGCATCGCTCATTTACATATAATTTACTTAAAACAGTAGTAGAGTACTACAGCGCTGTAGTAGTACTATTATCACGAATAACATTACCCAAACAACGTCACAGAATACGTGCATGGTAGACCCCTCATTCTTCTTGTTTTTGCTTCTATCAACTTGGCGTTGATTTTGGCCAACGGTGCTGATTTTTTTTCTCACACTTTATCAGCAAAAGTTCCGAGCCGTGCACTAAGGGTGTGCGGGGTCACGAAAAATCGGGACCGGGATAAGAAAAAAAAAAAATTTCCTGTCCCGATCACGACTCCGGGAAATGACTTCCCGACTTTGTCCTTAATTCTCGACGTTTTCTGCATTTCAAGCATAGAATATACTAACTATTCTATGTTTCAAGTACAGCGCCTTGAATAACGTAGTGTGGAAAACGACCCAAGAAACTGGTTTCCCAGACGGATGAGAAACATAGATGGCAGTGCGATCAGAATCGGTGCTAATTTTCTTATGAAAGTAATGCGGCTTTGTTAGTTTTTGGAAAATATTGTGTAGATTTGTTTGTCTTCAAAGGCGGTACGTGAATTGATGGAAACAGTTATATTTGTGGAGTGATTTGCAGTCACGAAATGGCATTAATTTGGAAAGAAAAGTAAAATAAAATTAATAAATAAATAGCATTCGTGCGCAACACAAGAAGAAACATCGCAATGTGATTGCGGACGTCAGGTTTGGACTGTGTATTAGAGTTTATTTTTCTATGTTATTAGAATATATATAGTATCCTGAGAGATGTTTCATACCGAGGCGACAAACCACAAGTGTCGCTTGAAAGCGAGTAGTCGGTAATCAATGCAGCCTTTCGAACCGTAGGGACACAAGCTCTGACTGCACAGCTTCCTCAAGGCGATTTTAGACCAAAGCGACACGCGACAAACGATACGAGGATTTCACACCAAAGCGACACAGGTTCTTCGGTCCAAGGCAACTTTCATACCGAAACGACACATGTTGCTTGGAAAGGAGCCAATCAAGAGCAACAATTCACATCGTAGCGGCATGACGGGAAGCACAGGCCAGCGTTCGGTTGGTGAAATCCTCAAGCGATAATTGTCGCGTGCCGCTTGTCGCTTTGGTGTGCAATCTCACTAAAGCAAGACACTCATTGCATCGCGTATGCGCGAACAACAAACCACGGCAACATGTTGCAAGCTATTGAGGAAATGGCCCAGTTTGAGCGACAAAGCGACACGTGTGGCTTATCGTGTCGCCTAGATCTGTTGTTGTAATGTGCGGTTTATCGTGTCGCCTATCTGTTGTTCGCAAGCAACGCTTGAAGGCACCATGTCGCTTGTCACTTAGTTGGAAACTCCCCCTGTAGCACTTCGCTTCAGTCTCAGCACCATTCCTTTAAGGAGCTTTCCGACCGAAGTAACAAGTAGCACGCGAATACGTCATATGAACGTGTCGTTTGCTTTTTGGTCCATCATGTGCTATGAATGCTATTTTACAGTCTGGAATTGTGTGTCACTAGTGTGACAGTGTGAACATCCCGTGTCGCTTGTCCCATTGGTTTGAAAGTTGCCTTACACTCATGTCGATGACACTAAGAAAGTCTTGTGGGGTTCCCCTTGTCGTTTCATGCAATCATCATTATCAGCATCGCCGCGATTAGTTTAAAGATGAAGAAAAGAGACAGTAAATATCCAAAATAAGTAGTGTATATTAGCCGTTTCTACGCCGTACTTGGTACGAGCCCTTTTTTCCCTCTTTTTTTATCAATTGAATATCAGTTTTTGACATATTTTGACAATTTTTTGTCGATGTTTTAGCGTTTAGCGATGTTTTAGTGAAATTTCCCTTTTTTCTCACCTCGTACTTGGTACGAATGCCACGATCTTACGTGATATAACTTAACCTATCTTTTTTTCTTACGATTTTTTAATTTTTTTACGATCCTAAGTGATATAACTTAACCTATCATTTTTTTAATTTACGCACCGAACTAACCTACAAGGGACTCTGTTTGTTTTAATATTTCAGTCGAGAACATGAAGACGATACCTGAGGAAATAGTTCTAGTGTTTGCTACTAGATGTCGCCACCGGCGATGTAGACGCAGTGTTGCCACACTATGAGGGCCTTCCCAAGGGGCAAAATTTCCCTTTTTGGACCATTCTTTTCCCTTTCACCTAAGCAAATGACATAATAGAATAATAATTAGTTGTGGTAGTAAACTTAGTAGATTTTTTTTTTTTTAGTATGTGGCAATTTTTTTTTCACGAATATTTTAAAACTGCTCTGTGACCCTCTCGTTCTTCACGTCGTACGCGAAGGACTTCTCTGCGATCAGGATGACGCTGCACACGGTATCATCGGGCAGCGCGTCGTGGAACTCGCACACGACCTTGATGTTAGTTCGATCGTTCGAACAGATTTCCCCTCAAAAATTTACATCGTAAAAAGCTACGCTCTTGTTTTAGGCACTTGCCTTAGGGGTGAGTTGTTGTAATATTCTCTTCCCCTCTTCTCTTGTGAAAGGCTATGCTGTTGTTTTAGGCACTTGTCTTAGGGTGAGTTGTTGTACTTTATTGCCCGAAATATAGCTCGGTGACCCCCAAACAGATTTTTCCTAAGTCTTACCGTTTCCAAGATAACCCCACTTCCGGTCGCCATTTTCGATTTCCGAACATAGGTTCTATTCATACTTTTTCTCACGTATAGGTGTACGTGATGAATCCGCAAACAGATTTCTCCTAAGTCTTACCGTTTCCAAGATAACCTCACTTCCGGTCGCCATTTTCGATTTCCGAGCATAGGTTCTATTCATACTTTTTCTCACGTATAGGTGTACGTGATGAATCCCCAAACAGATTTTTCCTAAGTCTTACCGTTTCCAAGATAACCCCACTTCCGGTCGCCATTTTGGATTTCCGAACATAGGTTCTATTTATACTTTTTATCACGTATAGGTGTACGTGATGAATCCGCAAACAGATTTCTCCTAAGTCTTACCGTTTCCAAGATAACCCCACTTCCGGTCGCCATTTTGGATTTCCGAGCATAGGTTCTATTCATATTTTACTTACATATAGGCGTACGTGATGAATCCGCAAACAGATTTCTCCTAAGTCTTACCGTTTCCAAGATAACCCCACTTCCGGTACCATTTTGGATTTCCGAGCATAGGTTCTATTCATACTTTTTCTCACGTATAGGCGTACGTGATGAATCCGCAAACAGATTTCTCCTAAGTTTTACCGTTTCCAAGATAACCCCACTTCCGGTCGCCATTTTGGATTTCCGAGCATAGGTTCTATCATAGAAAAGTTAGGTAATAGAAGTGGAAGCTACATTTAAACCTCGCTGCGCTTTGAAATTGCATTTCCATCGGTGGCCAGTAGATGGCGCGGCCGTCTTCTTTTGCTGCTCGCAGAAAATAGGGGGGGGGGAGATTCATTGTCCCACTGGAGTGTCCTTCACCACAGAAAGGACAGGGGTGGGTTGTGAAACAGGTTTTCTGAAAACGAGGGGGGAATATATGTATTTTTCTGATTTCATGCAGTTCGTGAATTTACGGAATGAGGACTTTGCCAGGCAGCTACATACCCTACCAGGGCGCGAAATCATTGAAGATTGATTTTTTTTGGGGGGGAGGGTCAAGAAGATTGTGGTCTACACAGACACACAAACTATACATATATATTATGTATGTGCATGAAACTTTTCAAATGTTCTACCAAGCAACTGAGAAGAAAGAGCCTATATGATTAATATTTATAATGTTATTAAATATAAAAGTAAATTACTAAACATGTAAAAATACATTAGTATTTAATACATATAAGGGAATTTATTTGATATTTTTTATGTATCAGATATTTATAACTGCCTTCTTGATTGCGCCGTGAATACGTTTTCGCCTTGCAATCAAAGAGTCCCGGGTTCGATACCTGGTGGAGGCACATAGTGGTTCGGATCCCACTTTAAACTATCGTTTGATTGACTTGTTATTGATTTTTAGTTTTGGTTATTATGTATAGGTTTTCTACCTACCTGTGGGTGATCGCGGCGATAGGGTTGAAATAAAACATTATCTCTTATGCCTTTAGAATCCGTTTGGATGGAAGGGGGAAGGGTGCGTGGTATTCGCATTAACACAAAGTTAGTCGAGCAACTGTGCAGAATAAGGTTGACTAACAATGACAGTGAGCCTAAAGTATCCAAAGTAAACATATATTGCTTAAATATGTCTGCATTATACAGTGACTCAACTACAGGAGGGACAGGGGCTAATGCGAGCAATTACCCCTTCATTTCAAATTTTATGCAAATAAAAATTCATTTTGTAAAATTTTCTTGCTTGTTTCGCTCGCATTATCTGCTATTCTTGTTTTCATCAAGTTCAGAGGGGCGGCGGGAGCCAGCCATTGGGCACGAATGATCTAAAAAAAGTTGTAAAAAGAGAATGCCATGGCGTCCAGGGAAATTAATTGCGCACTAATAAATCAATATTGTTTTCAATTGCACAAATTGGATCTAAAAATTTTTGAGGTATCTATCTGCATTTTTCCGGACCTTCTCATCGGACTAAAATGTATGATATAAAGTAATCCCCTCACATTAGCCTTCTAATACTAATAGTAACTAATGTATTCAACAATGTGCTCATTTCTGTTTTGGGGGTTGAACTGGACCTCTAGATTTCCAGTGTTAACCCAGCATCACAAGTTCAATTGAAATCTAGTAGTAGGAAATATGGTGGACTCCAGCCTTGAAAGACGGGTAATAGGGCGGTGATGGGACTTCATTCACTGAAAATTCGTCACTCAATGAAAGTCGATCGGAAAGACTGAATTCCGAAAAGGATTTCAATTTTAATAATAGTGGACATTATTAATAATAATTTCAACAATAGCATTTCTTTTCGATATATTTCATGAAACAAGACCTTTTTATATTAATAATAGATCGTCAGTGCTGGAGTTGTGGGTGTGGAGAAGGAGTGCAGAGGGGTGCTTTTCCCCCAGTTATGTACATTTCCATTAACCATCCCCTCCTGTTAGGATAATTTGCATAAGCATCCCCCACTTCTTCATTGTCTCCATGCTGATCTACACAAAGACCCTCCTCGACCAAGAGGCCTCCCGGATGGCGCAATGGTAGCGTCGTCGCCTTGTAATCAAGGGGTCCCGGGTTCGATACCCGGTGGAGTCACAAGTGGTTCGGATCCCACTTTAAACTGTAGGTCCAGTCCCGATTAGCCTTACTCTGCATAAAGTGGACTTAAAACACCAAATCAATCCAATCCTCCTCGACCAAGCATACCAGCTATAGGAGTATCCACTTCGAGCACTGGTTGAGTAACTGGATCTTTCTATACTGGATTCATGCAAGAAATAATAAGTTATGTCAGCGTTTCGTTAAAAAACGCAACAAAAAAAAACCTATTTTGCTTGTTAGAACCTATTTTAGGTTCCACTGTTACCTTTGCAATACAAAGTGGTCTGATCTGTGTGGTCTTGCTCACTTTGGCGTCACTTCCATGCTTTGTGGCATTCACGCCTTGCAAACTAACATTTCAGCATTGAAGTTTGCAGCACTCACTATATTTTTGTTGTAAGATTTTCAGAATATAAGATGATCCTCACAGACAAAATTGCGGAGTTTTACTGTGGTTAACATGAAAACAGATTGGTGTCTAACTATACGGCGATGAGTGGATTTTAATAGCAAATTTCCAATGTTGAGTTCTGCCATCGCCGTAGGGTTAGGCAACACACATAACGTTATGCAAGATAGTTCATATTTCAGGATATATGTGTCCCATTTTCATTGCCAGTGACTATACCTAATCAGCAGTATTCAGAAATTTTGAACTATTTTAAGTTTTTTTTAACCTACTTCAGGATTTTTCGAGTCTAACTTAAGATTTTTAGGACCTATTTCAGGATTTTTAGAACCTATTTTAGGGTTTTTCGAACCTATTTTAGGATTTTTCGAGCCTAACTTAAGATTTTTAGGACCTATTTCAGGATTTTTAGAATCTAAAAATCCGAGGTCTAGTTATGAGATATGGGATTTTTCCTATAGATGTCCACCTGCGAGCAAGGAAGTTAATTCTGCATTTCGGAGGGGACACATATGTTAAGTTAGCCGGGCCCCTCTGGCCGAACCAGAACGCCCCTGCTTATTATCGAAGATGTCGTATCATATGTTACTGGAAACCGGATTTCTGTCTTGTAAATTAAATTATTTCATAAGCGACACTTCCTGTTGAATTTCTAAGCTATATAAAATTTCACAAGCAGAGAGAGAGAAAGAATATTGCGGGGATGGTTCTACACCTCGCCACACCCTGTATTGCCGGGCGGCCACTACGCCACTGTCTCTAATTATCATGATCAATTGAGCTTTCGTGGCTCCCTTCAGTATTTTTATAGCTGTTATGTCAATCTTCGCAGGTTTTAGATTCAAATCTTCTGTGGAAAAATAGCGACGCATTGGCTTCGAGGAGGAGGGCGGGGGGTAACCTTGAGTTAGGACTCACTCACTGTCGTAATGTTCCCAAGTTTACGACCGCAACCATTACCCCGATGCCCAAACTGCTCGCGGATCTGATTCAGGTTTGGCCCGCTTTTGAAGGTCCTACAGGCATTTTCTTCCCCCAACTCTCGTGTTTACAATCCCGCCAGAGCCAGTTTCTCTGTGACGCAGGCCCGTAGCCAGGAATTTTTAGTAGGGGGGCGAAGTCAATCCTAGAGGGGGCAAATTTTTAATATATTGTGTTGCATTGGAAGATGCCCCCCCTCCCCCTCCTCCAAAAGTGATAAGTAACAGGAAAGGGATGATATCTTGAATGAAACTCCAACGAACAAAAAAGTTCGAGCAACATCAAATAACAATATTTCGATAATGACCTTTTCGGACTACCAAAGAATACAAAGATAAAGTTTAACATAAATAGGCTAATCGGGACTGTATCTACGTTATATTTACAGGTCAATAATGTTCATAGACGATTAATATGTACCAACAGCTTTGGGCTTCTCTGCAGAACTGATTAAGGAAGACGTTTATAAATCGTGCTTCATAATGTTTTCCTCTAGTTTCCAGTATGCAAGATTTTTACGCACAAAGGAATCTAACGAGAATCCAAGAACACCATTGTGTTGTGTTAGGCAAGAAAAATAGAATTAATTAAATAATAATGGTTACATATTATCTACACTTTGATGAATTGTGTAAACATTTACATTTTTTTAGACCTACTTGCTAAAACATTAAAATGGGTCCCTTACTCCACCATGGATTCTATTTGCTTCAAATGAAAGACTCTTGCATCACTTCAGACAATCTTTGCCTACTTTAACCATTTTGCAAAAAATTGTGTTGACACCTGACAAACAAATAGGAATCCCTTGATTGATCAGTGACTTCTTGGATTACACTGTCATCATTAATATTTCATGTTTTATCAAGTTTTATCTAGGGAAATGCTGTATCCTCTTTACATTTTGAAAAATACCTTCCTTAATGACTATGGTACGAAACCGAAAGATATAAGGGGCTTCCTTCGCTTTACCCCATTTCCGCGGCACGAAGTCTCTGAGCAGCTTATCGTCACCACTTTTTGAGCAGAAGAGTACAAACCCCAAATATCAGGGATTTTTATTCTGATACTAATTTTTACCAGTCACACAATCAGGGACGTCGTTAGGAGGGGGCCTGGGGGGGCTTTGGCCCCGGCAGTTGTAACTCTGGCCCCCGCAAACAAAATTTTGATCGATTAAAAATTATCCTAAATTAATACTACATATTATTTTCTGGTAAATTTGTAGCAGAGTTGGAAACTCTGTTCCGAAGAAAATCTTCGGAAGCAAATGTAGGACAGCAAAATTCCACCCTTTCGTTGCTTACCAGTTCATAACCAAAGGCATAAAATGTTTTGAGGTTATTACCCTTGCCCTACCCTAAGTTTGTGAAAACCTTTTGCCTTTTGTTGCAAATGACCCTTCCGTTGCAGATGGAATCAAAGACTCCGCCGAGGCCGAGCGGTCAACAGTAGGGGGTCGAGCGACATATGGAGAGAGTTCTCCAGTACTGACATTGTTCTGAGATTTAAAATTGCTCCTTGCTTCAGCTTCAGAGCCACAGATTAGCTTTGTGTTCTTGCTTGCGAGCAAGGTCTGCTATCGGGTTGCTGCGGTCACTGTGTTTTTATTCGTGTGTGGGAAGAGTTCGAGCGTTGTTGTGCATTTCCAATTTGAATGGATAAATTTATCAAAACTGGATATTTTAAAACTATCTCAAAACATGTGGAACATGACGACAATGAAGATGATGTTGATCCAAGTTCTGACGTTCCAAAGTTAGGCAAAACAAGTGAATGTACTAATGTGAAAATAATTACTGATCTTGGGGTAGATAATCCTAGGCAACCACTTTTACAAAACTATCCAAATACTACGTTCGGAAAGCGAAAGCGATTATTTCAAAAATACTGGTTTGCATATGCGCCGTGGCTAGAATATAGTGTGGAACTTGACGCATGCTTTTGTTTTCCATGCCGTAAATTTGGCACAGATTTAGGATATGCAGAATCAAGTTTCAGGAAAATAGGGATTCGCAACTGGAAGAAACCACGTGAAAAAATTAAGGAAAACGGAGGAACGTCCTATCATCTAAAATGCATGGAACTGTGGGCGAATTACAAAGTGAGTACCAATCAGTTTTGTAAAACAATTATATGTGTGTGTGTGTGTGTCTGTGTGTTCGTAGTTTAACTTAAATAATGAAATAGTATGTATATGTCTGTATATCGAGTGTTCAAATTGAAAAAATGCTGAGGAGAAAAGTCATATCAGCTTCCCTTTTCAAATTTTGAGATTTGTACCTAAAACATACGGACTGATGGTTCAAAGTAAATAACACAAATTTTCCAATTAATGTACAAGAGTTCAGTAATCACTGATCTCGTCTCAGTGGACTTTTAATTCATATCAGAATTATTTTTCTTAGAGGAAGGCAAATTAATCAGGATATATTTTCTCATCAAATACATATTGTAATTTGCAAACCAACAACAGTATTAATTTTAATGTAAAATTCAGTACAGAAACTGACAATTTATATGCTGATATTAATGTAATATTTACTTGAAGTTGAAAGAAATGATTACGTCAAATTCTTAGCAATAGCAAAATATGATCGAGAATATTTAAGAGGAAAATTCTTTACCTGGTCAGGAGTTAAATTAAAAATTTCAATTTAAACACTGGATGTACTTTGATTTTCGTTTCCTGATTTTACATTACTTTACTGACACTTCTGGCTAATGTCAAAGATATGCAAGGGTGATACAAGAAATTAATGCATGGGCAGTAACAAAAAAAGCGCCTGCCTCTCCAGGCGAGGACATCGCGTAGCGGTAATGTCGTCACCATATAATTAAGAGGTCCTGGCCTGGGTTCGATATCTAGTGGACGCACATAGTGGTTTGAATCCAACTTTAAACTGTACGTCCAGTCCCGATTGGCCTATCTGTGCATGAAGAGGACTTAATACAAAAACTCACGGACTCGAACTTAGATCAATTTGGGACAAAATCGTAATTCGGTAGCTAACGTGCTCAGCCACTGAGGCGGCTAGAATTCAATAGGTTTTCATTTTTGCTATTTTACCTTTTTTCCTACCTCGTAGGTTAATTTTTACAAGTCGATGTGGATGGATGAATGATGGACGGATGGAAAGGTGATGGGAGCATAGACAAACAGAATGAGTCACCAATGGCTGGTGGAGGTTTGAACATGGGATCTCTGATTCCGTAGCCCTTTACGCTTACCACTCAGCCACGAACACTGGAATAAATGAAATAAGTAATGCCATTGTTTAGAATGGATGTCGGGGAGAGTGGAAGACTATCTAATAACAATGTACACTAATGCATTGTTGGCATTGCCAGCAGATGTTAACGGTCTACCGATACCTCACACAACGGAGAAATAATATTTACCTATATTTGCATTGTTTTAAAAAATATATATAGCAGTGACGAACGAAGGAACAAAGCTAATCTCTATGGTCTAGAGCAGGAATTTCCAAACTTTTTCGTTTCGCCGCGCCATTACTGTTTCAAGATTTTTCCACGGCGTCCAAATCAGAATGTAGGCATATGTAATACTTGCTTTGATTGATTGATTGATTGAATTGATGTTTTAAGTCCATTTCATGCACAATAAGGCTAATCGGAACTGGACCTACAGTTTAAAGTGGGATCCGAACCACTGCACCGGGTAACGAACCCGTGACCCCTTTATTACAGGGTGGCAACTCTAACACTACGCCACCGGGGAGGCCCTATCTAACACTTGTAACGCTCTGTTAGTGTGTATAGGTTGCTTTCCTTAAGTTAAAAAATAAACATATATTTCAAATTTAGAAACATTTTTTATGTAAAATGTTCTAAATAAGAACATGTATTTGGAACAATCATATCAATGACTGAATTCTAGTGTAAACATTGGAACATCTCGCGGCGGCCCGTACGCCTACCAGGGCGCCCCAGGGCGCCGCGACGCACACTTTGGGAACCACTGGTCTAGAGATTACAATTTCTGTAAAACTGAGTCCGAGGTTTGAATCCTGAAGGAGATATTATTTTCTTTCACTATTACAATAACTGATCCCATTGTCGTCGCAATCAAAAATAGTTTAAAGTCCATTTTATGCTCAAATAGATTAATTGGAACTGGATTTATAATTTAAATTTGACTGCGACCCATTGTGCAATGTGTCTCCATCGGGACTTGAACCTGGCACTCTTTGGTTACAAGGCAACGTGGTAAACCACACCGAGGAGGTCCGCCGTGCTAAACGTGACGTTATAATAAATATGCAATATAAAGCAAAAACATGAATTTATTCTTGAGAATGTTAAAAAACAACAACAACAAGAAACACAACATTTGAGTCGCCAATAATATTCTGCATATTACATATCATAATTGTGAGGGCGATTTGTGAGTTTTCCTTCATTAATTGCCATTCATGATCGTCAACATTGCGATTAACTAAAAGTAACAGAAAATCGGCACAACATTTAAAAAATATATAATATACGTAGAATAAAAAAAAAATAGCTGTGAAACTGAAAAAGAAATGTAATAACAAGTTGATATTTACTACCTATTTTTTGTGCTTTTTGAAGTTGTCAAATTTTGTCATTTTTAGCGCCAATTTACCTGTCTATTTAGCATGCTTTGTGGCTATTATAAACCCGCTCCCTACTGATAACACGAACTCAAGACAGAAATAAACAAAGTGTGAAAACACCTACTTCAGTGTCTTTGTGCATGTTACTTGCACAAACCATCAACGTCGTTTTGCGAGAATGCAGGGTGCAAGTTAAGAGGTGCACAATTTTCGAAATTGCCGCAAAAAAGTGGCACGCATCTATTTTTCCTACTACATCTCGAGGCACTGGTGTACACATGGGGGAGCTGATGCGGCTATAACTCTCCCGAAATTTCTGTCTTTGAACAACTTTCAAAAGGAAGCTTAAAAGTGGTTAATTATGAAATATGTTATACTGTCTCTCCCCCTCCCCTCTGAAAAAAAAAACCTGCACACGTTAGTGTCTAGAGGAGAGTTACAAATCAATCGCATAATTTAAAGTGCTGTTTGCGCTGGAATACTACTAAATGTGCTAGAATTTAAATTTGACAATAATTTAAATGTTAAAAGCGTCATTATTATTATTATTATTATTATTATTATTAATGTTTTTATAACGTCCTATTATTGTTATAATTATGTCCCTGCCTAAATTCACAGCCAGAAATAAGATTGATTGATTGAGTTGTTTTAAGACCACTTTGTGCACAGTAAGGTTAATCGGGACTGGACCTACAGTTTCAAGTGGGATCCGAACCACTATGTGCCTCCACCGGGTATCGAACCCGGGACCCCTTAATTACAAGGGAACGACGGTACCACTGCGCCATCGGGAAGGCCCAGAAATTAGAATAAAACGCGATCTTCTTTCTTCAGGAAAGCAACATCTTGACAGGCGGGAGCCTCCCCGATGGCGCAGTGGTAGCGTCGTCGCCTTGTAATCAAGGGGTCCCGGGTTCGATACCCGGTGGAGGCACAAGTGGTTCGGATCCCACTTTAAACTGTAGGTCCAGTCCCAATTAGCCTTACTGTGCATAAAGTGGACTTAAAACAACAAATCAAAAAAAAAAAATTGACAGGCGGCCCTAAGACCAGCACAAAGCTTGAATGGAGACAATACAACAAGCTTGTTCAACAAATGTTGGCGAGATGGTTGCGGACAACCAAAGGCGGCACTGCGTCCCAAATACTCTCTGAACTGCCCGTCATAAAATGTTCCTGCGAGACCTATTTTTAATCTGTGTTCGTCACTGTATGACTATACCCCTTTGTGTCGAACCTGACAAATTGCAGGGAGCGGTCTTTCTTGCTTTAAGGGATTAAGGGAAGGAAATGGCATTCAAATGGCAGGGAAGACTTATCCCTGGGTTGAGTTATTGTACCCCTTCTGTTTCAGTGCACCGTTTGTGTAAGGCAATACGCAAATACGGTTAAATTTTCCCTTCCCCAGTAAACCTTTGTTTTCGATTCATTCTGCTAGATTTTGCTTCTATCCAGGGTGCCAAGTACCAGAACAGTCCAATGACCTCGCTGCCTTCGAGCAAGCAATAACTTTAGTGAGGAGGTAGGAGGGCTTGGGGAGGGAGGAGGGGCAGATGCAAGAGGACGAAGAAAATGTAGCAGTTTATTTACATGATGACTCGTGAAAGTATTTGTTATTGCCTGTTTGAAAGAATGAAAGGTATGAAATTAGTAATATTTTTCTTGTTCGCTTCGCTTTCAATATAAGCGTTTGTCATAAGTAACAAGTTATAATTGTTACCCCAAAAAACTGTATATGTGTGCGTGTGCGTGTATGTAATATGATTTGTTAATGATGACGTACTGGATACCAAATAATGAAAAAAGTAAAGTAATGTGCTCCCCTGTGCTTTTCGCTATGCCATGAAAGCGTATAGGGGTGTGTAGTTAGGGCTCCACACTTTCTTGATCACGGCCGAAGGTGGAAGTGATGTGATCAATCAGCACCACGTCCTGGCCTCGTTTACCTGCCAGAGTTTCCTCCATGTACCCACTTTATACGTACGACGCTGGGTGGGCACCGGAGCCGCTCGAACAGGTGAAAAAAAAATCCCGGTATCCTGCAGAATGAATAGGAAAGATCCTACACAGAATAATTTATCAGTTTAGCACTTCCACAGAGGATATAGTTTCGATAAAAAAGAAGAGGTTGTCATTGAGACAAGCAGAAAGTAAAATACATTAAGGAAAACTGTAAAGTAATAGTTTAATAGTAATTACATAAATTGATTTTCTTCCTGAAAATTGTTGAACTCTAATTTTTATTTGACCTCCAGTATTCACATATACGTATATTATATACACTTCTGAGTAGTTCAATATACCAATGCACTATATATGTAGCAATATTATAATGTAATATTATATATATATATATATATATATACGTATATATCTGTGTGTGTATGTGTGTGTGTGTACATTACACACACAGAGTTATTTACCTTTACTGTCTGGAAATATTTACATAGGAACAAATTTCAGATTTGGCCCCCCCGAACTGATCAACCTAGCTACGTCCCTGCACACAATGGCTTAAGATATATGAATAAAATTAGGAGAATCCACTACATAGCAGAAGAGTTGACATAATTATTTGTCAAAAAATTAGGTTGTGCCTGAGGTAGGTTTAACAGACAACTTCTGCTACAGACACAATTTATTATTATAAATATAAGAAAATAAATAGAATGTAATTTGAGAGATTTTCAATCGTATTTATTTCACTGCAGCTTTTTTCTACTTGTCATTTTCTTGAACCTACATTCATAAGGTGGCGCCTGATAACATTGACAACTTTCACAGTGTGTGCAGGACATCAAGGCAAGCAACTTTTCTCAGTCACTATTTGCGCCTCTAATTCATCTTTCGATGTTACAAGCAATCAAACTAGGCATCTTCTGTCCTTAATGGATGCAATCCCATTGTAAGCTTCGTAGTAGCAAATGTCATTTATTTTTACTGCCGTTTAAAATTCTGAGAGCAATATATAACATGCTATTGAAACGATATCATGCAAACAGTCAGGGTTAAAACTTAACTTTTCCTTTATAAAATGGATATCATAACACACACCTATGTTGCTTACATATTACCATATCATATTTGATGCGTTTGCATAGAGAAATGATTCATAAGATTTGAAATTGATATTTACACTCCATAAGATGCTTAGTGTAACCCTATCGAACTACAAATTTTATCGCTTTCTAACCGAAATAATAATTGTGAAACACTATCACATTTTCATCGTGTTTGATAATAATTTGAGCCAGTAAGCTGTCCTACATCTTTCACTAGCCGACCTACATGGTAGGATGGTTACATAACACACTGCGAAGCCTGGGCATGAGTCTTCTTTGTGAGCAGAGGCGAAACCACAATTTTTTATCTGGAGAGGGGGGTTAAGTACCAGGACAAACGTGCCAATAATAATAATAGTAATATAGTGGTGGTAATGGTAGTAATAATAGTAGCATTACAAGACGTTATTATCGTCGTAAATCATGCAAAAGGGGCTAGAAGTCGGTGCTAAAGCATTTGTGTTTGAACAAATTATTTGAAATATTTTTTCAACATGTTCAATTTCATATTAGCTAATAATGGAAAACAAGCACACAAACCGTATTTTTCAAGGACAGAATAATGACGAACATAATTATTTTGTACATATGACAAGTATAACTTTCATGTATACAACATATATTTTAAACATATGTAACATAGAGCGACATAAAATAAGAAAACACATATACAACATGTTAACGCTAAATTGTGTACGTATTCAAAGTTTCTTTAATATATATATATATATAATTTAAATACATTACACGGTCAATTCATCCGCCAAATTGTCTCTCAAATGTGAACGCTCCATTTCCTCAAAAGAATTGTTCATGCACTTAAGCAGCAACAGTCTGAAGTATATATATCTGGCCTTACCTCTCTCTCGGGTAATTTAGAATGCATTACAGAAAATAATCATATTGGGATCGAAGCGAGCAGGAAAATCTTTAGTATCAAATATTTGCAAACTGAAAACAATATTTATTTAATAGGGCGCAACAAATTTCACGGGGAACATGGCATTCTCTTTAACATTTTTTTTATTTAGATCGTTTTGGCTCCCAGGGCTGACTCCCGCCGCCCCCTAGCTATAGTTCTGAAAATGGGATTATAAGAATAGGAAATATTGACCTTGCGAGCGAAGCGAGCGAAAATTTTACGAAATGTACTTTTATTTGTAAAAGAAAGTTGAAATCGAGGGAGCAATTGCCCCTCTTTGTCCCCTGCAAGTGCCCTTAGCAGGGACGGCGACAGGGGTGGGCACGGGCGGGCAAGCGCCCACCCAAAAATTCCTGTGCCCACCCGATTGCCCACCCAATCAAATTCAATAAGTACATATACTTGGATATATATGAATGATTCAATAAACAAGTGTATTCTGGTGTTCATAACATGTACATTTTACTTGTGAATATTATCTATGCTAGAAATGTTCACATATCATCTTATATAAAGCCAATTTTCTCATTAGAAGGTGAAAGTAATTACTAGAGCTATTGAAACAGAAACTGTGATCAAATTAATACTTCTATGATTAAAAGCAGCTAGTAGGCTTTGGAGGCTCAAAATTTTGCAGGGTATGATCAAGATTAGATCAGAATTTAGGGTAAACTTGAGGACTGCAGCTCCGGGCCTTCACTGGGTAAGACTGCTTTGAAAAGTACCATATAATGAAATAATTAGGTACTTCGGGTGTGGTAAAAAAATATAATAAAAAACCACACCATGTAACTTGGCAAGAAGTTATAACTGAAACAGTGTAGAGTCGATTGGAGTGAGGCCTTGGTGCTGTAAGCTCCGGGCCTCCACATACGTATATAAATCCCAGCCTGGGTATGGTTAAAATAATCTCCAAATAAACAAATAAAAACATCATCTTAGCGTTACTTCTCCAGCAACACAATAAATTATTTCGACTTTTTTAATTATTGTTATTATTATTATTAGAATAATTTAATCAAGAAGACTTAGATGGACAGGCCACGTGACACGAATGGCAGAGGAAAGAAAAGTTTACAGGATTCTTGTTGGGAAACCTGATGGTAAGAGACCAGTAGGAAGGCCAAGACGAAGATGGAGGGATAACGTTGAGATGGACATAAAATAAATTGGTAAGGATTGAATTGATCTTGCCCCGGATAGAAACAGATGGAAGGCTTGTGTTTCTGCAGCCATAAACCTTCGGGTTTAAGTATGCTAGAGAGTATAGTATAGTTTAAATTAGCTCTGCATTGAAATTCCAGAAGTGTCCTTTTTTATATTTCATTAAAATTTGTATATACCTGTCATCTTCAAATATCAATATGGTATGCGAAATATCAACTTTATATTCGTTCTACTAATAAGAACGAATCACAATAATCACTACAATACCGAAGTGAATACATTTTAATAAACCACTTATGTATGGAAAAACCTACAGAATTATTCAATTGCTAATGACTGGCTTATCATATTTATCCTCTTTCGACACACAAAGTTTGCCACACGAATCAGCCGAAAATGTCGACAGAATCTGCAGATGCAGCTGAAGTAAAGAAAAAAAAAGTTATGTCACGAAGTATCCAGAAGACGATTTTGTTAGTTTGTTTTTAAGCCCACTTCTATGCTCAGATGGGCTAATCGGGACTAAACCTACAGTGTGCATTGTGCTTCTACCAGAAGAGGGGGAGTTCAACACATGACGTCTTCATTATAATGCGACAGCGTTATGCCATTGGGTAAAAATATACAGAAAGAACTCGCACCAAACGTGTCACTTTATCACCACAGAAGATGCGTCCATTTTAAGAGGGTGATTGCCTGAGACAAATTGAGACTTTCGGAAAACAACGTCATTGTTCACGGAATTAGCTGCCTTGATCCACCAATGAAACACTGTGCAATTGAAACTACCACCTCAACTTTCTAAGAGGTACGAGCTAATGAAACTCCATTTTTGGAAGAGTAAGTCGTGGTTGATTTGTTTTATTTTAAATCATTTCAATTGTGATTAGATGAAATTAACGAAGGGGCGAAAACAAATACATTCTGACACTCAAAATACAAACCCCCATAAAATATTACTTTGACAGTGGTTCCAGGCTCCAGGGACTCGTTGCCCTGAAAGAATAAAGTTTCCAGGGTAGCTGCACAGGTTGACATTCTAGTGTATTGGAAATGGTCACGCCATACAACCCAAGTCATCTATAAAAAATAAATGAATTATTGCTGTTACGGTGATCAACTTCGATGAATTCCTTGTATCATTTTGTTACCTCAAAAAAGTTCATGTAACCATACGTGTGTTGTGTAGCTTCTCCCGCATTAGATACATGAGAGTTCAGAAAACGAATAGCAACTTAGCTAATAGTCTCTTCAATTCTGAACAGATTTTTCAATCTCACTTGTTTATTACATATGAGTGATATTTTGTTAAAATAGCCTTTCATTAGCCTAGGAATACTTCATGGACAATGAACAAAGAATTGGATTTCCGTGTGTGTTTTAAATCATTCCTAATAAGACGTTCATTTTAATCCAAACATGCAGTGGCGGCGATTAGGAGGAGCGGGAAGTGGGGGATGCAGTACCCCCGCCACATTTTGCCACTTTTTTCACCCGCACTACGGCCTCTTTATGCTTAGCCTTTTCTATCAAGAAAAAGTATATTGTCCTTGCCCCTCAAATGTTGGCACCCGATCGCCGCTACTACAAACATTCAGATAGATTTGTCAGTTGTGCAAACCTTGTAAGGTAAGAAAAGTGATCCCCAAAGGAGTAAGAAAACTCTTTCAGTCAAAAACTCATACAATGAAAATACTATGCTCAGGAACATGTCTTCAATTACGAGAAACTTCACGATTGTCTAGCATCGCACTTTCTATCACTGTCGCTCCGGCTCCCGTGGCGGAGTGGTTAGCACATCGCGCTACGACGCCAGGGGTCCTGGGTTCGAATCCCGGCCTGGGCATGGATGTTTGTGAGTGTTCATTCATCAATTTCATCATGTCATCACTCATCCCCATCTTCGCAAATTAGCCAAAAGTGCCACAAAAAGCGAAGTAAAATAAAGCAAATAAATCAACCAATCAAATCAATCTATCACTGTCGCCGAATACATAAAATCAAGTATGTGCCTTGTATTTGCAACACAAGCTTAAACCTATTTCACATTTATTTCACTGTATTAACATGCATGAAATAATGTAGTTAGAATGTATGGCTGCACATTCTAAACACTTCCTTGAAATAATTGTGTACATCAGAGACAAAGCGAAAGGAAATGGAACAAGATGGGAGGATAGATTAGAAAAGAATAAAGAGGAAAACAGGATAAGGAAAAGGAAAAGATGTAAGAGAAAAATCGGGAGTGTACACACATATACACACATATACTCACACACATATACACACATATGGTCTTACATTTATACTGCCCACCCTAATCTATCAATATGGCGCCCACCCAGTCGAAAGTTTCTGGCGCCGTCCCTGGCCCTTAGCCGTCTGGAGGAAAATAGCAAGAAACACTTGAAAACTAATTCCAACTTGAGTATCCATTTTGTTCTACTATTCTTAGATTCTGCTAGTCATGTTTCTTTACTTCAATGTTTGCCCCCTCCCAGATTGAAGTTTCCGTTCAAGATTGGGGGGGGGTCAATGCCCCTACCCCCTGTGGTTGCAGCAGTGTTTGTGAGTGTCTCTTCATCAATTTCACGTCACTCCCTCTCTCTATCACATGAATCGCTATTACCAAAAGGTAGACTTGGGAAACAAAAAATTATGCTGTTCAAACTTCTTAGCAACACATCCAAGAGAAACATTCAAATACATTAGGCACTTTTAATACAAGACTACTCAAAATATCACAACTGTTCTACATACTGAAAATTGATAAATCATTTCCTGAAGTTTGAATCTGGAAGAGATTTTATTCCCCAAATCCTGATCCGACATTATACGGAATCCGACACACCTTCATAAATCACAAAATCAATAAATGTCTTTGTTATGTTGCTAGAGTAATACAGGATCAAATTGTAAAGATTAGTGAGAATTCCAGGTAGATATGTATTCTGTATTTTTTACAGGGGGGGGCAGTTGCCCCTCTGCTCCCTATAGCTACAGGCCTGCTGTGACGTCACCTACGTAGGTGAAACTTCTTCCGAGGGTCGCCATTTCAGCAACGAGAACATGTTGATTTGAAGAAGGCTCACACAAAGCATTTGTGTGTGGGGGGGGGGGGCAGATTCGAAAGTGTTGAATGCTCAATTGATTGAATTAGGTTATTTACGTCGTTTTCTGCCACTTTGGCTAATCACGGCGATGATGATGAGTGATGATATGATGAAATTCATATGAGAACATTCACAATGAACATCCATGCCCAGGCCGGGCATCGAAATACACGTAGAACGAAACAATTTAATAATGATTGACTACTATAAATGTGGAGCTGAAAAAAATGAAGGGGTGGGCTGACATCTGATTGGTGTCGTTCTGTCCGAGTCACCAAGTAGCTATCCAGGTTCTTTACTCTGGTGGTGAGAAATTGGAATTTCAATAATATTACATCCTTTGTAATGTGATAACTAGGGCTAGGATTTTGATGCAAATGCATATTTTTTTTTGGTAAGGCAGAAACATTGCATAAGTAGATAGGAACGTATTTTACACGTAAGTGAATAAATGGTAACGCCATTGTTTGGGCACTTTTTTGCAATTCTTTGAACCTTTTTGAAGTAAATGTAATTTTTTAGACCGTTTGTCATTTTTCGGCCATTTTTTAAGTCATTTTATGAATTTTCTACATTTTGGTGAAAGAAGGGACATTTTACATGCAAATGTGTAACCCTTTGAAGGAGAGAGGTTCCCGACTCTCGTCTCATTGTCTTCAGCTCAGTTCTGAATGACTGTGTTTGAAGAAACAAAGAAATTCTGTGCAGGATTGTTGACACAAGGTGTTGTATAACAATTCAGCTCAAACAATGTGATTTCCCCTATATCAGTAAATATATTGTCGCAAGACGGATTATTGTAAAAAAACAAAGGGTACAAAGTTTTGTGCTCTGTATCGGATATTTTGTCAGGGAGGAATTTGCACTCTATGGAATTGAAAGTGACTTAACAGGAAATGATATTGTTCATTTCAAGTAAGCTACTCTTCTGTAGGTGGAAGTCGAAAAAAAAAATTTCCGTGTACAAGGCTCTCTTGTCCAAAAACCGACAATCATTCGTTGTGTACTGTAACTCAGTACTTAAAGTGTAAAAGATGACAAAAAGTGAACTTTCTTACTTGTACTACCACCATACGCAATGAGCATGTGATAGATACTGTAACGTTGATTTGTAATTTGAATTTCTCTTGGTAGTTTATAAATTTGTTTTAAAAATCTTTCAGAATTTTTAGGTCATTTTTCTAAGTTTATAGGGCATTTTCTTGCATGTATTAGGTCATAAATGCATTTACAATGTACTTAAACCTGAGTTGAAGAAATAAAGATGAATAAAAAATAATAGAAAAATTGGTATTTTAGGCAATATTATATAATATGGGCAGGCCCGTACCCAGGGGAGGGACCACGGGGGGCATGCCCCTCCTCGAACTATGAAATATTTAAATGTGAACTTACAATAAGCTACGAAAATAACATCGACGATTTTTCAAATTTGTAAAATTCCAATTTTCTTCTTGCAAAAATGAATGTGTTTGTTGTGTAGAGAGGCAGACGTCAGAAGTTTGCAGTCTGCAATATTGTGTATTTTTAGTTCTATTTTACAATCTATTTTTATTTTTAAAAAAGGGGGGGAGTGAGTCATTCATTCATTTATTTCAGTGATCAGAGCCACCCCAATAATTTTGACAAGTCGGCGCCCCTGGGTACGGTGTTATATGCACGGGAAAATTTACATTACCTTTACCTATGGAACTCACCAGAATACATGTTGCTAAATTCCACTGAGTCTATTTTTGCGTTCAAAAGTAAATTTTAAAAAATTGCAACGCATTAATCACTTCTAGGCTATTCAGAAAGCACTTCATCAACATTATTACTGTAGATTCAGTACCACTTGAGAGTTCACAAGGGGATACGAAATCAATACCGGGAAGAACGTTCGCAATAACGACGACCCAATGCGACGAGGCATGGAATTTTCACAATTCTGGCAAGAGTCACCGCGTGACTTTTTTTGGGGGGGCGGGGAGCGGGAATGCAAAATTGAATTTTGCGGTGGCGGTAGCTTACATGGTTTAGACATATCGAAAGTTCTCAAACGACACTGTAAAGATTCGTGATAAACCTCCAATACCGCTCTCCAAATTTTCCATTATATAATCAAAGCTCAAGAATGGGTTTAAACTCGGTACACTCAGTACACTCCACTGATGCAGGCCCGTAGCTAGAGGGGGGCAGGGGGGCAACTGCCCCCCCTGAGAGCCTGCTTTGGCCCCCCTGTGAAAAATACAGAACACATTCCTACCTGGAATTCTCACAAATCTTTACAATTATATCATGTGTTACTCTAACAACATAACAAAGACACTTATTGATTTTGTGATTTATTAGGGTGTATGGGATTCCGTATAATGTCGTATCAGAATTGGGGGAAAAAATTCCCTTCCAAATTCAGACTTCGGGTAATGATTTCGCAATTTTCAGTATCTAGAACAGTTGTGACATTTTGAGTAGTCTTGTATTAAAGGTAACCTAATGTGTTCGGATGTTTTTCTTGAATGTGTTGCCCTGAACTTGGAACTGCTTACATTTTTATTTCCCAAGTGTACCTTTTGGTAATAGTGATTCATGTGGTAGAGAGAAGGAGTGGATATTTGATTTTTGTTACTTAGCGTTGCTTTTCTGCCTCATCTAGCTTATCGCAACAATGAGTGATGACGTGAAATTGATGAAGAGACACTCATATACAGTGCCGCAACTACAGGGGGCAGGGGGCATTGTCCCCTCCCCCCGACATTGGACGGAAGTCCATTCAAGGGGAAGCAAACATTGAAGTAAAAAAACAAGACTAGGAGAATCTAATAATAGCAGGACAATTGGATACTCATGATGGAATTAGTTTTTACGTGTTCCTTGCATTTTTCTTTCAAATTTTATACAAATAAAAATACATTTCGTAAAATTTTCTTGCTCGCTTCGCTCGCAATGTCTGTCTGCTTTTCTTATAGAACAAGTTCAGAGCCATAAATAGCTGTGGGGCGACGGGAGTCGGCCCTGGCAGCCAAACGATACATATGAAAAAAAAAAAAAAAAAGAAATCTTAAAGAGAATACCATGGCGCCCCGCCCTATTAAAACAATTTCTTTCTATGAAACTTAATATGAAATATTAATGATAACACTGTAATCCAAGAAGTCATTGATCAATCGAGGGATTCCTATTTGTTTGTCAGGTGTCAAAACGTGTATTTCAAATAGCAATATAATACTGAACAATTCACACAATATTTTGCAAAATGGTTAACGTAACCAGTAGGCAAACATTGTCTGTAGTGATGCAAGAGTCTCCCCTTTAAAGGAAATAGAGTCCGTGGTGAACTAAGGGACCCATGTTTTAATGTTTTAGCAAGTACAAAAATGTATTTCAAATTTTTACAGAATTCATCAAAGTGTAGATAATATGTAACAATTATTATTTAATTAATTCGATTCTTCTTACATAACACAACACAATGGTGTTGTTGGATTCTCGTTAGATTCCTTTGTGCGTAAAGATCTTGCATACTGGAAACTAGAGGAAATCATTATGAAGCATGATTTATAAAGGGCTCCCTTAATCAGTTCTGCAGAGAGGCCCAAAGCTGTTGGTACATATTAATCATCTATTAACATTATCGACCTGTAAATATCAAGTAGATACAGTCCCTATTAGCCTATTTATGTTAAACTTTATATTCTTTGGCAATCTGGAAAAGTCATTATCGTAATATTGCTATTTGATGTTGCTCGAAGTTTTTTTTTTTTTTTGTTCGTTGCAGTTTCAAGATATCATCCCTTTTCTGTTACTATCTCTTTTGGGGGAGCGGGCAAGTGCTTCTATGTACCCTGCCAATGCGACACAATATATTAAAAATTTGCCCCCTCTAGGATTGACTTCGCCCCCCATACAAAGAATTCCTGGCTACGGGCCTGCACTGATGTTCCTATTTCTATACGCTTCCACGTGAACACATCACAGGAAGGCAAGTTCTTCGAGCCGATGTGACGATGACGTCACAGAATTTTCAGACCGCGAGGGTTGACAAAATCCGATTCATTCTCTTTGCAAAAGGGGATGAGGCCTTGCACGAAAGAGGTTTTATATCCCTGCAAAAGGGGACCTTCAGGCAGTGGGAGTGGGCAGAGAACACAACTATACACAACGTAACCCGACTGCGGGACAGAAGGGATGCCTTCTTGCGAGGCATAGAGGACCAGTCGTCCTTGAGCGAGGGAAGGTTGGGGGAGAGACGGATCCATTGACCATAGTTTGATGTCGTGCGTCAACGATTTCTTTGAAAACAACCCGCAAACTCCGTGCTGTGACTTTCCTGCGTGATGTAGGCTTTGTCTTGGTTGGGACCAGAGCCGCAAACACGAATTTTTGTCTGGGAGGGAGGCAAGTACCAGGATAATCGTACCAATAATAATAATAATAATGTTAATAAAATAATGTTAATAATAATGTTGCTAATAATGTTATTGTAACATTATTATTATTATCGTTATTATTGATTTACTTCATTTTACTTCTCTTCTTGTGCCGATCACCACTACTAGTTAGCAGTCTTAAAAATATTCCCGAATCAAACGATAGTATTATATATATTGTAATATTGGGCAATGTTTGTTAGAAGTTTGAATTTAAATTTTAGATTAACTGAATACTTAAGAAGAAATGATGCCTCTCGCTCGAGCGCGTTCGTCTCCCGAGTTTTCCCCGTTTACTTCTGAAAGAAATAATCAATTCCACTTCTCCGTAACTATTGGACTTACGACCTTCAAATTTTTATGGGACACTTTTCAAAGGTTTATTTCATAATCTATTCATTCAAATTTTCATTCTCACAAATGGTTTGATATTTGGTTTTATTTACATTAAATTTGGCAATGTTCATTCCAAATGCCATAAACAGGCGAAGTCAAAATCGACCCTTTACACGGGACGGGGTCTTTCCCGGCGGTTGGAGTTATTTCCCCCTCATTTCGGCAGGACCGCGAAGGGGCTCCATTTACTTGTAGTACCACATTCATGAAATCACAAAAAAACATTATAGGAATTTTGTACTATTTTTGTACAATTTTGTACACCAAATCAAAAATTTTGTACAAGTCAAATAACTGAGTAAAATCAAAATCAAAAGTGGTACTACAAGTAAATGCTGTAGTACCACTTTCTAGAATTCCAAAATAAACAGTGCAGGAATTTTGTACTATTTTTGTACAATTTTGTACACCAAATCAAAAATTTTGTACAAGACAAATAACCGAGAAAAATCAAAATCAAAAGTGGTACTACAAGTAAATGCTTTAGTACATTTTCGAGAATCCGAAAATAAACAGTGCAGGAATTTTGTACTATTTTTGTACAATTTTGTACACCAAATTAAAATTTTTGTACAAGTCAAATAACCAGAAAAATCAAAATCAGAAGTGGTACTACAAGTAAATGCTGTAGTACCACTTTCTAGAATTCCAAAATAAACAGTGCAGGAATTTTGTACTATTTTTGTACAATTTTGTACACCAAATCAAAAATTTTGTACAAGTCAAATAACCGAGAAAAATCAAAATCAAAAGTGGTACTACAAGTAAATGCTTTAGTACATTTTCGAGAATCCGAAAATAAACAGTGCAGGAATTTTGTACTATTTTTGTACAATTTTGTACACCAAATCAAAAATTTTGTACAAGTCAAATAACCGAGAAAAATCAAAATCAAAAGTGGTACTACAAGTAAATGCTTTAGTACATTTTCGAGAATCCGAAAATAAACAGTGCAGGAATTTTGTACTATTTTTGTACAATTTTGTACACAAAATCAAAATTTTTGTACAAGTCAAATAACCGAGAGAGAACAAAATCAAAAGTGGCAGTACAAGTAGATGCTGATGTACCAGTTTCAACAATTGAAAAGTAAACAGTGCAGGATATTTGTACTATTGTTGCATAGTCTTGGACATCAAATCAAATGTTTTGTACAAGTCAAATAACCGAGAAAAAAAAATGCACTACAAGTACCACCTAGAAGTGTCAGTGACTGTACCAAGTAGCATGTTTGAAAAGTACCCTTATGCAGCACTTGCTCTTTTTTGATAAAATTAATGTCGCTTATGTATTCCACTAAGATCAATCCCTGCGAGGGTGAAGTGCGAGAAAGATGGAAAGAAAGGATCAAGGTAGTGTAAGGAATAGTTCTTATCCAATCCATATTTGCTCCTGACTGTATACGCCGATAAATATACCTCAGCATTTCTAAGAATATTTCGGCTGCGATTGTGAGCAGTTCACACGCATCGACTAATTTTCGGCCCCTTCTGTTGTGTTGACCCTGAGGTAGTGTGGGCGAGGTAGTGTCATATTACACTGTTTCTAACAGCATCGCACAAAGAGAATCCGTGACAGACCCTCTTTAAAGAGTTCGGAACCAAAAATAGAATGAACATTCAATTCAACAATCTGACTGCAGTTGCTTATTTACTGGTTTTGTGCCCTTTATAATTGTCCGATTTTTTTTGTTTGTATCAACAAAGCGCCGCGCTGGGTTAGTGTGCTGATTGTTTATAGTTTCTCGGGTCTCAGTTTTCCTGAGACCAACTGCTGAATGAGAAGCAAGGCAAAGCAGCTCCATTTACTTGTAGTACCACATTCATGAAATCACAAAAAAACATTATAGGAATTTTGTACTATTTTTGTACAATTTTGTACACCAAATCAAAAATTTTGTACAAGTCAAATAACTGAGAAAAATCCAAATCAAAAGTGGTACTACAAGTAACTGTTTTAGTACATTTTAGAGAAACCGAATATAAACAGCGCAGGAATTTTGTACTATTTTTGTACATTTTTGTACATCAAATCAAAAATTTTGTACAAGTCAAATAACCGAGAAAAATCAAAATCAAAAGTGGTACTACAAGTAAATGCTGTAGTACCACTTTCTAGAATTCCAAAATAAACAGTGCAGGAATTTTGTACTATTTTTGTACAATTTTGTACACCAAATCAAAAATTTTGTACAAGTCAAATAACCGAGAAAAATCAAAATCAAAAGTGGTACTACAAGTAAATGTTTTAGTACATTTTAGAGAAACCGAATATAAACAGCGCAGGAATTTTGTACTATTTTTGTACATTTTTGTACATCAAATCAAAAATTTTGTACAAGTCAAATAACCGAGAAAAATCAAAATCAAAAGTGGTACTACAAGTAAATGCTGTAGTACCACTTTCTAGAATTTCAAAATAAACAGTGCAGGAATTTTGTACTATTTTTGTACAATTTTGTACACCAAATCAAAAATTTTGTACAAGTCAAATAACCGAGAAAAATCAAAATCAAAAGTGGTACTACAAGTAAATGCTGTAGTACCACTTTCTAGAATTCCAAAATCAACAGTGCAGGAATTTTGTACTATTTTTGTACAATTTTGTACATCAAATCAAAAATTTTGTACAAGTCAAATAACCGAGAAAAATCAAAATCAAAAGTGGTACTACAAGTAAATGCTGTAGTACATTTTCGAGAATCCGAAAGTAAACAGTGCAGGAATTTTGTACTATTTTTGTACATTTTTGTACATCAAATCAAAAATTTTGTACAAGTCAAATAACCGAGAAAAATCAAAATCAAAAGTGGTACTACAAGTAAATGTTTTAGTACATTTTAGAGAAACCGAATATAAACAGCGCAGGAATTTTGTACTATTTTTGTACAATTTTGTACACCAAATCAAAAATTTTGTACAAGTCAAATAACCGAGAAAAATCAAAATCAAAAGTGGTACTACAAGTAAATGCTTTAGTACATTTTAGAGAAACCGAATATAAACAGTGCAGGACTTTTGTACTATTTTTGTACAATTTTGTACACCAAATCAAAAATTTTGTACAAGTCAAATAACCGAGAAAAATCAAAATCAAAAGTGGTACTACAAGTAAATGCTTTAGTACATTTTAGAGAAAGCGAATATAAACAGTGCAGGAATTTTGTACTATTTTTGTACAATTTTGTACACCAAATCAAAAATTTTGTACAAGTCAAATAACAGAGAAATCAAAATCAAAAGTGGTACTACAAGTAAATGCTTTCGTACATTTTCGAGAATCCAAAAATAAACAGTGCAGGAATTTTGTACTATTTTTGTACAATTTTGTACACCAAATCAAAAATTTTGTACAAGTCAAATAACCGAGAAAAATCAAAATCAAAAGTGGTACTACAAGTAAATATTTTAGTACATTTTAGAGAAACCGAATATAAACAGTGCAGGAATTTTGTACTATTTTTGTACAATTTTGTACACCAAATCAAAAATTTTGTACAAGTCAAATAACCGAGAAAAATCAAAATCAAAAGTGGTACTACAAGTAAATGCTTTAGTACATTTTAGAGAAACCGAATATAAACAGTGCAGGAATTTTGTACTATTTTTGTACAATTTTGTACACCAAATCAAAAATTTTGTACAAGTCAAATAACCGAGAAAAATCAAAATCAAAAGTGGTACTACAAGTAAATGCTTTAGTACATTTTAGAGAAACCGAATATAAACAGTGCAGGAATTTTGTACTATTTTTGTACAATTTTGTACACCAAATCAAAAATTTTGTACAAGTCAAATAACCGAGAAAAATCAAAATCAAAAGTGGTACTACAAGTAAATGCTGTAGTACCACTTTCTAGAATTCCAAAATAAACAGTGCAGGAATTTTGTACTATTTTTGTACAATTTTGTACACCAAATCAAAAATTTTGTACAAGTCAAATAACCGAGAAAAATCAAAATCAAAAGTGGTACTACAAGTAAATGCTTTAGTACATTTTAGAGAAACCGAATATAAACAGTGCAGGAATTTTGTACTATTTTTGTACAATTTTGTACACCAAATCAAAAATTTTGTACAAGTCAAATAACCGAGAAAAATCAAAATCAAAAGTGGTACTACAAGTAAATGCTTTAGTACATTTTAGAGAAAGCGAATATAAACAGTGCAGGAATTTTGTACTATTTTTGTACAATTTTGTACATCAAATCAAAAATTTTGTACAAGTCAAATAACAGAGAAATCAAAATCAAAAGTGGTACTACAAGTAAATGCTTTCGTACATTTTCGAGAATCCAAAAATAAACAGTGCAGTAATTTTGTACTACTTTTGTACAATTTTGTACACCAAATCAAAAATTTTGTACAAGTCAAATAACCGAGAAAAATCAAAATCAAAAGTGGTACTACAAGTAAATATTTTAGTACATTTTAGAGAAACCGAATATAAACAGTGCAGGAATTTTGTACTATTTTTGTACAATTTTGTACACCAAATCAAAAATTTTGTACAAGTCAAATAACCGAGAAAAATCAAAATCAAAAGTGGTACTACAAGTAAATGCTTTAGTACATTTTAGAGAAACCGAATATAAACAGTGCAGGAATTTTGTACTATTTTTGTACAATTTTGTACACCAAATCAAAAATTTTGTACAAGTCAAATAACCGAGAAAAATCAAAATCAAAAGTGGTACTACAAGTTAATGCTGTAGTACCACTTTCTAGAATTCCAAAATAAACAGTGCAGGAATTTTGTACTATTTTTGTACAATTTTGTACATCAAATCAAAAATTTTGTACAAGTCAAATAACCGAGAAAAATCAAAATCAAAAGTGGTACTACAAGTAAATGCTGTAGTACATTTTCGAGAATCCGAAAATAAACAGTGCAGGAATTTTGTACTATTTTTGTACATTTTTGTACATCAAATCAAAAATTTTGTACAAGTCAAATAACCGAGAAAAAACAAAATCAAAAGTGGTACTACAAGTAAATGCTGTAGTACCACTTTCTAGAATTCCAAAATAAACAGTGCAGGAATTTTGTACTATTTTTGTACAATTTTGTACACCAAATCAAAAATTTTGTACAAGTCAAATAACCGACAAAAATCAAAATCAAAAGTGGTACTACAAGTAAATGTTTTAGTACATTTTAGAGAAACCGAATAAAAACAGTGCAGGAATTTTGTACTATTTTTGTACAATTTTGTACATCAAATCAAAAATTTTGTACAAGTCAGATAACCGAGAAAAATCAAAATCAAAAGTGGTACTACAAGTAAATGCTGTAGTACCACTTTCTAGAATTCCAAAATAAACAGTGCAGGAATTTTGTACTATTTTTGTACAATTTTGTACACCAAATCAAAAATTTTGTACTAGTCAAATAACCGAGAAAAATCAAAATCAAAAGTGGTACTACAAGTAAATGCTTTAGTACATTTTAGAGAAACCGAATATAAACAGTGCAGGAATTTTGTACTATTTTTGTACAATTTTGTACATCAAATCAAAAATTTTGTACAAGTCAAATAACCGAGAAAAATCAAAATCAAAAGTGGTACTACAAGTAAATGCTTTAGTACATTTTAGAGAATCCGAAAATAAACAGTGCAGGAATTTTGTACTATTTTTGTAAAATTTTATACACAAAATCAAAATTTTTGTACAAGTCAAATAACCGATAGAGATCAAAATCAAAAGTATCAGTTCAAGTAGATGCTGATGTACCAGTTTCAACAATTGAAAAGTAAACAGTGCAGGATATTTGTACTATTGTTGCATAGTTTTGGACACCTAATCAAATGTTTTGTACAAGTCAAATAACCGAGAAAAATAAAAAAATGCACTACAAGTACCACCCAGAAGTGTCCGTGATTGTACCAAGTAGCATGTTTGAAAAGTACCCTTATGCAGCACTTGCTCCTTTTTTATATAATTAATTTCGCTTATGTAATCCACTATGATCAATCCCTGCGAGGGTGAAGTGCGAGAAAGATGGAAAGAAAGGATCAAGGTAGTGTAAGGAATCGTTCTTATCCAATCCATATTTGCTCCTGACTGTATACGCCGATAAATATACCTCAGTATTTCTAAGAATATTTCGGCTGCGATTGTGAGCAGTTCACACGCATCGACTGTTTTTCGGCCCCTTCTGTTGTGTTGACCCTGAGGTAGTGTGGGCGAGGTAGTGTCATATTACACTGTTTCTAACAGCATCGCACAAAGAGAATCCGTGACAGACCCTCTTTAAAGACTTCGGAACCAAAAATAGAATGAACATTCAATTCAACAATCTGACTGCAGTTGCTTATTTACTGGTTTTGTGTCTTTTATAATTGTCCGATGTTTTTTGTTTGTATCAACAAAGCGCCGCGCTGGGTTAGTGTGCTGATTGTTTATAGTTTCTCGGGTCTCAGTTTTCCTGAGACCAACTGCTGAATGAGAAGCAAGGCAAAGCAGCTCCATTTACTTGTAGTACCACATTCATGAAATCACAAAAAAACATTATAGGAATTTTGTACTATTTTTGTACAATTTTGTACACCAAATCAAAAATTTTGTACAAGTCAAATAACTGAGAAAAATCCAAATCAAAAGTGGTACTACAAGTAAATGTTTTAGTACATTTTAGAGAAACCGAATATAAACAGCGCAGGAATTTTGTACTATTTTTGTACATTTTTGTACATCAAATCAAAAATTTTGTACAAGTCAAATAACCGAGAAAAATCAAAATCAAAAGTGGTACTACAAGTAAATGCTGTAGTACCACTTTCTAGAATTCCAAAATAAACAGTGCAGGAATTTTGTACTATTTTTGTACAATTTTGTACACCAAATCAAAAATTTTGTACAAGTCAAATAACCGAGAAAAATCAAAATCAAAAGTGGTACTACAAGTAAATGTTTTAGTACATTTTAGAGAAACCGAATATAAACAGCGCAGGAATTTTGTACTATTTTTGTACATTTTTGTACATCAAATCAAAAATTTTGTACAAGTCAAATAACCGAGAAAAATCAAAATCAAAAGTGGTACTACAAGTAAATGCTGTAGTACCACTTTCTAGAATTCCAAAATAAACAGTGCAGGAATTTTGTACTATTTTTGTACAATTTTGTACACCAAATCAAAAATTTTGTACAAGTCAAATAACCGAGAAAAATCAAAATCAAAAGTGGTACTACAAGTAAATGCTGTAGTACCACTTTCTAGAATTCCAAAATCAACAGTGCAGGAATTTTGTACTATTTTTGTACAATTTTGTACATCAAATCAAAAATTTTGTACAAGTCAAATAACCGAGAAAAATCAAAATCAAAAGTGGTACTACAAGTAAATGCTGTAGTACATTTTCGAGAATCCGAAAGTAAACAGTGCAGGAATTTTGTACTATTTTTGTACATTTTTGTACATCAAATCAAAAATTTTGTACAAGTCAAATAACCGAGAAAAATCAAAATCAAAAGTGGTACTACAAGTAAATGTTTTAGTACATTTTAGAGAAACCGAATATAAACAGCGCAGGAATTTTGTACTATTTTTGTACAATTTTGTACACCAAATCAAAAATTTTGTACAAGTCAAATAACCGAGAAAAATCAAAATCAAAAGTGGTACTACAAGTAAATGCTTTAGTACATTTTAGAGAAACCGAATATAAACAGTGCAGGACTTTTGTACTATTTTTGTACAATTTTGTACACCAAATCAAAAATTTTGTACAAGTCAAATAACCGAGAAAAATCAAAATCAAAAGTGGTACTACAAGTAAATGCTTTAGTACATTTTAGAGAAAGCGAATATAAACAGTGCAGGAATTTTGTACTATTTTTGTACAATTTTGTACACCAAATCAAAAATTTTGTACAAGTCAAATAACAGAGAAATCAAAATCAAAAGTGGTACTACAAGTAAATGCTTTCGTACATTTTCGAGAATCCAAAAATAAACAGTGCAGGAATTTTGTACTATTTTTGTACAATTTTGTACACCAAATCAAAAATTTTGTACAAGTCAAATAACCGAGAAAAATCAAAATCAAAAGTGGTACTACAAGTAAATATTTTAGTACATTTTAGAGAAACCGAATATAAACAGTGCAGGAATTTTGTACTATTTTTGTACAATTTTGTACACCAAATCAAAAATTTTGTACAAGTCAAATAACCGAGAAAAATCAAAATCAAAAGTGGTACTACAAGTAAATGCTTTAGTACATTTTAGAGAAACCGAATATAAACAGTGCAGGAATTTTGTACTATTTTTGTACAATTTTGTACACCAAATCAAAAATTTTGTACAAGTCAAATAACCGAGAAAAATCAAAATCAAAAGTGGTACTACAAGTAAATGCTTTAGTACATTTTAGAGAAACCGAATATAAACAGTGCAGGAATTTTGTACTATTTTTGTACAATTTTGTACACCAAATCAAAAATTTTGTACAAGTCAAATAACCGAGAAAAATCAAAATCAAAAGTGGTACTACAAGTAAATGCTGTAGTACCACTTTCTAGAATTCCAAACTAAACAGTGCAGGAATTTTGTACTATTTTTGTACAATTTTGTACACCAAATCAAAAATTTTGTACAAGTCAAATAACCGAGAAAAATCAAAATCAAAAGTGGTACTACAAGTAAATGCTTTAGTACATTTTAGAGAAACCGAATATAAACAGTGCAGGAATTTTGTACTATTTTTGTACAATTTTGTACACCAAATCAAAAATTTTGTACAAGTCAAATAACCGAGAAAAATCAAAATCAAAAGTGGTACTACAAGTAAATGCTTTAGTACATTTTAGAGAAAGCGAATATAAACAGTGCAGGAATTTTGTACTATTTTTGTACAATTTTGTACATCAAATCAAAAATTTTGTACAAGTCAAATAACAGAGAAATCAAAATCAAAAGTGGTACTACAAGTAAATGCTTTCGTACATTTTCGAGAATCCAAAAATAAACAGTGCAGTAATTTTGTACTACTTTTGTACAATTTTGTACACCAAATCAAAAATTTTGTACAAGTCAAATAACCGAGAAAAATCAAAATCAAAAGTGGTACTACAAGTAAATATTTTAGTACATTTTAGAGAAACCGAATATAAACAGTGCAGGAATTTTGTACTATTTTTGTACAATTTTGTACACCAAATCAAAAATTTTGTACAAGTCAAATAACCGAGAAAAATCAAAATCAAAAGTGGTACTACAAGTAAATGCTTTAGTACATTTTAGAGAAACCGAATATAAACAGTGCAGGAATTTTGTACTATTTTTGTACAATTTTGTACACCAAATCAAAAATTTTGTACAAGTCAAATAACCGAGAAAAATCAAAATCAAAAGTGGTACTACAAGTAAATGCTGTAGTACCACTTTCTAGAATTCCAAAATAAACAGTGCAGGAATTTTGTACTATTTTTGTACAATTTTGTACATCAAATCAAAAATTTTGTACAAGTCAAATAACCGAGAAAAATCAAAATCAAAAGTGGTACTACAAGTAAATGCTGTAGTACATTTTCGAGAATCCGAAAATAAACAGTGCAGGAATTTTGTACTATTTTTGTACATTTTTGTACATCAAATCAAAAATTTTGTACAAGTCAAATAACCGAGAAAAATCAAAATCAAAAGTGGTACTACAAGTAAATGCTGTAGTACCACTTTCTAGAATTCCAAAATAAACAGTGCAGGAATTTTGTACTATTTTTGTACAATTTTGTACACCAAATCAAAAATTTTGTACAAGTCAAATAACCGACAAAAATCAAAATCAAAAGTGGTACTACAAGTAAATGTTTTAGTACATTTTAGAGAAACCGAATAAAAACAGTGCAGGAATTTTGTACTATTTTTGTACAATTTTGTACATCAAATCAAAAATTTTGTACAAGTCAGATAACCGAGAAAAATCAAAATCAAAAGTGGTACTACAAGTAAATGCTGTAGTACCACTTTCTAGAATTCCAAAATAAACAGTGCAGGAATTTTGTACTATTTTTGTACAATTTTGTACACCAAATCAAAAATTTTGTACTAGTCAAATAACCGAGAAAAATCAAAATCAAAAGTGGTACTACAAGTAAATGCTTTAGTACATTTTAGAGAAACCGAATATAAACAGTGCAGGAATTTTGTACTATTTTTGTACAATTTTGTACATCAAATCAAAAATTTTGTACAAGTCAAATAACCGAGAAAAATCAAAATCAAAAGTGGTACTACAAGTAAATGCTTTAGTACATTTTAGAGAATCCGAAAATAAACAGTGCAGGAATTTTGTACTATTTTTGTAAAATTTTATACACAAAATCAAAATTTTTGTACAAGTCAAATAACCGATAGAGATCAAAATCAAAAGTATCAGTTCAAGTAGATGCTGATGTACCAGTTTCAACAATTGAAAAGTAAACAGTGCAGGATATTTGTACTATTGTTGCATAGTTTTGGACACCTAATCAAATGTTTTGTACAAGTCAAATAACCGAGAAAAATAAAAAAATGCACTACAAGTACCACCCAGAAGTGTCCGTGATTGTACCAAGTAGCATGTTTGAAAAGTACCCTTATGCAGCACTTGCTCCTTTTTTATATAATTAATTTCGCTTATGTAATCCACTATGATCAATCCCTGCGAGGGTGAAGTGCGAGAAAGATGGAAAGAAAGGATCAAGGTAGTGTAAGGAATCGTTCTTATCCAATCCATATTTGCTCCTGACTGTATACGCCGATAAATATACCTCAGTATTTCTAAGAATATTTCGGCTGCGATTGTGAGCAGTTCACACGCATCGACTGTTTTTCGGCCCCTTCTGTTGTGTTGACCCTGAGGTAGTGTGGGCGAGGTAGTGTCATATTACACTGTTTCTAACAGCATCGCACAAAGAGAATCCGTGACAGACCCTCTTTAAAGACTTCGGAACCAAAAATAGAATGAACATTCAATTCAACAATCTGACTGCAGTTGCTTATTTACTGGTTTTGTGTCTTTTATAATTGTCCGATGTTTTTTGTTTGTATCAACAAAGCGCCGCGCTGGGTTAGTGTGCTGATTGTTTATAGTTTCTCGGGTCTCAGTTTTCCTGAGACCAACTGCTGAATGAGAAGCAAGGCAAAGAAATCAGTTTCCTTCTTGATGTTAGGTGATACAGGTTCATAATAAATTACAAATTGTATTTCGAAATCAATCACTCTTCGCTCGTATCTCATTTAGTCGTAACTTTAAAAATAATCAAGTATTTTATTTTAAACTTACTGCGTATGATAAAATTCCGTAATCCTTTCCTAGCTTGTGAATTGTAATAATTTTCCAAATTCATTATTTTGCATTTTGAATTCAAATCATAGAGAATAGAGAAATAAGTCCATTTCATAGAAGATAATATTGGTACTTAAAAAATCTAAACCTGGATCGGTATGAGTTTATTATTTCCATTTACATTTCCATCAACATCGATTTAGTTTAGTTTGTAATTGTCAGGGGAAAATGTAAATTTTGTCCTGGAAAACCTGGAAAAGTCAGGGAATTTCATTTCTGCTTGTTTGTAGCCACCCTGAAATCGAATATCAACCTATAAGTATATATTTCACACGTATAATTTGATTTCAGTCATAGTAATTTACATGATTGCGGTAATTTCAAATTCAAGTGGTGTTTTTCGAGGGGACAACACTATTATCGGGTTGATATGCAATATTCTAAAATACCTTATTGTCCTTCCATGGAAAAAATCTGCCCCCCTTGCCCCCCTCCCCCCATGCGCACGCCTATGGAATAAAGATGTAACAGCTTACCTGTAGTTAAGATCGGAATAATTTATGTAAAAACAAGTACCCTGGCAATGAAATTAATGTAAAAAACATGAAGAATTGAATATTTATTGAATAACAGAAACAATGTTAGATGGAGTTGGAGAAAAGTAAAGTTTCTGATTAATATTTTATGCACATTATTATGCGTAGTAGTGTGTATAAATCTTTGTAATGTCATTCAAAGCTGTATGATCCCAATATAATCCTTGCCTTCCAAATAGCTCAGAGGAAATTAATAACCATCGATTATACAAAAAAATGATAAACAAGAGCATATTATCATTATTTAATTTTAGTACTTGGCAATCCTTTCGGGCGAGGTCCGGACTCCCTGGGCCCCCTTTAAATACGTCCTTGTCTTGATTTGATTTTTGTTATTTACCGTCGCTTTTATGTATTTTTGGTTAATTGCAACAATGAATATGAGAGTGATGATACGATTAAATTCATGAATGGACACTCAGAACATCCATGCCCAGACAGGGATTTCATCCCAGGACCTGGCTTCTTGGCGTTCAACCACTTCGCCATGGAGTTCCTCCCTTCATACATACTTCTCTTTTCATTCTCTCTTTTTCGTTCCTCATTTTGCTTATCTTTTAAATTTTACAGATTAACCTTCCTATCTCTCCCGTTCTAACTGTTCTTCTTTTTTTGTGTTTCCTTACTTTTTTATTATAAGACATCCACACACTGTCAAATACTTGTAATATTAAAATATTAATCAATACTGAAAATATATTTGTCTCTTGCCGCAGTTGTAGTAATAATCTCATCAATGCATCAAACATGCAAATCCCCAGAATTGGGCTATTTTCAATTTTCAAAGCGCCCCTGCATATGCTTTTAGTCATCACTCGGTACCAGTGGCGGGGATTGGTTCGAGAACCTGGAAGGGGGGCAAGGTGGCAAAACTGGGGAGGGCAAAGACAGTATATTTTCATTTGTAGATAAGGTTTGCAGTGTTGCCCACGAGACGAGACTTCGGCCTGTCTCGTCTCGTGGAAATGCTGTCTCGTCTCGAAAATATTCGTTTGTCTCATGACACATGGTCAATCTCGTCTCGTCTCGAATTTTTAAAAGCCTGTCCCGTCTCGTCCCGTGGACAACACTAAAGGTTTGGCATAGTGCTTAGGCAAAAGTGGCGAAAAGTGAGGGGGGAACTGTGAACTGTCCCCCTTCGCCCAACCCTAATCGCCGGCACTGTTCGGTGGCTCACATATCATTATCATGAAGAGACTGCTTGCGGTAGACGAAGGTCGCGAGCGAAGCGAGCGAGAAATGTTTTAGATCCACAAGCATTTCTATATAAACTAACAATGTCTAGGTTCTATTAATTTAAAAGGCACTAACAGTTTCACAGATTTAAACAATTCGTCTGGATATTCTGCTGGACATTCGCAGGACGCTGTTTGAAAAATAGCACATATTTCCATTTTTGGAGTAGCATCGCAGACAGCAGGACGGACAGACACAAGGACTGTCGTGCAATCAAGACGTCTGGTTACCCTACCCTATCCTCACACCCCGACATGTGTCTTCATGGAACGGTACGATGCAAAGGGGACATCGTAATCTCTCAGTCTTTAGAATTTTATGTGCCAACTCGAGCAACGAATGTTAAAAATTTTAATCACTTGCTCACGTTCACGTACCTCTCCTCGCTCCCTCAGGTTGCGTCAAAATGTGACGATTCGGATTCGATGTTTATGGGGATTATCCACGAGTAAACAAACAGCAACTTCCTGTTCAGTCTAAATGTAAGAAGTAATGTGCTATTATTCAGGAATGACATCCGTTTACTGCCCGTTGTTGCATTTAGCCATATTTATACTAATTTAATTGTAAGTACTGGTGTCCACACAAGACAAGCGCTTACAGCATACAATTATGTTTGAGATCAGTATGTGAAATTTTAAAAATCCCGACGTTCGTACAAAAGAAAGTCATTTCCCCACTAAATCGGGAAATTTTCTGTGAGAAAATTATTAAAAATTTCTTGACATTCTAATTCTAAAATAACCGAAACAAATGTTTAAAGTCGATAATACCGTACGCTTTATGAAAAGCGTAAGGAAGGACAAAGAGCCAAGGTCAACATTTTAAGGTGTGTATCATTGAAAAAGGTTCAGAACAATCGTCACCGTCTCTGAGAATTTACGAGTAAGTAAACGACCACACTTTGCCACAAAAGCTGACGAAACACATTACTGCGCGACAATATCTCTGGAAAACTGAATTCTGAATCTTATACAAAGTTGGTGTACAGCTCTTTTAACACTACTAGCAGCCAAGGACAGTGGCGTACGAACGACCCCGAAATTTGGAGGAAAATTTTAAAAAGTAAAATGAAAGTAAAGAAATCGGGAAAACAAGAACTGGTAAGTGCAACCTTCCTTAAAATGACCCTCCATAACTATTTTTGACTGAATAACTTTTAAAATGGAGGTTTGATGTGGTAATTGGAGCTCACATCTCATGGGGAAAAACAACAATAACAGGGTATCAGAAATTAATTTACGGCGATGTATTCTATGATCCAAGCAAAGTAAAACAACAGAAATCAATAGTCACACCCATAGCACACTTTAAAAAACTACATAGCTGAAACCTTAGAGAAACATAAAACTGCAAACACAATATATCTAGATTCTTCCAAGGCATAGGATAGAGTAAAAACATGGCTTGCTTATGGACAAACTCAACAACATAGGAATAAAATAGACAAGCAATCCTTTTTTCAGTAGAAAATTCCAATTACTCAAGTAAGCTACATCATACGTAGTACATAAGAAGAGCAAATTAACATCATCAGCAGTAAACCATCATGCAACTTCTACCTGCTGAAACAACTAAGTGAGTATAATGTATCAGAAAAATGCCTACATTTCAGCCTAATTTACCTCTACATTAATAATACTACCAGAATACTAAGGCTTCAAAAGTGAACACTAAGAATAATGTTCAGACTAAAGTATAGAGCATCTTGCAAAGGATTATTACTCCCTACATCTACAAGTCAATAACAATTATTCTAAATAATACGAACTTGGACAAAATATAGTCAAATACACAACACAAGAAGGAAAATAATTACAAGTAAAACAGCAGACACTCAATATCTCAAAACAATCCGGTAAAAATATTCTACAACAAACTGCCTCATAACATAAAACTGCTAAGTCCCCAAAACATATACAAATACAATCAATAAAAAATACTTGAAAAGGGAAAACTGTCTACAGTCTCACAGACTTGATGTGAAATAACAGCAAAACTTAGAAGCATGCACAGTCAATAGTGCTCAATTTGCATACAGTTCACATGCAAACTATCATGAAAATGTTCAAAACAGTCTCCCAGCTCAGTTCTCATCTATACTTGGACAACAAAATCCTGCAACAAATTCTCAGAAATCCTACCTTTCCTACCCTTGCTTAAATAGCTAAAGTGCAATCTTCATACTAAAATATTGAAAAAAGGCATATCTATTTACATAAACGTGTGTACACATGTGTTTGTCTGCGTGTACTCTTAGATAAATTGATAAAAAAGCAATATAGTTATAAATCAAAGACTATAACTAATAATATTAATTTCAAAATAAGCTGATAGAAAAAGATATAATAACTACAGTATAAACTTTTAATTTTTGTTAATTACAAAAAATAAAAGTTAAATACAGTAAATAAACCTGGTCCCTTAGATTGAAAAAGGAACATAAATTGAGACTATTTGAAAATAAAATCCTTAGGAAAATATTTGGGCCTAAAACAGATGAGGAGACAGATGAGTGGAGAAGGTTACATAAATTAGAAGTACATAATTTGTATTCATGTCCAGATATTATTAGAATGATTAAATCAAGAAGACTTAGGTGTGTAGATCATGTGGTACGAATGGGAGAGGAAAGAAGAGTATACAGGATTCTTGTTGGGAAACCTGATGGTAAAAAATCAATAGGAAGACCAAAACAAAGATGGAGGGATAATGTAGAGATGGACCTAAAGGAAATTGGTGGGGAAGGAAAGGAGTATATAGATCTTGCTCAGGACAGGGACAGATGAAAGGCATGTGTTGCTGCAGCCATGAAACTTCGGGTTTAAGAAGGCTAGAAAGTTAGTTAGTTATACATTAAATATGCATAATATATGGATTGTAAGTAGAGGATATAACAAATGTACAATGCATTGTGCGAAAACTATGTCAACTTTGCATTATAAGCAGAAAATTAAACCAGTTTGCCTTAGAAATACATTTTAAGAATAGCCCAAAATAGCATGCGTAATAGAAAATTAAGAAAACTTTCTGATGCATAAAAGTACTGACTAGTGCTGAATGAATCAATTACTGTAAAATATTATTCTCTGATTCAAATAATTTAACTGTAAACATCATCTTTTGTGTGTAAAATATAATTGTTAGTTGCACTGATAAGTACAAATATTAACTTTATACGCCTTCATACACTCTAAATAACATAACTTTGATATATAAATTAGTAACAATTTGTTAAAAATTAAGTTAAACTGTAGAATTGTTTTCTTAAATAAATATAAAGTAGTAAAAATACTAAACAAATAATTCCTTCTTTTCCTATTTAAAGGATGCCAAACAGTGTAAACCAGTTGTTAGTGGCTAAATAACATAAAATTTGAAGGCAGTAACAATATTTTTTTAAAAATACTGTTTTTTACCGAACTTTGTGAATTAAATACTAGTACATTTTGTCAAATTATAAATAAAATATACCTATTTCTTTGGTATTAGTACTATAGTGAAGGAAAATGTTACTAAAACTTGGCTAGTACAGTAAATCTGAGAGTTTTAGCTTTATTTGTCCGTAACTGGATATAATTGTAACTTGTTAATCTCGCCAAACACAATCTTTACCTCAATTTTGGATTTTGGAAGCTAGCTGAACTCTAGCGTTTCGAATTACATATAGTGAAGGCCTCTATAGTGGAAAAATACACCTAGTCTGTAAAAATTTGGAAATGTTGTCTCCTTCTCTGTCGAACCAGACCAAAAGTGTTCTCAAATGTTTCAATATATTTCTTAACATAACTAACTTTTCAAGAAAAAAATACCTTGTACCCGGATAGCTTAGTTTGTATAGCGTTAGGCTTTTAACCTATCTGTCCAGGGTTCGAGTCCCTGTCTGGGCGATTACAATTTTTAAATTTTGTCATCGGATCTTTAGCAGAATGGATATAAAATATGTTTACAGTCTAACAGATTATTATTTATGTAAAATTTTGCAAATAAGCTTTTAAGTTTCTCAAATATCAGCATCTTTAGCTAACAGTACAGCATAACCAGTATTATTATAATAGAAAAGTTCTGGTGGTAGAACCTACACCTACTGTAATATCTCTGTGGTATTAACTTACATGCAGCCCATAACTCTTGGGAGTGTTTCTCCTCCGTTACATTTCCTCGCCATTTACCCTTAGCGTCGCGATTAGCCTCAGAAGCAAAAAAAGCGAAATCTTATATTTGTTCTTTTTATATCTCTGAAACCACCTATACGATAGACCTACATTTAATGAATTTTGCAGTCTTTCTGTTTGATCTGTTAAATAATCCAGTCAATAAAAATATAGTTGCATAGAAAAATCTGTTTTTCTGATACTTTAATCTGGTAATCTGCTTTTGCGTGCTTCCTCAGAAATATAGTTCTTGCTACATTTAGCACCTGAGATAGTATAAATCAAAATCTAGTTAGTGTTGGCCTGTAAGTGCTTCTGGCACATGTAGTTACTTGAAAAAGCAAATATTGGTTGTGTAAAAAATAGCCTCCTTGTGAAACAATGAAAAATTAACATTATATCCTCATAGCATTAGTTGCAACTGCTTCTTGCAGATTAACAAAGCTCTGGCGTGTGGTCGTACGTCACCTATAATTCTTTGTAAGGTTCGTGTTGTCCTATAAATTGTCGATATACATGCTAAGTCCCTAGTTACAGCCTAAGGTTTTAGTTTCAATAAATGTATTTTAGTCCTCATAGACATATAGTGATTGTAGCCTCGTATAATAAACCAAATGGAAATAACCCAAATGTTGATGCACCCAAAAAACCCAGTAATACTTCTAAAATACCTTGAAAAAGGCTATAAGGCTAAATTATTCTTCTAGCATAGAAAACAATTTAGCAAGTGGACCTATGGTCCATATAGTCAGTCGTCTGTGAACTTCGTCTTGTCCTGTGAATTGTCAATATATTGATAAATGGTTATATTTTTTTAAAATAAAAGGAACAATGTTCGTAAGCGTCCAAATATGGACCCATCGGGAAAGGGGTTTCAGACCTCATAGACACATCATAATTTTCGTTACACTAAAAATTTGGCTTCGTATAAAAGCAAATAGTTGAAATGATAAACATTTCGTGTACTTTATCCAGTAAGCCTTAGCTAGAAATACAATAAATGCGTTACAGACATAAAAATTAAGCAAGCTTTGATATTCTAGTGGCACATAATAAGTATAAAATATCCTTTAAAATACTCTGACAAATAGTTGTGGGTTATCTGAAATCAAAATTTTCAAGCCCTCTCTCCTGCAAAAATAGGCTCTAGAATTCACTAAGCCTCAAAATAATATTGGGTACATAAAATAAAAAAGCAGATGGAGAGTGATGCTGATCGCATCATCTCCAAACAGCAAAAACAAAAGTATATGGATGGAGCCCTACCTGATATATTTTGGAAACTTTACCTAGTATAAAAGTAACAAAATACTCAGCAAACTCTAAAATAAACAAACTTTCCTACGTAGCAGGCGTAACCGAACCTAAATAAATACATATAGAAATACAGAACCAAAAATAGCATAGTGGAAATCAGTAAACCCTAATAATAATAATAATAATAATAATAATAATAGTAATAATAATAATATATTCTGTGGCTTACATTTTAGCTAAAAGTACTTTTTTTTAGTGTTTTTGAAAAAATTTAAATAAATACTAAACTCTAAGTTAAAAATTTGTAAATGTATATATAATACAAAACAAAATAAATAAGAATTAATACGTACCCTGCAAAAAATCAGTAAAAAAGTTGAAAACATCTCTTTGTGCATCCAAAATATAATAACAAATCCTTCCTGACAAGATTAAATTGTGTTATTTGAGTAAAAATAAGCCTAAACTTGTAAAATAAAAGGGTAAAACTTGACGAAACACACTTCATGTGTACAAAATATAATTCAAAACACATTTAAATTGTGTTATTTGAGTGGAAAGAAACCTAAACTTGGAAATTTCTCTCTCTCTCTCTCTCTCTCTCTCTCTGTGTGTGTGTGTGGGTGGGTGGGTGGGTGTGGGTGGGTGTGTATGTGTGTGAGAGTGCGTGTGTGTCCAAAATGTAATAAAAACACGTACAAATCGTGTTATTTGAGTAAATATTAGGCTAAACTTGTGAAATAAACAAATAAAAGTTGAAAACATCTCTTTGTGCATCCAAAATATAATAACAAATCCTTCCTGACTAAATTAAATTGTGTTATTTGAATAATATTAAGCCTAAACTTGTAAAATAAACAGATAAAAGTTGAAAACACACACTTTGTGTGTCGAAAATGTAACTAAAAGTCTTTCCTTAATAGTATAAATAGTGTTATTTAGGTTAAAAATAGGTATAAAATTGTAAAAAATAAGTTAAAAAGTTGTAAAAAAATGTCTTTGTGAGTCCAAAATTTAATAAAAAATGTTGCCTGAATAGTACAAATAGTGTTATTTTGGTAAAAATTAACATAAAGTTGTAAAATAATAAGTTAAAAATTGAAAAATGTTTTTTGTGAGTGCAAAATTTAATAAAAAATTTTGCTTGAATAGTACAAATAGTGTTATTTAGGTAAAAAATTAACTTAAAGTTGTAAAATAATAAGTTAAAAGTTGAAAAATGTCTTTGTGAGTGCAAAATTTAATAAAAAATGTTGCCTGAATAGTACAAATAGTGTTATTTTGGTAAAAAAATTAACATAAAATTGTAAAATAATAAGTTAAAAAGTTGTAAAAATATCTTTGCGAGTCCAAAATTTAATAAAAAATGTTGCTTGAATAGTACAAATAGTGTTATTTTGGTAAAAAATTAATATAAAGTTGTAAAATAATAAGTTAAACGTTGAAAAAAATGTCTTTGTGAGTCCAAAATTTAATAAAAGTGTTGCCTGAATAGTACAAATAGTGTTATTTTGGTAAAAATTAACATAAAGTTCTAAAATAATAAGTTAAAAGTTGAAAAAATGTCTTTGTGAGTCCAAAATTTAATAAAAAATGTTGCCTGATTAGTACAAATAGTGTTATTTAGGTTAAAAATAGGTATAAAATTGTAAATAATAAGTTAAAAAGTTGTAAAAATGTCTTTGTGAGTCCAGAATTTAATAAAAAATGTTGCCTGAATAGTACAAATAGTGTTATTTTGGTAAAAATACATAAAAACTTGTAAAAGATTTGACATAAAGTCAAAGTTTGGTAAAAAATAAACTCAAAATTAAGTTAAATAGCACACAGTAACATACATTTACTACCTAAATCAATAATCAAAGGGTCCTAGGTTCGTTACCCCGTGATAAAAGCAAATGGTGAAAACTGTAGGCCCCGTCCCTAATAGCTCTCCCTTCTTCATAGTACAGATAAAAAAACCCTGCGCTAAAGCGTCCTGTGCCTTGGGGCAACCCTGAGCGGAATATTAATTGGCGGCGGAAACCGCATAGCTTCAGAGATTTGACCATTGCTGCGTATTCTCAGACATCCTTTGTTGTCTGATTGAATCCCTCCCCTGCCCTACAGTATTGCATAGCTTTCCCCTGTTCTTGCGTACTGGTTAACCTTGAAAAAACAGGTTCTGAAAACATACCGACGCGTTCTCTGATTGGTCAATCAGATTCTTCCTTTGTTCTGACGTTCTGACGTCATTTGACCTTGAACGCGCTTCCCCCAAATTCCTTTCTCCTCTACCTGCGCGGAATATTAATTCATTCTCTCTGTCTGGCATTAGACTCAGCTCACACGTTATACATAGTTCGTCTCCGCTCAATATATTACATGCCATATAACAGTATTACATAGTGCACTATATTTATTACCGTTACATATCGCGGGTTCGAGTACCGGGACCGTCCTAAATCGTAATTGGACCTATACCTACACCCATTACCACCGTTCATAGCGGTTCATAAACCATAGAAAACTTATTTTCAATACTATAAACATTAATTATTATCATTTTATACATTACATACTTTGCAGTAATGAATATAAAACCATATGCATAGCGTTTAGTACCTCTAATTACCTTCTATATACATATTTTTCATAAAATAAAGAATTATATATTCATAAAAAGTTATAAACATGCAAATACATAAATGTAAAGTATTCTAAGTACGTGCAAATTAGTTCTAAGTACATGCAAATTAATTAAAACCCGTGCAAATTAGTTCTAAATACGTGCAAATAAAGGACCACCCATGGAGAAAACATCCACTGGCTGGGTCCTCTACTACTACTTGCTACTGGTAGTGTTGTTAAGAAACTTGAAAGAACAAAAGAAAGGATGTCCTCTAATATATTTCTATATGAAGCAAAGGTGCCTTATCCTGAGGAACAGAAACAATATCCTGCCTGTAACATGATAAGTGAACGCCATGACACAGAGACTATCAGACATTGGCTATGTCGGTGGTTGATCGATTGTAAAATTGTACCCATGGAGGTAATAACGGATATGTCCAAGGCCCTGATGTCTGCCTGCGTGCAAACGTTTACAAACTTTCAGACCCTTGCTAGGTATTTATATAAGTGTTCAGAGATCATGTCCATAGAACCTGATGAAAAACTACAAGGCCTTCCCACTTGCTTCATACGATCAGATGTGTCTCACGTAGTCAAACTCATGAGTCAATTCGGAAGTCTTCGTGGACAACTGAGAAGAACTCGACAACTTTATCTAAGATCTCTTGGACAAGTTATTCAATCCACATACTTGAATGACATTGAAACGCTTTTAAGCCACATTTTCACCGTTGCAATGAACGAGTCTGAGGGTGTTAACACTGTTACTGGAGAAAAAACGCATTGCGAAGTTAGCAAATTATATTTGCAACATCTAATTGCCGGGTTTGAAATAGATATTCCTGAACAATCTGAAACGGAAGTGTCTTTACCACCTGAGCCACTAGTTGAAAGTGAAATTCCAAAAGCAGCGGGATTTCGCATCTGGGCAGAAAGGATTGCAGAGAAAGTTAAGAGAAATGTAAATGAAGATGGAACAGAGGAAATCAACAGTATTTGCCAGATATTGTAGCTGATATTTTGAACTTGTGCCACCTTATTCCTACATGGACAGCTGTCATGGTTCCACATTTCGGTTATGGTCAAAAGACAGCTTCCAGTGCCCATGTAGAAAGCAATTTCAATAATACAAAGAATAGAGTTTTCCAGAATGTCAAGTTGCCTGCCCGACTGGATGATTTTCTTCTTACACACATACAGGACATCAGCGGTTCAATGAAGTTGGCAGCCTCGTCATTTGCGTCACGGAAATTGGAACATGACTCCCAGAGTGTAATGCAGATCAGTAGCAAAACTGCGCTATTTGTAGAAAGAGAATACCAAACTTCCAAACCTGATCACTGTGTTGATTCTAATATGAATTATTGTCATGATCCAGTACAGATAAGAACGTCTGGAAAAGGAACAGAAATACACGACCATGAAAGAAAGGATGCACAACCCCCAACAGAAGTGTCTAAGAGAGATGATAACCCAACCTTGTTGGAAGGTACAGTTTCCAATTCAGTTAATACTATTGACACAGACAAATTGGCAGAAAGTTGTGCTGTTGAAAACTGGAAAGGTCAAGGAGAGAAATTAAGACCGAGATCTTCATATTTAGAACATAGTACTGAACTTCTTCGAACTGACATGAGCACATCTAATAAATCAATGCCAATTGGGATTTTAAAAAATGGAAATAGATGTCATTTGCGCCCAGTCAAACTTGGCAAAATGAAAGTAATGGTAAGGAATACATGTGGATTTGATTCCATTATCCAGTTAGCTTGTGTTGCATATTGTGACAGCCAGAAATACTATGAAATTATTCTAAAGAATTCTGAATTAAATGATACTGCCTACATCGTGACACAGATGTTGAAGTTTGGACCAACAGCAGCTACATATCGCCTTCGTGCGAAAGCATTACTAGAATTCATGAAAAACTACAAAACTTTGAATGCAGAAATTACCTCATTGGACGCCCGATTACCAATATCGCAGATGATTCAACATGCTTGGAGTGGTATGGCTTCTGGTGAAGAAAAACATTTATGTTCATCAGCAGTATGTCCCAGAAAAACTGTGTCTTTACCCATTGCTGTATCAAGCATAAGTAGACCTTCCAGACTAGATAGTATTCAGGAACAAGTTGAGAGAGATTTGACAGGAAGCAGGACACACATGTGTCGCTCTGAGATAAGGGAACTTCATGATTTTTCAGACGATGATGCTTATGTAAATCTAGAGGAATCACAGTACCCTCTTTGTGCAGGATTGCGTACTATTAACAGAACTCCTTCACGGTACCATATTTTTGAAGAAGTTGTTGAAGAAAATTTTGAAAGAAATGTACAGCTTACCTGCAAATTATCTGAAATACCAAAGATTCTAACAATTCAAGGAATACAATATCATCTCAGAGGTGTAATTCGCTATACAGGTGCATGTTCAAAAGATAGTCTAGGTCATTTTATCTGCCTACGTCTCAATGATGAATGGGAAGTGTACGATGATTTGAGAGACAAATTTTTGATTTGGTGTACAAAATTGTACAAAAATAGTACAAAATTCCTGCACTGTTTATATTCGGTTTCTCTAAAATGTACTAAAGCATTTACTTGTAGTACCACTTTTGATTTTGATTTTTCTCGGTTATTTGACTTGTACAAGATTTTTGATTTGGTGTACAAAATTGTACAAAAATAGTACAAAATTCCTGCACTGTTTATTTTCGGATTCTCGAAAATGTACTAAAGCATTTACTTGTAGTACCACTTTTGATTTTGATTTTTCTCGGTTATATGACTTGTACCAAATTTTTGATTTGGTGTACAAAATTGTACAAAAATAGTACAAAATTCCTGCACTGTTTATATTCGGTTTCTCTAAAATGTACTAAAGCATTTACTTGTAGTACCACTTTTGATTTTGATTTTTCTCGGTTATTTGACTTGTATAAAATTTTTGATTTGATGTACAAAATTGTACAAAAATAGTACAAAATTCCTGCACTGTTTATATTCGGTTTCTCTAAAATGTACTAAAGCATTTACTTGTAGTACCACTTTTGATTTTGATTTTTCTCGGTTATTTGACTTGTACAAAATTTTTGATTTGGTGTACAAAATTGTACAAAAATAGTACAAAATTTCTGCACTGTTTATTTTGGAATTCTAGAAAGTGGTAATACAGCATTTACTTGTAGTACCACTTTTGATTTTGATTTTTCTCGGTTATTTGACTTGTACAAAATTTTTGATTTGGTGTACAAAATTGTACAAAAATAGTACAAAATTCCTGCACTGTTTTTATTCGGTTTCTCTAAAATGTACTAAAACATTTACTTGTAGTACCACTTTTGATTTTGATTTTTCTCGGTTATTTGACTTGTACAAAATTTTTGATTTGGTGTACAAAATTGTACAAAAATAGTACAAAATTCCTGCACTCTTTATTATCGGATTCTCGAAAATGTACTAAAGCATTTACTTGTAGTACCACTTTTGATTTTGATTTTTCTCGGTTATTTGACTTGTACAAAATTTTTGATTTGGTGTACAAAATTGTACAAAAATAGTACAAAATTCCTGCACTGTTTATATTCGGTTTCTCTAAAATGTACTAAAGCATTTACTTGTAGTACCACTTTTGATTTTGATTTTTCTCGGTTATTTGACTTGTACAAAATTTTTGATTTGGTGTACAAAATTGTACAAAAATAGTACAAAATTCCTGCACTGTTTATTTTGGAATTCTAGAAAGTGGTACTACAGCATTTACTTGTAGTACCACTTTTGATTTGGATTTTTCTCAGTTATTTGACTTGTACAAAATTTTTGATTTGGTGTACAAAATTGTACAAAAATAGTACAAAATTCCTGCACTGTTTATTTTGGAATTCTAGAAAGTGGTACTACAGCATTTACTTGTAGTACCACTTTTGATCTTGATTTTTCTCGGTTATTTGACTTGTACAAAATTTTTGATTTGATGTACAAAAATAGTACAAAATTCCTGCACTGTTTATTTTGGAATTCTAGAAAGTGGTACTACAGCATTTACTTGTAGTACCACTTTTGATTTTTCTCGGTTATTTGACTTGTACAAAATTTTTGATTTGGTGTACAAAATTGTACAAAAATAGTACAAAATTCCTGCACTGTTTATTTTCGGATTCTCGAAAATGTACGAAAGCATTTACTTGTAGTACAACTTTTAATTTTGATTTTTCTCGGTTATTTGACTTGTACAAAATTTTTGATTTGATGTACAAAATTGTACAAAAATAGTACAAAATTCCTGCACTGTTTATATTCGGTTTCTCTAAAATGTACTAAAGCATTTACTTGTAGTACCACTTTTGATTTTGATTTTTCTCCGTTATTTGACTTGTACAAAATTTTTGATTTGGTGTACAAAATTGTACAAAAATAGTACACAATTCCTGCACTGTTTATTTTGGAATTCTAGAAAGTGGTACTACAGCATTTACTTGTAGTACCACTTTTGATTTTGATTTTTCTCGGTTATTTGACTTGTACAAAATTTTTGATTTGGTGTACAAAATTGTACAAAAATAGTACAAAATTCCTGCACTGTTTATATTCGGTTTCTCTAAAATGTACTAAAGCATTTACTTGTAGTACCACTTTTGATTTTGATTTTTCTCGGTTATTTGACTTGTACAAAATTTTTGATTTGGTGTACAAAATTGTACAAAAATAGTACAAAATTCCTGCACTGTTTATATTCGGTTTCTCTAAAATGTACTAAAGCATTTACTTGTAGTACCACTTTTGATTTTGATTTTTCTCGGTTATTTGACTTGTACAAAATTTTTGATTTGGTGTACAAAATTGTACAAAAATAGTACAAAATTCCTGCACTGTTTATTTTGGAATTCTAGAAAGTGGTACTACAGCATTTACTTGTAGTACCACTTTTGATTTTGATTTTTCTCGGTTATTCGACTTGTACAAAATTTTTGATTTGGTGTACAAAATTGTACAAAAATAGTACAAAATTCCTCCACTGTTTATTTTGGAATTCTAGAAAGTGGTACTACAGCATTTACTTGTAGTACCACTTTTGATTTTTCTCGGTTATTTCATTTGTACAAAATTTTTGATTTGGTGTACAAAATTGTACAAAAATAGTACAAAATTCCTGCACTGTTTATTTTCGGATTCTCGAAAATGTACGAAAGCATTTACTTGTAGTACAACTTTTGATTTTGATTTTTCTCGGTTATTTGACTTGTACAAAATTTTTGATTTGGTGTACAAAATTGTACAAAAATAGTACAAAATTTCTGCACTGTTTATTTTGGAATTCTAGAAAGTGGTAATACAGCATTTACTTGTAGTACCACTTTTGATTTTGATTTTTCTCGGTTATTTGACTTGTACAAAATTTTTGATTTGGTGTACAAAATTGTACAAAAATAGTACAAAATTCCTGCACTGTTTTTATTCGGTTTCTCTAAAATGTACTAAAACATTTACTTGTAGTACCACTTTTGATTTTGATTTTTCTCGGTTATTTGACTTGTACAAAATTTTTGATTTGGTGTACAAAATTGTACAAAAATAGTACAAAATTCCTGCACTCTTTATTATCGGATTCTCGAAAATGTACTAAAGCATTTACTTGTAGTACCACTTTTGATTTTGATTTTTCTCGGTTATTTGACTTGTACAAAATTTTTGATTTGGTGTACAAAATTGTACAAAAATAGTACAAAATTCCTGCACTGTTTATATTCGGTTTCTCTAAAATGTACTAAAGCATTTACTTGTAGTACCACTTTTGATTTTGATTTTTCTCGGTTATTTGACTTGTACAAAATTTTTGATTTGGTGTACAAAATTGTACAAAAATAGTACAAAATTCCTGCACTGTTTATTTTGGAATTCTAGAAAGTGGTACTACAGCATTTACTTGTAGTACCACTTTTGATTTGGATTTTTCTCAGTTATTTGACTTGTACAAAATTTTTGATTTGGTGTACAAAATTGTACAAAAATAGTACAAAATTCCTGCACTGTTTATTTTGGAATTCTAGAAAGTGGTACTACAGCATTTACTTGTAGTACCACTTTTGATCTTGATTTTTCTCGGTTATTTGACTTGTACAAAATTTTTGATTTGATGTACAAAAATAGTACAAAATTCCTGCACTGTTTATTTTGGAATTCTAGAAAGTGGTACTACAGCATTTACTTGTAGTACCACTTTTGATTTTTCTCGGTTATTTGACTTGTACAAAATTTTTGATTTGGTGTACAAAATTGTACAAAAATAGTACAAAATTCCTGCACTGTTTATTTTCGGATTCTCGAAAATGTACGAAAGCATTTACTTGTAGTACAACTTTTAATTTTGATTTTTCTCGGTTATTTGACTTGTACAAAATTTTTGATTTGATGTACAAAATTGTACAAAAATAGTACAAAATTCCTGCACTGTTTATATTCGGTTTCTCTAAAATGTACTAAAGCATTTACTTGTAGTACCACTTTTGATTTTGATTTTTCTCCGTTATTTGACTTGTACAAAATTTTTGATTTGGTGTACAAAATTGTACAAAAATAGTACACAATTCCTGCACTGTTTATTTTGGAATTCTAGAAAGTGGTACTACAGCATTTACTTGTAGTACCACTTTTGATTTTGATTTTTCTCGGTTATTTGACTTGTACAAAATTTTTGATTTGGTGTACAAAATTGTACAAAAATAGTACAAAATTCCTGCACTGTTTATATTCGGTTTCTCTAAAATGTACTAAAGCATTTACTTGTAGTACCACTTTTGATTTTGATTTTTCTCGGTTATTTGACTTGTACAAAATTTTTGATTTGGTGTACAAAATTGTACAAAAATAGTACAAAATTCCTGCACTGTTTATATTCGGTTTCTCTAAAATGTACTAAAGCATTTACTTGTAGTACCACTTTTGATTTTGATTTTTCTCGGTTATTTGACTTGTACAAAATTTTTGATTTGGTGTACAAAATTGTACAAAAATAGTACAAAATTCCTGCACTGTTTATTTTGGAATTCTAGAAAGTGGTACTACAGCATTTACTTGTAGTACCACTTTTGATTTTGATTTTTCTCGGTTATTCGACTTGTACAAAATTTTTGATTTGGTGTACAAAATTGTACAAAAATAGTACAAAATTCCTCCACTGTTTATTTTGGAATTCTAGAAAGTGGTACTACAGCATTTACTTGTAGTACCACTTTTGATTTTTCTCGGTTATTTCATTTGTACAAAATTTTTGATTTGGTGTACAAAATTGTACAAAAATAGTACAAAATTCCTGCACTGTTTATTTTCGGATTCTCGAAAATGTACGAAAGCATTTACTTGTAGTACAACTTTTGATTTTGATTTTTCTCGGTTATTTGACTTGTACAAAATTTTTGATTTGGTGTACAAAATTGTACAAAAATAGTACAAAATTCCTGCACTGTTTATATTCGGTTTCTCTAAAATGTACTAAAGCATTTACTTGTAGTACCACTTTTGATTTTGATTTTTCTCGGTTATTTGACTTGTACAAAATTTTTGATTTGGTGTACAAAATTGTACAAAAATAGTACAAAATTCCTGCACTCTTTATTATCGGATTCTCGAAAATGTACTACAGCATTTACTTGTAGTACCACTTTTGATTTTGATTTTTCTCGGTTATTTGACTTGTACAAAATTTTTGATTTGGTGTACAAAATTGTACAAAAATAGTACAAAATTCCTGCACTCTTTATATTCGGTTTCTCTAAAATGTACTAAAGCATTTACTTGTAGTACCACTTTTGATTTTGATTTTTCTCGGTTATTTGACTTGTACAAAATTTTTGATTTGATGTACAAAATTGTACAAAAATAGTACAAAATTCCTGCACTGTTTATATTCGGTTTCTCTAAAATGTACTAAAGCATTTACTTGTAGTACCACTTTTGATTTTGATTTTTCTCGGTTATTTGACTTGTACAAAATTTTTGATTTGGTGTACAAAATTGTACAAAAATAGTACAAAATTCCTGCACTCTTTATTATCGGATTCTCGAAAATGTACTAAAGCATTTACTTGTAGTACCACTTTTGATTTTGATTTTTCTCGGTTATTTGACTTGTACAAAATTTTTGATTTGGTGTACAAAATTGTACAAAAATAGTACAAAATTCCTGCACTGTTTATATTCGGTTTCTCTAAAATGTACTAAAGCATTTACTTGTAGTACCACTTTTGATTTTGATTTTTCTCGGTTATTTGACTTGTACAAAATTTTTGATTTGGTGTACAAAATTGTACAAAAATAGTACAAAATTCCTGCACTGTTTATTTTGGAATTCTAGAAAGTGGTACTACAGCATTTACTTGTAGTACCACTTTTGATTTTGATTTTTCTCGGTTATTTGACTTGTACAAAATTTTTGATTTGATGTACAAAAATGTACAAAAATAGTACAAAATTCCTGCACTGTTTATTTTCGGATTCTCGAAAATGTACTAAAGCATTTACTTGTAGTACCACTTTTGATTTTGATTTTTCTCGGTTATTTGACTTGTACAAAATTTTTGATTTGGTGTACAAAATTGTACAAAAATAGTACAAAATTCCTGCACTGTTTATTTTGGAATTCTAGAAAGTGGTACTACAGCATTTACTTGTAGTACCACTTTTGATTTTGATTTTTCTCGGTTATTTGACTTGTACAAAATTTTTGATTTGGTGTACAAAATTGTACAAAAATAGTACAAAATTCCTGCACTGTTTATTTTGGAATTCTAGAAAGTGGTACTACAGCATTTACTTGTAGTACCACTTTTGATTTTGATTTTTCTCGGTTATTTGACTTGTACAAAATTTTTGATTTGATGTACAAAAATGTACAAAAATAGTACAAAATTCCTGCACTGTTTATTTTGGAATTCTAGAAAGTGGTACTACAGCATTTACTTGTAGTACCACTTTTGATTTTTCTCGGTTATTTGACTTGTACAAAATTTTTGATTTGGTGTACAAAATTGTACAAAAATAGTACAAAATTCCTGTACTGTTTATTTTCGGATTCTCGAAAATGTACGAAAGCATTTACTTGTAGTACAACTTTTGATTTTGATTTTTCTCGGTTATTTGACTTGTACAAAATTTTTGATTTGGTGTACAAAATTGTACAAAAATAGTACAAACTTCCTGCACTGTTTATATTCGGTTTCTCTAAAATGTACTAAAGCATTTACTTGTAGTACCACTTTTGATTTTGATTTTTCTCGGTTATTTGACTTGTACAAAATTTTTGATTTGGTGTACAAAATTGTACAAAAATAGTACAAAATTCCTGCACTGTTTATTTTGGAATTCTAGAAAGTGGTACTACAGCATTTACTTGTAGTACCACTTTTGATTTTGATTTTTCTCGGTTATTTGACTTGTACAAAATTTTTGATTTGATGTACAAAAATGTACAAAAATAGTACAAAATTCCTGCACTGTTTATTTTCGGATTCTCGAAAATGTACTAAAGCATTTACTTGTAGTACCACTTTTGATTTTGATTTTTCTCGGTTATTTGACTTGTACAAAATTTTTGATTTGATGTACAAAAATGTACAAAAATAGTACAAAATTCCTGCACTGTTTATTTTCGGATTCTCGAAAATGTACTAAAGCATTTACTTGTAGTACCACTTTTGATTTTGATTTTTCTCGGTTATTTGACTTGTACAAAATTTTTGATTTGGTGTACAAAATTGTACAAAAATAGTACAAAATTCCTGCACTGTTTATATTCGGTTTCTCTGAAATGTACTAAAGCATTTACTTGTAGTACCACTTTTGATTTTGATTTTTCTCGGTTATTTGACTTGTACAAAATTTTTGATTTGGTGTACAAAATTGTACAAAAATAGTACAAAATTCCTGCACTGTTTATTTTGGAATTCTAGAAAGTGGTACTACAGCATTTACTTGTAGTACCACTTTTGATTTGGATTTTTCTCAGTTATTTGACTTGTACAAAATTTTTGATTTGGTGTACAAAATTGTACAAAAATAGTACAAAATTCCTATAATGTTTTTTTGTGATTTCATGAATGTGGTACTACAAGTAAATGGAGCTAGGCAAAGCAATCAGTTTCCTTCTTGATGTTAGGTGATACAGGTTCATAATGTGGAGACCCTGGGAAAACGTCCATCTTCACGTTGCCTCAAATAATCTGGAATTTTCACCGCAAGACGAACACGTAAGTATTTTTCCCATTTTAAAACATAGTTGTTAAGCATGGTATTTAAGTTTAAGATGCACTTTAAAATGTATGTGTATTTTCATGAATTTCGGGATTGTATCTAGTAAGACCCCTCGCATACCTATTTTATGTCAAAGGACTCCGTTTTACGCGGCGTGAGCTACACAAGACAAAAGACTTGAAATAAACGCCAACGGAGCACCAGGATCTCTGCCAATCCTATCCTTAGATACACGGCATGGAATACAGAAAGCGAAAGAAAAAGTCATGAATAAACAGCGTGTAATTTTGATTCGCCATCATCAGTAAATGACCAGTCCTCTGAAGTATCTAGATTCTATAACAATGTCAGTTCGAAAGCTTGTGTTTTACGGTTGTTTCCATTCCTCCCCAGTAATCCGCCTACGTTGAAACCCCTCTGCACAAAAAAAAAAAATATATATAAAAAAAATATATATATATTACACAGGAATTCTTCATTATAAAATTGTTGCTCTGCATGGGGTTCTTGGCGGGGATCCAATATGCTCGATATCGAGAATGTGTGAGGCCCTATCCTAGGGTGACCAGATTTTCTGAAACGGAAAGCAGGACATCCATAGATGGGTATTGGGGGTGATTGCTGCTATAAGTAAAAGAGCTCAGGGTCAACTAAACCCCGCCCCCCTTTTTCGCAAAGAAATATTCATACTGCTTACATGTCTCCTGAAATATTACACATTTGTCTTTAATCTCTTTTTTTTCTTTTTTTTGCTGCAGGCACGTATTTAGAAATATGTTTCGGGGGGGGGGTCCGAACCAAGTATCTCAATAATAATAGTAATAATAATAATATTTGAATTAAAATAATTGCATTAAATCAAATTAATACTAATTACAATGCGATATAAATTAATAGTGTATTACTATTATATGAATTGGTAAAGAGACGGTATTGGAATAAAGCATAGGCGTGCGCAGACCCTCTGATTAGGGGGGGGGGCAACAGCCTTGATGAAAGTTCAGTCGGGAAAGGAAAACTTCATTTTATGTCACTGTTTTAGTTTCATTGCATTGATGGGTATATGTATACACAAACATACATACGAGGTACCATAACGAATAAATACATTCTCTCTGAAAATTGCAGCGCTCCTTTTCTCAAACAATTGTATTCATGCATTTAAGAGAAGACTGTTTAGCAGCAAGAGTCTGAAGTACTTAGTAGTTATAACTTCTCTCTCGGGCAAATCACAATGCAATGCATAAGATAACAAAATTGAGAGCGAAGCGAGCAAGACAATTTTTAGATCCGAATTTTTGCAAACTGAAAACAATATTGATTTAATATGTCAAAAAGATCATGGGGTCCATCGCATTCTCTTTTACAATATTTTCCATTTAGATCGTTCGGCGCCCATGGCCAACTCTCGTCGCTCCCTAGTTACGGTCCTGAACTTGACAAGACTGTAGGAAGAAGAGAGTGCGAGCGAACAGTGCAAGGAATTTTTACGAAATGTATTTTTATTTGTACGAAATTTGATGTCGAGGGGAGGCAATTGCCCCTTTGTGCCCCCTGCAGGTGCTCTTGGACGTCTGGAAGAAATAATGCAAGAAAAACGTGGAAACAAATTCCATCTTGAGTATCCTTTTGTCCTGCTACTCTTAGATTCTACTAGTTTAACTTTCCTTTACCTCAATGTTTGTCCCTACAGTTGATTTCCGTCCGAGGTTGCCTCTGCAACCCTGCTTTGAACTTAAATCGGCTTGAAAATACTTGATAATATCGTTTAATACCGGCGATAAGATTCCTCTACACTAAATTTCTAGGTGAAAGTATAATAATGTAGGGACATGGACTTCTGGAGGGGAGGGGGAGAATGGCACACCTCCCCCTTAGAAATCCAGAGTGGCGACAGACCTGCAAACCTGGAAAAGTCAGGGAATTTTGTCTTGATTGACTTCTTTTTTAAGATATCGTTATGGAACTCTGCACGGGGACAGGAAATCTTGTTACTAAGTTTCGGAGGCCCCTTTTCGGAGGCACAACGCAACCACAGCGCCAGAAACCAGTGATGGCAGGAGGAGAGAGAGAGGGAGAGAGAAATTTCCGGAGGGGCAGAAAAATGTGTTAAGCCTCTATTACGTGGAAAATACATTGAATTGTCATTTTTTCTTGTCCGTATGGGAGTAGTAAGGGGACAGAACTGTCAACAGATGGAGGAGATGGGAGCGGGTGGCGCCGTCCGATAGTTGTCGGACTGCGTAGTAAGGCATTTTGTTGGACAAACTGAAGGAACATAGAAACAAAGATAAATACGAATTTTGTCGAGTATCGCCACCTGACAAAGTATCTCACTACAACATGCGACAGAAATTGCATGCATGGCACTCGTATGGAATTGATTTTTGTTGGATGTCTTCGGACTGCAACATCCAACAAAAATCGCATGCATAAACAAGAATAGCTTTAGACTGCAAATATGCTGCTGGAATTTTATTACTCTTCCGGCTCACTTCACCTTACTTAATGTAGCAATGCTTACGAAGGTTTTCTTTATCATCCTGACGTATTACTGGTTTTCCACAAGTTAACATACGTTTACAATAACATTGCACTATTCTTAGATATCAAGAAGAATCCAACAAAACGGGATATACATGGAATCCTATCACGAAAAAGTGGAACATAAGTCTGCATTGGTGAACGTTATAAAAATTGGCAAGTGCATGCTCCCAACCTCAAATTTACTGCAACACTAGTATTGCAATGAAATTAACGCCACTCTCTGTCCTGTATGTTGAAACTCGTGAGAGATGGTCATTAATCTCTCACTGAGTAAGTTAATGTCCAATATTATGAGATAAAATACTAATAAAAAATACGTAAATATTTCAATATCATGTTTACTCGAATCATTCAATCATAAAAGCAAATCACTTTCTTCAATAATTGACTTTTCTCTGCCAGCCCTGCTAAATTTTCACTTTCCATCTACTGATTTATACGAGGGGTGGCCATAAAGTAATTTCCAATTAGTAGGGACATTGATTTTTCGCAAATGCGAAAACCCTGAAAAATGGTAATTGCTGCGAAGTTGTGTTTATGAATGTGCAGTGATGTCTGGACACATTTTTCGCCCGTTCGAAATATCGAAATAATGCGACTTTGGTATAAAATGCGAATTGTTGGCGTTTTTAGCGATTTTTTTTTAAAAAAATGTCCTAAAACAACAAAAAATTCCATGAAATCCAACATTCTTGTATTTTCTAGGCCATGTTTGTATACATAGAAAGTGCAAGTTTTCCAACATTTTATTCAAGAGTGAACTATAATGGAATAATTCCGACAACCACATTAAATCATGTATTTCCAACGATTTTTTCACTTTCTATCAAAACCATTTGCATCACAGAGCAAAGTGGCAAGGTTCTAACAGGAGATCGAGTGCGTATCTACCATCACACAGGCACCACATCTTCAGTATTTGTAGCGCGAGATGTGTTTTGAATTACCAAGCTAAGTGCGCACCATCGGCATTTGTCGAGCGATAAATAATGGAGCTCAATCGTTAAAGCGTCTGACTACCATGCGATTGATTTCCACCTATTCAAACTGCTCCGGCTCCCACCCAGCGTCATATCAAGCGGGTTCCTGGAGGAAACTTTGAGGGATAAAGGTAGCCAGGAGCGTGGTGCTGATCATATCACCCCCATTTTCAGCCGTGATCAAGAAAGTGTAGGGCCCAAACTCCACACCCCTGTACAGTCGGAGAAAGAATTACCTGGGCCACGGGACCTAGAATTTCGTAACGTCTTAAAGCCTGTTGTTTATGCAACCCAAATAACAAATTATTCGCTTAAGTTTGTCTGGTGGATCTGAGTTCTCGGGAAGGATTGAGCATTGATAGCATGAGTCACATGACTCATGCCCCAGCAACAACAAACAACAGCTGGGTGCTACGTGGCCTCAAGAAGAACATTTTAGGAACTGTTTTCTTATCTAGCCTTTGATTGCATGTCGAAGACGTTACCACTACGCCATGGGAGAGGTAATGGAACGCCTTGAGAAAGACACGAGTGAAACCATATTTAGAGTAAATTTTAAAAATAAGACAATATTTTGTGGTCACAGTTTCGAACCGTGGGAGAGGCATAGATTTTTTTGTCCCATCGTCCATTTCACGAGTTTACTCAGACACATTTAACACGAGTGGTAGAAGAAAAGCGAAGTAAAATAACTGAAACAGAAATAAAAGAAAAAAGCGAAACAAATTTTATCCACAATATTCTGCAGTCACTTCAGTCGTATTCACGGAATGCTACCTTTAAAGAGAGGCGTGGTCTCTAACTTGTCTTTTCCCCTTCCTTTTGTGCGCTCGATTCCCTCTGTCACGATTGGTCTAAAACTAATCAATGCGACGTTAATTAAACAATCGAAACAACGAAACAATGCACAATCAACTGATCAACATTCCAGTTTTTTTCGAATCGGAAAACAATTGAGATGCTGTAAAATGAAGCAAGATGCAGTAATAAACTGGGAATTTGGTACGGTATAGAATTAAATCGGTGAAGATGTTCAATCTGGTTGGATTTTTGTTATTTAGTGTTGCTATTCTTTCACTTTTTGCAAATAGCGACGATGAAGATGAGTAATGAGTGATGATATGATGACATTGACTAACGGACACTCACCAAGAACACCCATGGCAAAGCCGAGATTCGAACCAGGGACCCATGCTGTCGTAGCGCGCTGTGCTAACCACTCCGCCACGGAGGTTGGTTAGGAGTGGACATTATACCATATTTTGTGTGCGTAATTGGGATCAATCAATGGAATGACTAGACATATTATATTATTAATATATTCATATCATAATATCACGTCATATTATTCGACACGAAGTAACATCAGAGACATTCCATCTTCCATTATTGCCTTTCAACTATTTCTTCGACTTCAGGTTAATAACATCAATAAGATAAATTATGAAACAAATGATAATGAATGTGGGATATTGACAGTTATTTCGAATTACCTGACACAAGCAACATTAAGCAGACTCGGTGGGCAAGCTCATTAAGTGGTCAACCTTCGATCTCGTCACCAAAGTACCCGGATTTGAGTACCGTCCTTGTCACAGGTGTTTGAGTATTTCGTCATTAATTTCATGTAATGGTCACTCGTCCGCGACTAGGAAGAAAAGTGATGTTACGTAACAAAACTAATAAAAATAAACATGATCGAAGAGTACTTATTTCATCTCTCACGAAATCTCCTATAAATCCGATATATATGTATCTTCACATACTTTTTTCGATTTCTATATTTAACTAGCCGAGACCGAGAACGGGAGACCAATTTTCAATTCGAGAAACCGAGAGACGGAGACACTGTAAAGTCTTGTTTCTTTCTTGACATCTGCCTAATTGAGTGCCAGTGGCGTACGCAAGGGGGGGGGTTACGGGGTTTAAACCCCCCTTTAGCTTTTGAAATATTATGAAAAATGCTGTGGAAAAAATAAAAATGACCAATTTATCACTGTCAAGGACCTGCGGCAGTACTACTACTACTAATAATAATAATATAATAATAATTTGAATTATTATTCCCATGCGGCACGGAGAAAAGCACAGCATTCCAAACACGCGTCTTTAAGAGTGAATGCCTTGAAAATAAACACGAATTCTTGAAAATAATATTTAAGGGCAACTATGATTTTAAAGAGCAAAAAAGTTGTTTTGTATCTCGGCTGCAACAATGTTCAATGATCATGTATTTTTGTGTGTGAACAATGAGCATTAACTAAAGAAAGTTCTTGGTTCGTTGAACTTGGCTAATGTAAAGACAATGGCTAGGCCGACAAGAATAACTCAGTCACCAGTCCGCCTTCCCGCGGCACGTTTGAATTTCTGAATTCGAACGACAATAAGCTTAACTATTGTAAAATGTTATGTTGGTAACAACAGTGAGACAATCCAAATTTGAATTATCGGGGATATTTATGCGGCGACAAAGCCGGAAAAATTCCAACCAATTCCGGGAATCGAATCCGGATCTCCCGCATGGTTGTCAGATGCCCTACTGACCAGACCCCCCGCAGCTTCTTGGATGAGTTCCGTACTTTGATTATTTCAATTTATTTTAATATATTTTCTTGTTTTTATGGATTTTCTTCACACTTAAAATGTCTCATCTCGTTGAGTAGACAATTATTTCGTAAGAAAGAAAAAATGCTCTAGAATTTGTTAAAAATCGAATTACTAGAAATTAATTTCGTTTTATTGCTTTCATAAATACTATATTTATGTAGATCTCTACTACTTAATAGTAGTAGTGGTATTAGTAGTATTATTAGTAGTAATTCAATTAATTAATTATAAGTATTATTATTTAATTATGAGAATTATTATTTAATTAAAGTATCATAAAACAATGGTAATGTGAATTTCGAACAAGTTTTATATATAACACCCCCTTGATGAAATCCTGCGTACGCTACTGTGTTGTTCTGTTCGTTATTGGCTTTGTATTGGCAATTGTCATTATTCTTCCCCTGTAGGTAAACCATAACGACGATTTATGATGAAATAAAGCAGATAAAACGGCAAGAACAAGAAAGTCATGCCTGCCCGGGACTTCAACCCAGAACCTTACGTAACGAGATTTGAAATTCTGGAGAAGACATCTGTGTTTCACTTGACTTTCTCTTTCCTCAACTTCTGTTATTTTATCATGCACGTATAATTAAAATGGATCTTAGAAAATACGTTGCGATCCATAATTGTGTTGGCTATAAATGTGAACTCCAACATGGAATAAATTATTCCCTTTTGTATGTGGTTGAACATTAAATTTTCTTACACTGTGACAATTTCTTTTTTATTTTTTCTGCACAGATAAGCTAATCTGGACTGGACCTTCAGTTTAAAATGGCATACGAACTACTACGTGCATCCACCGTGTATCGAACCCGGGATCCCTTGATTATAAGGTGACGACGTTATCATTACGCCATCGAGGAGGCCCCGTGAGAAAATATTATTCACTCGATCTATACAATAATTTATTTAAACATTTACATTTTCGTTTTCTTCTTTTTTTTTGTTAACTACTCTTCTACGACTTTTTTTTTTTGTCTTTGAATTTCTTCTTGTTTCAGGAAAAAATAATACATGCAGGCTGTATACCCCCCCCCCCCCCGTGCAAATAGATAGAAAGCTCACTCTCGAGAACTAATTTATAAATAACGTAACAATTAGGAAACAATTCGAACGTTAACTGATAATAACTGCAGATGAAACAATACTTACAGACGCTAACGAAATATCTATTCTTGTATAAGCTCACAGGCAACAGGTATCTGGTGAGTCATTCAGTCTTGTTAACTACGAGCGAAGGTCACTGAACCAAAGGGTGGCAAACAGGCGTCTGCTCTACGAAACTAGGGTGAGCAGGCGAGGCCCGTGTTCCTGTTATCAATGACGTACGAAATAAGGAGGAACACAGCTTTCATATCAAACTAGACCTGTGTTTCGGTTCCGCCATTGCATGTAAAACGCTTTCTCGTCGTGGCCTTGAAGGCCTACGTTAAGCCTTCTCTGAAAGAAAGATATCTTACCATTGAGGGGAGGAAAAGTGTGTGTGTATATCGAGGTCCTTCAACTTTCGTATTCTTCTTCATTTCAGAACGCGTGCTGTATCGTCGATTTAATCCAATCTAGCCGTTCTAGGTTTTAGGTTCTGTTTCTGTTCGGTAATTTCACATTGTCTTCCTGCTTATGTTATTCGCGACGAAGCTTCTTATTTCAATAATCTGGACAATAACGGGATTGTGTTGGTTGGTTGATATGGTGTCTAAGTCCACTTTATGCACAGTAAGACTAATCGTGAATGCACCTACAGTTTGCCTACCTGCTGCTAGATATTTGCGTGCTAAGATGTAGGAAGTGATACATTTTCAGTGTGTGGAATTAAGATTTATTTCTGATACGAAGAATCTGAGAATGGAGTAGTGAGAAAAGTATCACCTCACATGTTTGAATTTTAGCGCCACCCCTCCACACACACACACACACACACCCCCCCCCACACACACACACACACACACACACACAGGATATCGGCCGTGGTTTTTATAATGAAATATAACATGGATGAATTGTGTCAAGAAAAACTGGAGCCTATTCACATCCCTACGGAACTTGGAAGAATGTCCACGTAGAAATTAGAAAGTTCTGTTCCGATAAAATCGGGACGTACAGTAAATGAAAAAGCAAAGTGCTACCTTGTGCTTTGAACCAAGCCATGAAGGCGTGTAGGGGGTGCGGAGTTAGAGTCCCACACTTTCTTGTTACGGCCGAAGGTGGTAATAATGTGATCAGCACCACGCCCCTGGCCGCCTTTACCTCCTCCCCCCCAAGCTTCCTACAGGTACCCATTTTATACGACGCTGGGTGGGCGCCGGAGCCACTTGAACAGGTGGACAAAATTCCAATTCTCCCCAGTCGGGGATCGAACTCAGATCTCTCGCATGGTAATCAAACAGCTGGTTAAGAAACATGACGATTTCGAGGCTAAAGGGTCGGGATGGTCTCTGTGTGGAAGTCCTCACACGTTAACTGTTTACGTGAATCAATTCTCGCCTCTTCGCGCTTCCGGCTACGTTCCTCTTCCACCGAGCATTCAACACAAGAGGGCTGTGTTAAATATACAGAACAGCGATAACAAATGTTTTCTTTGGTGTGTGTTGGCGGAACTTCATCCGATTCATTGGTCAAATCATCCAGAACGGGTTTCTAATTACAAACAATACGAGACCGACTTTCAAAGTGTAATGTCTGACATTGAATACCCGGTGACATTGTCGGATATAACAAAGTTCGAAAATCGTGCAGGAAAACGCATCGCTATTAATGTATATTCTTTCACGTCAGATAAATATCTCGTGCATCCCGTCAGGATAAGCGATATCGACGATGACGATGCTTGTGTAATAAATCTCCTTCTCATTTCCAACGAGGATGTCTATCATTACACGCTAATTCGTTCAATGTCTCGATTACTAGGAAGCCAAACAACCAAGCATGAACATTGCATCGAAGTTTGCCCAAGGAGTTTGACCACGTTCGACGATCAAAAACAACTCAATTATCGAAAATACACCGGACGTCAAATTGCTATCGATAAACTTGCCGAACATAAAATTTATTGCGGTGACAACAGACCGGCTAGAATGTTGATGCCCGAAACGAACGAAGTCGAAGAATTCAAAATGCACAAGGCATTGTTAGAACATCCCGCAATCATCGTCGCAGATTTCGAGTCTTTCCTGAAAGCACTCTCCTACTGCGAACCGGATCCTGAAATTTCCTCCACAACGCCGTACCAGCTTCATCAACCTAATAGTTTCGGCTATGTTGTTGTGCGACGTGATAAAATAAATGAAGCATATATATACCGCGGGCCAAATGTAATCGAACACTTCCTGGAAAAAATGGTGGAGGAGGTTGAGGTAATTGGTAGCGTATTGCTTACATCAAAACCGATGGCACCTTTAACTGAAAATGAACTTCAAAATTACAATTCCACTGAGGTGTGTCCGGTATGTGATCAAAGTTTCACTGATGAGAACAAAAAATTATTCCACCACGATCATTTCAGCGGAAACTACATAGGTGGAATTTGCAACACGTGCAATCTTAAAATCCAGAAACCAAAATTCATCCCCATATTCTTTCACAACGGAAGCGGATATGATTTTCCGGTAGAAAAGAATTTCTCTGAACTTCAAACCGTCGTGAACGATTACGACGTAGAACGCTTGCATGTCGTTGTTTCCAAATTTCAAGAAGAATTCACCAGCACGTTGGAAGAAATTAGATCCAAGTTACAGACTTTGGAAGATACCATGACGAACCTACCATCGTCAGACGAACTGCAGGTCATCGGTAAAAGCGTCGCGAACATAAAAATTCAATTGGAGGCTTATCAAGATTTCGAACACATTCAAACCACCATCGCTACGCTTCAGGCGTCTCTGGAGTTGATCAACGAAGAAATTAAAAATATTCACGTTCAAGCAAGCACGTTGACGAGCATACAAGACACGTTAAGCACGGTTCAGCAGAAGATCGACTACCTGGAAAATTTGAACGTCGAAACGAATCTTGCTCATTTTCATCACGTACTGGACAACATACAGGGTGACTTGGAATCGTTACGGACGAGCGTGCCTTTGAAGGAAGATTTGGAAAAATTGAAAACGGCGGTGACGGCATTATCCGATTCGAGCGACATCAAAAGTTCATTGAGCGATCTCGAAAGTACGGTGGCAAATCTCCCCACCTCCAAAGAATTACACGCTTTGAAAAGGAACATATCTCGAATGCTGAAACGACTAGAAACGGAAACGGCAAACGTGGAACAGATTCGAGATGAAATCAGTTCGCTGGTGTCGACGTTGCCCACTTCGCAGAGCGTCACGGATCTTCACACGCAGTTTACCGAGATGCGAAGCATCGTGAACGATCTTACCGAGAAAAGCTCGAAATTGAATCAAGTTGAGAACCTTCAGAACATTGTCGTCAACATCAGAGATAAAGTTGGAGTGCTGGAATCCACGCAGGAATCGACGCTGGCCTATTTCGGTGCCAAGTTGCAAGAACTGAACGAAAACTACAAGCAGTTGAACGTGGAAGTGAAAATCAAACCGTAATTTTCTGCCATAACGGATCACGTTGCAGAACACCCCGTACCTTTAGAAAACACACTGGGTCAGCTTCACAGTAATTTGCTCAGCGTCGACACTAAAATCGCCAAATTGTTCACCTTGCAAGCCATCGAAATCAACAGCGTACCCAATCAACAGAGAATCTCCACGTTCGTCGAAGGTAACAAACTGTACATGTTACATCCTTATCATCCGTATTACAAGTTTCTCCTCGATGGCACGATTCAGATAAACGAGTTTTCGTACTGGTCTCACGGCAGAAAAGCTACCGTCCCCACCATGACGTTGATATCGAATCGTGGTGTCCAGAAAGCAGGAAACATTCCTCTGGCACGTTGGAACGAAACGCGCAACATATATGAAATACACGAAGACGAAGATCTTACCGTTTTCGACGTGAGTGCCGGCGATAAGCTGATCATTCAAAACACGAGCGAGGTGCCACCCTCTTTGAATCCCATCACGCTGGTGCTTCTCTTCAAACGTAATCTCTAAAAAAAAAAAATGTCTAGGCAAGCCATCGTCGAAGAATTGCAAAAACCTGCACGCCGCAACTAAGAAAGTTTAGCTGTGGTAACCAAGGGAATCGATGACCTCTGGCAAAGTGACCTCGTGGACATGAGCAGCAGCAATTTGAAAAATGTACATAAATTGAACAAGGGCAACAAGTACCTCCTCACCGTCATAGACACATTTTCAAAATTCGCATGGGCAGTACCTTTGAAAGCCAAAACGGGAACATGCGTCACGGAAGCATTCAAATTAATTTTCGCGAAAGCGACAGACGACCACGGTTTTTGCAAACAGACAACGGTAAAGAATTTTACAACGCCGTATTCCAAAAGTTTATTCAAAAACATGACATTCGACATTATTCGACTTTCAGTCACATCAAAGCCAGCATCGTGGAAAGATTTAATCGAACCTTGAAAACACACATGTGGAAACGATTCACGCTTCGGGGAAATTACAAGTGGGTCGACATCCTGCCGGAACTCGTCGACACCTATAATGATACGGTACACAGAACGATAGGCATGAAGCCAGCTGACGTTACGAAATCTGACGAGCAGCGTTTAATTTCTACAGTTTACTGTCCAAAGTACACTCCCACGACTACCACACTGCTCGTGGACAATTTTCTCCTCGCACCGAATTGGTTAGATTGGAAGAACAGGTACCTGTACGTGTTCTCGAAAAGTTTGGAGCAATCCAAATACCTGCAACTGATGAAACTGTACGATGGTCTGGACATTGCAACGTTCGCTTCGGAAATAAAACCACTCGACGATTGTCGTGAAAATTCAATCGTTGTGTTCGACGATGTCATCCTGGAAAATCAAAATGAAATTCGCAACTTTTTCACGCAAGGTCGTCACAAAGGAATGGATTGCTTTTACCTAGCTCAAACGTTTTCCAAAATTCCAAAACAGTTACTACGCGACAACGCTAATTTCATATGTTTGTTTCGTCAAAATCACACCAACCTCAAGCACGCGTACGATGACTACGTACGCGGAGACATGAACTACAATCAATTTTCGGAACGCTGCTCTTCTTGCTGGAACAGTGAGGATTTCGGATTCGCGACGATCGACATGACGAGGAAACCCAACGACGGAAAATACAGAAACAAAATCAACGACTTTCTAAACGTTGTGAGAACGTTGTGAGAAACGACGTGTATAAATAACGTTATGACGAAACGAAAAATCGAAGACGAAAATCTTAAGCTTCGCGATTACCTCGCGAAACGCTTCAAAGGTTGGAAATCCGAGAATCGCGGATTCTACGAAGAGAAGAAACGTCAAGATCAACCTGTGATCGACGCCATCAGCGGTCTAGGTAAAGAAATTAAAAGTGTCACGGAACAAAATAAAAATTTGATCAACGAACTCGTACCACTTGCAGCTAAAAGTTACGCTGTACCCACGCCCATTTCGCGCATTCCTTTGACGCCGTTCGAACTGAAGGACGTACCACGACGTCAAGCCATAAGCAGCACGTCTTCGGATAAAATCGAGTTGGGACCTTTGGCACGAGACTACCTGAGCACGGGGAAATTCGACAAGGATGAAGTTTTCGGATTGTATCCGAGCATGGAAACCAACGAGGGTGTCGTGTGGAAGATTGGGAAATCGAAAGTCACCTTCGAAGGCAACGACATTAAAGTTAATTTAGGCGATAAGAACAGTTGGACCAGGTATCCGGGTACGGCGGGACTGTGGGAACTCGTTGCCAAAAAGCAGCCGAAAGATTACACCGACGAAGATTACCAGAGTTACAGGGAAATTCTAATCATGACGGATGCCATGTACCAGAACAACGATGCCTCGCAGAATAGGGTGAAATCGAGCAGCGGCGAGAAGTACAGGAATCTCATCAAACCGATATGGAACGAGGTGAAGAGTGGAAGCGGCGTCAAACGCTACAACACGTTACCCAAAGAATTCGTTTGGGTGGACGACGTCAGGAAGCTCGTGGACCGATTGTTAGTGATAGCCGGCGAAGAGAATGCAGGCAATCGTAATTTCTACAACGAGAAGGTTGGCATCGTGGACATGATCAGCACCAACCTTTCCAACTTCATCGTGAACGACGACAAAGGCATAGGTTACCTGATCAAAATTATCAACACGCTGCCTCCGAGATTCTGGAACGTGGCCGAAGGAAAGGGACTCGTGAACGACATCATCAACAAGTTACCTTTCGAGATTCATTTACCTGGCTACCAGTACTGCGGACCGGGTACCAAACTCGAGAAAAGATTGGAGAGAGGAGACAAGGGTGTGAATCCGTTGGACGCTGCATGCAAAGATCACGACATCGCTTACAACAACACTCGCACGGATCTGGATGCACGTCACGAAGCAGACAAGAAATTGGAACACGCCGCTTTCGAAAGATTCGTCAGCAGAGACGCTTCTTTGGGTGAAAGAGTTGCAGCATTGGGCACCACCATCGCCATGAACACGAAACAAAAATTTGGGTGGGGTATATAAATAACATACAGTAAAAAAAATAATAACAGCATGTCTCGTATAACTGATTTGCCGCCCGAGCTACTATGTAAAATATTCAAACACGCAGTAAACGGAGATTGTGAGGATGTAGGGAAACTTGTAATCATAGCAAATACAACACCGGAATTTCGTATCCCTTGTGAAATGGTTGTCAAGGACCATCTTCGGGAGATCAGCGGCCTGAGGTGCGGTGATCTCGACACTTTACTTTCGGCCGCAGGGGAAAAATTAAACGATAGGATGGACGAACTTCACGAGGAGAGGCAGGGGAGAAGACGATACACGGATGATTGGTGCAAGTCTAAACAGAAGACGGAAGATATTATAACGCACATCATCGCGTTTTCCGAAGCACGAGCTTTCTTCCTCTTACACACACTGTGAAAAAAATAATATACGTGTCAAAAAAATATACGTGTCAAAAAAATGTACGTGTCAAAAAAATATGAGACAAAAAAAATATACGTCAAAAAAAAATGTACATGTCAAAAAAAATTGCCATGGAAAAATTTTTTATCGTAAAAAAAAAATTGTCTCGTCAAAAAAAGTTGACGTGGACTTCGTCAGAAAAAAAAGTTGCCTTATCGTAAAAATTTTTTATCGTCAAAAAAAATGTCTCGTTAAAAAAAGTTGACGTGGAAAAATTATCGTCAGAAAAAAAGAAATTTATCGTAAAAATTTTTTATCGTCAAAAAAAATTGTCACGCGAAAAAAAAGTTGACGTGGAAAAATTATCACCGTCAGAAAAAAGTTGCCTTATCGTAAAAATTTTTTATCGTCAAAAAAAATTTGTCTCGTCAAAAAAAAGTTGACGTGGAAAAATTATCACCGTCAGAAAAAAAGTTGCCTTATCGTAAAATTTTTTATCGTCAAAAAAAATTTGTCGTCAAAAAAAAAGTTGTCAAAAAATGTGCAAGAAAAAAGTACGTGTCAAAAAAATGTACCTGTCAAAAAAAATTGAGAAAAAATGTAGGTGTAAAAAATATACGTGTCGAAAAAAAGTACGTGTCAAAAAAATGACAAAAAATTTGTCAAAAAATATGCAACAAAAAAATGTACGTGTCCCAAAAATGTACGTCAAAAAAATATACGAGAAAAAATATACGTGTCAAAAAAAAATATACAAGATAAAAAAATGTACGTGCCAAAAAAAATGTACAAGTAAAAAAAAACGATATATAAATAACACATCGTGAAAAAAATCTACGAGATCAAAAAAAATTCTTCGGTATATAAATAACACACAATGTGAAAAATTAAAATTCTCTAACACACACACCCTGAAATTTCTCTTCGATATGACTGAAAAAAATGAGTGAAATCCAAGCATTAAAACAAATGCTAAATTTGTCAGTCGAGTATGTAAAAATTCAGTAATTGGAAGTCGACAAACCTTACTCGATAACTTCCGGTTCAATCGTTTCTACCCAGTATGGTCCCAAGGTGCGTCTGTTGCTCTACGGACAATACAGTCTATTTTTACCAGATCGATACTCTAACATGTTATCCGACGAGAAGCTATCTATTTTAATCGAGAACAAAACTCGAATCGTGTACAAGGGGACAAAGGAACTTCTTGGTAAGAAAACGAAGCACGTAATAGAATTTGTGTAACGGCTGCACGTAGTATATAAAATAACATACCTCGAAAAAAAAAATTACACGAAACAAAAAAAAATCTCAGAACATTTAAATATAAATAACATACCGTGAAAAAAAACAAACAAACATGAAGCCCAAGGGTGTCGTGTACCAGATACCATATTCGAATCTGAAAACGCTGGGTGCCCTCGATGGGTTACTCACCAAGAAACAACGCGAGAAGAAACGTTCTTGCTTGACGAAAGGACACGGAATGAAATTACTTCTCAGCACACCTCAATTGAGACGCTTGCAGCGTTCGCGGAAACAGCAAAAGATCGGAGGTTTCATATTCAGCATCCCGGCCATCCTGGCAGCATTGGGGGCCGTTGGAAGTTTGGCTGGGGGTAGCGCCGCCATCGCGAAAACCGTCATCGACTCGAAGAAGAACAAGGCGGAATTGGAAAAACAGAAACGTCACAATCTGGCCATGGAGAAGAAAGGGGGGAAGGGCGTCATGAGGAAGTTTTAAAAAAAGAAACAGCACTCACCAACCGAGACATTGAATCTCTGATCAAACCATTACAAATCAAACACTTCAGAGGCGTTTTCATGTCCGACTCGTTACCTTCAACCGTTTAAAATAGAGAATGTGGCGTAGTCAACTTGGACGGTCAAGAAAATCCAGGCACGCATTGGATATGTTACCACAAAAATGACAAAGCATTCGTTTTCGATTCTTTCGGAGGTGTTCCACCTACAAATTTTGTTCATTATCTGAAAACGAACAAACCTATATACTACAACGACGAACGCATTCAAAATTTCGGAGACGTGAACTGCGGTCATCTCTGCCTCTCCATGCTCGCGTTTCTCTCTAAAATAAATAAGCCGCAGGTGGAAGATTTCCAGAAAGCATTGTGGAACCTAAAGCATCACGATGGGCGTGTTCCATCTCACGAGCGAATCTTCGATCTTGAAACTCACGCTGCACGACGACATCGTCTATCCTAAATCCATAGCTCTGCGTGCATTCTACAGCATGTACCTCATACCTAACGTCACGCAGCACAACAACAAAATTACCGTCGGAAGCGAACATATCGTCGTCACGCCAGGCCAATACAATCTTTCCACTTTGCAAGCTCAATTACCCAAAGGCACGTACCTTTCTCAAAATTCGGTCACGCACAGAGTGGAAATCGTGTCGGCGACGGAGACCGTGGACCTGGGCACCATGGGAGAACTTTTAGGTTTCGAGAACGACACCAAACTCGAAGCTGGCATCAAGCACACGGGAACAAACATTCCTAAATTTCTAGCCATCGAAACTTTGAACGTTCACTGTAACGTGGCCGAAGGCATGATCACGAAATCCTCGGACGGATTGCTGGGAAGTCACAAGCAGACGAGAATCATAGCCACGTTCAAACCCATTTCCCAATTCATGGAACCGATCATCTACACACCCTCTTCGCCGATCTATTTTCCAGTATGTCGCAACCGCATAGACAATATAGAGTTGGTGGTGACGAACGAGAAAGGAGAGGTGGTGGATTTTGCAGGTTCAACGACGACGGTCGTCCTGGAGATCAACGTATAATAAATAACACACATAGTGAAAAAAAATGGAGCAAATCGAAAGTTACGAATTGCAATCTTTCCCTCCCAACCGTCGCACGTTTGCCAATTTGAACGAAGCGAACCGGGAGATCGAATACGACGTGGACGTAGGCGACGGGTTCGTTCATCCTCACAGAGCGGACCTCTACCTTCAATTCGACGTGGTGAAGAAAGAAAGCGGAGACGCGTTCCCCGCAGCAGCAAATTTGATACTCGTGGACAACTTCGTGCCTCACCTGTTCTCGCAGGTGGAGGTGAGGAAACACAACACCGTCATCGACAGAATCGATTATCCAGGCATCACGTCGACGGCAGTGGGAACATTGAAATTATCCAAAACGGACGCAGCATATTATCAGGCGGGATGATTCGAAGCGGGGACGAAAATATCGACGAGAAGTCACACGGTGCTCTTTCCCATGGGTCTGCTTCCGGGATTCTTCTCGGACTACAAGGAGATCATGTGGAAGGGAGGACTGAGAATCACATTTCGAAGAGCGGCCAACGACAACGACGCACTGATGCGATACGCTACTTTGGGTCCGGACGGCACCACGCCGCTGCCCAACACTTTACCCGAAGCAGCCAAGTGCGTCATCCGGAGCATGGAGTTGAGAATGCCGATCGTGGCTGGTGACTACATCGAAGGGCTGTAAAAGTTTCATAGCTTGTATCATTTGAGAATAAATAGTTGTCACTATGAAATTTCCAAGCCTCGTATATTAGAGGAAGGAAGAAACTCCCGGTAAAGCATAGTACTTTTTCTGCAAATAGATATATGTACGTATTATTTCAGGATAAAAGCAAATACGATAAGAACCTATGTAAAACTGGTCCTTATCTACCCTCTTCCCTCCCGAGGCAGCGGTTCCTGAAGTGGGAACTTTCGTCATAGTTTCTGAACTTGGACATCACCGCTAAGATCGACAGAAAGCAAAGTAAAATAAATCAATCACGACAAGACTTATGCATAGACAAACGTAACTGACTTAAATTCTCAAGCAGAAATTACGGCGTAAGTGCGACAATTACCGCACAACTTCCATCCCTGCTTACTCCACACTTCAGAAGTTTTTATTCCGAAGAATCTTCTGCCTCCAACTGCACTTTCTCCCTCCTACGAAATCCCTGAATTGGGCGTAATGTTATATATATGACACCGAACCGGTTTCAATGAAAGCGGGTGACTTTTGTGTGGGGTTCAGTAACGTATGCAGCCGTTTTCCATTCGATTTCAGTTTGTTGACACACGCTGGATGAAACAGGATCAGTGAAGGTGTGAAATATGGCAGCCCCTTGGTTTAACGCGCAAGATTGCCACGTCGTGTCTGTTGAGAATTCCTCCACAAATGTTATCTTCCAGAGAAATGCAAGAGCGTAGCCACCAGGGGTTACATACCATGAAATAATATTTAGCCGGCCCACATAAGAAATTTGCAAATTAATTTTTGGCAGAGAGAGATAAATAGATAGAAAGAAAGAAATAGAATAAAACAGAGGAAGAAATTAAAAGAGAAAAGAAAAAGAAAACAGAGAGGTAGAATAAAGAAAGAGACAGAAGAAAGAAAGAAAGAAAGAGAGAGAGAGACAGAGGTAGAGGAAAGAAAGGAAAGATAGAGAGAGGTATAGACCACAGAGGAAGATAGGAACTTAGAAAGAATATAAGAATTGATTGAATTGTTGTTTTAAGTCCACTTTATGCTCAGAAAGGCTAATCGGAACTGTACCTACAGATTAAAGTGCAATCTGAACCACTATGTGGCTCCACTGGGTATCGAACCCGAGACCCCTTGATTACAAGGCGAGGACGTTACAGTCGAATCACTTTCGGAACATCTCCAGCGGACTACGCGAGCCTGTCTAGCGAGCCTAGTGGGCGTGTAGAGCCTGAGCAGGGGGCTTAGCGATAGGTTCTGGGTTGACATGACGTCAGCGGCTCGCTTCGTTGATTGGCTGCTTCGAGAGTTGTGACTCGTTCCGAAGCTTCAAATGCATAACAGCCAAAGATGTTATGGAAATAATCTCACTCTACCACCTCAACTCGTCCGGGAGGCCTTGGAAAGAAAGAAAAGTAACAGGAAGAAAGAAAGAAACAGCAAAATAGAGAAGGGAGAGAGAGAGAGAGAGAGAGAGAGAGAGAGAGCACGAGGAAACAGAAAAGAAAAGTAGATTCGATGGATGTTATTTAGCGTCGCTTTTCTGCTACTTTTGGCTAACCACAACGATGAGGATGAGTGATATGAGCTAATTGATGAATGCTCACAAAGAACACCTATGTCCAGGTTGGCGTCTTAGCGCGCTTTAACACTCCACCACGTAGGTTGGGGAAAAGGAGAGAAGAAAAGAACTAGGAAAAGATAGGAAGGGTAGAAAAACAGAGGAAGAAAGGTTGAGAGAATGAAACAGGAAGATAGGAAAGGGAGAAGAAAAAGGAAGAGAAAATGAAGAAAGAGAGAGGCATGTACAACGGAGAAGGAAAGATGATAGAAAGAAAGAATAAATGGAGCGAGGAACAGAAGAAAGAAATGAAATCAGAGAAATAAGGGAAAAAGAGATAGAGGCAGTAGACAAACAAAAGGGATATAGAGAGAAAGATAGGAAAGGAGGAGTGACAATATAGGGATATAGAGAAACCAATTAAGGAAAACATAGAGAGAAGAGAGAAACAGATACAGAATAGAGGCAGAAGAGAGAGGAAGAAATAAGAAGAGAGGAAGAAAATAGAAATAGAGAAAGAAAGAGAAGGAAATAAGAACAGAGGAAGAAAAATAAATATGAAAGGAAGCATTTATAGAAATAGGAAGAGAGGAGGAAATCCGAGAAAGAAATATGAAGGTAGGAGGAAAACAGAGAAAGAAATAGAAAGAAAAGATAGAAAGAAATAGGAAGAGAAGAGACAATCTTTAATTTGGTTTAAACACCATTGAAAGTGAGTAGTCTTGGATAAGTTACTACTAATTTGAAAATTCGGTATTACGTATTTTCATTCCGAGTATACAACAGATTGGGTCCTTTGTAGCAAAAATAATGATAATTTGGTACAAAATTGAAATAATGGAATGGAAATAGAAGCGAAAGAGAGAGACAGACAAATAAAATACATTTGCGAGAGATATAGAGGAAGGTAAATAAAAGAAACCTGAGAGAGAGGGAGAGGAAAGACCGGTAAATAAAAATAAACTTTAGAGATAGAGTGAGAAATAGAGAAAGATAAATAAAGAAAACTTGAGAGAGAGAGAGATAGAGAGAGAGAGAGATAGAGAGAGAGAGAGAGAGAGAGATTGAGATATAGAAAGTCAAATAAAAACTGAGGTAGACAATAAAACTTTCTTCAAATACTAAAAAAAAAAGCATGTGAATAACTACGACGAACAACGTAGCATAACACAAAATTGGGAAGGAATGACAACTTTCGGGATAATGAGGGAAAACGCTCAAAATCAAAATTAAACAAATTTCAAGGGGTAGTCGGAAAAAAAGGTTCCCGCATGTGTATTTCCAGAAAGCGTGGAAATTTTGGGTTGGTAATATGTTGTGGTTATACAGGCAACATCTTTCTTTTGTTGCCTGACGCACGACCTTTTCCTTGCAGAGGGCGCCAGAGTACTGCTGAGTTGAAGATGGAAGTGTTGAGAAGTGTGTGCCGGCCGGCAAGGATGAAGTGCGAGCTGTTGTTCGCTACGAGTGGGTGGGTACGTTATGTGATGGACAAATAAATGAAATGAAAATGTTGATTTTCTCAAAATTGAACCAAAGGCCATATCCGAAAGAAGCAACACCGTACTTGAGGTTCGGCCTTGAAGTCGTGGACTGGAAGTGAAAGTCTTTCGAACTGCACTTCGACTGCAGCGCCAAATACGACCAGTATACAAGACTGAGGACACGTGGTTTTTCCCGCGTTTTGAACACTTGTTTTTCACCATAGAAATCTCATAGCATTTTAAAATGTTCTAATATATACATTTTCGCACATTTGAAGGAACGCAACAACTGACTTTATACTTCCGTGATTTCAAACAAATGAGCAACGAGTCTGCAAGTCACGTGATGAAGCCTGCAATGATCCGTGCTCCGAACTGTGGTCTTGATTGCTCGTGTACTTGGCGCTTTCGAACCGCACTAGGTGACGTCACCTCCGTCAATACCTTACCTCGGATCTGCTTTTTTAATCTTTCGGACACAGCCAGCGATCTATTCATTCGTAAACAGGACACGCAGTTTTACGTACAGGGTTTCTTGAAACTTGTGAAGCGGTTTGAGAAGTGCCTGAATGTCTCTGGGCACTGTGTGAAGAGATAGTGTCTCTTTCTGCTCATCTCATGTTCTTTCTCCAGAATAAAACTTTCTGCAGATGGCAGCCAAGGGAAACTTTTTCCGACTTAGAAATAAAAGCTTAGAGATGCTGAAAAAATAGAAATGAAAGGAAATTGATTCGTGCCATCCTTTTAAAATCATCACAGCTTAGATACATTTCTGGGGAGCTCTGAACTCCGTCCTAAGGAGACGAAGAAGTGAGCGGAAACATCCATCATTACACTTTAGGCTGCTCTCACACTGAACTAGGCTTCGTGGTGGTTCCTCACCCTCTGTTGTCAGCGTCATCGAGGAAACATCGCCTTTGAAAGATATGCCATGGCAGCTATAATACACAAAAAATACATAATCAAGACGTATCCTCATCTCTAGCTTCCTATTTCCTTCAATCTCCTTATTTTTCCACTTCATCTATTTTCACCTTAGCTGAACTCAGTGGGATAATGCGATACTGTGACCCCTCTCAGGTACGGGTATAGGAAGATAAGTACATGGGGTATGAGGCTTCAACTATACTAAACGATTCTGACACAGGCTATGGGAAAGGAAGACTAGATACATCAACAACGTCTGTTTCTGAAGAAAGGTCGACGTCTTCAGTAAGCTTCTTTAAGGGGATGAGGGACAATTTCCGCGAGGCCTTTCTCTCTGAGGTCAACTTAGCTGTTTTGCAGCCAGATATGGCTATTTCGTGCACTAGTTTGGATGTGAACTATGAATACGTAATAGTTAGGCTGGAGAGGTCAATGAACCAACCGATCTCCAAGTACGCACTGGTAATAAAATGCTCCAGAATTAGGTTTCGAGCAAAGGCGGCGCCAGTGGAGGGCGAAGGGGTGATTACGCACCCTTTAATTTTTTCCACATCCCCTTAAGCACCCCTTTTACAAAAAAACAATTTTCAACCGAAAATACTTTTAACTCTTCACAGAGGGAAAAGTTTGGAAGAACCAAAAAGAGTTTCTGGCAACCAAACAATTGTTCAAACAGGCGACGAACAAATTATCATTCAACAATACTAAATGCTCTTTAGTAATCTAGCACATGTGCTTAGTTACCAAAGAATTTGTTCAAAATTGCCAACTGTAGTAAATGGTACTAGTTTTTTTGTTCACAGTTACCAAATAGATTAACGAAACGTAGTTTGTTAATTCAACCAAATCAATTTTTTTCTGCGTTACAGTGTCATTTTAGTTATGACTTACGAAAACCATGTCGTCATGAGCGCATAATATTGAGTATGGAAGAGAGACCATTATTATTGAATACTACAGGAAGGCTATTGATACTAATCTGAAAGAGAAGCCACATTTACTTCTTTCTTTGTACATTTTGTGGTGAAAGCAAGCAACCAAAAATGCATCCTCATTGGTGTATTTTCATAGAAGCGCACTAAAAATTGATAGGTATTTGATGTAGTGGCTAAAGCATACATGCATGTTTCATTTTTCCATAATTTTCAACATTGCACCGCTTAAATTTAATTCCGCACCCCCTCAGCACCCTTAGATGGTTAATCCTGGCGCCGCCGCTGCTTTCGAGGCTGTATTTATACCCCCGCATGTCAACCAGAGCGTCTCATGTGACCCAAAAGCTAAACATACACCTGTGATATGCAGAACTACATTGCGTGCAATGGAAATATTTCTAAGTATCTTCCATAAGGTTGAATTTTCTATGTTTAAAACAACAATTATAACCCTTGAGGTTTCACTTATATCTTTCGATAGAAACTTGTCACATTTGTAAAGATTTTTCTTTTAATGTCCATAAGGCTTATAATACCAAGAACGTCAACTGAAATTTAGCTCTTATGGGTATCATCATTTCTAATTTCGAAATTAAGAAGAATATATGTACAACTAAATGTTAAGAATGAAATAATCTGATTTTATAAAACTTACAAATGTCACAAATGCGAAATTGCTCATGTTAAAGAAAGATAGGTAATTAGATGAACCATTAAAATACTAAAACTTCTATAATGCGTATTATGAACGAAAGATAAATAATAATTAAGAATGAGACTAAACATGGCCGAATCTTTGATATGATTCGGGTGGGAAGATTGCATTCTCATGTAACATTATCAAGAAGTTTTAGGCAGAGCGGGTTGTAACGTTGGGATAGTTACTTCGCTACAATCATACGATCCATTAAGTGATCTGTTTGTTCAGGTTTCACAAATTTTGCTTCCATACTAGAAAGCCTTGTACCAAGATTAATTGATTGATTGAGTTTAAACTTGTGGGTGGGTGTCAAAAAATCACTTTATCTAAAACCCTAACTTTAAAGTTAAAAAGGCAATGTAAAAAACACATTACGAATCGAAGTGTAAACGTTCATTCTCTATTGTCAATACTCGTGTATTGTTGTTACTCATTCCTTGTAGGAAACAATGATGGTCGTATTATTGCGAGAAACGTTGCTTAGAATTTAGTAGGAGCGGAAAGTTTTTAACTAGAGCACGTACAATAGAATTCCTCTCACTACATAAAATCAAAACCGGCTTCGAAATGGATCTGAACGAATACAAAGACATTCTCCTGCAGTACGTGAACGCTGCAAGAAGTTATGTGATTGATAATTTTACGATGATGGCTTCCAGCTGCCCACACTGTGAGGTGGGTGAATGTGAATTCTACGAGATGGTGACGCAGTTTCATCTCCTTCTCCAATTCGCAGAGCTTCGTGTGAACACCCTGGACACCACCGTTGAGTGCCTGCCACAAGAGAGTGGACCCGTCATTGTGGAGGTCGACGATGAAGAACTGCCCATCAATCTTCCTGAAGCCTTTGAAGTTGATTATGATGCCGAACTTTTGCAACAAGCAGCTGTTGCCCACGAGGCTTTCCCAGAAGAGGCAGAAGCATCGGACGAAGATGAAGACGAACATTTGTTTTACCCTGAGTACGTGAATATGGAATAGGCACAGGTTGCCCCTGGCAACATTTACTTTAGCCAGCCTGAGCATGACGCACCTCAGGCACCGGTCGAGGAAAATCCACAGATGCCACATGTCGACAACGAGATTGTTGCAATCAACTGGGGCGATGTCGAGGGACCTGTTCCACTCTTCAGCCCGAACACGTCGGACTTCTCCGACACCACGGACGAATCAGAGGAGGACGAATCATCTTCTTTGGAGTCTATTCGGTTGCGGTACGAGCCCGTCGAGATTCAGCCTCGACCCAGCCGCCGGGCATTCAGGTTCGAGAGAGCCATCCGCCAGAGAGCCAGACTTGAGGGACTCCTGGTCGACGAACAAACACTTGGACCACAATTAGCGGAGAACGAAGGTAAGGAGCTATTACATGTCGCACCTACAGACAATCCTCCCCTTGCGGAGGTTTCCAACGATTTTTCCAAACAAGAGTTATCACATAAATACGAGGCTTTGTGTCCTGTAGAGGAAGGTAGGTGCCAGAGCGCCAGATTCCAGCGTCCCGAGGCCGGGGAAAAGCTAGTTGAACCACAAGTAGGAGACAAACAAGTAGTTCAGCCATTATTTATTTCAGCAGACAAACTTCCCCCTGCGCAGGTTTCCAAAGATTTTTCACAACAAGCGTTACCACAGCGCCAGGTGGATTTGTGTCCCGTGGAAGAAGCTAGGCACCAGAGACTCGCGTACGACGAACATCCATATGCATCACAATTAACGCATAACCACGTTCAACAGTTACAAGCTTCTACAGACAGCAATTCCCGTGAGGAGCATTTGAAAGTTTACCCTCGTCAAGAGCAACTACAACCCGAAGAGGTTTCGCTACCTGTGGACAAAGAGGCAGAACAAGTGAAAATAAAAGTGATGACCGGTGTTGAAAGAGACGTGAATCCGTTCGAAGTAGATTTCGTACAGGAAGCATGGGAGAGCATCCAAGAAAGTATAAGGAAAACGGCCAGAGCACTGCAAAGAAAGCTAAGTAATGAGCGAATGGAACATACGCTGAAAAGTGAATGCTCTAAAGATTTAAGGGAATTCGAGAGCGCCCTGGAAGCAAGAGCAATTGAAAAATTGCAAGAAGCTCTCGCAATTGAAGTGAAACAACAGCAGGGCGCAAATCCAGCTCAACGGAGACACCCGAAGAAGCGAGTACAACGAACGCTTGCACAAATCAAGGGTAATGTTAAAGACAAGCTGAAACATTCCTATCGGGAAATTGTTGCGGGAGCAAAAGTCAGAAGTGAGATCAAGAAGCCAACGGTATGTTCCCGCTTGGTGCAGTGTCTGCGCAGGTGCTGCTGCGCAGCCTGTGTCCCCTCTAGTTAAAAACAGTCAAACCTCCTAGCTTAAGCTAGCTTAAAGTAGAGCAAAATTTATTGTATTGAATTTCTAAGTAGACTTCAGTGATCTTCAACTTGTAAAAGCTAAAAGACTTTGAATGAGAAGCTTTATCAAGACAAGTAGGAAATATGGAACATTTAAGTTGTTGCCAATGGACAATATGAGCCAAAACACCAGCAAATTGCAGGAGAGATATCTAATCGGCGAGGAGTCAACACCAGCGACGAGATGATCGGATGTTGATGGAGAAAGCACGATTGATTCAACATAATCACCCTATTGTGATTATAGGAAGTTTTACGATTCATCCGTTGCCAGATAATGCTGGTACGAAGATGTATAGGATGAAAGTCACTAGACAGCAAATCAAGCACAAGTTTAATATTTCCTCAGGAGAAACTGTCTATTCTATAACCATTGTATACAGTCAGTTTGCAACAATTTTGTTCCTGCAACCTATGAAGAAATATACATGTCAAACTATTTAATCGCTAAGGCGGGATCAACAGCGACGAGACGAGTGGATATTGAAGGAATGAGTATCGTTGGTGCATGGTAATCTACCTTATGAGGGCTAGGAGTAGAATTACTGCTTCCTCCATCCATTCAAGACACTCAAAATGCTGGGGCGAATAAGTCATAGCATCGGCAACATCAGGTTAAAAAGAACAAATGTTTCCTCGAGAGAAAATGTGCATCCTGCAAGCTTTGTATACAATTTGCACTTGTTTTCATCCTGCTACTTAATGCACAACACCCACGCTAGTCGTAGACAAAACCTATCTAAACGCCAGCGACAAGACGAGCGGATGTAGAAGGACCAAGAATTGTTCTTTCGTGGTAATCTAATCTATGAAGGCTAAGGGTAGATTTCCTGTTTCCTCCATTCGTTCACGACAAGAATGCTGGGACAAATAAATGAAAGCGTCGGGAACATCAGAGTAAGGAGTATAAACGTTTCTTCTGAAGGAATTGTGCATCCTGCAAGCTTTGTATATAATTTGCACTTGTTTTCTTCCTGGTACTTAAGGCACAACACCTACGCCAGTTACAGACAAAACCCAAGTCAATGCGAGCAACAAGACGGGCGGATGTAGAAGGACCAAACATCGTTGTTTCGTGGTAATCTATCCTATCAGGGCTAGGGGTAGATTTCCTGTTTCCTCCATTCGTTCAAGACAAGAATGGTGCGACGAATAAGTAAAAGCGTCGGGAACATCACATTAAGTAGTAAAAACGTTTTCTCTGAAGAAATTGTGCATCCTGCGAGCTTTGTATACAGTTTGCACTTGTTTCCTTTTTGGTACTTAAGGCACAACACCTACGCCAGTCACAGACAAAACCCATGTCAATGCGAGCGACAAGACGAGCGGATGTAGAAGGACCAAACATCGTTGTTTCGTGGTAATCTATCCTATGAGGGCTATAGGTAGATTTCCTGTTTCCTCCATTCGTTCAAGACAAGAATGCTGCGACGAATAAGTAAAAGCGTCGAGAACATCAGATTAAGTAGTAAAAACGTTTTCTCTGAAGAAATTGTGCATCCTGCAAGATTTGTATACAGTTTGCACTTGTTTCCTTTCTGGTACTTAAGGCACAACACCTACGCCAGTCACTGAAAAAACTCATCTAAACTCCAGCGACAAGACGAGCGGATGTAGAAGGAAAAATCATTGTTGTTTCGCGGTAATCTATTCTATGAGGGCTAAGGGTAGATTTCCTGTTTCCTCCATCCGTTGACGACAAGAATTTCTGGGACAAGTAAATGAAACCGTCGGGAACATCAGAATAAGGAGTAAAAACGTTTCTTCTGAAGGAATTGTGCATCCTGCAAGGTTTGTATATAATTTGCACTTGTTTTCTTCCTGGTACTTAAGGCACAACACCCACGCCAGTCATAGACAAAACCCATGGAAATGCTAGCGACAAGACGAGCGGATGTAGAAGGACGGACCATCATTGTATCGTACCCTATTGAGGCTGTGGGTTGAAATACGGTTTCCTCCATCCGTTCAAGAAACATGAATGTTGAGACGTACAAGTCAATGCATTGGGAACATCAGAGTAAGAAGTAGAAACGTTTCCTCTGGAGGAATTGTGCATCCTGCTGGCATCATATACAGTTTGCACTTGTTTTCTTCCTGGTACTTAAGGCACAACTCCCACGCCAGTCATAGACAAAACCCATGGAAATGCTAGCGACAAGACGAGCGGATGTAGAAGGACGGACCATCATTGTATCGTACCCTATTGAGGCTGTGGGTTGAAATACGGTTTCCTCCATCCGTTCAAGAAACATGGAATGTTGAGACGTACAAGTCAATGCATTGGAAACATCAGAGTAAGAAGTAGAAACGTTTCCTCTGGAGGATTTGTGCATCCTGCTGGCATCATATACAGTTTGCACTTGTTTTCTTCCTGGTACTTAAGGCACAACACCCACGCCAGTAATAGACAAAACCCATGTAAATTCCAGCGACAAGACGAGCGGATGTAGAAGGACGGACCATAATTGTATCGTACCCTATTGAGGCTGTGGGTTGAAATACGGTTTCCTCCATCCGTTCAAGAAACATGGAATGTTGAGACGTACAAGTCAATGCATTGGGAACATCAGAGTAAGAAGTAGAAACGTTTCCTCTGGAGGAATTGTGCATCCTGCTGGCATCATATACAGTTTGCACTTGTTTTCTTCCTGGTACTTAAGGCACAACACTCACGCCAGTCATAGACAAAACCCATGGAAATGCTAGCGACAAGACGAGCGGATGTAGAAGGACGGACCATCATTGTATCGTACCCTATTGAGGCTGTGGGTTGAAATACGGTTTCCTCCATCCGTTCAAGAAACATGGAATGTTGAGACGTACAAGTTAATGCATTGGGAACATCAGAGTAAGAAGTAGAAACGTTTCCTCTGGAATAATTGTGCATACTGCAGGCACCGTATACAGTTTGCAACTATCTTCTTCCTTGCGCTTCAGACACAATACCCACAGAGGCAAAGACATCTAATCACCAGTGACACGAGGAGTGAATGTAGAACATCTGACAATCGTTGCTTATGAGGCTATGAGTAGATTTAAGCTTATTCTCCATCCGTTCAAGAAACATGGAATATTGGGACGAAGGGGTTTACACCCTTTAAAAGATGAAAGCGCCTATATTAGATCTCTCAACAAGAACTTTACAAGACGGCAAAATACAACATTTCCTTGGATGAACTTTTGGTTCTGCAGCCATTGTATACAGGTTGCAAAAATTATGAAGACACTGATCCGTAGTAGGTACATAGACTAGACGATCTGCGACAGTTTGTGCAATATGAAATATATTAATTAGTAGTTGACGTCATGTGGCGTTGAAAATATTATGTTGTAGTAAGAAATAAAGCAGGAGATGTAAATAGTACATATACATGTTAAAATTGTTTTCTTTAATGTATCTTGATACTCATATACTTCTTGGGACTTAAGAGTAATTTCTAGGCATCACACTGAATCGTAGTTCATATTGTTTGCGAAGAATGAGTAGACATTATATACAATTTAAACATTGACTTTCAAGTTCTCAGCACTAAACTGGGTTTCCAAAATATTATATAACTTACGTTTCAAGAATTTAAAAGAGCACAAGTTATCTTCTTACAGTATTATTTCACTTTAAATTACAAGAAACAAACTCAGTTGTATTTCTTTAACACTTGGGGTCAATATTTTTTAAATTAAACTTCCTATCAATCAAAGAAACAAATCGAAACCAGAAACTTTAAAAATATTGACACTGATACAGCGTCCTTAATCTCAACTCCTCCCTGTTAACATATAAACATATGTACAATATTAAGAAAGTAAATACTTGTTATTTGTGAGTGTAGAAAACAGTCACAAATTATGGCTAAGACAAACTGGAAAGTACCATCAAGTGATCAGAGGCCTAGAATTGATTATTTTTTATTTGGGATAAAGTTCTTGCTCTCAGATACATGTACCGAAATATGCACATTAAAATAAAATAATTTCGAGAACGAAGGACGATTTTGCTGTTTTATCAAGAATGAACAGTGTTGCCAGCTCAGAATGACGTATTTACTGGAACATACCTACATAGTTCTAAGTTACAATTTAGGGTCTCCTGCTGTTGTAAGGAAGAGGACCCGGATTCGATCACCGCCGGAGGCAAGTTGTGGTTCTTATCCCACTGTAAACTGTACATCCAGTTCCGATTACTCAATGTGTATAAAATGGACTTAAGTTTGGACAAATTACCATTGTTACGCTAGTGACAACTGGAAGTGTGAGCCAATATTTGATTTGCATTTATCAGTACAGTGTAACGAGTGGTAAAGTACTTTCCTCGCAATAGCGGATGATTTCAATTTTGCATTTTTCTCGTATGCTGCAACGCGTAAAGAAATTGGAAGTATAATTTGTGCACAGCTTTTATTTACGACTGTGACCAGCTCGGTTAAGTATGCATACCATTGTAAAACAGTGTTCTTATTCACACCTCATGTTTGATATTTGAGATGCCATATGTATTAGATATTTATTTGAATAGACAAAGCTCTAACAGGTGAAGTATCACGTGATCACATTAAAGTTATCTCCTACTCTTAACTTGGTATCTAGACCATGGAGAAGCGAATGTCGACGAAAAAGAAATAGTTCAAATTTTCACCATCAGGTGGGAATGTGGCGTTGGAATCTGGTGTACAGTGATCAACATCCCGGGATCATCCTTGTGCGACCATTGATCACTCTGTCCTATGCTTTCAAAGGGCCTTACACGTTGACGATGCCCATATTTAACATTACTACACTGTTACAAACTCAACAACTTCTTATTGTTATTTCACACATTTCCACCTGGTGGTGAAAATTTAAACTATTTTTGTCATCAGCATTCGCTCTCCCATCGTCTCCATAGCCTCTATGGCATGTTTCACCTCAATCCGTTGCTTCGAAGATGTAAAAAAAAATCAATAATATTTCGACAAGGAACAAGATATTGTCATGACAAGAATATCCTCGTCAAGTTCGTTTCACTTTTTGACTCTGCAGTCGCGCGTCTAGTTGTAGTAACACGTCTAGTAACACCGACTCGTCTACTTCGTTGATTTGGTGTCAAGTAGTGTATTTGCACCACGTTCTGGGGCGGTGTAATGTGTGGTGTATGATCATGTGGTGCGTGCTAACTATTCAAATGAACGTTTAAAGCAGCAGACAGGTATTTGTTGAATCTTCTGAACTTGAACACAGCTATTCGTCTACTTTGTTGAACGTCGTTTCCTTGCACCAGCCCGACACTGGGATGCACCTCTACTACACCTGGGGTCAAAAAGTGTAGCGAACTGGACGGGGCTAATGTATAATATCTGATGCCACACTACTTTACTGTTTGAAATTGACTAACTTCTTCACAGACTGCTACAACCATTTTTCGTCTTCTTCTAAGAGAACCAACTCAACTAGCTTAACCTAACCACCAGAGATTATTTACTACTCCCAAAAAGCTACCAGCCAATGGCAATGCTTGAAACAATTGTACAATTGTAGCAGCAATCACTACCAACAGTGGCGGCGATTGGGGGGGGGGCACTTTTTGCAACTTTTGTTCCTGCACTATGCTAAACCTTATCTACCAAGGGAAAGTAAAGTGTCCTTGCCCCCCAGTTTTGGCATTTGCCACTCTCAGTTTTGGAACCCAAACGCCGTCACTGACTTCCAACTGAAATAGCATCCCACGACATCACATGAAAACGCAAGCAGAAGTTAAAAGGCGTATCTTTATTAGGAACGTCTGGAAAAGGGGTTTGTGTCACCTCGTGGATATATCCCTTCGTGAACCATGGACCCCTCCTGCACTTTTAACGACCGCCCGTGAAGTAGACGAACGTGGACGTGGAAGTTGTACAAGCAGTTTCTACCTTAATTATTCTAATAGGACCTTCCTAACCTTCCGATATTTGATTACATAGACATGACCTTCCGAGATCTAGTGAGTCATTGCTGCACTTGCGTCAGGCGGAGTGTTGTTTGGGAGGAGACTTTGTACTTCCCAAAGCTGGTCGGTCACCTTCAAAGTTCAAACTAGGGATGGCTAGATCCGGATCCAGCAAAGTTTTCGGATCCGGAATTCTCAGATCCGGATCCAGAACTTTCGGATCCGGATCGAGAACTTTCGGATCCGGATCCAGAACTTTCGGATCCGGATCCAGTACTTTTGGATCCGGATCCGTTTTGCCATCCCACATGCGCTTCTTTGGAAAGTTATAATGTGTTTAGAACATATTTTTAACTGCTAATATACATACAGGGTGATTCTAAAGGTATAGTACAAACGAAAACTACAGATACCTCCCATGAAATAGAGACGAAAGTTCCCCTTCCACTTTGCCGAGAGATGCCTTCGTGAGGAGCTAGACAACGCCGAAAACGTGTGAAAATGAACTTCACACCTCTGTACAGCCAGTACCAGTGAAGATATAAAGGCGGAACAAACGAAGTCAAAAGGAACACCAAAGTCGCCCATCCGAAAAACACTAGGCGGCAGATGCGCAACGCATGCGCATGGGGTTCCACAAAGGAAATAGGAGTGTCCCGCAAGACAAGTGAAGGGAAAGAGTAGCGATCGACAACGGTAGGGACAAAAGAAGCAATGAAGCATGAAGTAACAATTGCACAGCGGGAAACAAACACATGCAGCGCGTGGGGAGTCTCCAAACACAGTGGGGAGACACCGCAGCAAGAACAAAGCACGGTTCAACAAAAGAGAAAGAGGACCGGACGGGGAATGGTACCTGTCAAGGAGACAACAAATGCGGGACGAGGGATTCCCCGTAGCAGCACCGAGGGGATGTCACACAGAGGTCGTGCACCAGCAGGACAAACACAGCAACTACGGGCACAATAGGTGTATTGCCACGCAAAGGTGCACTTACAGATAGGAATAGTACGTAGTACGTAGTCGTACCCCGGACTGACGTTGTTACAAAAGTTGCTCAAATTGACGACCACCACATTCAATGCAGGCATTGCAGCGTCGCAAGAAATTCTGGCGAACCCTATCAAAAATCCCTGGCATGGTACACACCTCGGCCGATGCTGCAAGTATCCGCGCTACCAATGTTTCCTTGTCAGGCACCGGGGTCTCGTAGACGAGTGTTTTCACATGGCCCCCACAAGAAGAAATCCATTGGTGTGAGGTCAGGCGAACGGGCGGGCCAGGGGACGGGGCCCTCTCTGCCGATCCAGCGCTGTGGGTAGGTATGGTGCAAAAGGGTTCGCACTGTGCCATCAAAATGTGCAGGCGCTCCATCCAATTGAAACCACATACGATGTCGCACGTTGAGGTGTACATCTTCTAGCAGCTCTGGAAGGACTGATGCAAGAAAGGTGCGATAGAGGCGGCCATTTAAACGTGGTGGCAGCAGGTATGGGCCGATAATCTGTTCATCGATGATACCTGCCCAGATATTCACTGCAAACTGGGTCTGATGGTGCACCTCGACTGCTGCATGTGGATTTTCATAATCCCACACATGGCTGTTTCGGCAATTGAAGATGCCCTCACGGGTGAATGTTGCCTCGTCCGTGAAAAGCACATGGCGCAAAAAACGGGGATCGTCGGTACAAAACTGCAACAGTCGTTGACAGAATTCCACACGTCGTGGGTAATCCCCAGCCTGCAACGCGTGGACTCGCTGTGGATGATAGGGATACAGCAGATCATCATGAAGGACACGCCACACTGTCGACTGTGATACTCCCACTGCACGTGCAATGCTACGGGTGCTAGTGGACGGTGTGTCGTCCACGCGAGCAAGTACGTCCTACTCGACCGCCGCGGTGCGCACATGTCTTGGGTGACCGACATGATGGCCTGCACGTAACACACCCGATTCACCAAGGGTACGGTGCACTTTCGAAAACAACCTGCTGTCGGGTTGTCGTCTCTCCGGATACCGTCCGCGATAAAGGCGTGCAGCTGCTCGGCCATTGCCATCTGCAAGGCCGTAGACAAGATGCATGTCCCTCAGTTCTACAAATGTGTAGCGTTCCATGGTACGGTGAGGATAGTGCCAATTATGGAATACCGTACTGCAGTGCACAGGTGGCACACACACACACACTGGTCACAACGGCTTCGAAACAACGTACTCAATTGTCGTACGTCAAGCACACCACCACCGCACCGGCTCTTTCACTGACACGCTCCCTGACGCTGCACTTCCAATCAGCCCACACGTCCGCACGGCGCTGTGGTACAATCAGCTGACGTTCCTGAGCCACCCGTGCCTGTGCTCTTCACTACCTGACCACTGCCGTCAGGTGGAGCCATGTACTCTGGGGCCTTGTCATCGTGGAACACATGTAGCGTCCTTCATTCTTGCCCCATTCACCCACAACACGTACTTCGTCCGTCTTGCTCGAACCGACAGGGAGCACTACGTACGATCGTGTGGTGTTTGTGTACACCAATGTGGGGTAACCCAGCAGTTGAACAGACGTGCATACCCCCACGTAGCTTCATTACACGATTGTCCAACGCAGTTTATCTGTCCAGCCTTGCTCGGCCCGGTCTCACACCCACGCGGCAGTGTGCGGCTGTGATGGTGTGAGGCCACGCTTGGTTTCGGAGCGGAAGGCTGCGGCCGAGGAGGGACTCGAGTTGTTCGGCTGGGGTTGCGCTCGGAAGCAAGCAGCCGCGTCAGGTCTGGGAACGGTGGACCTGGTGATCGGGATGGAAACATTCCGACCTCGTCCATTAGTGTCGTCCACCGTACGGAGTGGTGGGGTCCGTACGACACTCCAGCAGCCTTTCGCCCGCTCCCACCCAGCGATGTGCCTCCGTCTTCATTTCTAAGAGGCTGATTGGGCCCCATCACGACGTTTGTTACAACGTCAGTACGGAGTACGTGGTCCTATCTGTACGTGCACCTTTCATTAGCAATAACCTCCTGTGCCCGTAGTTGCTGTGTTTGTCCTGCTGGCGCACGACCTCTGTGTGACATCCCCTCGGTGCTGCTACGGGGAATCCCTCGTCCCGCATTTGTTGTCTCCTTGGCAGGTACCATTCCCCGTCCGGTCCTCTTTCTCTTTTGTTGCACGGTGCTTTGTTCTTGCTGCGGTGTCTCCCCACTGTGAGTAGTTGTATTGACTGTATTATAAACCCGAGAAAGTATGAACTCTTCTCAAGCAGATTTGGCTACACTTAAAACAAGCTCAACATGCCCATATGAGCTTTTTGCTCAAGTGTGGAACCCTGCCTAATCCAAGATTTTTGTAAAAATGCCCTCAAATATTTCCTGAGAAAGTATGAACTCTTCTCAAGCAGATTTGGCTACACTTAAAACAAGCTCAACATGCCCATATGAGCTTTTTGTTCAAGTGTGGAACCCCTTCTAATCCAAGATTTTTGTGAAAATGCTCTTCGGAAAGTATGAACCCCCCTCAAGCAGATTTGGCCATACTTACAAAAATTGCATCAGCCGGATTTTTGTCCATAAACTTGTCAAAAATTGATATTTTTTTGACTACACTTAAAATTAAGCAAAAACCCATACCTACCCACACATATTTACTTCAGGTTTAAGTTCAATTGGATACCAGGTTCAATTTTTTTATCTATATGCAGAGCCCCTCTAGAATGGCAATGACCTTGTTATGTATTGATTTTTGCTTCCCGAGTAATGAAGCTTTGCGTGCAAACAATTGCATCAGCCACTATTGTGAGAGTGGTTGAGAAAAACAGATGTGTTGTTACAGTGCTTCTCATACTTACAGGCCTGTTTGTTTTAATATCATATTTCTGGTATATTGAACAATATTTTGCATGATATTTGTTACATCTAGCTTGTTTGTTGTAATCCACTCATATTTAGGGGGTCAGGCTTATATCTGTCCCAGCCTGTTATACAAAAATCAATACATAACAAGGTCATTGCCATTCTAGACATGCATGTCCGTGCAGGCATTTGTGCTAGGTCAGTGTGAATGAATATTTATTCTTTTTTTCCACTTGTAGGCTATTGGCTTTACAACCTGTCATAAGATAAGCATAGAGTTTTTGATTTGGACCCCAAGAAATTTTATATAAATACCAAAGCCAAAAAATATTAACACACATACACATACACACACACACACACACAAAATATACAAAGCACAGTGCTGAACCCAGCTGATATTTTTTATCCAGCATAGAGTTTTGATTTGAAACCCAGGAAATTGTATATAATAAACAACAACAAAAATGCCAAGTCAAAAATATTGTAATCAATGCAATAAAAATATATCCAGCCCCAATTGGGCCAAGCACCAAAAGATTTGTAACCCGGACAAATACAGAACCCCCACAAAAATATGTCTCAAATGTAATAGAAAATATAGCATGGAATATTTCACATATAAACATAAAGATACTTGCTCTGCACAGTCATCAACATTGCCCTCACAACCATCTACATCTGCTCTGAAAAGGAAGCATGAAGCAGCTGTTAATGCTAGAGCAGCAAAGCAGCCACGCTATGCACCACCTATCCATAGCAGTTTTAATGGCCAATTAAGAGATTATCGGTTTGTATCAGAGCCAAGATGTGGTATTAATAATTTTTTGAACAGTGTAAATCCTGATGTGCAAACAATTCTAAATGCACAAAATGGCTCTTATAAGCTGTCCCTCAAATTGTTTGCACAATATAAGAAGCCAAATGGCACAAAATTTACACAGCCCCACATAACAGAAACTGTACCTGTATATTCAAATACAAATTCAGACAAAATAATAAGCAGGTTGATGGATCAATTGAACATTAAACACTCTGAATTTGCAGCAAAAGAGTCAGGATGGAGCCTATGCGGTTCTCCACACAAGTTATATGTTAATATTTCTGAATTCAGCTCATTACAAGGATCTACATATGTGCCATTACCTGCAAATATTAAAAACAAAAGAGCCGTGGTCAATATTGAAAATACCGACCAGAAATGCTTTTTGTGGTGTATATTAGCTGCTTTGTATCCAGTTTCAAGGCATCCTGAGAGAATAAATTATTACAAACAACATGAACATATTTTTGATGAAGCAATGGAGGGCTTAGAATATCCAATGTCAGTTCAGAATATTGATAAATTTGAAAAGAAGGCCAGGGATATCAATGGTAAACAATTATCTATTAATGTTTTTATTTGTTCTACTGGCCGTGGCAATTGCTTGATAGCACCTCTCAGAATCAGTACACTTGATGATGATTCTGCTGTTCCGATTGATCTGCTCTTAATTGAAGGGGATGATACATATCATTACACTCTGATACATAATCTTGAAGCTTTAGTGAGAACACAACTAGACAAATCCAATACAATATTCAAGTTGTGCAGAAGATGCTTAACTGTATTTTATGGTCAAAAAATGGTAAAAGGGGTTCGTGAAGAGAGTGCAAAAATTGCCAAAAACAAGTTAATTGAGCATCTGAAATACTGTGGCAACCATAAACCTGTTCATATGGTGATGCCAATGCCAAGTGAAAATTGCAAATTCAAAAAGTTTGAAGCCTTGTTGGAACACCCAGCATATATTGTCTGTGATTTTGAATCAAACCTCAAACCTCTTGCATTCTGCAATCCAGATCCTGAAGAATCTTCAATTACACCATACCAGCTACATGAACCTTCCAGCTTTTGTTATATAGTTATACGGGATGGTGTAGCTAGTGAGCCACACTTATACATGGGACCAGATGCCATCAAAAAATTTGCACATGGAATAGAAAATGAGTGCCGTGACATAGCATCTAATATTTTATTAAAATCAAAACCCATGTTGTCTTTAACAGAGAAACAGATTGAAGATTTCAAAAATGCAGAAAAATGCCCGGTATGTGATTCTGAATTTTCAGATACAAATATCAAGGTGAAACACCATTCTCATACAGATGGTAAATTTAAAATGGCCCTGTGTAATAGCTGTAATATTAAGATCCAGAGACCAAAATTTGTCCCCATATTTTGCCATGGAGCATCCAATTATGATTTCCATCATCTGATCAGGTACGAGGGGTTTGACAAGCAGAATTTAAATATTTTAGCTGAAAATGATGAGAAATATATATCTATTAGCAAGATAATTAAAGTTAATGGTGTTCCTATTCACATAAGATTTCTTGATTCTTACAGAATTTTATCTGCTAGCCTGGCTACACTGGCAAATCAATTATCTGATGATCAATTCAAAATCACAAGTGCCTTGTTTCCAAATCAGGACCTGAAATTAATTAGGCGGAAGGGTGTATATCCATATGACTATGTTACAGATTTTTCTAAATTTGATGAGTGTTCCCTGCCACCACAAGAAGAGTTTTACAGCAAAATCAGAGGATCTGGAATCACTGATGAAGATTATCACCATGCCCAGTTGATGTGGAACAATTTAAAATGCCAGACATTTGGTGATTATCACATGGCATATTTAAAACTTGATGTGACCCTCTTAGCTGATATATTGCAGGCATTCAGAAAATCTTCTATGCAAAATTATAAACTAGATCCAATATATTTTTTCAGTGTTTCGGGCCTAGCATGGGCCGCAATGTTTTTTAACACCAAAAAGCCATTGGATCTGATCCAAGATCAAGATACGTACTTGTTTATGGAACAATGTATAAGAGGAGGGATGGTGCAATGTTCCCAGAGATATGCCAGAGCAAATAACAAGCATATTCCCAATTATGATCCAGCACGGCCATCAAATTATATAGTGTATGTGGATGCAAACAGCCTCTATGGTCATGCCATGATGCAAAAACTGCCATATGCAGGGCTTGAGTGGGTTGAAGATTTCAATATTGAAGATCTTCAGGACTTTGATGACAGTGACTATGGCCTCTTCTTAGAGGTTGATCTGACAATTCCTGATGATTTGCACAATAAATTTTCTGATCTGCCCCCAATTCCCGAGGTTCAGTGCTCACCTGGCTCTAAACAGAAGAAGCTCATGATGACTCTGGAGCCGAAACAAGGCTATGTCATATATTACAAAAACCTCCAGTTCCTGATAAAACATGGTGTTCAAGTGACCAAAATTGGAAAAGTTTTGAGGTTCAGGCACTCAGAATGGTTGAAACCATACATTGATACAAATACAGAGCTTCGAACATCTGCAAAGAGCCAATTTGATAAGGGCTTGTTTAAATTGATGGTTAATTCTGTGTATGGCAAAACTATTGAAAATGTCAGAAAACATACCGATGTTAAAATAATTACTGACCCCAGCCTGAGTAAAAAATTGGTTGCAAAGCCTAATTTCAATTATAGAAGAATTTATGAAGAAAATATGGCTCTTTTCAACATGAAAAAAACAAAGATTAAGTTTGATAAACCTATTTATGTAGGGGCTGTGATATTGGAATTGGCCAAATTACATATGTTAACATTGTATTATGATGTGTTGAAACCTTTTTATGGTGATAATATAAAATTGATGTACATGGACACGGATAGTTTTATTCTTGATATTCAAACAGAAGATGTTTATCAAGATATGTCACAGCCTGAATTGTTTAAATATTTTGATACCAGTGAACATACAAAGATTCAACCCCACAACAAAAAGGTGCCTGGCAAGTTAAAAGATGAGACACTTGGTGATGTTATTCTGGAATTTGCTGGGTTAAGTGCCAAGATGTATAGTTTTAAAACATGTAGTGATGTTGCTGCCAAAAAGGCCAAGGGTATTGGCAAAGTAACTGTTGAAAAAAAGCTCCAATTTGAAGATTATAAAAATTGCCTCAAATCCCAGAATTTAATCAAAACATCAGAATCCAGAATTCAGAGTGTGGATCACTTGTTGACTTCAAATATTGTAAGAAAAGTGGCCCTGGACCCACATGATGATAAGAGATGCATTTTATCATGTGGTATACATACTTTACCTTGGGGGCATTGTGATTTGAAAAATGGAAATCAATGCCCAATTACAGAGCATGATTTGAAATAAATAAACATGCCTATGAACTTATTTGGGTTTAAAAAACAAGGTATTATGGACCTGCCGACACCACAACCCTCTTCTGATATGATATCTAAACTGAGTGGTTTCTTAATTATTCATCTGAACAGCATACTTACAGATGTTGATGATGAAACAGGCAAAATATTGTACATATTTAACAATAATTTAAATCATTACCAATTACCTGTAGGTGGGCAATTGCAATTTATTACAACTCCTGAGGGTGATGTTAAAATTTCAGTAGGGAGAAATATTTATAGAATTAAGCACTCAAACATGGTTTCTGGCACTGTTTATACTGTTTCTGCTGGTGACTGCTTATATATTGAGGTCCCTGGATCATATGACAAGCTTATACCCTTTTTTATAGAATTAAGAATCAGATACTCTATAATAAATAACCACTAAAACAAAAATGCCTAATGATATATTTGGCCATACAAGGCATGAAGATCACAGTGATGAGATTCTGATGCTTGATGTCAGAGTCAAGAAATTAAGAAGTGATTTACAAGCTTTACAAACCACACTCAATGCCAGTCTTCAATTAGAAATTACAAATTTACAATCACAATGCATGGACCCTCTTCTTAAAATTGACTCAGAACTCAAAGTGCTGCTTCAGAAATATACTGATCTGGCAACATTGGATAATTTTCAAAGTTTAGAAGAAGCTGTAGCAGCTCTTCAAGCCAAATTTAAGACCCAGGCCACCAACTCTGAGCAATTGAAACAACAATTGGAAGAGCAGATAAATAATGTCCAGGCACAGCTCCAAACAATTGTCAAAAGCATAAAATCACAAGAAGATTTTGATGTAGTGATTTCCACTCTAAAGGAACAGATTCAATCACTCCAAATACCTAATCTGGATCCTCTGCACAATGCCATAGCCGAGGTTAAAGAAAAAATTGAGACACTTGAAAATTTTATGAACAACTTGCCATCTTCTGATGCTTTGAGTGCAATAACTCGGAGTGTAGCAAATATTAAGCTGCAACTTGAAACATATGAAGATTTTGGAAAAATTCAAAGTACCATAACCCATCTTGAAGGTACAATAGCAGCAGTGCAAAGTGATTTGGCAAATGTACAAGAAACTCTAGAATCTCGCCTGCCCGGTATTGTAGATACTCTTGTTAGTGTCCAGCACCAAATCACAAAGCTTGAAAACCTCAACACTGAATCTGAACTATCTCATTTTCATCATTTGATTGATGATATTCAAACAAAACTTGAAATTTTACAACAATCCACACCCACTCAGGCTGATATATCCCTGCTCCAAAATGCTATGCAAAATGTGGCTGATGCTTCTGAATTAAACAATGTAAAATTGGCACTTGAATCTTTGCAAAATACAGTATCAAATCTTCCTACATCACAGGAACTTAAAAATATTAAGAGGGCAGTGAATAGGATATTGAAATCAGAAGATATCAAGAATATCCAAGCAGAGATCAAACATCTCACTCAGACAGTGGCCACTCTACCAACCAATCAACATATTAATGAACTGCATGCCCTGTTTGAGGATATCAGAAGACAGGTCCATGATCTTACTGCTCAAAATTCAAAATTGGCAGTTGTTGAAAATTTGCAACAAATTGTAGCTAATATCAAGCAACAGCTAGGGACCATGGAATCCAATCAAGCAAATGCTCTGTCTGTTTTTGCCACCCAGCTTCAAGAGATTGTGCAACAATACAAGAAACTTATTGTGGACATAAAAATCAAGCCAGGCCATGATGATGTTGTTAGGACCATCAATGAGCACCTTGAATCTGTAACAAGCAGATTGCTTACACCAGAAAAAGAAATAACCGGCATAATCGAGAATCCAAAACATACAGTAATTCTTGAATTGTACAGCATCCCCAACAAAGAATATGATTCTCCATTTACACCAGGTGGCAAAATATATATGCTGTCCCCTGCACAATTTTATTACCAATTTTTTGTTGGGGGCACATTGAGACCAATCAAGATCAAATATTGGCTTCAACCACAGGCACACCACTACCCCACCTTATCAATAACAAATGCTGACAACAAAGTAAAAATCACCAGTGTAGAATTAGAGGATTTTACAGATCCCAATACATTAGAAACATCTTATGCTGAAGATGATGGCTCTCTGGAATTTCATATACAAATAGGAGACAAATTATATTTAGAAAATCCTGCAGTATCAGCTGCTGAACACCGTATAGTTGCAATATTCTTGTTTACATATTATGTCTAGACAAATTATTGTTGATGAATTACACAGACAAGCCAGACATAATTTTAAGAGACTCCCAGTAGTCACAAAGGGCATAGATGATTTATGGCAAAGCGACTTGATTGAAATGGCAAGTGGACAGTTGAAAAACTTAGACAAAATCAACAAGGGCTACAAGTATCTACTCACTGTAATAGACACATTTTCAAAATTTGCCTGGGCTGTGCCACTCAAATCCAAGACTGGAAAATGTGTTACAGAAGCCATCAGAACAATCATCAATCAGAGTGGAAGATCACCGCGCTATTTGCAAACAGATAATGGCAAAGAATTTTATAATTCAGTGTTTCAACAATTTATTAAAAGCCAGTCAATAAAACATTATTCGAGTTACAGTGATCTCAAAGCCTCAATTGTAGAGAGATTCAACAAAACTCTAAAAAATCTTATGTATAAACAATTTACACTTCAAGGTAATTATAAATGGCTTAATATTCTTCCAGAACTTCTACATAAATATAACAACTCGGTCCATTCCACAATCAACATGAAACCCTCTGAAGTAACTTCATCTGATGAGCAAAAATTGATCAGGACTGTTTATTATCCTAGATACCAGCCAACAACAAGAAAGGCCAAATACAGGGTGGGTGATCAAGTAAGAATCAGCAAATATAAGCACTTATTCAAAAGAGGCTTTACAAGAAACTGGAGCTCTGAATTATTTACAGTGGTTCAAATTAAACCTGGGACCCTTAACACATATATAATAAAAGACCACCGAGGAGAAATTCTCAAAGGCAGGTTTTATGAACAAGAGCTCAGCAAAACTAAACAGCCTGACACATATCTCATAGAAAAAATCATCCGCAGAAAAGGCAACAAGTTACTTGTCAAATGGCTAGGACTTCCAGAACACAGCTGGATCGATGCAAACAAAATAATAATATGAACACCTGGGATGTTATAAAGAGGCTGCCAGAACCTGAACAGCAGAATAAGAGAAATGGCAACTTGCTGCCTGATAATATTAGGTGTCTTATTGTTGGGCCATCTGCTTGTGGTAAAACTACACTAATGGTTGATAATTTTTTATTGGCACCCAACTGGTTAGACTGGAAAAGCAGGCACTTGTATATCTTCTCTAAGAGCTTGGAACAATTAAAATATCAGCAGCTGATGAAGCTATATGATGGATTGGATATAGCCACTTTTGAACCAGATGTTAAGCCACTCCATGAATGTCTTGATAACTCTGTTGTTGTGTTTGATGACATTATACTGGATAATCAAAACAAGGTTAGAAATTTCTTTATACAGGGGCGGCACAAAAACATTGATTGCTTCTACCTGGCACAGACTTTTTCAAAAATACCGAAGCAGCTGATCCGAGACAACAGCAATTTTATATGTGTGTTTCATCAAGATCATACCAACCTCAAACACATACATGATGAATATGTAGGTGGGGACTTGAGCTACAATGATTTTTCCAAGTTTTGCAGTAGGTGCTGGAACCAGGACAGTTATGGGTTTGTCACAATTGATATGACAAGAAAACCCAATAGTGGCAAATACAGAAATAAAATCAACAATTTTCTAGACATTGAAACATATATAAATAACCATGAAAAGGCCAATCATTGATGATCTTAAGTTAAGAGATTATCTTGTAAAAAGATTTAAGGGATGGAAATCACAGAACCGGGGAATTTATGAAAAACACAAACAAGCAGAACAGCCTGTAATTGATGCTATTAGTGAATTAGGTAAAAATATCAAAACTGTTACAGAGCAAAATCAAAATTTGATCACAGAGCTTGTACCTGTAGCTGCTAGGAACATATTAGATTATCCATTCACCCCACTTTCCAGTATTCATACACCTAGTCCTGTTGCTCCTAGAAGAATTGAAGCTACTCAGGATCCTATTGAATTGGGTCTTCTTGCTCAAAAATATTTAACCACACCTAAAGACAATAAAGATGAGGTGTTTGGCTTATATGCTGACACAGAGCTTGATGGTAGCATCATACATAGAATTGGCAATTTCAGAGTAACTTTTATGGGGGATGATCTGATTGTTTATTCAGAATCTCGTCTCGGAGAAAAAGGTGCTTTTGTTAAGTACCCCGGAACACCTGGATTGTGGGAACTGATGACTAGGAAAAGGCCTGGCAGCTATACAGATCAAGATTATGAACATTACAAAGAAATATTAATAAAATCAGATGCTCTATACCAGAACAATGATCCCACACAAAAAAGAGTCAAGTCTAGCAGTGGAGCAAAATACAACAATTTAATCAAGCCCATATGGTCACAGATCAAGACTGGCAGTGGAATCAAACAATACAACACCCTGCCTAAAGAATTTGTGTGGGTTGATGATGTCAGGAAACTTGTAGATAGGTTATTGGTGATAGCTGGGGAGGAAAATGCTGGGAACCACAATTTTTACAATGAAAAGGTTGGAATTATGGACATGATAAGCACAAAATTGTCTAATTTTATAGTGAATGACACTAAGGGGATTGGATATCTTATAAAAATTATTAATACTCTACCACCTAAATTTTGGAATATTTCTGAGGGCCGGGGCCTTGTTAATGACATTATAAACAAGCTGCCATTTGAACTACACATTTCAGGCTATCAGTATTGTGGTCCAGGCACAAAATTGGACCATAGATTAAACAGAGGTGATCCTGGTGTTAATCCTCTAGATGCTGCTTGTAGAGACCATGACATAGCATACAACACACATTCTGATCTTGACAAGAGACATGTTGCAGACAAGAAATTAGAAGAGGCTGCATTTGGCAGATTTGTAAGCAAAGATGCATCTTTGAGTGAAAAAATAGCAGCATTGGGAACCACCATAGCTATGAGCACCAAACAAAAACTGGGGTGGGGGTTGTGAATATGTATATAATAAACCTACAATGAAGGCCAAGGGTGTTATGTATCAAATACCTTATGCAGGTCTCAAATCTCTTGGGCCTATTGATAGCCTTTTGACCAAAAAGCAGCGCAAGAAAAAAAATTCTTGTATTGCAAAGGGACATGGTATGAAATTGTTGCTTAGTACCCCCCAATTAAAAAAATTACAGCAATCAAGAAAAAAATCACATGTGGGGGGTTTCATATTTACCATCCCTGCCATCTTAGCTGCTCTCGGGGCTGTTGGGAGCTTGGCTGGGGGATCAGCTGCCATAGCAAAAACAGTAATAGATGCCAAGAAAAATAGGGCAGAATTAGATGAGCAGAGGCGCCATAACCTGGCCATGGAGAAACAAGGCAAAGGTGTTAAGAGAGCCATGAATAAGTTTAAAAAAAACAAGAGCCGCTTACAAACCAAGATATTGAAGCTTTAATCAAGCCACTGGGCATTAAAAATTTTAGAGGTGTGTACATGTCTGATTCTTTGCCAGAACAACCACTCAACAAAGAGTGTGGCATTGTTAATTTGGATAAATACAAAAATCAGGGCACTCACTGGATTTGTTATCTTAAATATTTAAACAATGAGGCATTTGTGTTTGATTCATTTGGAGGTGTTCCACCTGAAAATTTAATAAAATATCTAAAATCAGCTAATCTTTATTACAATAATGCCCGTGTTCAAAACTTCAAAGATGTTAATTGCGGACATCTGTGCTTATCTGTTCTCAGATATATGTCTCAAATAAATAAACCATCAATTGAAAATTTTCAAAAGGCCCTGTGGTATTTAAAACATCATGGGGGTATTTCATCTCACCAGCCAAAATTCAATATTGAAACTCAAATTGCATGATGATATAGTGTATCCCAAAACAATAGCTCTCAGAGCATTTTACGGCATGTACTTGATCCCTAATATTACACACCACAACAACAAAATTGCAGTAGGGGATCAAAAAATTGTCATCACTCCAGGGCAATATAATCTGTCCACTCTAAATGCTCAATTACCCAGAGGTATAGTGTTAACTCAAAATTCTGTCACTCACAGAGTAGAGATTGTATCTGCTACAGAAACAGTGGATCTGGGTACTATAGGAGAGCTGTTAGGCTTTGAGAACAACACAAAACTTGAACCAGCCATCAAACACACTGCTATTAATATACCCAAATTCTTAGCCATAGAGACTCTGAATATTCACTGTAATGTGGCTGAGGGTATGATTACCAAATCAAATGGCATAGGCACTCACAAACAAACTGGCATCATTGCAACATTTAAACCTAATTCTGAATTTATGGAGCCCATCATCTACACTCCATCCCCAACATTATATTTTCCTGTGTGCCATAATAGAATAGATAACATTGAATTGATGGTCACTAATGAAAAAGAAGAATTAGTTGATTTTGCTGGAGCCACAACAACTGCAATCATAGAGATTAATATTTAAATAAAAATACATACAAAAAAAATGGAAAATATTGAGAGTTATGAGCTACAATCATTCCCTCCAAACAGGAGGACATTTGCAAATTTAAATCAACCCAACACAGAAATTGAGGTTGATCTTGATGTAGGGGATGGCTTTATACACCCCCACAGAGCAGATCTATACATCAAATTTGATGTTGTAAAGCTCGATGGAACAGATTATCCGGCAAATTCAAATATAAGATTGGTGGACAATTTTGTGCCGCATCTGTTCTCTGAAATTGAGATCAGAAAACATGGTGTTGTTATAAACAGAGTGGATTATCCCGGCATTACCTCCACAGCTTTGGCCACACTAAAATTATCCAAAACCGAGGCTTCTTACTACAAAATAGGTGGATTTGAGGCTGGTGATAAAATATTAACCAAGAGCCACACAGTGCTGTTCCCCATGCGCCTATTGCCAGGATTCTTCTCAGATTACAAAGATATTATGTGGAAGGGTGGTTTAAGAATCACATTTAGAAGAGCTGCCAATGATAATAATGCTTTGATGAGGTACAGCACATTAAACTCTACAGGGGAAGCTCTGCCCAATACCCTACCTGATGAAGGCAAATGCATTATTCAGACTATGGAGCTAAGAATCCCGGTTGTTGAATATGAGGCCAGTTATGCTCTTAAATACAAAGCTAATATAATAAAAAATCCACAGATTCCTCTGCAATTTTATACATATCAATGTGTACAGAAGCCTGCATCTGGTACCTATTATGAATTTGATGCTACAAATTCATTCTCCAGTATACAATATGACATGCCTGATTTTGTGGTGGTACTGTTTCAGACTGGAAGACACAACAATCAGGAAAAAAATTCAAGTAGATTTGATAACTGCAACATCAAGAACATATATCTTAAAAATGGCAGAAATGAGGTATTTCCTAGGGAAAATTATAATTTAGACATTTCCAAGGATGATTTCCTCAAATTATATGAGGCATTTTCATCATACAAAAGAGTCACTACTGGCAATACTGACATGTATTACACACCAGATGAATTCAAAGCACAGAGACCCATGTTTGTAATCAACACTTCAAAAAGAAAACAAGTTGTGGTTAATGACAGGACAAACATTAAAATTATCTGTGAATTCCATGAGGCATTACCTGATGACACCATATGTAGTGTTATTCTCATAGGTGAAAAATCATATGTTTATGATGTAAGAAATGAGAGGGTCACAGAGCAATTCTAGAAGATATTTGCTTCTATTATGCTGTTATACAACACACAAATTTCAATTGTATTATCAGCTAGCAGTGAATATCTTATGTGTGGGCAGTTGTATATATTTCAATCTTATATCAGGACTCGAACCCAAAGCCCCTGATTACAATGCAACAATATTAACACTTCTCAATATGGAATATGCCCACATTTTACTTGGTTCTGAGACCTTAATACAGACAAAATTGGATTTTGAACTGCCATAATATTTTCTAAGTCTTTGCCTAGGCTCATATTATCAGAATAGAATTGCTTTCAGCATGAAAAACAGTTCATTGCCACTATGCCAGAAGATATGTATTTTTATCTCAATAATCTTTGTTACACTTTTACATGTCGCACAGAAAGATTAATGGCCTCTTCAGTGAATCGCACAGAAAAATCATTAATGTTCCCTTCTAGCTGTGTAGATTATATCTCTTGCGTGCCGGCAAAACATGCAAACAATTAATTATGTTTGCCCGCTTTTCCCCTATTGTATGGCTGAGCGGGTGGTTCCCAATAGAGAATAATTTTGCTCTGTTGAACAACACTTTTTACCAGGTTTCAGATCTGGGAGTTGTATATCAACTAGGAATAATTATTCTCAAAATCTCACGTATGGAGATATTATTTTGCAACATGTATTTCAATCTTATAAATTTTATCAGGACTCAAACCCGAGCCTCTTGTTTACAAAACAACAATATTAACATTTTGCCATCAGGGGAGGCTTTACATTTTTACCAGGATTCAAACCCGAGCCTTTATTACAAGGCAATAAAAACCATGCACCACACTCAACTGGGTCTCAGAACCCAATAGATATGAGCTTTATATCAATTCAAGATTCCTGGGATTTTGACAGAAAAACACACTATAAACAATAAAATCATATGGGAACTTGGCATTGTTTTAAGTATGGCCAAATCTGCTTGAGGGGGGTTCATACTTTCCGAAGAGCATTTTCACAAAAATCTTGGATTAGACGGGGTTCCACACTTGAGCAAAAAGCTCATATGGGCATGTTGAGCTTGTTTTAAGTGTAGCCAAATCTGCTTGAGAAGAGTTCATACTTTCTCAGGAAATATTTGAGGGCATTTTTACAAAAATCTTGGATTAGGCAGGGTTCCACACTTGAGCAAAAAGCTCATATGGGCATGTTGAGCTTGTTTTAAGTGTAGCCAAATCTGCTTGAGAAGAGTTCATACTTTCTCGGGTTTATAATACAGTCAATACAACTACTACTGTGTTTTGGGGACTCCCCTTGCGCTGCACCGCCAGCGCCGCCATTTCTGCCCCGAACCATGTACGCGTCTGTTGCCTGTCGAGTGTCACGGACCACTTTGCTTGCATTCTCGGTGTGTTTTTACATCGTACGTCGTCCTCCCGTGGTTCTGCAACCCCGCACTACTTTTCTCGACTGCACTGCTTCAGTCATGAGCTACCCTTTCCCTTCACTTGTCTTGCGGGACACTCCTATTTCCTTTGTGGAACCCCATGCGCATGCGTTGCGCAGCTGCCGCCTAGTGTTTTTCGGATGGGCGACTTTGGTGTTCCTTTTGACTTCGTTTGTTCCGCCTTTCTATCTTCACTAGTACTGGCTGTACAGAGGTGTGAAGTTCATTTTCACACGTTTTCGGCGTTGTCTAGCTCCTCACGGAGGCATCTCTCGGCAAAGTGGAAGGGGAACTTTCGTCTCTATTTCATGGGAGGTATCTGTGGTTTTCGTTTGTACTATACCTTTAGAATCACCCTGTATATATGTAATATACATACACACATATATAGTGTGTGTGCGGGCGTGCGCGATTTGTAGTTAATTAATACACTTAGAAGGGAGGTCTAAGTCTTCCCCCTCCGATTTCCATGAAACTTGGCAGGTGTATAGAGACCCCCCCCCTTCAAATGTTAAGATGAGGAGAAATTGAAGTGGGGATCTGACGCCGAATACACGTAAATATGGCATAGGAAAAACAGGGGGCATAGGGCTTCTCTATACACCTGCCAAATTTCATGGAAATCGGAGGGGGACACAGGGGTCAGATGATCCCCACGTCAATTTGTCCTCATCTTGACATTTCAGGGGAGGTTGCCCCGTAGAACAGATTTTTAGCCGAAACAAAAAAAAACACATATTTCTTCCTTCGGGCCCCTCTATAAATCTGCCAAGTTTCATGGAAATCGGAGGGGGACACAGGGGTCAAATGTCCACTTAGATTTGTCCTCATCTTGACATTTGAGGAGGGTTGCCCCCTAAAACAGTAATTATATAACACTGCATATATTATAATGTTTTATTTTAATTTGTAAAACTGTAACTGTAGAACAATTGTATAATTTTTGTATAACATTTCTATCTTGTTATATGTGTTAAAGGTTTCATCCTGGAATGTAATGTCTCACATTTATGTGTGTTTTCATTTCCAATACATTCGAATGAATACATATTCGTTTCAATGACATTTACAAAATCACCTCTGACATTTTATGTTAAACAAGTAAGATTATTTTTATGCACGAGTGTGTTAGCTGATGCGTAGCAAAGTATTTTAGGAACAACTAGTAGTGTTACCCACGAGACGAGAAGAGACGAGACTTTGGTCTGTCTCGTCTCGTCTCGTGGAAATGCTGTCTCGTCTCGTATCTCGTCTCGAAAATATTCGTTTGTCCCGTCTCGTGTCTCGTCTCGAAGGTTTCTGTCTAGTCTCGTCTCGTCCCGTCTCGTTTTGTCTCGTCTCGTCTCGTAAAAATAATACAGGATATTATGCCAACAAAAGTTATAACTAGGAGACATCATAAAATATTATTCTTGAAAATGGATTAAACCTGTAATCACTTTGCTCACTATACTCATGTTCTTAATCATAAGAACATGAGTATATCAAATAAAGTGTGTTGATTATCAATAGCTAGATAATGTATAGAATCTGCCTTGCTTTTCTAGCTCCCATCCACTCTTTATCCATCGTACACGCAGGGAGCTTTCAGACAGAAGGAACACGCGACAGGCGACAAGCCACACGGGGGTTTACACTGAAGTTACAAGCGACAGGATACCCTTCCATTCGGTCTATGATAAAAGTATTCACCTCACGGGAAGTACCAACAGATCGAGGCGATTCTACGCTCGTTATTAAGAAAACGCCCCAATTTGAACGACACGCAAGCGAGAAGAGACACGTGCTACTTCGGTTCGGAAGGTTACGTTTACTGTGGGTTCGTATCCAAGCGAAACATGTTGCTTGTCGCTTCTCTCCTGTGGCTTGTTCAATGTGACAAACGACACGGAAGTATCACACTGAAGCAACGAACGACAGGGACACTTCAGTTTATAAACAAGCATGCATCGCGCATGCGCGGATAACAACCCTCGCAACTATACTGTCTATACGGTATCCAGAAAACGGCCTAAGCAGAACAACAAGCAAGCGACAAGCGAGACGTGCAGCTTCGGTTCAAAGAGTTTGCTGTGAGCAAGATTTCTCCACACCAAAGTTACAGGCGACAAGCGACACGAGTCGCTTGGAAGCGAACTTTCAGTAGTTAATGCAACCTTTCGAACAGAAAACACACGAAAAGCTGCACGTGTCTCTTGTCGCTTCGGTCCGTTGTTCACGGATGCGGGGTGAATGCTTTCCTTCAGACTGAAGGGGATTGTGTCGCTTGTCGCTTGGGTGTGAATTATACGTGTCGCTTGTTGCTTCGGTGTGAAATTTCCACAAGATAGCTTTCAGGTTGAAGCGACAGGCGACAAACGACACAGAGTTTTCGCACCAACGCAACAAGCGACACGCTCTTTAGGGTGATTTCAGACCGGAGCGACAAGCGACACGCGACCCATGTTGCTTTGGAACGAGCCAATCAACAGCAACGTTTCACAGCGTAGGAGCATGGCAGGCAGCACAAACCTGCATTCGATTGGTGAAATCCTGAAACGACACGTGTTACGGGTCGCGTGTCGGTTCGATGTGAAATCTCCCTTAGTGTATAAGCAAGCTTTCACTGTGAATTCACTACCAACAGACAGAGGCGACACAATGCACGCTATTAAAAAACGGCCCAGTCCGAATGACACGCAAGCGACAAAGCAACACGTGCCGCTTGCCGGTCTAGTCGCTTCCGTTCGGAAGGTTGCATTTATTACTGTGTGTTCATTTCCAAGCGACACTTGTTGCTGTCGCATGTCGCTTATTACTCCTATGACTTCAGGAAATTTTATGTTCGTTACGTCAAAGCAGAGTATATAATCGCACTAGCTTTTTACTAGAATCCTACAGATCTTTATTCATGTAATAGAAGCTGTTTTGGGTTTCCAAAGAAAATGCTTTATTCCGAATAAATAAATATTTGCAATTGATTAGTTATTTTGTTTATATTTTTTCGAGACTTTCGAGACGAGACGAGACTTTTCAGGCGCCGTCTCGTCCCGTCTCGTGTCTCGTCTCGAATTTTAGAAAGCCTGTCCCGTCTCGTGTCTCGTCTCGTTTTCGAGACGAGACACGAGACGAGACGGGACATGTCTCGTCTCGTGGGCAACACTAACAACTAGGACTAACTAATGAAAAATTTATTTGTAATCGTAGATCATAATAACTTTTAAGGTGTGGTAATATTATAATGGGATTGAGATACGAAACTCTCGGATCCGGATCCGGATTTTTGGATCCGGAACTTTCGGATTCAGATCCAGATCCAAAACTTTCGGATCCGGATCCGTTTGGCCATCCCTACCCTGGACTGGTTAAGCGGTGACGTCACCAGAGCCAGTGTCCCGGATGCATGTTTCCAAACAAACCTTCAATCCACGTGCACCTATCCTTTCGCATTGAAAACGTATCGGAGAGAGAGAACTTTTGTTACAGTGACAGCTGTTAACAAGTGAAATAGTGAGATGTGTCGCACATCAGTACAAAGATTAGATTCTGGTGAATACACAGATATTTTACCAATTGCTTACAGATGAGGGGTTCATTAAGAAATAACGTAAGGAAATTGAGTAATTTTTTTTTTAGGAAACACGTGAAAAAATGAAGCCTTCGTAACCAGTGACGGCGCTACAGGGGGGCTAGGGGGCTGAAGTCACTCCAAACTAGGTCTCAGCCCTCCCTGTAGCCCCCTAGATTTTTGTAGTACGGTAGGCGCATTTCGACCGAAAATTTAAAGAGTAAAGATTACATTTTCCACTATAAAACTTCCATTGTTCAATACATTTTTTAGTTCGGTTAGATCGCAATTACTTTATTACGATGTGTTCTAAAATCAAGGGGCCACTGATAATTTGATACTAAGTAATTGACCAATCATGAGTCGAAAACCTTGCTACGGAGTCTGCTGCCTGCCTGGTAGGTGGATGTATTCAGTGCTGTGAAATTGTTCTTTGATTGTTGATGGCATATACAGCTAAATGTGTACAATTATAATTATTAGCCTCTGTAAATAGTTGATTGATTGATTGATTTGCTTTATTTTACTTCGCTTTTGTACCTCTTTTTGCTAATTTGCAAAGATGGGGATGAGTTGAAATTGATGAAAGGACACTCAGAAACATCCATGCCCAGGCCTGGATTCGAACCTGCGACCCCTGGCGTCGTAGTACGATGTGCTAACCACTGCATCACGGGGCTGGCTCCTCTGTAAATCGTATCACTATATTTCGGAATAGGTCTAACAGGTGTGAAAAATTATTTTTTATAACTAGGGCAACGTTCAATATCTGTTTGTTAGTTTCTCATTGGAGTACTGACAATTGCATGAGTGTTAGCGAAGTTCTCTTATTGGTCTCAATGTTATCTCTATTCTTAACTAACTCTCCAGCATTCTTAAACCCGAAGGTTTATGACTCCAGCAACACAAGCCTTCCTATCCTTATCGCTGCAAATATTCGAGAAGGAGAAATAAGAAGTTGAAGAATCAAAGAGTACACAAACTACCTAATTCCTAAATGCTATGCATTGGAAAGATTAAATTTAGCCCCAATAGTCTTAGCAATAAAATTGCTGCGTTGATATCAAGGGGTCCTAGGTACGATCCCTGGTGTAGGTAACATTTCATTAAGTGTTTCGGATTCCACTTTAAACTGTAGGCCTAGTCCTGATTAACCTATCTGTGCATAAAGTGGACTTCAAAAATAATTCAATTCCACTAGAAGCTGTAACTTTCGTCCCGATTAGCCATGTGAATATAATGAACCTTAATACAAATCCAATCAAGTAATCATTGTAATAAGGTGCGAACATTAGCACGCTTGGGAACTTTATTTCTCGCAGTCCTGTTAAATAATTATATTTTTTAAGGTTAGAAAACAATTTTTTGCAGAACCCCCATAGTGGCCAAACTTGATTCCGTGCAGGAGAATCAATCTTTGAAGAACATCTAAAACGATTGATCCTATCTGTTCAGTTTTATGCATATCCTTCAGCAGTTATTTTCACTAATCAAAATGCCCAGCGCAATAGTTGCAACAATATTCATTGTTTTTATGTCAATGTACTTGTCTCCTAGTGAAGCTGAATTTGTAGTGAACATTATGTTAGTTCCTTTGTTCTTCGAGAGTGGCACCTCTCCTAAGTGGACGGTATTTCTCGCATCCTCACCATTTTTAGACCTAAGCTCTGAATTCCAATCGTTGAACAAAAAAACGTAAGATATTTCATCATGGCAGAAAAGATGGTATCATTAAGACACATTGTTTATTTGATACCTACTTTATTAAGTTAGTGCTGCTTTTATGAAGCACGAAAAGCTACAATATTTTGCCTCTCCCTACTGTTGTAATTTGTAGTTTAGTTAGAGTTATGGCACACTATGAGGCAGAAAGGAACAAAAAATAAAAACCTTTCAGCACCTCCTTGCATTTGAAACATTCAAAATGGCGTTTTACGAACTTTATAAGCTTTTTGTCATTGAGCAGCTGCTTGCGGCAAATCAAGTGTTACCTTCGTCCTATTCATCCAGAATATGGTCATTACTACGTTTTGTGTAATGGTTCAGTTTGTGGTGTGAAGATATCTTGGAAGTGGTGTGCAAAGGCGTTGGCTTTCTCTTGGTCGTCGTCTACGGATTTTCCATCGGCTATAATGGGATATGTAGTTCTTGACCTTTTATCTGTGAGTTTGTTAAATTGCTGCCAGTATTTGGATGGATGGGATGTTTCAGCCAATGTATTGCACGTTTTTATCCAATTTCTTCTTTTATATGCAATGATATAGTTTTGTATCGTGCGGAGGAGTTGTCTATGATGCCGTAACGCTTCAGGATTTCTTGTTACAACATACTCTCGGAAGGCACGCCTGGAGGCTGAAATCAGTTTGAGATAGTTCGGCGGTAATTTTGGTTTATATAGATTGATGGTTTGAAGTAGGATGGTACTTTTTGCAGCTTCAATTAAGACAGAAGTGAGTAATGGGACTACATCATCCAGATCGCTATCGTTTGTTGGCGTATCTGCGTTTTGTACAGCGTTTCGATTGCATTACGATATTTTTCCCAGTCTGCTTGATCGTAGGAGTACCTTGTTATGAGAAAGGGTTTGTGAAGAGTTGGTGCAGGCGCGTCAACTGTAAAGATTATAGGTGCGTGATCGCTACCAATGGGTTCAAGTACATCCACGTTGCTATTTGTAAGGAGGGAAGTCGATGTAAGTACAACATCTGGAGAAGTACTGCTGATTGGTCTAGATGGTTTCGGAAGTTGGTGGAAATGGCAATTGTGGCAGCTGACTATAGTTTGGTGAAATTGTCGCTTTTCGGCTTGTGGTCGACTATGGAGATTTATGTCGACCATGATTATGTAATGCTTGTAGCTGTTTTCAATGTAATTGATAAAGTTGTATGGTATAGGATGTCCAGGCCGAACATAGATGGTTGCTAGGGTAATGCTTCTGTGCCTCAGATATATTGTTGCTATGCTGTATTCCGGCAGGTTAAAATGCGGTGGTAATGTGTGTTCTCTATGAGGACAAGATTTTCGAAAGCCAATTGGTCCCTCCATTTGCACGTTGAGCTTCCGTTGGCCCATCATGTCGAATCATAGTATATCCGCTGATCTTGGGTTCGAGTTTTTGCGTTAAGAATGTTTCGTTGAGGGCGAAAGCTGATATATTCTTTTCCTGCAAGACAGTTCCAAAGAAGCTTTTGTGCTTTGTTGATGAGCGAATATTTAAAAAGAGAAAAGAATAACCCATGATTGTTATGAAGAGTCTGAAAGCTGTTTTAGAATGTACTTGTGTATTCAAGAGGGTTGATATTGAAATGGACATGTGGTCCCGTATACGTAGCGTGTAATTGCAGTTTAAAAAGTGTTTTTGCAGCGAGTATGACTTGGTCCAGAATATGTGTGCGCAGAAATGGCTTGATGTTTTGAGGTGTAATGGTAAAGAATCGTAGCAGATCCTCCACAGTGATTGGGTCCATTAGTGAATTTGCCAGTTTGGTGGAGCTATCTATAGTTCGGATGGGAACAACAAGCTCAGGGTGATTTGGTTCTGGGTTAGGTCTGCCTTGGCATTTATAGCTGTAAGTAGGATGTCCTTCAGAGCATTGCATTTAGGCGGGTTCTGGATGTTTGTACAAGTGTTGGGAGAATGTGGTCCAGAACAGTATCCACAAATGGCTGAATTCGGACAGTTGGTTGTAGTGTGCTGATTGCATGTTTGACAACGTTCACAACGTACTGGCAGTGGTGTTGACGTCCTGGAAGGTTCGACTCTGAACTTTCGACAATATATATATAGGCTCCATTGTGCAATAGTTCGTCCACGGTATCTTTATTTACTGTCAGTATTCGAACCATATAGGTTGGTCCGTTGTCATTTCGAATTCTCATGCACTTGTGGATGGTGTGTCCTTGAGCCTAAATTTCTTCAGCGATTTCTGTGTCGGTGTATTCAGGGGGCACACCCCGAATCACCACTGATAGCATTGGTGCTCGTTTAGGCGGAGGAGATTGCTTTGGTCGTGTAGAGGTTAGTGGCTTCATATTGACATTTGTACCAAAAATTTGGTAGGAGGCCTTGTCTCTGATAATGGTGGAGAAGTGTGGGTCAGTAGATTTTATAAGTATTCCGTTCCTGGTGAAGACTATTTCATTAACTGAAGCTCTTGGCACATATTTTAGGATTTGATTTAGGATATGTTTTGGCGTCTTGTATTTGGTGTCATAGTTCGAAAGAAGGAAATTGTACAGCACTGGTGTCTGTGTGTTTACTTCGGTCTTGTTCTGTCTGGAGTCTGTTCGCTCTGGAAGTTTCTCCTTTTTGTTGGCAAGTGGTGACCTAGACCGATCGCGGGAATCCATAGAAGAGCTTCGGGAATTTGGATTTTGAAGGTGGTTCCTGCCTCTGGCTCTGACATTATTATTATTATTTATTATTTCCATAGGGTTACAATTAAGCCATACAACATTTCATTTTGAACAAAATTAATACAAATAGTGACTTGATGCCCTATATAGTAAAAAAAATATGCAAAGATACATCTAAGGAAAAATGTGATGAATTTACATTAGTATATATAGTGTTCTATAGTAGCAATGAAATAAAGAAAGTTTGAGAGTTATACACATTTAGAAGAAAAGAAAGTGTAAAGGTGTGTGGGTTGGATATGAGTGTGTATGGAATTGCTGTTCGAAGTACAAGGATGAAAATTTTAAAATATATGTGTGTGGGTGGGGGATGGTGAGGAGGGGGGGGGGTAAGCACCGAAAATAATATTACTGGAGTTAGAATTTATAGACATGTGAACGTAGAAGACGACAGAACTGCGCTTTGCTGGTACTGAGTTTGATCTTCGTCGGGAGTGAATTCCAGGTTACCGCTGCTAAGTACGAGAAAGACTTCTGACCAAATCTGCTTTTGTTGGGTTTGGGGATTACTAGGTCTCTATGTAAGGACGATCTGGTGTTTCGGGTGCTGAACTCTGAGCGGAGCTTAATCCTATGATGCAATGGAGATGATTTGTTATGTATGCTATGGAATACCTTATTCAAGTAGATGTAATGTATTCTCGAAGTGACTGTAGGTATATTGTAAATCTTGCGCAATTGTTGGGAATTATATTCTTGGGGGTGCATGTGTATGATTCTTAAGCAATTGTTTTGGATAGTTTCAAGTTTCTTCAGATGAGTTATGTTACCGCCAAAAATTAGACTAGCACCATACTCGAATACGGGACGAATAAATGAAAGGTAGAAATGTCTACTCAGATTTCTATTAAGATATTTACGAATTTTTCGAAATATGTAAATATGGTGATAGATTCTACGAATATAGTTATTTATTTGATAATTAAAATTTAGCTGAGGGTCGATAATGATTCCGAGATATTTTAAATGATTGCTCAAAGGTACTCTGGCGTCATTAAGGGTAATATCTATCGTGTTAGCCGGGATTCCCTTACCGGTGTGAAGAACCATGGCCTTCGTCTTTGCAACGTTAAGTTTCAGGTTGTTCATGTTGTACCACGTTAATACTTTGGGGAATGAGTTTTCCATTTTCTCCTTTACATCCTGGTACGTATCTCCAACATGGACAAGAAGGCAGTCATCAGCGTACAGAGTAATCGACAAATCTGAATTTATTAGTGTGATATCGTCAATAAATAGGTTGAATAATTTTGGGCCAAGTATAGAGCCTTGTGGAATGCCTGCAGACACTGACTGCTCGGTGGAAAGTGAACATCCTACTTTCGTTGAGATTTTTCTATTTGCGAGAAAACTTTCCATCCAGAGAATTGTTTTGCTATTGAAACCAAATCTGTTCTTTAATTTTTCTATTAGCAAATTGTGATCAACGGTATCGAAGGCTTTGCATACGTCCAGGGAAATTAATCCAACTAGGGAATTGCTTTTTTTGTCCAGTGTCTCGCGCCATTCATTAATTAAACTAAGTAATAATAATTCCGAGGATACATCCTTCCTGAATCCATACTGTCGATCAGACATCAGATTGTTGGCTTCCAGGAAAGTTGTCAGTTGCTTCTCTATTACTTTTTCCATAACTCGGCTTAATGTTGGGGTTAAGGAAATCGGCCTGTAGTTACACGCTAGGGTAGGAGATCCAGATTTGTGAATTGGGGTTATTATGGAGTGCTTCCAGCTCGTTGGAAATTGGCCACGTTTGAAGGACGTGTTTATTATGTCGGCGAGGGGCTCCGCTATAAGTGGGGCCAGCACCACCAGAACGCTGTTGGGAATGCCGTCCGAACCTCCTGCCATTTTTACGTTTAATTTATTAAGAATTACCAAAACTTCATCGACCGTAACAGATTTTAATGAGAACTCTTCAATTTGTTGGACAACAGCTGAATTGGGGTCTTTTCTTAGAATATTTATGTTCGAATTGCGAGGATTAACGTGCGCCGATGCTTTGCATATATTAGAAAAATGAATATTTAAATAATGAGCTATGTCGGACGGGCTCGTTAAGAGGACATTGTCGACTAGTAAATGATTAATTGTAGTTTTTGATTCTCTACCCGTGATCTCATTGATAACCTTCCATTTGCAGTTGTTATTGCTAGTTGTCTGGTTCACCATATCTCTGTAGTAATTTACTTTTGCCTGCCTAGTAATTGTTGTGCAATGATTTCTGAAAGATTTGTATTGCTCCCACGTATAGTCACAAGAAGGATCCACCGCTTTCTTGAAAAAGCGGTTCTTCTGTGAAATTAATTTAATAATTTGAGGGGTGATCCAGGGCTTCCTGCTTTCTCTCACCCTGAGAGTTTTCAAGGGAGCAAATTCGCCGAGTGCAGTCGAAATGAGAGACTGCAGATGACTGACCTTGTCGTCCACGGTTAAGTCGGGAGATGTACTTGCGTAGAACGGAAGAGACGACGCGAAGGTGAAAAAATTAGGTTCGTATATTTTATGAATTTTACGGGTAGTAATTAGCTTCCTTGGCGTGCGCGTTATATTAATTTTGAGTGTGGTGTAAACGAGAAAATGGTCACTCATGTCCTCATAGACAGTTCGTGTGACTGTGTGCAAGTGAGGGTTCGAGGAATAAATGTGGTCGATTAACGATTCGGATGTCCACGTAATTCTTGTAGGCAGAGTAACGAGTTGTTTGTGTCCTAGGACTGATAACGTTTCCATTAACGTATCTGAGTCTTTGTCATCTTTCAGCAAATTTACATTCATATCTCCAAGGAATATTGATAGATGGCTCGGTGGTAAGCTACTGATCATCCTTTGCAAGATTGCGCACGCTTTTCCAACCGATCCGCTAGGAGGTCTATATCCGCAACCTATGATAGCATTTTTATTTGTTTTTGGGCACGAGACTCGCACCCATAGTCCTTCAAGGTCACTTTCATTGACCGAAATTACGTTAGAGGCAAGAAGGTTGTTCTTAACGAAAATAGCGGTACCGCCTCCCCGGGTGTCTCGGTCGTTTCTAAAGAGATGGAAATTTGGAATGCTGTATAGAGGGTCAGGAATAGATGATTGCAGCCATGTTTCGCTCAATGCGATTACATCGAATTTTGTTATTTCGGATGCGGAGAATTCCGTGAATTTGTTGTCGAGGGACTGAACGTTGAGGTGGCAGACGTGAATGTGGCCTTCCCCCTCCGCGAGCTGGACGTCCGGCAGGGTAGGATACAACCTCAAAAGCACTTGCTTTAAACCTGTCGGCCCCTTGAAATGTGGGTCAGCGGTCGAGGAGGGGGTGTCTTCGAGGCTAGCTACTTGGGGTGGAAAATCAGCCATTTCTTGCAGATGCGAATGACCTGGGTGTGACTACAAGTGTTGCAAACTCGGTATCAGCTATGGCGCAATTCGTTAACTGTCTTCGTGTTGTTTGTTCAGTGCATCTGGGGGGATCGGGGAAGATAAGTACGGACTTGTGGGGTGAATTTGTAAAAGTAGGGGGTGTTAAAAATTTGAGATCCTGAGAGTGAAATTTAGACATTTGTATATATGAGGTAGATGATATGAAAGAATAAATAGCTACTTAAAATTATTTGAGTGAGATTGAAAAGGTACTTTCAATTCTTACAATGAGAATTTAAATTTAAGAAATATGAAAAACAAAAGAGAAAAAAAAAGAAATAAAATAAAAATAAAAAACACTTGAGAATGACTCAAACTAAAAGGCGGTTGAATAACAATGTTCCCAGCAAACAATCACTGTGATTTGTGTTAGAGGCGACCTAGTTCATCAAAAGTTGTGACGTAGTGCCTGACATTGTTTCTTTTAACCACAATGCGGCCATCGAATGTCCACACACACTTCATACCGAATTTCTCGATTGCTCCCCTGTAGAGCTGCAATCTGGAGAAGCACAAGTCTTCTTTGATAGAGATTCTGCTACCTTTAAGCTTTTTCTTGGAGTTAAAAACTCTGGCCCGGGAATGATAGTTTGTAAATTTAACAATGATTGGTCTGATCTTACCTTCAGATTCGGCCCCTATCCTGTGACTCCTGCATATTTCAGATGGCTCCAATTTCACTGCTAGCTGTTCCTCAAAGAGAGAGAGAGCAACGTTATCTGTGTTTTCATTCGGGGTCTCCGGAATCCCGAATATCCGGATACTGTTCCGCCTCTGATACTGCTCCAGATCCACCACCTTTTCTTCTAATTTCACCAGCTGATTCTTGACCTCTTGGTTTTCTTCATTCTTCCTCCTAAGCTCTTCCTCGAACTGGTGAACTTTCTCTGTGTTAAAGTCGAGGAGATCTTGTAGACGAGCCACCACTGCTTTGGTGATTGAGTCTATGAGGCAATCCTTGATAATCGATAGAATGTCAGGGGATTGCACCACTGACTTCACCTCCTCCGTCACTTGTTTCAGTAAGTTCGGGGGAAAACACTCCTTGACGGCAAGGGACGGGCTGCCTGCCGATGCCTGCTTCTTCGGAGGAGCCATATTGAATGCACAACACTGCCAATTCACACGCACACGAAAGTTCAATAGAAGGAGCACACTGCGTAAAGATAATCTTATTTTCGTACACGATACTGTTCCTACAGCTATTGTTTCACGCCAGTAAGATGCTACAAACGACTGCAATTTTTTCCTTCTCCTTCTTTATAGAAAGTGCTGGGACAGCGTAATTTGCCCGTCTAGCTAGTTGCCGCCATATACATATAGGACAGTACCCCCAACCTGTTGGGGGAGCCCTTTATGCATCGCTTCGCTTAGCCTACAATACTTTGCAATCGGCGAGTGAATGTTTCAATTGCAAGGAGGTGCTGAAAGGTTTTTATTTTTTGTTCCTTTCTGCCTCATAGTGTGCCATAACTCTAACTAAACTACAAATTACAATTTTCACGTGAAGGAGAGTCAGAGTCAAAGTCTCGGAACAGACACTTAACAAACAAAGATTTTGGAACCAAACAGCCAGTGAGAAAAGAGGACAGAAACCAGAGCCAACGAAAAAAGGATTAACTGCTATTTAGCAGCAATCAGCAAAAATGAGAAAGAGCTGAATCTCCTCCAGTGCCGTGATGACAACTGTCCGCCCCTGAATGCCTATGAACGTGCTGTGCGTATACTACACAGTTCGTCGCGTTGCAGGTCGAATCGGCAAAGCAAGGTTAGAGATTCAGTGAAAACTCGAGATGAAAGGACATTTAATAAGGTTCATTTAATTAAATATTTTCATAAAAATGCTTGGGGGTGATTAAATGCGTCAATTAATTATTAGTCAATAAATGGAAAATTTAACATTTTAGTTGAAAAGCTTTACATAATATATAAATATATTAATAACTATAAGCAATTTATTACTTGTTAGGTATAATTTATTTAATGTAACTTTGTTAAATATAGATTTATATAATTTTATAAGTGCTACCATATATTGAGAATTCTGTAATTTCACTTGCCCGTATCTCAGCGGAATGTATTAAGGTGGGTCAATTAATTTACTAGTAATAAATACGTAATTAAGAATTGAGAACAAATTACTTATGTCCTTGTTAGAATATAAGACACATAATTATATATGTATACAGTTTATATATATATATATATATATATATATATATATATATATATATATATACACACACACTGAAGGGAGATTGTCATGAAATTCATTCATAAAAAGAAACAAAACGAAACATTGGCGACATTAGGGGAGCGTGGTGGTCAGTTATCCCCCACTCTTTGCCACTTTTACCCAACACTACCTTACCTTCCAAGGGAAAGTAAACTCTCCCTGCCCCATTTGCTTTGGTACCGAATCGACGCCACTGGTATGAGAGGCAAAAGAAGAAATTTGAGAAATCATTAACAGAGGAATCTTTATTGTTTTGAAATAACTAGGTTAGATTTCAAAGCTTGTGAAAAGGAAATGTGAATATACAGTAATATTTTATTTGTGATTAGGTGAAGCTGAAAGGGAGATTGCATAAATGTTCATTCATCACCATTACTTTCAGTTATTCTCACATTACCTACCAAATGTCTTGTTAACAATCTTACACTAATGTTCATTGTGTTCCAAAATTATTTTCACAAGTTTTGCGGGCAAGAAAACAGAAACGCAATAGATTTTTAAAAAAAATTAATCAAGTACTTTTGGTTGAGACCGTTTTCGATTTCTTGCCGTGTTTTCACATGTAATATGGAATTGTGTGGAAGCTGTAGTCTTGTGTTTCAACTCAATCAAATCCCTAAGATTTGAGCGCACACAATATCCGGAAAAATCTTAACGTAAGGTCCGGCGAAAGTGAAGGCCATCCCGTCCTAACTATCTATCAGGTCTCATGAAGAAATTCGCGACCGCAAAGTACTCACAGTTGACACTTTCTTGTAATTAGATGCGTCGTATTGTTTTACTATTGATATTAACTTAATAATACTCAGCGGTGAACGATGAGACTAAGTGAAGTACACAGACTCCTCTCAGTTACAGGGATAGTGTTAGGCAAAGACAATATTCACAGCACAGAGAAATAAAACCACATTACTGTAGTATGTATAAACTGAAAGGGTTTATTCTTTATTTATTGCAATTATAATGCAAATGTACTTGAGACGAAGGCGAGGACTTCGCTTTGTCGATGAATTGACTCAACTAAAACGCATAAACTCAATGCGTGGCAATCGGCAAGCCTATGATCACATAGACCTAGCTTGCGCCCCGAACTACCACACCAAGAGATATGCAATGATAACTGAGCCAATATTTGCTCTTTAGCCTTTTATTTCCAAATTAATCCTTAGGCTAGCTTTATTATTTAACGTAGAATGGTTGCAGTATTGTGCATATCATCAATGCATGGCTATCGGCGTACCTATGATCACATAGGCCTAGCTTGCGCCCCGAACTACCATACCAAGATGTATGCACAACACCGAAGAGTTCTTTTTAAGTTTAAAAGCTTCGTCGATCCGTGGCGAAAAAGTGTGATGATTCTTACGCGATATCCTCGCTTTTATACTATTTTCGAGAACACAGATTCAAGTACAGATGAATCACTCACTATCTACAAAAGGATACTATATACACTCACTATCTACAACAAAACTGACATCTACACATGTATAAAAATACAAATTCGTATAGTGCACTCTCGCAAACATGAAGATACATTAAATTACCCATAATGTAGCATAAACTACAATAAACATTAAACAAAAGATATACATTACAAACAAGGTGCAATATTATATTTTCTACTGGTGACGTCACATAAAAATATGGATCATATCATCTGCCCCTTCCTTTCGGAAACTAAGTTTCAGGAAGGAAGTTATCTACCAGGAGGAAACTTAGTTTTAAAATACAAACTCTTTCTTTTTATCCTCCGAAAAACGCACCAGTTTTAGGTTTTCCAAGTTAACCTTATCATATAATTCTTTAGTCCTTGGAATTAGCAATGTCACAACATTATTTTCCACTTTGTCCACTAGATAAGGTCCTATCCACAACATAAATAACTTTTGAATGGTCCTATCTAGTGAGGAGCTTAAGGAATGGTTTTTAACCATCACGAAGTCTCCAACTGTCACTGTCTTGGCGTTTCCCTTCTCTTTTATATCCTTCGACAGCTTCTTCTTCTCCCTGACTTAGGCTAAGAAAAATTTAGACGTCCAATCGGGTTGGGCTTCTTCCCGTTCTGGTCAATTGAAATGTTTTAGGATCTCTCTGGGTATAGGTTGATTGAAGAATAGTTCAGCAGGCGAATATCCAGTGGTCTCGGAAATAGAATAATTAATCAGCAAAACGACTGGAGGCGTATGTTACCATCAGGCTTACCAACAATTAAGGTTCTCATACAAGATAAATATCAAGGCACAGTAACATCTCATTGTTTCCACTTTATCAGTTCTTCTTTCAGGAGCTTTCTTTAGGCTATTAGTATGGGATATGGAGATTGATACACAGGTTCTGTTGTGGTGAGTTCAATCTCACACTGGAAGTTTTTAATAGTACCTGGTCTCACGGAAAATACATCTTTATGCTTCAGTAAAACTTCCTTCAATTGACTTCTACCCCTTTCTCATAAAATTTCATTCGCATTGACCTTCTGAAGAATGTCGTCAGGAGTAGCCGTCCACTGATCGACATGGGAATCTTCACGGACTTTTCTTACATACGTCCCTGTCGAAGATCCATTATTCACCTGGTCCTGCTCTACCGGAACTCCGTCTACGGTGAGGGATAACTTCTCGCGCTGTAGGTCAATTCCTGCTTCATATTTCCTGAGGAATGGGTAGCCCAAAATAAAGTCAGCTTCGAGACCTTTGAAGACAAACATGTCCTCCAATAAATTTCTTCCAGCAATCTCTAGATATATTTGTCTACATCCCACAACTCTATTTTTGTTTCTCCCAGTGAAATCAGTCAGCCTAACATCTGGACATGGTTGTAACTGCAATGACGGCAGCTTCTCTTTAATCTTCTTCCAAATGGCGTAGCTCATGAGATTACATTCGCTTTCAGTGTCCAGAACACAAATAAAATCAACGCCTGTTACAGTTGCTTTAATTAACGGAGCCCTGGGCAAATTTTCCTTTCTAACTGCCTGTTGTAGTGCTCTATCTAAACTTTGTTCTCCTTCATTGAGAGTCAGCACAACAAAAAGATGATTGTCTTCACTATTTATAACGCTGTCATCTGTTCCCAGAGAAGTCCAAGATTTTAGCCCAACCGTGATCGGGAACGAAGAATTCACGTTGGGTGACTGGCTAAATCCGACTGCATACCACTCGGATTAGCACTAGTCGATGGTGCCCAACAAAAGTCTCTTGTCATGTCGACGCTTTGACGTTGCTCGTTCGTCAAACGTGAAGCAGAAGGTTCAAACGGAGGCGCCGTCGCTCTGAAGTTACTGGGTTCAGAGGCGTTACGTGAAGAGTCACGGGAATGTTCTTCTGGATCAGATCTGGAAAGACGCGGCCCACGTGCGTAGTTGTTCCTGCCATCCCTTCTCGAAGGATTACGCCGCCTGTTGTAATTGGAATAACCATTTCTATGGTTCTGCGTAACTTGTCTGACCCGGTGGTTTCATATTCTATTTTGTCTAGGAGCATTTCCCTGACCAGCACCTTCTCTATTCCACGCAGGCTTCCAACTGTCCTGTTCCTCAAGCACCTCGAACCCTTTCAGAAAGTCGGCTAGCTGCCGTACAGTTTGAGGAGAATAAGCTAGACTCAGACTGCGAGCTCTATATGGAAGCTGGGAGATGATTAAATTCACAATCTCAGGTTCTATGTAACGGGCAGACAGATTGCGGTAGACTGAGTAAATAGACCAGGCATATTCCTCCATGCTCATATCGGACTGCTTTAAGTATCGGCGAGATCTCACTGCTGTCAGCTGCCTCTCTTTGGCCTCTTCTGAAGCATATTGTTTGCGAAAACGACGGCAGAAATCAGAATAGGACTTGAACTCTAACTGGTTTGCTCGAAACCAATGCTCAGCCTGGCCCTTGAAAAGCCGAGGAATAATTTCCAATCGGTATTCGTATGGAATCTGCATTAAATCAAAATTGATATTAAGTTCTTTTAAGTATTGCTCAGCATTCTGGGCTTCCAGGTCTCCCTTGAACTTCGACAAGGAATTAAGGTCTGCCATCCTTGGAGTTCCAGTCATTGCTGATCGCTGAGTTGTTGGCGGCGACTCATCTGGCCCGCTCCTTGAATTTCCATGCCTTCGTGTTCGCTTCCTGATTTTTGCTTGATACTGAGAGTCAGAGCTGGTGCTGGAAGAGGAGGAACTGCGATCTCTCTTCCTTTCTAGACGTTTCCTCTTTGTCCTTTCTTCATAAAGACTGTGCCGGGTTCTGCGAGATTCACGCTCTCTGTAACCTCTGTCATCGCCCGAAAGACTAAAGGTAGGTGGAACAGCAGACGCCACTTCATTAGCTCTTGAATCAGCAGTAACTCGTGGGCGACAGACTTGTTTGTCTTCTCTAGTTCTCTCTCCACCGGCTCTGTCCATCGCTTCATTTAGTTCAATGTTCATGGTTGGCAACGCTGCACTCTCAGCAACTGCAGACGGATGACCAGCTGTTCGAGATCCAGTTTCTGTTTCCATTTGGCGGGTAACGTGCATGGTCTCTAACTGATTCGTAAGATGTTCTACTTGAGTCTTTATTTCCTCAACGTCCTTGCTTCTTTGAGACACAACTACTGAAATCTGACTAATATTTTCTTAGACCTCAGCCCGGAACTGTATTTTGTCAGTCTCGGCCTCGGCCAACATCTGTTCTGTGTCAGCTGTTTTTCAATAATCCTATTGCACTCTCCAGTGAATCTCGAGTTAATATCCTCCACATCTGTGCGAACATTTTCCGTGGCTTTATTTACATCGGCTGCCAAGCTACGCCGGAAGTCATCAAAGTCTATCTCTCTAGCCTGCCGGATTTCTTCAGAGAATCGAGTCCTAGTTTCCTCGTTCTCAGACTTCAGTTGTTGAATCTCACAGGCCATCTCGCCTATTTCAGCTCTTAATACTTTTATAGATTCATCGTGCTGCTTACCGATATCATCCTTTAGCAACGCACATTGTCTGAGGATATCTTCCTTTAATATGTCAGATTGTCTACAGATATCAGTCTTCAGTGCTTCAGACTGTTTACACATATCAGCCTGCAATGTTTCAGACTGTTTGCAAATATCAGCTTTCAAGCTGGTAATGGAATCAGCTTGCTGTTTAATATCAGCCTGCAGTGTTTCAGACTGTTTGCAGATATCAGCTTTCAGTGCTTCAGACTGTTTGCACATATCAGCCTGCAATGTTTCAGACTGTTTGCAGATATCAGCTTTCAGTGCTTCAGACTGTTTGCTAATATCATTGCTAATATCAGCCTGTAATTTTTCCATACTTTCGACTTGTTGCTTGTTAATTCCTTCAATCATTGCTTTTAATGCTTTGAACATATTTAATGGATCAGATGAACTATCCGTAGACAATAATTCACAATCTTTACAAACGAAATCGGTATACTCGTGGCTTTCAGTTCGAATATCTAGGCCACAACATTCATAATGTAGAAGCTTTGCACATTTCTTGCACACAAATGTGGTTCTTTCTTTATCAATGTCCCGACAACAATCGAGAACATGAAGTCCTGAACTCGAAGTAAGATTTTTATTTGCGCTACGCAAATGCTTCTTCTCCATATCGAAACAAAATATAACTCTGCTTTTCTATAAATATGAAGGTTCAGTGCTCTTGCACAATTAATCTCAACTTTAAACAATTGTCTTGCCCTTGTACACTACAATATCGACCCAACACGTTGAGCTGCCACTTGACACTTTCTTGTAATTAGACGTTTATTATACTATTGATATTAACTTAATAATATTCAGCGGTGAACGATGAGACTCAGTGAAATACACAGACTCCTCTCAGGTACAGGGATAGTGTTAGGCAAAGACAATATTCACAGCACAGAGAAATAAAACCACATTACTGTAGTATGTATAAACTGAAAGGGTTTATTCTTTATTTATTGCAATTATAATGCAAATGTACTTGAGACGAAGGCGAGGACTTCGCTTTGTCGATGAATTGACTCAACTAAAACGCATAAACTCAATGCGTGGCAATCGGCAAGCCTATGATCACATAGACCTAGCTTGCGCCCCGAACTACCACACCAAGAGATATGCAATGATAACTGAGCCAATATTTGCTCTTTAGCCTTTTATTTCCAAATTAATCCTTAGGCTAGCTTTATTATTTAACGTAGAATGGTTGCAGTATTGTGCATATCATCAATGCATGGCTATCGGCGTACCTATGATCACATAGGTCTAGCTTGCGCCCCGAACTACCATACCAAGATGTATGCACAACACCGAAGAGTTCTTTTTAAGTTTAAAAGCTTCGTCGATCCGTGGCGAAAAAGTGTGATGATTCTTACGCGATATCCTCGCTTTTATACTATTTTCGAGAACACAGATTCAAGTACAGATGAATCACTCACTATCTACAAAAGGATACTATCAACAAAACTGACATCTACACATGTATAAAAATACAAATTCGTATAGTGCACTCTCGCAAACATGAAGATACATTAGATTACCCATAATGTAGCATAAAATATAATAAACATTAAACAAAAGATATACATTACAAACAAGGTGCAATATTACATAAAATAACAAGGAAATTACGCTTTCTTTCACAAAATAAATATATTAGTGACATATTTTCTACTGGTGACGTCACATAAAAATATGGATCATATCACAGTGGTGGAGAACCGTTGTTGTGAGTAAGATTACAAATACAACTTTACGAGTTTCTAGTGCATGTGCAGGAAACGGAATTTCGCTATCTTATTTCGCTTAGGTTTTGTGGAGAGTCAAAGTTGTAAGAATAAATCTGGAATACCCTGTATTTTCTAATTTCTCATTTTCTTTGTTTTGTCATGATTCTCTGTCGATGTTGAAAGTGACGATGAGGGTGAAAAAGTGATAAATTATTGACAGAAGAACCATTCAAGCTTTTTTTCGGGATTCGAACCCATTCAATTGAGCACATAGTTGGTTCTTCGGTGCAAGGCTGTACGGTACGGCATTGTGCCCCTCTCCAACTATAAACAAAAGAGGCCCTCACAGATGGTAGAGACGTTGGCGGCGTTGTGGGGCTTTCCACCAACATTTACCTGTACCATAGCTGCCATCTTGGTAGTTCTCCTATTTGCAGATGATACAACTCCTAAGTGAGAATGAAGCAGGTTTCAACAAGGAACGAAATGGAAGAAGTCCTACACAGCTATTATGAAATGACTTTCTTAAGGATTTTTTTTGGAAGGCCTGATGTCAACCTCTCTTCCATGTAGTACACCATGCACTGCTAACGACGCTTCGGCGTTTGGGACGACAGCCAGCATAATCCTTTGTGAGGTATGTATTCTCTGTTTGTGTGTATCTTTTCTTCAGTTTCTTCATATCATATTAGCCCAAAGTGGCAGAAAAACGAAGTAAATTCAATCAACCAACAGCAAAGTATTTATTCTCAGACTCTTTATATACATTTTGCTTATCTTCATGCAAAGTACAAACAGAGTCAACTCTGGATACCGTGAACTCGGTAATAGTGAACATTCGTCTATAGTCATAAAACACTAGTCACGACGAAATACACTACAAATTCTGTTTATAATGAACCCTCAACTTCGGTTTTAGTGACCTAAAAATAAAATATCCACGAATACTTATCGTTGTTAGCATCATAAGTACAGTACAGTACTTCAAATCAAATCTTTTTACATGAGCCTGAAGGAGGTAACGTCTTTTCAGCTTGTTCTTCTTTTCATATCTTTTCATAGAACGAATAGACTGGGACGAGTGGAGACAAAGAGAGTAGGAGAGAGAGGGGGTGATGTTGTGACTTGTGGTGACGTTGAAACATTTGTTTTGTGTTTGATGATGTACTCTATTTGGTATTTTGTTCCATTAATAGATCCAGTGCCAGTGAAATTATATCTTCCTTAATAATCATAACCCGTGGCTCAACAGCCAGACCTACCTACCGACTCCAGGCCTAAGTCCCACCTGCCGAGGTGGAGGATCATCCAACCATCTACGGGGTGACGTATGGTCAGCACGACGAACCTCCCGTCGTTGTAAGTTTCCACGAGCTGTTTACGCTACTCATTCGTAGCTCCTCACGATGTTGGGTGGCCACTGGTCACAGGCCGAAATGTCAGGAGAAAAGTTGTTAGCTTCCCCCAAGGAGACTCGAACCTGGAACCCAAAGCATGATGCCTTACACAGCATTCACACGGTGCGGGACATTACTTCTGTCTTATTTATTATAGTTAGTTTAATATACAGGTAATGGTTAATATACAGGTAATACGGTACATTACTTGTTCCTTTTTTATAATGAAAATTGTGAAATTGTGGATTAAGAATTGAAAGATGTTCGGTAGGTAGAATTGCTCAGGGAAGAGAGTGTGGTGAGAAACGGAGGTTCCTCCTTCTGCTATTGTGTCTGATGCAAGAGGTGCCAATCGGCTCCACACGGCTCTGAGTATGTGAACTTAAATTCTGACCACCCGGTGTATTAATTCTCATCTTGACAAGAATTTCATTTTCGGAAACTTATGACTTGCTATATTCTCTAAAAGTTTACGAAATTCGTTATTATTATTAATTTAGAATCAGGATTAGCAAGGTAATTTACTCGTTACGTTTTTTACGTAAAATTATACGTAATTTACTTCTCGAAGAAAACCTGTTTTTGACGCAGATGTAAAATAAATTTATATTCTCAAATTAGTAAATATTTTTAAAAGAACTACTTTAATTATATTACATTTTAAACTTTAATTTCCTCACATACTTCAGCACAAAATCATTACTTTCTGAAGATTGTTTATACAGACACCCCACATACTCACCCACTCTAACAGATTTTCAAAAATATAACTGTTTTTTCACATATTTTTAAAAATTGAGAAACCTTTTTGTATATACGTTTTGCACTAGTGCTTGTATTTATAACATAACGATTAACGACAATTTATTTGGATTGGATTTCAAAGTTTTAGTAACAGCTTCAAATTCCCTTTCCATGCGTATTATACACTTACAGAGGCTAACTATGTGACTGTGAATGGCAGTTTGTAAAATTCAAATACGTATAAGAGCACATACAAATTCGGAACGAAAGTTTTTTTAAAGCCTTTCTATCTACCACTGCCAACTACCATACATATAAAATACATAGAAAAAAAAACATATTTCCTTTTAATTTTTTAGTTTGATTCTAGTTTTTTACACGAAATTTACGTGCCTTGTAGAAGCCCTTTTTTCTTACGCGTAACTGCACAACCCTGTTTAGAGATGAATCTCTCGCTTAGGCGAAAATAAGGTTGGTGTTGTCTGGCTTGCAGTGTTTCCAGTTCAACGGACATAGCTGTAGTCAGGGGGTGCTCGTTGCTATGTTCAGTACGTATGCATTATGTCATCTGGAAGGATCGGGTTTTGGGGTACTCGTTGCTATGTGCAGTACGTATGCTCAGTCGTCCATGGATGCATTACGTCATTTGGGAAGAATTGGGTTTGGTGCCGGGCATATTTAGCTACTAACACACAGATCAACTAACACGTCGTAAAAATCGGAACAAGCATGTTGTTGATTTTGTAGCGTTCGATTTATTTTTATTGTATTTTTGTACTTGTAGACTGCAATCATGTCTAATTGTGCTGTAGCAAGCTATGTAAACTATAACCAGACAACTAAAGGAACTTATATAAAATATCATAGATTTCCAGTCGTGCCACTTATAGTTAAATCGCGAAGGTGGGGATGAGTGATGATATGATGAAATTGATGGATGAACACAGACATACATGCCCAGGCCAGGATTCGAACCAGGGACCCCTGGCGTCGTAGAGCTATATGCTAACAACTCCGCCACGGGGGGAAACTGCAAGTATTCTCTATTTCTGCAAAAGTTTTGAGGTCAGAGATCGTTTGAAGATTTTCCTATTTCGGTTACGTTGGTTGTAGACAGTGGCGTGTCCAAGGGATAGTTAGAGGAATCATAACCCCTTTACTTTGCCTCGGTATTTCTAAAAAAAGAACGTCAAAGGCAGGAAAATGTGGCAAAATGAGAACTGACTACTAAAAAAATACCTGTAAATCCCCCACCTTTCGAAAATCTTGGGCACGCAACTGTTTGTAGGTTTGATTTCTAAACGGCGATATGACAAATTTAGTGCAAATAAGCGGAAGTTGAAAAGTATAGGGTTTTTGTTACGACCTCTCTGTATCGCAGTGTTTGGAAGTAACTAGTTACAACAGCTTTACAGGGAACACTTACGTTTGAGGAATTCTAATTGTAACTACCTACTTATTTTTAAAATTACCTAGCTTTAAGGGATATTTCACACCAAAGCGACACGTGACAGGCGACATGCTGTAAGCGACACGCGGCAGGCGACAAGCTGCAAGCGACACGTGTCGCTTGGAAGGGAGTCATCAATAATCAATTGAACCTTTCGAACTAAAGCGACACAACAAGCTGCAGTGTTGCTTTTCGTTTGCGTGTCGCTCGGACTGGGCCATATTCTCAATACCTTGCATCGTGTCGCATCAGTTTGTTGTCCGCGTATGCGCAGTGAAGGCATCACCCCAACGAGCTAAACACTAGAAAGAAACCTAACCGGAATTTTTTGATACGTGTAATAAAGTATCGATATATACACTACTATTTTAAGATATAAGCACAACTTTAATTTGGCTTTATATCAAGTTTGTTGGTCCAATTATCGGCTGTAATTTGCCTTGAACATCATGTAAAGAGCTTGTGTTTTGGCCATTTAGTACGTGACTGCTTTTGTTTGAAACAGCCAGCGCATGGAGGGACGTTAGTCCAAAGTAGATCAGTCTACGTAGTAAGGTACCGGTACTCTAGTGCAGTGTTCCTCAACCACCGGGCCGCGGTCCGACACAGAACCCTGGTATCAATTACACTGGGCTGCGAATGTTTCTGCTGAAAGTGGTTAACAACTAGCATAAGCCTGATTTCATATCTGAGTTGTGAGCTTTTGTTTTTTAAGTTGATTTTATGCACAAATAGACTAATCGAAATTGGATCTAACATCAGCATGTGCCTCCACCGGGTATCGAACCCGGAAACGACGTTACCGCTTCGTCATCAAGGGGTCCCGGGTCGACACCCGATGGAGGCGCATTGTGGTTCGGATTCCACTTTAAACTGAAGGTCCAGTCCTGATTAGCTATTCTGTGCATAAAGTGGACTTAAAACAACAATTCAATACAATTCAGTTACCGCTTCGTCAACCATATTTTTTTTTACTGTATTTGTCAACAAGCCTACATGTAATTGAACTACAGTCCCTACCAAAAGTTTAAGACCACTTTGTCATGTGCTTTTCAGACAAACAGAAAAAGTACATATGCGAGTGCTTTTCATGAAATAAAAGGTTTAATACAAAATAGGAATTATTATGTAATGTTATTGAAAGGTACATCAAGATCAAGAAAGTGTAAGGGCATATTAATGTACTTATAACTAATAGATTCAACTAAAGGTACAATTTGTAAAATCATTAAATCTGAACTTTGAAAAATATACTTGGAAACAAACATTTCTCCTGAAATTAGATGAATGAAGTGTGAAATTTTAATAGTCAATAAGTCCACCTTTAAGTTTCAAGCACATTTACACACGTTTTCTCATGCTCAGGACCAATTTCGGTCATTCTTCGGGCGTAACCTCATTCCATACTACTAAGTAATAATTTCATACCATGGCCCTTGGCAAGACAAGAATTTTTTTTCTTGCGCTGCTTTTTGGTTAAAAGACTATCAATAGTTTTAAGAGATTTAAGACCTGCATAAGGTATCTGATACATAACACCCTTGGCCTTCATTGTTGGTTTATTATATACATATTCTGGGTTTACATAGCTTAATTAAGTGGCTTAAATTTATTTAATTTATCACAACCCCCACCCCAGTTTTTGTTTGGTGTTCATAGCTATGGTGGTCCCCAATGCTACTATTCTCTCACCCAAAGAAGCATCTTTGCTTACAAATCTACCAAATGCAGCCTCTTCTAATTTTTTGTCTGCCACATGTCTCTTGTCAAGATCAGTATGTGTGTTGTATGCTATGTCATGGTCTCTGCAAGCAGCATCTAGGGGATTAACACCAGGGTCACCTCTGTTTAATCTATGGTCCAATTTTGTATCGGGACCACAATACTGATAGCCTGGTATGTGTAGCTCAAATGGCAGCTTGTTTATGATGTCATTAACCAGCCCTCGACCCTCAGAGATATTCCAAAATTTAGGTGGTAGAGTATTAATAATTTTTATAATTGTTTGGAGCTGTGTCTGGACATTATTAATCTGTTCTTCTAATTGTTGTTTCAATTGCTCAGAGTTGGTAGCCTGAGTCTTAAGTTTGGCTTGAAGAGCTGCTACAGCCTCCTCTAAACTTTGAAAATTATCTAATGTAGCCAAGTCAGTATATTTTTGAAGCAGCAATTTGAGTTCTGAATCAATTTTAAGAAGAGGGTCCATGCATTGTGATTGTAAATTTGTAATTTCTAGTTGAAGACTGGCATTCAGTGTGGTTTGTAAAGCTTGTAAATCACTTCTTAATTTTTTGACTCTGACATCAAGCATCAGAATCTCATCACTGTGATCTTCATGCCTTGTATGGCCAAATATATCATTAGGCATTTTTGTTTTAGTGGTTATTCATTATAAAATATCTAATTCTTAATTCTATAAAAAAGGTATAAGCTTGTCATAGGATCCTGGGACCTCAATATATAAACAATCACCAGCAGAAACAGTATATACAGTGCCAGAAATCATGTTTGAGTGCTTAATTCTATAAATATTTCTCCCTACTGAAACCTTGACATTACCCTCGGGAGTTGTAATAAATTGTAATTGACCAAATACAGGTAATTGGTAATAATTTAAATTATTATTAAATATGTATAATGTTTTACCTGTTTTATCATCAACATCTGTAAGTATGCTGTTCAGATGAATAATTAACAAACCACTTAGTTTAGATATCATAGATTGTATATCAGGAGAGGGTGCTGGTGTTGGCAGGTCCATAATAGCTCTTTTTTTTAATCCAAATAAATTCATTGGCATGTTTTATTTATTTCAAATCATGCTCTGTAATTGGGCATTGATTACCACTTTTCAAATCACAATGACCCCATGGTAGAGTATGTATGCCACATGACAAAATACATCTCTTATCATCATGTGGGTCCAGAGCCACTTTTCTTACAACATTTGTAGTCAACAAGTGATCCACACTCTGAATTCTGCATTCTGATGTTCTCATTAAACTCTGTGATTTGAGACAATCTTCATAATCTTTAAATTGGAGCTCTTTGTCCACAGTTACTCTACCAATGCCCTTGGCTTTTTTGGCAACAACACCACTACATGTTTCAAAGCTGTACATCTTGGCCCTTAACCCAGCAAATGCCACAATAACATCACCAAGTGTCTCATCTTTTAACTTGCCAGGCACCTTTTTGTTGTGGGGTTGAATCTTTGTATGTTCACTGGTATCAAAATATTCAAGCAATGCAGGCTGTGACATATCTTGATAGACATCTTCTGTCTGAATATCAAGAATAAAGCTATCTGTATCCATGTACATCAGTTTTACACAATCACCATAAAAAGGCTTCAGCACATCATAATAGAGCTTTAGCATGTGTAATTTGGCCAATTCCAATATCACAGCCCCTACATAAATAGGCTTATCAAACTTCATCTTTGTTTTTTCATGTTGAAGAGTGCCATATTTTCATCATAAATTCCTGTGTAGTTGAAATTAGGCTTTGCTATCAATTTTTTGCTCAGGCTGGGGTCAGTAATTAATTTAACATCAGTATGTTTTCTGACATTTTCTATGGTTTTGCCATACACTGAATTTACCATCAATTTAAACAAGGTCTTATCAAATTGGCTTATTGCACATGTTCGAAGCTCTGTGTTTGCATCAATATAGGGCTTCAACCATCTTGAGTGCCTGAACCTTAAGACTTTGCCAACTTTGGTCACTTGAACACCGTGATTCATTAGGAACTGGAGGTTTTTGTAATATATGACATAACCCTGTTTTGGCTCTAGAGTCATCATTAGCTTCTTCTGTTTAGAGCCAGGTGAACACTTAACCTCAGGAATTGGGGGCAGATCAGAAAATTTGTTCTGTAAATCATCAGGAATTGTCAGATCAACTTCTAAGAACAGGCCATAGTTACTGTCATCAAAATCCTGAAGATCTTCAATATTGAAATCTTCAACCCACTCAAGCCCTGCATATGGCAATTTATCCATCATAGCATAACCATACAGGCTGTTCGCATCTACATACAGTATATAATTTGATGGCAGGGCTGGATCATAATCAGGAATATATTTGTTATTTGCTCTGGCATATCTCTGAGAACATTGCACCATGCCTCCTCTTATACATTGCTCCATAAACAGATACATATCTTGATCTTGGATCAGATCCAATTGCATTTTAGTGTTTAAAAACATTGCAGACCATGCTAGGCCCGGAGCACTGTAGAAATACATTGGATCCAGCTTATAATTTTCCATCGATGATTTTCTAAATGCCTGAAGTATATCAGCTAAGGGAGTGACATCAAGTTTTAAATATGCCTTGTGATAATCACCAAATGTCTGGCATTTTAAATTGTTCCACATCAACTGAGCATGGTGATAATCATCATCAGTGATTCCGGATGCCCTGAGTTTACTGTAGAACTCTTGTTGTGGTGGCAGAGAACACTCATCAAATTTAGAAAAATCTGTAACATAGTCATATGGGTATACACCCTTCCGCCTAATTAATTTCAGGTCCTGATTTGGAAACAAAGCACATGTGATTTTGAATTGGTCATCAGATAATTGATTGGCCAGTGTAGCCAAGCTAGCGGACAGAATTCTGTAGGAATCAAGAAATCTTAAGTGAATGGGAACACCATTAACTTTAATTATGTTGCTAATAGCAATATATTTCTCATCATTTTCTGCTAAAATATTTAAATTCTGCTTGTCAAACCCCTCGTACCTGATCAGATGATGAAAATCATAATTAGATGCACCATGGCAAAATATAGGGACAAATTTTGGTCTCTGGATCTTAATATTACAGCTATTCCACAGGGCAATTTTGAATTTACCATCTGTATGAGAATGGTGATGCACCTTGATATTTGTATCTGAAAATTCAGAATCACATACCGGACATTTTTCTGCATTGTTGAAATCTTCAATCTGATCCTCTGTTAAAGGCACCATGGGTTTTGATTTTAATAAGACATTAGATGCTATGTCATGGCATTTATTTTCTATTCTATGTGCAAATTCTTTGATGGCATCTGGTCCCATGTATAAATATTCTTCACTAACAACACCATCCTGTACAACAACATAATAAAAACTAGAAGGCTCATGTAACTGGTATGATGTAATTGAAGATTCATCAGGATCTGGGCTGCAGAATGCAAGGGGTTTGAGGTTTGATTCAAAATCACAGACTATATATACTGGGTGTTCCAACAAGGCTTCAAATTTTTTGAATTTGGCATTTTCATTTGGCTTAGGCATAACCATATGAACAGGTTTACGCCAGCCACAGTATTTCAGATGCTCAACTAACTTATTTTTAGCAATTTCTGCATTCTTTTCATAAACACCATTCACCATTCTTCTACCATCAAATACAGTCAAACATCTTCTACACAACTTGAATATTGTATTGGATTTGCCTTGTTGTTTTCTGACTAAAGCTTCAAGACTGTGTATCAGAGTGTAATGGTGTGTGCCATCCTCTTCAATTAGGAGCAGATCAATCGGAACAGCAGAATCATCATCAAGTGTACTGATTCTGAGAGGTGCTATCAAGCAATTGCCACGGCCAGTAGAACAAATAAAAACATTAATAGATAATTGTTTACCATTGGTATCCCTGGCGTTTTTTTTTTTTCAAATTTATCAATATTCTGAACAGACATTGGATATTCTAAGCCCTCCATTGCATCATTAAAATCATGTTCATGCTGTTTATAATAAGTTATTCTCTGAGGATTCCTTAAAACTGGATACAAAGCAGCTAAAATACCCCACAGAAAGCATTTCTCATCATTATTTTCTATGTTAACCACGGCTTTTTTGTTTTTGATATTGGCAGGTAATGGCAGATATGTAGAACCTTGTAATGGGCTGAATTCAGAAATATTAATATATAACTTGTGTGGAGTTCCACATAAACTCCATCCTGATTCTTTTGCAGCAAATTCAGAGTGTTTAATATTCAATTGATCTATCAAACTGCTTATTATTTTGTCTAAATTTGTATTTGAGTATACAGGTACAGTTTCTGTTATGTGGGGCTGTGTAAATTTTGTGCCATTTGGTTTCTTATATTGTGTAAACAATTTGAGGGACAGCTTATAAGAGCCATTTTCTGCATTTAGAATAGCCTGCACATCAGAATTTATGCTGTTCAAAAAATTCTTAATATCACATCTTGGCTCTGATACAAAACAGTAATCCCTTAGTTGGCCAGCAAAACTGCTATGGATAGGTGCATTGCGTGGCTGCTTTGCTGGCCTAGCATTAACAGGTGTTTCAAGCTTCCTTTTCAGACCAGATGTAGATGGCTGTGATGAAGTAGAAGGCTGTACATAACAAGTACACTTATGCCTATTGTAATATGCTTTGCTTAATATTTTATGGCATCTTAAGCACATTTTTGTAGGCTTTCTGCTTTTCTTAGGATCACAATTATGCCGGTGCCTAGCCCAATTAGTACTAGATATATTTTTTTTACACTGATTGCAATATTTCAAGTTTGGCATTTTTATTGTTTATTTATATAAAATTTCTTGGTCCAAAATAAAACAGAACTATGGATAGTATGCCAAAACAATTATAACAGCAGTTAGTGGCTGAGCTGGTGCTTTTATACCCAGACAACAGCAATAACTAGGCTCTGGTGATCCCCAATATAGAGTAGTTTTGCTCTATTATGCTGTTGTATAACACACTTTACCAGGTATCAAACCCAGGAGCTATCAACTGGATATCAGCTAAATACAGTCAAAGTTGGACTTTTAAATCTGCAGTGAATATTCTCAAAGTCTCACGTGTGGGGATATTATTCTGCCACATGTATTTTAATCTCACACACTCTACCAGGTATCAGACCCGGGAGCTCTTGATTACAAGGCAGCAATACTAACACTTCACCATCGGGGAGGCCTCAAACCCCGGGAGCCTCTTGATTACAAGGCAATAATACCAACACTTTTGCCATCACGGAGGCCCACACACTCTACCAGGTATCAGACCCGGGAGCTCTTGATTACAAGGCATAAAAGCCATGGGGCTAGGCCCACACTCTACCGAGTATCAGACCCGGGAGCTATCAGCTGGATATCAGCTAATACAGTCAAAGTCCAACTTTGGATGTGCAGTGAATATTCTCAAAGTCTCACGTGTGTATATATTATTTCAGAGCATAGACTTCTGGAATTGGAGTCAGGTTTGCATGCTCTCATGCAAAGGGGTAATGTCCTTTTAGTAAGAATTTTCCCTATTACACAGAAATATTAATTAAAGTTTCATGCCCTTCCAGTGAATTGGAGTCAATAGCATGTGTCAGGTCTGCATGATAGCATGCAAAGGGGTAATATCCTTTTAATAAGAATTTTCCCTAGAATTATACAGAAATATCAATAATGCCCCCTTTCAGCTTATTTTTCTGTGTAGTTTATCTCCCATGCGTGCCAGCAAAATGGAATGAAAGTCCCAAGCCTGCATAATTTATTTCCAGGCCAAGCAATGCATCGATCCCCCCCGATCGAAACTGTCTGACAGACTGAAGTATTTCTGAGCTAAGTAATTACTGCCCCGGGCATGAAACTGATCAAAGATTAGGAAGGAAGCAGGTAACAGTTTAATTTGCAGCCTGCCTTTGTCCAAGGTAATCCTGTATTGTATTAGATCTGTAAGTTGTTAGAGGCACCTACATGAGCATTTTTGGCTTAGTTTTAAGTGTGGCCAAAACAATATCAAGAGGGGCATATTTTTAACAAGCTTATGGACAACAATCTCACAGATGTAGCTTTTGCACACATGGCCAAATCAATCTGTTGAGGCTTCTTCATTTGTACACTGTGATTCTTCATTTGTACACTAGGGCTCAAGATTCTTTAGATTTAACTGTCTAGCACACTTGGTCAATTGATTCATATAGACATCTTGACATTGTTTTAAGTATAGCCAAATCAATCTGTTGAGGCTTCTTCATTTGTACACTGTGATTCTTCATTTGTACACTAGGGCTCAAGATTCTTTAGATTTAACTGTCTAGCACACTTGGTCAATTGATTCATATAGACATCTTGACATTGTTTTAAGTATAGCCAAATCAATCTGTTAATCATATGAGCTCTTCATTTGTATGATTTTTGTGCCAATAATAGGTCAAATAACACTACTCAGCTATGGTTTTAGAATCAGTAACTGTATTATTTCATCCATTAAAAATTATCGCACCCCCACCACTACTAAATAAGTAAAACAATTTTCAGGCTTATGTTCATATGTAAGGAGATACGTCCCTTCTTATACTAAAAAGGCTCTACCACTCCAGTCCCTCTTGGGAAAAGGAAAAAGTGTCTGAGAGAAGCAACAAGAATCAGCTTTTCAGGAACTAAAACACGCTCTAATGACAGCCCCAGATTTGCAACCTTATGATCCCTCAAAGAAAACGCGTGTTTATTGTGATGCCTTCTTGAAGGCCCTTGGGCTATTTTAACGCAGCCAAATGCAAAATTTCCAGTGGGGGGGGGGGGGGAATTCTACTGACTGTCTAGAGACAGCATGGGGTAATGCTTTACAGGGGGTACCTCGATAACTGTAGATGGTAAATGGGGTCACCGAACATTTCGTTTTACGTTAAAAAAGAATTAAGAAAAATTGCCGATTTAAATTTGTATCTTGGACTTGGCCTACAGGTTTCAAAGCGGGATTTTGACACACCCAGAAATCTAATCTTGGACCTAACTTTTGGACTTTTGGGGAACTGAATTAAACTTGGGCGTTATGCAGTGGGGAGGGCAGAATCCAAAATTTTCTACCCCATAAAAATTGCACCCAAGACTACTTTGCTAAATTAGTGTTACATTTTCGAAATCACAACAATTACTCATTAACTTGCTTGTCAGGTCCCAGGAGCTTAACACAAGTTCCATTAGCTTGATTATTCTGAAAAATTGTTAGGTTGGCAAGTACCCCCCCCTCCCCAAGTCACGCCTAATTGGTTCTGGCTCCTTGAATACAAGACAATAGCGATTACCACTACTATATATCTAACGCCAATCATTGTGTTCGTAATTGCATGGTAAACTGTTGTTACGATAATGATCAAGAGAATGAATTCAATATCGATTCTTCTGTATTTCTAGTAATGCGATTTTACCAAAATATATTTCCATCTTGCTCATTTGTTTTAATTCAGTGATGTTGAAAGATTATGCATGTGTAACTTCATCATTAACTACATCAAGCCACGGCCGTGTACTTTCCCTTTTCATAAATTTTTCACTTGCAACCAACAATCAGAGGCGTGCGCAGACCCTCTGATTAGGTGGGCAAAGCCTTGATGAAAGTTCAGTCGGGAAAGAAAAACCTCATTTTATCTCACTGTTTCAGTTTCATTGCATCGATGGGTATATGTATATACTCGTATAATGCAGCAACACAGAGGCACAATGCGGAATAAATAACTTGTCTGAAATGTAATGTCTTTTTCCTTCAAACAATGGTGTTCATGCACTTAAGACAAGACTGTTTAGCAGCAAGAGTCTGAAGTATTTAGTAGTTCTAACTTATTTTTCTGGTAATTTACAGAGCATTACAGAAAACAACAAAATTGCGAGCGAAGCTGGCAAGAAAATTTTGAGATAAAAATTTTGGCAAATAGAAAACAAATTTCATGGGCCCCATGGCATTCTTTTACAACTTTTTTCATCATTTCGGCGCCCAGGGCCAACTCCCGCCGCCCTCTAGCTACGGCTTTTAACTTGACTAGACTAAGAAAAGCAGAAATTATGAGCGAAACGAGCAAGAAAACTTGATATCGGGGGGGGGGGGGGCTCCTGCAGGTGCTCTTGGTCGTCTGGAAGAAATAATGCAAGATAGACTGAAAACAAATTCCATCTTGAGTATCTTTTTGTCTTGTTACTGTTAGATTTTACTAGTCTTGCTTTCTCTTATCCCAATGTTTTCTCCCCTTGCCCACCTAGAATTGATTTCCGTCCAAGGTTGGGGAGGGGACAATACGAGTATAATATCGTCTAATAACGGCGATAATATTCTTCTACACTAAATTTCTTTGTGAAAGTGTTGTTGCGGTAATGACCGACTTTTGATGCGTTGAGACTGTGGTCATTTAAGAGAACTGTTTTACCTTAGGCGTAGTTCTACCAGATGAATAAAACGGTACATCGATTTAGAGTTTAGAATATTTATAATACTAAATAATACATAATGTTATGTAGAACCGTAATTACAACTGTGTAATACATTGTAGATAGTAGGAGACGCGCGCGTAGTATGTTGCACGGCCGAGCTCACTCGAGCAAGTCAGTCTATCGCTCGCACGCATGCGCCGCAGACGGCCCGCAGCAGAAGGCTTTCATTCCCGAACATACTCCCCCCAGTAGAATGAACATAATTTAACTAATCTCAGTCTTTACCTGTGGGTAGGAGCACAATTTTACTAAGACTTCTTCTAAAAACTCCGTCTTTCGTTTTCACTGTCACTACACGCACTAGTCCATCGTTCCCAGGATGCACCGCTTCCACCTTAGCTAGTTTCCACTGTAGTGGGGGTACGTCGTCCTCCTTCAGTAGTACAACTGTCCCTGGAGATAAGTTCTTGGTGGAGGAGGTCCACTTCTGGCGTTGTTGAAGAGAATGTAGGTATTCTTTATTCCACTGCTTCCAAATGGATCTTCTCATCTTCTGTAGCAGCAGGTATCTGCTGGGTCTATTGTCAGGTATGAGCGTAAGGTCAGGTTCTGAGAAGGTAGTTATGGGTCTGCCAATGAGAAAATGCCCTGGAGTTAATATCTTGTAATCTGATTCGTCGAGTAAAACGCAAATTGGTCTTCAATTTAATATTGCTTCAATCTGGCAAAGTAAAGTACTTAACTCTTCGTAGGTTAGTATGGTGCTTCCCATCACTCTTCGTAGATGATGTTTTAGCGATTTAATCGTCGCTTCCCAGAGTCCACCGAAATTTGGCGCTCTTGGCGGTATGAATTTCCATTCAAAGTGCTCATTTGCTGCGTAGTCTTGAATGACATCTTGAAACTGGGTAGATTCAAACATATTGTGTAGTTTCTGAAGTTCTCTGTGTGCACCTCCAAAGGTACAGGCGTTGTCACTGTAAATGGCTGCGCATTGTCATCTTCGGGATATAAATCTTTTTAATGCAGCTAAAAATGCTTCGGTTGTTAAATCTGTAACAATTTCAAGGTGTACAGCCTTCGTTGAAAAACACACGAAAAGTCCAGTGAAACATTTTCTCGTCGATTTGCTTCTTGGGGCTCCAGTCTTTATCTTTATAGGTCCCGCGTAGTCTACGCCACTGTACATGAATGGATAAGCTGCTCGGATTCTGTGCTCCGCTAGATGTCCCATCAGTTGTTTACTAGCTTCTGATTTAAGTCTATGGCATTTAATACAATAGTGTAGGAGGTGCTTAACTATTTGTCTTCCCCGGATGATCCAATATTTTTGTCGGAGGGAGGAAAGTAGTAACTGTGTTCAAGCATGAAGTAATCTGTCATGTTCGTATTCCGTTAAACAGCCGTGTAAGATGGGCCTTAGGAGGCAAGATTATCCGATGCCTAGCCTCAAAAGCTAGATCGCTGTTTTGTAAACGCCCGTCCACGCGAATAATGGAATCGGCGTCGAGAAATAGATACAGATCTTTTATTCCACTATTTGGTGAAACTTCTCTCTTGTGTGTTAAGTCTTCTATTTCCTGCGCGTAGAATAAGGATTGCGTTACTTTAATGCACGTATCTGTGGCTCGTTGCAAATCCTTGGCATTCAGTTTCGAAGTACAAACATTTCTCTTCGTGGGTCCCTTGCAATTATCAATGAAAATATGACAAAGTCATAACTCTTATCATTCTCAAAAGGTTAGAGAATCTCGTAAGAATTTCATCTGATTTGTGGGTAGTTACCAATGAGGTTATTTTCACCTTCCTTCGTTCTGGTACTTCTATAGGTGCATTCATTCCAAAACTGATCTCGTTGATGCCCAAATTCGGATTTTGATCTGATTGGCTTAAAAATAATGGTTCTTCTAACGAAAGTGAGTTTCTTTTTAGTTTCACGGGTTCGATACCTCTCTATAACATATCAGCAGGATTATCCTTTGATCTTACATGCCGCCAATCATGTGCATTTCGTCTGTCGCTAGTTTCTGTAGGCATTTAGTTGCTAGATATGAGCTAGATATCAGGCCATAAGTTACAGTGTTCAATTAGTAGATCATCAGTGGTGCGTCTTCAGATTTTCTCCATAATATACGCTGTAGTTTCCTACCTGAAGGGTGCATATGAATCATCCTATACATCTTCTCAATATCAGATTTCAGACCGATTATATGAGTACTAAAGCGAAGCAGTAACCCGAACAGATCCTCTTGTAGAACCGGTCCTGCAGTTTGTAGGCAATTGAGTAATCTGCCACTGGTTGTTTTGGCTGACGCATCAAATACGACTCGTACCTTCGTCGTGGAGCTTGCTGTATTCACAATCGGATGATGGGGGATGAAATACCGAATGTCTTCAGTTGCTGGCGCCTCTCGCACTTCCTGCACAGCTTGCATGTGGTGTAATCTCTCGTACTCGTTCATAAATTCCACTTATTCTTCTTTCAATTCCAGTTCTCTCTGTAGTCGGTGTTCTAACTGTAAAAATCTGGAGTGTGCTTGATCCAAAGATTCCCCTAATGCTGATCTTTCTTTGGTCAAAGGTAAGCGTCCCGTGTAAGTGCCATCTTCAATCCTTTCTGTAGTTTGGCGAAAATGTGCTTCCATTTTCTTTTCTTTAGGCGACATAATTTCTTCCGACAAATTTTCAACCGACCAGAAACGATGTAAGAGGATTTCCAACGGCTCACTCTGTATGAAGAATGATCTGCTTGGATGTGACGTTGTACCTGGAGTGTTGCCCACTAGAATCCAGCCAAACTGTGTGTTTTGTAACGTAGGATAAGGTCCATGTTTCGACATCTTCTCTGGCAGTAGGATATCGAAAAATATACTTGCAGAAATTAAAATGTCAATCTTTGCAGGAACATTGAAGTTTTCATCCGCCAAGTCAATATCTGTAGGTATGTCCCAGAATGAAGTATCCATTTATTCTGCAGGCAAATGTTTAGTAATATTCTTCAAGGCAGAACATTGTGCCTCTACAGTAAATTCATTGAATCTTGATTTTAATTCCACATTCACCGCATAAGGTGAATTTACAGGGTTGGAACTTATTCCCTGTATCAAAGTATTTTGTCTCTGTCTTCGTAACCCAAGACTTTGTACCGTATCCATACTAATGAGGCTCACTTGAGATCCCGGGTCCAATAAGATGCGACAAGGCAAGTATTTTCCATCTTTGTCTTTTGCCAGCATACAGGCAGTAGCCAGCAAAACATTTTTGTTCTTATTTTTTTCTGAATACGATGAACTGGCTCCCTCTTCGACATGAGGGTTGGAAACACTGCTTGCTTCGTTCGCAACTGATATTCCTGGAAGGAGGGGAGGTATACGGTGTGTGCTCTTACCCCTCTCTTCGTGCAAACTCGTGTGATGACGTAATCTACAGTACCTACAACAGCTTGCTGTACAATTTAACACTGAGTGATTAGCAAAACGCAAAGAGTTCGTGCATATGCGGTTCTCATGCAGGAATTTATATTTCTGTTTATTCGTCAATTTTTAAAATGACTGGCATCTGAATAAAGGATGAAAAGGAGAGGCATCTCTGCAGTAGATGTAGCTTTTGCTCAACGCAGTAAAATACGTGTTCGATGCTTGTGACGTTCTTGGCCTGACGTTACTAACAGCTGGTGACCTTGAAAACGGCTTCGTCGCTGTCGAAGGTTCATTTGCTTTGAATTTCTGTAGAGAGTTGCACTTAGCTTCTAAAACTATAAGCAATTCTTCTATGGTGCCGAATTCTGTATTGCTAGATTGTTTCTCAAAATCTCTTCTCGTACTCTTATCCAATTTGGCTGAAAGATACTGAACAAGAAAAATATCAATTAAATCTGCGTCTCCCTGAATGTTTTTTAATGCTTCTATAGAACTTCTAATCGTAGTCGTGAACTTCCTTAATTCTGTTAAACTTTCTTTAGTGACTGAAGATATATTCAAAATGTCATTTACGTAAGCAGCGGCTATTAACTTTGGATTATTGTATTTGTGTTGAATCAAATCCCAGGTGACCTTGTAATTAGCACATGTGAGTTGCAAATTCTCCATCGTTTGTAATGCATCACCCTTTAACGAAAGCCGTAAATACTGCAATCTTTGTATGTCTGACAAGGTTTCATTTTTTTTTTTTTTGTTTGAGGGCTACAAAAATATCCTGAATCGATGAAAATTGAGTGTAGTTTCCGTCAAACGTTGGTAAAGTTACATCTGGGAGCTTGATTGGAGATTTAGTTACAGGCTTATATGCGTTATTCTTTCTCGTCGAGTCTTTGTCTATTATTCAAAGCATTTTAGCTTCTAACGTGAAGTAACTTTGCTCAAGTGACGCTCTCTTCTCGTCGTGAGATTGCTCATCTGATAATTCGGCTATCTTGTCCATTACATCCTCTAGTTTTGACCAAACTCTGCCGAGTTGCTTATGCCTGGCTACAATTTCGTTTACATGACCACTTGCTTCGTCACAATTGGACACGTAGTTCTGAAGCCAGGTTAATTGTCCTTGAATTACACTGCGTTGCCTCACAAGCTTCTCAAGCATTTCACTTTCTTCCTGCATTTTCTCAGGCAAGGTTAGGGATATGAACAAACAAGTATGGAAAAGGAAAATAAAAGGATTTACTCACACGGAATCTGCAGCCGTCCATCATTTGTCTGCTCTTGGCAACCCAGTGTCGGCAGGATCGTGCTGTCCGTTGATTCTCCTAGCTTGCTCTAATTTCCCCTTGCGCGGCGTGGCTGAATTGGCGGGAAAACGGCTTTGTTCTGTAACTTCACTGTACTCACACTGTCCTGTAACACTTCACTTCACTAAACTGCACTTCACCAGTCCCGTTGTTTACCGATAACCGTAATTCATCCGGTTTTGCGGAGGACCAAATGTTGCGGTAATGATCGACTTATGATGCGTTGAGACTCTGGTAATTTAAGAGAACTGTTTTACCTTAGGCGTAGTTCTACCAGATGAGTAACACGGTACATCGATTTAGATTTTAGAATATTTATAATACTAAATAATACATAATGTTATGTAGAAACGTAATTACAACTGTCTTATACATCGTAGATAGTAGGAGACGCGCGCGTAGTATGTTGCACGGCTGAGGTCACTCGAACAAGTCAGTCAATTCGCTCGCGCGCATGCGCCGCAGACGGCCCGCAGCAGAATGCTTTCATTCCAGAGAAAGTGTAATAATGTAGGGACATAGACTTCTGGAAGGGAGCAGGAATGGCCATACCTCCCCTTAGAAATCGAATGTCAACTTAAAAGTATATATTTCACACGTATAATTTGAATTCAGTCATAGTAATTTACATTAATGCGATAATTTCAAATTCAAGTTGTGTTTTTTTGGGTGCAACACTATTATCGGCGTAATGAAAAAATACCTTGCTTGTCCCTCCATGGAAAATAACTGCGGACGTTTATGATTAGGGGATCAAGTGCCCCCTTGCCCCCTCTTGCGTACGAATATGCCAACAATCAAGAGGAACTCACCACTTTACTACAACTGCCATCTTGTGTAGATGCACTTCCAAATTTTCAGAACCTATCCTTTTAACAACACAGCCATCACCACTACCAGGTTTATCAGATTTCGTTCATTTTGAAGGCAGGTTCCTGATACTGCAGAGTCTGGAACTCTTAATGCTTACTTTTTTCACTAACATTCTAGCTTCACAACGAAATATAGCTTATTGTGCTAAAAAGAAAAGCACACGGTTCTTTAAAATACGAATTCCTAAAGGGGTGTATAGCGCTCGCGTCAAAAATTCCATGCAGACTATCTTCATGTACTATTGTTCCACTCATACAAAAACAGAGGTTATCTGGTGACAAATTAGCCATGTGACAACTCATTAGTAACTTTCACATTCATCGGGGTGGCATTTTCCCGCCAAATTCAAACACAATTCTCAGACTTAACCTAACTATGACTTTGCGTAATTAGGTTTTTGGCATCCATATTACCATGTTGCACTACAGGGGTACTTTACCCACTGTACCCCCTCGAGAATTACGTCGATTTTTTTTTTAATGAGCATATTTCAATGTTTTATGTAATGTAGAAGAGATCCCAGCGTTAGGAAAGCACAAATAACGAAGATATTTGATCCCAAAGAATGGCCCAGGAAAGTTAAAAATGCAATCCCGGAGTACTTTCGCCGCTTTTTGTTAGTAAAAAGTGTTTGTATGTACACTAAAATAGCGAACGAACACGCCGAAAATAACTATCAGTACCAATCCTAACCTAACTACGTAAAATTATAGCTGCTGTTGTGGATAGTTGTTTTGGGTGCTATATTCACTTGCGCGAAGCCTTCGGGCTGTTCTGTTTCACAGTAAAGTAACATGCTAAGGTAACAAACGTACTTTACTTCTCAATAACACATATCTGAGAGCTAAAATCTACTGAAAACGTTCTAAAACAACAAAATATTTATAAACCATGGAATATATTTCACTTTCCCTAGGGAGTAGAGGGTCAAGGGTACCAAATAAAATACTAACAAATCTTCTATCATCTTGAGGCTATCGACACAGTTCGCAAGTTTGCTACGTTCCCCGGATTATTCTCAATGGAACTACTTACGTTTATTCCTCAATGGCGAGCCTGAGACTTATCAGCCTACTATGAAGCCCTCAGGTTGTGGGAAATCAGATAAGGATATACTTACGTAAACCTTACTAACTCTCGCACACAAAAATATATTTAGAAGTCAGTTAATGTTAATATATTACACTTGAACTCACAATTAAACTTCTTATTACAAACAAAAGTGTATTTAGATCTTAATACTTCTTCGCTACACAAATTAAAACATTCACATTTCCAAAATCACTTCCATTATTCCTGCAACATCCATAATCAAATGTTTTAAGGTTAGTCCATAACCATAAAAGACTACCCAATTGAATAAAACAAATTACGTCATAATAGATTAAAATTAACATTTTAAACATATTAAACACCTAAAATTATACAATAAGTGGGTGCGTATCATGGCATCCTCCCACAAACAAAAAGAAAATTAACAAAATGAAAATGGAGTAAATTTTCTTTTTCAAAACTCTAGGGCCATCCACTCAACTCAACAACTGCTTCTCAGTTTCTTGGAGTGTAGGACGGGGCAGACGTATTCCAAGTGGTAACATCTAATTGTTTAACACTAGTTTCTCCACTATCGAAATCTTCCGTCTGTGTAGCACTTTCTTTCCTCCTCCAATTGTAGTTACCTCTATACCGGTTATAGCGATGTGGGCAGAAATTATTATTACCATATGAACTTCTTCGGAATGGCGTTCTTCTTTCTTCTCCAGAAGATCGCTGTAATCCCTCGCAGTTCCTTCTTCTTTAGAACCCGCTTCTATTTTCTTCTCCTGAAGGATTGTTACTTTGTCGAGCGCTACCACTGAAGTTCTCATTATCAGATCTTCCGTTACCTGCAGGCATCTTTGCTGAATTGGGTTGATTTCTGGAGAACGTCAATTGCCTAACTCTAGCTTGGTTGGTTCTTCTGTCCTCGAATCTCGGGTTTTCTGTCCTCCATCCATCGAGTTGCTCCGAGGCTTCATATCTTCCCAAGTAGCTGGTAAGTTGATCCATGTTGCGTGGATCGCGAGTAAGTACCAACTGACGCACTCGCAGCGGAAGTTGACTAAGAACCAAGTTCAGCGCTTCGCTTTGGTCAACGCTATCCACAAGATTACAATACGAGCCATATGTGTCCCAGCAATATTCTTCAAGTGAGAGGCCACAGCTCCTCGAATACCGTTTGTTTCTCAGCGTCTGCATTTCCCTTAGCTTGGCATCAGCAGAGGCATATTGTTTTTTTAAGGCAGCCCAAAAATGTTCAAAAGTCTTCCACTTCTTCTCATTTGCAACAAACCACGCCTTAGCCTTTCCTACCATAAGAGAGGGCAATAACTTCAATCTAAATATCATAGGGACATTCATTAGATCCAGGTATGTTATTAGCTCTTTTAAATACCTCTCAGCAGAGACAGTATTAATCTCTCCAGTAAACTTTGAAAGAGCGTTAACATCAGACATGCGAAAAGATTTGTAGGAACTATTCTTATAGGCATTCTCACGAGATATCTCATCCTGTCCCCATCTCTCAGACTTTCCATTATTATGTCTCTTCCTGGGCTTTGTAATTTTCCTAGTTTCAGTTTCCTCAGAACTAGAGGAAACTGCAGAGCAAGAACTTGACGAGTAACGATTCCTTTTCCTCATCTTCCTCTTCGAACCACCTCTCGTTGTTGAACCGTTCATTCCCGGTTGAAATACAGCTTCACCATTTTGAGAAGGTTCTAGAACCCGACAGCCTGCCATTAACATCTGTAGTTGATCGACCTGCCTATCTACAGATGCGACTTTCTCCGTAACTTCTTCAAGTTTCCTTTCTTGCCTTCTCTGATTTAGCTCTAAATTATCAAGTAATTCTGAGGAACCCTGTGTTGCTTCTGGCCTTTCAATTATTTCAACACTCTCTATTCGTCCCCTCAATTTCTCAATTTCATTTTCCATTTCCTTTTATTTAGCTTCTCTGGATGTTTTCTCCTGTGTCAAGTCTAAGTTCCACTTTTCATAATCCTCCTTTTGTTTTTCTTCCAGCTTTAGTATTAATTCAGCTACTTGCTGCCTCTCACACGCAATTTCCTTCCTCAGAGTCTCCTTAATTTCTCTACATTCCTTTCGCCCCTCTTCTATTCTAAATAATAATTCTTCCTTATCTTGACTGAGCAGCTTCATCAATTCTCCTCTTTCTTCATTCCTTTTTCTTTCTTGTTCATTTCTTATCCTTTCCTGTTCCTGTAATGTCTGTCGTTCTTGTAACAATAATTTCTTGCTGCTGACATCATATATACTGACAATGATCAATGCTATTAACGTACTGAGCCATTGATTGCTGGCACTAATGCTTTGTCATTGTACTGGAAAATTGATCGCTCGTTTTTGCACTGCAAGTTGTGTTTTACACAGTAATTATTAATATTTTAATGTCTCTTACACCATGGATATCCACAGGATTTGTTCCGGGGGTGACACAAACGAGGCATTTTTTCCAGCGGTGCAGCAAGCGAGACATGTCTCTACTCAAAATAGAGATACAACTAAAAAAACGTAACTGTTAGCCAGAATACATTTATATATGTCTGTTAGTTATCTGGATATAAGAAATATTCAGATATTAATGAAATAAATTACGCAAATCTAGATTATACGTATTTCCATGTAATAGACTGTCTTTATTAACCTCCTGCAAAAGTAAGTGTTATTGTCGAATTTTTTTACGCTATTGCCACATTCAAAATTTACCTCAAAATGCAGAGAAATAATGTGGCTGTAGCAAAATTTTCGCTACAACTACAGCAATTTTGTAGCTTTGCTACCGCTACAACTACAATTTTCAAAATGTAGCGTCGCTACAGCTACAGCTACAAATTTTGTAGCTAGCTACAGTAGCGCGCTACTTCTGACCACTGGCCACAGGTTATGGGGTTATGTAACCACATGCATAAGTGTGTACACCGGGGGGGATTGCCCAGATACTTTATAATATGTCATAAAAATTTTTAAAAATGTAGCAACTATCATTAAAATGTAGAAAATATTATCCATGTTTCAAAAAATTGAGCAATTTATCCCGCCGCTCTTTCTCTCTTTCCCCAAAACAATATGATCTTGTTAACTACAATTATCAGTAATCAGAAAGTAAAGAAAATGTTTTTCACTTCATAAGTCGCACAGAGTATTAATCAAGTAACCAAGTACAATATTATATTTTATGAAGTAATGCACATTAGAAAACGTGGATAAACTGAACGTACAGACTTATTGAATGAGAGGGTTTCAGCTGATATTACCTATATAGTATTTGTATTGTATTATATTTGTTCGAATTTATTATTCTGTACCAATATCGATTTTCAGTTGTTTATTTCTATATTTAAATATTATAAATGTCATCACAATGGTAGGAAAATATGTGCTAAAGCGATATTGAATACTCAGAGTTTACGATGTTAAAATTTCATCACCATATGCCTAATAGTTTCCGTGAAAAAAGGAACATGAAGTTACGACCATTACGCTAATATTGTCCACATAGGCAATTGAAACTCCCCTTAAACACAACTTCAAATAAATTAGCCTACGCATGCCTATGATAACATGACAAAAGAATCACGTTTGCTACTGGTATTTTTTATTGCTGTTCGAAAGTGATAAAGTTTGTAGTGCGATACAAGTTAGCTATACTAGGCATATTATGGTCGATTGATTGATTGATTTGATTTATTTCACTTTGTTTTTCTACCATTTTGGCTAATGGAGAAGATGAGGATGAGTGATGATATGATGAAACTGATGAAGGACACTCACATAAAACACCCATGTCCAGGCAGAGATTCGAACCCTAGATCCCTGAAATAGTATCATGCTATGCTGTGCTAACCTCTCAGCCACGGAAGTCAGCAGGCATCTTGTGGTGTGTGTCTGTGATGCCCGCTAAATTCCCTAGTGTGAGAACTTATAGCTATTAAAAATTTGCCCTCTCTGGCATTAACTTTACCTCACCTATAGCCCAGTCATTGGAACATTTTTTTTACACAGTGTAAGAGTACATTGACACTGTAAGTGGAAGGAATAACAACAATAATATAACAAAGTAGAACTGCCCTATCATCATTATTTTTTTATTTTTCCTTTGCTGTTCGATTTAATTTATCTAGATGTAAGTATAGGTGACTATTTAATGCTCAATTTATGTTTGTGTGTGTGTGTGTGTGTGTGTGTGTGTGTATATATATATATATATATATATATATATATATATACACATATATACATATTGATGAAGGAATTGGGAGCATAAAGGGAGAAACATTAATTTGCCTCAAACATCGCTCTGAAGCTCGCAAGTTGAACGCTCATTCACCCCACATTCCACCGGATGCAGAGCCGAGCAACAAGAACTTTCCACTTGGCTCTGCACAGTCAGCAAAGCAACGGCCCTCGCCAGCTGTGAGTGCACCTCCACTGTAAATTTTCATCTGCATCCAGGGATACCCCAGGTGCACAGTGGAGGTGCAAAGTCCACCAACCTATGACTCAAATCCAATGTATAAAACCCCTGGAGACGGTAAATCGATCTCTCACTTCGCTCCAATATCACCACCAAACTGATCGACGAGAAGACGACGACGGCCTGCTGAGAGATCCCTACGCTACGAGGCGGCAACAAGCGAGAAGTCCAAAAGCAGTCCGGATTAAGCCAGCCGAAGAATCTGCAGTTCATTTACAATTCAAGTCGCCGAATTGCCTGCCGTCTCTTATCGTCATCTTTGATCTCTCCAGCGGGCACCTGTCACCGTCGCTGACGCCAGAAGCCGAGGGCCAGACCTACAGCAAGGGGTGAGTAGCGTTCAACATCACAGGCTCCCAACAATCCTTCATCAGCTTCCTTAAGGGTAGAGGTGGTTAGCCAAGTCAAACTTAAGACCTATCGTATTTATCTGAGCTACGTCCCGGCGTGACTCGATCCAGTACCTTACCCGACGTCACGCTACAATACATGTGTGTACATAATGACATAGCAAATGAAGCGAACATTGAATATAGAAAACATATTTTTAGCCAATTTGTCTCAAGAAAATAAAATTGAGCATGCATTTATTCTCTTTATACGATATCTTGTATCTCATACTATCTATTGTATTTTATATTATATTATGCCTATAATTTTATAGATGTATTCTAAATGTACATGTACAATGTGACAATTCCAAACTTTTGTAAAGTTGAATGGATGCTAATAAATCAATCAATCAATCAATCAATAATTCCGTAAAAGTTGAATTTTGGTCAGTTGTTAGAACACTACTACAGTCCCTACTAAAAGTTTAAGACCACCAACTTTTTTAATATAAATGAATCCTGACCGAAAGTTTTTGGTACAAATATGGAGTGAAATTGTATGGAAGTACAAGTCCGGCAGAATTAACTTGAGAGAAATGGCCGCTCTGTGAGTGATGCAACTGCGCTCGAATTGGCTAGAGCGGGGAACTTCCCGCTGCAACGGGCCAACGGAAACTCTAATGTTCGGGCACGCGAAATGTTACCAACTGTTGAAAGGTCTCACGTGCAGTGACTGGTGAAGCAAGCGAAGGGGCAGTGCATAGAACCTCGGTGTTTTGAAATTACGGATTAAAGGTAAAGAACAAACTGTTTATCCATTTATTGTGTAAGATAGAATACTTATAATGCTTATAATTTTCTTAGCATGTCCTCTTAATACAGTGATATTTCCGTTACACAATGTAATTATTTTTCAAATTTCCCATTGTCAGCTGATTGCCCGTGATTCGCGTGAGAGTCAAGCAAGCGTTCGCTGTAGGTTGGTACTCCTGCAGCGGCGCCGGCAGCCATTTGTCTCAAGTTAATTCTGCCCGACTTGTCACTGGGTACAGTACAATGAACGAATGTACTGCGTCGTGTGGATTTTGTTTGGTACCTCACTGGACAAAGGAAGTTATGATGACACTGAACTGAATAATCGGTAAGGTAGGACCATATGGTAGGACCTACTTTTGTTCTTTAATGTTTTTTCCTTATAAGGTAGGAGGGTAACGGTTCCGATTGTTGTATGATTTTTTTTTTCAAATTCTCGTAGCAGGAAGACTAATTATGATAGAATTTTGTCAGTTGTTGTCACACGAAATTGGAACCTTCCTTAATGAACACTGGGTAATGGTTCCGATTGTTTTATGATTTTATTCAAATTTTTCTACCAGGAAGACTAATTATCGTAGAATTTTGACAATCATTGTCATACGAAATTTGAACCTTAATTAAAGTATTGAGCACTGTTTGGATTTCGAAAAAAAGTTATTTATTTTAAAAAGGAACTTAAAACTTACCTTACGCAAGCATGCGCACTTCCCATTGACAAGGGACTGTAAGTATCGTACACTGGTGGAAATTAATGTATAAGTAAATTGGAACCTTAGTAAAATGCATTAAGGAGCTTTATTTTAATGCTTAGAGAACCAAACTTTGCCTGCCTAAAGCATATATTGAACAAAATCTTAAGTCATCGCTAAAACTCCACAGTATGTGTTAACAGAAGTAAATCGAAATCGAACAATGTTAAAATTGCATTCGTAGCATGATGAAATCGCAATAAAACAAAAGGAACTTGGGAGCGAATTTACAATACAGGAAGTATCTTCAATTGCTTTCAAATTCGGCATTCTCACTAATTTTGGCCTCGTAATCACTAATCTGCAGTTAAAATTTGGCGGTCACATCTAGAAATTGCAAAATAAGTCGAAAAATGTGGGTCCGTGAACGGAGTAAACACCCTTGTTTTATGAAGAAAACAACAATTTTTTGCAATGATTAACGTTTCAAAACTATGTTTATGATGACCCTCAATTTTAACTATGCTTACCTAACCTAACCTTACCGTGAATGGTTCGTGAGGCAATAATGTTTTCCATCTTTACGCAAGACGCCATTTTCTCACATGCAAATCAACGCTCCATGCAACGGGTCTCACTTATTGCACAATACTTGAGCAACGTTGTGTTATGTCACAACACAAGGTAGCAAAACCGTCGTGCGGAAAGGAAGACGTCTTCATATCAGAAAACATGGTTTCCATGTTAGTGTATGGAGAATCATAGTGGTAATTGACAAGGTTATTTTGCAATTTCTAGACGTGACCGCTAAATTTTAACTGCAGATTCGTGATTACGAGGCCAAAATTAGTGAGTATGCCGAATTTGAAAGCAATTGGAGATACTTCCGGTATTGTAAATTTATACCAGAACTTGGGCCGAGCACTGTTTTGGATTTTGAAAAAAAAACAACTTAAAAATTACTTTACGCAAGCATGCACGCTTCCAATGGACAATGTATTTTCTGTTGACAAGCGACTGTAAGTATTGTAGACTATTTGGAGCAATTACAGAATAACGGGAGTATCTCCGATTGCTTTCAAAATCGGCATACTCAATAATTATGGCGTCCTAATCACGAATCAGCAATTAAAAATTGGCGAGCACGTCTAGAAAATGCGAAATAAGTAGAAATAAGGGGGTCCGTGAACGAAGTAAACACCGGTGATTTATGAAGGAAACAACAATTATTTGCAATGATTAGCGTTCAAAAACTATGTTTATGAATACCCTGAATTTTAACTATGCTTGCCTAACCTAACCTAACCTTACGTGAATGTTTCGTGCAGCAAGTATGTTTTCCACATTTACTGAAGACGCCATATTGTCACATGTAAAGCAACGCTCCATGGAATGGATAGCGAACTTCACTCACTTGTTCACATCATCAAACATGGCGACCATTAGTATTGACAATCATATTTCACATTTTCTATACGTGACCGCCAATTTTTAACGGCAGATTGGTGATTTTGAGGTCAAAGTTAGCGAGTATACCAAATTTGAAAGCAATCGGAAATACTCCCGGTATTCTGTAATTATACCGACTATTTGTAGACTAGTGGGAATTAATGCAAAACTAGATCGGATCCTTAGTAGAATGCATTTAGGGACTTGATTTAAATGCTAAGAGAACCAAACCTGAACTATCTAACCTAACTACGAAAGCATGTAATGAACAAAATCTCAAGTAATCGGTAAAACTCTGCAGTATGTGTTAACAGAAGTAAATAGAAATTGAGCCATGTTAAAATTGCATTCGTAGCATGATGAAATTAGAATAAAGCAAAAGGAACTTGGGCCAGTAGGTGAACCAAATGTGACCATAGTTAAACTTCTAGGGCAATTTACAAATTTCTAATGAGAGATATATTTCTGAAATTAAAAGAAATAACTAATTAACAATGGATACTCAGCAACCCAACATTGTTGAGAAAGAGCGACCACAGCTTCACTCAACATAAAATTATCTCCCTACCTGTTGTCAACATAGTTGTCTGCAAGTTGCAACATGGCGGAACTAAGATGCGAGGAATACTCATACAAAGTAACAAACTCATGCAAATTTGAGTATTTAGTCCAAGCACACCTTTAGGCCACATATGCGATAGACTTAAATATTAATAACTTTTCAGCCACCATTTCTCGGAGAATGAGTCATCATCATTCAACGGATAATGAAATTATACACTAACTTCAACTGAGGTATATTTAGACATATCAACCAAATACCGCAATTTAAAAAAGTAATGCACTAAGGTACTTTTCACATTCAAAACATAATTTTTTTCTTCGAAACTGGTGAGCATCCTCATACAAAAGGGTCATTCCACGTGAAATCACCCAATTGAAAACAAAAAGTTGCTTCATAGTTATGGATTTGCTTCATTTTTTTACTGATAGATACTTGGTCTGATAAGACAAATATTTTGAAAATTTGAAGATTTTTCAGAAATTGGGTGGATGAATGAAAAACATGCACAAAACATGTCATATCTCGGAAACTGTGATGATTTAGGTATTGTTGGAGAAAAGAAGGACAACCCTAACAAAATAATAACTATATTACCACTCTTACATACTCAGAAAGTAGAAAAATCTTTAAATAAAGTAATATATTGTGATGAAAAAGACACTCCATTTTGGGTAATTGTTTGATATGGAGTCCCAGGTTTTACCACAATGAAAATTGTTACACAGCATAATCAATACATGTCAAACATAATATAAAAAAATCAGAAAGGAACTATTGTTCATAGTAAAAATATCACAGGTTTCAGTATAGGGTGTATGAACCAATTTTCCACTGGCATACAGCAATATTTTTGACAAATGACCCTTAAACATTCACAAATTGCCACTAATATCAGTGGCGTGCCCAAGGGGGGGTTGGTGGGAGTTATAATATCCCCTTTGGCCCAGTATTCCTAAAAAAATAACATCAAACGCAGGAAAAGATGGCAAAATGAGGGTTGACTACTAAAAAATGTATACCTAACCCTTTCCTTTCGAAAATCCTGGGCACGCCACTGACTAATATGAGTATACATAATATTGTTAGAAATATTGAATAAGTGGGAGAAGCATTTCTATGCTGTTCATCCACTTTTAGTTCACATACAGTGTACCAAGACCAGTGGCGGATTAAGCTTCCTCGCTGCCCCTAGGCACAAACTTAATGTGCGCCCTTCTCAAAAGAAAAGTAGTAACTTATTTGCAGTATTTTTACAGGCTAATATAAAAATTAGTGAACATACTGAAATAAAAAAACAAAGGATAAAAATCAGTAACAAACAATTCATTTTATGTATGTGCTATACCTAAAATTATGTAATGTATTAAGAAATTAAATTCACCACTCACCAGTCATAAATGAAGCTGCTTCCGTCTCACTTTGGTTGCTGCAAACTCATGTATAAGTTGTTCAAAGTTGATGTGTCCATCAGTCAAGATGTCTGCTTCGATGTGGAGAATAGATAACTCATTCAGTCTTTTATTACACATGGTTGAACGGAGATAAGTCTTCAGTCTTTTTAGGGCCGAAAACGAACGTTCGGCTGAACAGTTTGTTACAGCAGTACACAAAAATATTCTTAATGCAATGTCCACATTTCGAAACACGGACTACAGCTTTTCTTTCCGTATAAAGGCTAACATTTCTGCTGGCGAGTCACAGATTCCTCTGGTCTTCAGAAGCCCCGCAAAATGCACACATTCGTTTGGAAAGGTTGATTCCAGATCAGTTTCATATGCAGCCTGAAGGTTAGCTGCACGTTCAGAAATGACACAAGAAGAACTTTGCAGAAACTTACTGAAAATCATGAAGTTGTCAGACATTAATTTATAGCTTTCTTTTCTTCTAATTAATTCAGCGTGCAATTTATCAAGAATAGGAAGAAAGACCTCAACTTAAAATTTTTCTCTTCCTGTTAAAACAACCTCATTGTCTCTTACTTCATCGGCTTGAATGTTACGTTTTCTAAACCTTTTATAACTACACTCGTAATCCATATAGTAGTTATGCACCCGCGTAGAGTCCGATAAATCAATTGATTGGAAAAGATCGATCAAAGATCAATTGATGACCAAGCAGTGTGGGCAAGCAAGGGTGTTGGTTTTGAGTGATGACGTCATAAATGGGTGGGGTTTATTTTGTTAGGAGGGATTCGATTGGTGTGACGTCATTGAATGGGTTGTGATTAATTTGTGAGGAGTGTTTTGATTGGGGGGGAGGAGGAAAAGTCTGTGGCGGTTGGGGAATTGATAAGATGGTTTCCTGTTGTTAATGATGAGGTGACGGTTTTCTGGGAATGTTGATATGGGTTGGGGTTTCCTGTTGTTAATGAGGAAGTGACTACGGTTGGTTTTCTGGGAATGATGATATGGGTTTCCGTTTCGGTTGGGGGCGTAAATGACTGTTGAAGTTGATAAGAGTGGACTGTTGAGAAGATAAAGGAGTTGGAAAGGAAATGTGTTGGGATGTTGAATCGATATGGAGAGATTGTGGAACACGTGTTGGGACATGTCGGGTGTTTCTTGGAATGGGCGTGTAGAAGTTTGTGGGAACGTTGATAAGGTATGACTGTGTGCAGGATACGTTAGTAGGCGGTGGAATGGAGAGCGGGCAAAAAGGACAAGAGCGGATTGCGGTTGGGACTGTAAATGCAAAGATAGAGAAAATGTGATACTGTTTTGTTTGCTGGATGGAGAACGGAAGAAAAGAAAAGAAAAAAGTACGTTTCTCCGAAGAGGCGGATGTGTATGCGATACCGGGGGAGGAGGATCGACGAGGTACGTAGGCACTCGACGCTCTGCGCGAGAGGATGCGCAAGGAACTTCAGGGAGAAGTTATCAGCGAGGAAGAGGAGGGGTAGGTAGGTATATAAAAAGTTCCGTTGTGTTTGAATTTCACTATTCACCAGACATCTTCAGCTGTGTACATGATTGGAGATAGTTGTTACCGGAGGAAGCGATAGAACCGCTATTCGAAGGTAAGTATGATGGGTTTGGTGTCCTGGGTGTTGACGTTTTTCGGTGGGGTGATTGGAAAATTATCCCCAGCTGAACCAGTTTCGGATTGTAGTAGTGACGTACCTGCTCCTGAAAGTTTACCGGAATCATCGATACGTCCAGGTGGGAGTACGGAAGAGAAATGGTATGAGGGTAGTTGTATTAGCGAAGCAGAATTTCGACGTAGTTGGGAGGAAAAAAATGCCGCCCATCATGTATACGAGAAACTAAAACGCTGCAGAGGAAAACGTATCGATGATGACGGTAAACGTTCAAGGAGGAGGAAACAGAATATTCTGAAGAATGTTGTGTCTCACCCCTTATATGGCTATACGGAGTACTCTCCATGTAAAACAACGTGTCTGGCATACCCTGCTACGATTTCTGGTCTAGGGAAAGTGAAGTCGTCGGTCAAACCAAAATTGTCTGGTGGGAAGAATTGTGAGTTGCTGATTATAGATGCACCTGTAAGATTCCGAGAATCTCTTCTGGTCACATATTACAGCAGGAATGTATCGCGTGAAAGATCTTTGGAATTGGACAATGACGGATTTGCGATCAGTATGTTCTATTCCCGACATCGTACGCACGGATTATGCGAGACACATTTTGTTACAGAAAGAGCTCCCGTGTACAGCCACTTACCGTACTGTGTGTGGTCGGAGAAGGTAGCAGATGATATAGCTGCACACGGGTACCAGGCAGGGCCGTTCATTGTAGTTACGGGGGTTACCTCAACTAACTGTATATGTCAGGAAACAGAGACGGAGTTAAATTCCGAGCATAAAATGTAGATTATCTGCATGTTCCTCCTCAATGTGTTGCCACAAAATATCTGATGGGAGCCGGCGAGAACTTGAGACATTCTGTTTCAGGCATCGAGATGGTTCGCTATGAGAATTTGGAGGAGCTAGTTAGTGAGGAAATCCCACGTGTCTACCGAGTAGGGTGCCACAAGTCCTACATGATAGTTGATTACTGTGACGTTTCAACGTTAATGCAGATGTTTCGAAAAAGTTACCGAGACTCTGTATTAACGTTGAACGAGATTTTCAAATGGTTCCACACCGGTATAATGTTAAACAACTCGATAGGCACGGTAATGGGTGTGAACGGCCATGTTTTGGATCCTGCGGAATTACTGGAGTACGGTAACGATCCGACAATAAGTGGACTAAAAAGAATATTCATTTTTCTTTCCAGCATATACAAAGTGGAGGAACAGTTTTCCGGAAGTAGAACCCCACCGACACGGCGGTACCCAGATATCATAGAAGAGACGGACACCTCAGAAATTGACGAAGAGTGAACGGTGAGAAAGCATATTGTTTTTGTTCTGTATTCCGGAGTAGGGTATAATTTCCGAAACTGAGGGTAAAATAAAAAAAGATCGATATTTAAAAATAGTAATGAACGTGTACATATATATTTAAAATGAGCTATGAATACAAAGTTAGAAGCGATAGAATATAAAAACAGAAAACTCACCGGAGATTCGGTACTTATACCTGTTGAGCTTCTTCTTCTTCTCCGGAAAGTATCTCCACTATCTCCGGTTGGGGGTTATTTCCACCCGAAGATAGTGAAGTAGTAGAGTTACCAGCATTCGGTATCAGGGGGGAGGACAGGCGTGCGAACAATAGAGCAGAACTCGGAGGGGGAATTTGTGGAAGAGCTGCAGGTTCGAGAGGCACGGGTTCTGTAGCAAGAGTGTGAGTAGTAGAGGTAGAAGGTTTGGAACGGTCGAAAGGTGACGGAGACGTAGGCATTCGAGACAGAGGGGGGTTTACTGTTGTGGAAGATGAAGAAGTTTGTTTTCGTCTTAAACTCTTCCCTGATTCTAGATGCTGGTAACGTCTTACATGTCTTTTTCGGAGAGTATCGAACCTGTAAATAGATAGAAATATTTTGTGAGAAAATGCATATAAATATATAGAACGAATTAGTAATGATTAAAATGTTTAAATTTAGAAGAACGTTTGTAAGTATAGGAAAGTATGTTTCTATGTGTGAATCGGGAATTATCAGATACTTTAATCGAAAAATTGTAAATATGCGTGTATAAGAAATTATAATTTGAGAATTCCAGAAAAAATGTATTCCAATATAATAGACGTGTCAAAATATTGTATTATAAAATATGGTATTTACCCATTTTGGTGGGTACGGCACTCGTCCAGAATCTCGTTCTGCATATCATGAGTACCGAATCTCCGGTCCAGCTCCTCTTCCATCTGGTCCAACTGTCCCCTCATGACGTCTATTTGTTGCTTGAAGAATTTTCTGTTTTGCTGATTTATCCTGTGATATTTCGCCAATATATTCCTTATTTTTCTGAGAAACGTCTCTTCCGTACCCGTCATCACACCGAACATCTGCATTAATATGAACTGTGTCTGCATCATGTTGCCTATGGTGAAAAACTTTTGCTGAAAACAAAAAAACATATGTCTTACTTTTTGTTTTTTATTTCCAGATGGCATCCCTACCGTTCGAATTTGACCTCCTACACGCGAATGTGAAAAATGAAGCTGAAAGTGGAGGTGACAGAAGGAATCTATGGAGCAAGACCCATGCGAAGCAGGCTGAGAAGCAGATTGCGTGCTTTGTAGATTTTTGCGAGGAGAATGGTTTAGCTGGAGAGTTGTTGGAAAATCTGGAAGAGGTGTGCAAGGATATGGAGGTTAGGCTCGACAACCTCGTCAAGCTGTTCACGTACATATTCGAGAAGAAACAAACAAGTCCGGTGTTCGAGGGGTTTATTGAAAATATAAAAAAAGCTGCCTATGTACCATCCCACTTCAGCATGAAAGTGTGTTTTGAACTGATGGAAGTTTTCAAAGGTGTGCGGAAGCAGAGAGGTATAGATAAAATGGGGGGTACAGAAGGTGAAATGGAGAAGAGGATGCTAGAGATTTTGAAAAAACGAAAATTGGATAACTAGAAACTAACAATGCTAACACACTAATCATCTTATTCAATTTTCGTTATTTCTATATATGTAATGTACATAACTTGACATGTGTGCAGAGTAACACTGTTTTTTCTGATCCATATATGTATTTTGAATAAATGGAAATAATAAACATATATTGAATATATATACAAAAAATGATTATGTTAATTATTTACTTGGAATACTTACAAAGTTCTCTCTCTCCATATTCTTGATGGCTTCTATAAGATGTCAGAACAAACACTGTCAGTGTATTCGACAAGTTTCATTTTCCATTCGCAATATCAAAAGGAAATGGGTGGATGTTGATATCTCTGTAAGGAAATGGGTGGATGTTGATATCTCTGTACGGAAGTGGGTGGATAGCGGTATCATATTCTGCTAACGAGAATGACAAACCATTCGCAGTATGTCACAGAACCCGCTAACACACATAACTCATGGTTAGTGTAAAACCGTATACCTTTGTAACCACTAATAACAGTATATATATCACACACACACACACACATATGTCAGAGTATATATATATATATTACATATACATATACACCTTGAGCTTGACCTTGATGACCTTGACCTTGACCTTGACCTTGAGATGACCTTGACCTTAACCTTGACCTTGACCTTGAGATGACCTTGACCTTGACCTTGATGACCTTGACCGTGACCTTGAGATGACCTTGACCTTGACCTTGACCTTGAGATGACCTTGACCTTGACCTTGAGATGACCTTGACCTTGACCTTTGTGCGAAAACTTAAAATCGCTATATCTCGACTCCTAATTGAGCTAGGAGGATGATTGATAGCTTGTTGGACTCTGAGTGAAGTCCTCTTTCCGGTGAACCAGGTTTCATTGTTCTAGGACCGACCGTTTCCTACTTTCGTTATTTTCAATCGTAGACCCCCTTCAGACCACTCTACTGAAAGGTCTCGACGTGCAGATTACGAATTTGTCATCACTTCCGGTCTAGCTCAATTAGGAGCCGAGCTATTTCCTTATCTACGTCCTTCTTCCTTTGTCGATAGATAAACATTTCAGACGTTCCTTCGTTAAGCATTTATCTACATCCTGTATCCCGCGTGTTCAGATAAACATAAAAAAACATTACATAGTGATATCAAACAGGAAAACATGTGGTGAAGCCTGTTAACCATTTCCGGGATAATGACATAGGGTCAGTAGAACTGTTAGGATCGGAGATAACTGTTGCGCCATGTTTGCATATATAAAGAACGGCGTTCTCTCCACAAGACAGTCTTCGTGAAATAATCATTGTACGATCATGGACGAACAGTTATCCGCTGACGATCTGTTAGTGCTATATCGTGACGGATATTACACAACATCTGCACAATTACGGGAAGTGTTGGCGATCGTTGCGCACAAAATCATCGCGGGAGAAAGTATCTCATTGGTCGAGGAGTATGACCGCTTACTACGGACAGTGACAACATCCGCACCCGATCTTTCCGGAGGAGGATGGACAGGTATTCCCGAAGAGTCCCCAGGTCCCCCATCGACACCTGATCCTGTATCCCGAGTAACCAAGGAGACGCAGGCATTCGACACAGGAACTAACGCTGCATCCAGATCACACCCGGAGCCTTTGCCAGGACCGTCATGGAGACCGGACCCACAAGGAGGAGGAGGATGGACAGGTATTCCCGAAGAGTCCCCAGACCCCCCATCGACACCTGATCCTGTATCCCGAGTAACCAAGGAGACGCAGGCATTCGACACAGGAACTAACGCTGCATCCAGATCACACCCGGAGCCTTTGCCAGGACCGTCATGGAGACTGGACCCACCAGCAGAACAGCCATCAAATGGGAAAGGTAAGAAAAGGAAACGTGCTTCAGTGTCTCGTGAACAGATACGGAATATAACATTACATAACATTCAAGAACGTGAATATCCTAAATTCCGTTCCAAGGGACGACGTGTTGAATTCAGTTTCTCACAGCCACCAGAAAATGTCGATCCTCACACTTGGATTCGCGAAGGTGTTGAAAATCTTCTCATCTACGTTAAAAAAGACACCAAGGATGAAGACAAAATAGGTTTAACTTTGTCTAACATATCTGACCCAACTGTGAAAGATATTTACATCGGGTGGCATAGATGTGATCAGTTGCATAGTGATATGGTGTGGAACATTATGTACAAAATACTACAAAGTGCGAAAACCTTCACTGCTACAGATCGTTTAATTTTACGAGCAGACCATGTCAATATACCTGTTGGAGGTGGTGGGGGTAATCGAACATATTGTTTACCTAATTATATGTTAAGTACACAGAAAAGAAGTATCGTCGGTGTGCCAAATAGAAAAAAACCACTCTGTTTAGCTGAAGCACTGGTCATAGGGAAAGCCTATGCTGATAACGATCCTTCCTATACTCAATACAGAAAAAACAGAAATCTTCTCAAACCTGTTTTCGAAATTATGCGAAAAGCAGATGTAGATCTGACAGACAATACGTGTGCCGGAAGTGGAATTCCCGAACTGAGAAAATTTCAGCAAGTTCTCCCAGAATATAAGATTATTGTATACAACAATCTTCGTGACGTTAAAGATGTTTTGTTTGAAGGACTGGTTGAAAACGCTTCCAAATTTATATATCTTCTCTACGATAACCTGAGACAGCATTATGATGTGATAGTGAACCGTGTTGGAGCATTTGCGGCAAAACAAGAATGTCGCGGGTGTAACGAACTCATATTTCAGAAAGCTCATAACCATCTGTGTAAACAGTTGTGTTCTATGTGCCGTTCAACTCCACCGTGTGTGCCTGAACAGGGTGTTCGTAGAATATGTCAAACATGTAACAGAATCTTCAAAAATGAGAACTGCTTCACGAATCATGTTTCAACACCGTTCCGAAACGGTACTGTCTGCAGCGAAATCCAACAGTGTCCCCGATGTTTCAGAATTATTCTCACGAACAATAGATATGAGAAAGTACATAGATGCAACATGAAATATTGTACGGTATGTAATTGTGTGAAACCTGTAAATCATTTCTGTTACATATCTATACCGAAACCTAAACAGAACTCAAAATTTCTATTTGTGTTTTACGACTTTGAATGCTACACTGACATTCCTTATCTTGAGAAAGAAAAAACTTTTCTTCACGTTCCGAATCTTATTGTGGTGCAGACGGCCTGTCACGCATGTTACAAAAAAGAGGATTTAACAGTTCCGTGTTCTGTTTGTGGAACAAGAGAGTTTATATTCTGGGATGATCCTGTAGACACATTTCTGTCCTATCTGGAATTGCAGCATAAGTTTTCCGAGATAACCATCTGTGCACATAATGCACGAGGTTACGATTGTACATTTCTATTACGGAGAATGTTGGAGAGAGAAATGAAACCTTGTGTCATCTTAGATGGTACCAAAATCATCAGCATGACATACCAAAATCTTCATTTTGTGGACAGTCTCAACTACGTTCAGACAAATCTTGCAGGCTTTTCGAAACTTTTCGGTTTGCCTGTTCAGAAAGGATATTATCCGCATTTGTGGAACACCTACAAGAACAGAAATTACATTGGACCGATGCCTCCTCCTTCTGCATACGGTTATGAATACATGAAAACAATTGGAGATCAACACCGTTTCATGTCTTGGTATGACGTCGAATGCATGCGAAATATACCTTTCAACAACAGAAACCAACTTCTCCAATACTGCATCAAGGATGTTACCCTGTTGAGACAAGGATGTCTGAAGCTGAGACAGAATTTCCTAGACATATGCAAAATAGACATTTTCAAGGATTGCCTCACAATAGCATCTGCCTGTTCACTAATTTACAGACAGAAATTTATGCCTGCTAACACTATAGGAATAATTCCTAAAGGAGGTTACCATCATGCAGATCAGATGTCGAAGTTTGCATTGAAATGGCTAACCTACGTTGAAGAACAGAATGATGTAATACTTCTTCACGGCGGACGTACTCGTGAAAAATATGTCATAGGAGGACGTTACAGAGTGGACGGTTATCACGAGGAGACGAAAACAGTGTATGAGGCCCTGGGCTGTTATTGGCATGGTTGTCAACGTTGCATATCCGTTAACAGGGATATGTATCCGAAAGATGACGATGAAACCGATCAGGATAGTAACAGTCAGAAACACAGTGACATGTTGAACACTGCAGCCTTCAGATACGAGACAACATGTCGTAAACTTGCGGCTTTACGTTCTGAAGGATACCATGTCGTCACTATGTGGGAATGCGATTTCAACAAAATATTGAAAGCAGATCCTGAACTGAATAGATATCTATCGACACATCCTATTGTTTGCTGCATTCCTTTAAATCCACGAGACGCCTTATATGGAGGAAGAGTTGAAACAGTCAGGACTTATTACAAGATCAAGGAAAACGAGAAATTGCAGTACAACGATTTTACAAGTTTGTACCCTTATGTGAACAAATACTGTGCCTATCCTGTCGGACATCCTACAATATTTCTAGGAAATTCTATTCCTCCGGTAAATGAGGTTTTGAACATGGAGGGACTCATCAAATGTACTATTCTGCCACCGAAAACCCTTTTACATCCTGTTTTACCTACAAAAATGCACGGAAAACTGATGTTTGTATTGTGCAAGGAATGTGCTTTTAGATTAAAGTGTGAAGGTACATGCAGCCATTCCGATGATCAGCGTATACTTTCAGGAACTTGGGTCATAGCCGAGGTGCGTAAAGCTTGCAGTTTAGGCTACAAAGTACTGTCAGTGTCGGAAGTGTGGAAGTATGAAACATCGATGTACGACCCTGTCACAAAGACTGGAGGACTTTTTTCTGGTTATGTCAACACCTTCTTGAAAATAAAACAGGAAGCGAGCGGGTGGCCTTCATGGTGTCAGAACGACGAGGATAAGCAGAAATACATACAGGAATATTTCGATAAGGAGGGTATTCTGTTGGAAGAAAACAGTATCGAAGTCAATCCCGGGAAACGTACTCTGGCTAAACTCTGCCTTAATTCTTTATGGGGCAAGTTCTGCCAACGGGACAATCTTTCCCAGACAACCATCATCAAGGAATCGAAGGATTTCCTCGATAAAATGACTGACCCAAATATCGTAATCGGAGGAGTCGTATTCATCAATCAGGACACCGTTTTAGTGAACTGGAAATATGTTGAAGAGGCTGTCAGTCAGAACAGGAAAGTAAACGTTCCTATCGCTGCCTTCACAACATGTCATGCTCGTCTGAAACTTTATGAACTTCTAGAAAAATTGGGTGACAGGGTATGTTATTGTGATACAGATTCAGTAATTTACATAGATAGTCCTGAAATGGAATACCATCCCCAGACAGGTGACGCACTAGGAGAACTCACCGATGAATTGGCAGATTTCGGCACCGATGCTGTTTGTGAACAGTTTGTTTCAACGGGACCGAAAAGTTACAGCATGAAAATAACAAAACCGTTCTCCGAAGCACAGTATATCTGTAAAGTGAAAGGGATTACATTGAATACCTCCACATCAGAATTGATTAATTTCGATACCATGTGCGACATGATAAACAATGAGAAACCTGAAGTTATGGTCGAAAATATTTTCAGAATCAGAAGAACAAAACAGTTCCAAGTCATCAGTACAAATGAAAAAAAGCTGTTTCAGCCATTATTGTTGAAACGACAATTCGACCATGAACATTTATCGTTTCCTTTCGGATACTGTGCAGACTAAAATATGTCTGTAACGGTCCAGAGTTCGAACCCTTCGTGGGCTGATATAAAACGTGTTCGCAGTCTGCCAGACCTTCATTTTTCTTCAGAATCTGTAAGACGTTTCTTCAGCATGATTCCTAAACTTTCTCATCCTTTCACCATGATGGTTTGCGGAGCATCAGGAAGCGGAAAAACTACTTTTGTGACAAACATGGTCGATTCCATCGTTCATCTTGTAGAAGGATCCGTCAAGAAAATCATATGGTGTTACGATCAGGAGAACAGTATTCCACAAAGTCTTCGAGATGTGCAATATCATAAAGGTATCGTCGATTGGCAGTCGTGGAACGGAAAAACTCCTACGCTCATAATCCTGGATGATCTTATGATGGTTGCACAAGGGGAAAAAGTCGCCGACCTTTTCACAAAAGGCAGCCATCACAAAAACATTTCGGTGGTGTTCATAACACAGAATCTTTTCCACCAAGGAAAAAATTGCAGGGACATTTCGTTGAACGTGAAGCACTTTGTTATTTTTAAAAATCCTCGAGATATGAACCAATTCACTGTTTTTGCAAGACAACTTCATCCTCATCGCATGAAGGAACTCGAAAAAGTATATATAGATGCTACCACGCAACCTTACAGTTATTTGTATATTGATCTCTCACAGTCAACACCGGATCCTTTACGTTATCAAACAGACGTTTTCAACCAGAATTACTCAACTGTATATCTTCCTCAGGAATATTTAAAACATCGAGATGAGGAAAACGAGGAAGACACGTACCAACTCACGTTCTAACAGGAATAGACATTCCACTTCTTTCAAGAAACATTCACCTTTCTTGCACGTGTTGAAAAATTCGCCGCCCAAAATCCGTAAATCATTATTGAAAAGTGCTCCGAAAAAAACGATACGTTTCATCAGCGAATGCTGCCTGAACATTTTAAAAGGAAACGTGAAAATTAAACCGTCCGCAAAACGTCGTCTGACACCTTACAAGTCGGTCATACGCAATCTAGTGAAACCGAAAGTGAACATCGAGAAACGCAGAAAGCTTCTTGTTCAGAAAGGAGGATTTCTACCTTTACTTCTAGGCTCCTTGTTATCGGGTCTTCTCGGTACTCTCATTCCTCATTGAGAAATGACATCTTCTTACAAAAAAATGATCGTCCTTTCACCGGAACAGTTAGCACGTATTCGTGGTTCCGAATTGTCTGTGACTCAAAAATTATCCGTTCTGGATAAGAAGATGAATGATATTCTAAAAACGAAAAATATATCAGACGATCAAAAATGGCGTCTTTACAGAAAGGAACTGGACGAGTATTTATGGTTGAGTCGAAAATCCAAAGAACCATTACAGATTCCTATTGTGCAAGATAACGACGGTTCTTCTACTATTTCACCAGAATCGACGTATTTTCCTCAGAATCTGGCAGAGACATTACCCCGTAATACACGTCATCAGTTACAGAATATCATCGATGAGTACCAATCCACGGCACAACATTTGATAGACGAACGTCAGGAAAAAACACTTCCGGATCCGAAAACATTGAACTTCTCATCGTCGCCAACGGAAAGCCCTGGACCGTCTCATCGACAGAAGAAGAAGAAGACGAAGAAAGTGACCGTCCGTGTTTCCAGGAAAACTACACCTTTTCTGAGAACACCTGACGCTTACAAACTGGTTCCTCTGAGAAAAAGCCGTAGACAGAGAGATCGGTCATGGGAGTCTCTAAGTTGAAACACGATAAAATTCTCACCAAAATATATTACGATCCCCGACACCATGCTTCATTCTCATCTGTAGATCGTCTGTGGAAAGCGGTACGGGATAAAAATATATCCCGCGATACGGTGAAAAAATGGTTGATGCATCAGGAAACCTACACTCTCCACAAACCTGCGAGAAAAAGGTTTCCTCGAAATCATTACAATGTATGGAACATAGACATGCTTTGGGAAGCCGATCTCAACGACATGACATCGATACAAAAACATAACGACGGATACAAATATCTTCTGACAGTGATCGACGTATTTTCAAAATATGCCTTTGCATTACCGCTAAAAAATAAAACAAGCAATTCGGTAACCGAAGCTTTCAAAACTATTTTCGAAGAAAACAGACGGAAACCTGTTACACTACAGACCGACCAAGGAACGGAATTTACAAATTCTACATTCCAGAAATTTTTAAAAAATGAACATGTACAGTTCTCGACAGCAACAAATTATCCTGTGAAAGCGAGTGTAGTGGAACGTTTCAACAGAACATTAAAAGAACGGATGTGGAAATATTTCACCTCAAAACAGACAAGACGTTATGTAGATATTTTACCGCAACTTCTCGAAGGTTACAATACAGCAATCCACAGTTCCATAGGAATGGCCCCTCGAGATGTCAACGAAACAAACGTTTACATTGTGTGGAAACGTCTCAACAAACCTGACAAACATGTTTCACAACCGTCTTCAGATCTTAATGTAGGTGATATTGTACGAATTTCTGTCGTCAAAGGACATTTTGAGAAAGGATACGAACAAACGTGGTCACGAGAACTTTTCAAAATCCATTCCCTTGTTCAGCGAACACCTGTACCTGTATACATATTAGACGACTTAAATGAAGAACCAGTAAAAGGTACATTTTACAAACATGAACTGCAGAAAGTTTATTCGGATCCTGACGAAGAGTATAAAATTGATAAAATTTTGAACACCCGGGGAAAAGGAAAAAAATTGGAATACCTGGTTCGTTGGCTCGGATATCCGCCTAGTTTCGATTCATGGATCAAGGCATCTTCCGTAAAACAGTTATCGGGAAAATAATTTCCAAAACATATTTATATCAAAATATAACGGTACTGCGATCCAGTGAGTCCTCTGTGTTCGGCGAGAATGGATGATAATTTCTACGTTTACCTCCTATCATCTGCATCGGAGGAATATTTTCCAGACAACACACTCACCCATTTCACCGTAAAACTTGCTAAACGGATCGATCTGTCTCCAGAATTGTGGGAAGTCGGATTGGCAGAACTACATTATTCAACTCTATACGACAATGTTTTGGAAACTGATTCTGGAATGTTAACTCTTCCTGTTCGGACATATGCAAGTGCTGAGGACCTAGTCTCTACCATCATCGAATCTCTCCCCGACGACCTGGAAATAAGGAGATCCGTTCTCGAGAAATTCTGGCATTTTTTGACGGAACCGCAATGGGGAACATTTGGATCTACTACCTGTACGGATAACACACTCTATATTAACGAACAACCATTTTATTTTCCTGCAACAACATATACGATAGAGGATCTGATTTATTTCCTGAAAACAGACCCTGCTAATGTAGCTGTTCCTACTCATCTCAGGTTTTTCTTCAAGCAGGCCGTGTACAAACATATATCCGTGATAGGGGTTCCGAAGCCTGAACCTGACGATGCTCCAACAAATACCGTTACACCCATAGACGAAACTGATGACTATGCTAAATTTCGATATGACATATTGAAATCTATTTATTCTACGCACGCAATGTCCAATAGTGTTGTGGATAAAAACCCATACATATTTATTTACTCTGATCTGGTGAAACAACAATTGGTCGGGGGAGAAATGGTACGTCTCTTGCGTCTTACCCGAAAACAGTGTTCGGACACAAATACGTCTTGCACAGTACCCGTAGCCCATCAAACATTCGACCCGATTCATTACGTTCCTCTGGTTAAAGCCTCTTTCGAAACAATAGAAATTGCGTTGTACGATAGAAAAGGAAATTTCTTACCTTTGAGAACTGGGTCCGTACCCACAATCGCTGTTTTACATTTTCGTAGAAAAGCAAAGTCCTTTTAAAAAACAGTAGACAGCTATTTCTCTCAGTCTTTGTCGAAAAGCGAATGAATCACCATGAATTCGCAGACCGAATATTATAGTAACCAAATCCGTGGAGGAATAGGGCCCATCTACCGTTCAACTAGAAATCAAAAAGGGAGAGGATTGGGGTCACTTTTCGCAGGACTGTTTAGAATGGTGAAACCTCTACTCTGGAGCGGTGCAAAGACGATCGGAAGAGAAGCTTTAAAAACAGGAGCTAACATTTTCACCGACATTGCAACAACCCAACAAACTCCGAAAACTATTGTTCGTCAACGGGTACGTGAAGCAGGTCAAAATCTTCAAAGTAAAGCACAACGGAAAATCGACTCTCTGGTAGGTTCTGGTATAAGAACCAAACCTGCAACAATAATTGCTCAGTTGATGTTAAAACGTTCAGCCACCCGTATTAGAACATCTACGATCCGTAAAAAACGAGCATCCAAAAAACGAAGGAAAACATCCGCAAAATCTAGGAGAACACGTAAAAGAAAAATTAAACAGAAGGTCTCAGGGAAAGATATTTTTGGATAATGATGGAGGATAACATGTGCATGATCTCGCAGTTCGACCTCTTCCGGAAAAAACCTATTCAGCAAAATGTGGAAAAAACGTACACAGCCACCTACAAACCTATCGCTTCCATCGATAATCAGAATATAATTCAGTTTGTCATACCGGCGGCAGGAACTGATTTTCTCGATCTTTCATCTGCATATCTCCGTCTGCAAACGCAAATGGTTAAACAGGATGGAAGTCCCATGAGTGCTTCCGAAACCAAAAATGCCCTCACAAAAAACTGCGGGGTCGTGAATTATCTTCTCCATTCACTCTTTTCCCAATGTACAGTGACTCTCAACGGCATTGCTGTAACAACCGCCGATAACAATTACGCATATAAAGCGATCTTCGAAGCAGCTATCAATTACGGAAGCGATGCCGCAAACACGCATCTCACGAATGCCCTATGGTATTTGGACACACCTGAACATCAAGATGAAATCACTGCCGACAACACAGGTTTCACCACAAGAAAAAAAAATTTCCAGTATGTTCCGACGAACGGTAATCCTACGGAAGTGACAGCCGTGGTCGACCTTATGGGAAAACTTCACATAGATTTCTTCCACCAATCTAAATACCTGATGAACGGTGTTGAAGTACGCATCGATCTAGCTAGATCACGTGACGCTTTTTACATCTGGGGAGACCAGACATCACCTACAGTCAGAATAAAAATTTTAAAGGCTGTTCTCGAAATAAATCACATCATTCCTACTCCTACCACCAGTTTGGCCATAGACAGAGCACTCACTTACGCTCCTGCTCATTATCCGTTCACCAGAAGCGTCATCAAAGCTTATTCTTACGTCGCCGGAACGCAACAGATTTCGATCGATAATGCTTTTCAAGGTCCTTTTCCGAATGTTGTTCTTTTTGCTATGGTATCCACCGCCAGCTTTCTCGGAGACAGTAAGAAAAATCCGTTCGACTTTAGAAGTTTTAACCTATCTTCTTTCCATCTTGTGAAAAATGGAGAACTCGTACCTTCCGAACCTTTACAAATCACCACATGAGGAAACAGCGGATTGATAACACGTGCCTATCAAACTCTATTTTCCGGTACAGGCATTCACCACGCCAATTACGGACACCAGATCACACGGAAAATGTTCGAGAACGGATTCTTTTTTCTGATTTACGACATAACGCCAGACTCTTCAGGAAACGACACGCACACCAGTCTCCAGGAACAAGGCATCATCGGAGCCGAGATGCAGTTTTCTCCTCAGCTGTCGGAAAATATAACATGCCTTTTGTATGCTGAATTTGAATCTGCAGTAGATATACCTAAAGATAGAAGTGTCATCCTCCATCAGTGAGACCGAATTTTCCATAACTATGTGTGCCTGTGTTTCTGACTCACAGTGTTACCGAAACAGCTCCGATGTAAACATTATACTGCTTGTGATAGAAAAACCTACCAAAGTGATAACACGTACTATTAAGTATAGTAGTGTTTCTTCGAAAGTGACAACTTCAAAACCTGTGAACATACAATTGTTTCCCGAACTACTTGACAACAGCCCAGGAAGCATAGAAATGACCAAAGACAGACACATTATTATACATTATTGAAAACATAAGCAGCATGAACTCGTCGCAGATCAGACAGATTCTATCTCGTAATTGTTCCACCAGAAACATTTTCTACGGTGTTTACCCGAGAGATCTTTTACCTCGGACGTTTCCTACCCCGGCCTTGATCATCGCAAACACTGACAAGTCCGACTCCCGGGGTACACACTGGGTAGCCTTCTATTTCGACAAAAACAATGTGGCCGAGTATTTCGATTCATACGGATTTCATCCTTTCTATCAAGAATTCGTAACTTTCCTGAATAGCCATTCCTCGGTCTGGACTTACAACAACATTCCCTTACAGGGGGTATTGGCCACAACATGCGGTCATTACTGTTGCGTGTATGCTTATTACAAAGCACGTCACGTTACAACCAAGGATTTCATCCACACATTTCCACCAGGTATCACTGAAGATGGATATATCCTACACCGTTTTCGTCAGATCTTCAAATGTTTACCACATTCCAAGTGTTCCAGAGGGGAACAAGCGTGTTGTTCTATCCACACGATCCAGGCTCGCGTCATGAAGAAATCTAATTAAAATATGTGCTGCCGTATCTTTCTCTCAGTGCCATCGAGACAGTCCTAGTGAACACACCATGGAACCTACTGCGGCTTCTATAATGGAGAAACACGACAAACTTGTGACACGTATGACCCATAAGGATGATGTTTCCAAACGTAAACCTCGCAAACGTGTGCAACCTATTAAATTAGAAACCGTTACTATCAAGAACGAGACGGCTGACGAGGGAATGGATGTGACTACGGACTGTGATTTCATAAAGAGACGTAGGGAAATTGGTTTTTCCACAGACAAAATCGAGTGTCCTAAACTACATGACGTAGATGCATGTTTAGATCTCTATCTTGCAAACACATATTTTCTGAACAAGGAAAAAAACAAGTACGTAGCCATAGGATTCGAAAAGGAATCCCCTTTCAATTTGGTGTGGGAGTTTTCGCAACAGGGGAGATCACCCGTACGCATCGATTCTAAACAGATTAGAGAACTGTGTGCTTTAAAATCTGACTTACTGAATTACGTCGACACTGGTCGACGATTCAATTATTTGGTTACTGGAAATATCACCGTTAGTGGTGTAAATTTTTTCGGGAAACGTTGCATCTCGATGTATCAACATCATTCACCGGATGCTTTCATTTTCACAGCCTCTGAACTACATTTATTTATGTGTAATCTTTTCAGACCTCTGCAAAAATTAATGAACGAACGTTATCATAAATTACAACCCGAAATGGAGGCTTTTGTATATTGTATAAAAAAGAATATGGTTTCAGAAAAAAAAGAAGTACCCGATGTATTGAACTATTTTTATGTACTTTGGTACAACGAACTGATGATTGAAATATATCTTCAGAACAATCTTGGACACACATTGATATTGTAAATAACTTACGTTATATATCTGATGCTGTAAAGTATCCATTGTAAATCTATTCCATATTGTAAATGAACCATTGTTATTTTTATGTATTGTAATTCAGTCTTTGTTATTTTATGTATTGTAATATAACCCTTCAGGTATTGTAAACCTTCTATATCATCAATTGTAAATAAAACATTTGTGTTATTCTATATCCATACTATCAATTATAAATAAAACATTTGTATATTTTGAACATTTCTTTTATTTATTACAATAAAAAGTGTACATTTTCCAGACATTTTCAACTGCACAGGTTTTTTCACCTTTACCATGTTCTTTACATTTTAAACTTTCTGAACTGTTTTTGACACTGCTTAACTTTGGACATTCAAGTTCTTCGATATTGCATACAGTCATCTTACCCTCACCTTTTTTCCCCACTAATGTTTTCACCCATTCCATTTTCTCCGTACCTTTAACATAAACTTGCTGATTCATAAGCACTAAATACAGAAGATCTTCTAATTTCTCGTACGGTAGCCATCCATCATTCCAATCGAGACCATGTTTGTTGGTACGGAGCCAGTAATTCACTCGGCGATACTTTTCACTCAACAAGTGTAAACCATATGGAGGTTTCACTAAACAGTCAAATGCACTGTCGAAAGGAAATTTTAAAATTCCTACTTCTTTACACACAAATTCTCCTTCGACTCCTCGAAAACCTTGAATGTCCAAAAAACAGGCATCCATTTTGTTCAACAGGTGAACACTGTCAATGTATCATCAATACTGCCCCGACATATCGCACACTTGTCCAATTGAGAGGCACAGAGACCACAGGCTACAAAATGTCGACACGGAAGAATTACCACACTGCAAGAGTTTTCAAAACATATTTTACAGAGTAGCACAGAATCCACACTCTGATTATCTGATGTTTTTTCAGTAGTTTCCACACTGTCGCAATATTTGCAACTTTTCGAATCACTGTGTAACGCTGCAACACTCTGTATGTAACTACAGGCTGGTATTGCCCGGTAATGTTCTAGAATCGGGCAATCTTCGGATGTCCATTCACACACTCCGTACCCACAATGGAAACATATTACCCTATCACTGAATCCTGAATAATAAAAACCTGCAGTGACTAATTCTTCAGCAGTCTGACGTAATCCTATTGGCCACTTTCTGTAAGTCTTGTATCTCGCATTCACCGACATATAATCGGTGGTAAAAGGACCGCCTGCTATCAGACGAGTATGGTAAGTATACACTCTCATATGTCGAACAAAAAAACTCGTCGAATTCACTGATAGGTAATCGATAACATACGGCTCGGTGCGAGTCCAGCAATCGTGGTGAGTAAACACTCTCATACGAGGTAAAAACGAATTAAATCGGATTCTGTAGGTGACAGGGTCCTTGGCATCGGGTATGAAGGTTCAGCCAGAATATTCTAAAAATCAGATACTGTAGGTGAAGGGGTCCTTGGTATCGGCGATAAAGGTTCAGCCAGAATATCCTCAGGATCGTCGGGGAACAGCCGTCTGCGAAAATCGAAACCTTCGGGAGGAACCACAGGGAAACAAGGATGACCTTCTAAGTTAAGTAACAATGGACGATCACAGCCAGAACACCATACGGAATTTCTGTCTGCCAACAAAGAAAGCCACTCTTTCACTCTCTTCTTCAAAGCTTCGCCCAACTCTTCCTTCCTGCGACGTAGTTCGCAGATACACCCGTGACTCGGAAATCCTGTTCTCTCGTCACCTCTTCTTTTCCTCTCTTCTATCTCCTTCAAAGTCTCGCAGCGACGGTGAAGTCTTTTTCCTGAGCCGTTGACCACGTGACATCCACACCAGGGAGATTCAGGTATCGCTACATACATAAACGGGAAATAACTCAGCAACCGATCCAGGGCCGTTCGATCGCTGTCCAGATCGCCGCAAGACCGAACAAGTTCCCAGAACTCTTCGTAGCTGATCTCGTAGAAATTCACACCATTATCAGACAAACGTGTACCGCTTACATCCATCCTCACATGATACTATTATCCTCCATCCTTTCTATTTATACCCTTTTCCCTCCTACGTCACCATTTCCGTTAAACAGACTTCAAACTACAAGGCTACGCCCAAAACATGTTCGGGCATGTTCACACAGAACCGTTACACCACCCAGAAATTGCAAATTCATCCAAACCTACGCCCAAAACATGTTCGGACATGTTCTATTCAGACAGAAAACCGTTACACCCATTTCCAGGAATCTCAGACTCATCAACGGTCTCAAAACGGGAGAATTTCAGACTCATCAACGCCATCTGTTTTCAAACACCGGAAACACGTACTCCAATTTATATATGACGTCACACACCAAAATAGCGTAACAAAAACAAAATGGCGTCACAGGAATTAAAACAATTCATAATAATAATATAATAATATTTAAATTAATAATAATTTAATAATATAATCTGGTCACGTGACTTCCATTTTGTGACGTTACAAACAGTCACGTGACTCCCAGAAATTGCAAATTCATCCAAACCTACGCCCAAAACATGTTCGGACATGTTCTATTCAGACAGAAAACCGTTACACACATTTTCCAGGAATCTCAGACTCATCAACGGTCTCAAACGGGAAACGCCCCCCAAAAATAGCCACCTATCTCATCAACACCGGAAACCCTTATCAAGTCCTCTTTAACAACAGAAAACACTTCCCGCAATCTCAAACTTATCAAACCCTCCAAACCGAAAACGCCCCCCTTAATCAACTCCAGACCGGAAACACTTATCACTCTCCTCATTCACAACAGGAAATCCATATCATTAAGCCCCGCCCACTTTTTCCCAACAGCCAATCAAAACGCTCAAAACACCCACCCTTGCTTGCCCACACTGCTTGGTCATCAATTGATCCTTGATCGATCTTTTCCAATCAATTGATTTATCGGACTCTACGCGGGTGCATAACTACTCATATCAGTTTTCTCCATGGATTTTTGCTCATAAGACTCGAACATGTCACGAAGAGAAGTTATAAAGTTCACAAGTGATTCAAATAAATCATGTACTATTGTTAAATCTATGTTGACACTTTGTAATTTCACGGTGACACTCTGGAATCTCTGCAGTATATCCTTCCAAATAGTGATCATGAAAACTGTCTCCAGCCTGTTTAGTTGATTCAAGAGGGATAAGGCCTCATTTCGAACTAGTGGTTTCTCAAAAGGATCATCACTTACATGAGTAAGGGCTTTCGTTACACAATCCCAGTTTTCATATATACATGTACAAGCCTCCTCTCGGGCTGACCAACGTGTCTGTGATAAGGATTTTAGTGTTTTGCTTCCTGGATACAGGAAAGAAGCAAGTAAGTTCCAGCGTTTTGTTGAACTGAGTAGTATCAATAACCCTTGACGTCGTTTTTCATCAATTTTCTGTCATTTTTAATTATGATTAATGTTTTTTTAAATTCCTTATCAAGGGGTGACGCTATTGTTAATTAATCAAGTGCCACGTGTCGGGGGTGGAGGAGGAGATGAGTCATCGATGACTCATGCACACGTGTGACTTTGAAGTTAATGGTTTTCCATTAGTGCACAAAAGATACTATTATGTATTCCGTTTTTTACCCTAACCTAACCCTATTGTTGTACTTTATATATGTATTTCAGCCGGATATGAGTCACAGATGATTTATACAGATTTGGGAGTTTGGAATTAATGGTTTTTCCATTAATGTACAAAAGACACTATTATGGAGTTCGTTTTCGGACTATTCTAACACTATTGTTGTACTTTATATATGTGTTTCAGCCGGATATGAGTCACGGATGATTTATACAGTCGGGGTACTTGAAGTTAATGGTTTTTCCATTAATGTACAATTCATTTGATGGCATCAGGCAAGGTTTCCAGGCGTCGATGACGTCATGTGGCGACGGTGGTGGATTATATTAGCTATAATTAAGGATTTGGATTTACCCGAATTCAACCGGTGCCGATGCGATCGATTGGAGGTAGAAGATATTATAACACAATATATGGCGTTAGCCTATGTTCGCTTTAAAGGCGAAGAAATTGAACGATGTAGCCTATATGAAAAAGAAGGATACGGGCAGAATGCATGTTATTAATATTAATTGCTCTTTAAAAAGGGAAGAATACGCTTACAGTAGGAACCTGTTATGTGGTTGCATTCACCGTCACCCCAAACCGCGAGCGATCATTGACGCGAGAGGGGAGAAACGACTCTATTGTTATGTCCCCCTTACGAGAGCTGATCGGTAGGCAGGTGACGCCAATTTTTTTTACACGCGTGTATTGATTTTCTTTGAGGTTCCCAATTTTATTTTGTGGAAGTAATTTACGCGTTCTTTTTCTTCCGCCTTTCGTAACATTGCAAAGACTATTTGACCTACAGCGTAAGGAATTTGGCTGAACTAGGAACAATCAGTTCCAGTATCTACAGGTTAAAGTGGATGCGATCCACTATTTGCTCTTATTTCTAGGTTGCGAACCACGGACCCTTTGATTATTGACTTATAAACATCAGGATTCACGTAAAATTGATCAGATGTTTTTACTGTTAGGGCCAATATTTCGCATTTTTTGTGTATTTTTAGTCAGAAAACGCTATTTGAACGATTCAAGCAAGAGTTTGCATGGCAATTTAGACACACAAACTGTGTTTCTTCAACTTTAGCTGAAGTTTAGGTTTATTTTTTACTCTAATATCACAATTTCTTCTATTCAGGCAACATTTTTTATTAAATTTTGGACTCACAAAGACATTTTTTCAACTTTTAACTTGCTATTTTAAAAGTTTATTTCCATTTTTTACTCTAATATCACAATTTCATCTATTCTGGCAGGAGTGTTTATGGCAGTTTAGACTTGCAAAGATAATTTTTTCAACTTCTTTTATTAATTTTTCTATTTATTGCCTTTTGTATCTTATATTTTTTAATTCTTAACTTTGAGTTTTGTTCTTTATTTAAAAAAAATCTCTAATCACTAAGGAAGAAGTACTTTTAAGTAAAACTGTACCCACAAACCTTATTATTACTATTATTATTAGTATTATTATTATTATTGTTGTTTTTGTTTTGATGTAGTTGTTGAATCTTGTTGTTGTTGTTAGAGTTTATTGACTTCCACTATGCTATTTTTGGTTTGCTTCGTAGGAAAGTTTGTTTATTTTAGAGTTTCCTCGGTATTTTCTTACTGCTAGGGTAGGTAAAGTTTCCTAAATATATGAGTAGGGTTCCATATATTCTTGTTCTTGCATGTTTTTCATATGATGTGATCACCACAACTCTCCAAGTGCTTTTACTGCATGTTTCCATTTTATTGAGGCTTAGTGATCCCTAGAACCACTTTATGCATGAGAGAAAGCTTGAAAATTTCGATCTCAGATAACCGTCAACCTTATGTCAGAGTATTTTCGAGTATATTTTAGACTAATTATGCGCCAGTAGAATATCACGGCTTGCTTAATTTTTAAGTATGTTGCGCTGTTATTGTATTTTTATTTGTACTTTTTTTTTGCACTTATAAGAGGCCAAACTTTTACTGTAACTAAAATTATTATGTCTCTAGGCACTGAAACCCCTTTACCAAGAGTACTATAACTGAATGTTTATTAATATTGTTTCTATCTTCCCTTAAATATAACAATTTAACAATATAATGACAAATCACTGGACAAGTCGATGTTAGCAGATGACTACGTGGCTCTTAAGTCCACCTGCCAAACTTTTCTTACCATGCTATTTAGCCTTATAGGTTTTTTATTCTGGCTACGTTTCAAGAACTATTGAATTTTTTGAGTGTTTGATTAAGACCAGGGGTTATCTGTATCTGTTATGCTGTATTATTCGAGGCTTCTATTTTTTATTCTACAATCACTATATGTCCCTGAGAACTAAATTCCACTGACTGAAGCTTAAAGCTTAGGCTCTGCAGCATGTTGAATGGTTATTCACTGGTCAATATGAATTTTACAGAGGCTTGTAGGAGGCATAGGAACACACGCCAGAGCCTTATTAGCGTGCAAGAAGCACTTTCAGGGAGTACTACGAGGAAACGAAGTTGATTTTTTGAGTGCTTTACCAGTTACTCAGTCAATATTTGCTATTTCAAGTAACTACAGGTACCAAAACATTTTACAGCCCAACACTAACTAGACTTCAATTTATACTATATTAGGGGCTAAATGTAGCAAGAACACTGATTGTACATATTTTTGAGAATCCAACTATATCAGGATTTTTTCTATGCAAGTATATTTTTATTGATTACTAACTTTAGCAGACCAATCAGGAAGACTGCAAAATTAACTAAACATAATACTATAGTGTAGGTTATTGCATGAAAAGTAGAAATTATAACAACCACAAGATTTCGCTTTTTGCTTTTGTGACTAATCGTGATGCTGAGAATGAATGGATGGCCAAAAAATCTTAAGGACTGGATGTATTTTACCACTACAGACGCCTATGTAGAAACACTAGAGTACTGTTAGCTTTCAAAATTGAGGTTATACTGTACTGTTTTTTAAATATTTTGTATTTGGCACGCTTAACAAGTTACACTTATATCCATTTCAGGACAAATATTGCTAAAACTCTCAAATTTACTGTGTACAAGTTGTTATTTCTGCTATCAGAGGAATTAACAACCCTATTTTACAAACAAATGGTATTGTTTACACTTTATTTACTTCAATCTGAGACTAATATTTTACAGTAATTGAATCATTCAGCTCTAGTCAATACTTTTCTGCATCAGAAAGTTTGTTATTAATGTAATAAGTATGCTATTTTGTGCTATTCTAAGGCAAACGTTGTTTAATTTATTGGTTATAATGCAAACTTTTGCACAAATTCGATATATTCACTAGCTTCAAACCAAACAATTGTACTTATTTAGCGCATTTCATTTATATTTCTTATAATTAACTTATGTTTCTTATAATTAACAAACTAAACTAATTACTTTGGCATGTTAAAAACCTTATTTTTTACTATTTCCTATTCTATCAGGTTCTATATTGCTGTTTTTATCAATTTATGTAAGACCACACTCTGGTAAATACACATATATTCTCTTTTATACGCACACACGCACGCCACACACACACATTTACACACTTATACGAACATACATCTGACGTTTTTCAATATTTTTTTATGAAGTTTGCATCGACGCTATTCAAACAAGGGCAGGCAATGTAGTATTTATGAGTATTAGTAATCCCAAAGTGCTGTTTTTTGGTGTCCAAGTTCAGATGAGAGTCTGCTATGTGCCTTTTGCAGGGGATTGCATGTGAAGTGTATGCATATTGAGCATTATTGAGTGTGTATGCTTCCAAGTTTTGCTGTAATTTTCCTATAATTCTGCGAGACTGTAGAGAGTTCTCTCTTTTCAAGCAGTTTTCTTTCATTGATTGGATAATTTTTGGGAACTTAGCAGTTTTTTATGTTATGAAGCAGATTGTTGTAGAATATTTTGCATGGTATTTTGTGATATTGAGTGGCTGCTGTAATGGTAGTAAGTATCTTTCCTTCTTGTGTTGATGTTCTTGTGTAGGTTTCCTATTTTCGGTCAAGTTGCAGTACTTAGAATAATCGCTATTGTCTTATTGATCTACGAAGCTCCTTTGAATAATCATTTGCATGGGGCCCTATACTCCACGCTGTACTTTGTTCAGGGAGCTATCTTTTGAAGCCTTAGCATTCTGCTAGTACAGTATTATTAACGTAGAGGTAAATTAGTTCGTGAAAATATGTATTTTTCTGATTAACTATTAACTAGATTTTCAGACTTGTGACCTGGATTTGATAGAAACGAAAGAAACCTTTCAACAGGTTTACCATTTTCATTCACATATCTTAACACAAAAGCTAACTGATCAGTATGCGAAATATCTGGAGTTGAATCAACAATTATGGAGAAATATTTGCTTTGTTTTATTTCATTAATAATGTATTTTTTCACTCTATCAGCAAGCAGTTCAATAACTTCATCACAAATTGTAGAAGACAAGTAGCTTGTATGACCTTTCCCCGGATTTCCATACCGTTCAATGTGTTCTGCAAGAAATGGATCAAACTCGGCAATAAGCTCTAGAGACATCATGTATTGCCCGTTGTGCAGAGAATGGAATTTTTCTTCGTGACCTCGTAAGGTAAGCCCGCGACTTGTCAACTTCTTTACGACAGCAAAAACTCTTCTTAAGACAAGGACCCAGTACGTAAGTTCCATCTGAATATGTGATTGAAAATGGTTCTCCAAGGTCCCAACAGATTTCTGCCTTGTTAAGAGTGCCAACTTGCAGTTTTTGTGTTCTTCAGAATTATCGTGTGATGCTAGAATATTTGAAATGTTTTTTCAGTCTGAAATACTGTGAGTTGCGATGTTTGTCTTGCCCTTGAACAACCTGCATGATGCACAATAAACGACACCAGTGCTGCACGAATATACCAAATAATTCCGCAAAATTCTGGTTAATGGTTTTTCCATTAATGTACAATTCATTTGATGGCATCAGGCAAGGTTTCCAGGCGTCGATGACGTCATGTGGCGACGGTGGTGGATTATATTAGCTATAATTAAGGATTTGGATTTACCCGAATTCAACCGGTGCCGATGCGATCGATTGGAGGTAGAAGATATTATAACACAATATATGGCGTTAGCCTATGTTCGCTTTAAAGGCGAAGAAATTGAACGATGTAGCCTATATGAAAAAGAAGGATACGGGCAGAATGCATGTTATTAATATTAATTGCTCTTTAAAAAGGGAAGAATACGCTTACAGTAGGAACCTGTTATGTGGTTGCATTCACCGTCACCCCAAACCGCGAGCGATCATTGACGCGAGAGGGGAGAAACGACTCTATTGTTATGTCCCCCTTACGAGAGCTGATCGGTAGGCAGGTGACGCCAATTTTTTTTACACGCGTGTATTGATTTTCTTTGAGGTTCCCAATTTTATTTTGTGGAAGTAATTTACGCGTTCTTTTTCTTCCGCCTTTCGTAACATTGCAAAGACTATTTGACCTACAGCGTAAGGAATTTGGCTGAACTAGGAACAATCAGTTCCAGTATCTACAGGTTAAAGTGGATGCGATCCACTATTTGCTCTTATTTCTAGGTTGCGAACCACGGACCCTTTGATTATTGACTTATAAACATCAGGATTCACGTAAAATTGATCAGATGTTTTTACTGTTAGGGCCAATATTTCGCATTTTTTGTGTATTTTTAGTCAGAAAACGCTATTTGAACGATTCAAGCAAGAGTTTGCATGGCAATTTAGACACACAAACTGTGTTTCTTCAACTTTAGCTGAAGTTTAGGTTTATTTTTTACTCTAATATCACAATTTCTTCTATTCAGGCAACATTTTTTATTAAATTTTGGACTCACAAAGACATTTTTTCAACTTTTAACTTGCTATTTTAAAAGTTTATTTCCATTTTTTACTCTAATATCACAATTTCATCTATTCTGGCAGGAGTGTTTATGGCAGTTTAGACTTGCAAAGATAATTTTTTCAACTTCTTTTATTAATTTTTCTATTTATTGCCTTTTGTATCTTATATTTTTTAATTCTTAACTTTGAGTTTTGTTCTTTATTTAAAAAAAATCTCTAATCACTAAGGAAGAAGTACTTTTAAGTAAAACTGTACCCACAAACCTTATTATTACTATTATTATTAGTATTATTATTATTATTGTTGTTTTTGTTTTGATGTAGTTGTTGAATCTTGTTGTTGTTGTTAGAGTTTATTGACTTCCACTATGCTATTTTTGGTTTGCTTCGTAGGAAAGTTTGTTTATTTTAGAGTTTCCTCGGTATTTTCTTACTGCTAGGGTAGGTAAAGTTTCCTAAATATATGAGTAGGGTTCCATATATTCTTGTTCTTGCATGTTTTTCATATGATGTGATCACCACAACTCTCCAAGTGCTTTTACTGCATGTTTCCATTTTATTGAGGCTTAGTGATCCCTAGAACCACTTTATGCATGAGAGAAAGCTTGAAAATTTCGATCTCAGATAACCGTCAACCTTATGTCAGAGTATTTTCGAGTATATTTTAGACTAATTATGCGCCAGTAGAATATCACGGCTTGCTTAATTTTTAAGTATGTTGCGCTGTTATTGTATTTTTATTTGTACTTTTTTTTTGCACTTATAAGAGGCCAAACTTTTACTGTAACTAAAATTATTATGTCTCTAGGCACTGAAACCCCTTTACCAAGAGTACTATAACTGAATGTTTATTAATATTGTTTCTATCTTCCCTTAAATATAACAATTTAACAATATAATGACAAATCACTGGACAAGTCGATGTTAGCAGATGACTACGTGGCTCTTAAGTCCACCTGCCAAACTTTTCTTACCATGCTATTTAGCCTTATAGGTTTTTTATTCTGGCTACGTTTCAAGAACTATTGAATTTTTTGAGTGTTTGATTAAGACCAGGGGTTATCTGTATCTGTTATGCTGTATTATTCGAGGCTTCTATTTTTTATTCTACAATCACTATATGTCCCTGAGAACTAAATTCCACTGACTGAAGCTTAAAGCTTAGGCTCTGCAGCATGTTGAATGGTTATTCACTGGTCAATATGAATTTTACAGAGGCTTGTAGGAGGCATAGGAACACACGCCAGAGCCTTATTAGCGTGCAAGAAGCACTTTCAGGGAGTACTACGAGGAAACGAAGTTGATTTTTTGAGTGCTTTACCAGTTACTCAGTCAATATTTGCTATTTCAAGTAACTACAGGTACCAAAACATTTTACAGCCCAACACTAACTAGACTTCAATTTATACTATATTAGGGGCTAAATGTAGCAAGAACACTGATTGTACATATTTTTGAGAATCCAACTATATCAGGATTTTTTCTATGCAAGTATATTTTTATTGATTACTAACTTTAGCAGACCAATCAGGAAGACTGCAAAATTCACTAAACATAATACTATAGTGTAGGTTATTGCATGAAAAGTAGAAATTATAACAACCACAAGATTTCGCTTTTTGCTTTTGTGACTAATCGTGATGCTGAGAATGAATGGATGGCCAAAAAATCTTAAGGACTGGATGTATTTTACCACTACAGACGCCTATGTAGAAACACTAGAGTACTGTTAGCTTTCAAAATTGAGGTTATACTGTACTGTTTTTTAAATATTTTGTATTTGGCACGCTTAACAAGTTACACTTATATCCATTTCAGGACAAATATTGCTAAAACTCTCAAATTTACTGTGTACAAGTTGTTATTTCTGCTATCAGAGGAATTAACAACCCTATTTTACAAACAAATGGTATTGTTTACACTTTATTTACTTCAATCTGAGACTAATATTTTACAGTAATTGAATCATTCAGCTCTAGTCAATACTTTTCTGCATCAGAAAGTTTGTTATTAATGTAATAAGTATGCTATTTTGTGCTATTCTAAGGCAAACGTTGTTTAATTTATTGGTTATAATGCAAACTTTTGCACAAATTCGATATATTCACTAGCTTCAAACCAAACAATTGTACTTATTTAGCGCATTTCATTTATATTTCTTATAATTAACTTATGTTTCTTATAATTAACAAACTAAACTAATTACTTTGGCATGTTAAAAACCTTATTTTTTACTATTTCCTATTCTATCAGGTTCTATATTGCTGTTTTTATCAATTTATGTAAGACCACACTCTGGTAAATACACATATATTCTCTTTTATACGCACACACGCACGCCACACACACACATTTACACACTTATACGAACATACATCTGACGTTTTTCAATATTTTTTTATGAAGTTTGCATCGACGCTATTCAAACAAGGGCAGGCAATGTAGTATTTATGAGTATTAGTAATCCCAAAGTGCTGTTTTTTGGTGTCCAAGTTCAGATGAGAGTCTGCTATGTGCCTTTTGCAGGGGATTGCATGTGAAGTGTATGCATATTGAGCATTATTGAGTGTGTATGCTTCCAAGTTTTGCTGTAATTTTCCTATAATTCTGCGAGACTGTAGAGAGTTCTCTCTTTTCAAGCAGTTTTCTTTCATTGATTGGATAATTTTTGGGAACTTAGCAGTTTTTTATGTTATGAAGCAGATTGTTGTAGAATATTTTGCATGGTATTTTGTGATATTGAGTGGCTGCTGTAATGGTAGTAAGTATCTTTCCTTCTTGTGTTGATGTTCTTGTGTAGGTTTCCTATTTTCGGTCAAGTTGCAGTACTTAGAATAATCGCTATTGTCTTATTGATCTACGAAGCTCCTTTGAATAATCATTTGCATGGGGCCCTATACTCCACGCTGTACTTTGTTCAGGGAGCTATCTTTTGAAGCCTTAGCATTCTGCTAGTACAGTATTATTAACGTAGAGGTAAATTAGTTCGTGAAAATATGTATTTTTCTGATTAACTATTAACTAGATTTTCAGACTTGTGACCTGGATTTGATAGAAACGAAAGAAACCTTTCAACAGGTTTACCATTTTCATTCACATATCTTAACACAAAAGCTAACTGATCAGTATGCGAAATATCTGGAGTTGAATCAACAATTATGGAGAAATATTTGCTTTGTTTTATTTCATTAATAATGTATTTTTTCACTCTATCAGCAAGCAGTTCAATAACTTCATCACAAATTGTAGAAGACAAGTAGCTTGTATGACCTTTCCCCGGATTTCCATACCGTTCAATGTGTTCTGCAAGAAATGGATCAAACTCGGCAATAAGCTCTAGAGACATCATGTATTGCCCGTTGTGCAGAGAATGGAATTTTTCTTCGTGACCTCGTAAGGTAAGCCCGCGACTTGTCAACTTCTTTACGACAGCAAAAACTCTTCTTAAGACAAGGACCCAGTACGTAAGTTCCATCTGAATATGTGATTGAAAATGGTTCTCCAAGGTCCCAACAGATTTCTGCCTTGTTAAGAGTGCCAACTTGCAGTTTTTGTGTTCTTCAGAATTATCGTGTGATGCTAGAATATTTGAAATGTTTTTTCAGTCTGAAATACTGTGAGTTGCGATGTTTGTCTTGCCCTTGAACAACCTGCATGATGCACAATAAACGACACCAGTGCTGCACGAATATACCAAATAATTCCGCAAAATTCTGGTTAATGGTTTTTCCATTAATGTACAATTCATTTGATGGCATCAGGCAAGGTTTCCAGGCGTCGATGACGTCATGTGGCGACGGTGGTGGATTATATTAGCTATAATTAAGGATTTGGATTTACCCGAATTCAACCGGTGCCGATGCGATCGATTGGAGGTAGAAGATATTATAACACAATATATGGCGTTAGCCTATGTTCGCTTTAAAGGCGAAGAAATTGAACGATGTAGCCTATATGAAAAAGAAGGATACGGGCAGAATGCATGTTATTAATATTAATTGCTCTTTAAAAAGGGAAGAATACGCTTACAGTAGGAACCTGTTATGTGGTTGCATTCACCGTCACCCCAAACCGCGAGCGATCATTGACGCGAGAGGGGAGAAACGACTCTATTGTTATGTCCCCCTTACGAGAGCTGATCGGTAGGCAGGTGACGCCAATTTTTTTTACACGCGTGTATTGATTTTCTTTGAGGTTCCCAATTTTATTTTGTGGAAGTAATTTACGCGTTCTTTTTCTTCCGCCTTTCGTAACATTGCAAAGACTATTTGACCTACAGCGTAAGGAATTTGGCTGAACTAGGAACAATCAGTTCCAGTATCTACAGGTTAAAGTGGATGCGATCCACTATTTGCTCTTATTTCTAGGTTGCGAACCACGGACCCTTTGATTATTGACTTATAAACATCAGGATTCACGTAAAATTGATCAGATGTTTTTACTGTTAGGGCCAATATTTCGCATTTTTTGTGTATTTTTAGTCAGAAAACGCTATTTGAACGATTCAAGCAAGAGTTTGCATGGCAATTTAGACACACAAACTGTGTTTCTTCAACTTTAGCTGAAGTTTAGGTTTATTTTTTACTCTAATATCACAATTTCTTCTATTCAGGCAACATTTTTTATTAAATTTTGGACTCACAAAGACATTTTTTCAACTTTTAACTTGCTATTTTAAAAGTTTATTTCCATTTTTTACTCTAATATCACAATTTCATCTATTCTGGCAGGAGTGTTTATGGCAGTTTAGACTTGCAAAGATAATTTTTTCAACTTCTTTTATTAATTTTTCTATTTATTGCCTTTTGTATCTTATATTTTTTAATTCTTAACTTTGAGTTTTGTTCTTTATTTAAAAAAAATCTCTAATCACTAAGGAAGAAGTACTTTTAAGTAAAACTGTACCCACAAACCTTATTATTACTATTATTATTAGTATTATTATTATTATTGTTGTTTTTGTTTTGATGTAGTTGTTGAATCTTGTTGTTGTTGTTAGAGTTTATTGACTTCCACTATGCTATTTTTGGTTTGCTTCGTAGGAAAGTTTGTTTATTTTAGAGTTTCCTCGGTATTTTCTTACTGCTAGGGTAGGTAAAGTTTCCTAAATATATGAGTAGGGTTCCATATATTCTTGTTCTTGCATGTTTTTCATATGATGTGATCACCACAACTCTCCAAGTGCTTTTACTGCATGTTTCCATTTTATTGAGGCTTAGTGATCCCTAGAACCACTTTATGCATGAGAGAAAGCTTGAAAATTTCGATCTCAGATAACCGTCAACCTTATGTCAGAGTATTTTCGAGTATATTTTAGACTAATTATGCGCCAGTAGAATATCACGGCTTGCTTAATTTTTAAGTATGTTGCGCTGTTATTGTATTTTTATTTGTACTTTTTTTTTGCACTTATAAGAGGCCAAACTTTTACTGTAACTAAAATTATTATGTCTCTAGGCACTGAAACCCCTTTACCAAGAGTACTATAACTGAATGTTTATTAATATTGTTTCTATCTTCCCTTAAATATAACAATTTAACAATATAATGACAAATCACTGGACAAGTCGATGTTAGCAGATGACTACGTGGCTCTTAAGTCCACCTGCCAAACTTTTCTTACCATGCTATTTAGCCTTATAGGTTTTTTATTCTGGCTACGTTTCAAGAACTATTGAATTTTTTGAGTGTTTGATTAAGACCAGGGGTTATCTGTATCTGTTATGCTGTATTATTCGAGGCTTCTATTTTTTATTCTACAATCACTATATGTCCCTGAGAACTAAATTCCACTGACTGAAGCTTAAAGCTTAGGCTCTGCAGCATGTTGAATGGTTATTCACTGGTCAATATGAATTTTACAGAGGCTTGTAGGAGGCATAGGAACACACGCCAGAGCCTTATTAGCGTGCAAGAAGCACTTTCAGGGAGTACTACGAGGAAACGAAGTTGATTTTTTGAGTGCTTTACCAGTTACTCAGTCAATATTTGCTATTTCAAGTAACTACAGGTACCAAAACATTTTACAGCCCAACACTAACTAGACTTCAATTTATACTATATTAGGGGCTAAATGTAGCAAGAACACTGATTGTACATATTTTTGAGAATCCAACTATATCAGGATTTTTTCTATGCAAGTATATTTTTATTGATTACTAACTTTAGCAGACCAATCAGGAAGACTGCAAAATTCACTAAACATAATACTATAGTGTAGGTTATTGCATGAAAAGTAGAAATTATAACAACCACAAGATTTCGCTTTTTGCTTTTGTGACTAATCGTGATGCTGAGAATGAATGGATGGCCAAAAAATCTTAAGGACTGGATGTATTTTACCACTACAGACGCCTATGTAGAAACACTAGAGTACTGTTAGCTTTCAAAATTGAGGTTATACTGTACTGTTTTTTAAATATTTTGTATTTGGCACGCTTAACAAGTTACACTTATATCCATTTCAGGACAAATATTGCTAAAACTCTCAAATTTACTGTGTACAAGTTGTTATTTCTGCTATCAGAGGAATTAACAACCCTATTTTACAAACAAATGGTATTGTTTACACTTTATTTACTTCAATCTGAGACTAATATTTTACAGTAATTGAATCATTCAGCTCTAGTCAATACTTTTCTGCATCAGAAAGTTTGTTATTAATGTAATAAGTATGCTATTTTGTGCTATTCTAAGGCAAACGTTGTTTAATTTATTGGTTATAATGCAAACTTTTGCACAAATTCGATATATTCACTAGCTTCAAACCAAACAATTGTACTTATTTAGCGCATTTCATTTATATTTCTTATAATTAACTTATGTTTCTTATAATTAACAAACTAAACTAATTACTTTGGCATGTTAAAAACCTTATTTTTTACTATTTCCTATTCTATCAGGTTCTATATTGCTGTTTTTATCAATTTATGTAAGACCACACTCTGGTAAATACACATATATTCTCTTTTATACGCACACACGCACGCCACACACACACATTTACACACTTATACGAACATACATCTGACGTTTTTCAATATTTTTTTATGAAGTTTGCATCGACGCTATTCAAACAAGGGCAGGCAATGTAGTATTTATGAGTATTAGTAATCCCAAAGTGCTGTTTTTTGGTGTCCAAGTTCAGATGAGAGTCTGCTATGTGCCTTTTGCAGGGGATTGCATGTGAAGTGTATGCATATTGAGCATTATTGAGTGTGTATGCTTCCAAGTTTTGCTGTAATTTTCCTATAATTCTGCGAGACTGTAGAGAGTTCTCTCTTTTCAAGCAGTTTTCTTTCATTGATTGGATAATTTTTGGGAACTTAGCAGTTTTTTATGTTATGAAGCAGATTGTTGTAGAATATTTTGCATGGTATTTTGTGATATTGAGTGGCTGCTGTAATGGTAGTAAGTATCTTTCCTTCTTGTGTTGATGTTCTTGTGTAGGTTTCCTATTTTCGGTCAAGTTGCAGTACTTAGAATAATCGCTATTGTCTTATTGATCTACGAAGCTCCTTTGAATAATCATTTGCATGGGGCCCTATACTCCACGCTGTACTTTGTTCAGGGAGCTATCTTTTGAAGCCTTAGCATTCTGCTAGTACAGTATTATTAACGTAGAGGTAAATTAGTTCGTGAAAATATGTATTTTTCTGATTAACTATTAACTAGATTTTCAGACTTGTGACCTGGATTTGATAGAAACGAAAGAAACCTTTCAACAGGTTTACCATTTTCATTCACATATCTTAACACAAAAGCTAACTGATCAGTATGCGAAATATCTGGAGTTGAATCAACAATTATGGAGAAATATTTGCTTTGTTTTATTTCATTAATAATGTATTTTTTCACTCTATCAGCAAGCAGTTCAATAACTTCATCACAAATTGTAGAAGACAAGTAGCTTGTATGACCTTTCCCCGGATTTCCATACCGTTCAATGTGTTCTGCAAGAAATGGATCAAACTCGGCAATAAGCTCTAGAGACATCATGTATTGCCCGTTGTGCAGAGAATGGAATTTTTCTTCGTGACCTCGTAAGGTAAGCCCGCGACTTGTCAACTTCTTTACGACAGCAAAAACTCTTCTTAAGACAAGGACCCAGTACGTAAGTTCCATCTGAATATGTGATTGAAAATGGTTCTCCAAGGTCCCAACAGATTTCTGCCTTGTTAAGAGTGCCAACTTGCAGTTTTTGTGTTCTTCAGAATTATCGTGTGATGCTAGAATATTTGAAATGTTTTTTCAGTCTGAAATACTGTGAGTTGCGATGTTTGTCTTGCCCTTGAACAACCTGCATGATGCACAATAAACGACACCAGTGCTGCACGAATATACCAAATAATTCCGCAAAATTCTGCCATTTACAAGTTTGCGAAAAAAAACACTATTATTTAAAAATCTTGTCTTACCTCCTATGAGTCTTTGCGATTTAGAAAAGTCGTTTTCAGCATTCAGATTAATTCTACGTCTTAGAAGAATGTCAATTGTAGACTCATCCACACACCACTCGGCAGGATCGTCACTAATGAAATTTGCACTCTCACTGTCACAACCAGGAACTCCTACGAACTGAGGGGACACTACCTCAGGTGCACTTTCCTCGACTAAACCCACAATATTTTCGACATTTTGCGTTTCACAGAGTTCACTCGATGTAGCCGTTTCCACTTCAATTTTTGATCTGCTTTCGGAAATCACTTGTCCTTTCGCCTAAAAAACGTGTCCACTGTACCAAGCTTTTTCTGTAAGGGTGCTTCTCTTTCACGCTTTTCATTTGCAAGTTTACAATAAGCCGCCCCACTTAACTTTGTTTGCTTCATGCTGCCTGCTGCATAAAAAAAAACACCCACCAAATCGCAAACGCAACAAACTGAATGCACCAGCCAGAGAATACAGTAAGACAAAAACTAGTTGCGGTCCACGCGAGAGCTGCACTCACTCACTCACTTATCAGCAGTGTTTATGTGTTTATTTTTTTCTTTTAAGACTGGCATTGTTACAGATGCAGTTTCAAACAATCAGTCTTCTTTCCTGCCTGGCCATTAACAAAGGCTTAGTGGAAGATTGAGGGGCGAGGGGTATGTATTTACAAAAACAAACCAACAAAGGCTGTCAAAACAAAAAAGAAAATATTGAAAATTTTAAAAGTGGTCAAACAACAAGTGCTGGAACATTCGGTATGGACTGACCCATAAGCATTCTGGACAAAAACACTGGTCTTAGTACAATTTCTGTGAACTAAAAGTGGATGAACACCATAGAAATGCTTCTCCCACTTATTCAACATTTCTAACAATATTATGTGTACTCATTAGAGAACTGCATTTTACCATTTTCGCTCGAAAATACTCGATTAAATCTCCCACACTCAAGCATGATACGCTCGATCATACCATACTCGCAGTGGTATGGTTGACAACATCCCATATTTCATTTTCACAGCCTTATAATCAACACTGTCAAACTAAAACTTATACAAGGAAGGAAACCACTCTATGCAATTACAATTCTAAATAATAATTCCATATATTATTAAGTAAAGCTCAAATACAAAATATATGAAAGTATGCAATATCTACAGGCCAAAATGTAAAATGGATACACATGCTGACAGAACTGCCTAAGCAATTACAAATATCGTATCACAGTGTAACAAGTATGTGTACATCATTGTTCACTTCCTGAAAAAGATAATCATATTCTGCAAAATAATAAAATGCAGTTGAGTCATTCCATGCCAAATCAACACAGATATGTGCAATTTCCAACCTCACCATCTCCGATTTTCATGAAATTTGGGGAGTTGAAACTATGCATGGAACTTAGTAACTATGAAGAAAATTTTTAGTCTCGTGCATCTTGTAATTGTTAAATTATTCAAGGTCAATGTTAGCAGAAATTGCCCTTTTCGAGCCCACTTAGCTATACTAAATGTGCTGTAACTCCGCCACTATTTCGCCTAGAAAGCTCAAATAAAGCTTATTGTACAGGGAATTGAGTATGCTTTCCAGTGATATATAACAAGCCCACCTTTCGATAAAAATATAATTTTGTCACGTGACCTTGACTTTTGACCTTGAATATCTCAAAACATGTCATCACCAAAAATCGTGAAAAAAATATATTTCGTCCCTCATGCCATACTCTAAAACATATCAAAAAAATCATTCTGGGACTGCAATGGGATCAGAAGATACAAAATAATATGTTTAACTATGTGACTGATAAAAGCCTCATTACATGAACTATGACGAGTCAAAAGTCCTTTAACACCCTCTACAAAATGTAAAGGAGTTATCCTGGTCATGAATGAAAGAAATATGTTAGACACAGGGAGATCTCTAGCTGTGTGTGTCAAGCGCAGGTCCGGTATATTGTTGACCGCCATATTGAATTCAACGCAAACATTTCAAAGGAAAGGTGATGATGTGATATATCAAATCAGGCTAGAATTTCACGAGAAATGAAGCAGCGAAGGTTTTTCCAACTTATTTTTAGGCAGCAAAACGTTATACACATATCTTTCACTTACGATATATGCACATTATAGTGTTGTCAATATTCCTGTGAGCACACTCGTTGACGTCTCTCACACTCGCATAGAACATTTGGCAATGTAGCAGGTGCAACGTCATCGCAAGCAGCAATGCCTTCTCTCAGATGGTCAATATCAGGGACTTTTAGTGCATGCACATTCTCTTCAAATGTTTCTGAAGGTAAAAGTCCTCCAAAGATGTTAGATCTGGGGAATGTGCAGGCCTTTCAATAGATCCCCATCTGCCCATCAATCTACCTAGAAATTTACCATGAAGAATGTTCACATAGTGTGGTCACACACTGTCCTGTTTCAAAACTCTGGAAAAGTGCCATACCCCGTAAGCAAGGATGAAAAACCTGTACACTTAACACATCCAAGAATCCCTCACCATTTAAGGTTCCGTTGTTGAATATGGACCAACCATTCCCGTTCTCCATACACTATTCCACATCATTAGCTTACCAACAACAACCATTCGGCTGGGATCTGTCTACTGTAGATTATCAAATCACATGTATTGCATATTCTTTTTATTAACTTCACCGTGAACATAAGAATTCCAAAGGAAGTGTCATGTAATTGTTTGAGATACTTTTCCCAATATTCTCCACTATTCAAGTATTTGGTGAATGTTGCTGATTAAAATCATATGCAATGGTGCATATATTTCTTTCTGTCCCAAGATGTCAGCGTGATCTCGAGGAGTTCCTAACACGTTAGGAGCATTCTTAATAGTTTGTTTTGATTACAAGCATGCAGTAATAATTTTTTGCTGGTTAAATATACTTTGGATAAACCTTCGCCGCTTCATTTCTCTTGGAATTCTCACCTGATTTGGTATTTCACATCACCCACTTTCCTTTGAAATGTTTGCGTTGAATTCAATATGGCGGTCAACAATATGCCGGACCTGCGCTTGACACACACAGCTAGAGATCTCCCTGTGCCTAACATATTTCTTTCATTCATGACCAGGATAACTCCTTTACATTTTATAGAGGGTATTAAAGGACTTTTGACTCGTCACAGTTCATGTAATAAGGCTTTTATCAGTCACATAGTTAAACATATTATTTTGTATCTTCCGATCCCATTGCAGTCCCAGAATGATTTTTTTGATATGTTTTAGAGTATGGCATGAGGGACCAAATATATTTTTTTCACGATTTTTGGTGATGATATGTTTTGAGATATTCAAGGTCAAAAGACAAGGTCACGTGACAAAATTATATTTTTATCGAAAGGTGGGCTTGTTATATATCACTGGAAAGCATGTTCAATTCCCTGTACAATAAGCTTTATTTAAGCTTTCTAGGCGAAATAGTGGCGGAGTTACAGCACATTTAGTATAGCTAAGCGGGCTCGAAAAGGGCAATTTCTGCCAACTTTGACCTTGAATAATTTAACAATTACAAGACGCACGAGACTAAAAATTTTCATAGTTACTAAGTTCCATGCATAGTTTCAACTCCCCAAATTTCATGAAAATCGGAGATGGTCAGGTTGGAGGCTGTGTTGATTTCGAATGGAATTACTTGTTATAATATTCAATTGAACATCATTTTAATGTGACAATAATCGCAGAAACATAAAATGTCAGCCTAGGAGTTTCAGCCCATAATCATCTATTTCATTTTGACATATCTCGAGAAGATATACAAAACTGCATTTTAACATGGATTTTCAATTTCACTTCATCTTTTACTTCACGATACATATTTGAGATCCGAATACTGTAGACAAATGACGGGAATATGTATGCTTAGAGTTGTAAAAAAGCCGGCTTTTTTAATGGACTTTTTTTTTCAATACTTTTTTTTTTGCTTTTTACCAATTACAGCTAACCTATTTCACTTGAAGTTACTGTTATAAGTTTACTTATTTGTAGTGACATATTTTACAACTAGCCAAAATAAATTTACATGATGTAGCGGCCAAGAGACAGATATTGGCCATTCCCAGTGGACACATACTGCATAATGGTTCAGGTACAATTTTAACCCTACCTTACCTAGGGGTGTGGGTGGGGAGCTTGCAGGCCCACCACCTCTATTTTTTAGATTTTTCAACTGTTTGAAAATAAAATTGCATTGTTTCCTATGGTATTATCAGTATTTATTTATTACTTTTGTTCATAAAAACAAATGTAATGTAATCAGGAGGCAAAATGCACTTGGTGCACATATTAGGCGACATCTTTGAATATGTCTCATTCGAGACACTTATGCCAGTGACAGTATACAATTGGTTGGTAATGATGGTAATTATTATATTTAATAAACAACTGCACTTCTGCAAACTAAAAAGCATTAATAAAAAATATTATGGATTTTGTGAGTTTTAGTGAATGATAAAATATATGTGAGACACTCAGGCAATTAATGGTTATTATTTTTTATTTATGATATGGTAATTTTTGTAATTATTATAATTAATAAATATCTATGTATACATACAGGGTGATTCCCTTGCTAGAGGCCCCAAATTTTTGTCTATAATACTGTCATTTACTTAAAGTTTGTATTGAAAATTTGTATGCACTTACCTTGAACAATGTAAAACAAGATCTGCTCATATCCGATGCTGAAAATGGTCCCCTTCACTCCTTTACATCCTGTTTTGTCTCTTCAGACATTTTCCGGCCTCCTGAATGCTGTGTGACAAGACTTCCCGTTTTGTCTAACTATCTTACCAATTTCTGGATACAAAACTTTGAAGGTACACGTCTCACACAAAATTCAGTCTGAAATTCCTTTAACATACTTTAAATGAACCAGTTTGCCAGCATTTACGAACGAGGAACACACGCTCTTCGATTGTGTACATTGTAATCCCTATACATTCGAGCCAACACTACTGAGATGCGTTGTCGCGGAACAAAACAAATGAAGGTCACTGGAAGAGTCCAAACCTATTGAAAGGGGTTAGATCCTGTTTTACATTGTTGAAGGTATGTGCATACAAAATTTCAAGACAAAGTTTAAGTAAATGGCAGTTTTATAGACAAAAGTTTGGGGCCTCTAGCAAGGGAATCACCTGATACAATGAGCAAAGGAAGGAGTGATTCAATAATGAAATCTTTTCTTGAATTTTAGTGATAAAGCTAAAAGTGTGGTCATGTGAGCTGCCACACCCAGGTATGTTTTTCGTGTGGTACAGGTAAGCTAAGGTTAAAACTAAGCATGTAGTACTGATGAGCACATCTGACCATGAAATTGACTTAAAACATGTTTACATGTTTGTGTCTCCATTTAAATGTTGATGTCATAAAATATGAAATAAATGTTTATATCAAAATATTCAATGTTTCGGTACAATTAAAAATCTTTACTGTTCACAACACATATGCAGCATACGTATTACGTGAATTTGTGTATATATCCTGTTTAACAGATCTTTGAGATTGAAGCGACACATGGCTCTTGGAAACCAAACCTTAGAAGAAAATGCAACCTTTCGAACCGAAGCAACATAAGCTGCAAGTGTCGCTCATCACTTGGCCTTTACCATTTTCTCAGGGAACTTTCAGACTGAAGCAATGAGTGACATGTGTCACTTGGAAGCAGAACCTAAGTAATCCATTCAACCTTTTGAACTGAAGCACGACAACGAGCTAAACATGTCACTTGCATGTTGCTCGGACTATACTGTTTTCTCAATGGCATCCATCGTGGCACTTCAGTCTGTTGTTCTTGCAGAAGTCTGTGTCGTTTGTCATCTGCGACTTCAGTCTGAAAGCTACTTCATTGGCATGCACCATGTAGTCTCGGTTTTGTTTGTGCATGCTTGGTGAATGCTTGCTTACAGACTGAAGGGGCTCATGTCGCTTTCTTTCCTTCCTTCTTTCTTTCTTTCTTTCTTTCTTTCCTTCTTTCTTTCTTTCTTTCCTTCTTTCTGTGTTGCTTCAATCTGAATGTTCTTTACACTTAACAAAATTGTTAGCTACTTCATCAAGGTGGGCCTCCCCAATGGCACAGTGGTAGCGCCATCGTCTTGTAATCAAGGGGTCCTGGGTTCGATACCCAATGGAGGCACATAGTGATTCGGATTTCACTTTAAACTGTAGGTCCAGTCCCGATTAGCCTTACTGTGCACAAAGTGGACTTAAAAACATGAATTCAAACCAAAAACTCAAACTACTTCATCAGATATTAAGATATATTTCAGCCTGTAAATCACAGAGAAAAAATTGCAAGTACTGTTGATGGGAAAAGGCCAGCTTTTTCATAGAAGGTTCCTTTTATAATCATGAATGACCCTCTGGAGTGGAATAAAGTAATGTTGTTGCCTTGTAATAAGAAGGCAAACTGTAGGTCCAGTTCAGATTTCTTTAATAGATTTTTTCGTCATTTGCACCCAGTCTTATTTGCTTCTACTTAAGTTTTAGTGCCAGTATTTTTAAACCTCCGGGCTGCAAAAGGTCTGTTGCACCCAGGGGTAGAAGACTAATTTTTTAAATCTAATATTATATTTGACAGCAAGTCTATATATAATTGAACTATGATTATGCCATACTTGATATATTAATATTAATTAAGGTTGCATATTAATTTCCATATAAACTTTAAAGATCAGAAATGTATTTATGAGTGAAATTGTTGGGATCAGGCCATCGACTTGTAAGAAATTAATTTACTGGGCTGTGGTCTCGGAATGGTTAAGAATCACTTCAACAAGCAGCCAAAATACATCACGAGTTGCTCCGTGACCAGGTTTAGTGGCCATTTAACCAAATTATTCATGATGTACTGGAGAGCCAGAATACAAATGTATATTTTACTGAACACAATATTTAATATAAAGAGATTTGATACTAGATTTTCAAAAGGTAGATCAGAATTTTCTTTTTTGCTTCATGTACGTGTTCAGTTGTTCCAAACACTTTGATTAAATACATAATTCACAGAAAATAATGTAAAATAAAATAAAGTTCCCATTCAAAAAAATGAAATTTTTAAATGTATTTCTTATGAGGGGTCAAAATAACCCCTCTTCGCTGTTCTAGGGTTATAAAATCCTCTGCCATTCTCGTGTTAAAATTAAACCAATGTCTGTGAAAATATTATTATCTTCTGCTATATTAACATTCTTGTTTCTGTTCTTCAAACTCTCATTACTTAAAAGAAAGTGAACATTTTAGTACCTACATCTTTATGAGGGGACTGTACTACCGAAAATCAACCCTGTATGACCGACTTTCCATTACAGTCTCGTCAAGCCCCACTCCTTGTAACAAAACAGCTGTCTCTAGATTGTAAACATTCTTCTCACAGAACCAGAAATCCTGTTAATTAATGGATCTGCAACCCGAGACAAAGGCAGTGGTGGTCTTCCAATGACCTCTTGATCTTTCTTCAGATTCGAGATGGGCTGCAGCCAACATAAATTTTGCACGGTGCAGATGGTTGAATATTGGAGACAGACTTATCTTACTCATCGTCCCAGACGTAAGGAAGAGGGAAGATTTAAAGGACACCCTTGTTTCTGTGAGACCAACCAGCTGTTCAACGTAAACAAACCTGAACCTGATACCTATGTCCATAAAGTTTCCGGCTGCAGATGGCAAGGCGGGATCTCTAATATAATCAGCGACAGTGTGACTAGTTCGAGAACTTAACTTTGACCTCCCTTCAGGATCCAGATTCCATATGTCTTCACCCTCGTGACTTTAAGGCACCCAGCAGAGACAGAGACTAATCGAAATGTCCAGAGTTAAAGTGCTCACAAGAAATTTAAGGCAGTGTGGTTCATATTGAATCAAATATTTTAAATCACTTCCCACGGCCAGTATTTTGGTCATAAAGACCTGAGCTTTACAGACAACCTTTACATGGGCGGAACTACAGTGAAGTGACCAATGGGAGAGGAGGACAATCCACACTTGGTCAAATGATACCAGCAGACTTAAAGGTAGTGAGAACAGTTCTCGCCATTCCTTACTACTAGTAATACAGGGGTTCACAATGGTCTTTTTTTTGCCTAATAGGACATTTCTCACCTTTCCTTACAGAGGTTCGCAACTGTCTTTTTCGGCATAGTAAGACATTGCTAGCCAATCTTTACTGCTAGTGAGAAAACAATACAGAATGATATTCAGAAATCTTTGTCTAATTAACTACAGTTTTCAATAATCTTTGACTAGTGTTCGTCAGGCTAGTTCTTCGTTAATTTTTTTAAAAGTTGTAAACAGTTTACAACACATAGCATGTGCTCTTTATAGTGAGGAAGTTTAATCACAGTGTGATTACTTATACAGAGGTTGTTCTGTCTATGTTTGGCCAATTTCGTTCCTCCCCCCCCTCCTGGGCAGATTGGACTCACCCGAACTGGCACGTGGCGTCCTGCAGTGTTGTGCAGTGACTGTCTGGGAACAAAGTTGTTTATCCGCACGGACGAAAATAACACACAAAACAGGACCATTGTTGTGAGTGTTGTGTAAAATCTTTTTCCAAGTATGTGGGTTTCCGCTCTGTGACCAACATGCCGCCCAAACTAAGCCGGTTGTGGGAAGGCTATGTTGCGGCTCTTTATGACGCCCAGTTTAGTGTTTCTGTCATTAGAAAACAGTGCAAGAAGAATGGTTGCAACATCAGTTTAAGTGGAATAAAAAATGTTATTAAAAAGTATAAGAGCAACGAAGCTCCACCATTTGGATCACCAACGAAGTTGCCTAGGAAGCGGGCCAAGGCCAAGGCCACCCCTACCATGCAGAGGAAACTGCGCAAAATGGCAATGCAAGAAAATCCGCCAACACAAAGGTGTATGGCTAATCGTCTTGATGTGTCTTTGGGGACTGTGAGCCGGACCTTACACCATCAACTCAAGCTGGAAAAAGTCATGAAAGCTCGCTGCCATCTTCTCACGGATGCCCACCAAAAGGAACGAAAGTGTAACTCCCGGAAGCTGTACGAACGGCATCTGACAAAACAAAGGTGGAAGCACATCGTAACACTAGATGAAGCATGGATTTACATTTCCGACTGCGGTAAACTGAGAGCCATCATGTACCGAGAGAAAGGCGCAAAGAACTTCAGAAGGTGGGTCCGTGTATGTAAAGAATCCTTCCCAAAAGGGTTCATGGTCGTTACTGACTACTGTTACCGAGGTAAACTGAAGATTCGTAGGGTGGCGAAGAACTGCAAAATAAACTCGCAGTATTATCAGGAGCAGATCATGCGGCCGATCTATGAGCATGAGATTCCAACAATGTACGGAAATGATGCCAATCTGGTGCGCATTCACATGGACAAGGCCTCATCACATACTTCACGATTGTCCCTCGCATTCTACAGGGAGATGGAGGAGGCAAGTGGTATACAGGTGATACCTTTCAATGAGGTACCTGTTAAATCTACAGATGCAAGTCCTATGGATTATTGTGGATTTGGCTTGCTGAAGCGGGCTTTGGTAAAACGGCGTGTGACAATTGTGGAAGGACTTTGGAAAGCTGTGCAAAGTGAATGGGACAAGATTCCCCTCCCAGTTCTTCAGAGAAGCCTATTACAGTGGAAATTACGCTGTCGGGCTATTGTTAGGAACCAAGGGACACACATCGAGCACTTACGGACCTGGCACCATGGATTCGTCTAAATTTTTGGGTAAGTCAAAATTGGCCAAATGTAGACGGAACAACCTCTGTAATTCAGGACTGAACTTCATTCTGTGTATGACACTCCCATTAGCGAGCAACGATCATCATTTGTTTTCAACCAGTGCTGGCTGGAGTCTGCGCACTGTTATATTCAATGGTTCTGCAACATTTGCTATGATGTGCACATAAGTAAGATGTAAACATATCGTTTTGTCCAACACATAAAGAAAAGTGTCTTGATTTCTTGACTTATAGTAGTTAGGAATTTACGGCTGCCTTGTGTCGCAAGACCAAACGTAATAGAATGTAATTGTCTATGACCTGGACCACCTAGCCCAAACTCCCACACTTGCATGGTTCTGCTGTTTATGCATTTCAGGTATTTTTATTTTAATATTGAACAATCATGCCAAAACACATAAACGATTCGAAACCCACTGTTCCTGTTATACCTGGATAGAAATGTTTGTCTGAGACAAGAGACCAGTAATTTATCTACACTCATCTATGTCAGAAGGGGAGGGGGAGTCAAACTCATCTGTCGACCTCCCTCCTGTTAACTGGCATCATTCATTTCAAGTTACAGAAAAGCATAAGACTTCTCACTTTTATGTTTACAACAGAAATAATGTTCAGTTAGTATTTGAACAAAATAACCAAAGTAAAACCTGCATTAGATGAAAAGAAAATAGCTTAAAATACAGTAACCAGGTTATGTTTTCATGTTCAACCATTTAGTTCAAAAAATTGATGGTTCCATTGTTATCAAAATTCCAAATATGAAATTGTTATGTGAGATGCCGCACAACATAAGCATTGTGACTAAAATTTCCTCCTAACTTTTTAAGTCTTCTCATTGAAATTGAACAAGGTTAGCAAAAGTTAATACCAAAATAGATAACTATTCATTTCAGTACAACACTCACTCACTCACTCACTCACTCACTCACTCTCTCTCTCTCTCACACTCCCTCCCTCACTCATAGTACTAAATATTACAAGAAATCATAATTTCCCTTCCCACTTACAGACTTAGGACTGACGGATAGTATTTGCCTGTTTTGTAAACTTCCAAAGTCCAATTGTAATGGTTAAAATAATATTACTTCTCAACATTATAGTGCCCTGGATGTTTGGCTTGTGACAACCAAGACTTTTTCAAACATTTGTTCTTGGGAATGCACTACGATATTCAAATTGGAACTGTTTAGAATTTCATTGGGACATTCAAGTGAATGTTGTGTAGTCTGCTTTTGCTGTTGTCTAGGTATCTGCCAGAGTTTCAGGACAGTTTAAGACTATTTTCTATTGCAGACATCTCGACAACAGTGAAAAGAAAACTGCAGAGATTGATTTGAATATTCTAAGAGTTCTAAGTGGAAGTCATTTTTCTGAATTTGGGAAATCAAGGCAGATCTTTTTCAAAATGAGGGAAAATTGATGTGACGTTTTTAATGAGCAATGTTTTGTAGTAATTCAAGGTAATTTTTTGTTCATTGTGGTTTAATTTCTGGCAGACTTAACATAGGAGAAGATGCAAACATTTATGTTGAATATGCAAGATGGTTTAATCTATTTGTTGCCTAACTTGATCGCTCTATGCCTTAAAAGAGACAATGCATGATGAGAGAATTGTTCATATTGGCAAATATAATTGTCAATAAATACAAACAAGTGCATGATGTTCCTATTGAGTTTTATTCAGGCAAGTAACATCTGGTGTGGTTAAAAATTATGATTTCATTTTCATAAAAAAGACAAAAATGTACCTTTCAAGTGCATTAATTGCATGACAATAAAATATTGCTGAAGATAATAAAGAAATGAATAAAATATAGTTATAACTGTATCTTTAGTCAAAATGAAAATAAATGTCTGATGAAAGGAGCGTGTGTTCTCCTGAAACGTCACAAAGAAAAAACTGTTTTCTTATGCTTGTAATAACCGTAAACTACAGGAAAATAAAGAATAAAATATATTTTAAAACTAATTTGAAACATTATAAGCCATGTAAATTGTAGAAAAACACCATTAATGAGATATAAACTGTTACCAGTTACTTAGTATGAAATTTTTGTTTATTAAAAATCTAGAGAAAATTATTCTCTCTCTTGTTGCAATGGCTATGAGGCTATGATATGAGAGATCCAAGATTTGAATCCCAGCCTAGGCATGAATTTCTGTGTGAGTATTCCTTCATCAGTTTAATCATATCATCACTCATCCTCATCATAGCATTAGCCAAAAGTGGTAGAACAGCAATGCTAAATAACAAAAATCAAATCATATCTCTAGTTACCATTTCTTTTCTTGTGATCATTTTAGACAAAAGGAAAAAGAAAAAAAATCCTGAAAACCTGAAATTGGAAGAATATAATTAAATTGAAGCTGTAAGAAATTAATTTAGTATGGTCACAAGTAACATTACAAGAAAGTAGCTTATACTTGCATATTACACAGTGCCTTTTATGGTGGAGACATCTGTGGAGCAGCAGCTGGCACGTCGGTAAGTGTAAAATTGAGGCAATTTCAGAAGACACCTCAACCATAGAATGCACTGTATTACAGAATTGCAATCATATTAAAATCTGTTTATAATTATTCATTTACCTTCTTCTTGGAGGCAGTTGAAGTATTCAATGAGCTGTCTGCTTGCTTGTGAAATGCTTATTCTAAAATATTTGATCACATTACACTTACCAAAACTTTCAAGAAACTAGGATGTGGCGTACGTACGTAGATTTATCTGCAAGAAAAACAGATTTGTAATATACAGAATGAGGTAAAAGATGGTAACATATCTAGTTCAAGGAAATAGAGAGTGCAACACTGCCAACCTCTAGATGACCTCCCAGTGTGCTACTGTGTCTTGCATGTGAACCTCTCCCAGCACCCATTGGGGAACTTGTGTACCCCAGAAATGTGTACTAATGAAATAAGTGTTATACTGGATCATAATAATGTTAAGTTTTAAATCTAAAATTCATAATTTTATCCATATATCTACCTTGAATTTTGCCCTCCCTTTGGCTTCGACTGCCGGACAGCATATGCTCAAGTCTGCCTGGGTTCAGTCTCAACTCACCATCGTGAGGAAACAGGAGAGCTACAATTGAGTAGTGTATCCTGGTCATAAGAATCTCCTACAACAGCTGAGGGGCCGGCTGGCCCCTGTGGCGGAGTGGTTAGCACATCATGCAATGATGCCAGGAGTCCTGGGTTCGAATCCTGGCCTGGGCATAGATATTTGTGAGTGTCCATTCAACAATTTCATTATATCATCACTCATCCTCATCTTCGTAAATTAGCCAAAAGTGGCACAAAAGGCGAAGTAAAATAAAGCAAATCACAAACAGCTGAGGGTTCAACGTGCTGACCCCACGTCACCCCATTACCTGTAGAAGATCTCCACACCTCCTGGTAGGATTGTGGGAGGGAGACTGGCAGTCGGGTGATAGGCCAATGCCCTTCCAGGGCCGTAGAGCCACGGGTTATGTCATGTTGTTGATGTTGGATTTATCTTCCTCTGACAAGAAAGCCAGCAAAGTTGTCAAGATATTAACATCTCCATCACTTTTCAATAAACTGTTCATGGAATGTGCAACATTCTGAAAAGAAAACAATCAACGTTATTTTCTAAAATAATATTTGTTTGTGAATCTATTGGTTACTTAAATTTTTGACTATATATAGGAGAATTAAAAAATGCACTAATTCAAATCTAATTACTGAAGAAATATGAGCCTATAATTATATATTATTGTCTTGGTTAACATTAATGTTAGTTTTTAAATGTAAATCTCCTAATTTTATCATTATACTAACCTTGAGTTTATCTTTTTCTGGCAACCCAGCCAGCAAGGTTGCCACGATGTTACTGGGTAGCTCCTCAAGAAACATTTTGAAATGTTGAATGTTCTGAAAGGAAAATAATAAACATTCAGGATAATTTTCTAAAATAATATTCGTTTGTATGTATCACTTTAGTAATTCTTTTCCATACATCTAGGAGAGTTAAAAATGTACTATTTCAAATTCCAATTGCTAAATAATTGAAGTGTTTATAGATTATTACCCAAATTGTAATAATATTAGATTTTGAATTTAATTCTCAAAAATGTTATCCTTATACTGACCTTGGGTTGGTCTATCTCTGACAAGTAAGCCAGGAATGATGCCAAGATATTAATTACTCTCCTTCACTTTTGAATAAACTGTTCATGGAATGTCCAACATTCTGAAAAGAAAATAATAATCATTCAGCATAATTTTCTAAAATAATATTTTTGTTTTTATCTATCAGTTTAATAATTTTTTTCCACGAATCTAGGAGAGTTAAGAATAAACAATTTGAAATTTAAATTACTAAACAATTGAAGTGTTTATAGATTATTACCCTGGATTGTAATATTATTAGGTTTTGAATTTAATTCTCAAAAATATTATCCTTATACTGACCTTGGATTTTCTTTCTCTGACAAGTAAGCCAGGAATGATGCCAAGATATTAATTACTCTCCATCACTTTTCCATAAACTGTTCATGGAATGTGTAACATTCTGAAAAAAAAATAATAATCATTCAGCAGCATAATTTTCTAAAATAATATTTGTTTGTGTCTAATAGGCTTTTTAATATATATAGGAGGGTTAGAAAATGCACTGTTTCAAATCTAATTACTAAAGATATGAGTGTTTATAATTACAAATCATTATCCTGCATTATAATAATGTTAAGTTTTAAATATAAAATTCAAAATTTTAACCTTATGCCTACCTTGGATATGGTCCTCTTCCATGGCCTCCAACTGCCAGACAGCATATGCTCAAGTCCACCTGGGTTCAGTCTCAACTCACCATCGTGAGGAGACTGGGGAGCTACAAGTGTGTAGCGTAACCCGGTCGTAAAAATTTCCTGGTAGGATTGTGGGAGGGAGACTGGCAGTTGGGATATAGGCCAAGTCTTTAGAGCCACAGGTTGTGTCAGGTTGCTGATGTTGCATTTCTCTTTTTCTGACAAGAAAGCCTGCAGGGTTGCCAAGATATGACTCTCCATCACTTTTCAAGAAACTTTTCATGGAATGTAGAACATTCTGAAAAGAAAACAATGAACAAAATATTATTGGTTTGTGAATCTATTAGTTATGTAAATTTTTTAATATATCTAGGAGAATAAAATAAATGCACTATTTCCGATCTAATTACTGAAGAAATAAGTACTTCTATGCAATTATAAATTATTGTCTTGGTTAATATTAATGTTAGTTTTTAAATCTAAATCTCCTAATTTTATGGTTATACTGACCACGGTTTATCTCTTTCTCGCAATCCAGCCAGCAAGGTTGCCAAGATGTTACTGGGTAGCTCCTCGAGAAACATTTTGAAATGTTCAACGTTCTGAAAGGAAAATAAAAGACATTCAGGATAATTTTCTAAAATTATATTTGTGTTTTTATGTATTACTTTAGTAATTGTTTCCATACATCTAGGAGATTTAAAAATTTACTATTACAAATTTAAATTACATATAATTGAAGTGTTTATAAATTATTACCCTGATTGTAATAATATTAGGTTTTAAATTTAATTCTTAAAAATGTTATCCTTATACTGACCATGGGTTGGTCTTTCTCTGACACGTAAGCCTGGAAGGATGCCAAGATATTAATTACTCTCCATCACTTTTCAATAAACTGTTCATGGAATGTGCAACATTCTGAAAAGAAAATAATAATCATTCAACATAATATTCTAAAATAATATTTTTGTTTTTATCTATCAGTTTAGTATTTTTTTTCCATGCATCTAGGAGAGTTAAAAATAAACTATTTGAAATTTAAATTACTAAATAATTAAAGTCTTTATAAATTATTACCCTGGATTGTAATAATATTAGGTTTTGAATTTAATTCTCAAAAATATTGTCCTTATACTGACCTTGGTTGATCTTTCTCTGACAAGTAAACCAGCAAGGTTACCAAGATATTAATCTCCATCACTTATCAATAAACTGTTCATGGAATGTGCAACATTCTGAAAAGAAAATAATAATCATTCAGCATTTTTCTAAAATAATATTTGTTTGTTTCTAATAAGCTTTTTAATATATATATGGGGGGGGTTACCATTTATCAATAGTTCACCTACTTTTTTTTTACATCAAACCGGGTCTAATAACCCACTTTCTATTAACAGCAATATAGACAAAATCCCATTCCATCCATATTTCTCTATAAAAGAATGCACTATTTCAAATCTAATTACTAAAGATATGAGTGTTTATAATTACAAATTATTATCCTGCATCGCAATAATGTTAAGTTTTAATCTAAAATTCAAAATTTTATCCTTATACCTACCTTGGATTTTGTCCTCCCCCATGGCCTCCAATTGCCAGACAACATATGCACAAGTCCACCTGGGTTTCTCAACTCACCATCGTGAGGAGACTGGGGAGCTACTACAAGTGAGTAGCGTAACCCCGTCGTAAAAATCTCCTACAATGTCCGAGGGTTTGACCTGCTGACTCCACGTCACCTCATTACCTGTAGAAGATCTCCACACCTCTTGGTAGGGTTGTGGGAGGGAGACTGGTAGTCGGGAGATAGGCCAAGGCCCTTCCAGGGCTGTAGAGCCATGGGATATGCCATGCTACTGATCTTGCATTTATCATTTTCTGACAAGGAAGCCAGCAAGGATGCCAAGATGTTGCACTCTGTCACTTTTCAAGAAACTGTTCATGCAGTGTACAACATTCTGAAAAGAAAGTAATGATGTTTCAACAAATTTTTCAAAAATAATATTTGCATGTTTCTAAGCTTTCTTAGCTTAGTAAATTTAACTTAGTAGTGAAATTCCAAGGTAAGATTAAGTTCTTCGCCAACTTGGCACCATGCCATGGAGCTTAATATACGTATAGGGGGATGTGGGGATAAGGTCCTACAGGATTACCCCTGGGTACCAATTTTTCCAAGGATGGGTGAGTCACAGAGATGCTAATGTGGGACAATGCCTGGAAAAATTCTGACCTTATATCACCCACCCTGGGAATCAAACATTGATCTGCTTCATGCCAGCCAGATTTCCTACTTACCAGACAACCGAGGCTCCACTAAAAAAATAAATCTCTATAATAAGAAAAAAAAATGATGTATTAATCAAAAAATCTACTAAGAATACATTAAATAAAATGTTGATGCTAGATTATATAAGATTAAAGTAAAACGTAATACTCATCTTGCAGAAAAACATCCCTTCCTTGCTGGCTTCTATGTATGTCATGGCCTTTATGTATTCCTGTGCTGTTACCATTCAAGGGAAAACCAAGTTTAGCCATCCAGCTCCTGTAAGTTTATCCTCATTAGATCTGGAAAGAGGAAATGTGTATTATTGTAAAGACTGCCAATAAAGGTACTTACACTGAAGAAATGCATAACAACTCAAGAGCTTTGTGGTAAATAACACCAAACTACAAGCAATTTAAAGATTTTGTACAAGAATTCACATAGTAATGAGTCAGATCTTCCATAATAGTTAATGGTCTTAGATTTGTTGCAAGCATTTTGAATTTTGATAATCAAAATTTTGTTGATAACGAAGCTCTTGTATAGAAGAAGTGGAAGAATGAATAATTCAAAGTGAGTTAAAAGAAAGCCACTTATGAGACCTTGTCTCTTGAAGAGTTGTTGCTCTATTAGTTGATGTTTAACACTATAGCCTAGATTCATTCATATGTTGACCTTTGTGGTGGAGTATTTATCAAATTGTGATATGATGCTAGGGGTCCCACCCAGGTTTGATTCCCATCCTGGACATGGGTGTTTTTGTGAGTGTCCGTTCATCAATTTCATCATATTAACACTCATCTTTATTGTCCCGATTAGCCAGAAGTGGCAGAACAGTGGTGCTAAATAACAAAAATTCAAAATATAATATCACTCATTCATAATTTTCCATCAAATTGTTTCAATTCTGTTTGCTGGACCTATCTATCTGCCTGTCACTATTTCATTTGAAGAAAATGTAAAATTTGTGGCAGGAGAGGATTACTCAAATATTTCTTTTCATATTTTGAATTATTTTTTAAGTGTTATGGCCTCATAATATAGCAATTTACATAACATCATTATGATAACAATAGTCATAAATTTCATGAAATTTTCATTATGTTACATTAATATATTTTTAAGGTATAAAATTTATATTTACTATTTCTATAATTTCTATTTTGCTCATATTCTAATTTTACTCTACAGATAAATTCTCTTCGTTAAAAATAATCAGTTTATAGTTTATAAAAGATTGAATCTGATTGTACCTTTTTTTCACATACGTGTATCTTTATTTACACAACTATCTTTATTATGATTTTTTGGAAAAAGATATTTGAAGAACTCTTCAAGACAAATTCATGCTGTTTAAATATAATTATCAGATGTATCCTATATTGTAAGCAACTTGTTCAATACTGCAAAGTTAGACATTTTTCCAAATCAATCATAAAATGGAAACAATTGGAATTGTGGTAGTTTAATAAACAAGATTAGAGTTAAAATTTCGTGAATATATTCTGACTGAAATGGCAAACAGTCAGCTCATGAGTACTGCATCTTCTTCACCTGCAATAAATATAAAATTTGAAACTTGAGAAAGTTACAGTTCAATATTCCACATAACTTTATAATTTTACAGTTATATTGTGAACATTTCACTCTATTGCTTCAAGGTGTAAGAAGAAAACTGAGCCAATACCTTTGACGATGTATCTGTATCAGAAAGTATCGGGTGCAATTTATTTTCCAATACCAGCTGATACTTTTCTGCTATTTTAAGCTTTCATGGGGGTCCGCAAGAATATCTCCTGAAAATTACGACGAGTATAAGTATCCAAGAAAATATTAAAAATTCGAACTTTTTAAAATAATTTGCACCAGTTTTGTGTGCAGTATTGGTTCAATGTGGTATCGGCTCAGCCCTAAACAAAACAGTTGAAATACTTAATAAAATGTCCTTGTAAGAATGTTAACACATTCCTCTGCTCAGTTCAAACTGTAAGTGGATCATGTTAAATCCTTGCTACATTAACATACTACTCATAATTATGTAGAGTTTTTCTTGTATGTACGCATTGCTTGCATGATAGAATTATTTTCCTGTAGTTTACGGTTATTACAAAACTGTTTTCTTATGCTTGTAATAACCGTAAACTACAGGAAAATAATTATGTAGAGTTTCGCTCATTGTAATTTGTTTTGTAGATTCTTACGGAATTATAATTTCTTGAAATGACGACCAACATTTCATCGAGTTCATGCTAAGATAGTTTATTGTTTCTTTTCTTTTTGCATTATAGGAAAGACACTTTCCACTCTTTTTTGTTTATCAGTTTGTTCTATTCATCAGATTATTTCCCCCCCTTTTCTTTACTTTATCTCCAAGACATTTACTTGGTTCTAAAGAGTCAAAATTATTTTCCTGATGAGTTTCTAGTACTATAAGTGCTATAACAGGCCTTGTCAGACTGCCATATTTGTGGAACCACACACTTGCATGCATATGTGAACTGCAGAGTGAGAGGAAGTACTGGAGCATTGTAACAAAGGCAGAGAGGAGAGAGTGAGTGAGGAAGTCCATGCAGTGGGAAACCTCTTGTCATCTGATTCTGGAGTAACATTGCACATGGCGTTGTGATCATGGATCATTGAATCAGGAGGGGTTTTGTGAAAAGGAGGGTGCCTCTTTCCACAGTATTTTTTTACTTCTTGCTGCAAGCACTCTTCTCTCTCCTTCCTACCTTCTGTGTTACTTACTGGTCTTTAGGTGCAGTTTGCAGGCAGGAGACTCATACTGCAAAAACTGTTCACTAGTCTTCACATTCAGTTTGAAATAGAGTCTTGAATTGGTGAACAGCATGCATTCGCCATAAAAACATTTTATGCAAACAACGATAGCTACGTTGCCACCCAATGCAAATTCTGCAAGAAATTCAGGATTCATCAAAACAGTAATGTGTCGTCAGTTCGTGCCATAAAAATCTCTCCAAAGATCTTCCAGTGAACAAAACCCTTACTTTCAACAAGATAGGCTACACATGACACTGCAGAATCACAATGAACATTTTGCGCCCACTTTTCCCTGGGCATCTCATTTCCAGATATGGCAAAATCAAATGGCCAGCAAGATCATCCAATTTATCAGTGTGTGATTTTACCTGCGGGGCTATCTTAAGAGTGCAGTGTATTGTACACCAACACCTCGCACAAGTCAAGAACTGAAGCTGCAGATCCAGGAAGAGATTTCTAGAATCCCAGTTGATTTGTTACGTAGGACATGAATAGTGTTCGTGATTGGCTTGCTGAGTGTGCATAGTGCAAAGGAGGGCATCTTAAGGATATGACATTTAAGTAATATTTTCAGTAAAATGATGTGTTATGTTTTGTTTCTGCAATTGCTAAAGTGTGAACGTCCTAATAAATGTAACTATAATAATATCAAATATTTTTAATTTTGTCTTCACACTTATAAATCAACCGAATCACTGAAGGACCCTGTACTTAAGCCTGTGGTGGAACCTTTAACATGTTACATGTTATTTATGAGCACATATTTATACTGTGCAAGTTTGCCTTTCCCATCTAGACTCTTCACACATGAGTAATTTGCCATGCAATCAACTGAATATTTTAGCACATAATAAATGTACAACTATGAAACATGTTACAAAAGACACCATATACATTGAGAAAGAAAAAAAAGTCCAGATGTTATCAGAACAATGCAGAATGTTTGGCAGTGTGTGGCATGCTACATTATGTAGGCAGCATCTCATGTTGAGCCTATTAACAACTAAATTTCACTCAGTGTTGAGGCAGTGTAATTATGTAAGTGGTTTTGTGAGCTCTCAGAAAATGGCCATATGTGAAATGTCTTAAATCAGTGATTGAAGTGGAAATTGTGAGATTGGGGGAGGGGGGATGCTTGCTTGAACCTCAGGCTAACTGGGGGGATGTTCCTTTGTTTAACATGGAGACAATGGGTCATCTGGGGGATGCGTCGCATCAATTTTCCTAGCTGCGGGAGATACCACCCACTCCCTGCTTCAAATAGTGCCTTAAAATGAAAAATGTTAAACATTGCACCACAAGCAATTCAGGAACTATAATCAAATATTCGGTATGAAATTGCTGTGACAGTGAGAATATTTTACAGCTCACTTTTCAAACACGTGCATTACACTGTACATTTGATTCGGACTGGAGAGAGTAGTGATGAGTAATTCCCAGCACTTCGTGTAATGTGGGCATGCGTTGTTTTTAGATATTTTCATTTCCTGGAGTCTTGTAGCAGGAGAATCACCCTGTACTACAGATTGATTGACTTAAAATATGTGGATGCTTTAACGTGTATGGCCATTTTTCACCCTTCTAAGTATATGAGGAAAATTCTCCTTATCTAAAACCCTTACCTTAATGTTAAAAAAGAGGGTTTAAAGAGCCCCTTGAGAAAGGCTAAGAGTACATGTTGTAAAGGGATCTATCTGCATGGGATAAACAACACAAATAGAGGAAGGAATATCTAAAAACTTAATCAAAGACAATGCCAAGGGCCCGCTACTCTCAAAAAGCTAAAGACATTGGCTAAATCACTGTCATCATCTCCCAACATGGATGATAATAAATCATTGAATAGGTTAAAACTCTGTCTGAGGAAAGCAAAATCGTCACCTAAAAAACACCATTGACTACACAATACATTGGAGGGTCCAGTCCTTGCAGCAAATGGCCATGAGTGAAACTACTGTGTCCAATTCAAAGATGAGTCAAGATGATCTCTTCTTGTACTACAGAGCTGTAGTTACGAAAACAATCTCCTGAGACAATGATATTTTTAACAGTATATTGGTTATTTTTCTTATTTCTAAATAATATTGGAAGTGAATTTTGGGAAAAGGTTAGTTACATGTAGTGAACATGGTAACATAGAGAATATTCCACTACTGCTTGTGTAGTACCACCATTAATGATAGACTTTTTCTTTAGTTCAATGTCTTATAATTGATGTGTCCAATACATACTTATTATGTTTGCCACTTCTTGGCCTCAGATTCTAAGAATGTCTGTTTTACGATCTTTACTTTAAAATCATTTAGCTTGGATTTACACATTGAAGATATGTTCATAGATTCATTGAGTTAATTCTTGTGTATTCCTAGTTACATATTCATACACAAGGGGCAGAAGAATCAGTGCTTCTAAGTTACAGACCTCAAGGTACCAGACTGGAAATGTGGGCCTTTTAACGTGGGTCAAACTTGAAGCCAAAATTTCGAAACCCAGGGGTGGTATCATGGCTGCAAGCATGCCTCATATTTCGATTTCTAACAACTATTTTGAAAATTGTGAGTCATTGCACCCCACAAGATTGCCTTTTTTAAAATTTACTATGATGGATATAACTATATATTCCTCTCCATAAGTGAGTACAAATCTTTTCTTCATAAAAGTGAAAACAATAATACACATACTGCGCACCTTCCTTTCCTGACGAAACAAGTGTAACTGTATGGTTCTCATTCTAATTGTGCAAGTGAATGTTCATTCTGTGACACAAGTGTAATACATATAATAACGATTGCCATAATATTCAAACTGAATCGAGAGAAAACTTTTATTATTCAGTACAAAATAAAGAATATCTGTTTACAGAAATTCCCAAATCCTTATCTCTTCATGGCTATTTTAGTGTATTTTTCTTTCTTTTTGGAATGAACTTATATTTCTAGAAGGACAAAGTAAATGGATTATTATATAAATTATTTGCTATGATTTGCCGAATCTTGAAATATTTTAACGAATGTTCTATTTCATTACAAAGAAGATCTTGTACATTCATTAAAGACAAAATCAAATTTATGCATCAATCTTTGAATAATATATTAAATATTCCATGCATGGAAACTCCGATATTTTACTGCTACAGAATATACAGTGTTATTACTAATTTCAGTGTTATTGTAATAAAGTTTTGAGATTTGAATTACGTTTGCTCGCTTTCGTGCTTCTTCCCCACATGCGCTAAAACATAATGTGGAACGAGGTTCACAATAGTTATGAGGGAGATCACTTGTACAATTATTTCTATTTGTATTTTCGTATTTTCTGTCATTTTGCTATCATTTTAGCTAATCACGACAATGAGAAATTAGATAAAATCCATGAAGTGATACTTGCAAAGAAATACGCAGGAGAAGATCAGGTCTTCAAGCTGAAATTGTTTATTTGTCGACTTACAGAATCCACTCTTCAATACGTAATTTCACACACACACTATTTCTTTGTTATTTTTCTATATTACTTTCTCCTAAAATTAGACTTACTTCCACATTCATTTCCAGCATTCTAAACTCCCTGTCTCAGCCTGCTGTGTAACTTGTAAAAATCATGATACACTAGAAAATGATTTTTCTAAATACTATCTCTGTATTATTTATTGATTTGGTTTATTTTGCATCGCATTTCTTCCACTTTTGGCAAATTGCGAAGATTAGAATGAGTGATGTGATGAAACTGCTAGAGAGACACTCTCAAATAATACCCATGCCCAGTCTGGGATTCAAACCCAGGACCCCTAGCATCATGGCACGCAGTGCCAACTACTCCATCCCAGAGGTCTGCAATATACTGTCTGAATAATTTGAATCTTACACATTCGAGTTTACTACTTTTTAAAAATATCATGTGTAAATGCTCTGAAGCTCTGATAGCACTGTAATGAGCAGTGGATGCAAGTACAACAAATTAAAAAAAGTACGTGTAATATAGGGCAATATAAAACAGGTTGGCAACAATGGTATATTTTGCAGGTTCAAATCAGAATGTGCATCTCTGCCATATTGCCACCCCCTGGACCTATGCACTAACAAAGATGTGCGGCTTCAAACAAAAGCGCAACGTTTCCAGTCTAGTTCTAGTACCTTGAGGTCTGTGTTATAAGTTTCTAGGTGTAGATGGTCTATTTATAATCTCCAAGTGCATTGTGGCACCAGTTAGATTACGTTAATTTCTTTGAGCTTGAGATTTTCCTTGTAATCAAATGTTTGGTGTGTGATACATAATGTGGGACAGAAACCAGAAATCATGGAAATATATTAATATATGCAAAAAACATGTTAACATATGTAAACATATAAGTATATAAGATAGAAGATTATGGAATGCCAGGTGTTTCATAAAATTGAGGGGTTACAAAAATTTATTGCAAGAAAATTATTGAATTTATGTTAATGAAAGCAGTCCAGAACAAACGAGGAATACAAACAGTTTGTGCATGTATCTTTTGTTAAACTGAGAGTTCACATTCCTGCATCTAGATGACACTCACATCACTCATAGTGTTTTGTTCAGTGTTTTTTGTTGCCAAGATCACTGGACCTTACACCGTGTGACTTCCTTTTCTGGGGTTTCGTCAAAGATAGGGTAGTCCTGCCAATGATGCATGATATCGAAGACCTAAGGGAACATACCATCGCAGTGATACGAGGGTCACTATTAATATTTTGAGCCTTGGCAACACTGATTCAAGTTAGGCGCGATTTGACGTTTGCACGGAATCGTCTGGCATTATTGGCCTTAACGTACTTCAAATGTTTTGTCAATAGCTTCATTTGTGTTGTTTATGTTGCCTTGGAGATTGCACGACAACAATAAAATGGAATTAACTCGTGAACATTTTCGTGCGATGATTTTTTACGATTTTCGACGTGGATTATCAAGACAAGAGTGCATCGATCAACTTAATTCCACATTTGGCGATGAAGCCCCATCCTTTGCCACTGTGAAACGCTGGTATAACGAATTTAATCGTGGCCGCCATTCGCTCACCGACGAGATTCGCAAAGGTCGTCCAAAAATAGTTGTTGTTCAAGAAAACATTGATGCTGTGCAAAACCTAATACTGCAAGATCGTCATGTGACATACTGTGAGATTGAGGCAACCATAGGCATTAGTTCCACCAGCATATATAAAATATTACATGATCATTTAGCTGTGAGAAAGGTATGTTCTAGTTGGTAAAAAAGTAAAGTTCTCCCCTGTGCTTAGCACCACGCCATGAAGGTGTATAGGGGGTGTAGGGGTAACGCCCCACACTTTCTTGATCCGGTCATGAGTGGGGGTGATGTGATCGGCATCACGCCCCTGACCGCCTTTACCCCCCCAGGGTTTCCCCCAGGTACCCATGTTATTCGACGCTGGGTCACACAATTTGACAAAAACTCAAAAAGGCGCTCGCGTCAATTGGTGCAAACAAATGCTTAATAAATACAATCGTGGTGCTTCAAAAGATGTATATAAGATTGTAACAGGCGACGAATCATGTATATATGCATATGAGCTGGAACCTAAACAGCAGTCGACTGTATGGGTGTTTCAAGATGAACCCAATCCAACAAAAGTTGTTCGCACTTGAAGCACATCGAAACAAATGGTCGCCTGTTTTTTCGGGAAAACTGGTCATGTGGAAACTGTGCCTTTAGAGGAACGTAGAACGGTCAACTCTGAATGGTACACAACAATTTGTTTGCCAGAGGTCTTCAGTCAAATACGGAAAACAAACAAACGCCGTCGGATCATTCTTCATCAAGACAATGCCAGCTGTCACACATCTCGTCTAACAACCGACTTTATGAACAGTCAAAAAATCGAATTGATGGGTCATCCACCGTACAGTCCTGATTTGGCACCCAATGACTTCTTCTTGTTCCCGAATGTCAAGAATAAATTGCGTGGACAAAGATTTTCGTCGGCCGAAGATGCCGTTGATGCGATCAAAACCCATATTATGGAGGTGTCTCAAGAAGATTGGAAAAACTGCTTTGACAAATGGTTCGAACAAATGCAAAAGTGTATTGACCATAAAGGAGAATACTTCGAAAAACAATAAAGCAGTTTTCAATGCCAAATTCCTGTGTTTTCATTGTTAGGCTCAAAATATAAATAGTGACCTCGTAGACACTATCGATGTCATGTCATTTATGGTGCATACATTTGTAGGTATTAAAATAAAAAAAAAACTGTTTGCATTCCTCGTTCATTCTTGGCTGGTCTAATTATCATAAGTTCAATACTTTTCTTGCAATAATTATTTATAACCCTCAACTATTTCTGAGATACCCATTGTAAGATAACATACCTCATAAAGAGGTATTTTTTTATTACTTTAAGCTCCAATAAACTAAAGTATATTTCTTTCTATTTCCAGCAATAAGTGTGTGGTTTTAATTTCACGGAAATTGCTCCCAAGAACAGTCTTCTACCAAAAGCAAATATTAAAAATATTTATGCATCTCAATGTGGAAATGATATCTGGAAGATTGGAAACCATCAAACTTATTACCAAGTAATATATGGGACTCTAGAATGGAAGAAACACTGAAAAAATATGAGTATGATTGAAAAAGGTAAGAACTTAATACTTACCATGGCCCCATTTGATCCACAAAATACTTACACTCATCATCAGTGTCTCGTCTTGAAACTATGAAGCAACAATTACTTGAAAATCCTTTTCTTAGTAGCAGTTTGTTTCCCTCCATTTGTCATTGTTACTAACAGCATTGTTAACAACTATCAGATTTCAAAAAAAGAACAGCATGAGAATATTTCTTGTAAAAAAAAATAATTAACAGCTGAGCAAGTAACAATAGGAAAATAAATATAGATAACTATTTCTATTATACATTGCATTTTTGCCTCTCTTGTGAATGAGAAACTGATGTAAATAAATTATGAATCAAACATCCATGCTGTTCTCAAAGACATGAATTTGAATAGAGAAATGACAAGAGACATAAAAACAGAATAGCAAACAATTCCTTAGAAGATGGATAAGTCAATAATTACTTTTTTAAGTACAGGGTGAGTCAAAAGTCCGTCACCACCCTTTTAATTTGAAAACCACTTGATGGAGGGCGATGAAATTTCGGATATGGGTAATTGGGGTTGGGCACACCAGATGGGGCTAGTGTATATCATGGCGGCCATCTTGAAAGCTGCTATCTTGGAATTACATCGAGATTTTCAAATGGGAAAGGTGTCATGTAGCATATCATTTTACATGTGCGTTTTCTCACAAATGAGAATATGCAGTAATTTCTCCCCTAACTTTATTTGGTGAGGATATTTTCACAGTTGAAGTTCACATTTGGCATCATACAAGATGTGCTCTATGTGTTGCCCGTTCTGTGCTACACACAACGTAAGATGTTTCAGACAGTCCTCATGGACATGCAATAACACTGCAGGGTCGACAGAGTCACATGTTTGTTGGATCCGGTGTTGGAGATGTTGGAGATCAGTGTTTTTCTCTGGATAAACTATGGCTTTAAGATGACCCCAAAGGTAAAAGTGAAGGGGCGTAAGGTCCGGAGAATGGGGTGACCACTCAGTGGGTCCTCTTTGACCAATCCAGTGACTCGGGAGCTGTTCATCGAACCACTGCCTGACACATAGTGTGTATTGCGGAGGCAACCCATTCTGCTGTAATTCACCATCTGGGTTCATCAGTGAGGGGAACACATCTTCCTGGAGAATATTCAGATACCTCTCCCCATTCAGGTTGCCATGGATGAAGACAGGTCCCACAATTCGGGTGTTCGATATCCCACACCACATCATTACCTTTGCCGCACCGAATTCCTTATGAGGATCTGTCCACGCTGGGTTGGCATCTGACCAATAACAATGATTCTGCTTATTTACCTCACAGTTGAAAGTCCAGTCTGCAAACTGGGTCATCCTCAGTTAAGAACTGCTGCATTTGAATATTGTAGGGATGCCACTTGTTAGTATACAACACACGGAGTATGGATCTCTGACTGACTCCTGACACTTGCTTTTGAGCAAGGATGCCACGATTTCGGTTACTGTTTCTTCATCGGTAGCTGTTCTCAGCCATCCACTACATTCTCTGTCGTACACGAATCCAGTCTCCTTAATTTTTCTGATTCTTAAGCATCTCCAGTTTCTTCTGCCCTAGGAAGTCAAGATAGGAAATCTTCTACTTCCACTTTCTTTGTAAACACTATTGTGTATGTATACTGAGACAATAGAAGAGCCCAACGCTGAAATCTGGAACATGCTAATGTTGGTGTTGTGGCTGATTCACCAAAAATATACTTTACAGGCAAGGAATGGGTAAAAACTTTGTAATGTTTCCCATATAAGTACTTGTGAAACTTTTTTATTCCTTTATGCAACGCTAGAGCTTCCCCCTCAAAGTGACTATATTTTCTTCCTGCCTCCGTTAATGTTGCTGAACAGCAGGCAACTGTCCATCAACATGGTTGCACAATTGAGCTTCTACTCCCACTGGACTTCCATGAACAATCAACACTATATCTTTATCTGGATCAAAATGATGTAACATCTCAGCTTTTCTCAGTGTGTTCTTTGAATTTTCAAACTCTTTCTTATGTGCATCTTACCACTTCTACCGTATGCCTTTTTTTCATTAACTTCTACAAATTTGGAATCTGACAGTAGAAAATTCTTACATCAAGTGCCAGCAACATATTTGTTAAAAATGATAAAAAAAAATAACATACAATCAGCACAATATGAAACACTTTAGGAGTTCTTCCAAGGTTTCTATTCCATCTCAGAATCATCATCATGGCTGGTCGAGAGGTGACAGAAAGGAACTCCAAAAAGCTAAAGTTTTTTTTGTTGTGCTGTTTGTGTGTTTTTATTGTTTTTAACAAGTTTGGAATCATTGAGGATAGATTTGGAATGCACCTATGATAAAACGATATCATGTGTATGTAGGCTTTCAACTCCTTTACATTTGTAGGCTATGGACAACCTAAAATTGACTCTATTTTTCTGCAATGGCTCAATTCCACTATTAGAAATTCTATAACCGATGTAATTTACTTCCTTCCTGAAGAATTGGCATTTCTTTTTATTAACTTTAATATTGTAATATGCCAGTTTCTCCAATACCTTTCGAGTATTATTCAAGCAATCTAGATTCCTTTTTCCTATAATTATGACATCATCTAGATAGTACAGGGTGTCCGGCTTAGACCTTTAACATTACAAAAGAGCATAATTTTGCGGAGAAACCCAATTTTATTACCAAAATTTACATTTTGGTAGAAAAACTCATGCATTTTTTTGTCCCAGCACCAGCACTTCACACAACCTCAATATGAGCCAACCTGTGGCATGGCAGATGTCGAACCGATATTCCAATTCCGTCCAGGAATTCACTAGCATTTGAGGGGACACATTGTGCATCGCCTGACGAATCCCGTTACGCAGATCTTCCAAGTTCTCGACAGGCATACTGTAGACTTGGTCCTTGATGAACCTTGATGAATGTAGGGGGGAAAGATCCGGCGAGCGCGGAGACCAAGTAAGTGGTTTAGATACTCTTTCTATCCATCTTCTGGGAAAATGCTCATCGAGAAATTCTCGGACAATGATAGCAAATATTGCCGGGGCTCCGTCTTGTTGGAAAATTGTTTCTGGAGGCATTTGAGGCACACCGTAATGCTGAAGCATGTCTAAGTAATTTGTTCCTCTCACTGTTTCTTCAGCAAAGAAGAATGGGCCTATTATCTTCTCTTTCATTAACCCATTCCACACATTAACTTTTGGCGAGTCTTTCATAATTTCACGAAACTCATGAGGATTGTCACTTCTCCAAATACGGCAATTTTGCTTGTTCACTTTGCCACATGTGTGGAATGCAGCTTCATCAGAAAAGCACACCATGTCGAGAAAAGCATTCTTGTTGTCAATTTTGGTTAACATTTTGCCCGAAGACGTCTGTCTTTTAGGTTTATCATCAGGATAATTTCGTTGATCTAACTGGATCTTGTACGCCCGGAGACGTAACCTTTTGTGCACAACGTCATGGATAGTAGACCGAGCAATGTTGAGCTATAAACTTGCACGTCTTATTGATTTTCTTGGACTTCTTGTGAATGCAGTGCGAATCACTTCAATGCTTTCCTCTGATACCTTCCGCTTCGCATACTTCACGCCCACTGACAAAACACTTCCAGTTTCTCTTAGTTGTTAATCCCACTTAGCAATACTCACATAGGAAGGAACATTGTCGTGACGTTGAAGATTGAATTCACGCCGAAAAGCACGTTGAACAAGCTTCACAGATTTCTTTACTGTTGGTGAAAGAACGCAGAACACTTTCTGCTGAACCGTCCACTCCGCCATCTTGGAATTTATGCGTTACACGCGCATGCGCGTCACGTCAACTCAAACTACTGGTGATTCTCGCAAATGGCCACAGTTTCCAGTCCCATACAAACAATAAGTATCATTTGAAGTTGAATGTAACTAAAGTTATACTGTTTTGTAATGTTAAATGTCTAAGCCGGACACCCTGTATTTACTAAAACTTGATCCATTATTCATTGAAAATTTTGAGGACTACAACTCCATCACACAGGCAATCTATTATAAGCATACAATCCCCATCTAGTATTTACTAATAGTAATTTCTTGAATTCTTCCAAGGGTAATTGTAGATATGCCTTGCAGAAATCCAAAACTACTGTACATAAATTCACTGCCATTGAATTGCACAAATCTTCAATCTTTGGCAAAGGATAAGTTTCCTTTTCTAACACCTTTTTGTTTGTTACTTTAAAATCCGAACACAGTTGCAATTCTCCATTACTTTTCTTAAACCACTATTAATGGAGCTACCTACTCTGAATAGCTCACAGGTGTTAAAATCCATTGCTTGACCAAAGCATCTAATTCTGCTTTTACTAATCCATTAAATTGTAAGAATAGTCATAAATTTGTGGAAAGATTGGTACCAAATCTTCTTTTATTGGAATATTAGCTTTGAAATATTTAATTAGCTCAATATTGTTACCCGAAAATATGCTACTGAAATCTTGCGTTAGCCTTCGTACTTGTAGATGTTTCCATTTGGATTCATTATTTATGGAATGCATTCCCTCTCGATTGTACATAATGTTTGCAAATCATCCTTTCCAATGGGCCCACAAAATATCATTCCAATTTCTTCCTAGAATTGGCTGTTTTGATGTGTTGTTAGTCATGTACAAGGGCAAGTTGAAATTGTGATCATTGTACCTCACATATACTTTAATTTGTCCTAAAACTGACAATAACCTACCATCTGCATTTTTTAATGTAATGGAGAATCTTGTAAACCTCATGCTTGGAAAATGTGAATAGTGAAATGCATGATTTCATACTGAACCTCCTGCTCCAATGGCATCCTCAAATCCTACTGGAATTGCAGTACATCTACAGATACCCAACCATTCTTCAATTCTTCGCTGTGATTAGGATTAACTGTTTTAGAGTTTACACTATGCTTATGAATAACCAAATTATTATTAGTATCTATTCTTCCTAAATATGAATTACTTATAGGAGTCGAGTGAGTATTTCTTTCATTATCACTACTGATAATGATAATGATCACTACACTTGATTTCTTACTGCTGCTCGAACTTGTGCACAATCTCTGAAAATGTCCTTTGAACCCACATTTGAAACATGGTACATTAAATGCTTTGCATTTACCTTTATCATGCGAATGTCCACGTCTTTCACAAACATCAAAGCATTCTTTCTGGTTAACTGATTTCTAGTGTTGGGCGATATATCTTCCAGATGATATATTACAATATCAGGGTGGCTACTCACTGGAAATTCCTTGAATTCTGGGAATTTTGCATGAATTATTGGCTCCGGGAATTATGTGTGAATTCTACTTGAATTTTTCTCCATACACGTGAAAAATTACAACTTTTTCTTATCCAAATTATATTCACATTTTCTGCAAATAAAAATTATTTTCGTAAAATTTTCTTGCTCGCCTCGCTCACAATTCCTGCTTTTCTTAGTCTTATCAAGTGTATAACCATAGCTAGGAGGAGGCGGGAGTTGGCCCTGGGCGCCGAACTCTAAATTGGAGTGTTTTAAAATTGATTGATTAATTTGTGGTTTTAAGTCCACTTTATGCACAGAAAGGCTAATCGGGACTGTACCTACAGTTTGAAGTGGGATCTGAACTACTGTGCCGTGTGGAGAAAAAATAATTGAAATAGTTTGTTCGAACACAAATGCTTTAGCACCAACTTCTACCCCCTTTTTGCATAAATTACGAGGATAATAATATCTTTGACACTACTGCTACTACTACTACTACTACTAATAATAATAAGAAGAACAACAACAATGTTGGTCCCGGCGAGTTCGAATCCTGGCTTGGGCATGGATGTTAGTGACTGTCCATTCATCAATTTCATTATATCACTCATCCCCATCTTCGCAAATTAGCCAAACGTGGCACAAGAAGCGAAGTAAAGAAAAAAGAAATCAATAATAATGTTATAATAATATTATTATTAACACTATTATTATTATTAGTAGTAGTAATATGTTTATCCTGGCACTTTCTCCCCACCCACTCAGACAAAAATTTGTGGTTGCGTCTCTGACTGTAAATAGAAACTCAGCACCTTAAATTAAATATTTTAATTATATTACGTATGCCGTTTAATTGAATTATAATTTTTGGATGTTGGAATCACATAGACCCTTTATATTATGAAAATATTTGTGTGTGGATGTTGAGAGGCGATAAGGTTGAAATAGAGAATACATCTGCTTGAATTTTTGGAAAGTTCACCTTGAAAACCGGGAATTGTTCTAGAGTAGCCACCCTGAATATTGAAAAAGTATCTTCCAGATGATATCAACTAGACATATATCATCATGATATTTTGGCAATATATATCATGTTGGTGATGTATCATCATGATATTTTAGCGATATATATAATGTTGCTGATATAGCATGATGATATTTTAGCGATATATATCATGTAGGCTATATATCATTACATTATTTTGGCGATATATAGCATGGAAATGATACATCATCAGAATACAGAAAAAATATCATATTGTATCATCTGTGATGATATTTTCTTGACAATATATCATGATATCAAATTTCCAGTATCATCCACTTCTACAGATTTCGCATTCTTCTTAAACTGTGATGATAATTGTTTACTGGTTCCATATTTTCCAACCTCATTCATTTTTTCTCCAGCGCTTTTTTCTGACTCATTAAACATAAGAATATCTCTCTCAACAAGTTCCATGTTCGACAATACAACTCACCTTCTGACAACAAACTTCTCACTCTTTAAACCAAATACTAACTGGTCCTGTAACATGTCATCCAAACAGCATCAAAATTACATTTACTGACCTGATGTTTTACCCATCTAAGTCTTCTTGATTTGGTTATTCTAATAATATGTAGATATGAATACATATTATGCAGTTCTAGACCTTCTCTACTCATCTGTCTCCTCATCCTTTTCAGATCCAAATATTTTTCTAAGGATTTTATTTTTAAATTCTCTTGATATGTGTTTTTCTTTTAATGTAATGTACCAAGTTTCACATCCAGATGTACTACAGGCAAAATGACTGTTTTGTTTATTTTAACTTTTAGTTTCTTCGTTTCTTAGATATTATACAAGAGGATAAAAGTTTGTGAGGAAACAAGTGTTCTGAGCTTCAGGCTTTCCGGAAATGTGTAGTTATTGGGAAACATCCCAATCGTTTTTACTCATTTTGACACGGTTAAAATGTCAGGGAATTTCATAATCAATAAATCGTAGCAACCCTGAATGCCTTGCCATAGCAAATATACTTAAATTAGAAATATTTATACAAAATTAATTATCTAATATTGATGTAATTTGTCTGACAACACTGGCTGCAAAAAGAAGAACTTAACTACATAATTGTTCCAAATTTCACCCAAGCAACCAGTTTCTGCAGAAAAAAGAATTGGGGTCATGTCATGAATATTCGGAAAAGAAACAACATGAAAGTAAAGAAAGCAAACAGTTTAATTACTTGAATGTGGAAAACGAATTTGAAAGTTCCGTAGTTGAAATTTCACCACATAGGCTAGTATTAATTTGTGTACACAGAACACCTGACAGAATAACAACTTTATTACGAGGGGATATCAAAAAATAATTGAGTAAATTTTTTTACAGCCAAACGAAAATGTGTTCACAAAAACTGAAATATAAGTTGTAAAAGTTGACATGTTGTGTGCAATATCTAGCGGCAACTTTGGGGACCATTTTTTTTAAGCGACTGTTAATCCAGTAGTATATGCAGACATTATCCATTATTTTGTGGTGATGCTTGAAGAAGAGAACGCCTCCCTCACCGGATATGTGTTTTCCAGTTTTTTATTTATAGGGTTATCTAAAACATATGTACCACAACAACCCTAGGATGCTGGAATAATCAGAGCCATTAGGTTGATTGATTGATTGACTTAGTTTATTTTACTTCGCATTTTGTGCCTCTTGGCTAATTTGCAAAGATGGGGATGAGTGATGAAATTGATGAATGGACATTCACAAACAACCAAGCCCCAGCCGGGATTCGAACCTGGGACCCTTGGCATCGCAGCATGATGTGCTAACCACTCGGCCACAGGGTCCGGCTCAGAGCTATTGGGGACATCCCAAGCAACATATTGCAAAAAGTAACATCCAACATGGGTCGTCACATGAAATTGTGAATTCAATAAAATGGAGGACATTTCCATCATCTTCTGTGATATTGTCTTGTTATATGTAAGCGCGAATTTCAACAAAGTTATGAGTCACAGTATAAGAGTATTTAAATTAAATTGTCCTTCATTGTGTTTATAATTTTTTATAAAAATCAGAGTTCGGAGACTTTTGAATCACTCTGTCCAATAAGTACTGGTTTTTCAGATCATGATGCACAATGCATAAAAAATACATCATCACAAAACATAAACCAGAAACACACTTGCGATGAAAACACATAAATACTACAAAAAGATAATATAATGAAGGTAATTTTAATTTCCTTAACTATTTTATAAGTACAGAATCGTGGGATGTCCTGTACTACCAAACTGATGTGAATGAAGTATGCGAGCCACTACTGTTGGCCATTTCATACTTATTGAACTTAGCATCCCCCCCCAAAAAAAAGAAAATAAAACAAAATCAAATTGGATTACACCCGACATCAAAGAAAACTGGAAAGATTGCATCACAATGAATAACTGCAGACACCAAATCAAAAGTGAAACATTCAATGATTATCTAAAAGAAAAAAGAAATGAGCTTCAAAACTCAGTTAAGAAAGCAAGAAGAGACTGCAATTCCAATATGATCCTAGACTCAAATAACAAAGAAAAAATCTTTTGCCGTATTGCGAAAACAGAATTAGGTATAGTAGGGAAAGATAAATACAAAGACAACATAACACTAAAACACGAAGACTAAAGCCCTTGTTAATCCCCAAGATGTAGCAGCAAATTCCAATAAATACTAGACAGGGATAGTAGAAGAAATAACAAAGAACATCCAAAATAGGAATTAAACTGATGTGAATGAAGCATACGAGACACTACTGTTGGCTTGAAGAAGAGAACGCCTCCCTCACCGGATATGTCCAAAAGAAAAATTATAGAACTAGTGGTATGACTAAAGTAGATTCTGCTATATACTTAATCCCTGCAGTCAAGAAGGAAATTTTCAGCATAAGTCACTTAAAAAAACATTATTCTGCCAGCATAGATGAGATACCTGATGTAATTAAAAAATGTGCAGCACACATATCCAACCCAATACATCCAGTTATCTCAAAAATACTTGGAAGGGTTATGTGCAATAGATTAATAATATTTTTCAACAAATTTTCCATCATTTCAGAATGGAAACATGGTTATTGCAAAGGAAAATCTACACACTCTGCTATACACACATTTACAGCAGCAGTTGCAGAATTTAGGATAAAAAGAACAAAGTGAAAATACACAAAAGTGAATCATACCAATGAGTTTCTCTTAAAATTCTAGCTCATTTTCATGTATTACATCCCCACCTTCCCAATTAAAGTACTGAAGTTGAAACCAAGATGGCTGATTTCAAGATGGTCGCCATTTTGGTCACATACCTGGTCTGGTGTCTCCCCTTCCCTGTATCATGTTTGGGGTCTTTTAATCCTGTTTCACCATCCATAAATGTTTTAAACGGGTGTTTCTGCACTTATGGATCATCCTGTATAATACTGTAAGCAAGAACTGAACTGACCTCCACTATCTATAGATTAGGTCCCATAGGTTTGAATTCCCATCAAGGTATGGTTAATTATTTTCTTTCATCATTACCATAACTCAGTGATTAACAAAGAATGTGTGCGCCTCCCCCATGGCACAGTTGTAGCATGATCACCTTGTAATCAAGGGGTTCTGGGATCAACATCTGGTGGAGGCATCGTGGTTCACCTTACCGTGCATAATGTGGACTTACAACACCAACTCAATCAAACTTAAAGGGTTCGCTGTGCCACCCTGTACCACCCTGGGTCACCCTGTGGGCCAGCCAGAACATGTTGCCACCTCCAAAAAATGGCCCAGATTTTGAATCTATGGGGATCTACTTCCACATTCCCTATTAGCCTATGGCATGGTACAGTGAGCATGGGAATGGAAGTGTCTAAAAGTTAATAGCAACGTTGGATAATTATGTATTTCATTACACTGACCATATGAAATGTAAAAAATAATTAAAAAACATTTGTCCTAGATATTCACTCATCTGGTGGATCAAGTAGAAGAGTCTCCCCAAGGATATAAAAACAATAATAATATATTTTTCAAAGAAAATTATAATAATAATTATTAATGTTACTAGGGCAACACCGGGTATTTATTTATCCCAATCTTCTATTAGACAGGAAAATAATGAATTTTAACTATAGTGTAAAATGTAACTAATTTTATTTACAGGTATTTAAAAGTATAAGTACAGTATACAAATTATATAGTAAAATATTTTACGAATTCACCATATTATTAATTTAACTCAACTTGATTATAAACAACATTTTTAGTTTCATCTCCAGGAGCATGAATAAATAAATTGAACGGCATTGGGAGTGTCACTATTCATCTTAGCAACCCCGAAAGCTATGGCTTCCACACTAATATCAGTCGTTTTCGATTATTTTTACATGTCACTTCCTTCCCACTCCCACACCTAGGGGTGTCTTACCCCCACAGGATTTCTTTCCAGATTGCAAGTGATACGTGTACGAAGTTGGGTTGAAATTGCACCAGGCGTTCGAGAGTGATGCGGGAACAAACATACATGCACACATACAGCCACTTTTAAATATATAGATAGATAATAGATAGATATATTATTGCTACTATTCATGTTTTTTTTGCAATACTTTCTAGCAAGGCCTATGTTTGGACCTCCTAAATTTCTTTCACAAATGCCAAATGTATGGTCATTTTGCTTCTAAATTTACTTTGAACCTCCAATGAAAATCTAGATAAACTCCTGCAAGAAACGGTATAACAGTTTGTGATTTCTATCTAATACTAATCAATTACATGTGAAACCATAATTTCCCTTCCCACTTGCAGACTGAGGACTATCAAATGGTACATTGCTGTTCAGAGAAACAGACACACTTGTTTGAGTTAAAGATCAGCTTTGGAGCTGATCAAGTGTGGCAGTTCAGCCGAAGTAAAGGTTCGGGAAAACAGCACTCTGCAATATTGCTTATCACTAAAGTTTATCACCGGATGAAGAGAATTTTCTGACTGGCCAAGTGAAAAGAAACTGTTACAAGAAAGCCTTGCATTGTAATTACTAATGCAATACAGTTTCCAATTTTACAAGAGAATGGTGGGAAAAAATTCTGGAAAATATGTTCGAGATACTCAGTATCCCATTACTAATCTAAAAAAAAATATACCTGCCTCAATCCCTTCGTTTGGGGAAAAGCTCTAATTCATTTGAAAGCAGAGGGGAGTGGATGGTTACTTCTTTCCCTAGCTTAACGTAACAGCAACGTCGACGTTCACCAAGATGACCCGGGTTCGAATTCTGACCTGAGTGGGGGTGTTCTTTACGATTGTCCCTTCATCAATTTTCCCATATCATGATTTATCTTCTTCGTCGCGATTAACTAAAAGTGAAAGAAAAGCGAAGCTAACAAAAAATATATCAAATGGACGTTCAAAATGTGGTCTGGAGAAAATAAACAATCCAAGGCAATAAGAATATCGATCATGGCCCGAATGACGTGACTTCAGGATTACTTTTGTTACATTTAACTTTTGTTACATTCTCTTATGTATGCAAACTGCTTTTCTAGCTTGTAATTTGAACATGAAAGTAGGATAATAAAGCTGGATGAATGTCTTCATATTTTCCTGAAAAATCACTCTTCTTCGTAAAATAGTTAGTTTTAAAATATAATTATGTATGTGCCATTGTCTTATAAGATTCGTCGCCACATATCAGAATCTGCTATGTTGACAGAAGCTAGAGCTTGAAGATTATTAGGGGTTGGAAACACTAGCCTTGCACAAAAGCACATCTTCGATTGTCTTCATTAATACACACACACAACATTAACTTATAGTCTGTGAACAATTTGTGCACAGCTTAGAGACACTATACCATGAAGCGCATTACTTTCAAATTAATGTAATTAGAGAGAAAGGACATTGAAAGTTTGGAACCGGATAGGTAAAAGTGCAATCTTTAGGAGAAATCACTGTAATAGCATACTTTTTTGCACTGCGGTCTGTGTCCATGTCAGTAAAACACCAGCATCGTAATCTGAAATCCTAGGTTCGATTCCCTGTGGGGTCAAAGTTTTTTTTTCCATTACATCCATTACAACGATAAGTCAATATTAATGTTTTCCTTCATTCATTTGCCACTTCCTTCATGTCACCCCCTTCCACACACACACACACACACACACACACACACACACACACACACACACACAAACACTGACTACTGGTTGCACGCTCGATTTTATATCAGTAATTTCTGGATGGGAGGAGAAATATGTAGGTATGTTGGTATTGTAAAATCAAGACATTTCTGTATGTCTGGTTGAAGGTGTTATTACTATAAATATTCAAAATTTATTTTAAATCGACCGAAATGATAGTGATTTTGCGTTTGCTTGAAGAACAGGTTAAAATGTCTTGTTGTTTGAGAAATCTATAATTAAATTTAAAAAATGATAGAATTGTGAGTTTTACAGTGTTACTTGGTTTGTATTCTCTGATGAGATTTAGTTTACTACTTTTAGTATTATGAGACAAGAAAGCAAGTTTTATTCATGAGATGTAGCAGAATTTACCACATATATAGTAGATAAATGCTCACAATATAAAATATCATGTGCATGCACAATACGAGGGCCACTATTTATATTTTGAGCCTTGGCAACACTGATTGAAGTTAGGCGCGATTTGACGTTTGCACGGAATCGTCTGGCATTATTGACCATAACGTACTTCAAATGTTTTGTCAATAGCTTCATTTGTGTTGTTTATGTTCCCTTGGAGATTGCGCGACAACAATAAAATGGAATTAACTCATGAACATTTTCGTGCGATGATTTTTTACGATTTTCTACGTGGATTATCAAGACAAGAGTGCATCGATCAACTTACTTCCACATTTGGCGATGAAGCCCCATCCTTTGCCACTGTGAAACGCCGGTATAACGAATTTAATCATGGCCGCAATTCGCTCACCGACGAGATTCGCGAAGGTTGTCCAAAATCAGTTGTTGTTCAAGAAAACATTGATGCTGTGCAAAACCTAATACTGCAAGATCGTCATGTGACATACTGTAAGATTGAGGCAACCATAGGCATTAGTTCCACCAGCATATATAAAATATTACATGATCATTTGGCTGTGAGAAAGGTATGTTCTCGTTGGATCCCACACAATTTGACAAAAACTCAAAAAGACGCTCCCGTCAATTGGTGCAAACAAATGCTCAATAAATACAATCGTGGTGCTTCAAAAGACGTATATAAGATTGTAACAGGTGACGAATCATGGATATATGCAAATGTGCCGGAACCTAAACAGCAGTCGACTGTATGGGTGTTTCAAGATGAACCCAATCCAACAAAAGTTGTTAGCGCTCGAAGCACATTGAAACAAATGGTCGCCTGTTTTTTCGGGAAAACTGGTCATGTGGAAACTGTGCCTTTAGAGGAACGTAGAACGGTCAACTCTGAATGGTACACAACAATTTGTTTGCCAGAGGTCTTCGGTCAAATACGGAAAACAAACAAACGCCGTCGGATCATTCTTCATCAAGACAATGCCAGCTGTCACACATCTCGTCTAACAACCGACTTTATGAACAGTCAAAAAATCGAATTGATGGGTCATCCACCGTACAGTCCAGATTTGGCACCCAATAACTTCTTCTTGTTCCCGAATGTCAAGAATAAATTGCGTGGACAACGATTTTCATCGGTGGAAGATGCCGTTGATGCGTTCAAAAACCATGGTATGGAGGTGTCTCAAGAAGATTGGAAAAACTGCTTTGACAAATGGTTCGAACGAATGCAAAAGTGTATTGACCATAAAGGAGAATACTTCGAAAAACAATAAAACAGTTTTCAATGCCAAATTCCTGTCTTTTCATTGTTAGGCTCAAAATATAAATAGTGACCCTCGTACTGTAATTGGAGGTTTCACCTCTATTGAGGGAATTACACCAACAAATACACCAACCTATCAGTGTTGAAAATTATTAGAGTCAATTTTATAGTTCCCTACTTAATCATGCATACAAACATTATAGAAGCAATGACCTTTCCAATGACATAGTGGTAAAGTCATCACCATGCAATCGGTTGGTCCGGGTTTCGATACCTGGTGAAGGTATGCAGTGGTTCGGATTCACCTCAAACTGTAGGCCTAGCCCCGATTAGACTGTCTTTGCATGAGTGGTCTTAAATCAAAGTCAAGATCATGATGGAACAACTATAAAAAAATATCAGCCTAGATCTGTATTGAAGGTTCTAACTTTGTAACATCAAGTGCCTTAAACTCTCCAACAGTGAAGTGTGACATGTTGACAGATTTGCAAGACATTATTCAGGCAAAAAAAAAGTTTGCCAGAAGCATGTCACTTTGAAAATTAAGTATTTTTTTTAAAAAATATAGTCATAATTTTGCTCTCTTTTTTGTGTATTTTCCCCTAAAAACAAAAAAATATATGTTTCTCTTTGGCTCTACTTTTTCACATCTCAATGTTTGCTATTGAATTGAAAATTGGTGGCTTTCACAATTATGTTATGCATTAATCATATTTCTAAATGCCAAATTGAGCCGAAATAATTTAGTCTAATTTCCAAACATGTCACATGTAATTTTTCACCTTGAAAAAAATATATAAAAAATTATTGTTCTCACCAGGGTTCGAACTCATGTCACGAAGTTTCAGTCTTCTAATTGAAAGAGCAAAATGAGACGTGTCAGCCCAACGGTGCATGTGCTCCATGTTTTATTGTGTTTGAAGGGTTCCGCAAGGAACCTTGCTCTTGCTTCCTGGTAAGGAGTCATGTGCGAGGGAAACACGTGATTCCTTATCTTTGTCTAGCACCACAGTGCGAGAAGAGGAAGTTTCAATTAGATAATTAATTAGTTGGCTGATTTACTTTTGTTTATTTTACTTCGATTTTCTGTTACTTTTGGCTAATTGCGAAGATGAGGATGAATGGCGATAAGTTGAATGATTCAATCACAAACACAAATGAACAGGATACACATGTGAGTTCGGAAGGGGAGCTAGGGTGGCGTGCCTCCTCTTGTATGTAAACATAAAATATAGGACGCAAGGAAAAATGGAGAAGATTATAAAAATTGTAAATTCATTCTTATTGGAGGAAGGAGTGGCTACCAAAGGTAACAGGGATGGGAAAATGCATCATGAAAAATTTGACAAATAATTATTTATATGCTGAAAATAATTTAAATATGTAATTATCAATAAAATGAATTTACGTTTGTTTTATAAACATAACATCAATGATTTTTGTCTAATAAAAATAGTTGAAGATTATTTATATTTGTTTTTAATAAAAGCACCTTCAATCAGGCAGACAGGAATGTCTTGACTTTACAATTTTAACAGCTAATTCCTCCTCTCATTCAGGAATTACTGATATAGAATCGAGTGTGAAACCAGTCTGTCAGTGTTTGTGTGTGCGTGTGTGTATGTGAGGAGGGGGGGGGGGTGAAATGAGGGAAGTGGCAAATCTTTTTTTTTTTCACAGAGGAATAACGTTTGATCGTCCGGTAGGATTTGTTATCAGACGAAAACATCAGAAGTGGTTGTTATATGCACGGGGAGCTAGGGTGGCGTGGAGTTTCAGTAACAGAAAAATATATTCCAAACTCAAAATTATGACACATGCATAGACCATTCATTATTATTTTCTCCTTGCCACACGAACAACAACAAAGTATAAAGCTGTGACTTGGTGAAACACTTTTTGTGGCACCTGTTTGGCAGAAAATGGAAAAAAAAAGTTTTGACCACACGGGGAACCGAACCAAGGATTTCAGATTATGAAGCTGGCATTTTACCGACTTGGACACAGACTGGGGTGCAAAAAAAAGTATGCTATTGGTGTGATTTCTCCTGAAGATTGCACTTTTACCTATCCGGTTCCAAACTTTCAATGAACCTTCTCTCTAATTACATTAATTTGAAAGCAATATGCTTCATGGTATAGTGTCTAAGCTGTGCACAAATTGCTCACAGACTATAAGTTAATGTTGTGTGTGTATATTAATGAAGACAATCGAAGACGTGCTTTGTGCAAGGTTAGTGTTTCCAACACCTAATAATCTTCGAACTCTAGCTTCTGTCAACATAGCAGATTCTGATATGTGGCGACGAATCTTATAAGACAATGGCACATACATAATTATATTTTTAAACTAACTATTTTACGAAGAAGAGTGATTTTTCAGGAAAATATGAAGACATTCATCCAGCTTTATTATCCTACTTTCATGTTCAAATTACAAGCTAGAAAAGCAGTTTGCATACATAAGAGAAAGTAATGAAAGTGATCCTGAAGTGACATCATGCGGTCCGTGATCGATATTCTTATTGCCTTGTATTGTTTATTTTCTCCTGTTCCCATTTTGAACATCAATTTGATTTATTTTTGTTAGCTTCGCTTTTCTTCCACTTTTAGTTAATCGTGACGAAGAAGATAAATAATGATATGGGAAAATTGATGAAGGAACAATCGAATTTGGCTACTCTTGGTGAACGTCAATGTTGCTATTAAGTTAAGATAGGGAAAGAAGTAATGGAACCACCATCCACTCCCCTCTTCTTTCAAATGAATATAAGATTTTCGCCAAGCTAAGGGATTGAGGCAGGTTTTTTTTTTTTTTTTTTTTTGTATTAGTTATGGGATACTAAGTATCTCAAACATATTTTCCAGAATTTTTTCCCGGATTTCTCTTAGAAAATTGGAAACTGCATTGCATTAACAAATAAAATGCAAGGCTTTCCGTTCCTTTTCACTTAGCAAGTCAGAAAATTCCCTGCATTCGGTGATAAACTTTAGTGGTAAGCAACACTGCAGTGTGCTGTTTTCCCAAACCTTTACTTCGACTGTACTGCCACACCTGATCAGCTCCGAAGCTGATCTTTAATTCAAACAAGCGTGCCACTTTCTGTGATCAGAAGTATACCTGGCTGTTTTGTTAACTTCCAACAATGTCCAATTGTAATGGTTAAAATAACCTTACTTTTCAGCATTAAGTGCTGCTGGACCTTCGGCTTCTGTCAACCAAGACTTTTTCCAACATTTGTGCCATTCTGAAAAACCACTGTGACAGTAAAAATTCTGTGAAACTGTATTTCTTTAGAATCCCCTCTGGGCAATCAATTGGATGTTTGTGTAGTTTTGCTACTCTCCATGTTTCTGTGAGAGTGTAAGCCTATTTTCTGTTACAGCCATGAAAGGAGAACACATGAAGATCCATTTGACTCTTCAAGAAGGAGTTCTAAACGGATCTAATTTTACAGAATTTAAATACGAAGTCAGTTTTTCAAAATTAAAGAAATTTTGCAAAGTTCTTGCTGGAATAGGCGGTTGGAAAAAGATCCATCTGCACATTTATGTTAATTCATTATACAGAGTGAATGGCATAGTGCACTATGATGCTATGGGTTGTGTTAAAGAAAGAAAAACTAACACACCTGCACATTTTTGGTAATTTTATTGCAAAGAGCAACTCAAGAAGTTTATTACAAAAAATTACCACACTTCTATGTGAGCACCTTTAGTGATATGAAGAATGTCCAGGCAGTATTCCACTTTGCGCCACGTGCATTGCAGCACATCATCAGGGATGGTGTCAATGGCAGAAACAATTTGGTCACACAAAGCATTCACGTTTGGCACCTTCATTGAGTAAACTGCACCCTTAACATACTCCAAAAGGAAGAAGACCAGAGAAGTAGTATCCGGACTACGTGCTGGCCAGGGGATAGGAAAAATTTCATCTAACACATGGCAAACATGTAAACTCTAATGAGAAGTAGCACCATCCTGTTGAAACACAATATTTGGATGCAGATGTGCAATTTGCAGAAAGTCAAACTGTTTCAACATGTACAGATAATTGTCAAAGCGCACAGTGTCTTCACGAAAGAAAAATGAGCCTATATTCTTGTTATGCATCAGTCTGCACAAATGTTCAGTTTCAGGCTGTCCTTGACGTGCACCTGAATGACATGTGAATTCTCTGATCCCCATATGAGAATGTTGTGTTTGTTAACTTTGCCTGATGCGTGAAACATTGCTTCACCTAAGAAAACTACCATGTTCAGAAACTCGGGGTTATCATCAATGCGAGAAAGAACATCGTTTGCAAGGTCAGTCCTTTTGGGATTGTTGTCCACTTTAATTTCTTAACAAATCTGAACTTTGTATGCAGCCATTTTCGTAGCACTTTGTGAACTGTTTTTAAGGCATTTGCAGTTCTCTTGCTGCTCGCCTGATTGACTTCCACGGGCTGTGGACGAAAATATCACAAACTTGCTCAACTGTCTCATGAAGGAAGCATGATGTTCCTCCCCCTGGCTTCTTCAACACACTCCCCATTTCCAAAAAAGCATCTGTACCATGCCCTGATGCTCTTGTCTGTTGATGGCATTTTGGTAAAGATATGCCGAAACTTACACTGCAACGCAACAATTGAATTTGACTCCGTAAACCACACTACAGCATGTGATTTCTCTTGATAAGATGCCATTTTCACAAAAGCGAACAGCGCTGCCAAACATGATGCATGCAAACTAAAAAAACAACAAAAAAAAACCCCTTGAGTGTATATGGCACCAAATGCAAAAGACTGGGTTGTCATAACTTTATTTTCTGATTTTTAACATTGCGTCGAAACCCCTGAGGTTCATTTTGTACACCCAATATATTGTACCGAGGTCTTACATAGTAATGTATGGACTTATTTAGAATTGTGATTGCATGGACATGGTTGACATTGCTGCTTATTAGGCTCTGTAATATGGGACAGCCTTGCACGTGGCAATAACAACTGCAAATTATTCCACCATAAGTGCGGTATGCTTGAGCGTAGCAAGCTTGAGGTTAGGCAGCTCAGGTGATAGAATGTGATCCCATCTAAGATTCTAGTGGCAATGGTTCTTTATTAACATGTAATATTAATTGGACATTATCCATTGTTTAGTGCTTCTTCTACTGTATATCGATTCTAACAGTATATTTCGAGAGGGTACCTCTTGTTTCATCTTCAGGTGAACTTCATGGGGGAGGGGTGGGGGACCATGTAGTAGTTGATTATTGCACTGAATAGTACTTTGGAGTAGCTAGTTAGCACACTGGGTTTGTAGTAAGACCACAGATCTGTCATAGGTTCAATCGGCACCTCTGACAAACAGAAATTGTACACTCAAAGATGAGAGAGAGAGAGGTGCTCTCTCCAGCATAGTCCAAGAATAGTTTTAAACAGTGGAAGTATCAGCTAGACAATGGGCAATGTCCAATTAACATGGTATGCTACATTATTGTGGTATTTATTTATGTAATTCTCTCATTGTTTCAACTATATTAACTCGACTAACAAATATTTAAAAATGTGCAACAGCCTATGAGGGCTAAGGCCTGCCTACCGACTGCTGGCCTAACTCTTACATACTTCAGAAGAGGTGGCAGATCAACCAACCAGTTACAGGATAACATCTGGCCAGCATGACAACTCCCCAGTCGTTGTTGTAGCTTTCCATAACTGTTACACTACTCATTCATAGCTCCCTAAATTCCTCGTGAACATAGATGACCACCAGTATCATACACTGGCTGAAATCTCAGGAGAAAAGTTGTTACAATTTCCTTCCAGGAGACTCAAACCAGCAGATTCCAGTTGCTCGAGCCCAAAGCCTGATGCTTAAGACTTCACAACAACAGTGTGGGACACTAACAACCATCTATATTTTTATCAGACCAGACTTTTTTGGAAAATTTCTCTAATTTTGAAAAACTACAATATTTCAAATTCCAAAAAACATAACATTCTTCATATTTTAATCCTTCTCTACATTTCAAATTTGCAACATAAAGTTGTTTTCTAAAAAGTGAGCTCTGTGGTCTTAAAATTTTTATTTGATGAGTGATTATAACAACATTAAGCCTTGTTTCCATGATATGAAAAACTCAATATGCTGACCAAGACAGAAATTTATTTTATTATAAAACATAAAGTAAATGTAACGTTTCAATCTTCTAGCAAGGTTTCCTTCATACTGTGTACCAAGTACAACTTAAACAAGGTACAAAACAGGATTATATATATATACACAAAAATTACTCTACTCCAGACACAAGACTATTAACAAGTTGTTTTCCTGGAACATTCCAGCAGGGGGCCTTCCCTTGTCAACTGTAGTTTCACCTGACAGGCGATGTAGCTAAACATTTTCTTTCATGTGGAAGGTGGTTGGACTCTTTATCTCATGTTCTTTTTCCTTTTTTCTTTCTTTCTTCATTCTTCTTCTTTCTTCTCTCCTCTTTCTCTCTTGACCTTTCCACTCTTTCTAACACAACAGACCTTGGTACTGTCTTGGCTTGTTTATTTTATTTTATTTTATTTTATCTTATTTTGTGTGTTGTTTTTTAACACTAGTGTACTGTTTTACTGTTGTTTCTTTCTGGTTTAAAGTGGCTTCTGCTGTACTGGAAATGTCAATAAATAAATAAAGAAATATGCAAGAGATTCGCTAAGTTTAGCAGATTGAATGGAGAGCCCAGTCCTACCCCTGTGTCCAACTGCCCCACTATGTTTCCTGTTGAGGGCAATAGTGTCAGGCAGCCCAGGTCATCGCAGGAATTGTGCGAATGGTTAGTTTCCGCTATTAGTTAGTTTTCTTGAAGGTCTGGTCATAAAAGACCCTTTTTTTTCTTCAGGCCCCATGTAGGGAAGGGTTTCTTTGACATCATCATGATGAAACTTCTCAGAGTGTCTGCAATTTCCAGCACTGTAAAGCATGCAACGCTCTTGTATTTAACAGAAAAGCACACATTGAAGATCATCACAACATAACTTACACAGAATACATGAAAATAAATGAAAAATGTTCTTGCTTTCAAAACAAAAAGTACTTCCTGTTGTTTTGTGTTTACTGGGCTTACAAATGATGAGACTGATCAAGATTTTTGTTCTTGAGGTGTCAGACATACATTCGGAGCAATCCGAATTTTAGAGATAGAGATTTAACAATTTTTCCATTTTTCGGGTAGAATTCATTAACAAAGATTTGTGCTCCTCCTTTTACGATCATATACTCCATAGAAAAAAAAAATATGGATTTGGCCATCCCTACTTCACATGTCATGTACAGCCACTGTTATCATCATTATCAATGTAGGAATGGTGCCTTTCTTCAGGCTCTTTCGTGTAATTCCTAATAATTCGGATTTTAAATCACATTTGTAATATTAAAGTAAAAATGTTACAGCACCATGAGATATTATTATCACTCAGATAGTAGAATGTAAAATGCACAACATAACGCATTACCTTGGCATTTACCATGGAGAAAAATTGCTCCCTCTTCCCTCTGAAACATTGTCCCTAACATTTGGCAAGTCTTGTGATGACTACATAAAAATGTCATGCTTTGCTACTGATGGGAAGGTTGAATTTGACTCCTTTAAACTTTCATTTATATATGCTACAATATCAGCATCAGGTTGTGGTTCCTACATCATCCTGTCTTGAACATGTTCCAACAGTTTACATGCACGTTGTCATTTAGATGGTGTTCTTGGACCCTAAAGGACGTCTCTGAACATGTTGCCTCAAGTAGCAGTTTCTTGTGATGAAATGTTGCTCATCTGGAGTGTTCAATTGTTGATTCTAATTTGTAATCAAAATATATCACATATCACCCAAACCCTTTGATTAAATACATAAAGCACACAAAATATATAAAATAAAAATAACCCCTCTTCACTGTTCAGGTAGATAGGCTATGCCAATTTAATTATACCATTGGCTGCGTCAAACAAGACATGGATCAAGAGGTATGGTGAATTGGATAAAAAGGTTAAAATGTGATTTGAGGCAGCTGAACATGTGTAGGTGCCTTATTCCTACCATTACGTTGAAATCCTAACGTAAAAGTCCGTAGAAACAGTCTAAAACAATTTTCTAAAACACGTTAAAAACACTTTTCCAGAAGTGACTCGGTGAACGCAGACAGCTGTACTTAAAACAAAGCTGTACTTAAAACAAAGTGAATAATGAATATAGATAATTTTGGTACCTACATCTTCATGGGTGGACTGTACAACCTAAAATCAGCCCTGGATAGAAATGTTTGCCTGAGACAAGAGACCAGTAATTTATCTTCAGCCATCGATGTCGGGAAGTGCGGGGTCAAACTCATCCGTTGACCTCCCTCATGGAAACTGGCATGATTCATTTCAAGTTACAGAAAAGCATAAAACTTCTCACTTTTATGTTTGAGAACAGAAATAATGTTCAGTTAATATTCGAACACAATAACCAAAGTAAAAACTGCATTAGATCAATAAAAGATAGCTTAAAATACAGTAACCAGGTTATGTTTTCATGTTAAACCATTTTGTGCAAAAAATAGATGGTTCCATTGTTATCAAAATTTCAAATATGAAATTGTTATGTGAGATGCCACACAACATAAGCATTGTGACAAAAATTTCTTCCTAACTTTTAAGTCTTCTCATTGAACAAGGTTTGCAAAAGTTAATACCAAAATCAATAACTACTATGAGTTTCAGTACACTAACTCTCTCTCTCTCTCTAACACACACACTCTCTCTCTCTCTCTAACACACACTCACTCTCACTCTTTCTAACACTCACTCACTCTCACTCTCACTCTCTCTCTCACTCATATCACTCATAGTACTAAATATTACAAGAAATCATAATTTCCCTTCCCACTTGCAGACTTAGGACTGACGGATAGTATTTGCCTGTTTTGTAAACTTCCAAAGTCAAATAATTAATGGTTAAAATAATATTACTTCTCAGCATTATAGTGTCCTTGACTTATGGCTTGTGACAACCAAGACTTTTTCAAACATTTTTTTTAGAAAAAATACGATGATATTGAAATTACAAATATAATTGCCAATAAATACAAGCAAGTGCATGGATTTTCCCATTGAGTTTTATTCAGGCACGTAACATCTGGTGTGGTTAAAAATTATGATTTCATTTTCATAAGAAAAGACAAAAATGTACCTTTCAAATGCATTAATTTCATGACACAATAAAATATTGCTGAAGATATTTAAAGATGTGAATGAAAATATATTTTAAAACTAATGAGAAAAATTATAAGCCATTTAAATTGTAGAAAAACACCATTAATATTACAATGCGATATAAACTGTCACCAATTACTTAGTATGAAATTTTTGTTTATTAAAAATCTAGAGAAAATTATTCTGACAGTAACTCTCTCTTGTTGCAATGGCTATGATATGAGAGATCCAAGATTTGAATCCCAGCCTAGTATAATCATATCATCACTCATCCTCATCATAGCATTAGCCAAAAGTGGTAGAACAGCAATGAAATAACAAAAATCAAATCAAATCTCTAGTTACCATTTCTTTTCTTGGGATTATTTTAGACAAAAGAAAAGAGAAAAAACAATCCTGAAAACCTGAAATTGGAAGAATATAATTAAATTGAAGCTGTAAGAAATTAATTTGGTATGGTCACAAGTAGGGATGTGACGAAGCTGAAAATTTACCGATGCCAATGTACTCACCGATAATTTTTGAAACCGATACCGATCCCGATATTTAACCGATTCCGATACATAAGATTATTAAACAGAAATGGGATGTTATTTTCTGCATGACAAAAATAAATTTGGTATATAAATTTCTATTGTATATCATATGTATATACATATATATTCTCAAGAGATGAGAATGTACATTTGCATCTACAAAAGGTTATGTGAATCTAGAGATTTAACATTAGTACACAAGTAGTTCTTTGACATGCAAAATGAATTCCTGTTCTGCCAGATTAAACTTCAGAAATACGAGATTTGGACGCACTTCTGGAAGTAACTTACTTCTTCTCTTATCGCAAATCTGTTCAGCAACACTGAATACTGATGCAGCAGGTAAGCTCAAGTATTTTCTCAGCACTTGCTTCAGCTTTGAATTCTCATTTTTGAATTTCCAACACAGCATCTCCTGGTTCAGCAATGTACTGTTTTATTTCCGATTTGTAGTTAGGTTGATCCTCTGAATGAGAGTTTTCAATAATTTTATTACAAAAACTCTACAATAATGACGAATCATAACCAAATTTTCAATAAATCTTACAAAACTAGAATATAAAACTTATTTGAAGGTAAAACTCTAGTATAATTTGTACCGGTTTAAATTTCGGATTTTTACCGATTCTGATACCGATGCCGATATGTCAATTTCGGCCGATTTTCATACATCTGTAATCGGCTTCCCCACATCCCTAGTCACAAGTAATATTACACAGAAAGATGAGATTTATAATTTTATTAGTAGCTTATACGTGTATATTACACAGTGACTTTTATGATCGAGACATCTATGAAGCAGCCGTTGGGATGTCTGTAAGTGGAAAATTGAGGAAATTTCGGAAGAGGAACTGATTCGTGTTTGTGAAAATTTGCTATAAATATGCTGTAAATGTGTGAATGTAGGAGGACATCATTTCCAGCACCTCTTGTAACAAGGTATGTGCTCATTTTAATTTTAACTGTCCATGTAATTGTACAAGATTATTTAATTACATAGCTAGCGGTTCCAGTTATGTGAATGTTGCATCCAGTTTGCCAGCAGACGCGAACATACTTCCTGCCATACTAGCTGCCGCTCCATGGACACCTCGACCATAAAGGCACTGTATTACAGAATTGCAATCATATTCAAATATATTTATAATTATTCATTTACCTTTTTCTTGGAGGTAGTTGAAGCATTCAATGAGCTGTCTGTTTGCTGGTGAAATACTTATTCTAAAATATTTAATCTACATAGTATCTGATCACAGTACACTTACCCTAACTTTCAAGAAACTAAGATGTGGCCGATGTATGTAGATTTATCTGAAAGAAAAACAGTTTTGTGTTATACAGAAGCAGGTAAAATATGGTAAGATGTCTAGTTCAAGGAAATAGAGTGTGCTACACTGCCAACCTCCAGATTACCTTCAGGGTTCATCTAGAGATTGGCTACTGTATCTTGCATGTAAACCCCTCCCACCACCCTCTGGGAGAACTTATATGTACCCTAGAAATGTGTTCTAGAGAAATAAATGTTTATAATTATAAAATACTAGCTGATTACCTGGCATTGCCTGTGTATTTATTTATCCCAATCTTGTATTACACAAGAAAATAATGAATTCTAACTATAGTGTAAAATGTAACTAATTTTAAATTTGATCGCGAATGTCATCAATAAGCTTAGGACTCCGAGAACTATGGATTCGACACTAATCTAGGTCATTTTTGGCATTTTATTTTTCACCCTATCTCACCCCCCATGCCAATAAGTGATGAACATGAAATTGAACCGCATTAGGAGTGTCACAAAAAATACTATAGATTCCACATGTTTTTTCAACACAAAATCATATCAGCCTGAATGTTAGACAATCCAAGAAACACTATTGTTGTGCGGGATTGCATGGAGTCATGGATGACTGTCTGTGTGGAATTTAATATTTGTCGTTTTGGATTATTTTTACTTGTCACCCCTTCCTACCCTACCCCTAGGAGTGCCAGGGGTGTGGTGCTACATGTACAAAGTTTGGTTGAAATTGCTCCAGGCGTTTAAGAGTTATGCCAGAACAAACAAACATACACACCTACACACATACATCCATTTTTATATATAGATATAGAAAATTGATTATTCTGGTTCATAACAATGTTAAGTTTTAATAAGTTCTAAATCTAAAATTCATAATTTTATCCTTATACCTACCTTGATTTTGCCCTCCCTGTGGCCTCCCTACTGGCGGACAGCATATGCTCAAGTTCGCCTGGGTTCAGCCTCAACTCATCATCGTAAGGAGACTGGGGAGCTATAAGTGAGTAGTGTAACCCAGTCATAAAAATCTCCTACAATGGCTGAGGGTTTGATGTGCTGACCCAACGTCACCCCATTACCTGTAGAAGATCTCCACTCCTCTTGGTAGGATTGTGGGAGGGAGACTGGCATTCGGGAGATAGGTCAAGGCCCTTCCAGGGATGTAGAGCCATGGGCTATGCCATGCTACTGCTCTTGGATTTATCATTTTCTGACAAGGAAGTCAGCAAGGAAGCCAAGATATTACTCTCCATCACTTTTCAAGAAACTGTTCTGAAAAGAAAGTGACAAACAATCAAGAAAAATTTCTAAAATAATATTTGTTTGAGAATATATTACTTACGTAATTTTTTTAATATATCTAGGAGAATAAAAAAGTGCACTTTTTCAAATCTAACTACTCAAGAAATAAGTGCTTTTATGTAATTATAAATTATTGTCTTGGTTAATATTAATGTTAGTTTTTAAATCAAAATCTCCTAATTTTATCATTATACTAACCTCAGGTTTATCTTTTTCTGGCAATACAGTCAGCAAAGTTGCCAAAATGTTACACTGGGAAGCTCCTCAAGAAACATTTTGAATTGTTCAATGTTCTGAAAGGAAAATAATAAACATTCAGGAAATATTTTCTAAAATTATATTTGTTTTTATATATAATACTTTAGTAATTGTTTTCCATACATCTAATAGAGTTAAAAATGTACTATTTCAAATTTAAATTAGTAAATAATTGATGTGTTTATAAATTATTATCCTGATTGTAATCATATTAGGTTTTAAATTTAATTCTCAAAAATGTAATCCTTATACTGACCATGATTTGCCTTTCTCTGACAATTAAGCCAGGTATGATGCAAAGATATTAATTAATAATCCATCACTTTCCAATAAACTGTTCATGGAATGTGCAACATTCTGAAAAGAAAATAATAATTATTCAGCATAATTTTCTAAAATAATATTTGTTTGTGTCTATTAACTTTTTAATATATATAGGAGTGTTAAAAAATGCACTATTTCAAATCTAATTACTAGCGATATGAGTGTTTATGATTACAAATTATTATCCTGCATTATAATAATGTTAAGTTTTAAATCTAAAATTCAAAATAATATCCTTATACCTACCTTGGATTTTGTCCTCCCTAATGACCTCCGACTGCCAGACAGCATATGCTTAAGTCCACCTGGGTTCAGTCTCAACTCACCATCATGAGAAGACTGGGGAGCTACAAGTGAGTAGCATAACCCGGTCATAAAAATCTACAACGGCTGAGGGTTTGACTTGCTGACACCACTTCACCCCATTATCTGTAGAAGATCTCCACACATCTTTGTAGGATTGTGGGAGGGAGACTGGCAGTCGGGAGATAGGCCAAGGCCCTTCCAGGGCTGTAGAGCCATGGGCTATGCCATGCTACTGCTCTTGGATTTATCATTTTCTGACAAGGAAGTCAGCAAGGAAGCCAAGATATTACTCTCCATCACTTTTCAAGAAACTGTTCTGAAAAGAAAGTGACAAACAATCAAGAAAATTTTCTAAAATAATATTTGTTTGAGAATCTATTAGTTACGTATTTTTTTTAATATTCCTAGGATAATAAAAAAAATACACTTTTTCAAATCTAACTACTCAAGAAATAAGTGCTTTTATGTAATTATCAATTATTGTCTTGGTTAATATTAATGTTAGTTTTTAAATCTAAATCTCCCAATTTTTTCATTATACTAACCTCAGGTTTATCTTTTTCTGGCAATCCAGTCAGCAAAGTTGCCAAAATGTTACACTGGGAAGCTCCTCAAGAAACATTTTGAATTGTTCAACGTTCTGAAAGGAAAATAATAAACATTCAGGAAATATTTTCTAAAATTATATTTGTGTTTATATATAATACTTTAGTAATTGTTTTCCATACATCTAGGAGAGTTAAAAATGTACTATTTCAAATTTAAATTAGTAAATAATTGAAGTGTTTATAAATTATTACCCTGATTGTAATAATATTAGGTTTTAAATCAAATTCTCAAAAATGTTATCCTTATACTGACCTTGGGTTGTCTTTCTCTGCCAATTAAGCCAGGTATGATGTCAAGATATTAATTACTCTCCATCACTTTTCAATAAACTGTTCATGGAATGTGCAACATTCTGAAAAGAAAATAATAATTATTCAGCATAATTTTCTAAAATAATATTTGTTTGTGTCTCTATTGACTTTTTAATATATATAGGAGTGTTAAAAAATGCACTATTTCAAATCTAATTACTATAGATACGAGTGTTTATGATTACAAATTATTATCCTGCATTATAATAATGTTAAGTTTTAAATCTAAAATGCAAAATATTATCCTTATACCTACCTTGGATTTTGTCCTCCCTAGTGGCCTCCAACTGCCAGACAGCATATGCTCAAGTCCGCCTGGGTTCAGTCTCAACTCACCATTGTGAGGAGACTGGGGAGCTACAAGTGAGTTGCGTAACCCAGTCATAAAAATCTACAATGGCTGAGAGTTTGACGTGCTGACCCCACTTCACCCCATTATCTGTAGAAGATCTCCACACCTCTTTGTAGGATTGTGGGAGGGAGACTGGCAGTCGGGAGATAGGCCAACACCCTTCCAGGGCTGTAGAACCATTGGATATGCCATGCTACTGCTCTTGGATTTATCATTTTCTGACAAGAAAGCCAGCAAGGATGCCAAGATGTTAACATCGCCATCACTTTTCAAGAAACTTTTCATGTAATGTACAACATTCTGAAAGAAAATAATGAAGTTTCAATAAAATTTTCTAAAATAATATTTGCATGTTTCCGAGCTTTCTTAGCTTAGTAAATTTAACTTAGTAGTGAAATTACAAGGTAAGATAAAGTTCCCCACCCACTTTGCACCATGCCGTGGGGCTTAATATATAGGAGAATATGTGGATAGGATTCCACAGGATTACCCCGTTACCAATTCTCTTGTGACTGGGTTAACCCCAGAGATGCTCATGTGTTACAATGCCTAAGAAAATTCTGACTTTATATCACCCACTCTAAGAATCAAACACTGATCTCCTTGATGCCAGCCAGATTCCCAACCTAACAGACCACTCTGGCTCCACTAAAGAAATAAGTATTTATAATAAAAATATATTATCATGTATTAATCAAACAAATCTACTAAGAATACATTAAATAAAATGTTAATGCTAGATAATATAAGATTAAAATAAAATGTAATACTCATCTTGCAGAAAAAACATCCCTTCCTTACTGGCTTCTATGTATTTCATGGCCTCTATGTATTCCTGTGCTGTTACCATTCAAGGGAAAACCAAGTTTATTCATCCAGCTTCTGTAGATCTGGAAAGAAGAGACATGTATTGCTGTAAAGGCTGCTATTAAAGGTAATTACACTGAAGAAGAAATGCATAACAACTCAAGAGCTTTGTGGTAAATAACACTAAACTACAAGCAATTTGAAGATTTAGTACAAGAATTCACATAGTTATGAGTCAGATGTTGCATAATAGTTAATGCTCTTGGTTTCGTTGCAAGCATTTTGAATTTTGATCCCCAGACATTGGGACTGAAAATTTTGTTGATAACAAAGCACCATGAGTATAACTGGGGAATGGACTTGAATAGAAGAATTGGAGGAATGAATAATTCAAAGTGAGTTAAAAGAAAGCCAGTTATGAGATCTTGTCTCTTAAAGGGTTGTTGCTCTATTAGTTGATGTTTAACACTATAGCCTTCATATGTTGACCTTTGTGGTGGAGTATTTAGCAAAATGTTATATGATGCCAGAGGTCCCAGGTTTGAATCCCAGCCTGGACATGGGTGTTCTTTGTGAGTGTCCCTTCATCAATTCCATCACATTATCACTCATCTTTATTGTCCCGATTAGCCAGAAGTGGCAGAATAGTGGTGCTAAATAACAAAGGTTCAAAATACAAAATCATTCATTCATAGATTTTCATCAAATTGTTTCAATTCTGTCTGCCAGAACTATCTATCTGCCTGTCACTATTTGAGTTGAAGAAAATATAAAATTTGGGGTAGGAGAGGATTACTCAAATGCTTCTTTTCGTATTTTGAATTATTTTTTAAGTATTATGGGCTCATAATATAGCAATTTACCTAATTACATCATTATGATAACAATAGTCATAAATTTCATGATATTTTCATTAAGTTAGAGTAATATATTTTTAATGTATACAACTTATATTTACTATTTCTATAATTTCTATTTTGCTCATATTCTAATTTTATTCTATACATAAATTCTGTTCGTTATAAATAGACCTCGGATTTTTAGCTTCTACAAAAGTATGCTTTTAGGCTCCTAAAAAAAGGCTCTTAATTTCCTAAGATAGGTTCAAAAAAACTTAAAATACATCCTAAAATAGGTCCTAGAAATCTTAAGTTAGTATGTTAAAAAAAGAACTTTAAATAGTTCAAAATTCCTGAAAAATGCTGATTAGGTATAGTCACCAGCAATGATAATGGGACATCTATATCGTCAAATCTGCACTATCTTGCATAACGTAATGTGCGTTGCCTAACCCAACGGTGAAGGCAGAACTTGGAAATTTGCCATTAAAATCCACTCTTCACCGTATGGTTAGGCAACAATTTTTTTTTCGTGTTATCCACAGTCAAACTCCACAATTTTGTCTGTGAGGATCATCTTATATACTGAAAATAATCTTTCAACAAAAACATAGTCAGTGGTGCCAACTTCAATGCTAAAATGTCATTTTGCAAAGTGTGAATGCCACAAAGTACCAAAGTGACTAGAAAGTGAGCAAGACCACACAGATCAGACTGCTTTGGGTTATACAGGTAACAGTGGCACCAGATATTTTGCTTTGTTTAGAGCTTGGACTTGCACTTGGAGGAAGGGAAATCGACACAGAGTACGTTTCAAACACGTTCATCATTGAATTCTTTTTGTGACCAAACAAAGCAAATGCCTCTGTGTGACATAAAAATCCTGTAAAACCTTTAAAAATATATAAAAACCTAAAAAAATGCTTGATTTAGATGCTTAAACCTAAAATAGATTCTAACAAGCAAAATAGTTTTTTAGGCACTATAAAACTTCATCAGTTGTTGAATTTTTTAATGAAACGCCGATATAACTTATTATTTCTTACATACCTGTAAAGGAAAAAATAGGTTAAAAACCTAAAATTCGAGTGTCTAGTTATAAATAAACTGTTTATAGTTTATAAGAGATTGTTTTTCATTGTGCCTCCTTTACATATAGGTGTTTCTTTATTTACACAACTATCATATATTTTTTATTATGATTTTTGGAAAAAGATATTTGAAGAACTCTTCAAAACAAATTCATGCTGTTTAAATTTAATTTTCAGCTGTATCCAATATTGTAAGGAACTTGTTAAATACTGCAAAGTTAGACATTTTTCCAATTCAATCATAAAATGGAAGCAATTGGAAATGTGGTAGTTTAAAAAAACAAGATTCTTGTCAAAGTTTGGTGAATATATTCTAACTGAGATTGCAAACAGACAGCTCATGAATACTGCATCTTCTTCACCTGAAATAGATAGAAAATTTGAAACTTCAGATAATTGCAGTCAATATCCCACTTAACTTTATAATTTTACACTTATATTATGAAAGTTTCACTCTTTTGCTCCAAGTTGTAAGAACAAAACTGAGCCAATACCTATGCCAATGTATCTGTTTCGGAAAGTATCAGTTGGCATTTATTAACCAATACCAGCTGACACTTTTCTGCCATTTTAGTCTTTCTTGGGGGTCTGCAAGAATGTCTCGTGAAAATTCTGAAAAGTATAAATATCCTAGAAAATATTCAAAATTAGAACTTTTTTAAATATTTTGTATCAGTTTTGCATGAATAGATGTGATTTGATGATCATATAACATGTATTTTAATATTGTGATGTAATAATTGAATTTTTAAAAACAAAATTCTTGGTATATTGATATATTTAATTGGAGCAGAATAATTACACACTAATATTGATCAACATTTTTGACAACTTTCCATTATTACAATTTTCAAGTATCAGTATGGATTCAAAGTGATATCGGCTCAGCCCTAAACAAAACAGTTGAAAGACTTAATAAAATATCCTGGCAAACTGTAAGTGGATCATGTTAAATCCTTGCTACATTAATTATGTATGTAATCATAATTATGTAGAGTTTCGTTCATTGTAATTTGTTTTGTAGATTCTTATGTGAAATGACGACCAACATTTCATGGAACTCATGTTAAGATAGTTCATTTTTTGTTTTCTTTTTGCATTATAGAAAAGTCAGTTTCCACTTTTTTTTTACCAGTTTGTTCTATTCATCAGATTATTTTTTCCCTCTTTTCATTACTTTATCTCCAAGACATTTACTTGGTTCTAAAAGAGTCAAAATTATTTTCGTGGTGATTTTTAAGTACTATAAATGCTATAACAGGCCTTGTCAGACTGCCATATTTGTGGAACCACACACTTGCATGTGTATGTGGGCTGCCCCCAGTGGCAGAGTGGCTAGCACATCGCGCTACAATGCCAGTGATCCCAGGTTAGAATCCTAGCCTGGGCACGGATGTTTGTGAGTGTCCATTCATCAATTTCATCATATCATCACTCATCCCCATCTTCGCAAATTAGCCAAAAGTGGTACAGAAAGCAAAGTAAAATAAAGCAAATCAAATAGAAAAAAAAATGGCATACATATGTGGACTGCAGGGTGAGGAGAAGTGCTGAAGCATTGTAAGAGGGGCAGAAAAGAGGGCACAATCGAGACAGGAGGCTTTGTCTGTCAAGTCCATGCAGTGGGAAACCTTTAGTCATTGGGAGGTATAGAGCAGTGTTGCATTGCAATCATGGCAGAAGAAATAGAAGGGGATTCCCTGAAAATGAGAGGACCTTTTTCCACAATATTTTAGCTCTCAATGTAAGCACTCCTCCCTATCGGTTCCTTTCTAGCCTTGTGTGCAGGTGGGGAGCTCACACAGCACAGAGTATGTCTCCACAAGTGCTCAGTCCTTTAACTTTTTAGCATGTCATAAATGTACAACTATGAAACATGTTGGAATAGAAAAAAAGTCCATCAGAACAATGAGAGGTGTCTGGCAATGAGTGGTATTCTACATTATGTAGACACCATCTCATGTTGAGCTCACTAAGAACCCATCATTTGTAGTTTCACTGTGTTTTGAGGCAGTAATAACACATGATTCGTTATGACAATTCCCAGAATATACACACATGGGCAACAGAAAACCTTTATGTTTCAATTCACTCTTTGTGGCCACCATAAGTTATTTATGACCCTTTCCTTTGTGGAGCCTTAAAACAGTGCTTGAAGTGGAAATTGGTAAGGGGGTGAGTTTGCTCAAACTTTGAGTATGGTACTATGTTTAAATTGGAGACAATTAATCATCTGGGGGGTGGGGTGTTCTGCTCTTGATAATTTTTCCCCAATCCCCTTCACTTTGAGTACGGCCTTAGAACAAAAAGTTAGTTGCATGTCAACAAAACGGAAACTATACAGGAACTGGAATCTCACATTTGCATGAAGTTGCTGTGGCAATGGGCACATCCGGCAGGTTACTTTTCCAGAGCTGCTGTGTTATAGTTGGTAGGGCATCTCACTGCCATGCAGGAGACCTGGATTCAATACCCAGTGTGGGTGATCTAAAGTGGGAATTTTTCCGACCTTTTCCCCACATAAATACTCTCTGAGGCTCACCCAGCCTAAATCAAAGGGTATCTGTTGGAGGGGGGGGGGGCATGGACAGCTGGATCGTGGTACTGATCACATCACTTCCAAACTGACCCAAAATCGAGAATGTGTAGTAACATGCCCCCAAATCTCCTAAATGCACCTTCACGGCACACTTCGATATCCACAGAGAAATTTACCTCTACCTTACATTTGACAGAGGTGGCTGTTATTTCCCAGGAATTCATGTAATATGGGTATGTTTCTCATGCAGCATATATGTACATTCTAAATGTATTTTATGGTTTTTGAGATATTTCTATTTCCTTGAGCCTTGTAGCAGAAGATTCACATTGTACTACAGACAGGTAAATAGATGCATACCCATTAGGGTTTTGTCAAGGGAGGGGTGTTATTTCTAAAACTGTTTACCCAAATTTATATTACCAGTGGTTAGCATATTGCGTTGCTATGCAAGGGGTCCCAGGTTCAAATCCCAGCCTGGGCATGGATGTTTGTGAGTTTCCATTCATCAATTTCATCATATCATCACTCATCCCCATCTTTGCAATTAGCCAAAAGTGGCACAAAAGCGAAGTAAAATAAAGCAATTCAATCAAATCAATCAATCACATTACCTGAGTTTAATTACTACTGCTATTACTACTAATGCTGCTGCTGTTGCTAATACCACTACCCCTACTACTGTTGCTATTATTAAGTAGCATAAATTTACATAAATATATTTCTGAAAGAAATAGAATGTAATTACTTTCTAGTCCTTTGATTTTTAACAAATTCTAGAAGCATGTTAACTTTTTTGCGAAATAATCTGTAGTCAACGGTTATTTGTATATGATACGTAAGACATTTTAAGAGTGAAAAGAATCCATGAGAACAATTATTAAATAAATAACAATATGAAAGTAAATTGAAATAATCAAAGAATGGAACTCACCTAGGATGATGAAGAGACACGATGGAGAATTCACACTCCCTCTGTACAGTTACTGAACCCAAAACCCCTTGACAAGATGATGACATTACCACTATGCCATCTGCAAGGCCCTTGTTCAAAAGTCAGTTGAGAGAGCAACACATTTATCACTTCTAGGTTATTCACAAAGCACCTCTTTAACATTATTTAGTGATGTGGATGTCAATTCAGCATCACTTGAGAGTTCACAAGGGGATGCGAAATGAGTACCATTCACAATAACGTCGCCACATTGCGATGAAGCATAGAATTTTCACAATTTTCGCGAGAGTCACACTGTAAAGATTTATGTTCAGATGAGAACGGCACCAATACTGTTCTAAAAATCTACAATGCACGTGCACAAAAATTCAAATCTGGATTGTCTCACTGTTCTTATCAACAAAACATTTCACAATAGTTAAGCTCATTGTCGTTCCAATTCAGAAATTCATAGAGGCTCTGGTAAACAATGGAAAGTCAGACTGGTGACTGTCTATTCTTGTCGGCCTAACCTTTGTCTTCATTAGCCACTTACAATGAACCAAGAACTTTATTTACTGCACATTGTTCACAGAAAAAATATGCATGTTCATTGAACATTGTTGCAGCCATGATATGAGACAACTCTTTTTCTATTGAAAATCATATTATCTTCAAGAATTTGTGTTTATTTTCAAGGCAGACACTTGTGTTTGGAATACTGTGCTTTTTTCTGTGCTGCATGGGAATAATAATTCAAGTATTTATTATTATTGCTATTGTAATAGTAATTTATAGGATTTTTGTTGGGAAACCTAATGGTAAGAGACCAGTAGGAAGACCAAGACGAGATTGGAGGAATAATGTTGAGATGGACCTAAAGGAAATTGGTAGGGATGGAAAAGAGTATATAGATCTTGCTCAGGGTAGGGACAGATGGAAGGCCTGTGTTGCTACAGCCATGAACCTTCAGGTTCAAGAAGGCTAGAGAGTTGGTTAGTTATTGTAATAGATATTTGACTATGCAGATTTTTCCACAGCAGGGTTGTTATGTGTCTGGAAAGTAGGGAATTTGGCTTGTCAGGGAAATGTCAGGGAATTTTGCAGATTTTCTGGAGTCTGCAAGAGAAGAAGTTGCAAAATGAACAACCAGTTCACTTCCACTTCTGGATTCGGTTCTTGTGATTCCACGGTTTAGAAATTTGTTTCTTTCGTTGTTATCATCTTGTGCAAAATTATGGTTCCTTCAAATTTCTGTAATAAATTTTTCACTTTTATAATACTATATAATAGAGAGAACCTCAAAGTAAAACTTGCAGTCCACATATCTGATTGATAACTAAAGTACATTGACGATGTGATCATAATTATCGGAAATGTTGGTGAAATGAGGTTATCGTCTATTATTTTATAGATCTTAGTCTTATTGGCAATCCTATAGAATGCCTCTATGCAACAAAAATTTCTCCAGAAGCTGTAAGCAAGAAAGTAGCATTTTCTACAACACTATAAATCTGCCCGAAAATGAAAAATTGTGTTTATTTTAAGAACATTTTCTGTTGTTTTTTGTATCTCTTTTATCATGGGAGAATTCACACTGAAGAAACATGCGACACACAACACGTGACATGCAATATGCAACATGCATCATGCAACATGAGTGTTTCACACCAAAGAGACAACACGCAGCAAGCGACTCTGGTTTTCTTTGCTCAGTTAGCATGATGGTACTGATATAATTGCATTAAACAGTTTATTAGTTGTCTGAAAATAATGTAACAAGAGACATTGTTACATGTAAATTGCGTTGTAAAATTTGTGAAAGTTATTGAAACTTGGGAGAGGCATGTTGTGCATGAGAAAACTGAGAAATAATATGCACTGACCTCAAACTGTATACGCTAGACTTTTCAGCCTGAATAAAGCGAATACCTAAACACTAGAGAAATGGTTCTCAACCTTCTTGAAACCATGTCACGGTATTTTTTTTTAAGTCAATGTCCTTAGCCAAAGAATTTTCTTTGTAAATCTTTACAGTATTTAAGATTTTATGCATGAATAAACATGTACCTATGAAATTAAATATTGATAAATAAATTCTAGCATAATCATAAGAGTAATACTAGTTTGATTACATGTGTAGGATTGTTGACAATTATAAAAATATGGAAGAGAAAGTGATAACGTCGTCTCTTTGTAATTAAGTGATCCTGGGTTCGATAACCGGGGAGGCACCAGTCAGATCCAGTTCTGATTAGTATATTTGAGCATAAAATGGACTTAAAAAACGAAAACTCACAACTCAAATATGATATTGGGATTATGATAGTTGCCAACCAGTTTCAGTACAACATTTTGGTGCTCAGTATAGTTGATACGAAGGCACGGTATCGGGTCGCAGCCCGGCGGTTGAAAAACAATGCACTAGAGTATTTTACCATGTTGACCAATATATATTGGACTAAAGTGCCTCTATAAGCTGACTTTTTCAAATAAAAGCAGTCAGGTAAATGGCCAAAACACTGCCTCTTTTCACGATGTTGAAGGCAAATTACAGCCGATAGATAACTGCATCAAAAAACTTGATAAAGTGAAATGAACATTGTGTTTAAATCTTAAAACATTGTACATATCGATACTTTATGATATCAACAAATTAGAGATTCAAACATAATGCCATACAGCTCATTGGAATGAAGCATTTGCTGTGCATGCGAGAACAAGAAACTGAAGCAACACGGTATTGAGAAAACGGCACAGTCCAAGAGGCACGTAAACGACACGCGACACGTGCATCTTGCCGTGTCTCTTCAGTTCAAAAGGTTGCATTGATTACTGAGTGTTGGCTTCCAAGCGACACATGTTCCATGTCACATGTCGCGTGTTGCATGTCGTGTGTTTCTTCGGTGTGAATTCTCCCTTAGTCCGATGGCTAGATGCACGTGATTGTAGCACGCAATACATTTGATGCCGATTGTAATTTTGTGCTTTACTCTTGTGTGTAGAATGAAGTTTGCTAATAAAAAGTTGTGAAAGTGAATATTCATAATAATTAATGGATTATATCAAAACACAAGGTTCAAAAGCAAAAATCGTGATGACAAACATGTCTGGCAAAATTTCTTTCTTAGACTAGAAAACTTGGAAATGTCAGGGAATTTCATAATCAAAAAATCGTAGCAACCCTTCACAGCATTTTCCATTATACTTCAAAAGCTCAGGAGGGGAATTTTAAACTCCGTAACCCCCCCCCCCTTCCTTGCATACACTTCTGCTTAAATGTTTCTGAGTTTTGAAAATGTATTAATAACCTCCAAATAGTGAATTTTGGCACCAGGGGGTAAAATTAAATTATTTTGTTTGAACTCGTAATTTACCATGTGTAAACTAATACCTAAATATGGATGAGAGAAAAAATATATGAAAATATATTAATATGCGCAAAACACCTATAACCATCCATGAAATTGATACCATTTGATTAAAATAAATTCTTTGCATTATGTTCCATAATTTACAAATGAATATAGTTAAATGTGTAATATGAAAAGAGTTTAATTTTTTAAAACTATAAATTTTAAAATATATTTAGTAATGATGTGTAGAAATATATGCAAACAGAGAAAATTACAGAAAGAAGACATACTTCACAAAGAGATAAATCTCGTTATTTGGTAATGAATAGCCCAGCAGCAGGGAACAATGCTCGGCAGGTAAGGCGACCCCGGTCCGGTACTTTCACCTCCTGTGCATGGTTTTGATCTGCGGGGTCATACATGTGCATCCGGGGCCTGTGAAAACGGTGGCAAATTTCTCTGTGTATTACCAAAATACACAGAGCATTAAGAATAAGCTTGGCGACTGTGCAATTTTTGCGTGTGAACTCATGGCATATGACTGCCTAATTTTTACTGAAACGTGGTTGACAAGAAACGTTTGTGACAGTGAGCTGCCATTCGCAAGCCATTTCACCATATATTGGAACGATCGTGCGACTCGTGGTGGTGGCGTTATTATCTGTGTTAACTCAAAATGGCCAAGCAAAGTACGCCACGACTTAAAACGGAACTGTGAAATACTGTGGGTGGAAGTTTCAGTGACCGGTGCCAAAAGCTTCTCCTTAGCTCTTACTATAGGCCACATAAAAACAGTCCTTTGTTCCTCCTTGAAGAATGTCGAGATTCTTTACTTGCAGCAGTTGCCGTGGGAGACGTTGCACTTTTCGGCGACTTCAACCTCTCAATTGACTGGAACAGCAAAGTGTACGAACGACGCATGGTTTATTGAAACTTTCATCTGTGGTTTAAACCTGAAACAACATAATTTGTTCAACACCAGGAAGGACAGCAACCTGGATTATGTTCTGTCCACCCTAAACAATATTAGTATCACGCCACGTAAGAACCTCCTGACCTCCGACCACGACAGTTTGGATGTTTATATTCTCATCCCCCACCCCCTAGAAGAGGTCATCGCTATTCCATCCAGAACAAACGCTACCTGTGGAACTGAGCGCCATGGGAGGAGATAAGACTTTCCCTCCCCTGGGGCATCTTGGAAGACGGGACCGTCGACGAGGCAGCTGACCTATTTACAGGTGTCATTCAAGCAGCAGTGACGGACCACGTGCCTACAGGGAAAATATCTTCTCATAGATTTCTGTGTTGGTTCGACTCCGAAGTGCAGGATGTACTGGCCAACAAGACATGAGCATGGCAACTTTGGAAGGGCTTCCTGAGTGAACACACGCACAATACCTTTGCTGCTCTGTGACGACACTCAAAGTATCAAAGTATATAAGGAACATATAGACAATATCACTGCAACAATCCCAGAAAACCCAAAAAACTTTTTTAATCTAATAAACTCAAGGAAAAATAACAGTAGGATTCCAGCTGAAATTACGCATGATAGTGAAAGTGCGATAGGCGACCGAAGGGCAGAACTCTTCAATGTTTATTTTCATGGTAACTTCTGCCCCCCGTCTTACCTTGCAGCATTGCCAAACGTAAGACCAGTCTGTTCCTCCTCTCTAACAACGCTTGTCACTACACCCGATGAGGTGAAGGATCTATTGTTGTCTCTTTCAGTTCACCGTGCCCTAGGACCGGACGATATCAACACCATGTTCGTCAGGAAAACTGTGCAATCCCTGTGCTATCCCCTTTCCATTCTCTTGAACAGGTGTTTTTCGGAAGGCATCTTTCCTCACGCTTGGAAACAAGCTAACATCACACTGATTCACAAAAGTGGTAACAAAAATTTTGTTTCATCTTACAGACCAATCTCCTTACTCTCTCCTCTGTCCATCATCTGTGAAAAAGTAATCAAAGACAGACTGTACAAATTTGTTTCTCCGTACTTAAGCTCTAAGCAACATGGTTTTCTTCCTGGTAGCTCCTGTCTTACAAAGCTGTCTGTTTTACTCTCACATGCTATGAAATGCATTTCAAATAATTCACAATTAGATGTAATATACTTTGATCTGGCCAAAGCCTTTGATACTGTTAGTCATCATCTTCTGATTCACAAATTATGCAATAGATTCAACATTCATGGCAAATTTCTCACCCTTCTCACAGGTTACCTTAGTGATCGCCAACAACGTGTTGTTCTTCCAGGAACTGTTTCTAACTTTCTTCCTGTCCTCTCTGGTGTTCCACAGGGTAGTGTTCTAGGACCTCTCTTGTTCATATTATTCGTCGATGACCTTGCCGACCATCTCACAGCTCCCTCTAGCAATTACCTTCTTTTCGCAGATGACTGTAAAATTTTCAGGGAAATCTCCACTTCCGATGATACTCATCTTCTTCAGAATGACATAGCAACATTTACTTCCTGGTGCCTGACATGGGACCTCACATTACATCCTGACAAGTGTACTACTCTCACTATCTCAACAAGGACCTGTTAAAGTCATCTAACTCCATCTCTGGCAATAACATCAAAGCAGTGTCCTCTCACAAAGACCTAGGCATTGTTTTCGACCAACAGCTCACATTTGAGGAACATATTTTATGCACCACAAAAAAGGCCATGTGTCTCTTAGGTTTACTCTACCGTTTCACTGAAATTAGTGACATCTCAGCCCTCACTTTGTACTTCAAATCATTCATCTCCCCAATAATAGAATACTGCTCTCCCGTCTGGTCCATGGCATGTCCCACTCACCTCTCCAGAATCGATTCAGTCTTTCACTTCTTCCTAGCTATAGTCCATCACAGGGTTCCCTCATTACGCAATTTTTCATCTCCGCATATCTTTTCTTTTCTAAACTTACAAACTGCTTATAAGCGACGTTTGCAGAATGATTTCAGTTACTTATACAAAATTGTGAATGGCAAAATCCGCTGCAACACACTCCTTGAGGAATTCCACTTTAGAGTACCTATGCGCACAACTCGCAATACAAGGTTATTTTATACAAAAAAAACTAGACTAGAAATTCAAAAAAGATCTCTCTTTTATAGACTTGCAGCACAATACAATGATCTCCCCTCAAGTATTGATATATTTTCCTCCGAGTTTACCTTTCGGTCTTCTATCAGAAGAAATACTTGTAATTAATATCACATAGTGCCATCTCTTACTTATTTTTTTGTTCATTTGCTATTCACTTTTATGTTGTTTTGTTACTCTTAATTATTTCTTATTTATTTTTATTTATTTATTTTATTTTATTTTTTTCTATTTTTTATTTTTATGCTTATTATAATTATTGCTTTCTCATTGTTGACAATTTCAGTGTAAAATGGCCACCTGTGCTGTATCTGAAATTTTCCCAATAAATAAATGAATAAATAAATATGTCAAAATTCTCTAATATGCCAGGACATATTTGGTAGACATTACTTTAAATTAAAAGAAAAATTAAAGTGTATTTCTTTCATTTTCCAGTGACAAATCTGTTGTTTGAATCCCATGTGAGTTTCTGTAAGAAGAGGTTTTTCTCCTAAGAAAACGTGAAAATGACAATCCACCTAGACGTTATGTGCATCTCAATGTGGAAATCATCTGGAAAAGTGGAGACCATCAAGCTCATCACAAAGTACTGGATGGAACTCTACAATGAAAGAAATTCTGGAAGAATATGGGCTAGGCTAGATAAGGTGAGAATTTCATACTTACGATGGTCCAGCTTTATTCATAAGAATATTTACATTTGTCATCAGCATCTCGTCATGAAATATCAAACAACAGTTAGTTGAAAATTTGTATCTTAGTAGCAGCATCTATATCTTAATTGATTTGTTATTGTTACATGCAGCATTGTTTACAACTATCACATTTTAGATAAAGATAAGCAAGAGAATATTTCTTGCAAGATAATTATCAGCTAAGCAAGTAAAAATAGGAAAATAAGTACAGATAACTAGCCTGTAGGCTGCCCTACAAATTGACATAGTTGAGTTCAAGTTACAAAAAAGCATGAAGCTTGTTATATTTATATTTAATAACAGAAATAATGTTCAGTTAATATTCAAACACAATAACCAAGGTAAAAAGTGCATTATATTTTTTTAAAAAATGAATGGGCTAGAGGTCTTCCACTATCTTTATTGAATATTAATTATTCTTTTAGATGTCAAAAGATGATGGTGCCTCTTACAGGGCTGCCAACTTTTCAAAAACTTTGAGTGGGCTAAAACACTTTCTGCATGATGATATTAATGCACACCAACAATGTAGCCTTACCACTTTTTTTTTTTAAAAAAAAAATGTTATTTACTGATTTCTATAAGCACTCAATCACGAATCATGAAAACAAATAAAATAATAATAAATTCACTTTGGAACACATTCTTTTTCAGTCTACAGTCCGCAGGAAACTCAAAACAAGACAACCTACTTATTAACACTTTTGTAAGAAGTTTAATGTCTTGGACCCAAGACTGCTCCAGAAATGGAAGTATAAACTATCTTAGAATTTTGTAAAAATACAGTGTACAATACAACAGTATGCAGTACAACAAATAATAGTGAAATTTGAATTGCATACTACTTGCAATTTTGTTCTTGTTTCGTGACACTTAAAAATAATGTGAGGTAACCAATCAGTATTCAACAGGTCATAGGTGTACCTTGCTATTTGTCCCTCTTAAATTTTGAGGATTATTAAAACTTACAAGTCCAACGATACTTCTGTACCTTTTTCTTGAACATGGAAAAAATAATAACTATGTACTTAAGTACACTAACTGTATGAAATGTAAAAAATAATGAAAAACAGTTGTGCTAGATATCCACTCATTTGCAGCTGTGGCTCGTAACTTTTCAAAGATGCATGCTACCGGTGATGTTCTCTCTTGCACTTATAATGCCCCCCCCCCCCTCCCCCAACAAATACACATTCACTTGAAAGCGTATGCTGGATTTTTTTCCAGAGTGGGCTGAATTGTAAAAGTCAGTATCACATAACTCCTTTCTAGGCAGGGGCAGAATAAACTATGAAATATTTTGCAATCACCACTTTTAACCTTCATTTTTAAAAGCTGTTCGAAGACAAAAATAGTAATTCGAGGTCATTTTAATGGGAGTTTGCATTTACCACATTGTTTTTTTTACTGCTTTCATATGAAAGTTTTCATTTTCTCAAAATTTCAAGAGGGGGGTGTATCCTTGTCAGCTCCCCCCAGCCCTGAATACTTCGGTGCATGGAACAGCAAAACTCAACTGATCCTTCACAATGACTGCGTGCTTCACATGGCATGTACCTAACAATGAACCACATGAAAAGTTTTCAGGTCTGAATCTGAAGCCAGTTGCAATGTTTGTAAAGCTATCCGCACTTATGTCAGAAGATGAAGCATAGGGATTGACCAAGAAGGTGTTTGAGAATTGTGTGATAAGTGCGGACCCCCCCCCCTCAAATTTTGTTTCACCCTACCCACTGAAATGCTACAAAACATTAGGGAATAGATTTCTAGCATTTAAAGAGGGTGATTTAGATCAAATATCAAATTTAAATATTGAAACATATATTTTACAAAACAGAAAGCACTTTCAGAAGCCAGAAATGCATGGATTATACTTCCATAGTTGCAATCTGTACAACTTACCATTAAAATAGATTAAAGGCTCAGCGTGTTCCAACTTTTTACTGCTGCTGCTAATATATATTACACATTACACAAATATACACTACATACGGAAAGCTATGGATGACATTATAAGATGATATTCTGAGAGTGAAAAGGTAGACGCAAAATTTTATCTTATAATGAAAAGACAACACTTACCATGCTATGGTTGTGTATAGCATGCTAGGAGATGATCTTCCTGAACAGAGACCCTACCTCCCACATAATAAACAAGGGGCATGAAAGGGTTGTATTTGTGCACACTGCAAGGTGGCAATAACATGCTATGAAGCCGATAGGCTGGTATTCGTTAAGTAAGACTTGAAGCTTTCCTGGTGACGAATGATGAACAGATTCTCTCGGGCTATCGACCAGGTGAGTTGTGGAAATGATTCCAAGCTTTCGAGAGCTAACATCACTATCATCTTCAGGGTAGAAGTGCAATTCTGAGCATCAACCCGGTGTATATACGTTGGTGGAAGGGGGATCCCAGTGAAGATGGTGGACCAATCGAGTGGTGTGTCTGCTACGTGCACATTTCTGGTTAACTATAGATAACCAGGCTGGGTCCAGTTCAAGCGCCATGCCGGGATTAAGATTTTCTTTTTCTTCATAAATGGCTATTGCTTCCTTGATAATACAGTCCCAGTAGTTTGAAGTTTTGGCTATGATTTCTGTGTTACTGAAATCTGGTCTATATCCCTCGTTGATTGAATTTTCTCAGGGTGGCTACTCACTGGGAATTCCTTGAATTCTGGGAATTATTTGTGAATTATTGGCTCTGGGAATTCTACTTGAATTTTTCTCCGTAGACGTGAAAAATTAAAACTTTTTTAATCCAAATCCCGTTCACATTTTATGGAAATAAAAATTATTTTCGTAGAATTTTCTTGCTCGCTTTGCTCACAGCTTTTCTTAGTCTTATCAAGTTTATAGTCCCCTATTCAGATCTCCAGATGGGGACTAATTTGGGAGGTCCCTGGACTAAGGATAAGATCTAAATTAGGAATAAGAATATTAAATTAGGCACTTGGAATGTTCTGACCCTTTACCGGCCTGGGGCATTTCAGTGTACAGTTAATGAGATAGTTAAGTATAAATTGGATTTAGTAGCTGTTCAGGAAGTTAGGTGGCCAGGAGAAGGGAATTGTAAAACTAAAAATTATACTTTTTTCTATGGTGGTACTGAAAATCATAATTTTGAAACAGGCTTTTTCATAAATAATAGAATTATCTCGGCTCTTAAAACAGTAGAATTTATTAATGATAGGATATCATATGCAGTTTTACAGAGTAGGTGGTGCAAAATTATTTTAATAAACATACATGCACCAATGGAAGATAAAGATGATAATACTAAAGATGATTTTTATACAGAGTTAGAACAGGTCTTTGATAAATTTTCTCAGTATGATATGAAAATTCTGTTAGGTGGCTGTAATGCACAGATTGGCAAAGAAGAGACATTTAAACCCACCATTGGTAAAGAAAGTCTTCATGAATTAAGTAATGATAATGGTATAAGATTGATTACTTTTGCAACCTCAAAGAATTTAATTGTGAAAAGTACCACTTTTAAACATAAAGATATCCATAAATATACCTGGTCTTCTCCAGATGGTAAAACTCATAATCAGATAGATCATATTCTCATTGATAAGAGAAGGCATACTACAGGATGGCTCAATAAGTCACTTAACACCCCCAGTACAAGGCTACTGCGGCATGGGATGTGAAAATGGCGATGACCAATCATTGCCTGGCCAAGGGGGAAACCACACTGACGTCACCCGCATGGTCGGCAGCCATCTTGAATTCAACTTCAGAAATTTAAATGGGAAGAGGGTCGTGCGACTTATCAAAATGGGCTAGAATTTCACCAGGAAAACAACTGTGACATTTGTTTTCACCTAACTTTAAATTTAAGGGTGATTTCCGCATGGGAGAGTGACACGTCCTTTCCTTTTTGCTTAAATGTTTATTGTTCAAATAATCGTTAGTATGTGATTATGTGGTATTTATTGTTAGACCAATCACTGAAAATGTCTGAATATTGACTTACCGGTATGTACATATATTGTAGTATTGGTTGGCATGGGAATTACGATTGTGTTTTGTCTTTACATAAAAGTTTAAAAGAGTGATGATGTGAATTGATTGTGTCAAGAGTAGCATATTTCCTTTTTCACTGATCTGAACGAAAATGCCACTAACACGTGAGGAACGGATTGCCATCATATTGATGTCAGGGGAGAGAAGTATGCGTGACATTGCCGCAGACTTCAATAACCGCAATCCTGCAAGACAACCGGTGTCACATGTGGGATGACAAGCCACGACATGGACATCCGAAAACAGCCACGGATGAGGGTACTGCTGTAGTGGTGTTGGCATCATTTGCAAAGTCCCCAACCCGTAGCACACAGAGACTGGCGCTGGAAAGCGGTGTCAGCAGGGGTTCAATTCAAAGGATTGTACGTGACCACCACTGGCATCCGTATAAGATACAGCTGCAGCAGTACCTTAGTGAGGACGATCCAGACAGTCATTTGCAGTTTTGTGAGTGGGCTATAGCACAACTGCAATGTGACCCTGCCGTCAGTAGCAAGATTCTGTTCAGTGATGAGGCTAATTTTTATGTGTCGGGAGAGGTGAATAAGCAAAATCTGCGGTACTGGTCACCCAAAAATCCACGTTGGACAGATCCCAGCAAGGTGACGGGAGGCGGGAAGCTAATGGTGTGGTGTGGTACTTGGGGTTCCCGACTTGTTGGTCCATTTTTCATTGAGGGCAACTTAAATGCGGAGGGCTACTTGCTTCTGCTACGGGAGCAGATCTTACCATCCTTACTGTCAGAGGATGGGAGCTATCCTGAATGGTTCCAGCAAGATGGTGCTCCACCGCACTATGGGATGATAGTCCGTCAGTACCTGGATCAACAATTCCCTCACCACTGGATTGGTCGCCGAGGGACTGTGGAATGGCCTGCAGGCTCACTTGACCTGACACCATTGGACTTTTACCTCTGGGGACACCTGAAAGCCATGGTGTATGCTACGAAAATCAGGGATCTGGCCCACTTGCGCACACGCATTGTGGATGCCTGTACTGCAATAACTCCTGAGGTTCTTCAGAATGTGGTAAGGTCATGGGAGAGACTATTACACGTGTGTGTTGCACAAGAGGGACGTCATATGTAGCATGTGTTATAACTTTGTGGTATTGTTAACTCTGCAACAATTAAAGTTAGGTGAAAACAAATGTCACAGTTGTTTTCCTGGTGAAATTCTAGCCCATTTTGATATGTCGCACAACACCCTTCCCATTTAAATTTCTGAAGTTGAATTCAAGATGGCGGACATCAAGATGGCTGCCGACCATGCGGGTGACGTCAATGTGGTTCCCCCTTGGCCAGGCAACGATTGGTTATCACCATTTTCAAGTCCCATGCCGCAGTGGCCTTGTACAGGGGGTGTTAAGTGACTTATTGAGCCATAACTTTGTGGTGTTAACTCTGCAACAATTAAAGTTAGGTGAAAACAAATGTCATAATTGTTTTCCTGGTGAAATTCTAGCTCATTTTGATATGTCGCACGACCCCCTTCCCATTTAAATTTCTGAAGTTGAATTCAAGATGGCGGGCATCAAGATGGCTGCCAACCATGCGGGTGACGTCAATGTGGTTCTCCCTTGGCCTGATAATGATTGGTCATCGCCATTTTTACGTCCCATTCCGCAGTGGCCTTGTACTGGGGGTGTTAAGTGACTTATTGAGCCACCCTCTAGTATAATTGACGTTCGTACACATAGAGGTGCTGACTGTGCCAGTGACAATTATTTAGTAATTGCTAAATTAAGAGAAAGACTCGCAGTGATAAATCATAAGCAAAAAAATCTAAAACTTCTAAAATTTGATGCAGTAAAGTTTACTGATGAAATAATTAAGAAAGATTACCAAATTAAACTGTCAAATAGATTTGATGTTTTGCAGGATTTAAATGATGATGAAAATACAAATTAAACAGACGTAAATAAGAATTGGGAGCATATACGTAATGCAATAGAATCAGCAGCTAAAGAAAGAATAGGATACCATAAACCAAGAAAAAGTAAGCCATGAATGTCATAATCTAATAGAAATAAGAAATCAGGCTAGACTTAGGTGGTTAAATAACTCTGATGATAGAAATCTAAGCAATTATAATAGAATAAAACGAGAAGTTAACTGCATGTTTAGAAGTAAAAAAGAGATTACTTGAAAAGCAAAATTAACGAAATTGAAACAAACAGCAAGAACAAAACTATCAGAGATTTATATAAAGGTGTAAATGAATTTAGAAATTAGTGGAAACCTAAAGTAAATTTGATAAAAGATAAAGACGGTGATTTTCTAGCTGACCCAAGCGATATTCTAAATAGATGGAAGAACTACTTTAATGACCATTTAAATGTTCATGTAGGAGATAAATCAGAAGTAAATGAAGTACACACAGCAGAACCTTTGGTTCCAGAACCTAACTTGACTGAAGTTAAAGATGCTATTAAAAGGCTAAAGAATAACAACGCACCTGGCATTGATTTAATACCAGCTGAGTTAATTAAATATGGTGGAAATTCGTTAATATGTCAAATTCATAAATTAATTTGTTTAATATGGAATAAAGAAGAAATCCCTCAACAGTGGAAAGAATCCATAATTGTTCTTGTGTTTAAAAAAGGTGATAAAATGAACTGCGATAATTACCGTGGAATTTCTCTACTCTCAACAACATATAAAATATTATCTAACATTATTTTAACAAGACTAACCCCATATGCTAATGAAATTATAGGTGATTATCAATGTGGATTTAAACGTAACAGATCAACTACAGACAAATTTTTCACATCAGACAGACGCTTGAAAAAAAGTGGGAATATAATCAAAATGTCCATCAGCTATTCATTGATTTCAAAAAAGCATATGATTCGGTCAAAAGAGATAAATTATATAATATATTAGTAGAGAGTGGCCGCGGTGGCTCAGTCGGTAACGCGTCTGACTACCATGCTCAAGGTCCCGGGTTCAATCCCCGGCCGGTTCAAATCCGGGAACTTTTCTAACGGTGAAAGCGGCCCCGGCGCCCACCCAGCGTCGAATAACATGGGTACCTGGGGGAAACCCTGGGGGGTAAAGGCGGTCAGGGGCGTGATGCTGATCACATCACCCCCACTCACGACCGGATCAAGAAAGTGTGGGGCGTTACCCCCACACCCCCTATACGCCTTCATGGCGTGGTGCTATGCACAGGGGAACACTTTACCTTTTTTTTTTTTATATTAGTAGAGTATGGAATACCTAAGAAGCTTGTTAGTATGATAAAAGTATGCACCAGTGAAATAGAAGTAAAATTCGTGTGGGTATTAATGTGTCTGACAAATTTACAATCCATGATGGGTTAAGACAAGGAGATGCATTATCTCCATTGCTCTTTAATTTTGCCTTTGAATATGCTGTTAGGAAGGTAAAAGAAACTAAAGCAGGACTAAAATTAAATGGTGTGACTGACTTGTTAGCATATGCATGTGATGTAGACTTATTAGGGATGATATAAATACAATTAAGAATAATGCTAAAATATTTTTCAAAACTGCTTAAGAGATAGGTTTGGCAGTTAACAAAGAGAAAACTAAATATATGCTTACAGGCCGAAACCAAGTGTTAGGCAATAATCAAAATCTAATTATTGATAACAACTCCTTTGAACCAGTTTCCAAATTCAAATACTTAGGAGTAATATTAACAAGTGAAAATTACATTAAAGAGAAAATAAAAAGTAGGCTTAATTCAGGAAATGCATGTTACTTATCTCTTCATAATCTTTTGTCTTCTCCATTAATATCTAAGAAACTAAAAGTTAAAATATTCAAAACAGTAATTTTGCCTGTAGTATTATATGGCTGTGAAACTTGGTCCCTTACATTGAAAGAGGAACATAAATTGAGAGTATTTGAAAATAGGATCCTTAGGAAAATATTTGTACCTAAAAGGGATGAGGAGACAGGTGAGTGGAGAAGGTTACATAATTTAGAACTACATAATTTGTATTCATGTCCAGATATTATTAGAATAATTAAATCAGGAAGACTTAGGTGGGTAGGCCATGTGGCACGAATGGGAGAGGAAAGAGGAGTTTACAGGATTCTTGTTGGGAAACCTGATGGTAAGAGACCTTTAGGAAGGCAAAAACGAAGATGGAGGGACAACGTTGAGATAGACCTAAAGGAAATCGGTAGGGATGGAAAAGAGTATATAGATCTTGCTCAAGATAGGGAAAGATGGAAGGCCTGTGTTGCTGCAGCCATGAACCTTTGGGTTTAAGAAGGCTAGAGAGTTAGTTAGTTATCAAGTTTATAACCATAGCTATGGGGTGGCGATAGTGGGCTCTGGGCACCGAACTATCTAAATGAAAAGAAGTTGTAAAATTAATTGATTGATTTGTGGTTTTAAGTCCACTTTATGCACAGAAAGGCTAATTGGGACTGGACCTACAGTTAAAAGTGGGGTCCAAAATACTGTGCCATATGTTGAAAAATAATTGATTGATTGATTTGGTGTTTTAAGTCCACTTTATGTAGTGCAAGGCTAATCGGGACTGGACCTACAGTTTAAAGTGGGATCAGAACCACTATGTGCCTCCACTGGGTATCAAAGACGGGACCCCTTGATTACAAGATGAAGATGCTACCAACGCGCCATCGAGGAGGCCCTGAAAAAATAATTGAAATTGTTTTTCGAACATAAATGCTTTAGCAACAACTTCTACCCGTTTTTTACATAATTTATGAGGATAATAATGTCTTTGATACTACTACTACTAATAATAATAATAACAACAACAATGTTGGTCTCGTCGTTTTTAAATCCCAGCTTTCGCATGGATGTTTGTGACTATCCATTCATCAATTTCAACATATCACTCATCCCCATCTTCGCAAATTAACCAAACATGGCACAAGGAGGAAGTAAAATAAAACAAATCAATAATAATAATAATGTGATAATAATATTATTATTAACACTATTGTTTTAGTATTAGTATGTTTATCCTGGCACTTTCTCCCCGCCCACTCAGACAAAAATTCATTGTTGTGCCTCTGATTGTAAATAGAAAATAAGCTCCTTAAATTAAATAGTTCAATTGTATTACGTATACCGTTTAATTGAATTATAATTTTTGGATGTTGCAATCACATAGACCCTTTACATTATGAAGATATTTGTGTGTGAATGTTGAGAGGCGATAATACGTAAGGTTGAAATAGAGAAAACATCTGCTTGAATTTTTGGAAAGTTCGCCTTGAAAACCGAGAATTATACCTGAATTTTATCATGGTCCTAGAGTAGCCACTCTGGTTCTGCTAGTCCTGAATTTTCAGGGTGGAAATACTTGATAAAGCTTTGATGTTCTTTACAGTGCTGTTCTATTGTCCTACCCATGTGCCCAATGTATGCTTTCCCACGCTTGCAGGTAATACGGTAGACTCCCGGTGTTTTGAATCCTAACTCATCCCTGGGGTTGCGTAGTAGTCTTCTGATCTTCGGAGGTGGTTTGTGAATGGTTTTTTTGTTATGTTTCTTTAGAATTCGGCTGATAAAAACCATTCACAAACCACCTTCGAATATCAGAAACCTACTATGCAACCCCAAGGATGGGTTAGGACTCAAAACACATTACCTGCAAATGCGGGAAAGCATAAAATTTGTTTAAACTATATAAAGATATTTTGTTCATAACAGAATCTTGAAAATTATTTTATAATGGCATAATCTTTAAAAAGATTTGGAACTTGTGAAAAGTGCCAAGTTTAAAAATTGGAAGCAGAAATGATTATCTGCTTGCATCTGCATTATCAAGCTAGTAGATGAATAATGCATTACCTCAAATGAATGTTTTGAGAAATAAGACTTAAAGTGAGAGAAATATCTTCTGCATTTTGTATGTGAATTAACCATATGTGGAGTTTTATAAATTGAAGAATGGAAGCCATCTTGTAAACCTGGTTGAAGAAATTGACATATTGAGTATACTCAGATGTAGAACTGATGCATGCCAAAATATTAAGAAAAAGACTTACTCTACCTCACAAGGAGATAATAAAGAAATATTTTCTTCATATAAATAACATTTATATGTTATAAATGTTCTTGTTAACACATGCATAATTTGATGCTGTTGTAACATTTGTTTTTCCTTGTTTTTTATCAATATAATTTGCATAAAAATGCTTATAATTGTTTGGACTTAAACGCTATTCCTCAGCATATGTAAGCTGGTATTTTTTGTCAACATATATCTGTAGCTACCTACTGAGCTATAACATTAACTTGAATTCTGACAGGTATATACGTAAAATGATATGCCAATCAAGACTTCATATTTAACTGAGAGCATTTATCAAAGCGATTGATTAGTGAGATAGATTAACTGAATTGTCTTCTCGATATTTAGTCACACCATCTGCATCTCACTTTCTTCTCATCATTTTATCGTAATATTTAAGATTATGAGACATTAGGTGATTAGTTGAAAAGGTCCAGTAATCTGCAAGAACATGGAGATGAAAGTGAAGAAGATACAATTCGTCTCAAAGAAAAAAGTATCTTGAAACTAGGAGAGACTTACAAGAAAGATGGCAAAGCAAAAGAACTGGCTGAACTTATTAAGCAGACAAGACCCTTCCTGTGCACCATGAAGGCAGCAAAATTGGTTCATGCTTTGGTTCACATGTTCTTGGATCTGGAAGCCAGCATTGGCAGTAATGTTCAGTTGTGCAAGGAGTGCATTGAGTGTGCAAAACAAGAGAAAGAGACTTTCCTCCGGCAGTATTTGGAAGCCTGTCTAATAGCTTTGTATTTTGACACTGGAATGTTTACTGAAGCTCTTCACTTGGGATCGACCTTATTAAGAGAACTGAATAAGTTAAATGACAAAAATTTATTGCTAGAGGTTCAACTTCTAGAAAGTAAAACTTATCATGCCTTGAGTAATCTTCCAAAAGCACGTGCAGCACTTATCTCAGCTCGGACTACAGCTAATTCAATTTATTGCAATCCAAAACTACAAGCATTGCTTGATATGAAGTCAGGCATTCTTCATGCTGCTGACGGGAGAGACTTCAAAACAGCATACTCTCTCTTACTTCTATGAAGCATTTGAAGGCTATAATATTGTGGAAAGCTCTAAGGCCTTGACTGCATTGAAGTACTTGCTGCTGTCTAAAATAATGTTTAACACACCAGAAGATGTGCAACAGATCATAAGCGGGAAACTGGCTCTGAAGTATGCCGGAAGTGCAATTGAAGCTATGAAGTGTGTTGCTCAAGCAAGTCTTAAAAGATCTCTGTCAGACTTTCATGAGGCTGTGGATAAGTTTAAAGAAGAATTGGAAAATTGTCCAATTATTCGAGTACATTTAGACAGCCTTTATGACACAATGTTGGAACAAAACCTTTGTCGAATCATCAAACCTTATTCTCGTGTTCAGGTGGATTATGTTTCAAAATTGGTTAAGCTACATGTAAACCTAGTAGAGAAGAAACTTTCACAAATAATTTTGGACAAGAAGTTTCACAGTATTCTAGGCCAAGGTGATGGGGTGTTTCCCCAAATTGTTCCAAATGTCCAGTTGAAGGATAGAATTAGGAAAGGCACCAAATTTAAATTGAAACAAATTAGTAAGACTGATTTCACCAATTGCCCACGTGCAAAGAGAAAAGTAACTACTCATCCTAAACATGTTCGTAAAAGAATATTCAGGCAGAGATGTTTGAAATCTGGAGGAGAAAATTTCGTCTTGAAGCATTCCGTGCTTTCTTCTCTCATAATTGTATTTTGATTGTGATAGCATGCTTGATCATGCATCATACACATGTACGCAGAAGATGTCACGATGATGTCATGAAGTTAAAGTTAACTTCACATTTGTAATGTCGTAGACTTACATTTTAATCATCCAATTACTTACCTTTAATGTATCTTTTCGATGGCATTGTTGCAGTATGCAGACATGTCTTATTACATTCTATCGGATATGTGACTGAAAATTTCTTGATAGGCAATCATTGTTACATACTTAAAGTGTTTATCATTTGTGATTAAGTTCAGAATTACAGTAATATGAACTATAAGTGTTGTAACATTCTTATATGGTTGCATATATTTGGAAAAAGTATGTTATGAAACATACATAGTTTTGTTAGTATGTGAATTTGAAACATACAGTTCAGCAAAATAACTTTATTGTGTACATGTAACATACTTTCAATATGACAGTATCAGTATATGTTTTAGTTTGGATATTACATAGCTTGACATGTTGAGTATTGAATATAGTTCTGTTTCAATGCTGAAATAAATCAATCACATATGCAAACCCTAAAGTTGAAAAATATTAACCAAGATGCTTTGTTTAAAGGAAAGAATTACACTTTACTTTGTTCTGTGTGAACATAAAGTATGACTTTGTGGCCTAAGGACAGGTTCATATGCTTCCGATATCATGTGAAGGAAAGACATGACTTCAAAGTGTTAGAAGGGAATGTTGATGAAACCGAAGACAAGTTTCGTCCAAAAACAGAAAACTCTCGGAGCATCAAGCCTAAAAAGGTTCAATATAATGATTTGGAATTTAATATCCTTTATCTCAGATTACACCGTGATGGTAAGGGGAGTAGTTAGAACACTCACACCTGATGGTAACCTGTTGTCTAGGTAAAGTAGGGGAATATTAATAGAGGGTTTCCACATAATTATTCAGTTTGTTCAACAGCCTGATTCTTCTGTTGGTATACACTGTTAACGATAAAGGTGCAGTAATTTGGGTGCACTTGTTAACATTTGACCACATGTAAGCTGACAACATATTATGATTTTATGCTCATCTGACTTGTAAAGTTTTTTATAAACTCGTCTGACTTCCAAAGTTTTTTATAAACTCGTCTGACTTCCAAAGTTTTTTATAAACTCGTCTGACTTCCAAAACTTTTTATTTCTAACAATGATTGATTCGCCATGCATCCTGAAATATTGTTGCAGGATAATATAATTTATACTTACCATCCATAGAGTGAAGTAACTCTAAGGGTTGGTTGGTTGGGAGTTTCTTATTGACTGAGTGGCAAGGGTGGTATATAAGACTTGTTCTTTGCTTTTTCATTCTTTGTACATTATGATATTGCTTATGTTAACATGTTGTTTATTTTGTTGGTTTGAAGGACAAAAGATACTGCTTCATTCCACAACTATACCCATAAGGGTTGGTTGATTGGGTGCTTCTCTTAGGCTGTTGGCTGACAGTGGTACATTGAGCCACAGTATTTTCTGCATAATCTTTCTTTGGTCTGATGTCAATGTCAAAATTTTCTCACTTTTCGTGCTTCTTTCCTTGAGTCTGAAACATTAGTTCAGGTATGAAGTATTCCTCTGTAGAATTTGCTTTAAGTTTATCTTTTGATCCGACATTGGTCCTCATTCATATGTCTTGATCCTTAATTGTGTTGAATGGTGGAAAAATTCAATTTATCAAATATTCTTTGTTATGTGTATTTTGGAGTGCAAAAAATGTATAATATTATGTGATGGCATGTGCATAATAATTTAAAAAAAAAGAACATTTATTAGAGCACAAAGATTCCAAGAGTTGAATCGTAAGCTCAAAAAGAAATAAACTTGACAAGGAGCAAGGAGATTCACGTGTTGATCCAAGCTTAAGTCAAGTAATTGGTTCCTTTAAAATGCTAGAATGCATTATGGTTCCAAAATGTGTTCACAAGGGGCAGAATAGGAAATTCGTGCCATGACACTGTGAGTTCAGGAACAACAGTTATTTATAATTTTTGTGTGCACATCATAATTTATACATTTCTTGCATGAATTGACTTGTGATGTAAGAAATCTTATTTTCAGCAGTCCGTAAATCTGAGGATGTTTGCTTCTCGATGCAGGTACTTAGATTTTTGTCTTGTTACCTGATGTTACTAGATAAATAGATTCATTCCCAATGGGATACTTAGTTGGATCAGAGGTTACTTACTCTATTGAGCACCTCAACCTTAAAAGTCAGTATGGAAGTAAATGGAGTACTTCCCTCTCTCTCTAATACAGGTTCCAGCAGAGGAGTTAGATGGTTTTGAAATGTGAATAACACACATAATTTTCAAAGGTTCAGAAATGTATTACTACAGAAATACAGGTTATTGTATGCCATTTTTATTTACCACGACAATTTGTGCAAAAAAAAATGATGCCTTCAATTTACTTCTATACACATTCGAAGACCTTTTTCCTTTCCTTTTAAATTACCTACGTAAGATCTTGAGTCAGCACTTTGTCCGTTTGAACAAGGAAATAAATTCAAATCAACAATCGACTATCCGGTGAGAAGTTGGTGGCCTGCTTAACTGTTTGTCAGCCCAGTAAGCATGGAGCCCTGGAATGTGCAACATCGAGTGTTTGTGGTGGAGGAATTCTTCAAGACTGGAGAATCAGTATTGAAAAAGCAGCATCTTTTTCAACGTCATTTTCATGTGGCACGCCATGGGTTCGAACACGGCCAGGTGGTGATCTATTCAAAGCTGATGATGTCAATCTGAAGTTCTGCACCCACGTGAGGATAGTGTTGCGGCTTGGTACACACCCATGGCGTGCCAAATGAAAATGACGTTGAAAAAGATACTGAGTTTTCAGTACAGATTCTCCAGTCTTAAAGAATCCCTCCACAATAAACGTTCAATGTTGCACATTCCAGGGCTCCATGCTTACTGGGCTGACAAACAGTTAAGCAGGACACCAACTTCTACCGGATCGCCGATTGTTGATTTGAATTTCTTTCAATTGTTCAAATGGACAAAGTGCTGACTCAAGATCTTACGTAGGTCATTTAAAAGGAAAGGAAAAAGGCCTTCGAATGTGTATAGAAGTAAATTAAAGGCACCATTTTTTTACATGAAATGTCGTGGTAAATAAAAATGGCATACAATAACCTGTATTTCTGTAGTAATACATTTCTGTACCTTTGAAAATTAGGTGTGCTATTCACATTTCAAAACCATCTAACTCCTCTGCCGGACCCTGTACATGAATCTTGCCAATAGCTCTGTCCTTCTCTACCACCGCTGCATTGCCAGATGTTACAAAATTTACAAAATGTAAAAGTCATAAATTTGAAACAGTGAAATCATTATCCTGTTGAGTTTCTTATGCTCTATTTAATGATGGCATTATACCCGGGTGGTCCATTTATAATGATAGTATGGAATATCACATGCAGAATGCATCCAATCAAAAAATTTCACAGAAAAAATGTTTGATACTATTGAGAGGATAAGTCAATGCCGCAAAAATTTCATTGCTGCCACCCACCCCTTAGGAGGGGGTGGGGGTAAATGTGAAATTTCAAATGGAAGACCACCATTCGTTTTACATATTTGGATTCCGTGTTGAAAAAGAAGTATTTTTTGTTCGAAAAATTTTGTAAAAAAATTGCAAACTTCGAACATTTATAAACATTTGATAGTTTCAGTTTCATTTTGTTCCCTTTATGTAATAACAGTTTTGGTTTCCGTTGAGAACATTGCAAAAACGAATTTTATTAAAAAAATGTGTGCAAAGAATTCGGCAAAAGAAAATTGTTCGCAATTTAAGTTTTTGTGTAACATTGAATAATGTTAATTTAACAATCCTCATTGACTTCGTCAGGTGGAACGTCAGCGTCCATGGAGGTTAAATGTGTTGTGTGGAATAGTGAACCATCAGCTCATAGGCCCTTTGTTCATAGAAGGAACAATAAATTCTCAAAAGTATCTCAACCTCCTAACAGACCAACTTCCACAGATGTTAGAGTGCACGACATACTACAGCTTGTCTTCACCGATTGTTTTCAAATCGTTGGATTGGATGAAGGGGACCTGTACCTTGGCCAGCCCATTCACCAAATTTGACCCCTTTAGATTTTTTTCTCTGGGGTAAGCTAAAAGAGACTTTTTACAAGGACATACCGACTACACCAGATGATATGAAACGACGTATTACTGCTGCCTGCACTGAAATTTCGATGAAATGATAGAACGTGTGCATCAATCTTTACATGGCAGACTGGAAGCTTGTATTAAAGCTGGTGGGTGTCACTTTGAACACAACCTTTGAAGGCCAGTTCTCTTTCTTCTTCAGAGTCCAAGAAAGTTATTTATTCACTTTTTTTCTTATGTTAGTTCTGACACATGTTGCAGACAACTGCCGGTCTGTACAATTTTCAAACTACGATATCTCGAAAACTACTTGTACTAGAATCCTGAAAGAAACATCATTGACATTATAATTTACTCTAGTTTTATTTTGTTACTGTCAATAGGAAACAAACATACAAACATCGTAGACTCTTAACTAAGCAGTTGAATGGAGCAGACAACTGCCGGTCTGTACAATTTTCAAACTATGATAGCTCAAAAACTACTTGTACTAGTATTATTTCCTTGTAGTTTATAGTTATTACAAACATAAGAAAACAGTTTTTAGTTGTGACGTTTCAGGAGAACACACTCTCCCCTCATCAGACATTTATTTTTATTTTGACTAAAGATACAGTTATAACAATGGTTAGCAATATTTTAACCAAATAGAATCCCTTATATAATGGATGTTGTCAATGTTACATTGTCGTAATATAGCAACATAACTGTGAAAAGAAGCAGCCTGTTTTATTTTTACTTCAGATATAAAATTTTGATCACATTTCTTTTATTTAAAATTATGAATCACAAATATCATCAGGTAATTCAGAGTCATTACCTGATGTATTTGGGATTCATAATGTTAAATTTGAATAGAGAATAATGTGATCAAAAATTTATCTGAAATTCCAGGTGTGCCGGTTAATAATTCTTAATTTTGTCACTGGTTGGCTCTGGAAGTTAGGGTTGGTGCATAGTCTCAACTGTTACGTCAGTGTGTTGCCAAGACAGTACCTGTCAAAACACCGTGGATGTGCAACCGAGTGCAAGTGATCGTGATATTGGGTTTGTGTTTGAAACAATGTTGACCTTCAAACCAAATAAGGAGCAAGTTCAATCAAAAGAAAAACATGAGTGAAAGCCATCGTATCCTTGTGGAAACGTACAGTGACAATGTCCTAATGGAAGATGCATGTGTGCATTTGTTTCGACGATTCAAAAGTGGTGATTTCGACTTGAAAGACAAAGATCGGCCAGGCCAGCCAAAACAATTCCAAAACGCCAAATTGCAAGCACTGTTGGATGCAAATGCAACAACAATATGGTCGCCAAACCATATCTGATCGTCTTCATGCCATGGGAAAGATCTAGAAGGCAGGAAAATGAGTCCCACCAGTGACGTGCACTGAGGAGTAGCTAGTCTAGCAGAGATAGATCAATCAATCTCACATCTCGAATTATATTCAAATCACAATATTTATTGTCTTGTTAAAGCCACCACAGCTCATATGCAACACCTTTTTTTCCACGCTCTTCTCGTCCATCGGTGTTCTCCACGGGTAAAGCTGGCTGGATACCCTAGCTCGCTCTTCTTCTGCCTGACCAGTTTCCAGGTAGAAACGGCTGCCCGAAAAAAAGGAAGATTTCTACCTCTACCTCCCTTGCCCTCTCTCCCCGCTGCAATGGTTGAAAGCCCGTGCTTTCAGGTCCCCCAGTCTATCTCCTATAGGACAGGTAGGGAATTGGTTTCTCATAGATTTTTTTGTAAATCCTCTAAAGAACTCAGGGTAAAATTTTCTGCAGTTCTCTGTATTTACACAATATTTTACACGTTGTACAATATGTATGTAAAATATGGGATGTAGTTTTATTATTTATGAAATGGGAACGTGTTATGTGCAGACTATAATGATATGCTTTCTATCTTTTTTTTCAAGTATGGAATATATAATGATAAAATTACAAATATGTGCTCAGGCTCTCTCTCACTCTCGTTTTAGTAGGGTTTTATTTAAATATACTACTCTTGGCCTCTAATAGTCATAAATACGGATGTATTTATTTGGGTAAGAGAATGGGCGTTCATATTGTTGTTGGATTTGTTTATCTTACTTCGCTTTTCTGCCACATTTGGTTATTGCAAAAATGAGGATGAGTGATGATATGATGAAATTGATGAAGGGACCTCATATGAACAATCCAGGCCAGGATTCGAACACCTGATGAGTGTGCATTCTTGTCCTATGTGTTGTACTCTGCAGTGAATAATGAAATAATTTGGAATGAAAAATGTTTCTAAGAACTCAAAAAGCCAAATGAATATTATTGAAGAAACTAAGCAAGTGATGAAGATATACCTTTATTTTTGCAATTTTTACTTTTATTTTGTGTGAAAAATCACGTTTTTATGAAAGTTTAATGCAGAATGAATAAAATTACTTTAAAAAATTTTCTAATGCATTAATTAAATACAAAGATTCATACAGGTGGCTACAAGTGTCAATTTGAAACAATCCTAAGAGCCAAGTAAAAGAATCTTTCATTAAGCATCAACGAAGAAGCAGTGCTCTTTTCAGTTACAAACTCATAACATTATTTAAATTGTATATTCCAAAATTATTTACTTCAATTCTGGAAAAAACCAAAAGTATTTCTTCACTATTGTCAAGGTTTATCATACTTTTTGTAATCATCCTTGAATGTTTAATGTATGCATACAACATTTTATTGCCTGAAAAAAAAACAAGTTATTTCATTTTGGAAAGCACATCAGTAGTAGCAAATAAAGGTGGACAGTTGAAACTTTAGCAATTGTAGATGTCGAATTTTGGCATAACTTGCTTTCCGAATCTAAAACGCTTAAATTACATTTCAAATAGTTTTGTTGCTAGGTTGCTTCACTCCATGAAGCATTAGGCCTTGTTCCTCTCCAAGGGACAGCGCTGGTTTCACACATACAAATTACTTCTTGTAGCCTGTTGGTGTGTCTTCCATTTGTAAAGAAGTTGTTCAATATTTTTCATATTTTGTCGCATAAATTAAGCAATATACTCTAATCTGCCACCTAAATGTCAACCTTTCTTCCACGTTAAATTACATTTCAAATAGTTTTGTTGCTAGGTTGCTTCACTCCATGTAGCATTAGGCCTTGTTCCTCTCCAAGGGACAGCGCTGGTTTCACACATACAAATTACTTCTTGTGGCCTGTTGGTGTGTCTTCCATTTGTAAAGAAGTTGTTCAATATTTTTCATATTTTGTCGCATAAATTAAGCAATATACTCTAATCTGCCACCTAAATGTCAACCTTTCTTCCACGTTACACTCTGGACTGTAGTTTGCAGACTAACGAGGCTGTGGCGTCTGTACTCTCATACGGTTTAATCCTCTGTGGACCTGTTTTGGTGATCTGTCCATGTGTGTTTGTGACTGTGCTTTCATCTATTTTATCTTATTATAATTTATCCTCATCTTCTCGATTAGCCAAAAGTGAAACAAAACCGAAGTCAAATGAAACAAATCAATTAATCTAATCTACTTTGATCAGCTAATTAAGTATAGTCTATGTTAAATTCCTTCTTAATTGAAAGAGATACAGTACTGTGCAAATTAATGCGGAAAAAGATAAAAATATACATTTTTTTTAGTTTTTACACTCTTTATGTGAGATAATTGAATAAATACGTAACAGATTTATACTAGTAGTATAGTATCAGCTAACTTTTTGATGCGTACTTGAGAATGTTTACAACAATTGCAAGGTTTGAAGCATTGTTGTTGGTGTTTCATTGTTGTCGTTGTGCAATGCCAATATTATTAACCAACAGACTTCTGTGAGAGCTTGGCTGTAGTAAGCACGCTTTTGTTGGGCTCCGTGTTCCTATGAGTTTTCATTATGGATATAACACCCAGAAAACGTTCTAGAATTATTACACTGAGTGAGAACACATCCATGACTGTGCGGCAAATCACTGAAGAGGCTGGTGTTGGGAAATCAGTGGTGTCAAAAATTATCAGAAACTACAGGGTAACTGGTAGTTTTTCTCCAAAGTGAAGAGGAAAGTGTGGTAGAAAACGCAAAACAACACCTAGAAGTGACACGTTACTGCTAAGAAACAGTAAAATTCACCCATGCAAAACAAGTGTGGACCTGCAACATGATTTTCTTTCTGCTGGGATCAGTATTGATGCATCAACTGTTCGACGTCGCTTACTTGAAGTTGGAAGAAAATCCAGGAAACCGGTTAAAAAGCAATTGTTGACAGCTAAAATGAAGATGAAACGCCTAAAATGGGCTAAGAAATACCAGAAATGGACAGTTGCTGATTGGAGGAAGGTAATATTCTCAGATGAGTCTCACTTTGAAGTGCATGGCTACAAAGCATCTGTTGTGCGACGAAGTCCAGGTGAAACTTTACGACCTGAACATTGCATTCAGACAGTCAAACACCCACACAAGCAAATGTTTTGGAGATTCTTTACTTGCAGTGGACCTGGAGGGCTCGTACCAGTGGATGGAATGATGAATTCCGCAAAATACATTGACATATTGAGGCGCAGAATTGTCCCACTCATTCAAAATCCCACTAACGACGGACAAGAAATTTTTCAGCATGACCTTGCTCCTTGTCTCACATCAAAGTCTGTATGTAAATAATTTGCTTCTGACAACTATTTAATGATTCCAGATTGGCCAGGGAATTCACCGAATATGAACCCCTTGAAAACTTATGGGGTATTGTGAAGAAACGTGTTGCAAAAATGGACTGTTCAACGAAGCAAAAGGTCATTACCAATGTGATTCATGTGTGGTTTCATGACAGTGATATCAAAGTTATGTGTTCAAATTTGGTTCAATCAATGCCAAACCGCATCAAGCAGCTGATAGAAGCCAAAGGAGGACATATTTCATATTAGTGTAAGTGTACGTTATGTACATCTCCAAGCAAGAGTAAAAAATGGAAAAATATATATTTTTTATCTTTGTCCACATTAATTTGCACAGTACTGTAGTTGTCTTGTGTAGTAGTTCCTCCATTCATATTGGGGGTTAAGCGTAGAGCTGACAACTCTGCACTGTAAAAAAAAAGTCAAGAAACAGCAATATAAGGCCATGGATGTTCCCAAGGTAAAATATTTAGGAGGTAAAATAGTCCCCCATTCGGATCTCCGGGTGGGGACTACTTTGGGAGGTCCCTGGACTAAGGATAAGATCTACATTAGGAATAAGGATATTAAATTAGGCACCTGGAATGTTCTGACTCTTTACCGGCCTGGGGCATTTCAGTGTACAGTTAATGAGATAGTTAAGTATAAATTAGATGTAGTAGCTGTCCAGGAAAAGGGAATTGTAAAACTAAAAATTATACTTTTTTCTATGGTGGTACTGAAAATCATAATTTTGGAACAGGCTTTTTCATAAATAATAGAATTATCTCAGCTCTTAAAACAGTAGAATTTATTAACACATTCGGGTCTGGCCTCATAATACAGCATTGTTACCTCGGGTCTGCAGTTTTTGGTTGTTTTTCAAAAAATCATAGAAAAAATATTTTTAATTTGTTTTTATTTACCACATATTTCTTAAATCTACAAAACTTCCTCTTTTCAATGAACAAATATTTGTTAAATTTTATTTTCATTTTCAGACGTTTTTTAATATTTTTTCAGCAATGTTTTGTTATGAAGAAAAAAGTACAACATTGTAACATATGTTAATATAGAGATATTTGTAGTTTGTAATCTGGAAATGTCAATAATTAACTACATAAACTATCAATACATCTTTTGAATCTTGAATAAGAATACTTCTTATGTGCACATAACAAAAAATAATTACAAATTACAAGTAATTATCTTTTGTATGAAAAAGTGGCTGCAGGTCAGGATCAAACGATCTATCAGTTGGTTCTGCGTCATCTGTAAAAATTAAACAAATAAATAAATAAACTAAATAAATTAAATAAATTTTCATTTTACATGCACTATACAAAATAATAAATAGAAAAACTAAAAATACATCAGTGCATGTAGGAGAATCAAGCAAGAGGCAAGATGAATAGACCCAAAAGAATTACCTCTTCTCACTTCATACATAAAATACAAGAGTTTGCAACACTGTTTATAATGTCGACAATAATTATTATGAATATAATCTACCTTCCAAATCTTCAAATTCATCTGCATCATCAAAATCGTCGCTAACTTCAAATTCTGAGGCAGAATCCTCTATGCAGTCTGGATCTAACGACGCCATTCTAAACAATGCACGGTACATCAACCCGACAACAAACGGTCACAGGTGCCAGATAAAAATAGCACATGATTCACCTAGCTGTCGGAATTTCAACAGAGGGGCTTGAATGAACACGTGCATGAGATGAAGTACGAGCATAGCCCATCATTCAATCGCCAAAGCAATTGCATACTGCAGGACAGGCTATGCCCGTCGTTCATCCACACTGACTTTAAGTGCACTACGGGCTATGCCTGTCGTGAGACCCCAATGTGCTAATGATAGGATATCATATGCAGTTTTACAGGGTAGGTGGTGTAAAATTATTTTAATAAACATACATGCACCAACGGAAGATAAAGATGATAATACTAAAGATGATTTTTATACAGAGTTAGAACAGGTCTTTGATAAATTTTCTCAGTATGATATGAAAATTCTGTTAGGTGACTGTAATGCACAGATTGGCAAAGAAGAGACATTTAAACCCACCATTGGTAAAGAAAGTCTTCATGAATTAAGTAATGATAATGGTATAAGATTGATTACTTTTGCAACCTCAAAGAATTTAATTGTGAAAAGTACCACTTTTAAACATAAAGATATCCATAAATATACCTGGTCTTCTCCACATGGTAAAACTCATAATCAGATAGATCATATTCTCATTGATAAGAGAAGGCATACTAGTATAATTGACGTTCATACACATAGAGGTGCTGACTGTGCCAGTGACCATTATTTAGTAATTGCTAAATTAAGAGAAAGACTCTCAGTGATAAATCATAAGCAATAAAATCTAAAAGTTCTAAAATTTGATGCTGTAAAGTTTACTGATGAAGCAATTAAGAAAGATTACCAAATTAAACTGTCAAATAGATTTGATGTTTTGCAGGATTTAAATGATGATGAAAATATAAATGAAACAGACGTAAATAAGAATTTGGAGCACATAAGTAATGCAATAGAATCAGCAGCTAAAGAAAGTATTATTCTTAATAATGCTAAAATATTTTTCAAAACTGCTAAAGAGATAAGTTTGGAAGTTAACAAAGAGAAAACTAAATATATGCTTACAGGCCGAAACCAAGTGTTAGGTAATAATCAAAATCTAATTATTGATAACAACTCGTTTGAACCAGTTTCCAAATTTAAATACTTAGGAGTAATATTAACAAATGAAAATTATATTAAAGAGGAAATAAAAAGTAGGCTAAATTCAGGAAATGCATGTTACTTCTCTCTTCATAAACTTTTGTCTTCTCGTTTAATATTTAAGAAACTAAAAGTTAAAATATACAAAACAGTAATTTTGCCTGTAGTATTATATGGATGTGAAACTTGGTCCCTTACATTGAAAGAGGAACATAAATTGAGAGTATTTGAAAATAAGATCCTTGGGAAAATATTTGGACCAAAAAGGGATGAGGAGACCGGTGAGTGGAGAAGGTTGCATAATTTAGAAGTACATAATTTGTATTCATGTCCAAATATTATTAGAATAATTAAATCAAGGAGACTTAGGTGGGCAGGCCATGTGGCACGAATGGGAGAGGAAAGAGGAGTTTACAGGATTCTTGTTGGGAAACCTGATGGTAAGAGAACTGTAGGAAGGACAAGACGAAGATGGAGGGACAATGTTGAGATGGACCTAAGGGAAATCGGTAGGGATGGAAAAGAGTATATAGATCTTGCTCAAGATAAGGAAAGGTGGAAGGCCTGTGTTGCTGCAGCCATGAACCTTAGGGTTTAAGAAGGCTAGAGAGTTAGTTAGTTAGTTAGTGAAGAAACTACAAAAAAGTGTGTTTTGTTTCCTGTTTTGTTTCTGTGCATAAAGTGGACTTAAAACACCAAATAAACCAACTGTGCGGGAGTGGTTATCACAGCACTTTATGACGCCAGGAGTTCCGTTTTTGAACCCGTCCAAACCCCATGGGTGTTTTTGTGTTTGTACCTTCATTAATTTTATCATATCATCTTTGCAATTAACCAAATGTGACAAAAAGGCGACGCTAAGTAACAAAAATGAAATCAAATCATTGATTGATTGTTCGATTTGGTTTATTTTACTTTGTTTTTCTGCTACTTTTGGCTAATCGTGAAGATGATACGATAAAATAGATGAAGGGACACATACAAAAAATACCCATGGCTAGGGTGACCAGACACATACATTCAAAAAAGAGGACAGAGCATAGTTAAAAAGGAGGACAAAGCCATAGAAAGGAGGACACCGCAAAAAATGGCAACTCATTTTGCCATTACTTACAATTTAATGAATAAAAAAAAATACCAAAACTTTGCTCACAGATAATTCCGATGATTTTCTCAATAATTTCCTCTTACCTTTAAGCAATGAAAGCAAATTCCTAAACTACTATTTAAGACTTGACAATCATAACTAAGAATATCTATAATTTGAAGCACAGAATTTTACTCTTTTCCCAATTCTTAGATATTAGAATGCAATATCCAATAAGTAAATGCAAATGTAACAAGTAAGCTTCGCTTTAACTTATTTTCAAAAACCGAATTTAAATTTTAGGTAGTTTAGATTGGGTCAAGAAATATGATTTTAATGCCATAAACATTTCTGGCAGTCTTTCAACAGCAGGGGAAAGTGACAGCCGCCTACACTTTACCGCATAGCTATTCGTTTCTTCCATCCTTTAAAAGCTGGATATTTTCTTGCGAGATCGTTGTTGAATTTACACTTTCGCTTTGTCATTTCATAAAAGTAAATATTACTTAATAATAAAAATTCACACTACGCGTTTCTGTATCGCCTGTGTATGACTCGAAAATGAACGGGCCGCCCTCTGTGGGGGAGTGGTTAGCACACCGTGCCACAACGCCAGAGGTCCCGCGTTCGAATCCCAGCCTGGTCATGTGGGTGTCCCTTCATCAAAATCACCATATCATCGCTTATCCTCATCTTTGCGATTAGCCAAAAGTGGCAGAAAAGCGAATTAAAATAAACCATATCAATCAATAGAAAAGGAACTACTCAGATTATTATATGTGTTTTAAAAGTCTCAGATTGTGAAGCAACGAGTTAGAATAATACATATTAATGACTTGGGGTGTGCAGGATGGGAATTTTTTTAAATCCAGACATTCAGGATGGGAAAAATTCGCAATTACCAGACAATGTCGGGACATTTTCAGCATGGAAAATGTTTTTACATGTCAGTTTTCCTTTAGTTGTTTTCCCCTGAAATTTCTGAAATAAAAGCTAACAATTTCAGAGAAGTGTCAAGACACTTTCAATGCAGAAAACATCAAGAAATAACCACCTTTAAAAATGACCATTTGTAGGTTCCGGACTGCTCTGGATCCTGAAAAGTCTGGAAATCATTTCGGGACGGGAATTTTTTTTTTTTTTATTGATCCCAGTACTGACTTCTCAGGATCCCGCACACCCTTACTAATGACTCAGTCCGGAAAATAATAGTGTTCAGCTCCCAGATGCTAGGTGAGCATTGCTCGAATACTTAACGCACCCCAAATGATATGCTATAAATGATGATCGTTATCAGTGGCGGCTGGCAGCTAGTAGGATGGGTGGTGCCAACGTAATCAAGAAATCGAAAAATTTTCGCTAGCATATGTCATAGAAATCTAATGAAAGAGGTACTTTTAATGTAGCTTTGTTTACTAAAATTGCAGACAAAAATTCAGAATTCCTAAGATTGATTTATTTTACTTCACATTTGTACTACTTTTGGCTAATCGCGAAGATAAGGATGAGTGAACACTCACAAAGAACACCGATGCCCAGGCCGAGATTCGAACCCGCAATCCCTGGCATCGTAGCATGCTGTGCGGAGGTTGGCCAGAGTTTCTAGGAAATAAATGCGACTATAAAAATTTCGACGCCTGTCGCCTTTACCATTCTTTTTAAATTTTTAAATAGAATTGATGTTTAAATCTGGCGTGGGACAGCCAAGTTGTTTAACTTTTAATTTAATATCTTATAGTACCTTGGAAAACGGTGTTAGTAATAATGCTCAAATGCTGACTCATCTTTACTAACTTACCCTTCCTTTCACACACCATCGGACACTTTCACTTCACTAAAAAGAAAAACACTGAACAATTAGAGACACCGAATCGATCACGGTCTTCTAGCCTTCCTTTGTTATAATTTGCAACCCCAGCACGGCTGACGGTACATCAACAGTCGGTGTTACTAACAACTGAAATATGATTATCTGCTAAATGAACTGTAGATCTACAATTTTTAGAATTCAATGCAAGAAATTGAATTATATCTCCAAGTGAAATTCTTATACTCATAGATTTTCCGTGTGATTTTTTACAAATATTAAAGTAAAATATCCCCTAGTGATGCAAATTCCCTTGGATATTTTGGCAATTCTTTTGTACAGAAAATATCTTCAATGTTGTCAACGTCAGTTGCAACACATGAGTGTCTGTGTGCGTGAGAGCAAGGGATATATCTTTTCTTAAGGAAGAAATGGATAACAAAAAAGTCTGGATGGCTCTTTAGACGCATCTATCTAAATGGTTATATAAATTTGGGGAAGATATTACTTTCGATCTTTCCAAGTATGCAGGAAAGTATATTTCTCGCGAATTACTTCTCCAACGAGTATTACAAATCAGTCAGGATTAGTCACTTCTCTGTGAAGTTTGCAACTATGTCAACACAATGCGAAAGCTCTAGCATTGTGCCAGCCGAAAAGGGGCACGGCTGGTTGTCTTATGGCTACCACTGGGCTACCACCTCCTCGTTCGTTAACTGCACAGACTTTTTCATGCCTCTGCGCACAGGCCAGATTATGCTGGCAAAGAACAAGTGAGAGAACAGCTGGGGATGCGGCGCAGGAATTGAGGCAGCCGTAAGCCCGAACGCTTACGAGATTCGAATTTCCTCGTTCGTAAATGTATTAATTTAACTATATTTTGGCAAAGCAAGTGCTTTTTTTTTCTGAGGGTAGAGCCATGGCACGGTGGCTCTCCCCTTAGAGCCGCCGCTGATCGTTATGCATTCAAGCATTCTCCACGCAGCACATTTGCTATGGTCAATGGGTTGTTCTTTCCAGAAAAGGAGGACATTTACAGAATTGTAAAAAATCTGCCCGGACGCCGGACAAACACCTAAAATGGATGACATGTCCGGATAAAAGAGGACGTCTGGTCACCCTACAAAATCATCATATCATCGCTCATACCCATCTTCGCGATTAGCCAAAAGTGGCAGAAAAGCGAAGTAAAATAAACCAAATCAATCAACCGAAGAGGAACTGTACAGACTACATGCATTCCAGCAGTCTCAGTCTCATTAATACTAATGATTGGGGTGCAGAAATTTGCCTATGTGCCTTTTCCATTCCTTTGTAGTAAAACATAGGCTTTCGTATTTAAACTTTAAAGTTCGTTTCATGGAGTTTCTATTCTGAAAACACATTTTTATAGTGCCTATAAATTCCTATTTTGCTTAATCGTGGCAAAAAATGGATATTCTGCAATTTTTGCATACTTCAGCTTTTTTACGTGCCTTTGGTTTTCCCTATATTGAAAAATGTACGGTTTTGTTGATGTTGTGCTGACTGAAATCTGGAATTCGCCAGATTTGATGGTCTGAATTGGAACATTATTTTAAATATTTTTTTGTTACAATAGTGCAAATTGTTTTTTCATAATTTGTTCAAATTCGCAGTCGTTAGCACAAGCTCTTTTTGTGAGAATTACTTTAACTGACGATTCCCCGCAAATGTGAATTTCCATCAAAAGAGTACTATAGTATGTTAATCATTAGCGCACTTTTATGTATAAACTGATGTGCTAATACAGTATAACTGTCATTGTAAGAAGAAAATTTAAATAAGTTCACATCCATTGCCTATTTTAATGTCTTTTTATAATTTTAGGGTACCTTTTCTTAGTTTATGGTGCCTATTTCAGATGTTTTTAGTGCCTTAAATACGTGCCCTAATGACTCAGTTGGGAAAGTGATCGTGTTGAGCTCCCAGATGCTAGGTGAGCATTGCTCGAATACTTAATGTGTCCCATGTGAAGCATTCTGTATGCAGCACATTTGCTACGGTCAATGTTATACCATAATGGCTATACTCTTTCCGAGAAAGGAGGACATTTACCGATTTCTAAAAAAATCTGCCCGTATGCCGGACAGACACCTAAAAAGGAGGACATGTCCAGATAAAAGAGGACGTCTGGTCACCCTACCCATGGCCAAGCTGAGATTCTAACCCAGGATCTCTGGCTTAGTAGTCAAATCAAATCGTTTTTTATTTTCGAATGTGGGTGGGGTTTACGTGTAGTTTTTTAGTACTCATTCATCATTTTGTAATCTTTTCCTGTTATTGACATTCTTTTTTTAGGGATACTTGGCCCTAAAGGGGGGAGGGGTGTGACCCACACCAACCCCAACCCCTCCCTTGAGCATGCCACTGACTGCTACCCCAAGTGTCGACATCACCACACGTCACTGAGTCCCACATCATCTGAACAACAGACAAATGGAAAGCGAAAAACGGTGTGTGAAGTGTTGCTTTCTCGGCATTAAAGAAAGTCTTTCTTGCATCCGATAGTGACTGGGAACGAAAAATGGATCTACTTCGAGAACCCAAAATGCAAAAAGTCATGGGTTGACCCAGGACAACCTTCAACATCGCCCACAAAACCGAATCGCTTCAGAAGGAAGACAATGCTGTGCATTTGGTGGGATCAGAAGGGTGTGGTGTAGCTGAGCTTCTGAAACCAGGTGAAACAGTAAATACCGTTCACTACAGTCAACAACTCATCAATTTGAACCATGCATTGATCGAAAAGCACCCAGATTGGGCGACAAGACACGGAAAAGTGATTTTGCAGTACAACAACGCCACATCACACATACTGAAAAGCATCAGAGACACCATTTCTGCACTTGGCTGGGAATTCTTGCCCCATCCGCCATACTCATCAGACTTAGCCTCTTCAGACTACCACTTGTTTTCATCGATGTCTCACTCACTTTCCCAGCAACACTTCAACAATTACGAAGATGTTGAACAATGGCTTGCTGACTGGATCACCTCAAAATGTGAACGATTTTTCTGTAAGGGCATCCCCAATTTGACGGACAGATGGGCACAATGTATAGCTAGCATACTTTGAATAAAGCATTTCTTACCTTTCTCCCCAAATACACTTGTTTTCTTTCGGATCAATTAAGAATTATTAACCGGCACACCTGGTAAAAATAAAACAAAGTGCTTCTTTTCACAGTTAGGTTGCTATATTACAACAATGTAACATTGACAACATCCATTATATAATGGATTCTATTTGTTTAAAAATTTGCTAACCATTGTTATAACTGTATCTTTAGTCAAAATAAAAATAAACGTCTGATGTAGGGAGCGTGTGTTCTCCTGAAACGTCACAACGGAAAACTGTCTTCTTATGCTTGTAATAACCGTAAGCTACAAGAAAATAATTCTACAACGCAAGCATTGTATACATACAATAAAAAATAATACTTGTACTAGAATCCTTACAGAAACACCATTAACATTCTAATTTACTCTAGTTTTATTTTGTTACTGTCAATAGGAAACAAACATACGAACATCATAGCCTTGTAACTAAGCAGTTGAATGGAGCAGATAACTGTCGGTCTGTACAATTTTCAAACTACAATAGCTGGAAAACTACTTGTACTAGAATCCTGAAAAAAACACCATTTACGTTCTAATTTACTCTAGTTTTATTTTGTTACTGTCAATAGGCATTGTTCCATTTGAAAAATGTGACTTTCTAAAATAAATACACACTCTAATAATTATAAAAATCTGTGTGGGCTACAATTCTGAGCCCTTGGTTACACTTCATTTCTGTGAAAACAGCACATCAATAGCACCTTCCATTTCTGAAACATTTGGGGTTCAAGTTTTAGGTGCTTCACCCAGTATTAAAATGTATATTTACATTTTCATTTTGCACACATTATTAGTTGTAGCCTATGTAAATTCTATCCTTTATAAATAATCAATTGATACTTTTTGAAAACATTGAATCTAATTGTAACCAATGAGGACCCAATGTTTGTTTAAGAATGATATCGCATTTTACTGCATTATTATCATACACTGTTTTTTCAGTCCAAAAATTGGTTTATAACCTTTCATCACATAATTGTAACATCAGCACATCAGATGACACTTTACAACACTGTAGTAAATATTCTAAAGTGTAATATTTTGATTATAGTGCACAAATCAATAACTAATTTGTTATTTTTTTTCAGACTCTAGAAATGTTCACTAAACTGTCATGAGAAAATGATGTGCATCGATTTGGACTATAATTTTAATATTTATTTACAAGTATTACATGCATTCTAATCTGGAACCAAAGACATTTAATGTATTAATAAATGATTTTTAAGTATTGGTGATATCAGCACATTACAAATAAAAAAATTCACATAAAGTTTACACCCCACATTCTTGCAATGAAAATTGGCTTAAAATATGCAACTATTATGTGGTGAAATATAGTGCTTTGAGAACACTTCAAAACAAATTTGCTTAAATATGATTTTCAAATGTATCCTATGCTGTAAGTAACTTGGTAACTACTGCAAAATTATGGTAATTTTCCAATTGAATCATATTCTGAAATTAATTGGAAATGCTATGCTTTAATAAACAAGACACCAGTCAAAATTTGGGGAATGTAATCTGAATGAAATATTAAACAGACAGCTCATGAATAGTGCATCTTCTTCACCTGAAATAAATAGAAAATTTGAAAATTGAAACAGTTGCAGTTCAAGATTGCACTTAACTTCATAGTTCTAAACTTATATTATGATTATTTCACTACTGCTCCAAGGCGTAAGAAGAAAGCAGTTTAAAACCTGAATAAAATGTCCTGGTTAGAATTTCAATGCATTCCTCTGCTCAGTTCGAATTTTGAGTGCATCATGATTACGGAAACTCACCCCCCTCCCCTTCTCCAAAGTGCAACTCTTCTGCATTGAAATTTATGTACAAATTCATTTTACTTTAACTAACTCAGAATTATACAGGGTGTTTCATAATTCCTTCCAGGGTTTTGAACATTACAGTATAAGAACTATAAATAACACATGCAGCAAAAATATCAGGTATAGAATCTCTCCAATTTTGGTATGTACCTTACATGTGCTTAATATGTGCACTCCTGGTGACACTGAAGACATCAATCCTGAAATCAAGTTTCTTCCACACACATCCAAACATATCACAATCAATTGCACAGAAAGCCACTTTCCTTGAACTTGTTGTGCCATGCATGCATTGTCTTGTCTGTAGGTGCTTCTGTTTGGTATGTCATATGAAATCTCTGTTGTACTGTCACAACAGACTCACATTTAGCAAATTCTAAGATGCTGAATACTTTGTGTTCACCAGTGCATGCAATATTTGCTTCACCTAGAGTCCCTGGATGTATGACTTGACGTCATATACAAGTACTTGTGACCGCCATTTTGTAGGTGAAAATCCTTGGTTGGTGCTTCAAATATAATTGGTTCTTATGGCACACAAAGCATCACGATACTTTATTTTCTTACATTGTCTTGAATGTAATGCCCCTATTTCAGGTATTATTTCAAGGATGAAGAACTTAATAAATATGGAAATATTAAAAAAATTATGCCTACAATTTTTTTAGTTAAAAACGTGTAAAGTGAGACAAGGAGCTACTCGCTCTCTGATACACATTACATGTAATTACATGTATGGAAACCTAGAAATTTGATGTTTCACACATAGGATAATAAGAAGTAGGAGTAATCAGTGGCGGCGATTATGGAGGAGTTGCTCCCGCAATTTTTACCACCTTTGCCCCAGCACTATGCAAAATTCAGGGTTGTTATAGGTTCAGGAATTTTTAATGAATTTAAATCTGGTCCTGGAAAGAAAATCAGCAAGCGTAAATGAGTTCTGGACTGTAAAAAACCATTTTATATGGAATGAATTTAAATTCGGTCCAGGAACATTTTTTTCCAGACCAATTAAAATACGGTCCAGGGACTTTTTTTCAGTCTCAATTTATATTCGGCCAGGAACATTTTTTCCATCTGAATTTAAATTCTGCCCAGAAACCTCTTTCCATCTAAATTTAAATTAGGTCCATGAACCTTTTTCCATCTGAATTTAAACAAGGTCCAGGAACTCTTTTCCATCTGAATTTAAATTTATGGTCCAGGGACCTTTTTCTGGATCAATTAAAATAGGACCAGTAACCTTTTTCAATGAAACAATGCGCAACTTTTACCAAATTTAAATTGTGCTAGAAAAAAGATTTCAGTTCTGCAGTAGAATCCAATAGAACCCATTAGAATTTATCGGTTTCTGGACCTTTAACAACCCTGTCTTATCTATCAAGAGAAAATTAACTATCCTTGCCTCCTAGTTTTGGAACCAAATTGCCGCCACTGAGACTAATGTTCTGTACCTGTCTGTCTGTGCGTGTGTGTGTGCGTGCATGCACATGTGTGTGTGTGTGTGCATGTGTGAACTTTAGGTTTAAATCGACTCCATGCACAAATAGGCTAATCAGAACTGGACCTACAGTTTAAAGGGGATCCGAATCACTATGTGCCTCCACCGGGTATAGAAACCGGAGACATCTTAATTACAAGTGCACGGCGGTAGCGCATGTGTATGTCTCTCACCAGCTTCTGTGACATCACTAGATTAGAGTACTGTGTTATCCATTTACAATAATTAACACAACGGATTATAAAAGCTTAATATTTAGTTTTCTAACTTAATTGTTTTTCTTGTTCTTTCAGAATGTGCTTTCACCTCCAAGAACATTTCAAATTTTACATAACATTAGAAAATACATAAATAATATTGATAAAAATTGAATACAATCTTTACCGTTCTGCATAATCTACATTTATTTTTTGAGTTACATTTAAAATACACTTTGGAATCGTAATGAATTATCAGCGTTCATATATAAATGCTGTTTAAATACAGCATAATAACAACTTACGAGTCTGAGTTGCATATGCAAGATAATTTTATGTATAAAAAAACGTACAGGATGAGGAAAGTGTTCGTAAGACTGGAAGTTTGTATCAAATAATCTTTTAAATTTTGGGAAACTATTTTCCCTGCGTAATTTTAATTAGTTTATAATTTTCGAGATATCTTGGAAATATTTGGCTGCAAAAGTTACTTTGGTCATATGTTACTTTCTTAAAAAAAGTTTGTCGTATTAAAAAAAAATTCATGCACACAGACACAAGTGCAGGCAAAGAGTGAAAGTGTACAAATGATAAAACAACAAGCATAGCCAGCCTAACCTACTCGAAACACTTAGATGCTAAGAGCACTAGACTTAATTGACCTAACCACTAATTCATCTATTCAAAGAGATTTACTATCATACGGAAAAGAGTCTAGGTCATTTTGGTGCCTTACATTTTGGTGCAGACATTTTGGTGCCAGGACATTTTGGTGCTAGGACATTTTGGTGCAACATATAACTTTATGCACAGAAAGAAAATAATGTTCTTTTTAATTGACCTCTCTTTATTGTGTCCCTTCATAGATGCAATTTTACATGGAAATGTTACGAGCAACACCTCGGAGGTAGCAAACGATGTTTTTTTGCAACACTTACAATTGCGTTACACAAACATAAACTCAGTAACACACATACTATACATTAAGTTGGCTAACTGAAGTTGTCCTGTAGGATGAATAGTGTGTAGTAATCCAGCATTTGGTCCACAAACATCTGGTGCATGTGTGTGTTCATTTACAAATTTCACAATTTCACCATTCAGTGTGAACATGGGCCTTGCACGGCTTTTTCAGAGAGCACTGCCAGTACAATTTATCATTTCTGTCGTTTTCTTTTAAATACGAAAATCCATCATGGAATAGTTTGTTTCCACAATGAGAACTATTCACTACAGGACACATTTTTGAAGTGATGAGGAAGTATGAAATGCGTAACTAATATTCAGTATTTAGAGAAAGGCACCAAAATGACCTGGCACCAAAATGTCCTAGCACCATCATGTCAGCACATGTGGGTTCAATGTGCTGGGACCATTGCCCACTTTGTAGCTGATCTTGATCAGACATTCCATCAAACATGGATAAGGAGAGGAGGTTATGTTCCTTGGCCAGCCAGTTCTACTGATCTGAGTCCATTTGATATTTTGTGGGGTCTAGTAAAAAGTTGTGTGTACAAACACCTATGGATAATGAAGAGGAACTCCCGGCAAGAATACTTGCTGTCTTGACAACATCAGAATGACTTCTGGGATGTTACAGCACACAGGTAGAGTTTAGTGCGACACTGTAACATACCTGGATCAAAGTTGGAGAATGCCATTTTGAACAGCTGCTGCAAATATATTCATCTTCACTGGCTTATTATGATATATTAATGATAGCATACAGTAATTTACTTATTAAAGTTACAGATTTTTTTATTCCACTTTCATCAGCATCCCAAATTTTGGTTTAAATTTATTTTTGATAATATTATTTTATACTCAGATGAGCTAATTAGGACTGTTTCTTTCAGATAAAGTGGGACCAGTCACTGTGCTAATTTTGCATCCCAGAAGAACGGTTTGCATAGAACCTTCTCCTACCTTCTAACATCAGTTTTGGCTTTTAACTTCTGAATGAGGCATTTCCAGAGAGCAGGGGTTCCTTGTCTCATGTTGGTACTTTTGACCCCCCCCCCCCCTCATTCCTGGAAGTTTCTTATGTGTCACAGAAACACCCTGTATATGCATGCATATGTGCGTAAAGTGAGTTTAATTTAGTATTGATTATTACAGTGAATAGTGATATATAGAGATGCTTACAGATTATAAGGTGATATACTTCATAAAGAGGTAAATTGTTATTTTGAAAGAAGATACTGAAATATAGCAAAATTCTCTAGGATACAGGGATATGTTTAGTAGGCCTTACTTTAAGCTCCAATAAATTAAAGAATATTTGTTTTATTTTCCAGCAACAAGTCTGTAGTTTGGATCTCAGATGACAATGTTAAAATACATTCAGCTGAGATAGTTTATGCATTTAAATGTGAAAATCACGTCTGGAAGAGTGGACATAATCATACTCATCACCAAGTAATATATGGAACTCTAGAATGAAAGAAATACTGGAAGAATATGAGCTAGGATAGATAAGGTAAGAATTTCATACTTAGCATGATCCAGATTTATTCATAAAATTACTTACATTTATCATCAGCATCTCATCATGAAACTATCAAACAACAATTACTTGAAAAAGTGTATCTTTGTAGAAGTATCTGTATCTTCATTTATTTGTTATTGTTAACTTCAGCATTATTGACAACTATAACATTTCAAATAAAGAAAAACATGAGAATATTTCTTGTAAAATGATTACACTGTGCCCCAAAGTTTTGGTTTCTATATTTCGTGTGGTCCTTGTGATAGGTGAGCACTATATGGCTCACACTTGTATACATCACCTACAGTTTCTGAGAAATCAGTAATTTTGATTTTGTACTGGTCAGGAAATTGTGGGCCATATAGGAACATTTTGTTGGCAACACTGGGAAATTTTTCACAGGTAATAACAGGGTTTTGTGTCTTGTGAAGTGCATGTTCACACTTTGGGTTGAAAAATATTGTTGTGTGCAAGTGGCGGTCGTTCATAAGGATGATAAGGATGCTGCACTGCTGTGTATAACAAGTGAACAAACATTAACATTTATATATTATAACTTTCACACTGTCTGAATTGTAAATATTTTGTTACTTACATATCATTGGAAAGTCTGTTCTGTATTTATTTTTCCGCGATAGTTGTGAAGTTTGCATGCCACTTTGCGGGATTACGAAACAGCTTTTACAGCAAGAGAAATATGGCAGGGTGCTGTCCTTGCACTTTGCGTACCTGAGAGTATTCTCAGGTGAGGCTGCATGGAAGGAGAGGCAAGGCAGATGGGGAGAAAACATGCATGAGAGGATGACAGTTTTCATCGTCCGAAACCCAAACACCTAGTCGAAGCTGGCTGCTCTCTCCAGAGAACTGTAAACAATGATGAGTTAGTTACCAGAAGTAAGGATGTTAACATAAGAAAAAATTAACAACCGTTGAAAAAAAAAAATTCTATATTTTTATTATTTATGACATGAGTAGAGCAATAAATAACTTAATTTTCAATGAGGAAAAAATTAATTATCAGTAATTGAAAGAATACAGACACTTATTTGATTTTTGTTATTTAGCGTTGCTTTCTGCTACTACTCATTACGTTGATGAGAATGAGTGATGATATAATTGAATGACGAAGGGACACTCACAAAGAACACCAATGCCCAAGCCTAGATTCAAACATGTGACCCTTAGCTGTGTAATGCGATATGGTAGTCATGGAAGATTCTTCTTTCTTGGGAAATTATCACACATGAGTTGTAATTTTTCTATGTGTCTAGTGGAATGTACATTTGTATTACAATGATGTAGTCTACATCATGTAAATTTAAATACATGTATTGATTAGCACATTTTGAAAAAAATGCTGATAATGTGGCAAAGTTGTCTGACTACTTCTTTTCTATATTTCTTTACTTTTGTTAAGTTACAAGATGATATGGTTAACATTTTTATTCTTCTCCCATTTTTCATGAGCTTCATTTTACTATTAGATAATAGGTGCTAACCTAAAACATTATATTCGCTAAAAACAAATATCATATCACAATTTCTTTTCATGCTGGCTGTTAAATAAATTGGAAATTTGTCATCTAAACTTACCCCCACTTTGGCTCACCAGAAGCTGCTATGGAAACCTGTGAACTACAAATTCCTGAAAATTGAGCAAAATTGTATGGCAACCCGAGGCAATAAAATGACCACATGGTAAGACGATAGTATTTCCACGAATTGGCACTTGTTTCTTCCCTTTCATTGGAGTAAGTGAAATTTTTTCGATAGTTGTGTACTGTAGTTGTGTGTCACTATAAACAGTGTGAAGAACTTGGTGCAAAGTTTTTTTTAGAAGTCTGGATGAAAAGCAAAGAAACACACAATAAAACTTGTTGATAACATGATTGCTAAAATCTGGAATGTCCTTAATGAACTTTCACTACAACTGGTAATTTTCAAGTTTTTACTTCGCAGGTTCTGTTAACACAGATATCACCTTTCCCATGAAATATTTACTTTGGTGTCTTATTTCACATATCAATTAGTGTGTTACTTTTTACTAGAAATTTTCACGTTCCATGCATTTAAATATTCATTATTTTTCTTATTAAGCTGCATTAAACTAATATCTCTTCTTTGAATTTTTCCTTCTGATAGGTTTAAAAAAAAAAACTAGGACTAAATCTGTTTGAATTCTATATCTTCTTCCATCTTTCATGATCTTCGTGTTACTGTTAAATAACACTGGTCAACATGGGTTCTGATGTTTTTGATCTGAGTGTGTTTTATTATAATCCCTTGGCAGCTGATTCTGGAACATCTTTTAGTTTCTTTCTATCACCCTCCGTTTTTGAGAAATTCAGGTTTTTGATATTCTAGATTTTCAATTTATGCACTAAGTGGTAGCATGCACCCTTTTGATTAATTTGTGTGTGTAGTGCTATTCTTGACTTGTTTTTTTTCTTTCTTGAAAGTGAATGTGATCAGAATTTCAGGTTAAAAGTACAAGTGAGGTTCCACACAGAAGCGACACGCGACTAACAGCATATGTCGCTTAAGAATTTCACTAATCGAACACAGACTTGTAATGCTGATACAGTGTGAAGCATTCCTGTTGGTTGACTCGTTTCCATCTGTTGCGTGTTACTTGTTGCTTTGGTCTTAAATCTTCCTATGAATCCTCCAGCCTCTTTTTGTTTTATTTGTGGCAGATATTTGGTGAAGAGGGAAAGAATGAATATTAGGAAATTTGTAAAAGATGTGTACCATGCATACAAATGTTGCCTCGCCAGATGTGTTCACACAGGAACACCTTGAATAATCTACTACTACTACAGAAATTACATTTACCAAAGGGAAGTGCTCAAGTTCTTGGTTTGCTGATGAGTGCAAGAAACCCTATTTCACCTGGTATGAACTTTTCATAGTATAGAGATAAGGAAATGGAGGTGTTCCCATATGTCAATATCTTATTCAGTTTCGTAGAAGGAATCCTATGAAAGCTTAACGATGATGCTGAATTAAGTGACACATGAAGAATATGGGTGGTAGGTGTGTGGTGATTTGAAAGTAATAGGGCTGCTAGAGCTAATGTCTAGATGCACCATATATTGTTGCTTTCTTTGTGAATGGGGCAGCCAGGGCAGAGCCCATCAATGGGAAATCAAAACTCAGCCACGTTGAGATTTTCTGTCAACAGCTGTGAAAAATTGTCACAACAACAATTGCTTGATCAGTCTAAAGTCTTACATTCACCTTTACATTTCCAGATAGAAATAATGAAACAGTTCGTGAAAGCACTGAGCAGAGAAGGCAAATGTTTTAGCGTAAGGGAAAAAAAAAATTGTGTTCTATATAGTACGGGAAAGTGAGTAAAAATATAAAGAGGAGGAAATTTTCGTGAGATAATTTCTAATTATAATTTAGTTTAATATAATACATAATATGTAATAATAAGGAACCTCTCTTTATATTTTTAAATTGCAGGAAATTTCAGAATTTGGATAAACTTAAGGAGTGTATTTTCTTTGGCCAACAAATCAGAAAATTGATGACCGACAGCCAATTTGAAAATATGATATGACACAAAGTGAAACATTGGTGTTTTTGTTTGAAAATCATGGACGTCGTCAGGATTTTTTCCAGGGAAGGGCCATCAAAATAATTTTTCCCAGCAGAGACAAAGGAGGCACATTTTCTTCCGTAATAATGCTGTCCACTAAAAAATTATATTAATTCAGTCTGAAGTTACCATGATCCTGCAGCACCTTTATAATAATTAACATAAATTACTGTCACTGAAAAGAAAATTGTATGTGTATAATATATAATTTTAGGTTGACATTCATTTTCAGGGGTAGCATTGGCTCCCCTTGCCCCCCTTCCAGAGTTCCATGCCTGCAACAAAAAGACAAATATTCAAAACTTGTCCTATTATTAAAGGGAAATGGCAACCAATGATATGTGCATACTAGAAATCGAACCTGAGACTCTGTCATTGAAATGTGACAGCTTTGGTCAAATTTACAGTTCGTCGACCAGCACATGCTTTATCTCTAATTTTCTTTCAGCGGTGAAGAAAGTTTGTTTATGTTAAATATATGCATTTCTTGTGGTCATTTCTTACCTGTGCAGACAACACCACCAAGTGACGTAACCTAGATGTGGTCCATCCCTCGCTTCACTCACAGCATCATAATACTTTTCAATTGGGATGGGCCGATATGAAATTTTGGCCAATACCAATAAAGTACCGATATAAAATTTACCAATACTGATAACCGATATTCTACCGATCCGATATAAAATTAGGAATGGTCCTTGAAGAACCTGAAAGGTTCATTGACCTCCTTAATAAATTGTTTCAAGGTGACTGCAGTGCAAAAGAAGTTGCATATTTAGACATTTACTTTTTTAGAAAGTAGAGCATGGAGATTATCCATAAAAATTACAACATCATCACAGAATTTTGCACTAATATATCAAATATTTATTGATATATCTGATCGGTAAAATAGTTGGTAATTTTGCTGAAAAACCGATATGTCTACATCGGCCAATACCAATAGAGTACCGACTAATCGGTCTCATCCCTCCTTTCCAACAATTATCCAAACACTTCAAAAACTAACAAAGTTAAGAGATTGACACTAACAGGGTTGGTCACATCTTCCTTTTTTGTCTAAAACCATGCCATGCTTGTACTTTGGCATACCCAAAGTGTTTCCACCTTTAAGGAAACATGTCTGAATGTATGCACAAGCTATTTTGGTAATGTATCTTCCATTTTAATTCATTGTATCTAATTACAGCTTTCATTCATTTCTACTATAGAACTGGTCTGTTGACTTACTTACTTACTTACTCCTTAGCTCTACAGCCCTCTGAGAGCCTTGGCCTCCTTCAGGATCTTTGCCCATTCTTCTCTATCTGCTGCTCTCCTCCTCCAGTTTCTAACTTTCAGCTTCTTCAAATCCCTCCTACTACCTTCAACCATCTCAGTCTAGGTCTTCCTTCTTTCCTTATTCTTTCAAGTCTACCATCCAACCCTCATTTTAACAATCTGTCTTCATCCATCCTTATAACATGTCCTAACCATTGTAGTCTTCTAATTTCTGCTACTATGTACAAGTCTGTATAAATCATACAGTTCCTCTTTTGTTCTTATTCTCCAGTATCCATTCTCTACCACTGGTCCATAGACTCGTCTTAATATCTTCCTTTCCCATGTATTTAAAATCATCATGTCACTTTCTGTTATGGACCATGTCTCACTCCGGTTTTACCATAGACTTATGTATTTATATTTTAACATTTTTGCTGATTGCTCTAGACATAAATATGTGTTTTAGACTATAGTATCTGCATCTATTATCTGCTGCAAGTCTTGTTTTGATTTTAACTTTTATTTCATTTGAAACTATTAACCTCTTCAAACTGCATATCATTTATATTTAATGTCTGTCTCGGGGATACTTTTAGTGACTCTCGTATTTAGTCTTTTGTTTGATTTATCAGTAGTTCTGCTGTTTGCACTGCTTTCTGTATTTGTGAGGTTACTTCTTCAATTGCTTTCACTGATCGTCCAAGTATTACAACATTGTCAGCATAAGCTAGATACTGTCTTGTTCTATTTAATGAATTTCCATTGGGATTTGTATCTATGTTTCTTATTACTTCTTCCAAAATTAAGTTAAACAGAATAGTTGATAAGGCATCCCCTTGCTTTAAGCCTTTTCTGACTTGGAATGCTTCAGACATTTGTCTTTGTATTTGGACTTTGCTAGTGAAAGTGTCTGTCATTTTAATCAAATTCACTAATTTGTTAGAAGTGCCAAATTCCTTTAGTATTTTATATAAAAACTTTCTATCCACTGAGTCATAGGCTTGTTCAAAATGTATAAATATTAAGTGCAGGTCAATGTTAAATTCGTAAAATTTTTCACATATTATTCTTAACATAAAAATGCTGTCTGTTGTGGATCGACCTTTTCCAAAACCACATTGGTAGTCCTCTTATATTTTTTTCTGCAAATTACACCAGTCTTCCATATAATATATTTGTAATTTTTTTATAGCATATATTTAACAGCAATGTTCACCTATAATCAGGCACATATCTAGAAATATGTTTCAGGGGGGATCCGAGCTAAGTGTCTCAGGAATAGGAATAGAAATAATAATAATGTTTAATTTTAAATAATTAAATTAAATCAAATTAATACTGATTACAATACATAAATTAATATTATATTATTATTATTACATGATTAAGTAATAATACTGTATAAGAATAGAGATATAACAGTGCATATTCATTACATAGCTTACCTGTAGTTAAGATTGGAATACTATACATAAAAACAAGTTCCCTGGCAATTAAATTAATGTCATATAGACGAATAATTCAATATTTGTCGAATAACAAAAATAATGTTACATTTAGTTGGAAAAAAGTAAGTTTCTGATTAATATTTTATGCATATGATTTTGAGTAGTAGTGTACATAAATCTTCTTTGTAGTGACATTCAAAGCCGTATGATCCTAATATAATCCTTGCCTTCTAAAACGTTCGGAGGAAATTAAAAACCATAGATTATGCTTGATTGATTTGTTGTTTTAAGTCCACTTTATGCACAGTAAGGCTAATCGGGACCTACAGTTTAAAGTGGGATCCGAACCACGTGTGCCTCCACCGGGTATCGAACCCGGGACCCCTTGATTAGGAGGTGATGACGCTACCACTGTGCTATCGGGGAGGCCCATAGATTATGCAACAAATGTTAATATTTTCATTACTTAATTTTAGTACTTGGCCAGTCTTTCGAGGGGCTGGACCCCTGAACCCCCCTAAATATGTCCTTCCTGTCCTTCAAAGCCGTATGACCCCAACATAATCCTTGTCTTCCAATATGTTCAGGGGAAATTATGCAACAAATGCTACATGAGTATATTTACATTATTTAATTTTCATATTTAATAAGTCTTTTGGGTGGGGGAGGTCTGGACCCCTTAAAACACATCCTTCCTGTTCTTCAAAGCTGTATGATAGAAATATAATCCTTGTCTTCCAATAAGTTCAGAGGAAATTGAGCAACGAATGCTAAACGAGTATATTTTAATTTAATTTCGTACTAAATGAGTCTTTTGGGTGGGAAGGAGGGGGGGGTCCAGACCCCCAAAATACGTCCTTCCTGTTCTTCAAAGCCACATGATCCCAATATAATCCTTGTTTTCCAATAATTTCAGGTGAAATTATGCAACAAATGCTTACCGAATAGGTTTTCATTTAATTTTCATACTTAATAAGTCTTTGAGGGGGGTGTGTGGTCTGGACTCGAAAAATACGTCCTTCCTGTTCCTCAAAGCCATATGATCCCAATATAATCCTTGTCTTCCAATATGTTCAGAGGAAATTACACATCAAATGCTAAACGAGTATATTTACATTATTTAATTTTCATATTTAATAAGTCTTTTGGGTGGGGGAGGTTCGAACCCCTAAAACACATCCTTCCTGTTATTCAAAGCTGTGTGAGAGAAATATAATCCTTGTCTTCCAATAAGTTCAGAGGAAATTACACAACAAAGGCTAAACTAATATATTTTTCATTATTTAATTATAGTACTTGATCATCTTTCGAGGTGGAGGGGTCTTGACCCCCTGGATCCCCCTAAATACGTCCTTGCCTATAATTACTACATTGCAGCTTATCTCCTTTTATCTGAATTGGGCACAAAATTGACGCATTCCAATCCTTTTGCATTCTCTCAGATCTCCATTTGGCTTGTATCAGTTTACATATTTCGTCACACAATTTTGTTTCTCCATTTTTTATCAATTCTGCACTTATCCCATCTTCAGCTGGCGATTTATTTTTCTTTAATCTGTCAGTGCCTATTTGTATCCCATCATTTGTTGGGAGATCACACTCTAACTCTGGTCCTTGGTAATTAATTTCTTCTTACTCCCTCTGCTCATTATTAGTATTGTTCAAGAGTTTCTCAAAGTACTACTTCCATTTTTCTTTCATCTCAGTTTCATTTCCTATTAAAGCTTTGATATTTCCTCTGCACATTGAGGTTCTTGCCTGGAAACCTGGTCGTAGTTCTCTAATTATAGTATGGTATCCATTTTTCTTATCTAATTTTGATTGTGTGCTTCTTCTATATCCTCTAACTTCTTCCATTCATGAGATTTCTTCTTCTTTTTGCATAAAGTTTTAGCACCTCTTAATTTAATAAAACATTAAAATACTGACCAAGGCAGAATTTATAGTATAAAAAATATATACACTAAAAAGGTAAGTTTCCACCCTCTAACAGGCTCTTCTTCAGACGAATATTCACAATAGGTTGATGAAAGATACTACAAGACATCATTCTATGTCATAGTTTAGTTTTGTTTAGTTTATTTGCGTCCAAATTTGTGTACAAATTACAGTACATGGTAATATAGGACATGTCAATACGTACATTACAATACAATACTACATTAATAGATTTTACAAATACAAAATATATAGCCAAAAATTGTAAAAAATTGGGTCTTACTCTGGTATTATATCAAAATCACAAAAAAAAATATAATATGAGAAGATATAGAACACTACAGCCTACTTCTAGGTGATACTAATTATTCACTTTCATTTGACATTTAATTTTACAAGAATAATATGTGATTATACTACACTATGTACATTTGTCTTATGTAAAAGTCGCTTCCATGTATTCAGCTATAGAATAAAAAACATGCTTCAGAAGCATTGATTTTTTCTTGTGCTTGAATATCATCAATTTTGGTTCTTTCCTCACATCTTGTGGTAGTTTATTGTAGCGATCTATGGAAGAGTTTAAGGGACCTTTCTTACATAAGTAAAGGCGGCAGTGTTTTATGTGAAGCTTGTCTTTATTTCTTGTGTTTAGGCCATGTATTTCCTCATTTGTGGCAAAGTTGGAAATATTTTGCTTAACATAAATTAAGCATTCATAATGTATATGCAGGGGAGAGTTAACACATTAAGTATACGGAAAAGAGTACTACATGAATAAGTTTTCTTTACTCCAGCTATGATTCTTATAGCTCTTTTTTGAAGCATAAAAAGGACATTGGAGTGGCCCTTGTTACCCCAAACCATAATCCCGTATCTTAGTAAAGCATCAAAGTTTGCCATATAAAGGCACTTTACAGTTTGGGTGCTTGAGATGTCTACCATTTCTCGAAGGGCATAACACACACTACTTAATTTTGATTGTAGCGTGTTTATGTATAGCTAAGGTGTTCATCTAGAATGATACCCAGAAATTTTGAATTTCATGTCCCGTTTCTTATCATCTCTGATAACCAAAGTACTTAGGAAAACATAAAAACATACAGAAAGGGAGGCAGCAGCATTTTAAGGCTAGTGAACAAGAAGAAGTAAGAAAACAGAGAGGAGGAAGAGGAGGGGATTATATATGAGGTTCAGTGCAAGGAATGAGATAGTGTGTACATATGGGAAACAAAGAAGAGACTGAAAGACAGATTGAAGCAACATAAGAATGATGTAGGACTGAAGAGGAAGAAAAATGCTATATCCAAGCACACAATAGAAATGAGAAACAACATAGAATGGGAGAAATCTAGGATGATAGGGAAGGAGAAGAGAGGAATATTGACGAAGTGGAAGGAGGCCAAGGAAATAGAGAAAAAAGGAGAAGTAGAAATAATGAACTGAAATGGGGTTCTGAAAATTAACAAGGAATGGAAAGGAGTGTTAGAAAGAGTGGAAAGGATGAGAGAAAGAAAGGAAGAGAGAAGAAGGAAGAATAACAAATAGAGAAGAGAGGAGGGAAAGAGTCCAGGAGATAAGAAATCTGTCTAGGTCCATTAGTTGAGGAATTGATAAGGCACAGAGGTACATAAGGTACCTGTCAATCATTTGTCAGGTAGTGTCAATTACCTGTCAGGAGATTCCAGACTCAGGAATTCCTGAAAGGAAATGTTCTAAGATAAGGACTGGTGCCTTCCTGTTGTTTGGTGTATGGACCCTGTCTGGAGCGTGTGTATATAAGATTATATTTTGTATAATTCATCAATCTATTGTGAACATTCGTCTGAAGAAGACCCTGTTAGAGGGTGGAAACTTTACTTTTTTAGTGTATATATTTTTTATACTATAAATTCTGCCTTGGTCAGTATTTTAATGTTTTATTAACATGGAAGCAAGGCTTAACAATGTTACCTCTTAGTTTGTTTTTGAATTCTTCTACTGTCTTCCGTCCTCTGTGTTCTCCTTTCCAACATTTTTGATCTAGCTTTATTTTTCTCTTCTGTTTTTTGGAGACATTCCTGATCAAACTACTCATTTCTTTATCTTCTTCCTTGATATCCTAATACCTTTTCTGCTGACTTTCAAAGTACAACGGTCATTCGGAAAGTAACTTCCTCTTGGGTATAAAAGGAACACCAGGACATTGTGAGAGTTTTTATTATATACAACTGAAAAATACAACTCTGAGCTATTTTTCTACGTAAGCACCTTTTCTGTTGAGACACTTATCATATCGGCGAACAAGGTTTACAATACCCATGTCAAAGAAATATGCCACCTATGCATTTAGCCATGCAGTAACACAGTCCTTGAGCTCACAGTAGATGATGTTGTTGTTGGTTCCGTTTCACTCTAGCGTGTGGAAGAGTGGGTTTAACGGCTTGAAAGACGTGCAGCTGTGTAGCCTGGCTCTGTACAAGTCTGGCAGTGGAGGTGTGAGTATCGTTCGGCCAGTTCTCGCTGTCATACAGCTGTGCAAAATGGCCACTGCAATTGAAAATCCCACCAAGTGCAAGGTGCGTTAAGTGATTCGCTTTTTGTGGGCTCAAAAAGGTGAAAGTGGCTGAAGTTCATCAGGAGATTTGTGCAGTATATGTGGAGAACATTATGACGGTAATCGCCATAAGGGTTAAAACAGTTGTATCAATTCACGATAGATGGCATATGCTTACTGCTGTTGAAGGTGTAGTTGCTTTGTTTGTAAAAGAGCACTGCTGGTTGTTCCTTTTTGCAGAATACCAGAGATATTTACGCTTCTCTGCGGTGAAGGATAAATTGGGGAAAAATCATCTTTACTTCGTAATGATCAAATGGTCACAGAAGGGACGAAAATGTAAAGATGAAATTTGCTTAAAATATCAGCCATGTATGTTAATCACATGTTGTTTTGGTGTCATGGGTCAACAATAGGTCCATGCCACACATTATTGAACGTGAAATCAGATTGTTCATGCATTTTGCAACAGTTGGATCGGTGGTAGAATGCAGAAAGTTTTGTGATACAGTGTGGAAGGAAGTGAAAGTCAGCTCAGAAGGAGGAAGATGAAGAAGATGGTTGTGGAAGTTGTCCACAACTACCCCAACATGGAATACGGATACGAGGAAATGGTTCCGGGTAGTATTGCTGTTGGAAGCGTAATGGCGGAGTGTGGAATAAAGTGACGACAATTGGATACTTCATGTAAGCTATATTTCCCTGTTGTTGGTCCATAGTTTTCTTATTTCCCTATCTTAGCATTCAAGTCTCTAATTATATTCTTTGCATCATTTGCAAGTATCTGATGGTGTACTTGATTAAGCTGGTCTTGGATGGTGGTTTCCCCCTTATCTTCTGTAGGGCACGTACACACGCTGCTGTCATATTGTTGAATATTCCTTTAACCCTTAATACACACAATCTTTCATTCATGGCTTCAAAGTTTATTACTAGCTGTTTATATTTCTTGTTTACTAAGAAACCTGTACCAAATATTGCTTATTTATAGAATAGTGGTTGCATTATCCCTTTTCCTTTCCAGCATATTTCTTAAATTGCCACTATATCCACTTTGTATTTATCCATTTCCATTTTTAGTTGTTTTAGCTTCCCTACCTATGTAAACTTTGCACGTTCCATGTTGCCACCACCTAAGGCTAATCGGGACTGGACCTACAGTTTAAAGTGGGATCCGAACCACTATGTGTCTCTACTGGAATCAAACCCGGGGAAAAACTAGTTACTTTCAACCTGATGAAAGTTCCAAACAACAAGGGAGGGGTAGGATTTCATCATTTCTTATGGGATTGAACTATCCTACTTCGTTCTTTAGCAAAGTTCTTGTTTTTAACATCCCCATATACTGTCTCCATTAGTTGTGTTCCATGTTTCTGCAGAATAAACTGCCTTAACTCTACCAGGAAAAGGCCTACTCCAGTGGCGGACTGGTTAGCACATCGCACTATGATGCCAGGAGTCCCGGTTCTGAATCCCAGCCTGGGCATGGATGTTTGTGTGTATCCATTCATCATATCATCACTCATCCCCATCTTCGCAAATTAGCCAAAAGTGGCACAAGAAGCAAAGTAAAATAAAGAAAATCAATCAATCAGTCGACCAGAAAAAAGTAGTAGCATTAACTCCAAGCCTGATAGTACACATATAACCATCACTTGTCTGTGGCAGTAGGCCTTCAAATATTGATCGTGAAGTGAAAGATGCAGTGAAACTGAAACTCTAGTGAACACAGTCACGTTAATATGTAGTTTAGACTAACTTACCAATAGTATTATATATGAAAATGCAATAGATGGTTGCGGTATGAAGCTTTCTAGGCTGACATTTTACAATTACGCTTATTATCACAGTAAAATAATGTGTGATTGTATGTCATGGCTGTATCTTATTATTTCACAAAATACAATTATCCTTTTCCATAGTGAAGAATGATGTAGTGGTGTTTGTTGAACCATGATACAATATTTTTAACTACATGGGTCATTTCATAAATAATGCACACTAATTTAACACTCACCCGTATGTTGCTGTGGCGGCGATGTGTTTTCACAGTCCTTCAATGTAGTCTCCCTGCTTGGCATTGACGAAATCCCAACGTCGAGGATGCTTTTGTGTGCCATCCAATATACCATATTTGTTCAGCTGTCGAATGGCTTGGGTAATGGCAGTAGAAAGCTTTTCCAGAGATGAAAAACTATGTCCACGCAAGGGCAGTTTCAACTTGGGGAAGAGGTCAAAGTCAGAGGGACTCATGTGGTATCACGTCCCAACCGTAATCGCCTAGTTTTTCATTGACGACATGTCTGATATGCGGCTGAGCGTTGTCTTGAAGAATGAGTGGACCAGCCTCGAGTAGCTGACGGCGTGTTTTGTGCATTTTCCTCCCAGATTATGTAAGAAATCATGGTAATACACTGCTGTGACACGTGTGCCACATTGAACTCTCTCAGTGAGGATTACTCCCTGATGATCATAAGAAAAAATCATCATTTGTTTGAATTTTGATTGTGCATGCCGATTTTTTTTGGGTTGTGGGGAAGATGGAGCTCTCCACGCGTTTGACTGCATTTTCAGTTCTGGTTCAAAGTCCCTGATCCACGTTTCATCAATAGCAACAATCCGATGCAAGAATGCATCTCCTTCAAAGTTAAATCTTTGTTTCAGTGTGGTTGCATTGTCCAGGCGTGTCTTCTTCTGTGCAGCTGTCAAGAAGTGGGGGACCCAGCACGCCTAAAATTTTCTATTCCCTAAATCATTGTTCAAGATGTGGTATACAGATGTCGGTGGGATCTCTGTGGCATCAGAAACTTCTTCACAAGTTGCACAACGATCTTCTTCTAGAGCTGCTGCCACGAGTTGCACACATCCTTCATCAGTTGTTGTTTTCGGCCTTCCTGGTCTTGCATCATCCTGTATATTCGCATGGCCACTATGAAAACGATTTGACAAACAAGACACTTTACTACAGTTCAATGTTGAGTTGCCGCACACTTCCAGTAATTCTCTGTGGATTTCTGCCGGGTTTTGCCACATAGAGTTTCAATTTTAATGTACAACCTCTGATCGTCAAATGTAATAGTACATTCAGGAGGCACCTGAAGCCTCCATTTCCACTCAGTCTCACAGTCATGCTAGTAAATTAAGGAGCTCACAAACACACGGCTGGCTGCGTCATGCTCTCAATGTAAAATTACGCCAGTCTTACTTCAGTTGCATCATCCACTCCACAGTTTCGCCACACTGTGCATTATTTATGATGTTCTTATGACCAGGTTACACTACTCAATTGTAGCTCTCAAGTTTCCTCACGATGGTGAGTTGAGACTGAACCCAGGCAGACTTGAGCATATGCTGGCCGGCAGTCGGAGCCATTGACTTATTTAGAATTGTGATTTCATGGAGTAGTTTTCTTCCATTCATGGGTTTTAGGTTGACATTGCTGAATATTAGGCTCTCTAATATGGTACAGCCTTACACATGGTGATAACAACTGCCAATCATTCCACTATATGTGTGGTATGCTTGAGCGTAGCAAGCTTGAGGATGGGTGACTCAAGTGATTGAATCGAGTAGTTGATTATTGCATTGAATATTGGGGAATACTGTGGAGTAGCTAGTTAGCACACTGAGTTTGTAGTAAGACCAGAGATCTGTCATAGGTTCAATCTCCACCTGTGACAAAGATAAATTGTGTACTCAAATGTAAGATAGAGGTGCTTTCTCAAAACATAGCCCAAGAATAGTTTTAAATAGTGAAAGTATCAGCTAGACAATGGGCAATGTCCAATTAACATGGCATGCTACATTATTGTGGCATTTTTATGTAATCCATTCATTGTTTCAACTAAATTAACTTGACTAACAAATATTAAAAAATGTGCAACAGCCCATGAGGGCTAAGGCCTGCCTAACTCTCACATGCCTCAGAAGAGGTGGCAGATCATCAAACCAGGATAACGTTTGATCAGTACTACAATGACAACCAAAAATTAATTATTTTGAAATTTTAATAGTTTTGAAAATAATATTTTCTTTTTTGCATACTTCATTATTTTTACAAGCTGTGATGGCTCATTCAGCAGGGTCCTTGACTGCTACAGGAGACCCTGATTTGATTCTCTTAGTGTGTTATCTAAGCTTAGAATTTTTCCGACCTTCTCCATGCATAAAGTATCTCTATGGTTCACTCGGACTCTAATAAATAGGTACCCATGGACAACACTGGTGGTAAAAGCATAAATGCAGCCAAAGCATGATGAACACTTAACCTCCAAAAATGGCTGCAGTCATGAATCTGTGGAGCCCTACTTCCACATCCCTCACATGGCATGGTGCAACAAGCATGGAGAACTTTATCCCACCTCTAATTATTTTTAGTATTCCATTTAATATGCAATTGTTTGAAACTTTGGCAGCTGGAATCCTCCTTTTGCAAGTTGCCCAGGTCACTGATTGGCTCACCTGCCACTTCCATAGCTCCTTGATTAATAGTGGAATGGCAGGAGGGGTCAAAACTACCTTCTAAATAACTATCACATTTTTCTAATTTTGTTAAATACAATCCATTTTATTACTTACGTGAAATTTAAAAGATTTCGTAGTTCCGCGTTGCACAATTTAATGGTTCAATCCTATTAATTTCGAAGATCCACTGTCTTCATTCACAAAAGGGTACGGCGTTTGAAGCGGAGATGGTACCGCGTCAGTACATTGTTTGTTCCCGGGCGGCGGTGGTTGCGATTTTTCCCGTTCGGCAGCACTGGCGCGCGCATCTTGGTTTGCGTCGTCTGCTTCCTGTTGTCCGGTGGCGTTGCCAGTTGGGGGTTGGGGGGCTGGGCCGTGTTGCTCGGTAATGTGCCGTTCCTGTTCCCCGCGTGGCTGGAGGGGGGTCGAGTATGTGTATAGCATCTTTTCTTTTTCAGGTCGGGGATCTTTCTGAGGACAGGGTACCAAGTGGGGTGTGCTTGTCCATTGTCCAGGTTTAGTGCTGGTTTCTGCTGGATGATAGCATGGGTTTCTTTGATGGTGTTTTCTATGACAGAGCCGGTTGGGTGAAGTATGGATATGGAGGAGATGGTGTGGTTAGTGGAGTGGAGGTGTTGGGAGAGGCCTGATTTAGGTGTGTCGTTTTTGGAATCTTTTACATGTTCGTTAATCCGTTCTTGGACGGTGCGGATGGTTCTGCCAATGTAGGTGTTGTGGCATTGGCATGTGGTCTTGTAGACACGGGGGGATGCAAGTTTGGGTAGGTAGTATCTCTTGAAGTTGGGTAGTGCCCTTCCGATTTGGGATATGGGTTTATGTGCTACTCGGATGTTGAAGGGTTTGAGGGCCTTGGCAAATTTTCCAGATATGGTGGGGTGGTATGGAAAGGCGATCCATTTGGGTTTAGGATTTTGGTTCGGGTTATCTCTGTTTTTTGGATGTCTGAACTGGGTTTCTGTTTTTGCGCACCACATGGATAGTTGGCGCTCGGTGTACTGACGCGGTACCATCTCCGCTTCAAACGCCGTACCCTTTTGTGAATGAAGACAGTGGATCTTCGAAATTAATAGGATTGAACCATTAAATTGTGCAACGTGGAACTACGAAATCTTTTAAATTTCACGTAAGTAATTTTAAACCGCGTTTACCGCAACCACCATGAATCCATTTTATGTAATAAATTCTATCTCTTTGTTTAATTTAGACTATAGTTTTAATCTAGCTTAAATATTCTCAGAGATTGGTTGGTGGTTGGTGTTTGGTGGTTCAAGTTGTAGCGATTTATTGCAATTCCGATCGCAAAATCGTACAACTTCCAACTCTGTAGGAAATTTGCTCCGCTCAAATAATTGATAAAATCACTCATTATTTAATTCCTTGAACTTTCGACAGATGGCAGCACTGGCCATTTGCGAGATGTCTCGCGTAATCACACCATATAAAACATGACATAACCAGGAAGTGTGCGCGTGCACAAGTTAGTTGCGTCTTGTGCTTGATATCGCCAACAGTCATTATTTCACGCACTCCACTGCAAATGTTTCTCGGGGATGCAGTTTGAACTTTATCGTCTGGACTCGTTCTTCACAATTCGCGATGAATTGGCTAGGTTTGTTGAATGCAAATCGCGAGCCTTCGATGTAAAATACGCATCGCAACATTTCAAATACGGTACCAGTTGCCTAATTGACGCATGGAATGGAACGTGGCATTTAACGGTTAGCAGCAGGAGTGATATTGGAAATGGGCGAATGAGCTACTTCAGATTCTAACCACGAGATACCCATGTGGATTCATCTACCAAAAATGAAGGAAGTCATCCCCTTTCAGAAACTGGAACTTTACCGCACGTAAAATGAAGGTAGGCAAATGGATATTGTTGTTTTTGGTGAATTGTAGTGCGAGTGGAAAATGCCAATTTTTTACTTGACAAGGAACTACGCAAATTACGTAAGATTTGCATCAAGTTGTGAAAATAACTATTTTTGTCAGCGACAAAGTTCTATCTTACGTCGTACATAAATACTTACATGTTTGCTAGATAAATGATAGCATTGAAATTTGTAAAATATCACAAAGCTGCAATTTGAATGCAGCACGTTGTAAAATTAATGGCACATCACGTGCTTGTGATATACTCGCCCAGTTTTGAACATATAGACGAAAGTTAAAATGGTGATCTGAACACGTGTGTGCAAAAAAAACCTGTTTGATATTTGCAGTTCTATAACGTATTCATTTTTTTTTTTGGAAAGACTTGTTGGGTTTTGTGAAACACATTGCAAACACGTACTTGAAGTAATCATGACGAAGTCTTTCAACAAAACGATTCCCCCCCTTTCCCCCTCCCTTTTGATTCCGTCAATTTACTGGCAAATTGTGCGAAGTATTTTATTTAAAAGAGTAAAATCATTTTGTTTTAGTTTATATCACTAAAAAATGGTTGAAGCCTGGATAGGAAAGTAAGTTAACAAATTGTAGATTTCTCAATTTATCTGATTTTTTAATTTTTTTTAACCTCTTTTGTTGAATGATTGATTAAGACTATTTGAACTACAAAATATAAGCATAATGATAAATGCGGTAAAATTATTGTTCAAACAGGTTGTATCTAGTCAGCGTCAAGAAGGACGTAAGTTGTTGTTCGATTTAAACTTGCAAATATTATCCTAAATGTTATGAAGAACGTTGTTAATGGTTCTCTTGACGTAATCTTGTTGTGGTAATTATAAAAAGATTATGTTCACCTTGTTGTTACCCTTTAATGTGGAATAAATGACATCGTTTGGACATCTGCGTTTGACTTCATTTACGCTGAATTTTTCCTTAATCACTACATGCTTAGATGATAGAAAATGAATAGTAAAAGAGCTAGCTAGAAACAATTGTAGTTATTGGTGAAGGTAAACAAATCTAGAAAGACATAAGCCTTATTGTAGCCTATAACGCATTTTGGAAATTGGTGGCAGTACTACTTTCTTTTATTTTCGGAATTCAGCTCGTAAACGCCAATATTCTTGTGTTTGTCCCCGAATTGGAGTTAAGGATAGCGAAGTTCACAGGCAACTTTGAGGTGCCGTGAAAAACACGACAATAACCTCATCCCAATTGATTTTGTAACTTCCACAAGGTGGTAAAACCGACCAGGGCCTTTGAGGTAGTAGAATAACGATTAATCCCAGTCACAACTGTAAAATAAAGGCACCTTGCGAAATTGAATGTTACAAAGTGTATGGATTTCTTTAGTTTAATGTAAATTAGATTACAGCATTTTGATTTTTAATAATGTCTGGCCAAAGTCATGCCAGCTGCTGCTCTCTCTCTCTCTCTCTCTCTCTCTCTCTCTCTCTCTCTCTCTCTCTCCCTCACTCACTCATAGTACTAAATATTACAAGTAATCATAATTTCCCTTCCCACTTGCAGACTTAGGACTGACGGATAGTATTTGCCTGTTTTGTAAACTTCCAAAGTCCAATTGTAATGGTTAAAATAATATTACTTCTCAGCATTATAGTGCCTGGATTTTTGGTTTGTGACAACCAAGACTTTTTCAAACATTTGTTCTTGAGAATGCACTATGATATTGAAATTAGAACTGTTTAGAATCCCATTGGGACATTCAAGTGAATGTTGTGTAGTCTCCTTTTGCTGTTGTCTAGGTATCTGCCAGTTTCAGGACAGTTTAAGACAATTTTCTATTGTAGACTTCTTGATGACAGTGAAAAGAAAACAGCAAAAATTCATTTCAATATTCTAAGAGTTCCAAGTGGAAGTAATTTTTCAGAATTTGGGATATCAAGGTAGATTTTTTTCAAAATGATGGAAAATTGATGTGAAGTTTCTAATGTGTTATATTTTGTAGTAATTGAAGATAATTTTTTGTTCATTGTGGTTTAATTTCTGGCAGAATTAACATAGGAGAAGATGCAAACATTTATGTTGAATATGCAAGATGGTTTAATCTATTTGTTGCCTAACTTGATCGCTTTATGCCTTAAAAGAGACAATGCATGATGAGAGAATTGTTCATATTGGCAAATATAATTGTCAATAAATACGAGCAAGTGCATGGATGTTCCTATTGAGTTTTATTCAGGCAAGTAACATCTGGTGTGGTTAAAAATTATGATTTCATTTTCATAAAAAAGACAAAAATGTACCTTTCAAGTGCATTAATTGCATGACAATAAAATATTGCTGAAGATAATAAAGAAGTGAATAACATATATTTTACAACTAATTTCAAACATTATAAGGCATGTAAATTGTAAAAAAACACCATTGATATTACAATGACATGTAAACTGTCACCAATTACTTAGTATAAAATTTTTGTTAATTAAAAATCTAGAGAAAATTATTCTCTCTCTTGTTGCAATGGCTGTGATATGAGAGATCCAAGATTTGAATCCCAGCCTAGTTCAATCATATCATCACTCGTCCTCATCATAGCATTAGCCAAAAGTGGTAGAACAGCAATGCAAAATAACAAAAATCAAATCAAATCTCTAGTTACCATTTCTTTTCTTGGGATTATTTTAGACAAAAGGAAAAGAGAAAAAACAGTCCTGAAAACCTGAAATTGGAAGAATATAATTAAATTGAAGCTGTAAGAAATTAATTTAGTATGGTCACAAGTAACATTACACATAAAGACAAGATTTATAATTTTATTAGTAGCTTATACGTGTATATTACACAGTGCCTTTTATGGTGGAGACATCTGTGAAGCAGCAGTTGGCATGTCTGTAAATGTGAAATTGAGGAAATTTCGGAAGAGGAACTGATTCGTGTTTGTGAAAATTTGCTATAAATATGCTGTAAATGTGTGAATGTAGGAGGACATCATTTCCAGCACCTCTTGTAACAAGGTATGTGCTCATTTTAATTTTGACTGTCCATGTAATTGTACGAGATTATTTAATTACATAGCTAGCGGTTCCAGTTATGTAAATGTTGCATCCAGTTTGCCAGCAGATTCGAACATACTTCCTGCCACACTAGCTGCCTCTCTACAGACACCTCGACCATAAAGGCACTGTATTACAGAATTGCAATTATATTAAAATCTATTTATAATTATTCATTTACCTTCTTCTTGAAGGCAGTTGAGGTATTCAATGAGCTGTCTGTTTGCTTGTGAAATGCTTATTCTAAAATATTTAAGTTACATAGTATCTGATCACATTACACTTACCAAAACTTTCAAGAAACTAGGATGTGGCATACGGATGTAGATTTATCTGAAAGAAAAACAGATTTGTAATATTCAGAATGAGGTAAAAGATGGTAACATATCTAGTTCAAGGAAATAGAGAGTGCAACACTGCCAACCTCTAGATGACCTCCCAGTGTGTTACTGTGTCTTGCATGTGAACTTCTTGCAGCACCCAATGGGGGAACTTGTGTACCCCAGAAATGTGTACTAATTAAATAAGTGTTATCCTAGACCATAATAATATTAAGTTTTAAATCTAAAATTCATAATTTTATCTTTATACCTAACTTGAATTTTGCCCTCCCTGTGGCTCCGACTGCGGGACAGCATATGCTCAAGTCCGCCTGGGTTCAGTCTCAACTCACCATTGCGAGGAGACTGGAGAGCTACAATTGAGTAGCGTAACCTGGTCATAAGAATATCCTACAACAGCTGAGGGGCCGGCCCCTTGGCAAAGTAGTTAGCACATCTCACTATGATGCCAGGAGTCCCTGGTTCGAATCCTGGCCTGGGCATTTATATTTGTGAGTGTCCATTCATCAATTTCATCAAATCATCACTCATCCTCATCTTCGTAAATTAGCCAAAAGTGGCACAAAAGGCGAAGTAAAACAAAGCAAATCACAAACAGCTGAGGGTTCGATGTGCTGACCCCACGTCACCCCATTACCTGTAGAAGATCTCCACACCTCTTGGTAGAATTGTGGGAGGGAGACTGGCAGCCGGGTGATAGGCCAATGCCCTTCCAGGGCCATAGAGCCACGGGATTTGTCATGTTGTTGATGTTGGATTTATTTTTTTTGACAAGAAAGCCAGCAAGGTTGTCAAGATATTAACATCTCCATCACTTTTCAATAAACTGTTCATGGAATATGCAACATTCTGAAAATATAATAATCAACTTTATTTTCTAAAATAATATTTATTTGTGAATCTATTGGTTACTTAAATTTTTGACTATATGTAGGAGAATTAAAAATTGCACTAATTCAAATCTAATTACTAAAGAAATATGTGCTTATAATTATATATTATTGTCTTGGTTAATATTAATGTTAGTTTTTAAATCTAAAACTCCTAATTTTATCATTATACTGCCTTGTGATTATCCTTTTCTGGCAATCCAGTCAGCAAGGTTGCCAAAATGTAACACTGGGTAGCTCCTCAAGAAACATTTTGAAATGTTCAATGTTCTGAAAGGAAAATAATAAACATTCAGGATAATTTTCTAAAATAATATTTCTTTGTATGTATCACTTTAGTAATTATTTTCCATACATCTAGGGGAGTTAAAATGTACTATTTCAAATTTAATTTGCTAAATAATTGAAGTGTCTATAGATTATTACCCTGGATTGTAATAATATTAAATTTTGAATTTAATTCTCAAAAATGTTATCCTTATACTGACCTTGGGTTGTCTTTCTCTGACAAGTAAGTCAGGAATGATGCCAAGATATTACTCTACATCACTTTTCAATAAACTGTTCATGGAATGTGCAACATTCTGAAAAGAAAATAATAATTATTCAGCTTAATTTTCTAAAATAATATTTGTTTGTGTCTAATAGGCTTTTTAATATATATATAGGAGGGTTAGAAAATGCACTGTTTCAAATCTAATTACTAAAGATATGAGTCTTTATAATTACAAATTATTATCCTGCATTATAATAATGTTAAGTTTTAAATCTAAAATTCAAAATTTTATCCTTATACCTACCTTGCATCTTGTCCTGTTGCTGATGTTGCATTTCTCTTTTTCTGACAAGAAAGCCAGCAAGGTTGCCAAGATATGATTCTCCATCACTTTTCAAGAAACTTTTCATGGAATGTACAACGTTCTGAAAAGAAAACAACGAACAATCAAGAAAAATTTCTAAAATAGTATTGGTTTGTGATTCTATTAGTTATGTAAATTTTTGAATACATCTAGGAGAATAAAATATATGCACTATTTCAGATCTAATTACTGAAGAAATAAGTGCTTATATGAAAATATAAATTATTGTCTTGGTTAATATTAATGTTAGTTTTTAAATCTAAATCTCCTAATTTTATCATTATACTAACCTCAGGTTTATCTTTTTCTCGCAATCCAGCCAACAAGGTTGGCAAGATCTTACAGGGTAGCTCCTCGAGAAACATTTTGAAATGTTCAATTTTCTGAAAGGAAAATAATAAACATTCAGGATAATTTTCGAAAATTATATTTGTTATATGTATTACTTTAGTAATTGTTTTCCATACATCTAGGAGAGTTAAAATGTACTTTTTCAAATTCAAATTAATACTGAATAATTGAAGTGTTTATAAATTATTACCTTGATTGTAATAATATTAGGTTTCAAATTTAATTCTCAAAAATGTTATCGGCCTCTCCGATGGTGGAGTGGTAGCATCGATGCCTTGTAATCAGGGGTCCCAGGTTTGATACCTGGTGGAGGCACATAGTGGTTCGGATCCCACTTTAAACTGTAGGTCCAGTCCCAATTAGCCTTAATGTGCAAAAAGCGGACTTAAAACACCAACTCAATCAATCAATCAAAAATGTTATCCTTATACTGACCTTGGGTTGTCTTTCCCTGACAAGTAAGCCAGGAAGGATGCCAAGATATTCCATTCCGTCACTCTTCAAGAAACTGTTCATGGAATGTTTAACATTCTGAAAGAAAATAATAATCATTCAGTATAATTTTCTAAAATAATATTTGTCTCTCTATTAGTATTATAAGCTTTTTAATATATATAGGAGAGTTAAAAAATGCACTATTTCAAATTAATTACTAAAGATATGAGTGTTTATAATTTCAAATTATTATCCTGCATTATAAAAATGTTAAGTTTAAAATCTAAAATTCAATATTGTATGCTTGTACCTACCTTGGATTTTGTTGTCCACCATGGCCTCCCGACTGCAGAACAGCATACATTCAAGTCTGCCTGGGTTCAGTCTCAACCCACCATCGTGAGGAGACTGGGGAGCTACAAGTGAGTAGCGTAACCCGGTCATAAAAATTTCCTACAATGGCTGGGGGTTCGACATGCTGACCCCACATCACCTCGTTACCTGTAGAAAATCTCCACACCTTTTGGTAGGATTATGGTAGGGAGATTGGCAGTCGGGAGATAGGCCAATACCCTTCCAGGGCTGTAGAGCCAATGGTTATGTCATGTTGCTGATGCTGGAATTCTTTCTCTGACAAGATATTACTCTCCATCACTTTTCAATAAACTGTTTGTTGAATGTGCAACATTCTGAAAAGAAAATAATAAACAGTCAACAAAATTTTGTAAAGTAATATTTGTTTGTGAATCTATTAGTAACATAAATTTTTGAATGTATCTAGGACAATAAAGAAAATGCACTATTTCAAATCTAATTACTGAAGAAATTAGTGCTTATAATTATAAATTATTGTCTTGGTTAATATTAATGTTAGTTTTTAAATCTAAAACTCCTAATTTTATCGTTATACTGACCTTGTGTTTATCCTTTTCTGGCAATCCAGTCAGCAAGGTTGCCAAAATGTTACACTGGGTAGCTCCTCAAGAAACATTTTGAAATGTTCAACGTTCTGAAAGGAAAATAATAAACATTCAGGATAATTTTCTAAAATAATATTTCTGTTTCTATGTATCACTTTAATAATTGCTTTCCATACATCTAGGAGATTTAAAAATTTACTATTTCAAATTTAAATTACATATAATTGAAGTGTTTATAAATTATTACCCAAATTGTAATAATATTAGGTTTTAAATTTAATTCTCAAAAATGTTATCCTTATACTGACCTTGGTTTGGTATTCTCTGACAAGTAAGCCAGGAAGGATGCCAAGATATTAATTACTCTCCATCACTTTTCAATAAACTGTTCATGGAATGTGCAACTTTCTTAAAAGAAAATAATAATCATTCAGCATTTTTCTAAAATAATATTTGTTTGGTTTAATAAGCTTTTTAATATATATATGGGAGGGTATTTATTTATTTTAAGAGCAATATCAATAGCTCATCTACTTGTTTTTACATCAAACCGGGTGTAATAATCAACTTTCTATTAACAGCAATATAGACAAAATCCCATTCCATCCATATTTCTCTATAAAAGAATGCACTATTTCAAATCTAATTACTAAAGGTATGAGTGTTTATAATTACAAATTATTATCCTCCATTGCAATAATGTTAAATTTTAATCTAAAATTCAAAATTTAATCCTTATACCTACCTTTGATTTTGTCCTCCCCCATGGCCACCAACTGCCAGACAGCATATGCTCAAGTCCGCGTGGGTTCAGACTCAACTCACCATTGTGAGGAGACTGGGGAGCTACAAGTGAGTAGTGTAACCCAGTCATAAAAATCTACAATGGCTGAGGGTTTGACGTGCTGACCCCACGTCACCCCATTGCATGTAGAAGATCTCCACACCTCTTTGTAGGATTGTGGAAGGGAGACTGGCAGTTGGGAGATAGGCCAAGGCCCTTCCAGGGCTGTTAAACCATGAGATATGCCATGCTACTGATCTTTTATTTATCATTTTCTGATGAGGAAGCCAGCAAGGATGCCAAGATGTTGCACTCTGTCACTTTTCAAGAAACTGTTCATGCAATGTACAACATTCTGAAAAGAAAGTAATGATATTTCAACATATTTTTCAAAAATAATATTTGCGTGTTTCTAAGCTTTCTGAGCTTAGTAAATTTAACTTAGTAGTGAAATTCCAAGGTAAGATAAAGTTCTTCAACGAATTTTTACCATGCCATGGAGCTTAATATATAGGGGGATGTGGGGATAAGGTCCTACAGGATTACCCCTGGGTACCAATTTTTCCAAGGATGGGTGAGTCACAGAGATGCTAATGTGGGACAATGCCTGGAAAATTTCTGACCTTATATCACCCAACCTGGGAATCAAACATTGATCTGCTTCATGCCAGCCAGATGTCCTACCTACCATACAACCAAGTCTTTATAATAAAAAAAAAATGATGTATTAATCAAACAAATCTACTAAGAAGACATTAAATAAAATGTTAATGCTAGATTATATAAGATTAAAGTAAAACGTAATACTCATCTTGCAGAAAAACATCCCTTCCTTGCTGTCTTCTATGTATGTCATGGCCTCTATGTATTCCTGTGCTGTTACCATTCAAGGGAAAACCAAGTTTAGCCATCCAGCTCCTGTAAGTTTATCCTCATTGGATCTGAAAGAGGAGATGTGTATTGCTGTAAAGACTGCCAATAAAGGTACTTACACTGAAGAAATGCATAACAACTCAAGAGCTTTGTGGTAAATAACACCAAACTATAAGCAATTTAAAGGTTTAGTACAAGAATTCACATAGTAATGAGTCAGATCTTCCATAATAGTTAATGGTCTTGGCTTTGTTGCAAGCATTTTGAATTTTGATCCTCAAAATTTTGTTGATAACCAAGCGCCATGAGTACAACTGGGGAAGCTTCTTGAATAGAAGAAGTGGAGGAATGACTAATTCAAAGTGAGTTAAAAGAAAGCTACTTATGAGGTCTTGTCTCTTAAAGGGTTGTTGCTCTATTAGTTATTGATTAAGGCCTAGATTAATTCATTCATATGTTGACCTTAGCAAAGTGTGATATGATGCCAGGGGTCCCAGGTTTGAATCCCAGCCTGCACATGGGTGTTCTTTGTGTGTGTCCCTTCATCAATTTCATCATATTATCACTCATCTTTATTGCCCCGATTAGCCAGAAGTGGTAGAAAAGTGGTGCTAATATAAAAAATTCCAAATACGAAATCATTCATTCATATCTTTCCATCAAATTATTTCAGTTCTGTCTGTCTCACCTATCTATCTGCCTGTCACTATTTGTTGGAGAAAATATAAAATTTAGGGTAGATTACTTATATGCTTCTTTTCAAATCTTGAAATATTTTGTAAGTGTTTTGCCTCATAATAGAAAGCAATTTACATGGCAACATTATGATAACAATAGTCATAAATTTCATGAAATTTTCATTAAGTTACAGTAATATATTTTTAATGTATAAAGCTTATATTTACTATTTCTAGAATTTCTAATTTACTCATATTCTAATTTTACTCTATAGAAAAATTCTGTTCTTTATAAATAATTAGGGATTGGACCGATTAATCGGTATCGGCCGATATAGGCATATTGTTTTATTGGTAAAATTACAAATTTTTTTACCGATCCAATATATCAATAAATATCTGATAATTTAGTGCAAAATTCTGCCATTTTGTTGTAATTTTTATGGATAATCTGCATGCCCTATTTTCTAAAAAAGTAAAGGTCAAAATATGCATTTGCTTTTACACTGCAGTCACCTTGAAACACACATTTATTAAGGAGGTCAATGAACATTTCAGGTTCTACAAGGACCATTTCTAATTTTATATCGCATCGGTAGAATATCGGTTATTGGTATTGGTAAATTTTATATCGGTAGTTTATCGGTATCAGCCAAAATTTCATATCAGCCCATCCCTATAAATAATCAGTTTATAGTTTATAAAAAGATTGAATCTGATTGTACCTCCTTTGCATATATTTGTTTCTTTATTTACACAACTACCATATAACTTTTGTTATGATTTTTGGAAAAAATATTTGAAGAACTCTTCAAAACAAATTCATGCTGTTTAAATATAATTTTCAGCTGAATCCAATATTGTAAGTAACTTGTTCAATACTGCAAACTTAGACATTTTCTCAATTCAATCATAAAATTGAAAATGTGGTAGTTTAAAAAACAAGATTCCACTCAAAATTTAGTATAACATATTCTGACTTAAATCGCAAACAGACAGCTCATGAATACTGCATCTTCTTCACCTGCAATAAACAGAAAATTTCAAACTAGAGAAAACTGCAGTTTAATATTCAACTTAACTTTATAATTTTACACTTATATTATGAATGTTTGACTCTATTGCTCCGAAGTATAAGAAGAAAAGTGGAACTGAGCAAATACCTATGATGATGTATCAGTATCGGTCGATACCAGTGGTATCTCTATTGGAAAGTATCGGTTGGAATTTATTTACTGATACCAGCCGATACTTTTCTGCCATTTTAGTCTTTCATGGTGTTTCACAAAAATGTCTCGCGACAATTCCGAGGAGTGTAAGTATCGTAGAAAATATTCAAAATTTAAACTTTTTAAAATATTTTGCACCAGTTTTACATGAATAGATGTGATTTGATGATCATATAACATGTATTTTAATATTCTGATGTATTTATTGAATATTTTAAAACAACATTCTTGGTAAATTGATAGATTTAATTCGAGCAGAATAATTACACACCAATATTGATTAACATTTTTAACAACTTTTCATTTTTATTATTTTTAATTATTGAAAGCGGTTCAAAGAGGTATCGGCTCAGCCCTAAACAAAACAAATTAAACACTTAATACAATGTTCTGGTAAGAATGTTAACACATTCCTCTGCTCAGTTCAATCTGTAAGTGGATCATGATTACAAAAGCTCACTGCCAACCTCTTTCTTAAAATTGCAACTTTACTGCTTGGAAGTGTACCTGCTGTATGTAAAAATCCATGCAACATTAACACTAGTAATAATTATAATGTAGATTTTTGATCATTGTAATTTGCTTTGGAATTATTGTTTCTTTAAATGATGACAAACATTTCATTGAGCTCATGCTAAGACAGTTTATTGTTCAGGCTGTCTACTCACTGGGAATTCCTTGAATTCTGGGAATTATACCCTGTCTCAGCTAATTGTAGAGCAGGGCCACGTATATTGGCAGAGGAGGAGGAGGAAAATCGAGTGATGAAAGTGCAGCATTGCTAACCATATGGTTCTGACTGTACATGTACAGACTCATGGTGTAAAGACTAAAGAGGTGGATGCAAGCCAATCCTGAAAACTCGCCCTTCCAGCACATGATGTCATCATCGTTGTCGGAGAGGACTACGGGACAGGGGTCCGTTCGCTCTACAGTGAAGCATTCTTCAACTACAGACTCAATATAACTTCAAAACAAGCGGAATAACCATATAAAGGTGTACCAAGCGGAGGGTGTGTTGGAGTTGCAGCCCCCAAATGCACGAGCCAAAAAATTGAGAAAAAATTAAGGGAATAGTTAAGAATGAGGGGATCTTGCAAATATCAAATACAATGTTGTGAAAAAGTGTCGTTTAGTAATAAATCTCATCTCAGCCTTACTGGTCTGCATGAGCCTAGTGGATAGCTTTCTTCTGTGTTTTCTATTAGTCTTACACACACAGGAACCTTTGTGTCCAAGAATGTTGAGTGTCAGACTTAGCAAAGGCTTCGACATTCAGTCAGGGCACTCCTTCCAGAGTGTTCTCTCATGGATTTCATGTATCATAATTAATTCTCTTCATCATGATAGTCTTACCTTCATTTCTTCTTTGTTTTTGGAAAATGCAAATTCAAATTTTAACCATACACTGTCACAATTCTGACTACCTCTCTTACATTTGAAAAGTAGTTTTAATTCTTTCATATTAGCGTATTGAATCACATTACAGTTGTTATCTGATTTTCTAAATGCTAGAAAACACACAGAAAGAGGGAGAGAGAGAGGATGGGGAAATTCATTCGTACTTTATAATTTTACAAGCATTTACTACAGGTAATATAGTCTCCAGCTTCAGCTTTCCCCAAAATATTCGGTACGCTATTGCAACCACGTGAGTGGAATCGAAGAAGGAAGTATTAGAAATTACAATGGAAAAGCAATATATAAATGGAAAATTAAGCCCTTAAATTAATTTTTGTGAAGAATTTGTTATTGTTACATTTACTGCTTGTTCGAACAAATTAAGTGCAGGAATTTTATGGAAAATTGAGAAGCTTTTACAAATCTTTAAAGTACAAAACAACATTAGAGTCCTTTAACATTATTTACATAGCAAGAAAATATGTACAGTATCATACAAGTTTTTTTCAATTTCTTCATAAATTTTCTTTTCTCTGCAGTGTCTACACTTCACAACTTTTTGTTTATTTCTTTTATCCTGATGTATGTTCTCATTTTGATGAAAAATTGAAAAACTTCATTTGGCACAGACTGTTGATTTTCTTTGTAAACAATCTGGGCCAAATTTGTAATAATTCCTTTACCAGAAAAAAAGAGAAATCTGTATTAGTGTTTGTCCCTTGGTCAATTTCATATCATCATCAAGTCTTATCGCCGCAATTAGCCCAAGTAGACAGAAAAGCAACGTAAAATGTAACACGTGAAAGCTCAGATCACCTGCACATATATATCATATAAAAAGAGAGAGAGATAAACACTTACCATTTCTAAGGTTTATTTTGTCCTTCCACCTGCAAGCCAATACCCATTTGTGGCAAAATTCTTCTTTAACAGGAAATAAAAAAAAAAATTATATTCGATCCTTTCGTCTTTTTGTAATGATTGCTACAGCCGTAAATAGCACAATTAGGTATATTTTATTTTGTAATGCACTTAGATTCTTCTCACTAAAAGTGAAACGAAGATAACATAAAAAGAAAGAAACACTCAGTTCAAAGTTCAATGGTCTACAGAAAAGAACAAAACCGGAAACTCCACTTGTCACCCTCTGAAAAGTACCCCCTCTCCTGTCTGTGGCCACTATGTTGATGTTACAGCTCTGACATATGCCTGAGAGCCATGCATTCATCTGTTTGTCATTCCACCATGGTATGGACGTACGGTCCAGACCTTAGTCCGTACACTAAATGCACGGCTTGACAACATTTGCTCTTGCAGTTTTATCCCTAATATTTCACTAAGAAATTCTTATATCAATCATACGGACCTAGAGACAAGAATACTGTCTGTTTGCCCTGTGCATTCGGTATTATCGTGTTCAAAAGTTTGCAACATTGCATAGGAAATCGGGTAACTCCCGTCACCCATTACACAATCCCGTTCCTCTCATTGTTCATTGGAGGAGCACTACTTGCTCAGAGACTTGGTTCCCATTCGCCTGGTCTACAGTTACCTGGTATGGACTTTATGTGTGAATTTTTCTCCGTAGATGTGAAAAATGGCCATTTTTATTAATCACAGTCCCATTGAATTTATACATATTTATTTATGCCCTGAGGCAAGTTTTTTACAATTTAGCTTTTATTTTTATTGAGGAAGGAAAATAAAAGAGAGCTGGTTGTAATATAAAACAGAATTCTCTCAATCTGTTTGCTTTGTTAGTGTCCTTATTGTTAATATATTTGTGTATGTCTATGTGTGGATGGCGAGAGGTGAAAATACATAAGGTTGAAACAGAAAACATCTTGTACCCTTGAATTTGCCTTCAAAACCGGGAATTATACTTGAATTTTATCAAGGTTTTAGAGTAGTCATCCTGCGTTCAGCACCACAGGATGTTATATACATTTATTTTAAAATTGCCTGGAAATTTGATTTTGACAAAATATGTGGGAACACTGGTAGAAATATTTAGATCCAGGTACAAGAAACCAAAACCTGTGTCATCGTGGCTAGTTTGTCAGTTGGCCTGTCGCTGTAAAGTGCAACTAAACAAAAAATGAAAAGCAGGCTTTGCGAGCGAAACGGGCATGACAATTTTATGAAACGTACTTTTATTTGCATAAAATTTTAAATCGAAGGGGCCAATTCTCCTCTGTGTCCCTAAAAGCAGGTGGCCTTGGATGTCAATGTTTGCCCCCTTCCCCATAGAATTGACTTGGGGGGCAATGTTACCCCTGTGGTTGCATGACTGGGGGCATCGTGTATATAACATAAATTATTATTAAATATAAATTTTATTCTCTTTACTAATGTACAGATATGTTCTTTTTAAAGAAAAATTAACTTACTTATATCATCATCAAAATGAAACTAAAACTGCTTTTACGAAATATTTGGATCATATAAGCAATGAGAAATGCAGATTCATACACAAAGTACATACATTGATATATTACGTTGTAATCTAGAGTACAAAGGTTCTAATTGAGTCATCAATTTTTTTCAATTTTAGAAATTAGGCCTCCCCAATGTGCAGTGGTAGCATTGTCGCCTTGTAATCTTGGGGTCCCAGTTTCGATACCTGGTGGAGGCACATAGTGGTTCGGATCTCACTTTAAACCGTAGGTCCAGTCCCGATTTGCCTTACTGTGTATAAAGTGGACTTGAAACACCAAATCAATCAATCAATTTTAGGGAGCAAGTAAATGGGATACATATTTTCATGTAGTTTCCATCGAATTTCATGAATATAGAAACATGTTCTAAAAACTCCTATAATTAAAATAAATAATTATGTGCTGAATATACGAGTATATTGTGTACCTAATATCATACCTTATTTGGTAATTACAATTACCTATATAGTACATTTTCCTTAGAAACATTGGTCCCTTTTCTCTATGGTATTACTAAACCCGAAGGTTTATCTCCATTGCGACATAGGTCTGCCATGTATCACTATCATACACAGGATAAATCCACTCTTGAGCATTCTTATCAATGTCCTTAAGGTTCGTCTTAATATCGCCATTCCATTGGACTTCCTACAAGCCCTTTACCATCAGGTTTCCCCAAACCCTGTAAACATTTGTATCCTGCATGTGTGATACGTGGTCTACCCATCAAGATCTTCTGATTTAGGTGTTGCATATGTATCTAGTTCAGTATTATGTAGCTACCGTTTATCTCTTTTTAATTTATTTCATAAGATTTTATTTTGTCTTAGTCTTAATTTATGTCCCTATGTTATTGTAAAGAACTACATTTTCCATCCATACAAGACTACAGGCAAAAATTACTATTTTGTATTTCTTAACCTTTAATATCTTTGATATACTTATGTAGTGCATCTTTGCATTATGTGCCAACCTTATAACAAATACATTTTACAAATACATGGAAATTTCATTCCTTAGAAATCCATGCTTAGCATCTTAGCAATGAAGAAACTACACATTAGTTTAACTTATTGACGTTTTTCCACCTTGTACGATTATAATCTTAATTTTAAATTATGTTCCCTGAAATGTATTGTAAAATAATTCTCAGAAACCACTAACGGACAAGTAATTTTATAATTTGATGTTTTTATCAGGGTCTGTCTTTCACTTAATAATGCAGGATATGAACTTTTTTGGAGGTGCAAAGCTTTTATTTAAGATGAGCTTAAAAATAACATGGCTTGTTGCTTTAACAATTATTAACAGTTTTCGCTCTTCATACTGTGGAAAGTAGTGTTTCAATTATGTTATTTCTTAGAAACTCTTCATGTTATATCGAGCCACGGTAAGGTGTGTAACTGCCAAGTGGGACACTCAGGTTCGATTCCCAGGGTGGGTGGGTGATCTAAGGTCGGAATTTTTCCAGCCTTGTCCTCGCACCTCACACAGCCTCAAATCTATGGATACCTGAGGGTAACAGTGGTTGAGGGAGGACTAAAGGCTGCTGGAGCATGGTGCTGATCACCTCCAAAATGGCCGAGATTAAGAATGTGTGGTGCCCTACTCCAACATTCCCTGAATGGCATGGTGTTATATGCATGGGGAACTTTACCTTCATGCTATAAGTTGGTTTTGCGTGGGTAACGGAAGTTGGCAAAAGGGGCATGTTTCCCTCCGTTAAATGTGCGATACATGTTATATAAGGTAAAGACTTGAAGGGATATGAAATGCTATAGATCGACCACAAGGAAAAAAACCTTGGGACGAGAAGTCCCCGCGCAACTTTCCCTTCTTCCCTCCACCTCGGCCATAAGGAAGCATGGTCAACTCTCCCCCTCCACTACTCGCAGGGGTACGGTGCACATGACTTGCGGGTCTGCGCAGGTTGTTTTGCTCGTGGTTCCACTATACTGTAATATCCCTGTAACTACACAGTGTAATGTTCATTTCTCAAAGTGTATACCTGGACGAACTATACCATGTAATCAAATATTTAGTGTGTGATACATAAGTACTGCTATGTAAGTGTGTTACAGAAACCAGAAAACATGGAAATATATTAATATTTGCAAAAAACATGTTAACGTATGTAAACATATAAGTATATAAGAAAGAAGATTATAGAATGCGAGGTGTTTCATAAAATTGAGGGTTACAAAACTTTATTGCAAGAAAATTATTGAATTTATGTTAATGAAAGCAGTCCAGAACAAACGACGAATACAAACAGTTTGTGCATGTATCTTTTGTTAAACTGAGAGTTCATATTCCCGCATCTAGATGACACTCACATCACTCATAGTGTTTTGTTCAGAGTTTTTTGTTGCCAAGATCACTTCCTTTTCTAGGGTTTCATCAAAGATAAGGTAGTCCTGCCAATGATGCATGATATCGAAGAAATAAGGGAGCATACCATCGCAGTGATAGACACTATCGATGTCATGTCATTTATGGTGCATACATTTGTAGGTGTCAAAAGAAAAAAAACTGTTTGCATTCCTCGTTCATTCTTGACTGGTTTCATTATCATAAGTTCAATACTTATCTTGAAATATTTTTTTATAATCCTCAACTATTTCTGAGACACCCGTTGTAAGATAACATACCTCATAAAGAGGTAATTTTTTTATTACTTTAAGCTCCAATAAACTAAAGTATATTCTTTCTATTTCCAGCAATAAGTGTGTGGTTTGGATTCCACAGGAATTGCTCCCAAGAACAGTATTCTACCAAAATCAAATATTAAAAATATTTATGCATCTCAATGTGGAAATGATATCTGGAAGAGTGGAAACCATCAAACTTATCACCAAGTAATATATGGGACTCTATAATGGAAGAAGCACTGAAAAAATATGAGTACGATAGAAAAAGGTAAGAACTTAATACTTACCATGGCCTCATTTGATCCACAAAATACTTACATTCATCTTCAGTGTCTCGTCTTGAAACTATGAAGCAACAATTACATGAAAATCCTTTTCTAAGTAGCAGTTCATTTCTCTCCATTGATTTGTCATTGTTACTAACAGCATTGTTAACAACTATCAGATTTCAAAAAAAGAAAAGCATGAGAATATTTCTTGTAAAAAATTAACAGCTGAGCAAGTAACAATAGGAAAATAAATATAGATAACTATTTCTATTATACATTGTATTTTCACCTCTCTTGTGAATGAGAAACTGATGTAAATAAATTATGAATCAAACATCCATGCTGTTCTCAAAGACATGAATTTGAATAGAGAAATGACAAGAGACATAAAAAACAACATAGCAAACAATTCCTTAAAAAGATATACATATTAAAAGATGGATAAGTCAATAATTACTTTTTTAGCACAGGGTGAGGCAAAAGTCCGACACCACCCTTTTAATTCGAAAACAACTTGACGGAGGGAGATGAAATTTCGGATAAGGGTAATTGGGGTGGAGTACACCAGATGGGGCTAGTGTATATCATGGCTGCCATCTTGAGAGCCGCTATCTTGGAATTACATCGAGATTTTCAAATGGGAAGGGGGCATGTATCATATCATTTTACATGTGCGTTTTCTCACAAATGAGAATATACAGTTATTTTTCTCCTAACTTTATTTGGCGAGGATATTTTCACAGTTGACGTTCACATTTTTCATCCGACAAGATGTGCTCTATGTATTGCCCCTTCTGTACTACACACCACGTAAGACATTTCAGCCAGTCCTCATGGACACGCAATAACACTGCAGGGTCGATAGTCACATGCTTGTTGGATCCGGTGCTGGAGATGTTGGAGATCAGTGAATTTCTCTTGATAAACTATGGCTTAAGATGACACCAAAGGTAAAAGTCAAGAATCGTAAGGTCCCGAGAACGGGGTGACCACTCAGTATGCCTCTTCGACCAATCCAGTGACCCTGGAGCTGTTCATCCAACCACTGCCTGACACATAGCATGTAGTGTGGAGGCACGCTGTTCTGCTGGAAATGGGCTGGTAATTCATCATCTGGGTTCATCTTCCTGGAGAATATTCAGATACCTCTCCCCATTCAGGTTGCCATTGATGAAGACAGGTCCCACAATTGAGGTGTTTGATATCCTACACCACATCATTACCTTTTCCGCACCGAATTCCTTATAATGATCTGTCCACGGTGAGTTGGTATCTGACCAATAACAATGATTCTGCTTATTTACCTCACCCTTCATGAAGAATATGGTATCATCGCTATATAGAAAACTTTTCGGGAACTGGGGATCCTCGGTGCAACAAGCCAAAGCCCAGTCTGCAAACTGTAACTGCCTGTCTGGGTCATCCTCAGTTAAGAACTGCTGCATTTGAATTTTGTAGGGATGCCACTTGTTAGTATACAACACATGGAGTATGGATCTCTGACTGACTCCTGACACTGAAGCCAAACACTGGGTACTGCATTTTGGGCTCTTGACAAAGGATGCCATGATTGCGGTTGCTGTTTCTTCATCAGTAGCTGTTCTCAGCCGTCCACTACATTCTCTGTCATACACAGATCCAGTCTCCTTAAACTTCTGCATTACACGCAACACTGTGGTATGTGAGATGTCATCTATCTCTGGATGATGGGCATTGAAATCTTCTGCAAGACCCTGGCACTGCGCTCCCCACTTATAACAACAATTTTGATCTGTTTAGAGCCATGTTAGATCACTTGGAACAAATAAATACCAACCCATTACATTACGCCAAATATGAACTTCAACTGTGGAGCCTCAAGTGACATACACAGAGAATTTAAAAAGCACGTAACTTCTGAACCCCTTGACCAATCAAAAAAAATTGTCATTTTTGTAATCAGCATTAAAAGTGGTATAAGCATACCAAATTTCATCAAAATTCTGGATGATTTGACATGGAATGAGCCAGTTATTAGATACAGCCTCAATAGCAGAATCTATTAAATGCCACCAATACGTTTGCCTTGCCAGATACTTCATTTTCGAATAACCAACATTTTCTGCATTTAATATTCTTAACACTTTTTGTCTACACTCTGCAGGTATTACAATTCTCTTTCCCCCAAGCTAAACATTCTTTGTTGATTGCACTTTAATTCCACTCTTCTTCTGTAATAATGGCACAAAACAGTCTTCCGCATTGCCTTCAGAAGTCGAAATAGGAAATCTGCTACTTCCACTTTCTTTGTATACACTATTGTGTGTGTATACTGAGACAATAGAAGAATCCAACGCTGTAATCTGGAACATGCTAATGATGGTGTTGTGGCTGATTCACTAAAAATATACTTTACAGTCAAGGAATCGGTGAAAACTATGACATGTTTCCCATATAAGTACTTGTGAAACTTTTTTATTCCTTTATGCAATGCTAGAGCTTCCCCCTCAAAGTGACTATATTTTCTTCCTGCCTCCGTTAATGTTGCTGAACAGCAGGCAACTGTCCATCAACAAGGTTGCACAATTGAGCTTCTACTCCCACTGGACTTCCATGAACAATCAACACTATCTCTTTATCTGGATCAAAATGATGTAAGATCTCAGCTTTTCTCAGTGCGTTCTTTGAATTTTCAAATTCTTTCTAATGTGCATCTTACCGCTTCTACCATATGCCTTTTTTCATTAACTTCTACAAATTTGGAATCTGACAGTAGAAAATTCTTACGTCAAGTGCCAGCAACATATTTGTTAAAAATGATAAAAAGAAACAACATACAATCAGCACAATATGAAACACTTTAGGAGTTCTTACAAGGTTTCTATTCCATCTCAGAATCATCATCATGTCTGGTCGAGAGGCGACAGAAAGGAACTCCAAAAAGCTAAAGTTTTTTTTGTTGTGCTGTTTGTGTGTTTTTATTGTTTTTAACAAGTTTGGAATCGTTGAGGATAGATTTAGAATTCACCTATGATAAAACGATATCATGTGTATGAAGGCTTTCAACTCCTTTACATTTGTAGGCTCTGGACAACCTAAAATTGACTCTATTTTTCTGCAATGGATCAATTCCACTATTAGAAATTCTATAACCGATGTAATTTACTTCCTTCCTGAAGAATTGGCATTTCTTTTTATTAACTTTAATATTGTAATATGCCAGTTTCTCCAATACCTTTTAAGTATTGTTCAAGCTATCTAGATTCCCTTTTCCTATAATTATGACATCATCTAGATAGTATTTACTAAAACTTGATCCATTATTCATTGAAAATTTTGAGGACTACAACTCCATCCCACAGGCAATCTATTATAAGCATACAATCCCCATCTAGTATTTACTAATAGTAATTTCTTAGTGAATTCTTACAAGGGTAATTGTAGATATGCCTTGCAGAAATCCAAAACTACTCTACATAAATTCACTGCCATTGAATTGCACAAATCTTCAATCTTTGGCAAAGGATAAGTTTCCTTTTCTAACACCTTTTTGTTTGTTACTTTAAAATCCGAACACAGTTGCAATTCTCCATTACTTTTCTTAAACCACTATTAATGGAGCTACCCAGTCTGAATAGCTCACAGGTGTTAAAATCCATTGCTTGACCAAAGCATCTAATTCTGCTTTTACTAATCCATTAAATTGTAAGAATAGTCATAAATTTGTGGAAAGATTGGTACCAAATCTTCTTTTATTGGAATATTAGCTTTGAAATATTTAATTAGATCAATATTGTTACCCGAAAATATGCTACTGAAATCTTGCGTTAGTCTTTGTACTTGTAGATGTTTCCATTGGATTCATTATTTATGGAATGCATGGATTGTTCATACTGTTTGCAAACCATCCTTTCCAATGGGCCCACAAAATATCATTCCAACTTCTTCCTAGAATTGGCTGTTTTAATGTGCTGTTAGTCACGTACAATGACAAGTTGAAATTGTGATCATTGTACCTCACATATTCTTTAATATGTCCTACAAATGACAATAACCTACCATCTGCATTTTTTAATGTGATGGAAAATCTTGTAAACCTCATGCTCGGAAAATGTGAATAGTGAAATGCATGATTCCATACTGAACCTCCTGCTCCAATGGCATCCCCAAATCCTACAGGAATTGCAGTACATCTTACAGTAACTGTACAGATACCCGAACCTAATTGATCTATCTTCAATTCTTCACTGTGATGAGGATTAACTGTTTTAGAGTTTACACTATGCTTATGAATAACCAAATTATTATTAGTATCTATTCTTCCTAAATATGAATTGCTCATAGGAGTCGAGTGACACTACTGATAATGATAATGATCACTACACTTCATTTGTTACTGCTGTTCGAACTTGTGCAAAATCTCTAAAAATGTCCTTTGAACCCACATTTGAAACATTGTACATTAAATGCTTTGCATTTACCTTTATCATGCAAATTTCCACGTCTTTCACAAACATCAAAGCATTCTCTCTTGTTAACAGATTCCTAGTGTTGTGCGATATATCTTCCAGATGATATATTGCAATATCAGCGTGGCTACTCACCGGGAATTCCTTGAATTCTGGGAAATATGCATGAAATATTGGCTCCGGGAATTATGCGTGAATTCTACTTGAATTTTTCTCCGTGGAAGTGAAAAATTACAACTTTTCTAATCCAAATCCTATTCACATTTTCTGCAAATAAAAACTACTTTTGTAAAATTTTCTTGCTTGCTTTGTTCACAATTCCTGCTTTTCTTAGTCTTATCAAGTGTATAACCATAGATAGCAAGGAGGGGGTGGGAGTTGGCCCTGGGCGCCGAACTCTAAATGAGAGTGTTTTAAAATTGATTGATTAATTTGTGGTTTTAAGTCCACTTTATGCACAGAAAGGCTAATCGGGACTGTACCTACAGTTTGAAGTGGGACCTGAACTACTGTGCAGTGTGGAGAAAAAATAATTGAAATCGTTTGTTCGAACACAAATGCTTTAGCACCAACTTCTACTCCCTTTTTGCATAAATTACAAGTATAATAATATCTTTGACACTACTACTACTACTAATAATAATAAGAAGAACAACAACAACAACAACAATGTTGGTCTCGGCGAGTTCGAATCCTGGCTTGGTCATGGATGTTTGTGACTCTCCATTCATCAATTTCTTTATATCACTCATCCCCATCTTTGCAAATTAGCCAAACGTGGCACAAGAAGCGAACTAAAAAAAAGAAATCAATAATAATAATAATAATCATTATAATGTTATGATAATATTATTATTAACACTATTATTATTATAATTATTATTATTAGTATGTTTATCCTGGCACTTTCTCCCCGCCCACTCAGACAAATATTCGTGGTTGCGTCTCTGACTGTAAATAGAAACTCAGCATCTTAAATTAAATATTTTAATTATATAGCGTATGCCGTTTAATTGAATTATAATTTTTGGATGTTGGAATCACATAGACCCTTCATTTTATGAAGATATTTCTGTGTGGATGTTGAGAGGCGGTAATACGTAAGGTTGAAATAGAGAATACATCTGCTTGAATTTTTGGAAGTTCGCCTTGAAAACCGGGAATTATTCTAGAGTAGCCACTCTGAATATTGAAAAAAATATCTTCCAGATGATATCAACTAGACATATATCATCATGATATTTTGGCAATATATATCGTGTTGGTGATATATCATCATGATATTTTAACAGTATATATATAATGTTTCTAATATAGCATGATGATATTTTAGCAATATATATATCATGTAGGCTATATATCATTACAATATTTTGGCGATATATATCATGGAAATGATACATTACCACAATACAGAAAAAAATAACATATTGTATCATCTGTGATGATATTTTCTGACAATATATCATGATATCAAATTTCCAATATCATCCACTTCTACAGATTTTGCATTCTTCTTAAACTGTGATTATAATTGTTTACTAGTTCCATATTTTCCAACCTCATTCATGTTTTCTCCAGCGCTTTTTTCTTACTCATTAAACATAAGAATATCTCTCTCAACAAGTTCCATGTTCGATAATACAACTCACCTTCCGACAACAAACTTCTCACTCTTTAAACCAAATACTAACTGGTCCTGTAACGTGTCATCCAAACAGCATCAAAATTACATTTACTGACCTGATGTTTACCCATCTAAGTCTTCTTGATTTGGTTATTCTAATAATATGTAGACATGAATGCATATTATGCAGTTCTAGACCTTCTCTATGTGACCTTGTCTACTCATCTGTCTCCTCATCCTTTTCAGATCCAAATATTTTTCTAAGGATTTTATTTTTAAATTCTCTTCATTTATGTATTTTTTTAATGTAATGGACCAAGTTTCACATCCAGATGTACTACAGGCAAAATGACTGTTTTGTTTATTTTAACTTTTAGTTTCTTTGTTTCTTAGCTTCAGGCTTTCCGGAAATGTGTAGTTATTGGGAAACATCCCAATCGTTTTTACTCATTTTGACATGGTTAAAATGTCAGGGAATTTCATAATCAATAAATCGTAGCAACCCTGAATGCCTTGCCATAGCAAATATACTTAATTTAGAAATATTTATACAAAATTAATTATCTAATATTTATGTAATTTGTCTGGCAACACTGGCTGGAAAAAGAAGAACTTAACTACATAATTGTTCCAAATTTCAACCAAGCAACCAGTTTCTGTAGAAAAAATAATTGGGGGCATGTCATGAATATTCGTAAAAGAAACGACATGAAAGTAAAGAAAGCAAACAGTTTAATTACTTGTATGTGGAAAATGATTTTGAAAGTTCCGTAGTTGAAATTCCACCACATAGGCTAGTATTAATTTGTGTACACAGAACACCTGACAGAACAACAACTTTATTACGAGCGGATACCAAATATAATTGAGTAAATTTTTTACAGCCAAACGAAAATGAGTTCACAAAAACTGAAATATAAGTTGTAAAAGTTGACATGTCGTGTGCAATATCTAGTGGCAACTTTTGGAACCATTTTTTTAAGCGACTGTTAATCCAGTTGTATATGCAGACATTATCCATTATTTTGTGGTGATGCTTGAAGAAGAGAATGCCTCCCTCACCAGATATGTGTCCTCCAGCTTTTTATTTATAGGGTTATCTAAAACATATGTACCACAACAACCCTAGGATGCTGGAATAATCAGAGCCATTAGGGACATCCCAAGCAACATATTGCAAAAAGTAACATCCAACATGTGTCGTCACATGAAATTGTGAATTCAATAAAATGGAGGATATTTCCATCATCTTCTGTAATATTGTCTTGTTATATGTAAGCACGAATTTCAACAAAGTTATGAGCCACAGTATAAGAGTATTTAAATTAAATTGTCCTTCATTGTGTTTATAATTTTTTATAAAAATGAGAATTCAGGGACTTTTGAATCACTCTGTCCAATAAGTACTGGCTTTTCAGATCATGATGCACAATGCATAAAAAATACATCATCACAAAACATAAACCAGAAACACACTTTCCATGCAAACACAAACACATAAATACTGCAAAAAGAAAATATAATGAAGGTAATTTTAATTTCCTTAACTATTTTATAAGTACAGAATCGTGGAATGTCCTGTACTACCAAACTGATGTGAATGAAGCATACGAGCCACTACTGTTGGCTATTTCATACTTATTAAACTTAGCATCCCCCCCAAAAAGGTTGATTGATTGATTGATTGATTGATTTAGTTTATTTTACTTTGCGTTTTGTGCCTCTTGGCTAATTTGCAAAGATGGGGATAAGTGATGAAATGATGAAATTGATGAATGGACATTCACAAACAACCAAGCCCGACCAGGATTCGAACCCGGGACCCTTGGCGTCACAGCGCGATGTGCTAACCACTCGGCCACAGGGTCGGGCCCCCCCAAAAAGAAAATGAAACAAAATCATATTGGATTACACCCAACATCAAAGAAAACTGGAAAGATTTCATCACAATGAATAACTGCAGACACCAAATCAAAAATGAAACATTCAATGATTATCTAAAAGAAAAAAGAAAAGAGCTTCAAAACTCAGTTAAGAAAGCAAAAAGAGACTGCAATTGCAATATGATCCTAGACTCAAATAACAAAGAAAAAATATTTTGCCGTATTGTGAAAACAGAATTAGGTATAGTAGAGAAAGATAAATACAAACACAACATAACTCTAAAACACGAAGGCTAAATCCTTGTTAATCCCCAAGATGTAGCATCAAATTTCAATATATATACTATACAGGGATAGTAGAAGAAATAACAAAGAACATCTAAAATAGGAATGAATTCAGTTGGCCTGGTATTTATTTATCCCAATCTTCTATTAGACAGGAAAATAATGAATTCTAACTATAGTGTAAAATGTAACTCATTTTATTTACAGGTAGAGCTCGAAAAATCCCAGTCGCCAGGTTGCCATAGCGACTAAAAGTTTCAGCTTGCCAACTGTGATGTTTTGCTGTAATATTGCCATTTTATAAGTTTGCATGTAAGAAATTTTGAAAGTTCTAAATTCAAATTGCAGTACAGGATAAGTTAGCAAGTTATTTTTTCATCAAAGTTGTGTACATTCCATACAATCAGTAACAATTTCTTACTCTTTGTTCACAAACCCCACATTTTCCACTTTCTCACATGATTTAGCGATGTTTTGAATACGGCGATGCTCAGCTTCTTATAGATTGATTGACTTACTTTATTTTACTTAGCTTTTTGTGCCACTTTTGACTAATTTGCAAAGATGGTGATAAATGATGATATGATGAAATTGATGAAAGAACACTCACAAACATCCATACCCAGGCTGGGATTGAAACCCGGGACCCCTTGCCTTGTAGCACGATGTGCTTACCACTCTGCAACGGGGGCCAGCTCAGCTTCTCGTATAAACCACAAGGAAATGAACCTTCGGCAGAAAAGTATCTGTGCAAATTCGCTTTCTCCTTTCAACTCGGGCCATAGGAAGCATGGTCCACTCTGCTCCTCCCCTTCACGTGGGAGTATGGTGCACAGAAGTCGTGGGTCTGCGCAGGCTTATTTGCTTGTGGTTCCACTATAGTATGCACAATTGGTAGTAGGTGGTTTTCTGCGCCTGATTTTCAGAGCTGGCACCTAGCTCTGAAAAAAATTTTTCGAGCACTGTTTACAGGTATTTAAAAGTATAAGTACAGTATACAAATTATATAGTAAAATATTTTACAAATTCACCATATTATTAATTTAACTCAAAACTTGATTATAAACAACATTTTTTATTTCATCTCCAGGAGCAAGAATAAATAAATTGAAAGGCATTGGGAGTGTCACTATTAATCTTAGCGACCCCGAAAGCTATGGATTCCACACTAATATTGGTCGTTTTCGATTATTTTTACATGTCACCCCCTTCCCACTCCCACACCAAGGGGTGTCTTATCCCCACAGGATTTCTTTCCAGATTGTAAGTCATATGTGTACCAAGTTTGGTTGCAATTGCTCCAGGCATTCGAGAGCTAGGTCATTTTTTACATTTTACTTTTCACCCCCTCTCCCCCATGCCGATAGGTGATTTACTTGGAGTTGAACGGCAACTATTCATCTTAACCACCCCGAAAACTATTAATTCCACACAAATATCGATCATTTTTTATTATTTTTACATGTCACCCCCTTTCTACCCCCACGCCTAGTGGTGGCAGAGGTACCCTACAGTATTTCTTTTCAGATTGAAAGTGATATGTGTACCAAGTTGGGTTGCAACTGCTCCAGGCGTTGAGAGTAATGTGGGAACAAACACACACACACACACACACATACATCCACTTTTATATATATATATATATATATATATATATATATATATATATATAGATATATAGATAGATAATAGATATATAGATTATTGCTACTATTTCTGGCAACACCTATGACCAGACCCCCTAATTTTTTTCACAAATGCCAAATATATGGTCATTTTGCTTCTAAATTTACTTTTAACCTGCAATGAAAATCTAGATAAACCCCTGCAAGAAACAGTTTAACAGTTTGTGATTTCTATCTAATACTAATCAATTACATGTGAAACGATAATTTCCCTTCCCACTTGCAGACTGAGGACTACCAGATGGTACATTTCTGTTCAGAGAAACAGACACACTCGTTTGAGTTAAAAATCAGCTCCAGAACCGATCAAGTGTGGCAGTTCAGCCAAAGTAAAGATTCGGGAAAACAGCACTCTGCAATGTTGCTTACCACTAAAGTTTATCACTGGATGCAGAGAATTTTCTGACTGCCCAAGTGAAAAGAAACTGTTACAAGAAAGCCTTGCATTGTAATTACTAATGCAATACAGTTTCCAATTTTACAAGAGAATGGTGGAAAAAAATTCTGGAAAATATGTTTCATATACTCAGTATCCCATAACTAATCTAAAAAATAATACCTGCCTCAATCCCTTCGCTTGGGGAAAAACTTTAATTCATTTGAAAGCAGAGGGGAGTGGATGGTGACCTCTTTCCCTAGCTTGACGTAACAGCAACGTCAACGTTCGGCCCGGGTTCGAATTCTGACCTGAGCGGGGATATGACTGAAGACGTGCTTTTGTGCAAGGCTAGTGTTTCTAACACCTAATAATCTTCGTGCTCTAGCTTCTGTCAATATAGCAGATTCTGATATGTGGCGACGAATCTTATAAGTTAATGGCACATACATAATTATATTTTTATACTAACTATTTGATGAAGAAGAGTGATTTTTCAGGAAAATATGAAGACATTCATCCAGCTTTATTATCCTACTTTCATGTTCAAATTACAAGTTAGAAAAGCAGTTTGCATACGTAAGAGAAAGTAATGAAAGTGAACCGGAAGTGACATCATTCGGGCCATGATCAATATTCTTATTGCCTTGTATTGTTTATTTTCTCCCATTACCATTTTGAACATCAATTTGATTTTTTTTTTTTGTTAACATCGCTTTTCTTCCACTTTGAGTTAATCGTGATGAAGAAGATAAATAATGATATGGGAAAATTGATGAAGGGACAATCGAATTCGGGTACTCTTGGTGAACGGCAACGTTGCTATTAAGTTAAGATAGGGAAAGAAGTAATGGAACCACCGTCAACTCCACTCTTCTTTCAAATTAATATTAGATTTTCGCCAAGTGAAGGGATTGAGGCAGGGTTTTTTTTGGGGGGGATTAGTTATGGTATACTAAGTATCTCAAACATATTTTCCAGGATTTTTCCTGCCATTCTCTTGGAAAATTGGAAACTGCATTGCATTAACAAATAAAATGCAAGGCTTCCGTTCCTTTTCACTCAGCAAATCGGAAAATTCCCTGCATCCGGTGATAAACTTTAGTGGTAAGCAACACTGCAGAGTGTTGTTTTCCCAAACCTTTACTTCGACTGTACTGGCACACTTGATCGGCTCCGAAGCTGATCTTTAACTCAAACAAGTGTGCCACTTTCTGTGATCAGAAGTATACCTGGCTGTTTTGTTAACTTCCAATGTCCAATTGTAATGGTTAAAATAACCTTATTTTTCAGCATTATAGTGCTGCTGGACCTTTGGCTTCTGTCAACCAAGACTTTTTCCAACATTTGTGTCATTCTGAAAAACCACTGTGACAGTAAAAATTCTGTGAAACTGTATTTGTTTAGAATCCCCTCAGGGCAATCAAGTAATTTTGCTACTCTCCATGTTTCTGTGAAAGGATAAGCCTATTTTCTGTTACAGCCATGAAAGGAGAACATATGAAGATCCATTTGACTCTTCAAGAAGGGGTTCTAAACGGATCTAATTTTACAGAATTTAAATACCAAGTCAGTGTTTCAAAATTAAAGAAATTTTACAAAGTTCTTGCTGGAATAGACGGTTGGAAAAAGATCTATCTGCACATTTATGTTAATTCAATATACAGAGTAAATGGCATAGTGCACTATGATGCTATGGGTTGTGTTCAAGAAAGAAAAACTAACACACCTGCACATTTTTGGTAATTTTATTGCAAAGAGCAACTCAAAAAGTTTATTACAAAAAATTACCACACTTCTATGTGAGCACTTTTATTGATATGAAGAATGTCCAGCCGGTATTCCACTTTGCGCCATGTGCACTGCAGCACATCATCAGGGATGGTGTCAATGGCAGAAACAATTTGGTCACACAAAGCATTCACGTTTCGCACCTTCATTGAGTATACTGCACCCTTAACATACCCCAAGAGGAAGAAGACCAGAGAAGTAGTATCCGGGCTATGTGCTGGCCAGGGGATAGGAAAAATTTCATCTAACACATGGCAAACATGTAAACTCCAATGAGGAGGGGCAACATCTTCTTGAAACACAATATTTGGATGCAGATGTGCAATTTGCGGAAAGTCAAACTGTTTCAACATGTCCAGATAATTGTCACGAAAGAAAAATGAGCCTATAATCTTGTTATGCATCAGTCTCTACACAAACGTTTAGTTTCAAGCTGTCCCTGATGTAAACCTGAATGACATGTGAATTCTCTGATCCCCATATGAGAACGTTGTGTTTGTTAACTTTGCCTGATACATGAAACATTGCTTCACCTAAGAAAATTACCATGTTCAGAAACTCGGGGTTATCATTAATGCGAGAAAGAACATCGTTTGCAAGGTCAGTCCTTTTGGGATTGTTGTCCACTTTAATTTCTTAACAAATCTGAACTTTGTATGCAGCCATTTTCGTAGCACTTTATGAACTGTTGAAGGAGGCATTTGCAGTTCTCTTGCTGCTTGCCTGATTGACTTCCGCTGGCTGCGGACAAAAACATCACAAACTTGCTCAACTGTCTCATGAAAGATGCGTGACATTCCTCCCCCTGGCTTCTTCAACACACTCCGCATTTCCAAAAAAGCATCTGTACCATGCCCTGATGCTCTTGTTTGTTGATGGCATTTTGGTAAAGATACGCCGAAACTTACGCTGCAATGCAACAATTGATTTTGACTCCATAAACCACACCACAGCATGTGATTTATCTTGATAAGATGCCATTTTCACAAAAGCGATGACAGCGCTGCCAAGCATGATGCGTGCAAACTAAAAAAAAAAACAATACAACCTTGAGTGTATATGGCACCAAATGCAAAAGACTGGGTTGTCGTAACTTTATTTTCTGATTTTTAACATTGCGTCGAAACCCCTGAGGTTCATTGTGTACACCCAATATTCTAGGTCTTACATAGTAATGTATGGACTTATTTAGAATTGTGATTGCATGGACATGGTTGACATTGCTGCTTATTAGGCTCTGCAATATGGGACAGCCTTGCACATGGCAATAACAACTGCAAATTATTCCACCACAAGTGTAGTATACTTGAGCGTAGCAAGCTTGAGGTTGGGCAGCTCAAGTGATAGAATGTGGTCCCACCTAAGACTCTAGTGGCAATGGTTCTTTATTAACATGTAATATTAATTGAACATTATCCATTGTTTAGTGCTGCTTCTACTGTATATCGATTCTAACAGTATGTTTCGAGAGGGTACCTCTTGTTTCATCTTCAGATGAACTTCATGGGGGATGGGTGGGGGACCATGGAGTAGTTGATTATTGCACTGAATAGTACTTTGGAGTAGCTAGTTAGCACACTGGGTTTGTAGTAAGACCACAGATCTGTCTTAGGTTCAATCTCCACCTCTGACAAACAGAAATTGTACATTCAAAGATGAGAGAGAGAGAGAGGTACTCTCTCCAGCATAGTCCAAGAATAGTTTTAAAAAGTGGAAGTATCAGCTAGACAATAGGCAATGTCCAATTAACATAGCATGCTACATTATTGTGGTATTTATTTATGTAATTCTCTCATTGTTTCAACTAAATTAACTCGACTAACAAATATTAAAAAATGTGCAACAGCCCATGAGGTTTAAGGCCTGCCTACCGACTGCTGGCCTAACTCTCACATGCCTCAGAAGAGGTGGCAGATCATCCAACCAGTTACAGGATAACATCTGGCTAGCATAACTCCCCAGTCATTGTTGTAGCTTTCCATAACAGTTACACTACTCATTCATAGCACCCCAAATTCCTCATGAACGTAGATGACCACCAGTATCATACACTGGCTGAAATCTCAGGTGAAGAGTTGTTATGCTTCCCTCCAGGAGACTCAAACCAGCAGATTCCAGTTGCTCGAGCCCAGAGCCTGATGCTTAAGACTTCACAGCAACAGTGTGGGACACTAACAACCATCTATATTTTTATCAGACCAGACTTTTTGGAAAATTTCTCTAATTTTGAAAAACTACAATATTTCAAATTCCAAAAAACATAACATTCTTCATATTTTAATCCTTCTCTACATATCAAATTTGCAACATAAGGTTGTTTTCTAAAAAGTGAGCTCTGTGGTCTTAAAATTTATTATTAAGCCTTGTTTCCATGATATGAAAAACTCAATATGCTGACCAAGGCAGAAATTTATTTTATTATAAAACATAAAGTAAATGTAACGTTTTAATCTTCTAGCAAGGTCTTCTTCAGACTCTGTACCAAGTACAACTGAAACAAGGTACAAAACAGGATTATATATATATATATATATATATATATACACACACACACAAAAATTACTCTACTCCAGACACAAGACTATTAAAAAGTTGTTTTCCTGGAACATTCCAGCAGGTGGCCTTCCCTTGTCAACTGTACTTTCACCTGACAGGCGATGTAGCTAAACATTTTCTTTCATCTGGAAGGTGGTTGGATTCTTTATCTCATGTTCTTTTTCCTTTTTTCTTTCTTTCTTCATTCTTCTTCCTTCTTCTCTCCTCTTTCTCTCTTGACCTTTCCACTCTTTCTAACACCTTCCATTCTTTGTTTATCTTCAGTCCCCATTCCAGTTCATTGTGTCTTCTTCACCTTTCTTCTCTATTTCCTTGGCCTCCATCCATTTTCTCACTACAATTCTCTTCTCCTTTCCTATCTCCTTAGCTTCATCCCACTCTATGTCATGTCCTGTTTCTCTTGTGTGTTCAAATATCACATTTCTAACTCTCTCTCTCTCTCTTAAGTCGTACATCATCCCTATGTTGTTTCAACCTGTTTTTCAGACTCTTTTTCGTTTCTCCTATGTACACACTCTGACATTCTTTACATTTCACTTCGTAGATTATCCCTTCCTCTTCCTCATCTTAAGAATAGCAAAGAATGCAAACAAGAAAAAGGAAAACAGAGAAGTGAAAAAGTGTTGTCCGCCTTGTGAAATTGCAGTTAATGATGAGAATATGTTTGCAGATCAGTTCTATGACAGATTCGTGAAAACTCTGAGTGCTTTTCCAACACTTTGTGCTGTTCGAAGGATGAACATGTGCAAGGATGCTTCGAGGAAAGTCTCGCTCGGGACCTCAGCCAGGAAGTTCATGCCCAAGCACCTCTTCTTCCTTCTATTGCTGCATGGAGACATTGAACTTCAGCCTGGACCACTGGCATCTATGGGGATAACATCAAGTGATAGTGCATTTCACCTTTACTATCAAAACGTGCAGTCTAAGAAATAATCTTTTGTACTGTGAATCAATGACAACTGAGATCTCAGAATACGACTGTGTGTGCTATAGTGAGTCCTGGCTCAATTCTGATGTCTCCTGTGTTGAAATCCCGCTCTATGAGCTGTGCGATGTTTATCGTAAAGATCGTGAAAAGCATGGTGGTGGTGGTGTTATAGCGTGTGTGAACAAGAAGTGGCAAAGCAAGATATGATTGGATTTAAAATGGGACTGCGAAGTACACTGGGTAGATATAAGTACTAACCACCATAGAAAAATATTTATAGGTTGTTTCTATCAGCCTCATATGCGGTCCCAAAGAACTCTTAGAATGCTGCTATGATTCCACTCTGGCAGCTCTTTCCAACCACAAAGTTATTTTGTGTGGGGATTTTAATATGCACATAAAGTGGAATAATCCTGTAAATGGCAATACCAACCACTGACGATGGAGCCTGGTTCATAGACAATTTTGTTCATGGACTACGAGTCTTCTACAACACGACATGTACAACACGAGAAAAGATAAAAACTTTGACTTCATATTGTCATCGTTTGAAACCTGTGATGTCACACCCTCTTTGAATCTCCTTCAGTTCGACCATGAGTTGCTGTTCGCTATCTTCAAAATCTCGGTGAAAGCGGTGAAAGAGGAATAAGATTCCACTGTGGATGAAAACACCATGGGACATCATCTGTCAAGCCATTGACCTTTTCAATTGGAACCTGCTTTCCGAAGGGGCCATGACCGAGGCTGTCAAACTGTTAAGGACGTGATTCATGCCCTAATTCAGGACTATGTGCCACATAAAGCAATGACATGTAAAAAGTTTTCCCCGTGGTTTGATAAGAAGTTGCAGCATCTGTTGCACAACAAAATGAGAGCATGGCAGCTATGGAAAAGTTCCCCCCCCCCCCCCGCCCACACACAACACTTTCAAAAGCACTTCGTAAGCATCATAGTAAAGACCTTATGAAACAGAAATACACCAAATATTTTAACAGTCACAAATGAATGTTGTATATTGTGTGCCACAAGGAAGCTCTTTGGGCCCTCTGTTATTTGTATTGTATATGATTTCACAGACCTCTTTAATTCCCCCATCTCAAGCACAATTCTAATGTTCGCCGATGATTGCAAGATTATTAGATTGATTGATTGATTGATTGAGTTAGTTTATTTTACTTCGCATTTTGTGCCTCTTGGCTAATTTGTGAAGGTGGGGATGAGTGATGAAATGATGAAATTGATGAATGGACATTCACAAACAACCAATCCTGAGCGGCATTCGAACCCAGGACCCACAAGATTATTAGAGAAATTGAACAGCCATCAGATATGCAACTCCACCAAAATGACACAAACAGATTCTCTGAATGGTGTAAGCAATGCAAACTGTCCATAAACCCTTCAAAATGATCGTATGTAACAATTTCATTGAAACAAAACATTTTTGAAGGTAATTATACACTCACAGACATCCTCTAACAAAAGAACAACAATAATGAGATTTAGGTATCCTCATATATTCAAAACTCACTTTTAAAAAACACATCTCCACCATCACATAAAAGGCAATGCTAGGCCTACTTTACAGATTCACCGAAATCCATAACCCGAAAGCAGTTTCCATTTACTTCAAACCATTTGTCCCCCATTCTAGAATACTGTTCACCCATCTGGAACATGGCTGCCCCTTCTCATACCTCCAAGATTGACAGTGTTCTCAGCTTTTTCCTCTCCATTGTAAAATATAGAGTGCCCACCTTGAGACACCAACCTAATCTGCTTGTAAAATTAAACATAAATATTCCAGAATCACGTAGATACGTTGCAGATATGAAATTACTACGTAAGATCATTAATGGAAACTTAAGATACAGCATCTCACTCCACGAACTCTCCTTCAGAGTACATAGACATAAAACATGGAGCAAGGAAACTTTCCACACTAACTCCCAGGCTCTCACTCATACAATGTTCATTATCCCATAGGCTACCGAACCAGTTCAATAACATCTCAAACATTCAGTTCATATTCGTCTTTTATCACCAACTTAGAAAAAAATGTACATAAGCTATGCATTGTGAAAATAATCTGTTTACCTTGGTACTGTCTTGGCTTGTTTATTTTAGTTTATTTTATTTTATCTTATTTTGTGTGTTGTTTTTTAACGCTAGTGTACTGTTTTACTGTTGTTTCTTTCTGGTTTAAAGTGGCTTCTGCTGTACTGGAAATTTCAATAAATAAATAAAGAAATATGCAAGAGATTCGCTAAGTTTAGCAGATCGAATGGAGAGCCCAGTCCTACCCCTCGTGCCCAACTGCCCCACTAAGTTTCCTGTTGAGGGCAATAGTGTCAGGCAGCCCAGGTCATCGCAGGAATTGTGCGAAGCCATGGTTCTTCAATGGTTACTTTCCGCTATTAGTTAGTTTTCTTGAAAGTCTGGTCATAAGAGACCCTTCTTTTCCTTCAGGCTCCATGTAGGGAAGGGTTTCTTTGACATCATCATGATGAAACTTCTCAGAGTGTCTGCAATTTCCAGCACTGTAAAGCATGCAACGCTCTTGTTTATAAGAGAAAAGCACACATTGAAGATCATCACAACATAACTTACACAGAATACATGAAAATAAATTAAAAATGTCCTTGCTTTACAAAACAAAAAGTACTTCCTGTTGTTTTGTGTTTACTGGGCTTTCAAATGACGAGACTGATCAAGATTTTTGTTCTCGAGGTGTCAGACATACTTACACAGACAGAACCTTTTTTTTCTTCTTTTTTTTTTAGCACATCTTACCTTCACACCAGAGATGGCCAAAAATTTCAGGATACTGGAAAATTTAAAAATCTCTACCTGGATTTCAGAGCAATCCGAATTTTGGAGATAGAGATTTAACAATTTTTCCATTTTTCGGGTAGAATTCATTAACAAAGATTTGTGTTCCTCCTTTTACGATCATATACTCCATAGAAAAAAAATATGGATTTGGCCCTCCCTCCTTCACATGTCATGTACAGCCACTGTTATCATCATTATCAATGTAGGAATGGTGCCTTTCTTCAGGCTCTTTCGTGTAATTCCTAATAATTCGGATTTTAAACCACATTTGTAACATTAAAGTAAAAATGTTACAGCACCATGAGATATTATTATCACTCAGATAGTAGAATGTAAAATGCACAACATAACGCATTATCTTGGCATTTACCATGGAGAAATATTGGTCCCTCTTCCCCATGAAACATTGTCCCTGACATTTGGCAAGTCTTGTGAAGACTACATAAAAATGTCATGCTTTGCTACTGATGGGAGGCTTGAATTTGACTCCTTTAAACTTTCATTTATATATGCTACAATACACAGGTTCTTTAATTTATATTGAGCCGAATTCGAATGTGCCAGCTACCTAGGGAATGAAGTGTTTCCACCACTGGTTGTGTTCGATCTGCAGCCCACCATTACTGACTATTGTCCGGCATCGGAGTTTCCGTTGCAGGAGACTGCGTTTCAGCTGGACCATGGGTATTACATCCCACTCCTCGTTACAGGCTTTCCATAGGCCGGAGATGGTGCAGACTCGACTATGGGACAGGTGCCGCTTGAGGAGTCTGAAAGCAAAATAGTCCATTGGACTGGCATCTGGACTTTTGACAAGGATGTCAGAGAAGGGATTTGCAGAAATTCCAGTTTCCTGTTCCACTTCCACAGATCACCCGCTAGATGACGTTCATACAGCCTCTTGCAGTTCCTTTTCGTTTAACCACATGGCACGGTTTCAGGGTGTGCACACTGCTCTTATGAATGACCTTGAGGCGTAAATACCTGTGAATGTCACGGTTGATTGTCGTCTGCGATGTGCGGCATTTGCTGGCCATTGCACGTTGTGTAAGGGGATTTTTGGAGGTCGCCATATGCCGAGCAACATCAATAGCGGCAGGGTCCTCTTCACGGGAGGCCGGTTCCTAGCTGCTCACGTAGGTGTGGTGGACCCAGGACTCTGTGCCGCATATTTTCATATAATACGAATCACAGTGGCACGACCTACATGAAAATTATCCACTTTACACATTTCTAGGATGCGCAACGTCGTGAACTTACCGTCGGAAAGGCAACAATGTACCCCTCCCAGAATCTGTTCAGTTTCGTCAGCATCAGACTATGCTCGACCACACTGTTCTACTGCATGACTAACGAGATACTGTTGCTTGCTATGGGGCAATCTCACGGCGATGCGTTGTGCATGAACTGTACAGTGACATATGGAATTCGGCTCAATATAAATGAATCAGCCTCTGTATCAGCATCACGTTGTGGTTCCTGTATCATCCTGTCTTGAGTATGTTCCAACAGTTTACATGCACGTTGTCATTTAGGTGGTGTTCTTGGACCGTAAAGGACGTCTCTGAACATGTTGCCTCAAGTAGCAGTTTCTTGTGATGAAATGTTGCGCATCTGGAGTGTTCATTTGTTGATTCTAATTTGTAATCAAAATATATCACATATCACCCAAACCCTTCAATTAAATACATAAAGCACAGAAAATATATAAAATAAAAATAACCCCTCTCCATTGTTCTAGGGGTATCAAATTCTCCGCCATTCTAGTGTTAAAGTTGAACCAATGTTTGTGAAAATATTATCTTCTGCTCTATAGATCGACCACAAGGAAAAAACCTTCGGAAGAAAAGTCCCCGTGCAGCTTTCCCTTCTTCCCTCCACCTCGGGCCATAAGAAAGCATTGTCCACTCTCCCCCTCCCCTACTCGCAGGGGTATGGTGCACAGAAGTCGCAGGTCTGCGCAAGTTGTTTTGCTCGTGGTTCCCCTATATTATTCATATTGATGAATACTTACTCAGGTAGTATAAATTATCAGTACAATATAAAAAGAAAAAATATTTTATAAAATACCCAAAAGCACCTACGTTGGTGAGTATATGATTTCCGTGAAACTATGTTTTGGAATGTAACTACTTCCTTCATCAGGTAGATAGGCTATAGGCTATAGCTATAGGCTATAGCCAATTTAATTATACCATTGGCTGCGTCAAACAAGACATGGATCAAGAGGTATGGTAAAAATGGATAAAAAGGTTAAAATGTGATTTTAGGCAGCTGAACATGTGTAGGTGCCTTATTCCTACCATTACATTGAAATCCTAATGTAAAAGTCCGTAGAAACAGTCTAAAACAATTTTCTAAAACATGTTAAAAACACTTTTCCAGAAGTGACTCGGTGAACGTAGACAGCTGTACTTAAAACAAAGTGAATAATGAATATAGATAATTTTGGTACCTACATCTTCATGGGTGGACTGTACTACCTAAAATCAGTCCTGCATAGAAATGTTTGCCTGAGACAAGAGACCAGTAATTTTTCTTCAGCCATCGATGTCGGGAGGTGGGCGGAATCAAACTCATCTGTCGACCTCCATTCTGGGAAATGGCATCATTCATTTCAAGTTATAGAAAAGCATAAAACTTCTCACTTTTATGTTTGAGAACAGAAATAATGTTCATTTAATATTCGAACACAATAACCAATGTAAAAGCTGCATTAGATCAATAAAAGATAGCTTAAAATACAGTAACTAGGTCATGTTTTCATGTTAAACCATTTAGTCCAAAGAATAGATGATTCCATTGTTATCAAAATTCCAAATATGAAATTGTTATGTGAGATACCACACAACATAAGCATTGTGACTAAAATTTCCTCCTATTTTTTAATTCATCTCATTGAACAAGGTTTGCAAAAGTTAATACCAAAATAGATAACTACTATGGATTTCAGTACACTAACTCTCTGTCTCTCTCTCTCTCTCTCTAACACACACACACTCACTCTCACTATTTCTCTAACTCTCACTCACTCACTCTCTCTCTCTCTTTCTCTCTCTCTCTCTCTCATCCTCACTCATATCATTCATAGTACTAAATATTACAAGAAATCATAATTTCCCTTCCCACTTGCAGACTTAGGACTGACGGATAGTATTTGCCTGTTTTGTAATCTTCCAAAGGCCAATAATTAATGGTTAAAATAATATTACTTCTCAGCATTATAGTGTCCTTGACTTATGGCTTGTGACAACCAAGACTTTTTCAAACATTTTTTTTAGAAAAAATACGATGATATTGAAATTACAAATATAATTGCCAATAAATAAAAGCAAGAGCATGGATGTTCCCATTGAGTTTTATTCAGGCAAGTAACATCTGGTGTGGTTAAAAATTATGATTTCATTTTCATAAAAAAAGACAAACATGTACCTTTCAAATGCATTAATTGCATGACACAATAAAATATTGCTGAAGATATTTAAAGATGTGAATGAAAATATATTTTAAAACTAATGAGAACAATTATAAGCCATTTAAATTGTAGAAAAACACCATTAATATTGCAATGAGATATAAACTGTCACCAATTACTTAGTATGAAATTTTTGTTAATTAAAAATCTAGAAAAAAATATTCTGACAGTAACTCTCCCTTGTTGCAATGGCTATGATATGAGAGATCCAAGATTTGAATCCCAGCCTAGTTTAATCATATCATCACTCATCCTCATCATAGCATTAGCCAAAAGTGGTACAACAGCAATGCTAAATAACAAAAATTAAATCATATCTCTAGTTACCATTTCTTTTCTTGGGATTATTTTAAACAAAAGGAAAAGAGAAAAAACAATCCTGAAAACCTGAAATTGGAAGAATATAATTAAATTGAAGCTGGAAGAAATTAATTTAGTATGGTCACAAGTAACATTACAAGAAAGTAGCTTATACTTGCATATTACACAGTGCCTTTTATGGTCGAGACATCTGTGGAGCAGCAGCTGGCACGTCAGTAAGTGGGAAGAGGAACTGATTCGTGTTTGTGAAAATTTGCTATAAATATGCTGTAAATGTGTGAATGTAGGAGGACATCATTTCCAGCACCTCTTGTAACAAGGTATGTGCTCATTTTAATTTTAACTGTCCATGTAATTGTACAAGATTATTTAATTACATAGCTAGCGGTTCCAGTTACATGAATGTTGCATCCAGTGTGCCAGCAGACGCGAACATACTTCCTGCCATACTAGCTGCCGCTCCACGGACACCTCGACCATAAAGGCACTGTATTACAGAATTGCAATCATATTCAAATCTATTTATAATTATTCATTTACCTTCTTCTGGGAGGCAGTTGAAGTATTCAATGAGCTGTCTGTTTGCTGGGGAAATACTTATTCTAAAATATTTAATCTACAAAGTATCTGATCACAGTACACTTACCCTAACTTTCAAGAAACTAAGATGTGACCGATGTATGTAGATTTATCTGAAAGAAAAACAGTTTTGTGTTATACAGAAGCAGGTAAAGTATGGTAAGATGTCTAGTTCAAGGAAATAGAGTGTGCATCACTGCCAAACTCCAGATTACCTTCAGGGTTCATCTAGAGATTGGCTACTGTATCTTGCACGTAAACCCCTCCCACCACCCTCTGGGAGAACTTATGTACCCTAGAAATGTGTTCTAGAGAAATAAATGTTTATAATTATAAAATACTAGCTGATTACCTGGCACTGCCTGTGTATTTATTTATCCCAATCTTGTATTACACAAGAAAATAATGAATTCTAACTATAGTGTAAAATGTAACTAATTTTAAATTTGATCGCGAATGTCATCAATAAGCTTAGCGACTCTGAAAACTATGGATTCGACACTAATCTAGGTCATTTCTGGTATTTTATTTTTCACCCCCCATGCCGATAAGTGATGAACATGAAGTTGAACCGCATTAGGAGTGTCACAAAAACTATGGATTCCACATGTTTTTTCAACACAAAATCATATCAGCCTGAATGTTAGAAAACCCGAGAAACACTAATGTTGTGCGGGATTGCATGGAGTCACAGATGTCTGTCTGTGTGGAATTTAATATTTGTTGTTTTGAGTTATTTTTACTTGTCATGCCTTCCCACCCCCACCCCTAGGAGAGCCAGGGGTGTGGTGCTACATGCACAAAGTTTGGTTGAAATTGCTCCAGGCGTTCGAGAGTTATGCCACAACAAACAAACATATTCACCTACACACATACATCCATTTTCATATATAGGTATAGAAAATAGATTATTCTGGTTCATAATAATGTTAAGTTTTAATAAGTTTTAAATCTAAAATTCATAATTTTATCCTTATAACTACCTTGGATTTTGTCCTCCCTAGTGGCCTCCGACTGCCAGACAGCATATGCTCAAGTTTGCCTGGGTTCAGCCTCAACTCATCATCGTAAGGAGACTGGGGAGCTACAAGTGAGTAGCATAACCCAGTCATAAAAATCTCCTACAACAGCTGAGGGTTTGATGTGCTGACCCCACGTCACCCCAATACCTGTAGATGATCTCCACTCCTCTTGGTAGGATTGTGGGAGGGAGACTGGCAGTCTCGAGATAGGCCAACCCCTTCTCAGGGCTGTAGAGCCATGGGCTATGCCATGCTACTGATCTTGGATTTATCATTTTCTGACAAGAAAGCCAGCAAGGAAGCCAATATATTACTCTCCATCACTTTTCAAGAAACTGTTCTGAAAAGAAAATAACAAACAATCAAGAAAATTTTCTAAAATAATATTTGTTTGAGAATCTATTAGTTACGTAATTTTTTAAAATATATCTAGGAGAATAAAAAAATGCATTTTTTTCAAATCTAATTACTCAAGAAATAAGTGTTGTTATGTAATTATAAATTATTGTCTTGGTTAATATTAATGTTAGTTTTTAAATCTAAATCTCCTAATTTTATCATTATACTAACCTCAGGTTTATCTTTTTCTGGCAATCCAGCCAGCAAAGTTGCCTAAATGTTACACTGGGAAGCTCCTCAAGAAACATTTTGAATTATTCAACGTTCTGAAAGGAAAATAATAAACATTCAGGAAATATTTTCTATAATTATATTTGTGTTTATATATAATACTTTAGTAATTGTTTTCCATACATCTAGGAGAGTTAAAAATGTACTATTTCAAATTTAAATTAGTAAATAGTGAAGTGTTTATAAATTATTACCCTGATTGTAATAATATTAGCTTTCAAATTAAATTCTCAAAAATGTTATACTTATACTGACCTTGGGTTGTCTTTCTCTGACAATTAAGCCATTTATGATGCCAAGATATTAATTACTCTCCATCACTTTTCAATAAACTGTTCATGGAATGTGCAACATTCTGAAAAGAAAACAATAATTATTCAGCATAATTTTCTAAAATAATATTTTGTTTGTGTCTCTATTAACTTTTTTAATATATATAGGAGGGTTAAAAATGCATTATTTCAAACCTAATTACTAGAGATACGAGTGTTTATGAAATTATTATCCTAAAAAAACAAGGTAAAGTGCTCCCTGTTCATAGCACCACGCCATGAAGGCGTATAGGGGGTGTGGGGGTAATGCCCTACACTTTCTTGATCTGGTCGTGAGTGGGGGTGATGTGATCAGCATCACGCCCCTGACCGCCTTTACACCCCAGGGTTTCCCCCAGGTACCCATGTTATTCGATGCTGGGTGGGCGCCGGGGAAGCTTCCATCATTAGAAAAGTTCCCGGATTTGAACCGGCCGGGGATCAAACCCAGGACCTTTAGCATGGTAGTCAGACTCGTTACCGACTGAGCCACCGCGGCCACCTGCATTATAATAATGTTAAGTTTTAAATCTAAAATTCAAAATATTATCCTTATACCTACCTTGGATTTTGTCCTCCCTAGTGGCCTCCGACTGCCAGACAGCATATGCTCAAGTTCGCCTGGGTTCAGCCTCAACTCATCATTGTAAGGAGACTGGGGAGCTACAAGTGAGTAGCGTAACCCGGTCATAAAAATCTCCTACAACAGCTGAGGGTTTGACGTGCTGACCCCACGTCACCCCATTGCCTGTAGAAGATCTCCACTCCTCTTGGTAGGATTGTGGGAGGGAGACTGGCAGTCGGGAGATAGTCCAACCCCTTTTCAGGGCTGTAGAGCCATGGGCTATGCCATGCTACTGATCTTGGATTTATCATTTTCTGACAAGAAAGCCAGCAAGGAAGCCGAGATATTACTCTCCATCAGTTTTCAAGAAAGTGTTCTGAAAAGAAAATAGCAAACAATCAAGAAAATTTTCTAAAATAATATTTGTTTGAGAATCTATTAGTTATGTAATTTTTTTAACATATCTAGGAGAATAAAAAAATGCATTTTTTCAAATCTAATTACTCAAGAAATAAGTGTTGTTATGTAATTATAAATTATTGTCTTGGTTAATATTAATGTTAGTTTTTAAATCTAAATCTCCTAATTTTATCATTATACTAACCTCAGGTTTATCTTTTTCTGGCAATCCAGCCAGCAAAGTTGCCTAAATGTTACACTGGGAAGCTCCTCAAGAAACATTTTGAATTGTTCAACGTTCTGAAAGGAAAATAATAAACATTCAGGAAATATTTTCTAAAATTATATTTGTGCTCGTACAGTATATAATACTTTAGTAATTGTTTTCCACATATGTAGGAGAGTTAAAAATGTACTATTCCAAATTTAAATTTGTAAATAATTGAAGTGTTCATAAATTATTACCCTGATTGTAATAATATTAGCTTTCAAATTAAATTCTCAAAAATGTTATCCTTATACTGACCTTGGGTTGTCTTTCTCTGACAATTAAGCCAGGTATGATGCCAAGATATTAATTACTCTACATCACCTTTCAATAAACTGTTCATGGAATGTGTAACATTCTGAAAAGAAAATAATAATTATTCAGCATAAGTTTCTAAAATAAAATTTGTTTGTGTCTCTATTAACTTTTTAATATATATAGGAGGGTAAAAAAATGCACTCTTTCAAATCTAATTAGTAGAGATACGAGTGTTTATGATTACAAATTATTATCCTGCATTATAATATTCTTAATTTTTAAATCTACAATACAAAATATTATACCTACCTTGGATTTTGTCCTCCCTAGTGGCCTCCGACTGCCAGACAGCATATGCTCAAGTCCACCTGGGTTCAGTCTCAACTCACCATTGTGAGGAGACTGGGGAGATACAAGTGAGTAGCATAACCCGGTCATAAAAATCTACAACGGCTGAGGGTTTGACGTGCTGTCCCCACTTCACCCCCATTATCAGTAGAAGATCTCCAAACCTCTTTGTAGGATTGTGGGAGGGAGACTGCCAGTCGGGAGATAGGCCAACGCCCTTCCAGAGCTGTAGAGCCATGGATTATGTCATGTAGCTGGTGTTGGATATATCTTTCTCTGACAAGAAAGCTAGCAAGGTTGTCAAGATATTAACATCTCCATCACTTTTCAAGAAACTGTTCATGGAATGTACAACATTCTGAAAAGATAATAATGAAGTTTCAAAATTTTTTTCTAAAATTATATTTGTGTGTTTCTGAGCTTTCTTAGCTTAGTAAATTTAACTTAGTAGTGAAATTCCAAGGTAAGATAATAAAGTTCCCCACACACTTTGCACCATGCCATGGGGCTTAATATATAGGGGGATGTGGGAATACAGTTCCACAAGATTACCACAGGTACAATTTCTTTTGAGACTGGATTAGCCCCAGAGATGCTCATGTGGGACAATGCCTAAGCTAAGAAAATTCTTTCTTTATATCACCCACTCTAAGAATCAAACACTGATCTCCTTCATCCCAGCCATATGCCCAACCTAACAGACCACTCTGACTCCACTAAAGAAATAAGGTATAATAAAAATATATTATCATGTATGAATCAAACAAATCTACTAAGAATACATTAAATAAAATGTTAATGCTAGATAATATAAGATTAAAATAAAATGTAATACTCATCTTGCAGAAAAACATCCCTTCCTTACTGGCTTCTATGTATTTCATGGCCTCTATGTATTCCTGTGCTGTTACCATTCAAGGGAAAACCAAGTTTATTCATCCAGCTTCTGAAAGTTTATCCTCATTAGATCTGGAAAGAAGAGACGTGTATTGCTGTAAAGGCTGCCATTAAAGGTAATTAGACTGAAGAAGAAATGCATAACAACTCAAGAGCTTTGTGGTAAATAACACCAAACTACAAGCAATTTAAAAATTTAGTACAAGAATTCACATAGTAATGAGTCAGATGTTGCATAATAGTTAATGCTCTTAGATTTGTTGCAAGCATTTTAAATTTTGATCCCCAGACAGTGGGACTCAAAATTTTGTTGATAATGAACCACCATGAGTATAACTGGGTAATGTACTTGCATAGAAGAAGTGGAAGAATGAATAATTCAAAGTGAGTTAAAAGAATGCCACTTATAAGACCTTGTCTCTTAAAGGGTTGTTGCTCTATTAGTTGATGTTTAACATTATAGCCTAGATTCATTCATTCATATGTTGACCTTTGTGGTGAAGTATATAACAAAGTGTGATATGATGCCAGGGGTCCCAGGTTTGAATCCCAGCCTGGACATGGGTGTTCTTGGTGTGTGTCCCTTCATTGATTTCATCATATTATCACTCATCTTTATTGTCCTGATTCGCCAGAAATGGCAGAACAGTGGTGCTAAATAACAAAGGTTCAAAATACAAAATCATTCATTCATAGATTTTCATCAAATTGTTTCAATTCTGTCTGCCGGACCTATCTATCTGCCTGTCACTATTACAGTTGAAGAAAATGTAAAATTTGGGGTAGGAGAGGATTACTCAAATGCTTCTTTTCATATTTTGAATTATTTTTTAAGTGTTATGGGCTCATAATATAGCAATTTACCTAATGACATCATTATGATAACAATAGTCATAAATTTCATGATATTTTCATTAAGTTAGAGTAATATATTTTTAATGTGTAAAACTTATATTTACTATTTCTATAATTTCTATTTTGCTCATATTCTAATTTTACTCTATACATAAATTCTGTTTGTTATAAATAAACCTCGGATTTTCAGCTTCTAAAAAAGTATGCATTTAGGCTCCTAAAATAGGCTCTTAATATCCTAATATAGGTTCAAAAAACCTTAAAATATATTCAAAAATTCCTAAAATAGGTCCTAAAAATCTTAAGTTAGTATGTTCAAAAATAACTTTAAATAGTTCAAAATTCCTGAAAAATGCTGATTAGGTATAGTCACCGGCACTGATAATGACACACCTATATTGTCAAATCTGCACTATCTTGCATAACGTAATGTGTGTTGCCTAACCCTACCATGATGGCAGAACTTGGAAATTTGCCATTAAAATCCACTCTTCGCCGTATAGTTAGGCAACAATTTTTTTTCATGTTATCCACAGTCAAACTCCACAATTTTGTCTGTGAGGATCACCTTATAAGCTGAAAATAATCTTTCAACAAAAACATAGTCAGTGGTGCCACCTGCAAGGCTGAAATGTCATTTCGCAAGGTGTGAGTGCCACAAAGCACCAAAGTGACTAGAAAGTGAGCAAGACCACACAGATCAGACTGCTTTGGGTTATACATGTAACAGTGGCACCACACATTTTGCTTTGTTTAGAGCTTTGAGAAATCACCATGGACTTGGAGGAAGGGAAATCGACACAGAGTATGATTCAAACACATTTGTCATTGAATTATTTTCGTGACCAAACAAAGCAAATGCCTCTGTGTGACATAAAAATCCTGTAAAACCTTTAAAAATATATAAAAACCTAAAAAAAGGATTGATTTTAGACCTTAAACCTAAAATAGATTCTAAGAAGCAAAATATTTTTTTTAGGCACTATAAAACTTTATCAGTTGTTGAATTTTTTAATGAAAAGCTGACATAACTTATTATTTCTTACATACCTGTAAAGGAAATAATAGGTTAAAAACCTAAAATCCGAGTGTCTAGTTATAAATAAACTGTTTATAGTTTATAAGATATTGTTTTTGATTGTGCCTCCTTTTCATATAGGTGTTTCTTTATTTATACAACTATCATATATTTTTTATTATGATTTTTGAAAAATAATATTTGAAGAACTCTTCAAAACAAATTCATGCTGTTAAAATGTAATTTTCAGCTGTATCCAATATTGTAAGGAACTTGTTAAATACTGCAAAGTTAGACATTTTTACAATTCCATAATAAAATGGAAGCAATTGGAAATGTGGTAGTTTAAAAAAACAAGATTCTTGTCAACGTTTGGTGAATATATTCTAACTGAGATCGCAAACAGGCAGCACATGAATACTGCATCTTCTTCACCTGAAATAGATAGAAAATTTGAAACTTCAGATAATTGCAGTCAATATCCCACTTAACTTTATAATTTTACACTTATATTATGAAAGTTTCTCTCTTTGGCTCCAAGTTGTAAGAACAAAACTGAGTCAATACCTATGCCAATGTATCTGTTTCGGAAAGTATCAGTTGGCATTTATTAACCAATACCAGCTGACACTTTTCTGTCATTTTAGTCTTTCTTGGGGGTCTGCAAGAATGTCTCGTGAAAATTCTGAGAAGTATAAATATCCTAGAAAATATTCAAAATTCGAACTTTTTTAAATATTTTGTATCAGTTTTGCATGAATAGATGTGATTTGATGATCATATAACATGTATTTTAATATTGTGATGTAATAATTGAATTTTTTAAAACAAAATTCTTGGTATATTGATATATTTAATTGGAGCAGAATAATTACACACTAATATTGATCAACATTTTTAACAACTTTCCATTATTACAATTTTCAAGTATCAGTATGGATTCAAAGTGATATCGGCTCAGCCCTAAACAAAACAGTTGAAAGACTTAATAAAATATCCTGGCAAACTGTAAGTGGATCATGTTAAATCCTTGCTACATTAATTATGTATGTAATCAAGACATTTACTTGGTTCTAAAAGAGTCAAAATTATTTTCCTGATGAGTTTTAAGTACTACAAATGTTATAACAAGTTTTGTCAGCCTTCCTTATTTGTGGACCATACACTTGCATGTGTATGTGGGCTGCCCCCAGTGGCAGAGTGGTAAGCACATCATGCTACAATGTCAGTGGTCCCAGGTTAGAATCCTAGCCTGGGCATGGATGTTTGTGAGTGTCCATTCATCAATTTCATCATATCATTACTCATCCCCATCTTTGCAATTAGCCAAAAGTGGCACAAAAGCGGAGTAAAATAAAGCAATTCAATCAAATCAATCAATCACATTACCTGTGTTTTATTAGAGTTTAATTACTACTGCTGCTGCTGTTGCTAATACCACTACCCCTACTACTGCTGCTATTATTAAGTAGTATAAATTTACATACATATACGTATTTATGAAAGAAATAGAATGAAATTACTTTCTAGTCCTTTAATTTTTAACAAATTCTAGAAGCATGTTAACTTTTTAGCGAAATAATCTGTAGTCAACGGTTATTTGTATGATACGTAAGACATTTTAAGAGTGAAAAGAATCCATGAGAACAATTATTAAATAAATAACAAATAACAATATGAAAGTAAATTGAAATAATCAAAGGATGGAACTCACCTAGGATGGTAGATAGACATGATGTAGAATTCACACTCACTCTATACATGTTGCTCAAATCCACAGTGTTTATTTTTGCATTCAAAAGTTTTGAGTTTGAATTGATCTCTATTGTATGCACAGATAGGCTAATTTGGACTGGACCTACAGTTTAAAATGGAATCTGAACCACTGTGAAATGTGCCTCCACCAGTTACTGAACCCAAAACCCCTTGACAAGGTGATGACATTACCACTACACCATCTGTGAGGCCCTCCTTCAAAAGTAATTTGAGAAAGCAACACATTTATCACTTCTAGGTTATTCACAAAGCACCTCTTTAACATTATTTAGTGATGTGGATGTCAATTCAGCATCACTTGAGAGTTCACAAGGGGATGCGAAATCAGTACCATTCACAATAACATCGCCACATTGCGATGAAGCATAGAATTTTCACAATTCTCGCAAGAGTCACACTGTAAAGATTTATGTTCAGATGACAACTGCACGAATACTGCTCTAAAAATCGACAATTCAAATCTGGATTGTCTCACTGTTGTTATCAACAAAACATTTCACAATAGTTAAGCTCATTGTCATTCGAATTCAGAAATTCAAAGAGGCTGCGGTAAATAATGGAAAGTCAGACTGGTGACTGTGTATTCTTGTCGGCCTAACCTGTGTCTTCATTAGCCACATACAACGAACCAAGAACTTTATTTACTGCCCATTGTTCACAGAAAAAATATGCATGTTCATTAAACATTGTTGCAGCCAAGATATGAGACAACTTTTTTTCTATTGAAAATCATATTATCTTCAAGAAATTGTGTTTATTTTCAAGGCATTCACTCTTAAAGAAACTTGTGTTTGGAATACTGTGCTTTTTTTTCTGTGCTGGGTGGGAATAATAATTCAAATATTTATTATTATTGCTATTGTTTTAGCAATTTATAGGGTTGATGGCAAGAGACCAGTAGGAAGACCAAGACGAAGATGGAGGAATAATGTAGGGATGGAAAAGAGTATATAGATCTTGCTCAGGATAGGGACAGATGGAAGGCCTGTGTTGCTGCAACCATGAACCTTCGGGTTCAAGAAGGCTAGAGAGTTATTGTAATAGATATTTGACTGTGCAGATTTTTCCACAGCAGGGTTGCTATGTGTCTGGAAAGCAGGAAATTTGGTTTGTCAGGGAAATGTCAGGGAATTTTGCAGATTGCCTGGAATTTACATGCATTTTGGAGTCTGCAAGAGAAGATGTTGCAAAATGAACAAGCAGTTCACTTCCACTTCTGGATTCGGTTCTTGTGATTCCACTCCCAAAAAAGATTCTGTTTAGAAACTTGTTTCTTTCATTCTTATCATCTTGTGCAAAATTATGGTTCCTTCAAATGTCTGTAATAAATTTTTCACTTTTATAATACTAGATATTAGAGAAAATATCAAAGTAAAACTTGCAGTCCAGATATCTCATTGATAACTAAAGTACATTGACAATATGATCATAATTATTGGAAAGCTTGGTGAAGATGAGGTTATCGTCTATTATTTTATAGACCTTCGTCTTATTGGCATTTCCTATAGAATTCCTATATGCAACAAAAATTTCTCCAGAAGCTGTGTACTTATAAATGTAAGCAAGAAAGCAGAATTTTCTACAACACTATGAATCTGCCTGAAAATTAAAAATTGTGTTTGGTTCAAGAACTTTTTCTGGGTTTTTTTTGTATCTCTGTTATCTTAGCATGATGGCTAGATGCACATGATTGTAGCACCCAATACATTTGATGCTGATTGTAATTTTGTGCTTTACTCTTTGAATTGTCATGTCTTCTTGTGTGTGTAGAATGAAGTTTGCTAATAAAAAGTTGTGAAAGTGAATATTCATATTAATTAATGGATTATATTGAAAACACAAGGTTCAAAAGCAAAAATCGTGATGATAAACATATCTGGAAAAAAATCTTTTTTAGACTGAAAAACTTCGAAATGTCATTGAATTTCATAATCAAAAAATCGTAGCAACTTTGCACAGCATTTTCCATTATACTTCCAAAGCTCAGGAGGGGAAGTTTAAACCCCATAATGCCCCCGTTGTGTACACTGCTACTTAAATGTTTCTGAGTGTTGAAAATGTATTCATAACCTCCAAATAGTGCATTTTGGCACCAGGGGGTAAAATTAAATTATTTTGTTTGAACTCGTAATTTACCATGTGATCAAATATTTGGTGTGTAACAGTAAACTAATACCTAAATAAGGATGAGAGAAAAAAATATGAAAATATATTAATATGCACAAAACACCTGTAATCATCCATGAAATTGATACCATTTGATTAAATTAAGTTCCATAATTTACAAATGAATATAGTTAAATGTGATGTGGCCGCGGTGCCTCAGTCGGTAACGTGTCTGACTACCATGCTAAAGGTCCCGGGTTCGATCCCCGGATGGTTCCGGCCCCGGCGCCCACCCAGCGTTGAATAACATGGGTACCTGGGGGAAACTATAGGTGGTAAAGGTGGTCAGGGGCTTGATGCTGATCACATTACCACCACTCGCGACCGTATCAAGAAAGTGTGGGGCATTACTCCCACACCCCCTATACACCTTCATGGCATGGTGCTATGCACAGGGGAGCACTTTACCTTTACCTATATAGTTAAATGTGTAATATGAAAAGAGTTAATTTTTTAGAACTATAAATTTTAAAAGATAGTTAGTAATGATGTGTAGCAATATATGCAAACAGAGATGATTACAGAAAGATGACATACTTCACAAAGAGATAAATCTCGTTATTTGGTAATGAAATAGTGAAATATGTCAAAATTCTCTGGCATGGCAGGACATATTTGGTACACATTACTTTAATTTTTAAAAAAATTAAAGTGTATTTCTTTCATTTTTCCAGTGACAAATCTGTTGTTTGAATCCCATGTGAGTTTCTGTAAGAAGAGATTTTTCTCCTAAGAAAACGTGAAAATGACAATCCACCTAGAAGTTATGTGCATCTCAATGTGGAAATCATCCGGAAGAGTGGAGACCATAAAGCTCATCACAAAGTAATCCATGGAACTCTACAATGAAATAAATTCTGGAAGAATATGTGCTAGGCTAGATAAGGTGAGAATTTCATACTTACGATGGTCCAGCTTTATTCATAAGAATATTTACATTTGTCATCAGCATCTCGTCATGAAATATCAAACAACAGTTACTTGAAAATTTGTATCTTAGTAGCAGCATCTATATCTTAATTGAAATGTTATTGTTACGTGCAGCATTGTTTACAACTATCACATTTTAGATAAAAATAAGCAAGAGAATATTTCTTGCAAGATAATTAACAGCTAAGCAAGTAAAAACATAAAAATAAGTACAGATAACTAGCCTGTAGACTGCCCTAGAAATTGACATAGTTGAGTTCAAGTTACAAAAAAGCATGAAGCTTGTTATATTTATATTTAATAACAGAAATAATGTTCAGTTAATATTCAAACACAATAACCAAGGTAAAAAGTGCATTATATTTTTTTAAAAAATGAATGGGCTAGATGTCTTCCACTATCTTTATTGAATATTAATTATTCTTTTAGATGTCAAAAGATGATGGTGCATCTTACAGGGCTGCCAACTTTTCAAAAACTTTGAGTGGGCTCAAACACTTTCTGCATCATGATATTAATGCACACCAACAATGCAGCCTTACTACTTTTTTTTTTTAAAAAAAATGTTATTTACGGATTTCTATAAACACTCAATCACGAATCATGAAAACAAATAAAATAATAATAAATTCACTTTGGTACACATTCTTTTTCAATCTACAGTCCGCAGGAAACTCAAAACAAGACAAACCTACTTATTAACACTTTTGTAAGAAGTTTAATGTCTTGGACCCAAGACTGCTCCAGAAATGGAAGTATAAACTATCTTAGAATTTTGTAAAAGTACAGTGTACAATACAACAGTATGCAGTACAACAAATAATAGTGAAATTTGAATTGCATACTATTTGCAATTTTGTTCTTGTTTCGTGACACTTAAAAATAATGTGAGGTAACCAATCAGTATTCAACAGGTCATAGGTGTACCTTGCTATTTGCCCCATAATCCAATTTGATAATCCAAATCCTGTTCACATTTTATGGAAATAAAAATTATTTTCGTAGAATTTTCTTCCTCGCTTTGCTCGCAGCTTTTCTTAGTCTTATCAAGTTTATAGTCCCCCATTCAGATCTGCGGGTGGGGACTACTTTGGGAGTTTTCTGGACTAAGGATAAGATCTACATTAGGAATAAGAATATTAAATTAGGCACCTGGAATGTTCTGAGCCTTTACCGGCCTGGGGCATTTCAGTGGACAGTTAATGAGATAGTTAAGTATAAATTAGATGTAGTAGCTGTTCAGGAAGTTAGGTGGCCAGGAGAAGGGAATTGTAAAACTAAAAATTATACTTTTTTCTATGGTGGTACTGAAAATCATAATTTTGAAACAGGCTTTTTCATAAATAATAGAATTATCTCGGCTCTTAAAACAGTAGAATTTATTAATGATAGGATATCATATGCAGTTTTACAGGGTAGGTGGTGCAAAATTATTTTAATAAACATACATGCACCAATGGAAGATAAAGATGATAATACTAAAGATGATTTTTATACAGAGTTAGAACAGGTCTTTGATAAATTTTCTCAGTATGATATGAAAATTCTGTTAGGTGACTGTAATGCACAGATTGGCAAAGAAGAGACATTTAAACCCACCATTGGCAAAGAAAGTCTTCATGAATTAAGTAATGATAATGGTATAAGATTGATTACTTTTGCAACCTCAAAGAATTTAATTGTGAAAAGTACCACTTTTAAACATAAAGATATCCATAAATATACCTGGTCTTTTCCAGATGGTAAAGCTCATAATCAGATAGATCATAGTCTCATTGATAAGAGAAGGCATTCTAGTATAACTGACATTCGTACACATAGAGGTGCTCTTCTTCAGACGAATATTCACAATAGGTTGATGAAAGATACTACAAGACATCATTCTATGTCATAGTTTAGTTTAGTTTAGTTTATTTGCGTCCAAATTTGTGTACAAATTACAGTACATGGTAATATAGGACATGTCAATACTTACATTACAATACAATACTACATTAATAGATTTTACAAATACAAAATATATAGCCAAAAATTGTAAAAAATTGGGTCTTACTCTGGTATTATATCAAAATCACACAAAAAAAATATAATATGAGAAGATATAGAACATTACAGCCTACTTCTACGTGATACTAATTATCCACTTTCATTTGACATTTAATTTTTCAAGAAAAATATGTGATTATGCTACACTATGTACATTTGTCTTATGTAAAAGTCGCTTCCATGTATTCAGCTATAGAATAAAAAACATGCTTCAGAAGCATTGATTTTATCTTGTGCTTGAATATCATCAATTTTGGTTCTTTCCTCACATCTTGTGGTAGTTTATTGTAGCGATCTATGGAAGAGTTTAAGGGACCTTTCTTACATAAGTTAAGGCGGCAGTGTTTTATGTGAAGTTTGTCTTTATTTCTTGTGTTTAGGCCATGTATTTCCTCATTTGTGGCAAAGTTGGAAATATTTTGCTTAACATAAATTAAGCATTCATAAATGTATATGCAGGGGAGAGTTAACACATTAAGTTTACGGAAAAGAGTTCTACATGAGTAAGTTTTCTTTACTCCAGCTATGATTCTTATAGATCTTTTTTAAAGCATAAAAAGGACATCGGAGTGGCCCTTGTTACCCCAAACCATAATCCCATATCTTAGTATAGCATCAAAGTTTGCCATATCAAGGCACTTTACAGTTTGGGTGCTTAAGATGTCTACCATTTCTCGAAGGGCATAACACACACTACTTAATTTTGATTGTAGCGTGTTTATGTATAGCTAAGGTGTTCATCTAGAATGATACCCAGAAATTTTGAATTTCATGTCCCGTTTCTTATCATCTCTGATAACCAAAGTACTTAGGAAAACATAAAAACATACAGAAAGGGAGGCAGCAGCATTTTAAGGCTAGTGAACAAGAAGAAGTAAGAAAACAGAGAGGAGGAAGAGGAGGGGATTATATATGAGGTTCAGTGCAAGGAATGAGATAGTGTGTACATATGGGAAACAAAGAAGAGACTGAAAGACAGATTGAAGCAACATAAGAATGATGTAGAACTGAAGAGGAAGAAAAATGCTATATCCAAGCACACAATAGAAATGAGAAACAACATAGAATGGGAGAAATCTAGGATGATAGGGAAGGAGAAGAGAGGAATAGTGATGAAGTGGAAGGAGGCCAAGGAAATAGAGAAAAAAGGAGAAGTAGAAATAATGAACTGAAATGGGGTTCTGAAAATTAACAAGCAATGGAAAGGAGTGTTAGAAAGAGTGGAAAGGATAAGAGAAAGAAAGGAAGAGAGAAGAAGGAAGAATAACAAATAAAGAAGAGAGGAGGGAAAGAGTCCGTGAGATAAGAAATCTGTTTAGGTCCATTAGTTGAGGAATTGATAAGGCACAGACTCTCATAAGGTACCTGTCAATCATTTGTCAGGTAGTGTCAATTACCTGTCAGGAGATTCCACACTCAGGAATTCCTGAAAGGAAATGTTCTAAGATAAGGACTGGTGCCTTCCTGTTGTTTGGTGTATATATAAGATGATATTTTATATAATTCATCAATCTATTGTGAACATTCGTCTGAAGAACACCCTGTTAGAGGGTGGAAACATTACCCTTTTAGTGTATATATTTTTTACTATAAATTCTGCCTTGGTCAATATTTTAATGTTTTATTAACATGGAAGCAAGGCTTAACAATGTTACCTCTTAGTTTGTTTTTGTATTCTTCTACTGTCTTCCATCCTCTGTGTTCTCCTTTCCAACATTTTTGATCTAGCTTTATTTTTCTCTTCTGTTTTTTTGGAGACATTCCTGATCAAACCACTCGTTTCTTTACCTTCTACCTTGATATCCCAATACCTTTTCTGCTGACTTTCAAAGTACGACGGTCATTCGGAAAGTAACTTCCTCTTGGGTATAAAAGGAACACCAGGACATTGTGAGAGTTTTTATTATATACAACTGAAAAATACAACTCTAAGCTATTTTTCTACATAAGCACCTTTTCTGTTGAGACACTTATCATATCAGCAAACAAGGTTTACAATACCCATGTCAAAGAAATATGCCACTTATCAGTGGCGGCTCATGGTGATCCAAAGTGGAGGGGCGATAGCTCACAAATTTGCTCTATTGATTTGCTTTATTTTACTTCGCCTTTTGTGCCACATTTGGCTAATTTGCGAAGATGGGGATAAGTGATATGATGAAATTGATGAATGGACACTCACAAAATCCATGCCCAGGCCGGGATTCGAACACGGGATCCCTGGCATCATAGCGCAATGTGCTAACCACTCCGCCATGGGGGCTGGCACAAATTTGCTCAACTAGTAATGCAAGTTTAAATGATGAATTTCGTATAACAGCCAACGTGATAAGAAATTGATACATTCGTGTTTACCGAATATCATGTTTTACACGTTTTAAATTAATAATTATTTAACAGTAATGCAAAGAAGATGGAAGAAGAAATAGAATTCTAAGAGATTTAGTCGTTTAACAGAGGGGAAAATTCAGAAGAAGGGATATTAATTTTTACACAACTTGATAAGCACAATGACGAATATTTACGTGAATTGATCGTGAAAATTTCTAGTAAAAAGTTACACAGAAAATGTCTCCTGACCATCATGACTAATTGATATGTGAAATAGGGCACCAAAATAAATATCTCACTGGGAAGGTGATATCTGCTTTACCAGAAGCTCTAAAGTAAAAACTTCAAACTTAGCAGAAATCTTCAGACATGCTTGTAACTGAAATTTATCCTTCTGTCCTTCAATGCGAAATTTGCGAGTGAACTCACGACCTCCCTTCTTTGACACTTGTTCTAGATTCAAATTTGGACTAGATTATTTGTTTATTTTTTCATCTGGTAGAAAAACTTCGCAAAACGATTTCTCCACACTGTTCATTGCGACAAATGCACAACTACTGAAAAAGCTTCACTTCACTTTTCCATGTAAAATGAAGAGTCGTTTTATTGCTTCGGGGTTGCCAGACAATTTTGCTAAATTTTAAGAAATTTGTAGTTTACAGGTTCCTGTAGCGACTCTTGGTGAGTTTAGATGACGAGTCTTTAATTTATTTAACATCCGGCTTGAAAAGAAATTGAAGAACTTTGTCACATTATCAGGAATTTTTTCAAACATGCTAATCAAAACATGTATTTAAATCTACATGATGTACTCCACATCATTGTAATCCAAATGTACTTTTCACTAAATTCAGAAAAAATACAATGCATATAACTACATGATAATTTTGCGTGTAACAAGAATCTATAGCCGACTTCCGTGGCTAGCATACCGGATTACATAGCCAGGGCTCCTGGGTTCGAATCCCGGCACGGGTATGTGTGTTCTTTGTGAGTGCCCCTCCATCAATTTCATTATACCATCATCACTCATCCTCATCGTCGTGATGACCGAAAAGTAGCAAAAAGCGACGATAAATAACGAAAATCATGCAAGAGTCTGTACTTTTTCAGTTAGCGACATTTTCTTTTCTCGTTGGAAATTGCCTTATTTATTGCTCTACTCTTGTCATAAATGAATAAGATTATGGAATACAGAATAATTTTTTTTCAATGGTTGGTAATTTTCTTTCTTACGTTAACTTCATTGCTTCTGGCAACTCTTCATTGTTTACCATTCTCCGGAGAGAGGGCCGGTTTTGCCTAGGGGGTGGGTTTCGGATGACAAACCCTCCGTCCTCCCAGCCAGAGATCCCACGCGTGTTATTCCCTCAGTTCCCTGCCTTTTACCCCTCACGACCGCACCTGAGAATGCTCTACGTCCCGTAAAGTGGGAGGACGGCGCCCCACCAGATTTCTCTCGAAGTTCCGTATTCGCCCGCACAGTGGCGTTCAAACTTTGCAATTGTCGCGGAAGAATGAATACAGAACCGACTAACCAACGATCTATAAGCAATGGAATATTTGCAATTCAGACAATGTAAAAGCTAACATATAAATGTTAATGTAATGTTTGTTCACTTGCGGTTGCACACGGCAGTGCGGCCACCTATGCATTCAGCCATGCAGTAACACAGTCCTTGAGCTCACAGTAGATGATGTTGTTGTTGGTTCCGTTTCACTCTAGCGTGTGGAAGAGTGGGTTTAACGGCTTGAAAGACGTGCAGCTGTGTAGCCTGGCTCTGTACAAGTCTGGCAGTGGAGGTGTGAGTATCGTTCGGCCAGTTCTCGCTGTCATACAGCTGTGCAAAATGGCCACTGCAATTGAAAATCCCACCAAGTGCAAGGTGCGTTAAGTGATTCGCTTTTTGTGGGCTCAAAAAGGTGAAAGTGGCTGAAGTTCATCAGGAGATTTGTGCCGTATATGTGGAGAACATTATGACGATAATCGCCATAAGGGTTAAAACAGTTGGATCAATTCACTATAGATGGCATATGCTTACTGCTGTTGAAGGTGTAGTTGCTTTGTTTGTAAAAGAGCCCTGCTGGTTGTTCCTTTTTGCAGAATACCAGAGATATATACGCTCGTCTGCGGTGAAGGATAAATTGGTGAAAAATCACCTTTACTTCGTATTGATGAAATGGTCACAGAAGGGACGAAAATGTAAAGATGAAATTTGCTTAAAATATCTGCCGTGTATGGTAATCGCATGTTGTTTTGGTGTCATGGGTCAACAATAGGTCCATGCCACACATTATTGAACGTGAAATCAGATTGTTCATGCATTTTGCAACAGTTGGATCGGTGGTAGAATGCAGAAAGTTTTGTGATACAGTGTGGAAGGAAGTGAAAGTCAGCTCAGAAGGAGGAAGATGAAGAAGATGGTTGTGGAAGTTTAGCGAGGGATAGGAAAGCATTGACTGGAGTGTCTTATGTGTGGGTACGAGTCCACAACTACCCCAACATGGAATATGGATACGAGGAAATGGTTACGGGTAGTATTGCTGTTGGAAGCGTAATGGCGGAGTGTGGAATAAAGTGAATTCCTCATCTGACTTGTCCACCACCCCCCCCCCACCCACGGGATTGTAAGTACAAACCTGTTCTTTTCAATCTCTTGAGAGTAATTACAGTAAAATACTCAGTAGTACTACTATGTGTGTTACTTCATATAAAGCTAGCTCAGTGTGTGTCATTTCGTGCAAGAATAAGTCACGCTTGAATTTTCCTTACCACGCACAGACTACAAAGAATTATAAGACGCCATTTGCAAAAAAGTTTGCAAATATTCTGTAAACAAGGAAAATTTACACATTTGCGTCACTACACAGGTTTTAGTCACACAATAACTGTTAAGATGTGGTGAACTTTACTTATCAGTATATGTTGAAATGTACGGCAATTTGGTGATGTCGCATGACTTTAAATACATAAAAGGCTAATTATATAACATGTAGGTTTGGTAATTTGTTCTCTCCCACCTGTGATATTCCAATATGAGGTAAACGGGTATTTTGAAAACAATTTTTTGAACTGATGGCGAACCTGAAATCCTATCAATTTTTGTTCACACATATAAGATGTGTGATAGGTAATGGTAGGGGTATTTAAAGTGCAATGGTGGGAACTAAATTTCTGGGCACTTCTGATGTGAAATCATGCAGGTTAGAATAATTGTGCCAATGAACCAACATCATTGTCTGTTGTTCGAGTAAAACTTTGTTGCATACATGCTCATGAATAGAAATTGTGGTTATTAATTTACTAAAGGCCAACCCTATGTGTCTTTCATTAATTCTGAGTAAGAGACAATATCAACCAGAGATTTTTTTTTGTAGGAGCGAGTATTTTTTTTTATTTTTGTGGTTACATGAATATAACCATACTATACCTTATCATCGTGTTACCATTTCACCTGAGTTAAATGTCCAGTAGTGATAGTACATGGTATTAAAATGTGTACAAATGTGAAGTTGTCTTGCAGCAGGGAAAGCTCATGTTCTGGTTGGTAACCAATAAATGATTGGTTCTGGAAGTGCCAAGTTGAAGTTTCATGAAGGATTAAGGGGCACATCCTGGGAAACTAATCCTTCAGGGCGAGGTCACACTAAATAAAGTTGCAAGTGGGGTATTCATAATCAAGTATCCTCTTCGATTTTGTCAGTTTGAATTGTGACCACTGGTATCCACCATGGCTAATTTCCTTTGATAAGTCACATCTCAGTCAGTTGTTCTGTGTTGTGGGGTGTTCAAGAAATTGTCATTCTGACTGAAGTTAGTTGCCTAGACTTTGATATTTGCTTTCACATGCAAGAACCATTTTATAGAGTAGACTCTATTATAGTCAAGGTGTATAATTGGTCATACTTCAAATACTAATCTGAGAAGATTAGAAATTGATGTAACACAATATATGAGTAACATTCATCTTGTTTGGGATTCTTTTAATTTTTCATTATTGTTAGAATCTGATATACGTGATTTTCAACACAATTTCATATCTGTGGCCCTCCAGCCATGCTCCTAGCGCTGTAGGTGAGACACACATAAGACCGAATATATCTGTTGCTATTTGCTGAAGTTTTTTTATTTTTATTTTTGGGATAGTTGGGCATAAGAGTGTGTGGGTGGTGAGCAAGGCAAACCCATCATTAGCACTACATCTCAACATCATGAGTGACAGTGCCATTCAGCAATGGTGTTGCACTTTCAAGAATGGACAAACGAACATCTACTATGAGGCAGGGAGTTGACGCCCTTCAATTGTGATAAATAAACTGGTCTCCAAGGTGAAAGACAAAATTCATGACAATCGGCAGTTCACAATTACCGAACTGTCAGACATCGTTCCAGAAGTGTCCCGTACAGTGTTGTACGAAACTGTGACCGAGAGGCTAGGCTATCGCAAGTTTTGTGTCCGTTGGGTGCCTAAACTGTTGATGGACATCCATATGACCAAGAGGACCGGATCCGCCCTCACCTTCCTTACGTGTTACCACACAGACGGTGATGAATTTCTTGATCACATCATCATGGATGATGAGACGTGGGTGTCTTACATGAATGTGGAAACGAAGAAACAATCAATGGAGTAAGGCCACACCTCTTCGCCGCAGAAGGCTGTGAAGTGTAGACAAACATTTGCCACGAAAAAACTCATGGCAACTGTGTTTTTGGACAGAAAAGGGATACTTTTGGTGGAGTTCCTGGAACGAGGCACAACAATCAATGCCTAAGTGTATTGTGAAACCATGAAGAAATTGCAACGAGCAATTCTAAACAGGTGAAGTGGCATGTTGAGTTCTGGCATTGTTCTTGTGCATGATAACACTCACCCGCATACTGCTGCTCGAACCAAATACCTTCTCCAACATTTTCAGTGGGAATTGTTTGGCCACTCTCCTTACAGCCTAGATTTGGCCCCTAGCAATTATCACCTCTTTCCACGAATGAAGAAGTGGCTAGGGGCACAGCTCTTCAACAATGACCAGGAGCTCAAGGACAGAGTTACTGCATGGCTGAACGCATAGGTATTCCAAACCTTGTTCGCCGATATGATAAGTGTCTCAACAGACACAGTACTTATATAGAAAAATAGCTTAGAGTTGTCTCTTTCAGTTGTATATAATTAAACTCTCACAATGTCCTGGTGTTTCTTTTATACCCAAACCAAATTTACTTTCCTAATGACACTCATATATCTTTAATGTTTCTCCATTTATCCTCAAATCCATCCTCAGTTCAGTTCTTTTGTTCCAATTGTCTTTCCTCCTTTTCTGTGTAACATAGTTGAAGTTCTTGTTTATATATCTTATATATTTCCCTGTCCTTCAATTTCCTTACATGTTATGTACTGGGTGTTCCATTTACAACGTAACCCGGAGTTGGGGATAAGACAACTTTTGAAACGGAAGTGGTACACATATAATCCTTAAACCAAATTGAAGCCTTATTCATGCATATATTTTTAAACTGGGGAACAATGATTGGATTTCATTATTGTCCACACAGTGTTGCCAGATGTAATGGGAAGTGTAAATGAAATGTTTTACAAAGCATGAAAAATGGCACAGAACACACATGTACAGACATGCCATTAGTAATTTTCAGTTTGGTTAGGTGGATTAGCTCGGCATCTATGGCAGCGGAAAAAGAAATGTTTATTTCTACGGATAGCCAATTGGATGAGGTATCTTTAAGGGGGAACTAGGAATCTTGTTGTTTATTAGAAATTAAGACACTGCTGGTGTTTCAGTGCCTCAAAAGGTGTGTTTCGAAACTGTATACATCATGCAATTACTGAAAACAATAAAAAAGGAACTTGGAAATTTTCATGAAAATAGTGTTACTTACATGCACCTGGCAACCATTCAATGAGATTACATTTTCCGTTGCTTAGAAAGAAACAGAGGAAAGGCCAGTCGTGTTCAGTCAGCAGTGTATATTGTTATTGAGTGTTGTTGGTCTCCTTGTAAGGTTCATTTTGTGTTGTGTTTTGTGTTTATTGATTTACTGTTAAGTTATTCTTGTTTGGTGCAATGAGGTACTCTACAGAGGAGAAGGTTTTCATTATTGAACATTATTTTAGTTTCAACTCATATGCCACAGTGAGAGCAGAAATTGAAGAACAGTCTCCCAATGCTAGTCTTCCAGAGAAGTCGACATGTTTCAAAATTTTGTCGAGACTGGATCCGTACACAAAAAAAAAAACACTATAAACAAAGTCATATTCTTAGGCAAGAGGTTCTTGGAACCGTTCAACAGCGTATTTCACAATCACCAAGGAAATCTGTAAGTAAGCTTGCAGCACAAGCAAATTTACCAACAACAATGACTTACAGGGCTTTAAAAATGGTGCACCTACATGCATATAAGGTGCAGAAAGAAAGAGATTGTTCAAGAACTTAAGATGTCAGACTTGGATTCCCAAAAGAAATATTACCATTGGTTCAAATCTTTTATTCAAGATCAAGGAATCGATGTGTTGGACAAGGTGTTCTTCAGCGATGAATCCACATGTGCTGCTAGAACAACAGTTGTATCCCCTAAAGGTAGGTGTGTGGTGTCCAATGTCATGGCGCCGAATAGTCGGATCTTTCTTTTCCCACACAACAGTCAATGGGACAGTATACCATGAACTTATCACACAATTTATCTCTTTGCTGGATATTGATGAACATAATTGTTGGTTTCAACAAGACAGGGCAACATGTCATACGTCACATGAAACATTAGATATATTGAAAGACTTTTTTGATGACCGGATAATAAGTAAAGACTTATGGCCCAGTCGCTCCCCTGACTTAACATCTCCTGACTTTCTTTTCTCTGGGGCTACTTAAAGCAAGAGGTATACAAAAATAATCCTCGAACTATACAAGACCTGGAAACAAACATTCACGGAGCCATTGAGAACATTAAGATTTCTACTCTTCGTGCAGTTGCTGCCAACATGGTGAAATGGGTGAACCTGTGTTTGGATAAAAGCGGCAGGCACTTTTAGTATCTGCTGTAAAGCTGAAAATTCCACACTATTTTCATTAAGATTTCCAAGTTCTTTTTATTGTTTTCAGCAATTGCATGATGTATACAGTTTCGAAAGACACCTTTTGTGGTACTGAAACACCAGCCATGTCTTAATTTCTAAAAATAACGAATTTTCTAGTTCTAGTTCTAGATTTTCTTATGTGGGAAATATGTACTTTTGATGAAGTCATTACTTGTAGCAAAGTCATCTGTCCTTTTCCATTTTCATTGGATACTTCATGTAAGCTATGTTTCCCTGTTGTTGGTCCATAGTTTTCTTATTTCCCTATCTTAGCATTCAAGTCTCTAATTATATTCTTTGGATCATTTGCAAGTATCTGATGGTGTACTTGACTAAGCTGGTCTTGGATGGTGGTTTCCCCCTTATCTTCTGTAGGGGCACGTACACACATGCTGTCATATTGTTGAATATTCCTTTAACCCTTAATACCCACAATCTTTCATTCATGGCTACAAAGTTTATTACTAGCTATTTATATTTCTTGTTTACTAAGAAACCTGTACCAAATATTGTTTATTTATAGAATAGTGGTTGCATTATCCCTTTTCCTTTCCAGCATATTTCTTGAATTGCCACTATATCCACTTTGTATTTATCCATTTCCATTTTTAGTTGTTTTAGCTTCCCTACCTATGTAAACTTTGCACGTTCCATGTTGCCACCACCACATCTTTGTCCATTTTCTTACCATGTTGTACATCCTTTAAATCAATCCAGCACTTATATCTTGGCTTCTCATCAATAGTGGTCCTTTACAGAGTGAGGTTGTTAGCCCCATGCCCAACCACCAACCTGGAAAGCCAGGTTATTTGATTTCAGGGTTTCCATCCCCTAGGCAGGCTGCTTTCACTACAGCTAAAGTGCCCCTCCTGTCCCTGGTTTTACATTCAGAGTTTTCCATCTCCCAGCCTTTGGGGATCCCTCCTCTCTCCACAAGGCAGTGGTTTCCTCTTGTCCAAAGAAGATGGGCTGCCTCTTCCGCCATCTCTGCCATTCTGAGGGTTTCCTTCTTGGCTGTAGGCGCCATTGAGGTCTTCACCATAACCCTGGCAAGGGGCCTTTACAAGGTACTACCATCCGGAGCCAGATGAACCAAGGTTTTCCATTGACCAATATGTTACTTCTTAGTCTGACTAGCCTGAATGGCATGGGAGATCCTGTCAGTAGCTATGCTACTGCCAGTATCTTCAGAGTTCACAAGCACCACCACCAACTACAAGGTCATGCAACCACTACGTGGGACTGGTCTGTAGACTGCCCCAGAAATTGGCATCATTAAGTTCAAGGTACAAAAAACATGAAGCTTGTTTTTTTATATATTTAATAACAGAAATAATGTTCAGTTAGTATTCAAACACAATGACAAATTAAAATTTTTATTTTATTAAAAAAAATTAATGTAAAATACAGGAATTAGGCTATAGTTTCATTTTCTGCCATTTAATCCAAAGAATAAATGGGTCCACAGTTCTTAAATTTATAAATAAGAGATTTTTATGTGCAAGATGAAACAACATAAACTTTGTAACTAAAATCTCCCCCTTTCCCCCATAGAGTGACTACAGGCATAAGAACCTTCGGGCCCAAAGGCCTCGCGTATTTTCACATTTCTCTCTCCAGCTCCATTATTGCCAGGTCAAAATTGAAAAAATCGGGAGATAGTCCCTTGGAAAACCAGGAGATATGTTAGGAATCAGATCTAATAGTATTGGATTAATGACGTTCTTCGGAGGTGTGTGTGTGTGGGGAGTGGGGGGAGGGGTTAGAGTGGGAAAGCTTTCCAAAGCTGTCCTGCACTATCTTTATTGAAGATTAATTATTCTTTTAGATGTCAAAAGATGTTGGTGCCTCTTACAAATGTGCCAACTTTTCAAAATTTCATGTATTATGATATTAATGCACACCAATAATACATCCTTACTTATTTTTTTAAAAAAAAATCTGTTATTTACTGATTTCAATATACACTCCTTCATGAATCATGAAAACAAATAAAATTATAATAAATTCGTTTTCTTACACATCATTGAACATCCTCGCCAACCTACTTGTTAACACTTTTGTAAGTAGTTGGACCCAAGTCTGCTCCAAAAATGGATGTATAAATCACTTTAGAAGTTAGTAGCAGTAGAGCGTACAATACAACAGTATGCAGTACAACAACTTGTAGTGAAATTTGAATTGTACACCATTTGCGATTTTCTTGTTTTGTGACACCTAAAAATACCACAAGGCAACCAAGCAGTATTCAACAGGTCATAGATGTAACTTGGGAGGGGCAAGAGATGCTTGCCATTCCAAAATTTTCAGATTGATTAAAATTTACCAGTCCAATATATAATTTTTTCTTGAAGAAGGTATATTCACTCACCTGGTGGATTGAGTAGAAGAGTCTCTACAATGATATAAAAATAATGAAACAGTTAAAATAATAATAATAATACATTTCATGTAAAATTAGTTCATTTTAATAGTTTTGTATAATAACAATCATAACCATTAAAATAATAATATTTATTTTTATAGCTATTCAATGTCCATGTCCACACCCCATAATATTTCTCAAAGACCCAATTTATGGTCATTTTGCTTCTTTTTAAATACTCACCCCCAAATGGTACATGTCTTGTTTGTCTTATTATTATTATTAAGACTAATGTTATATTAAATAATGTGCTTTATTGTACTTAAGTACAATAAGAAGTATTACAAGAACTAACAAGGTAACAAGGACTGTTTGCTGTCAGCCATTTTTACATTGACCATGGTGCCAGTTCCTTCTTACTAAAGGCAGTGATATATACATATATTACATCTTACCCTTTACAATAAATCTCTTACATTACAATTTACGACACACAATCATGAAGTTTAACTGGCTTGTTTTACAGTTCTACCAGATCTAGTTATATAGATACTTTTACTGTTGTTTCAATCAGTCTCAGCTTCACTTATACAGACTTAGGAAATTTTTCAGATGTTTTGACATTACAAGGTTCATCCTCTAATACACAATTAAAATTAGGAACATAGTTAGATTTTCGTAAATGTACCTTATTTCTTCCGAGCAATTGGTTGTTTTCATCTCGAACCATGTATGATCTTGGTGAATCATGATTTGCAATTATTTGACCTAGTGCCCAAACCTTATCCCTCTGAATTAAACAATTTTCACCAAGCTTAAAATTAGGACTTTCATGAGCTGACTTATTATAACGTTTCCTAGATTTATCCTGTTTTTCTATTAGTACCTGTTTTACATTCAACTGCACTTCAGGTTTTAATAATTCTCTATGAATAGATAATCTAGTTCTTACTCTTCGACTCATCAACATTTGAACTGGTGTTTATGTCCAAACTTAATACTGGATAATTTATGTACTCTAGAAGAGCTAACAACACATCACTGTTTTCTTTACTACATTTTTTGAACAAAGACTTAGGAATTCCTACACCTTTTTAATCAAGACCATTTGATTGAGGATACATGGGACTGCTTGTTACAAAAGTAAAATCTCATTCTTTTGCAATGTTTTTACATTCTAATGATGCTAATGGCATATTATCACCAATTACAATTTGTGGAATCCCAATACAGATTTGAGTTTAGTTACTACTTTCTGGAGCTGTTTTAGATTTTAGCGACATAATTTCCAACCATTTAGAGTAATAATCCATAATTACTAGATACAATTTACCTCCATACTCAAGAATATCTACACCTATCTTTTGAAATGGTAATTCTGGAATAGTATGCGAGATTAATATAGTAAATAAAGTAACAAAAACGATTACCTGTAAATTACAGACCTTCATCAATTGCTGCCTGAGAAAAATTTTGAATATTTTTTGGCCAGAAGTGATTCAAAACCAAGAACTTTGGAGAAAATCTGGAGAAACCGAGGTGTCCATACAAATAAAGCGGCGAAAATGGAATTGGATAGGGCATACGTTGAGGAAGGAAAATGAGGCTGTCGAGAGAGAGGCACTAGACTGGAACGCGCAGGGAAGAAGGAAAAGAGGGAGGCCTAGACAGACGTGGCGAAGATCTGTTCACGCTGAGGCCTTGGAGGAAGGAAAGAGCTGGAATGCAGTGAAGAGAATTGCCGTCAGTAGGACCAGGTGGAGATGCTTTGTTGATGCCCTATGTTCCACAGGGAACAACAGGAATTAAGTCATGCGAGATTAATGATGCCTTGCAATTTGACCTTTTGATACGTTTCACATACTCTACAATTTAGGATTAAATTTTCAATATCTGTTGCTAACCCTGGCCAATATACCACTTTTCTTGCTTTCATTCTAGTTTTCATGCAGTAATTTTAGAATATTTTCTCTTATGTTTACTGGTACAACTACTTTATGTCCTACGGATATTTAATTTATGAAAATTTATGTCCACTTTCTACGTGTATATCACTATGTAAGTTATGATACAATTTTACATCATCTGGCACATGTTTCTTATCAACTGACCAATCATTTCTATAGTACTCCATTATTTTACAAAGAACTTGATCATTTTTCATGCAAATACAATTGCTAACATTTATTTTTCTATTTGAGGATATGATTTTTCAGTTTCTGTTAGACTATGGGAAGCATATGCTACTGGTATACCTTCTTGCATTAAGTAACAACCTAGCCCTTCACTAGAGGCATCCCACTGAATGACAATTTTCTTTTTGTCATCAAACATATCTAACAGTGGAGTTGTAGACACATTGTCTTTTAACCTCTGTAATGCTTGACTATGATGAGGTAACCATTGCCAACAAACTTTATCTTTAAGAAGTTCTCTTAATGGAGCTGATTAACAAATCATCAAAACATATGCTTACACCTGGAATATCACCAACATTTTTTTCATTGATTTTCTGGAAGACTTCTGGTCCTATTGGCAATCCATATGCTAATCTAGTAAACCTGTAGCACCCAAAAGGAGTATTAAAGGTACAGAATTTACTTGAATTTTCATCTAACTCTATGTGATAAAATCTATCTTTTAAGTCAAGTACAGAAGAGATTGATTTATTACTTAGCTTTGCATTTGACTCTTCCACAGTTGGTATTAACGCAAAATTTATTTTAATTACCTTGTTCAAATCCTGTGGATCTAAGCACAACCTTAGTGAACCATTTGGTTTTTCAGAAAAGTAAAGTAAAGTGCTCCCCTATGCATTGCACCATGCCATGAAGGTGTATAGGGGGTGTGGAGTTAGGGCCTCACACTTTCTTGATCTCGGCCAAGCTGGGGATGATGTGATCAGCACCACACCCCTGACCACCTTTACCCCCCAGAGTTTCCTCCAGGTACCCACTTTATATGATGCTGGGTGGGCACTGGAGTCGCTTGAACAGGTTGAAAAAGACCCGGTTCTCCCCCGCCGAGGATCAACTTTCATGGTAGTCAGATGCCCTAACGACTGAGCTACCACAGCTTTTTCAATAATTACTAAATTACTAACCCAAGCCTGAGGATTCTTTTGTTTAATTATTATACCTTGTTTCTCTAACTATTGTATACTTTCCTTTAACTTATGTCTCAATGCATGAGGAGGCTTAGCAACTGGTTTTACATTTTCATCTATTTCTATTCTTAATTTACCTACTCCTGCAAAATCATCTTTGTTCTTTTCAATGAACTCATTGTTGTCATTAGCATATACTGGATTAACCTGCACCCTTTTCACTAGATTTAAACTGACACATGCATTTACCCCTACTATTGGTTTACATTGCTTGAACTCATCTGTAATTATTACAAACTCTAATTCTGATTTAGACAATCGTCATGCACAGCTTAACTTTGTCACACCTAATGGATGAAGTTTTGCATCTACATAACTTTCTATGACCACTCTTGTTGGCCTTAGCTTGTCTTTACTTTTAATTTTATTTAATACTTTTAGTGGCATTACATTAACTTCAGGACTTGTATCTAGCTTGAATTGAATTTCCTCATTTTCTACCTTTATTTTTGTAACCAAGCCTTATGACTTTTTCATTGTGTGAACCTGCACTCATGCTTGCTGCAAACAAAGATGTAACACTTAGCACCTCACCTACACTATCTGATATGTCATCTTTCAATTTCTCATTTTTTACTTGTTTCACTTTACAACCAACTGCAAAATGATTATACTTACTACATTTGTTACAACGTTTACCAAAAGCTGGGCATGATGCTTTTTTATGCTTATTACCACATTTCTTGCACTGAGATACTTCCTCTTTATTTGTCTTATTCTTGTTGCCCTTATTCTGGTACGATTTTTTAGGATTCACCTTACCTCTTACCGGATGAGCTTCTTCCTTATGGGCTTTGACGATAGTGACAGGTATGAAACCTGGATTCTTATACTTAATTGTAGTTGCTTGTTGCTTACTTTCTGCTGCACGACCCATTTCCACAGTTTCTTCGAGTGATAAGTCTCCCTCTCATAACATTCTTTCTTCTAGGCTTCTGTCATTAATGCCTAACAATATGTGATCCTGCATGATGCTATCTGTTTGGTCAACAAAATTACATGAGTTGAGCAGTTATCTTACGATCACTTACAAAATTGTCGAAGCACTCTCCTTCACTTTGCACCTGAGAGTTGAAAATATTCTTCTCAACCACAGTATTTCTTCTGGGATTTGCGTAGTTTTCATATGCTTGCAAGACATTACTCTTAGATTCCTCTGACAAATTAAAAGTGTGACGCCATTATTTTATTATCGGATCGCAACATTTCCACATGACTGCGCCATGTCTCGTTTGTCTTATTATAATTAAGACTCATGTTATATTAAGTATACGAACTTCTAGAATACAGTGAAACAAAAACACACAATGGTTCATTTGAATGTTCGAGAAGGAGTTCTAAGCAGAAGCAATTTTTGAGAATTTGGACGTCAAGTCAGTTTTTCAAAATGAGAGAAATTGCATGAAACTTGCTTGGTGTAATGTTGAAGTGCATGTTTTTAAATAATTAATTATTATTGTTGGTTATTTATGATATATTTTCTGTCAGATTTAAAACAAGAGAAAATGCAAACATTTATGTTGAATATGAACGATGGTTTAACCTATTTGTTATTTTTCTTGATCTTTCTATGTGTTAAAGAAACAATGCATGATCAAACAGAATCAATCATACTGGCCAATATAATTGCCAATAAATACAAGGAGTAAATCATGTTCACACTGGTTTTTTTCATTCAGGCAAGTAACATCTGGTGTGGTTAAAAATTATGATTTCATTTTCTAAAGAAAGACAAAAATGCTTCTATCAAGTCCATTATGAAAAATAGAGAGTTTGAAGTGAATAAAAAATATTTTTAAAAACTTTTTAGAAACTCTAAAAACCTTGTGAATTCTAAAAAGTCATTGATGATATTACATTGAGATAAACTGTCATCCATAATATTGAAAGTTGTTACATGTACTTCGATGCCAGAGGTATTGACTTTGAATCCTGGCGTTCTTTGTTAATGTCCCTTCATCAGTTTCATCATATCATTACTCATCCTCATCATTGCGAATAAAAGGTAAAAAAAGATAAAGTGCTCCCATGTGCATAGCACCACACCATGAAGGTGTATAGGGGGTGTTCGGGTAATGCCCCACACTTTCTTGATCCAGTCGTGAGTGGGGGTGATGTGATCAGCATCACGCCCCTGACCGCCTTTACCCCCCAGGGTTTCCCCCAGGTACCCATGTTATTTGACGCTGGGTGGGCGCTGGGGCCGCTTCCGTTAGAAAAGTTCCCGGATTTGAACATTGCGAATAGCCAAAAATAAAAGAAAAATTATGCTAAATGATAACAATCAAATCTAATTTTCCTTGGAATTATTTTAGATAAAAAATGAATAACCTGAAATTAAAAGAAAATTATTAAATGAAAGCTGTAAGAAATTAATTTAGTATAGTCATAAATAACATTGCACTGAATGACAAGATTTACAATTTAATTTCTGGCTTATATGTGCATATTATAGTACAGAATTATAATCATATTAAAATCTATTTATAATTAAAATTTACCTTTATTGGGAAGCAGTTGAAGTATCCGTTGAGCTGTCTGTTTGCAGGTGAAGAATTTATTCTAAAATATTTAATCTACGTTTTGTCTAATTGTATCACTTACCATAATTTTCAAGAAGCGAGGATATGGCCAATGTAGGTAGATTTATCTGAAATTAAAAAACAGACTTGTAATGTTCAGAATGAAATAGAAGAAGGTAACATATCTAGCAGAATAAAGAGAGAGTGCATAATCTTGCAACACTGCCAACCTCTAGATGACCTCCCAGTGTTCATCTAGAGATCGGCTACTGTATCTTACCTGTGGACCCCACCCACCACCATCAGGGGAGAACTCATGTACCCACTCTTCCTTCCTTCCTTCTTCTTTGATTGGCACACACCGCCTATGAGCGATTTCTTGCCAGGGGTCCTATTTGGTTTGTTATGAGAAAGTTTGTTTACATTCCAAGTGTCTGTTTGTTTATGTTACAATGTTGTTTTTTCGTGCAAAGCTGTACAGTATCCACATGACATCAGACCGTGGCTCGTAGAGTAGTCGAAAGGGACATCGGAAATGGAATACCCACACGTTGTAACTGTTTGTATAGAGTATTGCGATGTTGTTGTCGAATTGGGCATTGTAAAAACAAATGTGTGGTTGATTGAATGGGTTCTCCACACTGACAGGAAGTTGCAGGCACGGTATATGAACTGGGATGAATAACAACGTGACCTGTACGCATTCGCATGGTAAACACTAAAACTGCACGGGGTAGGTTAATGTGTTGAAACCAAGGACGTTTATTGCCGACTTGTGCATGCCATCTATATGCATTGGTATTGAGGAGTTGCTGGGTGCACCAATCGTCCCATTGTTGTTCTATTTTCATTTTTACCCGTGGGAGGAGGTCAGTGTACGGCAGGTGCATCGGGGTAAAAGTTTCTTTCGTTCTTGCTTGTTTAGCCATTACATCAACGCGATCTTGATATTTATTAAGGTCACTGTGGGCGCGAATATATGTGAAGGTCGCTGACAGACCCTGCTGTTGAAGGTCTAACATGATTCGGAGAATAAGATAGGGGAATACCATTAATTTATATGCTGCCCGACCTGTTCGTGCTAACGTTTGAAGTACGCTCAATGTGTCCATAAGAATTAACGAATGATCGAGTCGTAACTGCAGGGCGAATTGTAGTGCTTTATAGATCGCATAACATTCCGCCGAGAAGATCGACATATCGGATGGGAGGGAAAATTGTCGAGTGATGTTATGAGATGGTACGTAAAAAGCGCATCCCACACCGTCTGCAGACTTCGATCCGTCAGTATAAATAAAGGTTGATGTGAGCCACAATTCTCTATAATTTTCATGTCTGCCATGATCGTCATATTGTATCTCTACTCGGGGTTCTGTGGGAATATTCAGTTGATATAAAAGCGGGTCCGGATGGGTAAAAGTTTGGTGGTAAGCTTCAGGGTCAATATTATAACATTGTAAGAAAAAAAAAACGTTTAGTGGGGGGAGGGGGGTCGGGAGTCCAAACCATTGTCGTTGAATCGCAAATGTTGTATTAAAGGGATGAGCGTGTCGCGCCCACGATTTGAACAAATATTGCACAGTGAGTTTGATGCGTCTGTGTGACAAAGAGGATTCATTGCTTTCTAAATATACACTAACATTGGGACTGGACGGCATGAGTCCTAGACATGTACGTAAGGCTCGTCGTTGTAATACGTCTATAGACGTAAGAAGTTTTGGATTGGCCCCACCATATGCTGGTGCTGCATAATCAAACAATGCACGAAAACAATTTTTATAAAATAATAGCATTGTATGGGGGTGTCCTCCCCACTTGGTCGTGGAAATACAGCGAAGTAAATTAACAATTTTTAAACCCTTTTTCTTGAGATATTGTATATGCCTTGCCCAATTCAGTTTCCTATCGAAGTATACACCCAGGTATTTGACATTGTCGACTACTGGAATGTGCTGTATTTCTGTGATATTGTTAGGGTAACTGCTCATTTTTCTCGAGTTAAAAATGATGATTTTGGATTTCGGAATGGAAATAGTGAGTCCTAAGGTATCTAAGTAATCTGTAAGAATTGTGACTGTTTTCTTTAGAGCGAGTAAGCCTTGCGTGGCGTCAGGAGTGCATTTATAGCAGCACAGATCGTCGGCGTATTGTAACAATTTAAAGCCGTGCATATTTAGGTGATGTATATGGTGGGTATAGATATTAAATAGTAGGGGGCTAAGGGGCGAACCCTGAGGGATTCCCGTGCGAGCTATACGGGGGCCTTCCAACCTATCTTCAAACCAAAATTGTAAATTTCTTTCGTGATATAAATTCCAGATTATGGTCCCTACTATGGGATGTATGTTTAGTTGTACCATCATTTTATATAAGATCGGGATGTGAACAGCATCATAAGCATGTTCTATGTCAGTGAATAGGCCAAAGCAATAATCATGAGTAATCTGGCTATTTTGGATTTCAACTGTAAGGGTAGCTATGGCATCTTGGCTTCCATGCTGCATGCGGAAACCCAATTGTGTTGGCGAAAATAACTTATTCTTTTCCAACGCCCAGTTAATGCGATGTTGAAATGTTCGTTCGAAAAGTTTGGCAACTACTGGTATTAATACTATTGGTCGGTATGACTTTGCCTCCGTGGGAGGTTTGTTAGGTTTTAATATGGGGAGGACTATGTGGTGACGCCACTCGATAGGGATTCGTCCTGTGCGATAGACGGTATTGAATATGTGAGCAAGTAATTGTATACCTTGCTGTGGCAGATGTTTGAGCATGTCATAAGTGAGACCGTCATATCCCGGGGAAGTGTTCGGCACAATTTCTAAAATTTGTTGTATTTTGGTAGCATTAACAGCCGGGAAATCGGCAGTGAAATCGAAGTTCTGTGCAAAGGATTTTGCCTCTCGTGCGCATACAGAGGGTGGCGTGAGTATGTGCATGAATTCTGCTTCCCACTGTCTATCGAGATTTTTCCGTTTTGGGTGGGCCGGATTCCTAATAGAATGAAATTTATTCCATATGGAACTAAGGCTATCTGTGCAATCGAGAGAATTACAAAATGAATGCCACGCTTCTCTTTTCGCTTGTAAATATATTTTCTTCGCCTTAGCTTGCAGTCGCCTAAGTTCGATTTTCTTCCCCGGCGAGGGGTTTCGTTCGTATCGTTTTAATTGATTTTTTTTTTACATTTTATTAAAGCACAGTCTCGGGTCCACCAACTGAGGGAAGGAAATTTACTTGGACTACTATATTGACTTCGATGGGCACTATTGTCTATTGTAACGGTAATCATACGGAGGAAATTTTGGTATGTCATATTTCCGTCATTGTGGGGAGTTGTTTGATCATAAATGCTTTTAAATTGTGCTGTAAATGCGTCCCATTGTATGGAAGCTTTGGTCCAACGTTTCACTGGAACCGACTCCCTATTTTCTTTTAACAAGCATGTGGAAATCGATCTACGGGCTATAAGTAAAATGGGGGAATGATCACTGCCACGGAGATCTTGTTCCTTTACCCAATGAAAACTGTGATACAAGCGGGGAGAAGTAATTGTGAGGTCAATACAGGAGGGTCGATTGCCATTTAATGGATAATGAGTAGGGCTGCCATCGTTAAAAAGTATAAACCGATTGTGTGTAATCCATGCATCTAAATTTTTCCCCAAACGGTCCACGTACGGATGTCCCCAAGAGGGATGATGGCCATTAAAGTCACCGAGAATGAGATAGGGGCCCGGAGCAAGGGATATGATCTCTTGTAACTCGTGAGAACGGATTCTTTGGGAGTTGTTTGAGGAGGGAATATATAATGAAATGATAACTATATATCGGTCATTAATGTTGACTCTGATAGCCACTAACTCTACTTGAAAGGTCTGGACGAGGGAAAGGTTATGTGGAATTTGGATTTCTGTATGAGAAAGGGTTTCATGAACATATATGACAGTACCACGCTGATGCGTAGGGTTGCCGTACAAGTGATAATGGGCGAGTCTATAATTCTCGTGCTTCGTACCTTTAACTTCCTGCAAGCAAAGAATAAGCGGGTGGTATTCAGCAATTAAATCTAATAGTTCGAGTTTACGTGCGGAGAAACTATTCACATTCCATTGTAAGATGGTACCCATTTCCGACGTCACCTTAGGCATTGTCTTCGAGTAACGTCAAAAGTTTGTCTGTCAAAAATTGAATGTGCTGGATGAGTCGAATTCGATGGGCGTTGTCCCGTATGTGTCTAACAGTATCCCACATGCTGGGAATCATATCTAATAGAGCTTGATACACCTCGCTGTGTTCGGTAGTTTGTTCAGTAATGTGCGAGTGTGGATTATCATGCCTCTTGATCGGGTGCACATTTGGTTGTCGTTGGAAATGCTTGGAATGGGAAGGAGTGTTATTTATCGGGTATGCGTTATTTCCTACGGGTTGGGATGTCACTTCCTCTGGGTCGGTAAGGGTCGATGAACTAGCAGGGGACTCTATTGCGACGTCATCATCTTCCCATCGCGGACGGCGATGTATTTCTTTCCTCGGAGAAGGGCGGATTTTGGATTTCTTAGTGTTTCGTGGTAGTCTTAAAGGATGGAACCTTAAAGCGAGAAGAATCAATTGATGTTTGAGAATCCTTAGTTTCAGGAAAGTCTCTGTCAGGTTGATTACGTAGCGGGGAAAATATATTGGCATATGTCCTGTTTGAGGAGTGCCAAGTGTGATTAGTAAAGAAAGGTTTTGTGCGGGAGGTCTGCAAGTCAGGGAATGCCTCTTTTGTCACTCGGGGTCGATAAACATCATCGCGAGTGGGAGTGGTGAGGAAGATGCCTTGCAGCTTGAGTTTCGCCTCCCGATATGATATATTGTTTTCAGCCATGCTGGTTTGGACAGCTGATTCCAACCGCCAGCTCGCACAGTTACGGTCTAAGGCTGAATGTGGTAACTTGCAATTGATGCAACACAAAGTACTGTCACAGTCCTCTGGGTGGGAGTCCAATCCACACTTGGCACACTTGGGTTTTGATTTACAAACTAAATTTAAATGGCCATATCGGAAACATTTGGAGCATTGCTGGACTGAGCGTATACGCGGTCGAACCTCGAATATTTCACTGTTAATGAGAACTTTCTCTGGCAAAATATTACCGCGAAATGTGATGCAAAAGAGTTTAGTGGGAACTAACTGGAAAGATCCATCCTCTTTCCACAGTTTTTTGTTCATGCGCTTGGCCAAAAGGGCAGGGATAGGACTCTCGAAACCATCGAGAACGTCCTGTTCTGACATGTCATGAGCTATGCCGAATATGAGTCCTTCCCGTTGAATTAACGATAATGGAATTCTCGTTTTGACTCCCATATCATGATGCATTGCACTACGCGTGAGAAACTCATTAGCAGCTTTAGCGGTGGGGAAAGTCACCCGAACGCGATTACGACCGCATTGTTCCACTAATTGTACTCGGACTTCTTTCTTACGGAGATAGTTACCAACACTTCCAGCGGCAAGAAATTTCTCGTTATTGTCTATACCGTCAAATAGGACTATGTATGGACCCGGCATATCCGTGCCATACCAATATGTAGGTGGAATCTGGGGGGACACATTAAGTGTATCACTTCGGGAGATTTTATCGGGGTGAGTATCGTCCACTTCTTCGCGAGAACGTTTATTGGAACCTTTCTCAGCGTCCATGTCGGATTGGGAGTCCGGAGTATGATTCCCGGCCATGATATAACGGGCCTATTTCACGGTCCCGTAAATTTAATTCGATACTCAAGCACAAGATCACTTCACAACACTATCACTGGTTCACAAATAATTTCCCGTACAGGAAAAGGATATGGAGACAGTTCGAACAGGTATACGGTGGTAGTTACTCAGGACCGCTTTAACTACAGGTCTTGATCCTATCACTTCCTATCGCCACCATGTACCCACTCTCTAGGTGAGCACTGGAACATCTGGGTGTTAAACAGTGCAGAGGTGAATGCACAGACTCTCTTTCATATAGACATGTCATCATCTTTGGGAATTAAGAAAGAAGAAAGAAATAGAATAAAATATGAAATATACTTACATTTAGGAACAGAGTTGAAATAATGCTTTGACATTGGAATATCCAAAAATATGCTGAAAAATATTTTAAAAGAAACTGAAATGTTGATTAAAATTGAATAAACAAATGAAAACAAACAGTGGATATAATTTTATTTACTGTATAAATACAAGATTTATGCAATCTTTCAAAATGGCTATATGTCCATATTCTGTGTTGTTGCCCGATTCATACAGCTTGTAGTCAGCCAGTTTGGATACCAAGAGTTAAACTTTTCAATTCGATATTCATGACTGTATAATGTTCTGAAAAGAAAATAATAATCATTCAGCATAATTTTTTAAAAGATTTGTTTATGTGAGTGTATCAATTAATTTAATATATTTATAAATTAATCAGTATATTTGCAAAGTTAAAAAATACACTATTTTGAAATTTAAATTAGTTTGTAACTATAAATTAATAACTTGCATATTATGAGTATTAAGCTTTAAAATTAAAACTCCAATTTTTTCCTACACTGACTTTTTTTTTTTTGACAAGCCAGGAAACAAGCATGTCACACTCCATCAGTTTTCAACAAAAGTTTCATGGCATGTACAACATTCTGAAAAGAAAATAATCAATATTCAGCACAATTTTCTAAAATAATAGTTGTGTGTGTGTGAGAGAGACAGTGTATCTTTGTTTAGTAAGTTTTTAATATACTTAAAGAGATAAAATACACTATTCAAATTTATATTACCAAAATATAGATGTCTATCTATTATTGTCTTGCATATATTAATAATATGTTTTAAAATTAAAACTTCAAATTTTATTCATATACTGACCTTGTCTTTATCTTTGTTTCTGCCAACTGGGTCCACTTGCAGCTTGCACTTTATTTCTTGCAAAAGTCAAACAAACAAACAAAACAGCTAAAAAGAAATTTAATAAAATGTTAATACTCAATAATACAAGATTAAAATAAAATATCCTACTTATCTTGCAGAAAAACATCCCTTCCTTGCTGACTTCTACGTATTTGCTGTAGTGTTACAATTTATGGGAAGACCAAGTTTGTCCATCCATCTTCCATAAGTATATCCTTATTAAATCTGGAAAGAAGATATGTGCATTGCTGTAGATATTGCTATCAAAGCTAATTACACTGAAGAAACACATAACAATACAAGAACTTTGTGAAAAATGACACAAACTATAAGCAAACTAAAGTTTTGGTGAGAAGAATTCACGTACAGAATATGGTCAAGCAATAAGGCAGATTAAAGATCTTGGTGTTCTTGCAAGTATTTTGAATTTCGAAAGTAGACAGAGTGGCTCAGAATTTTGGTAATTACGAAGCACCATGAGTATAACTGGAGAATATACTTGAATAGAAGAAGCGGAGGAATGAATAATTGATAGTGAGGTAAAAGAAAGCCACTTATGAGACCTTGTCTCTTAAAGAGTTGTTGCTCTATTAATAGCCTAGATTCACTCATTCATATGTTGTCCTTTGTGGAGGTGTGGTTAGCACAGTGTGCTACGATGCCAGGAGTCCCGGGTTTGAATCCCAGCCCGTTTCTTAGTGCCCACTTTTCAATTTAGTCACATCATCACTCATCTTTATTATCACAACTAGCCAAAAGTGGCAATAAAGTTGTGCTAAATAACAAAATTCAAAATGCAAAATTATTCATTTATATATTCCAATCAAATTGTCACCATTCTGTCTGCCGGACTTATCTTCTGCCTGTCACTATTCCAGTTGAAACACATGTACAATTTGGGGTAGGAAAGGATTAGTCAAGTACCTCTTTTCATAATTCGAATATTTTGTGTTATGACATCACAATAGATAGCAATTCATATTTCATCATTAGCCGGACCCTGTGGCCGAGTGGTTAGCACATCGTGCTGCGACGCAAAGGGTCCTGGGTTTGAATCCCACTCGGGCTTGGTTGTTTGTGAATGTCCATTCATCAATTTCATCATTTCATCATTTCATCACTCATCCCCATCTTCACAAATTAGCCAAGAGGCACAAAACGCGAAGTAAAATAAACTCAATGAATCAATCATATTTCATCATTATGAGACCAATATTCATAAAGTTCATGAAATTTTTAATAACTTACATTAATATATTTTTAATGTATAAAATTTATATTTAGTATTTCTAGATTTTTCATTTTGCTCATATTCTAATTTTACTCTATAGATAAATTCTGTTCTTTATAAATAATCCGTTTATAGTTTATGAAAAAATTGAATCTAACTGTACTTCATTTTCATGTACTTGTTTCTTTATTAACACAACTATCATATAATTTTTAGGAGAGTATCTAATGATTGTTTCCAAAATATATTTAAAAAACACATGAAAACAAATTTGTACTTTGTAAATATAATATAATTTTCAGATGTATCCTATATTTTAATGAAATAACTTGTTAAATACTTTAAAATTAGATATTATTTCCAATTGAATCATAATGTGGAAGAAATTGGAAATATGGTAGTTTAATAAAGAAGATGACAGTCAAAATTTGGTGAATATTCTGAATAGAATTGCAGACAGACAGCTCATGAATACTATGTCTTCTTCACCTGCAATAAATAGAAAATTTGAACTTGAGACAATTGCAGTTTAATATTCCACTTATCTTTATAGTTTTACGCTTCTATGTTTCACTCTACTGCTCCAAGGTGTAAGAACAAAACACTTCAAAACCTAAATAAAAATATCCTTGTAAGAATGTTAATGCATTCCTCTGCTCAGTTCAAACTGTAAGTGCACAAGGAATGGGTATACTCCTTACTGGTAGTCTTTCTGCATCCATTCTCTTCATGTGTCTAAACCATCTCATCAGTGCCTGATTTATCCCATCCTGAAGATTCACCACACCCACTGACTGTCGGATCTCCTCATTCCTTATTCTTAAGTAATGCAAGCACTAACTCAGCCGCGGTGGCTCAGTCGGTAACGCATCTGACTACCATACTCAAGGTCCCGGGTTCGATCCCCGGCCGGTTCAAATCCGGGAACTTTTCTAACGGTGGAAGCGGTTCCGGCACTCACCCAGCGTGAAATAGCATGGGTACCTGGGGGAAACCCTGGGGGGTAAAGGTGGTCAGGGGCGTGATGCTGATCACATCACCCCCACTCACGACCGGATCAAGAAAGTGTGGGGTGTTACCCCCACACCCCCTATACGCCTTCATGGCGTGGTGCTATGCACAGGGGAACACTTTACTTTACTTTTACTAACTCAGACTGGAAAATATATGTTGATCAGCTATGGGTCTATGCAGCAAACTTGTACAACCCTTCATGCAGTAATTTACTAGATAAATAACTAATAATAAATTAAGCTTTTCATTTGCCTGCCCCTTGTAATTTCTTGAAATGATGACCAACATTTCATCGAGCTCATTCTAAGGTAATTTTTTTTTGTTTATTTTTAGCTGTGTAGTCATGCTGCTTTCCACTCATCTTTTTTTATCAGTATGTTTTCTTCATCACTGGTTATACACAGTGGCATGTCCCCACCTAGGTAGAGGGTTGGTGGTGGTCAAAACCCCTCCCCTTGGCCCAGTATTCCTAAAAAGAAAGTGTCAAATGCAAGGAAATATGGCCAAATGACTGACTACTAGAGAAAGTATATATAACCCAACTTTCAAAAGTCTGGGTACACCACTGCATATACAGATTATTATTTCTTCTTTCTTTATTTTTTCTCCAGATTAAAGCATTTCATTTGTTCTAATGCATTCAAAATTACATCCCTGGTGAGTTTTTAGTACTATAAATGCCATAAAAGGCCTTGTCAGCTTGTCGCATTTGTGCAAGAAGACTCTTGCATGCATGTGTGGACTGCAGAGTGAGGAGTAGTACTGAAGCATTGTAAGAGGGAAAGAGAAGATGGAGTGAGTGCAGGGAGCTTTGTTGGTTATGTTCATTCAGTGGGAAACTACCCATCAACTGATGCAGGTGGGCTTGTCATCATGAAACACTGAAACAGGAGGGGGTTCCCTGCAAAGGAGGGAGCCTCTTCCCACCATATTTTTTACTTCTTACCCCTCCTCACCTTCTGTGTTTTGCGTATTGGCCTTGAAATGCAGCATGCAGGCAGGAAGATCATACTGTACACTAGTAATTAAGCAAGGAACGCAGTGTGTAGGTGTATGTTTTGTAAAGCTGAGAATTCACAGTCATGCTGCTTGGTGGCACTTAATACATCACTCACAGTGATTTGTTAAGTGTTTTGGTCCCCAAGATTATCGGATCTTACACTGTGTGACTTCTTTCTGTGGTGTTTCTTCAAAGACAGGGTAGGGTATTCATCCCACCGATGCCATGTGATATTGCAGACCAAGGGAGTGTATCATCTCAGCGATAGACGCCATCAACAGGTCGATGTTGATGTCATGTCACCCTTGGTGCACACATTTGTAGATTTAAAAAACAAAAGTTCTTTGCATTCCTCGTTCATTTTCAGTTGTGTCATTAATGTAATTTGAATTCTTGTCTTGCAATAAATTATCTTAACCCTCCATAATCCTCACAGTGGCACTGGGTGCCACCTTTTTTAAAATTTGGAATTATTTTCATTTCCAACACAATAATGGTAAGGAGAGTGCTAGTTAATCTATCTATACTACTCCCACGAAAATATAGAGGCATTTGTGCCTTCTTTCTGACATTCTCTCAGTTGCTTACATGCCTCTGAAGTGCCTGATCCGCCTTTGGCGGCACTCAGTACCATGTGCGACAATGATTCCTACCTTAAATTATATCATGCCAGACATGAATTTGGTGGAAATAAGAATGTACTGATGGTACGTTTTTCAGAATGCAAATTATCTGTATGCAGAAACCATTGCAGTAGGCCTACCCATACAAAATCTCAGAGCTGTCAAAATAATGATATTGAAAAGTGACAACATTCTGTTCCTTTTATTTGAGACAGTATGTCTTTTCTTATGTATAACTCGCAAGAGTAGGAGAAATATATTAGGATTTGAACATTCTAAAAATATTTTGTAAGTTTCTTCTAGCTGTGTTTTATACATTTGATTGCTTTTTCTGTGAGTTAGTAAATTTTAAATGAGAATTTTTGAACAAATAGTTTCTTTCTAAGCCCATATATAAATTGTATTTGATTCGATTTGAAAAATATGTTGAAAATTTTGTGAATTGCGAGTTCATTTTTTAGTTCCTTCATTATATGGCAAAATTTTAATTATTTTTGGAATAATATTTTGGTGCATTTGTTTGAAAAATATAAGCTTGTAATTCTATGAGACACTTTCTCTCATTTTTGTTCAGTTTATTTCCTTAAATAGGTAATAAGAATTTCTGAAATGGGCATGTTTGCATTCATATATATTTCACCTGATTTCCAGTAAGTGCTAATGTAATTCAACATCTATTTATATCAACAATTCATAAAAATAATGTTGGTTTTAATAGGGCGGCACCGAGTGCTACTATGAGGATGCAGATGACCGAGGGTTAGCTACTCAAGTATTTCTGAAACACCCAGTATAAGATGACATACCTCATAAAGAAGTTTTTTTTTATTTCTTTAAGCTTCAATAAATTAATGCATATTTCTTTCTTTATCCAGCAATAAGTCTGTGGTTTGGATTCCACTTGCATTGCTATAAGAACAATCTTCTACCCCAAGAAAATATTAATAATACAATCAGCTTAGACAGTTTATGTATATCAATGTGGAAATTACATTGAGAAGAGTGGAGATCAATAAGGTCATTACCAATTATCGTATGCTACTCTAGAGCAGAAGAAATACTAAAAAAATATGAACCAGGATAGAAAATGGTTAGAATTTAATACATACAACGGTCCCATTTGATCCATATGAACACCGACACTCATCATCCGTGTCTCGTCATGAAACTATGAAACAACAATAACTTGAAAATCTTTTTCTTAGTAGCAGTTCATTTCTCTTCATTGTTACCTGCAGCATTATTTGCAACTATCATATTTCAAATAAAGAAAAGCATGAGAATACTTATTCTAAAATAATTAGCAGCTAAGCAAGTAACAATAAGAAAATAGATATCGATAACTATTTCTTATTAAACATGGCACTTTCACTTCTCTTGTTTAATTGTGCAGCTGAGGTGAACAAGAAACTCATAAAATTAACTTATGAATCAAACATCCATGGTGTTATCAAAAGTTGAACCTAAAAAAGGAAAATTCCTATATCTCTGAACAGAAAAATTACAAGAGACATTAAACAATACACCATAGCAAACAATTTCTTACGAGATGTGTTAAAAGACTGGATAAACCAATTATTATTATTATTTTATTTAATATATTTTATTATGTAGAATAACCTTGCTTCTGTTCAAATTATTATAATTTGTTAGGAAAGTTTCAAGTTGTTTATGTGGTTAGTTACATCCGGGGCAATAGTAGAGAGGAGACTAAGTCATCAGTTTTCCAATCCGAAGTTTACAAGTGGATTCACACCAGTGTATACATCCAACATAATTACCCACCTTGAAAATAAAAGTCCCCGTGAACATCTAGAACCCTGACTATTGCAGTGGTTGCATCAAATATTTCCTTAGTTTTATAAGGCATTCCAGAATGTTAACCCTAGACTGGAGGCACTTCCATATGCAACTTTAATATTTCTCCTTGTGCATTCATTCCAGTATAGTAAGGGCAGTGGTGCTAGTCCATAGCATTACAGTTGATAATTACCTTTATCTTAACTTTACAATTTTCTGTATTGTTTGCTTATAATCTGAAAAGAATCAACTTGTAAGCCTCCTAGTTCATTCGTTTTCAAGATGGATACTCTTAGCACCATCTTGTGGCAAGCTGACAAAACATCTGTCTATTTCACACAATACCTTGGACCCAGGGGAAAACAGAACATGAAAATGAGACAGGGTGATCTTGAATGATCCAAAAATAGGCCAACTTTTTTGCAGGAAGATACCTCTTTCCTCCCAATTTGCAGAGGCTGCAATGCAGTCCCAATGCAGAACAAAGACTTGTTGCTGTATCTACCACAGTGTTGCAAACTGTACAGTTAAATATCTATACAGTATGTTTAAAAGTCCTACAGGGTTCTAAAATCCTATAACTTTAAACCTATACCTTTTATTGTTTGTTACACAGAGGAAACTTTAAAATTAATATTTGATGTGATTTGGCTCATGGCTACATCTCCAGCTGGACGCTATTCATGTCCAAACACTCTGGCAATCTTCGTTTGAATCCGAGAATTACATTCTGATAGTGCTCTTCCAGAATGTTGTGATTCACATCATGTATCTTGAATGTCAGGTTATCAAGATCTGTCGGTTTCTGTGCATATACCTGGGTCTCGACATGTCCCCACAGCCAGTTATAACTAAGTGTAAGGTATGGTGACTTTTCTGGCCAAGGTGTAGGTCCTATGCAGCCAATTGATGCTATCTTGCAATCGCGTGATCACCTGCACACACGTCATTCAGCAGTGTGAGCAGAACAAAACTTAAAAATTTCCTGTGTAAAAAAGAATTTTGTTGTTATGAACCTATTATTTTAAAGTTACAGCTTTTTAGAATCCTGTATGACCTTTAAAACATGTTGTGCAAATTAATTTTTTAGTACTGCCATTCCCAGCTTTGTGTCTGATGACAAAGTTTTAAGATACAACCAGAAATTTAGGATGCATGTTCGAGACACAATAATATGATTGTTGTCAAAATAGAGACATCTTTTGCATGAGGATGATGAATTGCAAGCAAACTTTGTAAACATTAAAGGAAAATATACCTTTTATCAAGATGCGATAGATAAGAAGTCAGAATACTTTTCACCTTCACGTAGCTATTCATTAAAGATTAGGGCTGAGCCGATACCGATATCGGCTGGTACCATGGCTATTGGTATCTGTAAGTATGGGTTGATATTTTTGCACCAATACTGGCCAATACCATTGTTTTAGAGTCGCTAAAAGAGTGGCCAAAACCAAAATTTGTTCCCTTTCAAAGGTTCGTTCAGCTTTTCCAACTTACCTTTGAAAAAAAAAAATAGTTGTGCATTTGTTAAATGAACCTGTACTCAAGTTTCCATGAACAGCAAGTACGTAACACAAAGATCCATACCCAAATAAGACTCGGTCAAGTATCTTGCAAATCAAGCGTAACGTGAAATTATCCCCATAGGAGTTCCTTCGAAGTCTACCAAGCTATGTTCCAACAGATGCAGTGTCGTGTAACAATAATTTCAATGAGGTTCCGGTTGTTAACGAGGCACCTGGTGTATTGTGGACATCTTTCTCTTTAGAGACCCCACAGTCAAAACAGTCATCGCCCACGTGAGTGGTGGATGTGTCCAGTGGTGAAGCGTGGTGTCGCTGGAAGGGTAGGCACAGGCATGTAAGTTCATGTTGTTATGGGAGCGACTTTTTTAAAATATAAAACAATATAATCTTTAAAGTTATTTTTGAAAATGTAACAACATATTCTTGCATCTATCAACGTACCTGAATAGTAACGCTTGATGTGTGCTAACTCATAAATCGTATTTCTTGGTTTTATTGTAAATTGATGCTTTAGATGTCATTCAAGTGGCAGACCTCAATGTTCCGATGTCCCTTCTTACATGTTTTTGTGTCATTCCAGAGTAATACAAGTCAATATTCCCTTGCTCACTTCACGCTCACAACAATGAAAGCCGGCCCCCATGGTGGAGTAGTTAGCACATCCCGCTACGGCGCCAGGAGTCCTGGGTTCGAATCTTGGCCTGCGCATGGGTATTTCTGGTCAATTTCATCATATCAACACTCCTCCCCATCTTCGCAAATTAGTCAAAAGTGGCACAAAAAGCGAAGTATAAAAAATCAATTAAAGGACAATAAAAAAATAAATGATCAAAAAGAGAAAACAAGATAAAATATAACAAAAAAACAACAACGCAACAGGATTAACCAAAATGCAGAACACTGGGATAGAAACATTTTTTTCGCCCTCAGAACAAGTTGTTTTTGCCTTTCTACCCTCACCTTCCCTTTCGCTTTGTTGGACACCCCACGCTGGACAACAAACAGATGTGAAGCCCAGTTTGTACCGTGTGTCCAGGGTTGTCAGCCTCCCAGTCAGGATAAGTGTGCTGATTAAACTCTTAAATTTTGCTAAATGCAACTAAATTGTGCTGGGATGACTTAGGTCTTAAGTTCATTTTATGCATCTATTTTGGGGGCAGTTGCTGATGTGAACATGCGTAAACAATATTGGTAATTTCCTCCATTAAATTAGATACAATGGTTTAACCAATATAATTGGTTCAATATAACGCTTGAAAAAGTTTGAGAAAATTTGACGACTACAAAAGGCAGCGACTTGTTTTATCTGTGACCCCAACTTTCTAGCAATTTCCTTCAATAAAATGTTTCTCGTGAGCTAAGTAAGGAAAGGTAAAGGAAATATGAAAAGAAGACAGTGGACCAGATGTAGATGGATCGGCATGCTACCTTTTGTTTGAAATTTATTTTTGCAAAATATATTCCTCTGAATTCGATTTATCTGTCTCCTAGGGGTGCATGTTTATAGATGATACACTATATTTTACCATTATTCCAAACACAGGGTGCTAGGTGCCAATTAAGTTCAAATTGTACTACTTTTAGCACAATTATGCTAGAGTTGGCATCACTGCATGAGGCCGGACTCACTGTGTCCATTTAGGGCAAATGCGACCCTGAAATTATGCTTTCCCGCATGAATCACTTAGAATGTTATGAGACCAGCTGAGGCTCAACATGTGACGATATAGTCTCTGGCAGGGATGGAAATTTGTGGAAGTTATCGTAAGGCCTAGAATTTCAGTTTTCTTGTCTTAAGGCATTTAATGAAATTATAAGTAATAAAATAATCCATAATAGCCAAATATATTAGGGTAGGCCCGGCCTCCGGGCCTTTTATGACGCTTCACTACTGGATGTGTCTCAGACATAGTACATAGCATATTCCTGGAAATTCAAATACCTGGGCTAATCCTCTTTTTCCTTTCCAACTTTAGACTTTTGTTTGTCCTGACCTGGATAACTGGGTTTCAACAGGTGTGTTTTGGTGGCACAGTGAACACCTCAAGAGAATAATTTTCTTTGAACGACAGTAGTTGGCACTTACTTTCTGGAAAGTCTAGTGATGGATTTGGATTTCCTTCCATGACAAACGATAGAACTATACATTTATTTTCTTAGAAATCATTTGCTGATAGTATATTATATCAAAGCAAAGTCATGTCAGAATATCACTGAGTATCTGCAATCGATCGCCTGATATGGTAGAAGCTAGAGACTGGTAAGTTTTCATTCTCCCCTTAAATTTTGTTTACTAATTTTTATTCTTTTTGATAAAGGACAAAAAAGAGACAAGATTGCTTTCACATTACAGCTTTACTGTTAGTTTTAGATGTTGTTTCCGGGGCTGGTAAATCGCCAATTATTCTTGTGTTCACGGATGATTTAATGTTAGTTTGGGAAGAGTGATCCCTTAGTTTTAGGGGAGGTTGAAGAGGCATGATCTCATTTTTCAACATTGAGAGGTGTGGGGGAAGACGATGACACGATTGCATATCTCTTAGCTTCTCTTAATATTTCTCACATATTTGAAACATCTGATCGATTGTCACTTATCTAAAAAGGACTGTAAAGTTGAGATGCATTGTTTGGTGGGTTAATTTATTCATCGCCCCTCATCAGAAATGCATACGTATAAAGTGTAATAATAATAAAAATTACACACACACACACACACACACATACATATATATATATATATCCTTTTTTATTTTAAATTGAAATTATACAAGCATCGGTATCAGCATCGATATCTTTGAGAGTATCAGCATCAGTATCGATTCAAGGTGGTATAGGCTCAGTCCTATTAAAGATAGTTTTGAAGGAAGGGATATCTTTAGGATATGGTATCAAGTAAAATGTTGGATATTTCAATATCACTTAGCATGAAGAAGAAACAATGGATTCTTGATCTTCCTAGCTGTCCTACAATTCTTGCTTTTCAGCTATTTTTTTTATGGAAATCCCTATGGTGTAGCTGCCACCCCCACAAAACCTGCAGTGTTTGGGGGAGGGGCCTCCAAGGTGTAGAGGCCTCACTGTGTTTACTCTGTGCTCCTGAAATTTTGTATAATGCAAGAATTTCAACAGATAAGAAAATTGATTTATGAAACAGATGTGGGGTGGAACTGGAAATCTTTTGATGCAAGCACTGAATATAGACATCTTTTTTTAAACTATGTTTTTTTGCCTGTGAACGTAGAATACACATGAACGGATTTAGCTGTATTGTACAAGTCAACAAGCACAACAAATAACTCAACAACTCATTGTTTTTACATTATTATTAGAACACCATTAAGCCTTGTTTCCATGATTTTAAAAAACTAAATATGCTGACCAAGGCAGTAATTTATTTTATTAAAAACATAAACTAAACATAATGTTTCAACCTTCTAGCAAGGTCTTCATCAGACTTTGTATCAAGTACAAAAGTAACAAGATACACAAAAAGGGCATTATATATACACAAACATTACTCCCTCCAGACTATTAGAAAGTTGTTAGGAACTTTCTAGCAGGTGGCTTTCACTTGCCAACTGTACTTCATCATCCCTATGTACGACTTAAGAGAGAGAAAAATGCAATATTTAAACACACGAGAGAAACAGGACATGACATAGAGTGGGATGAGGCTAAGCAGATAGGAAGGGAGAAGAGAATGCTAGTGAGAAAATGGAAGGAAGCCAAGGAAATAGAGAAGAAATGTGAAGAAGACATAATGAACTGGAATGGGGGACTGAAGTTAAACAAAGAATGGAAGAAGGTGTTAGAAAGAGTGGAAAGGACAAGAGAGAAAGAGGAGAGGAGAAGGGAGAAAAATGAAGGAAAAGAGCATGAGATAAAAAGTCCAACCACACATTCTATATGAAAGTAATTATGTTTAGCCTTTTAGGTGAAAGTACAGTTGGCAAGTGAAAGCCACCTGCTAGAAAAATCCTAACAACTTTATAATAGTCTGGATGGAGTAATGTTTGTGTATATATAATGCCTTTTTGTGTATCTTGTTACTTTTGTACTTGATACAGAGTCTGATGAAGACCTTGCTAGAAGGTTGAAACGTTACGTTTAGTTTATGTTTTTAATAAAATAAATTACTGACTTGGTCAGCATATTTAGTTTTTTTTATTATTATTAGGTGGTGGATTGGCTTTTTGGTGACATAGGACAATACCTGAAATAATATCCAGGGTGTACTGGTATATAAGTCAAAGTGGCCAAACCAACTTGACTCATGGGTCGCATCCATTCATTTTTCTTCCATATTTGAATTTTGTGGACATTCTGTTGAGCCAATTATTCTCTTCCAGTGTATTATGATCTTCAGTGCTCAAAGTGGAAATTCATAGGTGGGAGCATGCTAGATAGCCTTCTTAGCTACAAATACTTTAAAAACAGAGCTAAAAAGATAGTGCGAAATAGCAAGTTTCACTATTATAAATCTGCAATCGATAAGAACATAAATAATGCGAAAGAAATGTGGGCGAACCTGCATAAACATGGCCTAATAGGTAGCAAATATGTCAGTCAAGATATTCCCGAAAAAATACTAGATCCAAATAGCATTAATGATTATTTTATACAAGCTTCGCAAAGTGAAGCGGACCAGGATGGCCTGGAAAAAACTTGCAAAACATTTTTGACCCTCAAACCCCTAAATTCATTTACCTTTACTAGAGTGACATCTCAAGACATACGGAAGGCATTCAGCAGGATATGAAGTAAAGCATGTGGAGACGATGGCATAAACTTAACCATTTTAAAATTATTACTTCCATTTTGCCTAAATACTATAACCGTCATATTAAATAACTCCCTAGCACAGGGTATCTTCGCAGAAGCATAGAAAAAGGTAATCGTTTTACCGCTCGCAAAATGCAAGCCTGTTAAAAATGTGAATGACTTGCGGCCAATAAGTATACTGCCCATAATGTCAAAAATTTTAGAGCGTATTGTACACGAGCAGCTATTCACACATGTAACAGCTACATCTAGTTTTCCAAAGTATCAATCTGGTTTTCGGCCAAATCACAGCACCACAACAGCAATTCTGAAAGTTGCTGATGATGTACAAAAAGCTATCGATGAAAGCAAAATCACCTTACTTGTATGCCTTGATTTCTCAAAAGGATTCGATTGCATGAACCATGAAGTTCTACTCGCTAAATTACACAGCATTGGGGTTAACGGCATAAGCCATGATTGGTTTGCATAGTACCTTTCTGGCAGGAAGCAGCGCGTACAAATCAGAGGCAAAAATAACTGTTCCTCTGGGTGGTTAAACATTCGAAATGGAGTTCCCCAAGGAAGCATTCTTGGACCTCTCCTTTTCTCCATTTATGTAATGGACTTACATAAGAACCTCTCGCATGCGCAGTATCATCAATATGCTGATGATACTCAGATATACATACATACAAGGATAGAAGAGTTCTCAAATGCAGCATCACAACTACAGAAAGACCTGAACGCCATAAGTGAATGGGCACAAACTAACTTCCTAAAATTAAACCCAACCAATTCAAAATTTGTCATAATGGGAACAAAATTTCTGGTAAAAAAGCTTAGCCAAAACACAGATAACATGATTCTCCCCAAATTGAATAGCCATCCGTTTGAATTTAAGAAAATATTTTATTTTCCTTAGAGTGGCCTGTTGTCTGCAATGGCAACGTGGTTATTTCAGGTTATCCCACATTCTGTTCTCCTCACAAAAATTTTGGTAATAGCCAAGGCCTTGGAATTCAACACCACATGGTATAGTCTGTCTGCTGGACATTCACGACACATGCCACCATGCCTATAATCTGTTGCTTAATGTAACAATATTGCAAACTTTTTGTGCTAATACGTATAATGATATTCCAAACTTTTTGGGAGGATTGTATTATTGAATTGATACACCATAAACTGCTATTATTATTGTGAGTTGATTCTGCATGAATATTGAACCAAGAAGCCTGAATTTCAAAGAAAAATTAGAAAACAGAAACATAGTTAACTACACACCCCTTGCACTCGAGCTGCTGCTCACACAATGATGTTCAGCAGATATCCTTGACTACTGCAAGGTGGCAGACTACGACAGCTATCACATGAGGAGAATTCCCATCTGCAAAACTGAGACCAAACACAAAAAACAGCATTTGGGCCTTCTTACGTGCTGGGCTTCATTACCGTCCATGACCTTATTATTTTGCACAGTAGCATCCACTAAGAAGAGGTGGGGTAAGTGCCGTCTGTGTAGTTTTTTCAGAAGTTTCATGGAATAGTTCATGAAGAGGCATGAAAGGTGGTGCTTTACATAAATTATTGTAACCAAGAAGATGACACCCTCCACTTGGAATTCTGTATTCAATGTGTATATTTATATCTGCTGGTACCAGCAAATTTAAAATGAAATACTTAATTTTACATAATAACTCATGAAGCAACAGCCCATGAGGGCCAGGGCCTGGCTACCTACTTCTGGCCTCACTCCCACCTGCAGAGTGAGTTATGAGATGATGTGTGGTCAGCACGATGAACCCCCAGTCATTGCCACAAAAAACATTCTCACCATCAAATACCAAATGTCACAGTAATAGCACAACCAGTGGCATACGCAAAGGGGGAGGGGTTTACCGGGTTTAAACCCCCCTTGAGCTTTTGAAATATTGTAGAAAAGGCTTTGGAAAAATTAAAAATGGCTAATTTATTATAGTCAAAGATCTGTGACAATAATAATAATAACAGTCTACTACTAATAATAATAATTTGAATTATTATTCCATGCAGCATGGAGAAAAGTATAACATTCCAAACACAATCTAAGCAGCCGTAAAGTTCAATTTTGCATATTTTTTTTAAAAAAAAGTTGCGCAGCGACTCTCGCAAGAATTGTGAAAATTCCTTGCTTCGTCGCAGTACTGATTTCACATCCCCTTGTGAACTCTCAAGTGATGCTGAGTCTACATCCACATCATTAAATAATGTTGAAGAAGTGCTTTGTGAATCACCTATAAGTGATAAATGTGTTGGAATGTCTATAAACTTACTTTTGAATGAAAACATAGACTCTGTGGAATTTAGCAACATGTATTCTCACACTTCATCATCATCCTGGGCGAGTTCCATAAATGTAAATTTCCTCGTGCATATAGCTCCATGCCATGAGGGCACATGTAGTGGTGTGGTGGGCCCCACACATTCTCGATCTCGGCCACTTTGCAGGTGATGTGATCAGCACCATGCTCCTGCAGCCTTTATCCCCCAGGATTGCTCTCAGGTACCCATTGATATTAGGCTGGGTGCGGAGACAAGGCTAGATAAATTCCAACCAATTCCTGGAATAGAACCTGGATCTCCCACGAGGTTGTCAGATTTTGATTATTTCAATAAATTTAAAATATTTGCTTGTTTTTATGGATTTTCTTCACACATGAAATGTCTCACCTATCATATACAAATAACCATTGACTAGACAATTATTTCATAACAAAGAAACAAAATAAATGTAATTTTGTTCTATTTCTTTCATAAATATATTTATGTAGTTCTCTACTTCTTAATAATAGTAGTGATATAAGTAGTAACAGCAGCTGCATTAGTAGTATTATTAGTAGTAATTAAACTAATTAATTAATTATAGTATAATTAATTAATTAATTAATTAAAGTATAATAAAACAATGGTAATGTGAATTTGTAGAAAGTTTTTGAAATAACCCCCTCCTCCCGATGAAATCCTGTGTACGCTACTGAGCACAACAATCAGCAATACTGTTTCTTAAGCATTGTTTTTCAAAACAAAAGCAAAATGGTGAGAGAAGGCTGCCATTTATCCATGAAATGCAGTTGCTTCCCCTAATACTCTCACTTAGAAATTAGGTATAATTATTAAACAATATGCTCATAAGAAAAGCTAGTTATTTTCAACCTGATGAAAGTTCCAAACAACAAGGGAGGGGTAGGATTTCATCATTTCCTATGAGATTGAATTATCCTTCTTCGTTCTTTAGCAAAGTTCTTGTTTTTAACATCCCCATATACTGTATCCATTAGTTGTGTTCCATGTTTCTGCAGAATAACTCTACCAGGAAAAGGCCTACTCCAGTGGCGGACTGCTTAGCACATCGCACTGCGATGCCAGGAGTCCCGGTTCTGAATCCCAGCCTGGGCATGGATGTTTGTGTGTATCCATTCATCATATCATCACTCATCCCCATCTTCGCAAATTAGCCAAAAGTGGCACAAGAAGCAAAGTAAAATAAAGCAAATCAATCAATCAGTCGACCAGAAAAAAATTAGTAGCATTTACTCCAAGCCTGATAGTACACATATAACCATCACTTGTCTGTGGCAGTAGGCCTTCAAATATGGATTGTGAAGTGAAAGATGTAGTGAAATTGAAACTCTAGTGAACACAGTCATGTTAAAATGTAGTTTACACTAACTTACCAATACAAAAGTGTTATATGAAAATGCAATAGATGGTTGCGGGATGAAGCTTTCTAGGCTGACATTTTACAATTACGATTATTGTCACAGTAAAATAATGTCTGATTGTATGTCATGATTGTATCTTATTATTTCACAAAATACAATTATCCTTTTCCATAGTGAAGAATGCTGTACTGGTGTTTGTTGCACCATGATAAAATATTTTTAACTATACGAGGTCAGCCAATAAAGTAATAAGAATGATTTTATATTGTGAAAAGGAAACAAAATAATTGAACATTGCTTGTTTATTACTAAAAGTACATCCCTCCTGCATCAATACAGCAATTGGCACGGTAGGCCAACGATCGAAACGACATCTGCAAGTCTTCATGTGGTATGACTTGAAGATTGGACGTCACAACCTGTTGACTGGTCCTGTGCTCATCAAAAGTGCGTAATTTCAGCAACAGGTTAACTTTTGGGAACGGGAAATAATCACAGGGGGATAAATCTGGGGAGTAAAGATGATGATTCAACACATTCACTTGTTTTTGGACTAGGAATGTATAGACAACCACTGCTCTATGGGACCTTGCATTATCATGGAGCAGGAACCAACTGCCTGATTCAGGATACTGAGGTCTGATACGGTCAGTTCTCTTCCATAATCAATCTGAGCACTACGATAGTAACAACCAATTACACTTTCACCCTCTGGAACAATTTCGTGATGAATAATGTCTTTGCTATTGTTAAAAAAACACAATATTGTCTTCAGCCTTAGCTTTTCGAGCTGCATTTTTTTTGCCTCTTGGTAAATTTAGTGACTTTCATCCAGCACTTTGTTAGGTCGTACAAGGACCATAGTAAAATGCTCTGTTTTGTCCTCAACAACAATAGAATTCAAGAAATGGTTATTCCAGCAAGCAGTTTTCAGAATGTAATTCTTGAAACTTGATGTTCACTCGCTGCTCCACAGCTATTACGTGACAACACCCTTGCACCTCCTTCACGACATGGCGGCATAATTCCCAGCATGCCTATTGCAAGTTCATGAGGTGTTGCCAAATTGTGGATTATGGACCACACTACATAATTAACACGTTACTTCAGAGATAGAATGCACATGTGGGACAATATAAAATCATTCTCATTACTTAATTGTCTGTCCTCATATGGGTCATTTCATAAATAATGCACACTAATTTATTACTCTCCCATATGTTGCTGTGGCAGTGATGTCTTTTCACAGTCCTTCAATGTAGTCTCCCTGCTTGGCAATGATCGAATCCCAACATCGAGGAAGCTTTTGTGTGTCATCCAATATGCCATCTTTGTTCAGCTGTCGAATGGCTCAGGTAACGGCAGTGCAAAGCTCTTCCAGAGATGAAAAATGACGTCCATGCAAGGGCAGTTTCAACTTGGGGAAGAGGTCGAAGTCAGGTGGACTCATGTCTGGACTATACGGAGCATTTGGTATCATTGATTTCATTGATAACATGTCTGATATGTGGCCGAGCGTTGTCTTGAAGAATGAGTGGACCAGCATCAAGTAGCTGAGGGCATGTTTTGTGTATTTTCCATCGCAGATTTGTAAGAAATCACGGTAATACACTGCTGTGATACGTGTGCCACATAGAACTCTCTCTGTGAGGATTACTCCCTGATGATCATCAGCAAAAATCATCATTTGTTTGAATTTTGATTCTGCATGCCGAATTATATTGGGTCGTGGGGAAGATGGAGCTCTCCACTCGTTTGACTGCATTTTTAGTTCTGGTTCAAAGTCCCTGATCCATGTTTCATCAATAGCAACAATCTGATGCAAGAATGCCTCTTTTTTAACGTTAAATCTTTGTTTCAGTGTGGTTGCATTGTCCAGGCTTGTCTTCTTCTGTGCAGCTGTCAAGAAGTGGGGGACCCACCATGCTGAAATTTTTCTCTTCCCTAAATCATTGATCAAGCTGTGGTATACAGATGTCGGTGGGATCTCTGTGGCATCAGAAAGTTATTCACATGTTACACGGTGATCTTCTTCTAGAGCTGCTGCCACGAGTTGCACACATCCTTCATCAGTTGTTGTTTTCGGCCTTCCTGGTCTTTCATCATCCTGTATACTCGCATGGCCACTATGAAAACGATTTGACCAACAAGACACTTTACTACGGTTCAATGTTGAGTTGCCGCACACTTCCAGTAATGCTCTGTGGATTTCTGTCGGGTTTTTGCTACATAGAGTTTCAATTTTAATGTATGACCTCTGATTGTCAAATGTAATAGTACCCGAGACACCTGCAGCCTCCATTTCCACTCAGTCTCACAGTCACGCTAGTAAATTAGGGACCTCACAAACACACGGTGGCTGTGTCATGCTCTCAATGTAAAATTATGCCAGTCTTACTTTGGTTGCATCATCCACTCCGCAGTTTCGCCACACTGTGCATTATTTATGAAATGGCCCATGTACTTAAGCAAATGTATTTTGGAGTTCCATTTTATGTTTCGGCCTGTTCATATTGCATTCTCTAATATATATTGTACTTGGGTCTTACATAGTAATATATTGACTTATTTAGAATTGTGATTTCATGGAGTAGTTTTCTTCCATTCATGGGTTTTAGGTTGACGTTGCTGCATATTAGGCTCTGTAATATGTGATAGCCTTACACATGGTGATAACAACTGCCAATCATTCCACAACATGTGTGGTATGCTTGAGCGTAGCAAGATTGAGGATGGGGGACTCAAGTGATTGAATGTAGTAGTTGATTATTGCACTGAATAATGGGGAGTACTGTGGAGTAGCTAGTTAGCACACTGAGTTTGTAGTAAGACCAGAGATCTGTCATAGGTTCAATCTCCACCTGTGACAAAGATAAATTGTATACTCAAATGTGAGACAGAGGTGCTTTCTCAAAACATAGCCCAAGAATAGTTTTAAATAGTGGAAGTATCAGCTAGAAAATGGGCAATGTCCAATTAACAAGGCATGCTACATTATTGTGGTATTTTTATATAATTATTTCATTGTTTCAACTATGTTTCAACTAAATTAACTTGACTAACAAATATTAAAAAAAATGTGCAACAGCCCATGAGGGCTAAGGCCTGCCTACTGACTGTTTGCCTAACTCTTACATGCCTCAGAAGAGGTGGCAGATCATCCAACCAGTTACAGGATAACGCTTGGTCTGTACGACAATGACAACCAAAAATTAATTATTTCGAAATTTTAATAGTTTTGAAAATAATATTTCTTTTTTGAGTACTTAATTATTTTTACAAGCTGTGATGGCTCATTCAGCAGGGTCCTTGACTGCTACAGGAGACCCTGGTTTGATTCTCTTAGTGTGTTTTCTAAGCTTAGAATTTTTCTGACTTTCTCCATGCATAAAGTATTTTTATGGTTCACTCGGGCTCTAATAAATAGGTACCCATGGACAACACTGGTCGTAAAAGCATAAATGCAGCCAAAGCATAACGAACACATCACCTCCAAAAATAGCTGAGGTCATGAATCTGTGGGGCCCTACTTCCACATCCCTCATATGGCATGCTGCAACAAGCATGGAGAACTTTATCCCACCTCTAATTATTTTTAGTATTCCTTTAGAAATGAAATTGTTTGAAACTTTGGCAGCTGGAATCCTCCTGTTGCAAGTTGCCCAGGTCACTGATTGGCTCACCTGCCACTTCCATAACTCCTTGATTAATAGTGGAATGGCAGGAGGGGACAAAATGACCCCTACCTTCACTTTTTTCTAAATAACTATCCCATTTTTCTAATTTTGTTAAATATAATCCATTTTATGTAATAAATTCTATCTCTTTTTTTAGTTTGGTTGGTTGGTGTTTGGTGGTTCAAGTGTATGGATTTGTTTAGTTTAATGTAAATTAGATTACAGCATTTTGATTTTTAATAATGTCTGGCCAAAGTCATGCCAGCTGCTGCTCTCTCTCTCTCTCTCTCTCTCTCTCTATCTATCTCTCTCTCTCTCTCTCTCTCTCCCTCACTCACTCATAGTACTAAATATTACAAGTAATCATAATTTCCCTTCCCACTTGCAGACTTAGGACTGACGGATAGTATTTGCCTGTTTTGTAAACTTCCAAAGTCCAATTGTAATGGTTAAAATAATATTACTTCTCAGCATTATAGTGCCCTGGACTTTTAGTTTGTGACAACCAAGACTTTTCAAACATTTGTTCTTGAGAATGCACTATGATATTGAAATTAGAACTGTTTAGAATCCCATTGGGACATTCAAGTGAATGTTGTGTAGTCTGCTTTTGCTGTTGTCTAGGTATCTGCCAGTTTCAGGACAGTTTAAGGCTATTTTCTATTGTAGACTTCTTGATGATAGTGAAAAGAAAACAGCACAGATTCATATGAATACTCTAAGACTAGGAAGTGGAAGTATTTTTTAATAATTTGGGATATAAAGGTAGATTTTTTTCAAAACGAGGGAAAATTGTTGTGAAGTTTTTAATGTGTTATATTTTTTTAGTAATTCAAGATAATTTTTTGTTCATTGTGGTTTAATTTCTGACAGACTTAACATAGGAGAAGATGCAAACATTTATGTTGAATATGCAAGATGGTTTAATCTATTTGTTGCCTAACTTGATCGCTCTATGCGTTAAAAGAGACAATGCATGATGAGAGAATCGTTCATATTGGCAAATATAATTGTCAATAAATACAAGCAAGTGCTTTTTGAGTTTTATTCAGGCAAGTAACATCTGGTGTGGTTAAAAATTATGATTTCATTTTCGTAAAAAAGACAAAAAATGTACCTTTCAAGTGCATTAATTGCATGATGCAATAAAATATTGCTGAAGATAATAAAGAAGTGAATAAAATATATTTTAAAACTAATTTGAAACATTATAATCCAAGTAAATTGTAGAAAAACACCATTAATATTACAATGAGATATAAACTGTCACCAATTACTTAGTATGAAATTTTTGTTTATTAAAAATCTAGAGAAAATTATTCTGAGAGTAACTCTCTCTTGTTGCAATGGCTATGATATGAGAGATCCAAGATTTGAATCCCAGACTAGTTCAATCATATCATCATTCATCCTCATCATAGGATTAGCCAAAAGTGGTAGAACAGCAATGCAAAATAACAAAAATCAAATCAAATCTCTAGTTATCATTTCTTTTCTTGTGATTATTTTAGACAAAAGGAAAAAGAAAAAAAATCCTGAAAACCTGAAATTGGAAGAATATAATTAAATTGAAGCTGTAAGAAATTAATTTAGTATGGACACAAGTAACATTACACAGAAAAACAAGATTTATAATTTTATTAGTAGCTTATAACTGTATATTACACAGTGCCTTTTATGATCGAGACATCTGTGAAGCAGCAGTTGGCATGTCTGTAAGTGGGAAATTGAGGAAATATCGGAAGAGGAACTGATTCGTGTTTGTGAAAATTTCCTATAAATATGCTGTAAATATATGAATGTAGGAGGATATCATTTCCAGCACCTCTTGTAACAAGGTATGTGCTCATTTTAATTTTGACTGTCCATGTAATTGTACGAGATTATTTAATTACATAGCTAGCAGTTCCAGTTATGTGAATGTTGCATCCACCCAGTTTGCCAGCAGATGCGAACATACTTCCTGCCACACTAGCTGCCTCTCTACGGACACCTCGACCATAAAGGCACTGTATTACAGAATTGCAATCATATTAAAATCTATTTATAATTATTCATTTACCTTCTTCTTGAAGGCAGTTGAAGTATTCAATGAGCTGTCTGTTTGCTTGTGAAATGCTTATTCTAAAATATTTAAGTTACATAGTATCTGATCACATTACACTTACAAAAACTTTCAAGAAACTAGGATGTGGCATACGGATGTAGATTTATCTGAAAGAAAAACAGATTTGTAATATTCAGAATGAGGTAAAAGATGGTAACATATCTAGTTCAAGGAAATAGAGAGTGCAACACTGCCAACCTCTAGATGACCTCCCAGTGTGTTACTGTGTCTTGCATGTGAACTTCTTGAAGCACCCAATGGGGGAACTTGTGTACCCCAGAAATGTATACTAATTAAATAAGTGTTATCCTAGACCATAATAATATTAAGTTTGAAATCTAAAATTCATAATTTTATCTTTATACCTAACTCGACTGCCGGACAGCATATGCACAAGTCCGCCTGGGTTCAGTCTCAACTCACCATTGCGAGGAGACTGGAGAGCTACAATTGAGTAGCGTAACCTGGTCATAAGAATATCCTACAACAGCTGAGGGGCCGGCCCCTTGGCAAAGTGGTTAGCACATCTCACTATGATGCCAGGAGTCCCTGGTTCGAATCCTGGCCTGGGCATTTATATTTGTGAGTGTCCATTCATCATATCATCACTCATCCTTAGCTTCGTAAATTAGCCAAAAGTGGCACAAAAGTCGAAGTAAAATATAGCAAATCACAAACAGCTCAGGGTTCGACATGCTGACCCAACGTCACTCCATTACCTGTAGTAATCTCCACAGCTCCTGGTAGGATTGTAGAAGGGAGACAGTCGGGTGATAGGCCAATGCCCTTCCAGGGTTGTAGAGAAAGGGGTTATGTCATGTTGTTGATGTTGGATTTATCTTTCTCTGACAAGATATTACTCTCCATCACTTTTCAATAAACTGTTCATGAAATGTGCAACATTATGAAAAGAAAATAATTATCATTCAGCATAATTTTCTAAAATAATATTTTTGTTTTTATCTATCAGTTTAATATTTTTTTTCCATGAATCTAGGAGAATTAAAAATGAACTATTCGAAATTTAAATTACTAAATAATTGGAGTATTTATAGATTATTACCCTGGATTGTAATAATATTAGGTTTTGAATTTAATTCTCAAAAATGTTATCCTTATACTGACCTTGGATTGTCTTTTTCTGACAAGTAAGCCAGGGATGATGCCAAGATATTAATTACTCTCCATCACTTTTCAATAAACTGTTCATGAAATGTGCAACATTCTGAAAAGAAAATAATAATTATTCAGCTTAATTTTCTAAAATAATATTTCTTTGTGTCTAATAGGCTTTTTAATATATATAGGAGGGTTAGAAAATGCACTGTTTCAAATCTAATTACCAAATATATGAGTCTTTATAATTACAAATTATTATCCTCCATTATAATAATGTTAAGTTTTAAATCTAATATTCAAAATTTTATCCTTACCTACCTTGCATTTTGTCCTGTTTCTGATATTGCATTTCTCTATTTCTGACAAGAAAGCCAGCAAGGTGTGCCAAGATATAATTCTCCATCACTTTTCAAGAAACTTTTCATGGAATGTACAACATTCTGAAAAGAAAACGATGAACAATCAAGAAAAATTTCTAAAATAGAATTGGTTTGTGAATCTATTAGTTATGTAAATTTCTGAATATATCTAGGAGAATAAAATAAATGCACTATTTCAGATCTAATTACTGAAGAAATAAGTGCTTATATGCAAATACAAATTATTGTCTTGGTTAATATTAATGTTAGTTTTTAAATCTAAATCTAATAATTTTATGGTTATACTGATCACGCTTTATCTCTTTCTCGCAATCCAGCCAGCAAGGTTACCAAGATGTTACTGGGTAGCTCCTCGAGAAACATTTTGAAATGTTCAACTTTCTGAAAGGAAAATAAAAAAACATTCAGGACAATTTTCGAAAATTATATCTGTGTTATATGTATTACTTTAGTAATTGTTTTCCGTACATCTAGCAGAGTTAAAATGTACTATTTCAAATTCAAATTAATTCTAAATAATTGAAGTGTTTATAAATTATTACCCTGATTGTAATAATATTAGGTTTCAAATTTAATTCTCAAAAATGTTATCGGCCTCTCCGATGGTGCAGTGGTAGCGCTGTTGCCTTGTAATCAAGGGGTCCCGGGTTCCATACCCGGTGGAGACACGTAGTGGTTTGGATCCCACTTTAAACTGTAGATCCAGTCCCAATTAGCCTTACTGTTCAAAAATTGGACTTAAAACACCAACTCAATCAATCAATCAAAAATGTTATCCTGATACTGACCTTCGGTTGTCTTTCTCTGACAAGTACGCCAGGAAGGATGCCAAGATATTCCATTCTGTCACTCTTCAAGAAACTGTTTATGGAATGTTAAACATTCTGAAAAAAAAATAATCATTCAGCATAATTTTCTAAAATAATATTTGTCTCTCTATTAGTATAATAAGCTTTTTAATATACATAGGAGGATTAAAAAATGCACTATTTCAAATTAATTACTAAAAATATGAGTGTTTATAATTACAGATTATTATCCTGCATTATAATAATATTAAGTTTAAAATCTAAAATTCAAAATTGTATCCTTGTACCTACCTTGGATTTTGTTGTCCACCATGGCCTCCCGACTGCAGAACAGCATACATTCAAGTCTGCCTGTGTTCAGTCTCAACCCACCATCGTGAGGAGACTGGGGAACTACAAGTGAGTAGCGTAACCCAGTCATAAGAATCTCCTACAATGGCTGGGGGTTCGACGTGCTGACCCCACATCACCTCATTACCTGTAGAAGATCTCCACACCTCTTGATAGGATTGTGGGAGGGAGATTGGCAGTCGGGAGATAGGCCAAGGTCCTTCCAGGGCTGTAGAGCCAGAGGTTATGTCATGTTGCTGATGTTTGAATTATCTTTCTCTGACAAGATATTACACTCCATCACTTTTCAATAAACTGTTTGTTGAATGTGCAACATTCTGAAAAGAAAATAATAAACAGTCAACAAAATTTTGTAAAGTAATATTTGTTTGTGAATCTATTAGTAACATAAATTTTTAAATATATCTAGGACAATAAAGAAAATGCACTATTTCAAATCTAATTACTGAAGAAATTAGTGCTTATAATTATAAATTATTGTCTTGGTTATGTTAAATTAATGTTAGTTTTTAAATCTAAAACTCCTAATTTTATCGTTATACTGACCTTGTGTTTATCCTTTTCTGGCAATCCAGTCAGCAAGGTTGACAAAATGTTACACTGAGTAGCTCCTCAAGAAACATTTAGAAATGTTCAACGTTCTGGAAGGAAAATAATAAACATTCAGGATAATTTTTTAAAATAATATTTCTGTTTATATGTATCACTTTAGTAATTGCTTTCCACCTGCAAGCCAATACCCATTTGTGACAAAATTCTTCTTTAACAGGAAATAAAAAAAAATGATATTCGATCCATTCGTCTTTTTGTAATGATTGCTACAGATGTAAATAGCACAATTAGGCATATTTTCTTTTGTAATGCATTTAGATTCTTCTCACTAAGAGTGAAACGAAGATAACATAAAAAGAAAGAAACACTCAGTTCAAAGTTCAATGGTCTACAGAAAAGAACAAAACCGGAAATTCGACTTGTCACCTCTGAAATGCACCCCCTCTCCTGGCTGTGGCCACTATGTTGATGTCAGAGCTCTGACACATGGCTGAGAGCCATGCCTGTGCATTCATCTGTTTGTCATTCCAGCATGGTGTGGAGGTACGGTCCAGACCTTAGTCTGTACGCTAAATGCACGGCTTGACAAAATTTGCTCTTGCAGTTTTATCCCTAATATTTCCCTAAGAAATTCTTATATCAATCATACGGACCTTGAGACAAGAATATGGTCCGTTTGCCATGTGCATTCGGTATTATCCTGTTCAAAAGTTTGCAACGTTGCATAGGAAATCGGGTAACTCCCATCACCCATTACACAATCCCGTTCCTCTCATTGTTCATTGGAGGAGCCGTCTCGCATCACTACTTGCTCAGAGACTTGGTTCCTATTCGCCTGATCTACAGTTACCTGGCATGGACTTTATGTGTGAATTTTTCTCTGTAGACGTGAAAAATGGCCATTTTTATTAATCCCAATCCCATTGAATTTATACATATTTATTTATGCCCTGAGGCAAGTTTTTTACAATTTAGCTTTTATTTTTATCGAGGAAGGAAAATAAAAGAGAGCTGGTTGTAATATAAAACAGAATTCTCTCAATCCGTTTGCTTTGTTAGTGTCCTGATTGTTAATATATTTGTGTATGTCTATGTGTGGGTGGAGAGAGGTGGTAATACATAAGGTTGAAACAGAAAACATCTTGTACCCTTGAATTCGCCTTCAAAACCGGGAATTATACTTGAATTTTATCAAGGTTCTAGAGTAGTCACCCTGCATTCAGCAGAACAGGATGTTATATAAATTTATTTAAAATTACCTGGGAATTTGATTTTGACAAAATAAGTGGGAACACTGGTAGAAATATTTAGATCCAGGTACAAGAAACCAAAACCTGTGTCATCATGGCTAGTTTGTCAGTTGGCCTGTCGCTGTAATGTGCAACTGAAAAAAAAATGACAAACATAGCACTAGTGTATAAAAGTAAACCTAGAGGGACATTGTCTGATGAAACTACAATGGAAGTATGAATAAAGAACCTGTTACTGCTGACAAAGGGAATTTTGCATTTGTAAACAATATTGAATTAATAGGGCACAAATAATTTCACTCGATACCATGGCATTCTCTTTCACAACCTTTTTCATTTAGATCCCTCAGCATCCATGGACGACCCCTAGCTACTACAGCCCTGAACCTGATGAAATCAAGATAAGCAGGCTTTGCGAGTGAAGCGAGAAAGAAAATTTTGCAAAATGTATTTTAATTTGCAAAAGTTGAAATCGAAGGGGGAAATTGCTCCTCTGTGCACCTCCTGCAGGTGCCCTTGACCGTCAATGTTTGCCTCCACTATTTACCCCTAATAGGGCACAAATAATATCACGGTGCGTCAAGACATTCTCTCTTCCAGAACTTTTTTTTCATTTAGATCATTCAGCACCCATGGCCGACTCACGCTGCTACCTACCTATGGATCTGATTTTGATGAAACTGAGAAAAGCAGTCTTTGCGAGCGAAACATGCAAGAAAATTTTATGAAATGTACTTCTATTTGCATAAAATTTTAAGTTGAAGGGGGCAATTCTCCTCTGTGCCCCCCCAAAGCAGGTGCCCTTGGATGTCAATGTTTGCCCCCTTCCCCCTAGAATTGACTTCCGTCAAAGGTTGGGGGGCAATGTTACCCCTGTGGTTGCATGACTGGGGGCATCGTGTATATAACATAAATTATTATCAAATAGTAATTTTATTCTCTGTACTAATGTACAGATATGTTCTTTTTAAAGAAAAAATAACTTACTTATTTCATCATCAAAATCAAACTTAAACTGTTTTCACAAAATATTTGGATCATATAAGCGATGAGAAATGCAGATTCATACACAAGTACATTGATATATTATGTTGTAATGTAGAGAACATCATGTTCACAAAGGTTCTAATTGAGTCATAAATTTTTTTCAATTTTAGAAAGTAGGCCTCCCCAATGTGCAGTGGTAGCGTTGACACCTTGTAATCTTGGGGTTCCAGTTTCGATACCTGGTGGAGGCACATAGTGGTTTGGATCTCACTTTAAACCGTAGGTCCAGTCCCGATTAGCCTTACTGTGTATAAAGTGGACTTGAAACACCAAATCAATCAATCAATCAATCAATTTTAGGGAGCAAGTAAAAGGCACACATATTTTCATGCAGTTTCCATCAAATTTCATGAATAGAGAAACTATGACCATCAGGTTAGCATCAGAGAAAGCTTGTGAGAGCTATTTTCCCAGAGACTTATAACCCCGCCCCAATTAGAATCATGGGTAATGTTTACCAACCAGTTGTCACTCATGGGAGGGGTAGAAGTGCCTTATTTATAAAGAATCAACAATTTTTAGGCTGACAGTAGCCATCTCTAATAACAAAAACCATGTGCTCCTAATCAAATGTTTATTAAATCTTTTATCCTTTATTGAAAATCAAAGATAACATTTACCCATAGGTAAAATAGTGCCTAAGTTACTAAAAGTAAATTCATTTGCAATTATCTGGCATAATTAAGCCAGAAAAGGTGAAAAAACACTTTTGTTTACACTTTTTAAGCAATTGATAACTCTGCCATCTGGTGGGAGAAAGTGGCACTTCTCCTACAGACAAGGAAAGATCTCAAAGGACTCCAGCTGGCCAATGAGAAGCCTTCAAGGCTGTGACGTCACAGAGCAGACTTTCAGATGGCCTATTGTGTTCTGAGCTTGATATTCAAGCTCACTTATATTCCAGACCCACCTGAGAGCAGATCACCTGTGAAGTTGCTGGCAGAATCCAGTGTGTTAATGGCCGCCTGTGCCAGCAACAAAGGATGTATAAGGGAAACAGGGATCTAAGGTCCAGTTATAGTAAACTCTGGCCTAAGTGTGTGTGACCAAGTGAGATATTGTGTCCAAAACAGCATTTAATGATCCCAGTGAAAATTTCAGCAATATAGCGAGTTTTTGTGTTCCTCATCCAAAGTGGAAAGCCAGACCACATGGTCGGCAGAACTGATGCTATAACAGCATCCATAGGATATCAGCAAATATCCAAGTTGTTCTCAGCCATCCATGCAAGAAAAGCCAGGCAAACTCGTCCATCACTCCCCCAAAGCCTTTGTTACACCAAGGAAGCAGTGAATCTCTAATTTTTAGTGTTGTGTACCCCAAAATTGCACATGTGTCGGGATGTGGCTATGAAGGGTGAAATATCGTGTGTGTGGCCCCAGGTATGAAAATTATAATGTGAAAACGGCTGGTATGTAAGTACAGAATCTTTTGTATATCTTTTTTGTGTGTCATGTACAGTGAAATGCTCGTGTTTGGTGGTAGCTATGCCACAAGCGGTGTTTTTTATGAATAAATATGTCGTTCAAAGGTGTCTGACCTTCTATCATTGAAGTGAATCATAAGCCTACCAAGCCCTCCTCTGGTTACTGCTTATTAAATTTAGGTTAAAGTTCGTCTGTTGCTTAACAGGTATCTCAAGGGATACCTGTTATTATACGGAACACCACACGTGGAATAGGGTCTGCGTGTGGCCGCGTGAAGCATATCTCTCTCTTTTGTTTTTGCTGTTTTTGATATATTATATATCTAAAGTTAACCTTTAAAACAAACTTAAACGAATTTAAAACAAAAACAACACCCCTTATAAAACATGTTCTAATAACTCCTATAATTAAAGTAAATAATTATGTGTTGAATATACAAGTATATTGTGTACCTAATATCATACCTTATTTTGTAATTACAATTACCTATATAGTACATTTTCCTTAGAAACCTCGGTCCCTTTTCTCTCTGGTATTACTAAACCCGAAGGTTTATCTCCATTGCAACATACGTCTGCCATGTATCCCATCATACAAAGGTGATAATCCACTGTTGAGCATTCTTATCAATGTCCTTAAGGTTCGTCTTAATATCGCCATTCCATTGGACTTCCTACAAGCCCTTTAACAACATGTTTCCCCAAACCCTGTAAACATTTGTATCCTGCATGTGTGATACGTGGTCTACCCATCAAGATCTTATGATTTAAGTGTTGCATATGTATCTAGTTCAGTATTATGTAGCTACCGTTTATCTCTTTTTAATTTATTTCATAACATTTTATTTTGTCGTAGTCTTAATTTATGTCCCTATGTTATTGTAAAGAACTACATTTTCCATCCATACAAGACTACAGGCAAGAATTACTATTTTGTGTTTCTTAACTTTTAATATCTTTGATATACGTATATAGTGCACCTTTGCTTTATGCACCAACTTTATAACAAATACATTTTACAAATACATGGAAATTTCATTCCTTAGAAATCCATGCTTAGCATCTTAGCAATGAAGAAACTACACATTAGTTTAACTTATTGACGTTTTTCCACCTTGTACGATTATAATCTTAATTTTAAAAATGTTCCCTGAAATTTATTGTAAAATAATTCTCAGAAACCACTAACGGAGAAGTAATTTTATAATTTGTTGTTTTTATCAGGGTCTGTCTTTCACTTAATAATGCAGGATATGAACTTTTTTGGAGGGGCAAATCTTTTATTTAAGATGAGCTTAAAAATAACATGGCTTGTTGCTTTAACAATTATTAACAGTTTTCGCTCTTCATGCTGTGGAAGGTAGTGTTTCAATTATGTTATTTCTTAGAAACTCTTCATGTTATATCGAGCCGTGGTAAGGTGTGTAACTGCCAAATGGGACACTCAGGTTCGATTCCCAGGGTGGTTGATCTAAGGTTGGAATTTTTCCAGCCTTGTCCTCGCACCTCACACAGCCTCAAATCTATGGATACCTGAGGACTAAAGGCTGCTGGAGCATGGTGCTGATCACCTCCAAAATGGCTGAGATTAAGAATGTGTGGTGCCCTACTCCAACATTCCCTGAATGGCATGGTGTTATATGCATGGGGAACTTTACCTTCATGCTATAAGTTGGTTATGTGTGGGTATTGGAAGTTGGCAAAAGGGGCATGTCTCCCTCCGTTAAATGTGCGATATATGTTATATAAGGTAAAGGCTTGAAGGGATATAAAATACTACTGTAATATCCCTGTAACTACACAGTGTACTCAAAGTGTATACCTGGACGTACTATACCATGTAATCAAATGTTTAGTGTGTGATACATAACTACTGCTACTGCTATACATCTACGAGATTTAAAAATTTACAATTTCAAATTTAAGTTACATATAATTGAAGTGTTCATAAATTATTACCCAAATTGTAATAATATTAGGTTTTAAATTTAATTCTCAAAATTGTTTTCCTTATACTGACCTTGGGTTGGTATTTTCTGACAAGTAAGCCTTAAAGGATGCCAAGATATTAATTACTCTCCATCACTTTTCAATAAACTGTTCCTGGAATGGGCAACAGTCTGAAAAGAAAATAATAATCATTCAGCATAATTTTCTAAAATAATATTTTTGTTTTTATCTATCAGTTTAATAATTTTTTTCCATGAATCTAGGAGAATTAAAATGAACTATTTGAAATTTAAATTACTAAATAATTAAAGTGTTTATAGATTATTACCCTGGATTGTAATAATTAATAATATTAGGTTTTGAATTTAATTCTCAAAAATGTTATCCTTATACTGACCTTGATTGATCTTTCTCTGACAAGTAAACCAGCAAGGTTACCAAGATATTAATCTCCATCACTTATCAATAAACTGTTCATGGAATGTGCAACATTCTGAAAAGAAAATAATAATCATTCAGCATTTTTCTAAAATAATATTTGTTTGCTTTAATAAGCTTTTTAATATATATACACGGGAGGGTTACCATTTATTTTAAGAGCAATATCAATAGCTCATCTACTTTTTTTTACATCAAACCGGGTGTAATAACCAACTTTCTATTAACAGCAATATAGACAAAATCCCATTCCATCCATATTTCTCTATAAAAGAATGCACTATTTCAAATCTAATTACTAAAGATATTAGTGTTTATAATTACAAATTATTATCCTGCATAGCAATTATGTTAAGTTTTAATCTAAAATTCAAAATTTTATCCTTATACCTACCTTGGATTTTGTCCTCCCCCATGGCCTCCGACTGCCAGACAGCATATGCTCAAGTCCGCCTGGGTTCAGTCTCAACTCACCATTGTGAGGAGACTGGGGAGCTACAAGTGAGTAGCGTAGCCCAGTCATAAAAATCTCCATGGCGGGGGGTTCGACGTGCTGACCCCACATCACCTCATTACCTGTAGAAGATGTCCACATCTCTTTGTAGGATTGTGGGAGGGAGACTGACAGTCGGGAGATAGGCCAAGGCCCTTCCAGGGCTGTAGATCCATGGGATGTGCCATGCTACTGATCTTGGATTTATCATTCTCTGACAAGGAAGCCAGCAAGGATGCCAAGATGTTGCACTCTGTCACTTTTCAAGAAACTGTTCATGCAATGTACAACATTCTGAAAAGAAAGTAATGATGTTTCAACAAATTTTTCAAAAATAATATTTGCATGTTTCTAAGCTTTCTTAGCTTAGTAAATTTAACTTAGTAGTGAAATTCCAAGGTAAGATAAAGTTCTTCGCCAACTTGGCACCATGCCATGGAGCTTAATATACGTATAGGGGGATGTGGGGATAAGGTCCTACAGCATTACCCCTGGGTACCAATTTTTCCGAAGATGGGTGAGTCACAGAGATGCTAATGTGGGATAATGCCTGGAAAAATTCTGACCTTATATCACCCACCCTGGATCTGATTCATGCCAGCCAGATGCCGTACCTACCAGACAACCGAGGCTCCACTAAAGAAATAAGTCTTTATAATAAAAAAAAATTATGATGTATTAATCAAACAAATCTACTAAGAATACATTAAATAAAATGTTAATGCTAGATTATATAAGGTTTAAGTAAAATGTAATACTCATCTTGCAGAAAAACATCCCTTCCTTGCTGACTTCTATGTATGTCATGGCCTCTATGTATTCCTGTGCTGTTACCATTCAAGGGAAAACCAAGTTTAGCCATCCAGCTCCTGTAAGTTTATCCTCATTTGATCTGAAAGAGGAGATGTGTATTGCTGTAAAGACTGCCAATAAAGTTACTTACATTGAAGAAATGCATAACAACTCAAGAGCTTTGTGGTAAATAACACCAAAATACAAGCAATTTAAAAATTTAGAACAAGAATTCACATAGTAATGAGTCAGATCTTCCAGAATAGTTAATGGTGTTGGCTTTGTTGCAAGCATTTTGAATTTTGATCCTAAAAATTTTGTTGATAATGAAGCACCATGAGTACAACTAGGGAAGCTTCTTGAATAGAAGAAGTGGAGGAATGACTAATTCAAAGTGAGTTAAAAGAAAGCAACTTATGAGGCCTTGTCTCTTAAAGGGTTGTTGCTCTATTAGTTGATGATTACAGCCTAGATTTATTCATTCATATGTTGACCTTAGCAAAGTGTGCTATTCAAAGGTTTGAATCCCAGCCTGCACATGGGTGTCCCTTCATCAATTTCATAATATTATCACTCATCTTTATTGTCCCGATTAGCCAGAAGTGGTAGAAAAGTGGTGCTAAGATAAAAAAAATCAAAATACAAAATCATTCATTCATATCTTTCCATCCAATTATTTCAGTTCTGTCTGTCTCACCTATCTATCTGCCTGTGACTATTTCAGTAGGAGAAAATATAAAATTTAGGTTGGATTACTTATATGTTTCTTTTCAAATTGTGAAATATTTTGTAAGTGTTTTGCCTCATAATAGAAAGCAATTTACATGGCAACATTATGATAACAATAGTCATAAATTTCATGAAATTTTCATTAAGTTACAGTAATATATTTTTAATGTATAAAGCTTATATTTACTATTTCTAGAATTTCTAATTTACTCATATTCTAATTTTACTCTATAGAAAAATTCTGTTCTTTATAAATAATTAGGGATTTGACCGATTAATTGGTATCGGCCGATATAGGCATATTGGTTTATTGGTAAAATTACCGATTTTTTTACCGATCCGATATATCAATAAATATCTGATAATTTAGTGCAAAATTCTGCCATTTTTTTGTAATTTTTATGGATAATCACCATGCCCTACTTTCTAAAAAAGTAAATGTCTAAATATGCAATTGCTTTTACACTACAGTCACCTTGAAACACACATTTATTAAGGAGGTCAATGAACCTTTCAGGTTCTACAAGGACCATTTCTAATTTTATATCGGATGGGTAGAATATCGGTTATTGGTATTGGTAAATTTTATATCGGTAGTTTATCGGTATCAGCCAAAATTTCATATCAGCCCATCCCTATAAATAATCAGTTAATAGTTTATAAAAAGATTAAATCTGATTGTGCCTCCTTTTCATATACTTTGAAAAAATATAAATATGCTGACCAAGGCAGTAATTTATTTTATTAAAAACATAAACTATCTTGTTACTTTTGTACTTGATACAGAGTCTGATGAAGACCTTGCTAGAAGGTTGAAACGTTACGTTTAGTTTATGTTTTTAATAAAATAAATTACTGCCTTGGTCAGCATATTTATATTTTTTCATAGTAATGGAAACAAGGCTTAATGGTGTTATTCATATACTTGTTTCTTTATTTACACAACTATCATATAACTTTTGTTATGAATTTTGGAAAAAAATATTTGAAGAACTCTTCAAAACAAATTCATGCTGTTTAAATATAATTTTCAGCTGAATCCAATATTGTAAGTAACTTGTTCAATACTGCAAACTTAGACATTTTCTCAATTCAATCATAAAATTGAAAATGTGGTAGTTTAAAAAACAAGATTCCAGTCAAAATTTAGTATAACATATTCTGACTTAAATCGCAAACAGATAGCTCATGAATACTGCATCTTCTTCACCTGCAATAAACAGAAAATTTCAAACTAGAGAAAACTGCAGTTTAATATTCAACTTAACTTTATAATTTTACACTTATATTATGAATGTTTGACTCTATTGCTCCAAAGTGTAAGAAGAAAAGTGGGACTGAGCAAATACCTATGCTGTGTATCAGTATCAGTCGATACCAGTGGTATCTCAATTGGAAGTATCGGTTGGAATTTATTTACTGATACCAGCCGATACTTTTCTGCCAGTTTAGTCTTTCATGGTGTTTCACAAAAATGTCTCGCGACAATTCCGAGGAGTATAAGTATCGTAGAAAATATTCAAAATTTGAACTTTTTAAAATATTTTGCACCAGTTTTACATGAATAGATGTGATTTGATGATCATATAACATGTATTTTAATATTCTGATGTATTTATTGAATATTTTAAAACAACATTCTTGGTAAAGCGATATATTTAATTGGAGCAGAATAATTACACACTAATATTGATTAACATTTTTAACAACTTTTCATTTTTACAATTTTAATTATCAATATCGGTTCAAAGAGGTATCTGCTCAGCCCTAAACAAAACAAATTAAACAACACTTAATAAAATATTCTGAAGAATGTTAACACATTTTTCTGCTCAGTTCAATCTGTAAGTGGATCATGATTACAAAAGCTCACTGCCCACCTCTTTCTTAAAATTGCAACTTTACTGCTTTGAAGTGTACCTGCTGTATGTAAAAATCCATGCAACATTAACACTAGTAATAATTATAATGTAGATTTTTGCTCATTGTAATTTGCTTTGGAATTATTGTTTCTTTAAATGATGAAAAACATTTCATTGAGCTCATGCTAAGACAGTTTATTGTTCAGGCTGTCTACTCTCTGGGAATTCCTTGAATTATGGGAATTATACCCTGTCTCAGCTAATTGTAGAGCAAGGCCATGTATATCGGCAGAGGAGGAGGAGGAAAATTGAGTGATGAAAGCACAGCATTGCCAACCGTATGTTTCTGACTGTACATGTACAGACGCTTGGTGTAAAGACTAAAGAGGTGGATGCAAGCCGATCCTGAAAACTCACCCTTCCAGCACATGACGTCATCATCGTTGTCGGAGAGGACTACAAGACCGGGGTCTGCTCGCTCTATAGTGAAGCATTCTTCAACTACAGACTCAATATAACTTCAAAACAAGCGTAATAACCATATAATGGTGTACCAAGTGGAGGGTGTGTTTGGGGTTGCAGCCCCCAAATTCAGGAGCCAAAAATTTGAGAAAAAATTAAGGGAATAGTTAAGAATGAGAGGATCTTGCAAATATCAAATACAATGTTGTGAAAAAGTGTCGTTTAGTAATAAATCTCATCTCAGCCTTACTGGTCTGCATGAGCCTAGTGGATAGCTTTCTTCTGTGTTTTCTCTTAGTCTTACACACACAGGAACCTTTGTGTCCAAAATGTTGAGTGTTAGACTTAGCAAAGGCTTTGACATTCAGTCCAGACTTGGGCACTCCTTTCAGAGTGTTCTCTCATGGATTTCATGTATCATAATTAATTCTCGTCATCATGATAGTCTTACCTTCATTTCTTCTTTGTTTTTGGAAAATGCAAATTCAAATTTTAACCATACACTGTCACAATTCTGACTACCTCTCTTACATTTGAAAACTAATGCTATGTAAATGTGTTACAGAAACCAGAAAACATGGAAATATATTAATATTTGCAAAAAACTTGTTAACATATGTAAACATATTAGTATATAAGAAAGAAGATTATGGAATGCCAGGTGTTTCATAAAATTGAGGGTTACAAAACTTTATTGCAAGAAAATTATTGAATTTATGTTAATGAAAGCAGTCCAGAACAAACGAGTAATACAAACAGTTTGTGCATGTATCTTTTGTTAAACTGAGAGTTCACATTCTGCATCTAGATGACACTCACATCACTCATAGTGTTTTGTTCAGAGTTTTTTGTTGCCAAGATCACTTCCTTTTCTAGGGTTTCATCAAAGATAGGGTAGTCCTGCCAATGATGCATGATATCGAAGACCTAAGGGAGCATACCATCGCAGTGATAGACAGTATCGATGTCATGTCATTTATGGTGCATACATTTGTAGGTGTCAAAAGAAAAAAAAACTGTTTGCATTCCTCGTTCATTCTTGACTGGTTTCATTATCATAAATTCAATACTTATCTTGCAATATTTTTTTATAATCCTCAACTATTTCTGAGACACCCGGTGTAAGATAACATACCTCATAAAGAGTTTTTTTTTATTTCTTTAAGCTCCAATAAACTAAAGTATATTTCTTTCTATTTCCAGCAATAAGTGTGTGGTTTGGATTCCACGGGAATTGCTCCCAAGAACAGTCTTCTACCAAAAGCAATATTAAAAATATTTATGCATCTCAATGTGGAAATGATATCTGGAGGAGTGGAAACCATCAAACCTATCACCAAGTAATATATGGGACTCTAGAATGGAAGAAGCACTGAAAAAATATGAGTACGATAGAAAAAGGTAAGAACTTAATACTTACCATGGCCCCATTTGATCCACAAAATACTTACACTCATCATCAATATCTCGTCATGAAACTATGAAGCAACAATTACTTGAAAATCCTTTTCTTAGTAGCAGTTTTGTTTCTTTCCCTTTGTCATTGTTACTAACAGCATTGTTAACAACTATCAGATTTCAAAAAAAGAAAAGCATGAGAATATTTCTTGTAAAAAATTAACAGCTGAGCAAGTAACAATAGGAAAATAAATATAGATAACTATTTCTATTATACATTGCATTTTTGCCTCTCTTGTGAATGAGAAACTGATGTAAATAAATTATGAATCAATCATCCATGCTGTTCTCAAAGACATGAATTTGAATAGAGAAATGACAAGAGACATAAAAAACAACATAGCAAACAATTCCTTAAAAAGATATACATATTAAAGGATGGATAAGTCAATAATTTCTTTTTTAGCACAGGGTGAGGCAAAAGTCCGGCACCACCCTTTTAATTTGAAAACACCTTGACGGAGGGCGATGAAATTTCGGATAAGGGTAATTGGGGTGGGGCACACCAGATGGGGCTAGTGTATATCATGGCTGCCATCTTGAGAGCCGCTATCTTGGAATTACATTGAGATTTTCAAATGGGAAGGGGGCATGTATCATATCATTTTACATGTGCGTTTTCTCACAAATGAGAATATGCAGTTATTTTTCCCCTAACTTCATTTGGTGAGGATATTTTCACAGTTGATGTTCACATTTTTCATCCGACAAGATGTGCTCTATGTGTTGCCCCTTCTGTGCTACACACCATGTAAGACATTTCAGCCAGTCCTCATGGACATGCAATAACACTGCAAGGTCGATAGTCACATGCTTGTTGGATCCGGTGCTGGAGATATTGGAGATCAGTGAATTTCTATTGATAAACTATGGCTTTAAGATGACCCCAAAGGTAAAAGTCAAGAGGCGTAAGGTCCGGAGAATGGGGTGACCACTCAGTGGGCCCTCTTCGACCAATCCAGTGACTCGGGAGCTGTTCATCCAACCACTGCCTGACACATAGTAGTGTGGAGGCACGCTGTTCTGCTGGAAATGGGCTGGTAATTCATCATCTGGGTTCATCTTCCTGGAGAATATTCAGATACCTCTCCCCATTCAGGTTGCCATTGATGAGGACAGGTCCCACAATTGAGGTGTTTGATATCCTACACCACATCATTACCTTTTGCGCACCTAATTCCTTATAAGGATCTGTCCACGTTGAGTTGGTATCTGACCAATAACAATGATTCTGCTTATTTACCTCACCCTTCATGAAGAATATGGCCTCATTGCTATATAGAACACTTTTCGGGAACTGGGGATCCTCGGTGCAACAAGCCAAAGCCCAGTCTGCAAACTGTAACTGCCTGTCTGGGTCATCCTCAGTTAAGAACTGCTGCATTGTAATTTTCTAGGGATGCCACTTGTTAGTATACAACACATGGAGTATGGATCTCTCACTGACTCCTGACACTGAAGCGAAACTCTGGGTACTGAGTTTTGGGCTCTTGACCAAGGATGCCATGATTGGGGTTTCTGTTTCTTCATCAGTAGCTGTTCTCAGCCGTCCACTACATTCTCTGTCATACACAGATCCAGTCTCCTTAAACTTCTGCATTACACGCAACACTGTGGTATGTGAGATGTCCTCTATCTCTAGATGATGGGCATTGAAATCTTCTGCAAGACCCTGGCACTGCGCTCCGCACTTATAACAACAAATTTTGATCTGTTTCCCAGATAGCATGTAAGTTAACTGCAAGTTAAATCGACATTCAATTTAACTTGCAGTTAACTTACGTGCTATCTGGGTTAGAGCCATGTTAGATCACTTGGAACAAATAAATACCAACCCATTACATTACGCCAAATATGAACTTCAACTGTGGAGCCTCAAGTGACATACATGGAGAATTTAAAAAGCACGTAACTTCTGAACCCATTGTCCAATCAAAAAAAATTGTCATTTTTGTAATCAGCATTAAAAGTTGTATAAGCATACCAAATTTCATCAAAATTCTGGATGATTTGACATGGAATGAGCCAGTTATTAGATACAGCTTCAATAGCAGAATCTATTAAATGCCACCAATATGTTTGCCTTGCCAGATACTTCATCTTCGAATAACCAACATTTTCTGCATTTAATATTCTTAACACTTTTTGTCTACACTCTGCAGGTATTACAATTCTATTTCCCCCAAACTAAACATTGGCCGCGGTGGCTCAGTCGGTAACGTGTCTGACTACCATGTTAAAGGTCCCGGGTTCGATCCCCGGCCGGTTCAAATCCGGGAACTTTTCTAACGGTGGAAGCAGCCCCGGCACCTACCCAGCATCGAATAACATAAGTACCTGGGGGAAACCCTGGGGGGTAAAGGTGGTCAGGGGCGTGATGCTGATCACATCACCCCCACTCACGACCGGATCAAGAAAGTGTGGGGCGTTACCCCCACACCCCCTATATGCCTACATGGCATGGTGCTATGCAAAGGAGAACACTTTACTTTACTTTAACAAACTAAACATTCTTTGTTGATTCCACTTTAATTCCACTCTTCTTCTGTAATAATGGCACAAAACAGTCTTCAGAATCTCTTCTAACAATAATAGCTCAACATCCATGATGTCCATAAATTTTTCTGATTCTTAAGCATCTCCAGTTTCTTCTGCCCGAGGAAGTTGAAATAGGAAATCTGCTACTTCCACTTTCTTTGTATACACTATTGTGTATGTATACTGAGATAATAGAAGAATCCAACGCTGTAATCTGGAACATGCTAATGATGGTGTTTTGGCTGATTCACTAAAAATATACTTTACAGTCAAGGAATCGGTGAAAACTATGACATGTTTTCCATATAAGTACTTGTGAAACTTTTTTATTCCTTTATGCAACGCTAGAGCTTCCCCCTCAAAGTGACTATATTTTCTTCCTGCCTCCGTTAATGTTGCTGAACAGCAGGCAACTGTCCATCAACATGGTTGCACAATTGAGCTTCTACTACTACTGGACTTCCATGAGCAATCAACACTATCTCTTTTCTGTATCAAAATGATGTAAGATCTCAGCTTTTCTCAGTGCGTTCTTTGAATTTTCAAATTCTTTCTAATGTGCATCTTACCACTTCTACCGTATGCCTTTTTTCATTAACTTCTACAAATTTGGAATCTGACAGTAGAAAATTCTTACGTCAAGTGCCAGCAACATATTTGTTAAAAATGATAAAAAAATAACATACAATCAGCACGATATGAAACACTTTAGGAGTTCTTACAAGGTTTCTATTCCATCTCAGAATCATCATCATGTCTGGTCGAGAGGCGACAGAAAGGAACTCCAAAAAGCTAAAGTGTTTTTTGTTGTGCTGTTTGCATGTTTTTATTGTTTTTAACAAGTTTGGAATCGTTGAGGATAGATTTGGAATGCACCTATGATAAAATGATATAATGTGTATGTAGGCTTTCAGTTCCTTTACATTTGTAGACTCTGGACAACCTAAAATTGACTCTATTTTTCTGCAATGGATCAATTCCACTATTAGAAATTCTATAACCGATGTAATTTACTTCCTTCCTGAAGAATGGGCATTTCTTTTTATTAACTTTAATATTGTAATATGCCAGTTTCTCCAATACCTTTTAAGTATTGTTCAAGCTATCTAGATTCCCTTTTCCTATAATTATGACATCATCTAGATAGTATTTACTAAAATTTGATGTATTATTCATTGAAAATTTTGAGGACTACAACTCCAATCCACAGGCAATCTATTATAAGAATACAATCCCCATCTAGTATTTACTAATAGTAATTTCATAGTGAATTCTTCCAAGGGTAATTGTAGATATGCCTTGCAGAAATCCAAAACTACTGTACATAAATTCACTACCATTGAATTGCACAAATCTTCAATCTTTGGCAAAGGATAAGATTCCTTTTCTAACACCTTTTTGTTTGTTACTTTAAAATCCGAACACAGTTGCAATTCTCCATTACTTTTCTTAAACCACTATTAATGAAGCTACTCAGTCTGAATAGCTCACAGGTGTTAAAATCCATTGCTTGACCAAAGCATCTAATTCTGCTTTTACTAATCCATTAAATTGTAAGAATAGTCATAAATTTGTAGAAAAATTGGTACCAAATCTTCTTTTATTGGAATATTAGCTTTGAAATATTGAATTAGATCAATATTGTTACCCGAAAATACGCTACTGAAATCTTGTGTTAGGCTTTGTACTTGTACAGGGTGGCTCAATAAGTCACTTAACACCCCCAGTACAAGGCTACTGCAGCGCGCAACATGGAAATGGTGATGACAATTCGTTATCAGGCCAAGGGGGAACCACATTGACGCCACCCGTACGGTCGGCGGCCATCTTGATGTCCGCCATCTTGAATTCAACTTCAGAATTTTAAATGGGAAGGGGGTGATATGATATATCAAATCAGGCTAGAATGTCACGAGAAATGCAATGGTGAATGTTTTTTTTTATGTATCTTTAACCAGTAAAAAGTTATGACTGAATTCTTGTACCAATTTGCTCCTTTTCGAGGTGTTAGAAAAATGCCTTAAAATTTGGTTAGTGCATCGGTGATCAAAGTGATCAAAGTGATGTCTAGGGAGAGAAGTTCGCATGTCATTGCACATTATTTTAATCCGATACATCCATGAAGAGCTGTGCATTATGAATGGTTGTCGCGAACAATTTACAGTGTGATGCTTCCATTGAATTAAAAGTCCTTCACAGTGACAAGGCTAATGTTTATGTTCATAAGGAAGTTCATAAACAGAACATTCGATGCTTTCTATCTGATAACTCATTTTCGACAGATCAAAGCTGAATGGTTAGTGTTGGTAAGTTAATGGTGTGGCATGCTGTGTGGAACACGATTGGTTAGTCAATTTTCCATCAACGGAACCTTAAATGCTTAGGGCTACTTGCATTTGTTTAATAAACAGTTTTTTTCATCCTTGCTTATGGAAGAAGGTACTTTTTACAGAGTTTTTTCAATAGGGAAGAACACCAGAACACTTATGGGAACGTTATGAACCAGTAGTTTTTGTCCAAACTTAGTTATCAGATGACAAGGGTCACATATTCTGTTTATGAACTGCCTTATGAACATAAACATTAGCCTTGTCACTGTGAAGGACTTTTAATTCAATGTAAGCGTCACACTGTAAATTGTTCGCGACAACCATTCATAATGCACAGCTCTTCGTGGATGTATCCGATTAAAATAATGTGCAATGGCATGCGAACGTCTCTCCATAGACGTCACTTTGATCTCGATGCATTACCGAAGCGCTGAACAAATTTTAAGGCATTTTTCTAACACCTCGAAAAGGAGCAAATTGGTACAAGAATTCACTTATAACTTTTTACTGGTTAAAGATACGTCGAAAAAACCTTCCCAATTGCATTTCTCGTGAAATTCTAGCCCATTTTGATATGTCGCACGACCCCCTTCCCATTTAAAATTCTGAAGTTGAATTCAAGATGGCGGACATCAAGATGGCCGCCGACCGTGTGGGTGGTGTCAATGTGGTTCCCCCTTGGCCAGATAACAATTGGTCATCGCCAATTTCAAATTCCATGCCGCAGTGGCCTTGTACTGAGGGTGTTAAGTGACTTATTGAGCCACCCTGTAGATGTTTCCATTTGGATTCATTATTTATGGAATGCATTTCCTCTGAATTGTACATACTGGTTGCAAACCATCCTTTAGAAATGGGTCCACAAAATATGATTCCAACTTCTTCCTAGAATTGGCTGTTTTAATGTGTCGTTAGTCACATACAAGGGCAAGTTGAAATTGTGATCATTGTACCTCACATATACTTTAATTTGTCCTAAAAATGACAATAACCTACCATCTGCATTTTTTAATGTGATGTTGAATTTTGTAAACCTCATGCTCGGAAAATGTAAATAGTGAAATGCATGATTCCATACTGAACCTCCTGCTCCAATGGCATCCCCAAATCCTATTGGAATTGTAGTACATGTTACAGTAACTGTACAGATACCCGAACCTAATTGATCTATCTTCAATTCTTCACTGTGATTAGGATTAACTGTTTTAGAGTTTACAGTATGCTTATGAATAACCAAATTATTATTAGTATCTATTCTTCCTAAATATGAATTGCTCATAGGAGTCGAGTGACACTACTGATAATGATAATGATCACTACACTTGATTTCTTACTGCTGTTCGAACTTGTGCAAAATCTCTGAAAATGTCCTTTGAACCCACATTTGAAACATTGTACATTAAATGCTTTGCATTTACCTTTATCATGCAAATTTCCACGTCTTTCACGAACATCAAAGCATTCTTTCTTGTTAAAAGATTTCTAGTGTTGTGCGATATATCTTCCAGATGATATATTACAATATGAGCGTGGCTACTCACCGGGAATTTCTTGAATTCCGGGAATTATGCATGAATTATTGGCTCCGGGAATTATGCGTGAACTCTACTTGAATTTTTCTGCTTTTCTTAGTCTTATCAAGTTTATAACCATAGCTAGGAGGGGGTGGGAGTTGGCCCTGGGCGCCAAACTCTAAATGAGAGTGTTTTAAAATTGATTGATTAATTTGTGGTTTTAAGTCCACTTTATGCACAGAAAGGCTAATCGGGACTGTACCTACAGTTTGAAGTGGGACCTGAACTACTGTGCAGTGTGGAGAAAAAATAATTGAAATCGTTTGTTCGAACACAAATGCTTTAGCACCAACTTCTACTCCCTTTTTGCATAAATTACGAGGATAATAATATCTTTGACACTACTACTACTAATAATAATAATAAGAAGAAGAAGAACAACAACAACAACAATGTTGGTCTCGGCGAGTTCGAATCCATTCATCAATTTCTTTATATCACTCATCCCCATCTTCGCAAATTAGCCAAACGTGACACAAGAAGTGAAGTAAAAAAAAGAAATCAATAATAATAATAATAATAATAATAATATTAACACTATTATTATTAGTAGTAGTACGTTTATCCTGGCACTTTCTCCTCGCCCACGTTATATTACGTATGCCGTTCAATTGAATTATAATTTTTGGATGTTGGAATCATATAGACCCTTTATATTATGAAGATATTTGTGTGTGGATGTTGAGAGGTGGTAATACGTAAGGTTGAAATAGAGTATACATCTGCTTGAATTTTTGGAAATTGGGAATTGTTCTAGAGTGATACATTATCACAATACAGAAAAAAAAATCATATTGTATCATCTGTGATGATATTTTCTGACAATATATCATGATATCAAATTTCCAATATCATTCACTTCTACAGATTTCGCATTCTTCTTAAACTGTGATGATAATTGTTTACTGGTTCCATATTTTCCAACCTCATCCATGTTTTCTCCAGCACTTTTTTCTTACTCATTAAACATAAGAATATCTTTCTCAACAAGTTCCATGTTCAACAATACGACTCACCTTCCAACAACAAACTTCTCACTCTTTAAACCAAATACTAACTGGTCCTGTAACATGTCATCCAAAGAGCATCAAAATTACATTTACTGAACTGATGATTTACCCATCTAAGTCTTCTTGATTTGGTTATTCTAATAATATGTAGACATGAATACATATTATGCAGTTCTAGACCTTCTCTATGTGACCTTCTCTACTCATCTGTCTCCTCATCCTTTTCAGATCCAAATATTTTTCTAAGGTTTTTATTTTTAAATTCTCTTGATTTATGTTTTTCTTTTAATGTAATGGACCAAATTTCACATCCAGATGTACTACAGGCAAAATGACTGTTTTGCTTATTTTAACTTTTAGTTTCTTTGTTTCTTAGCTTCAGGCTTTCTGGAAATGTGTAGATATTGGGAAACATCCCAATCGTTTTTACTCGTTTTGACATGGTTAAAATGTCAGGGAATTTCATAATCAATAAATCGTAGCAACTCTGAATGCCTTGCCATAGCAAATATACTTAATTTAGAAATATTTATACAAAATTAATTATCTAATATTTATGTAATGTGTCTGGCAACACTGGCTGCAAAAAGAAGAACTTAACTACATAATTGTTCCAAATTTCACCCAAGCAACCAGTTTCTGCAAAAACAGAATTGGGGTCATGTCATGAATATTCGGAAAAGAAACGATGTGAAAGTAAAGAAAGCAAACAGTTTAATTACTTGAATGTGGAAAACGAATTTGAAAGTACCGTAGTTGAAATTCCCCCACATATGCTAGTATTAATTTGTGTACACAGAACACCTGACAGAATAACAACTTTATTACGAGCGGATATAAAAAATAATTGAGTTAATTTTTTACAGCCAAACAAAAATGTGTCCACAAAAACTGAAATATAAGTTGTAAAAGTTGACATGTCGTGTGCAATATCTAGCAGCAACTTTTGGGACCATTTTTTTTAAGCGACTGTTAATCCAGTTGTATATGCAGACATTATCCATTATTTTGTGGTGATGCTTGAAGAAGAGAATGCCTCCCTCACCGGATAGGTGTCCTCCAGTTTTTTATTTATAGGGTTATCTAAAACATAAAACATATGTACCACAACAACCCTAGGATGCTGGAATAATCAGAGCCATTAGGGACATCCCAAGAAACATATTGCAAAAAGTAACATCCAACATGTGTCGTCACATGAAATTGTGAATTTAATAAAATGGAGGACATTTCCATCATCTTCTGTAATATTGTCTTGTTATATGTAAGCACGAATTTCAACAAAGTTATGAGTCACAGTATAAGAGTATTTAAATTAAATTGTCCTTCACTGTGTTTATAGTTGTTTTAAAAAATCGGAGTTCGGGGACTCTTGAATCACTCTGTCCAATAAGTACTGGCTTTTCAGATCATGGCGGACAATGCATAAAAAATACATCATCACAAAACATAAACCAGAAACACACTTGCCATGCAACCACATATATACTACAAAAAGGGAATATAATGAAGGTAATTTTAATTTCCTTAACTATTTTATAAGTACAGAATCATGGGATGTCCTGTACTACCAAACTGATGTGAATGAAGCATATGAGCCACTACTTTTGGCCATTTCATACTTATTGAACTTAGCATCCCCCCCCCAAAAGAAAATAAAACAAAATCAAATTGGATTACACCCGACATCAAAGAAAACTGGAAAGATTTCATCACAATGAATAACTGCAGACACCAAATCAAAAGTGAAACATTCAATGATTATCTAAAAGAAAAAAGATATGAGCTTCAAAACTCAGTTAAGAAAGCAAAAAGAGACTGCAATTCCGATATGATCCTAGACTCACATAACAAAGAAAAAAAATCTTTTGCCGTGTTGCGAAAACAGAATTAGGTATAGTAGGGAAAGATAAATACAAAGACAACATAACACTAAAACACGAAGGCTAAAGCCTTGTTAATCCCCAAGATGTAGCATCAAATTTCAATAAATACTAGACAGGGATAGTAGAAGAAATAAGAAAGAACATCCAAAATAGGAATTAAACTGATGTGAATGAAGCATACGAGACACTACTGTTGGCTTGAAGAAGAGAACGCCTCCCTCACCGGATATGTCCAAAAGAAAAATTATAGAACTAGTGGTATGACTAAAGTAGATTCTGCTATATACTTAATCCCTGCAGTCAATAAGGAAATTCTCAGCATAAGTCACTTAAAAAAAAAGTATTATTCTGCCAGCATAGATGAGATACCTGATGTAATTAAAAAATGTGCATCACACCTATCCAACCCAATATGTCCAGTTATCTCAAAAATACTTGGAAGGGTTATATGCAATAGATTAATAACATTTTTCAACAAATTTTCCATCATTTCAGAATGGAAACATGGTTATTGCAAAGGAAAATCTACACACTCTGCTATACACACATTTACAGAAGCAGTTGCAGAATTTAGGATAAAAAAGAACAATGCAAAAATACACAAAAGTGAATCATACCAATGTGTTTCTCTTGAAATTCTAGCTCATTTTCATGTATTACATGCCCACCTTCCCAATTAAAATACTGAAGTTGAAACCAAGATGGCTGATTTCAAGATGGTCGCCATTGAAATCAAGGGGTTCCGGTATCAACACCTGGTGGAGGCATAGTGGTTCACCTTACCGTGCATAAAGTGGACTTAAAACACCAACTCAATCAAACTTAAAGTGTTCTCTGTGCCACAATAGGTCACCCAGTGGGCCAGCGAGAACATAGTGCCACATCCAAAAAAATAGCCCAGATTTTGAATCTATGGGGATATGTATTTCCACATTCCCTATTAGCCTATGGCATGGTACAGTCATGTTCAAAAAATCTGTCGCATGGATTTCTTCTAAGTCCAACGTCTTACGAAATTATGTTGGTAGCTCTGAAACAATGAAGTGTTGTGAAATATACGATCCTCCAATCAGAGTGAAGTTCGATTCGGAGGAACAGGAGGCGTGACTCACGGTCTTGTCCATAGGAAGTTCAACCAATGCAGCATTTCCAAATACGAGATAACGTCCCCATTGGTTAAATATTGTTTCAATAATGCGAATCGGCAGAAAGATTGCGCAAAAGTTTACTTTGTCGTTTTAATTGCCTTTAATCGTTTCAAATTAGTATTAAATTTTCCCAATTATAGTTCACGAGCTTAATATAATGTATTCATGTATGTGTTTGACAATCATATATCACTCATTAGAACAATTTTCACATTGTTTTCACTACGTGAGATGACATTTCATTTACATTTACGATAAAATAGTGGTTTGGGTGTAATAACAGTTTTCATTAATTAATTTAGAGATGCATTTTTATTTGTTGAGTTAATGATTAGGTTAATTCGTTATTTCTCGCGAAAAGAGGGAACCACAGCTGAAAGAAAATACACAACTTGTATTATTGAGGTCAAGAGTTCCTTTTAACATCACTTTTTGCACACATAGGCTAATCACGACTCGGGATACATTTAAATTGGAATCTGAAACATTATGCGACCTGACTGGAACTCGGAAAAGGACACACTGATTACAAGACGTCGATACATTACCACTTGGTCTGGCGAACGCCAATAATAATGAGGGGTTGTGGGAGTGGGAGAGGGGTGAAGGAAAGTAGAAAATAAATAGTATTTTTGGGGTATTTAATGTTATATTTATACACATACAAACCTAAGAAAATATTTATTTTGATACATGTATGTGGGGGTGGGGAAGGGGGAAAAGAGAGGGACAGAAAGATATTGGGAGAGATGGGATGAAAAGGTGATTGTGGAAAATGTTTTATTTGACGTTCAGTAATAAAAACAATCAAATCAATGATGATTATCTTATAAATACCATATTTAATGTAAATTTGTTTTAAAAATGGGGGCGGGGAGCTGTTTGTTTTACGTTCAGTGCAGGATAACAAGTGGAAACACATAGTGGTTCGTATCTCACTTTAAACTGTAGGTCCAGGCCCCATTAGCCTATCTGTGTATAACGTGGATTTAGAATTCAGTAGAAAATAACGTCGATCTAGTATTTTGGATTTTAGATGCGTTGAGACCACTAAAGTTTCCAATTCTTATAATAAGAAACCTGTCCTCATATTACCATTTTGAAAGAGAGAGAGAGTTAATTGTATAATCTTTCGTTTTTAGTTTCAAAGAAGACTAATTCAAATAGTAACAATGGGATTGAATAAAGCTTACGAAAAGTTTTTGCCATCGTGGGGATTTGAACCTACGACCATTAGAGTGACAACTCAGTGCGATAACCACTACCCCACGAGTTCGTTCCTTCTTACGGCATGATTATGAGATAAGACCAATCGTTCTATATGCATTAGAAATATAATCCCCACCCGCCTCTTTATAAACAACACACCCAAACGCTCCTTTGTAGCAAATGAAATAAAGGTGGTATGAATGTCGCAAAACATTTAAGCAAAATCTACTATATTTACGACGCAATCGTTTTACATGGAGAGGCTACAGCTTCGAAAATTGAGGTTGTGACGTGGCTTCTTATAGTGGTAGGGTAGATATTCGTATGGCAAGGTTCCAGCGTGCACTAGCCAGTAATTTCCGAGAGAAAAACTTCAATTATTTTTATGATGGTAAATTGGTTCGGTGATAGGCTATCAGTATTACACGCCGAAGATTATAGGTTTGACTTCTGTTCGATTACCCCTATTATTATTATTATATAGCAACTAAGTATTGTATTTAATTAATAATTTAAAGAAATAAAAATGTTATATATATTTTTAAAAAAATAACACTCCTTTCTAATGATTTGTCAATGTTATTTTTGAAAATAATTTTTCAGAATATGTTTTTGAATTTCTCATCATTTTACTAGGATTTTGCATAAAAATGATCCATGTGTCATATTCGACGAAATGTCATGTACAGCGAAAGTTATACATTTTTATTTTAGGGAGAATTATCAAGAAACGAAACAAATAAATACTATTGACATGTGAATAGTATTTATTTTACATTATTTTTTGTTCACCATGCATAGTTGTATTCTTGTAAAAAGCATGAAAAACAATATATTCTCTACATTTCGCAAAGCAAATAATATATGAATTTTCGTAATAAGTAAAATGCAATAAATAATTTTTCGGTTTAATAAGAAATAAAAATCGCAGAGTTAACCGAACGGTGAATCGAACACAGAATTTTTCAACCCATAAAATGCCTTGTAGCCTTTGCAATGAAGTGATGTAGATTCAAGTAATAAAATTTCATGCAAAATCGCACGTTATAATATTGTTGAAATATATTAAATTAATGTGTCCATAAGTTATTATACTGTCAGCCATTTGCCACATCTCGTTACAAAATCTCAGCACATCACCATTCACAAGTTAATCGAATTGAATATTGATTCACTTCACAGTTCAATGTGCAACAATAGTTTCGACTCATATCACGTGAGATGTAAACTCAATTCAATTCTCTCATTGTATTTAACTTGTATGTTGAGCTCATGTAGAAATATCAATTATGAGCTCTAAGCTAAATTTGATGCTACAATCGCTTGATCAACTCTTGCGTCTCGCTGCCAGACATTCTACGTTCCTGTTTGCTCCAGGTCGCTTCTGCATTTCATTATCATTGTTTTTACCTCTGTTTCATTCTCATCGTCGTTATAAACCTACGTAATTTCTACTGTTTACAGTAGACAGAATCTACTTTTATCATTTGTAGTACTCTACTGTGTCTCTCGGAAATCTACTCAAAATCAATGATTTCCTACTGAACACTTTCAGTAGGCCTAATGTGTAATTACAGTTGAGGAACTACAAGAGAAATATTCTCTTCAGTACTACATGTAATATTACATGTAGTGTGTTTGAATTTGAATTTGAATTCAAAATTTTGGGTGCATCAGCACTTAGGCTATTTTGCACCTGTCACTTTATACGGGGTCCAGCCCCTTACCAGAACTAAAATAACATAACTGTAACGTCGTGTTGTAACTAACATATTAAAATATTCTGAATTCGGTTAAAAGCTGAGGCTGTAAAGAGGCACTCAGCACCCACAAGGACCAAATACAGGACAACACAGAAAATTATACTGGCCATGGGGTCAGTCGCCAGAGCCTCGTTCGTCTGCAAACTGAAGTCCAGGGTGTACTATGTGGAAGCAACAGTTGGGTGTACTTCGTGGAAGGTCATCCCTTACACCCTTGTAGTGTGTTTAGCTCAGCATGTTAGCTGTAAATATAACTTTTTATTCCTCCTCACTAACAATTTGTTTTTATATCTATTTAAAATTTAAACCAACCTTACTTCCATGTAGTACACCCTGAACTGCATTTTGCAGACTAACGAGGCTCTGGTGACTGGACCTACTGTTAGTATAATCTTTGTAGGACTACGTGTGTGTTGTCCTTGTTTGTGCTGACTGTCTGTCGCTTTACAGGCTCAGCTTTTAACCCAGGTAAGGATATTTTAGTTTTCAGACACGCTTTTATTTTTGTCATAAGGGGCTGGACCCCGTATAGCGTGACGAGTGTAAAATACCCTAAGTTTTCAGGCACACAAATTGTAATTCAAATGTAAAAAATCTTAACATAGATGTTTCAAAACACCTATTGATCTACTGAAACCAGTACAGTAGAGAAACTGCAAGTGAAATTAATTTATTCAGTATAGTGTATAATATGTTAAGTGTAATATTTTGGCTGTAAATATTAATTTCATACCCCCTTATTATTTTTTGTATTTATATCTTTTTGAAAATCTGAACACAGTAGATGTTTCAAAACACCTATTGATCTACTGAAAACAGTAGACAAAAGTTTCATTGGAGTAAGTAGAAAAGAGTCATGAAATAATACCCAAAGAAGTCAACCATTATGAATTAATGTTACATACTTTTTTTTATTTCACTTTCCAAAACCTAGGAGCTCGAAATAATACATGGCATGCGATTTACCAGACAGTCTGCTTTTCTGTGATTGATTTGTCGTGCCCAGTCGGGGATTACTACCGTTCAAGGTAAAAGGGGAAAAGGGGAAATCCACCACAGTACCATGACGTATGAAGTAACATGTTCACAGGCATCCAATACAACTGATAAGGGTTCACCTGACCTTGGAAGTGTGGGAAACACGTTTCACGCTGGTTTCCAGAATGCTGTCGCTAAATCTTTTTTTTTTTTGATTTGATTTAGTTTATTTTACTTCGCGTTTTGTGCCTCTTGGCTAATTTGCGAAGATGGAGATGAGTGATGAAATGATGAAATGGATGAAAAATGGACATTCACAAACAACCATACCCGACCGGGATTCGAACCCGGGACCCTTGGCATCGCAGCGCAATGTGCTAACCACTCGGCCACAGGGTCGGGCTCGCTAAATCTGGAACTAACGGTAGAATAAGAAATAGTTTGTAACATTTAACAATGACATTTCGCATTTACAAAATATGAGATATGTAGACTTTGATTTATTTATTATAGTAGACGGTAGAGAATTACTTACCACGAAAGTCAAGTTCTAAATTGCAGACATCAAAATCTACTCCAGGTTGTAAAATACATTTGTGATAGACAGCAGATAGGTTAATAAGGTTTACAAGATTGCTAACGACTCTTAAGACAAACGTTCAACGAAGGTTATTGAGTGAGAAAATGGGAAATTGTTAAAAAATATCGGCCTAGTTGAGTGATGATCGAAGGTTCGAATCTCTTATAGAACCGGCTATTTTTGGACACTAATTTTTGGTGCGTAATATATTTAATGTATTGTCGACATTTATAAGAAACAAAATATGAAAAATCTCCTCCTCCGGTGCGGTCTAAGACTCTGTGCTTTGGACTCCGACTGCAGCGGGACGGCATGGATTCGAGTCGTCCTGGGTTCTCGGCCTGTTATCTGTATAGGACCGGTGGCAACCCACCATCGTGAGGAAATTGGGAAGCTACGAGTGACTGGTGTAACCTGGTTTCAGATATCTTCTATAACGGCTGAGGGTTCGACTTGGTGACCAACGTCACCTCGCTGCCAGTTGAAGATAACTCTAGGTAGGATTGTGGAAGGGAGACTGACAGTCGGGAGATAGAACAAGGCCCTTCGAGGTTTTAAAATATGAAAACTATTACTTCCTTAAATCTAATGTCTCGTCATTGTCACGTGAGATTTCTTTTCAGTATGACTCCTGCAATACTAATTAGTTCCTAAGTAGGATAATGAGATGGACAGAGAGATATTAATTATGAGTTCACTGCTTAAAAAATAAGCATTAACACATTATTATATTCACATACCTCCTTACAAATTCCTGAGCACGTCACTAAAAATGAACCAATCTAGTGCACACTAGAGCCTTGGCTTATCCATACCTATGGGGTATCCTACAATTACAGTCAAACCACAACCTCAATTCTCGAAGCTGTAGCCTCTCCATGTAAAACGATTGCGTCGTAAATATAGTAGATTTTGCTTAAATGTTTTGTGACATTCATACCACCTTTATTTCATTTGCTACAAAGGAGCGTTTGGGTGTGTTGTTCATAAAGAGGCAGGTGGGGATTATATTTCTAATGCATATAGAACGATTCGTCTTATCTCATAATCATGGCGTAAGAAGGAACGAACTCGTGGGGTGGTGGTTATCGCACTGAGTTGTCACTCTAATGGTCGTAGGTTCAAATCTCCACGGTGGCAAAAACTTTTCGTAAGCTTTATTCATTCCCATTGTTACTATTTGAATTAGTCTTCTTTGAAACTAAAAACGAAAGATTATACAATTAACTCTCTCTCTCTTTCAAAATGGTAATATGAGGACAGGTTTCTTATTATAAGAATTGGAAATTTTAGTGGTCTCAACGCATCTAAAATCCAAAATACTAGATCGACGTTATTTTCTACTGAATTCTAAATCCACGTTATACACAGATAGGCTAATGGGGCCTGGACCTACAGTTTAAAGTGAGATACGAACCACTATGTGTTTCCACTTGTTATCCTGCACTGAACGTAAAACAAACAGCTCCCCGCCCCCATTTTTAAAACAAATTTACATTAAATATGGTATTTATAAGATAATCATCATTGATTTGATTGTTTTTATTACTGAACGTCAAATAAAACATTTTCCACAATCACCTTTTCATCCCATCTCTCCCAATATCTTTCTGTCCCTCTCTTTTCCCCCTTCCCCACCCCCCACACACATGTATCAAAATAAATATTTTCTTAGGTTTGTATGTGTATAAATATAACATTAAATACCCCCAAAAATACTATTTATTTTCTACTTTCCGTCACCCCTCTCCCACTCCCACAACCCCTCTTTATTATTGGCGTTCGCCAGACCAAGTGGTAATGTATCGACGTCTTGTAATCAGTGTGTCCTTTTCCGAGTTCCAGTCAGGTCGCATAATGTTTCAGATTCCAATTTAAATGTATCCCGAGTCGTGATTAGCCTATGTGTGCAAAAAGTGATGTTAAAAGGAACTCTTGACCTCAATAATACAAGTTGTGTATTTTCTTTCAGCTGTGGTTCCCTCTTTTCGCGAGAAATAACGAATTAACCTAATCATTAACTCAACAAATAAAAATGCATCTCTAAATTAATTAATGAAAACTGTTATTACACCCAAACCACTATTTTATCGTAAATGTAAATGAAATGTCATCTCACGTAGTGAAAACAATGTGAAAATTGTTCTAATGAGTGATATATGATTGTCAAACACATACATGAATACATTATATTAAGCTCGTGAACTATAATTGGGAAAATTTAATACTAATTTGAAACGATTAAAGGCAATTAAAACGACAAAGTAAACTTTTGCGCAATCTTTCTGCCGATTCGCATTATTGAAACAATATTTAACCAATGGGGACGTTATCTCGTATTTGGAAATGCTGCATTGGTTGAACTTTCTGTGGACAAGACCGTGAGTCACGCCTCCTGTTCCTCCGAATCGAACTTCACTCTGATTGGAGGATCGTATATTTCACAACACTTCCTTGTTTCAGAGCTACCAACATAATTTTGTAAGACGTTGGACTTAGAAAAAATCCATGCGACAGAATTTTTGAACATGACTGTACAATGAGCATGGGAATGGAAGTGTGTAAAAGTTAATAGCAACATTGGATAACTATGTATTTCAGTACACTGACTGTATGAAATGTAAAAAATAATTAAAAACATTTGTCCTAGATATTCACTCATCTGGTGGATCAAGTAGAAGAGTCTCCCCAAGGATATAAAAACAATAATAATATATTTTTCAAAGAAAATTATAATAATAATTATTAATGTTACTATGGCAACACCGGATATTTATTTATCCCAATCTTCTATTAGACAGTAAATAATGAATTTTAACTATAGTGTAAAATGTAACTAATTTTATTTACAGGTATTTAAAAGTATAAGTATGGTATACAAATTATATAGTAAAATATTTTACGAATTCACCATATTATTAATATAACTCAAAACTTGATTATAAACAACATTTTTAGTTTCATCTCCAGGAGCAAGAATAAATAAATTGAAAGGCATTTGGAGTGTCACTATTCATCTTAGCGACCCCGAAAGCTATGGATTCCACACTAATATCAGTCGTTTTCAATTATTTTTACATGTCACCTCCTTCCCACTCCCATGCCTAGGGGTGTCTTATCCCCACAGGATTTCTTTCCAGATTGCAAGTGATATGTGTACAGAGTTGTTTTGAAATTGCACCAGGCGTTCGAGAGTAATGCGGGATCAAACATACACGCACACACACATCCACTTTTATATATATAGATAGATAATAGATAGATATATTATTGCAACAATTCATGTTTTTTTTTTTGCAATATTTTCTGGCAACGCCTATGTTCGGACCCCCTAAATTTTTTTCACAAATTCCAAATGTATGGTCATTTTGCTTCTAAATTTACTTTTAACCTCCAATGGAAATCTAGATAAACCCCTGCAAGAAACAGTTTAACAGTTTGTGATTTCTCTCTAATACTAATCAATTACATGTGAAACCATAATTTCCCTTCCCACTTGCAGACTGAGGACTACCAGATGGTACATTTCTGTTCAGAGAAACTGGCACACTCGTTTGAGTTAAAGATCAGCTTCGGAGCCGATCAAGTGTGGCAGTTCAGCCGAAGTAAAGGTTCGGGAAAACAGCACTCTGCAATATTGCTTACCACTAAAGTTTATCACTGGATGCAGAGAATTTTCTGACTGGCCAAGTGAAAAGAAACTGTTACAAGAAAGCCTTGCATTGTAATTACTAATGCAATAAAGTTTCCAATTTTACAAGAGAATGGCGGGAAAAAATTCTGGAAAATATGTTCGAGATACTCAGTATCACATAACTAATCTAAAAATAAGAACCTGCCTCAATCCCTTCGCTTGGGGAAAAGCTCTAATTCATTTGAAAGCAGAGGGGAGTGGATGGTGACTTCTTTCCCTAGCTTAACATAACAGCAACGTCCACGTTCACCAAGATGACCCGGATTCGAATTCTGACCTGAGCAGGGGTGTTCTTTGCGATTGTCCCTTCATCAATTTTCCCATATCATTATTTATCATCTTCGTCACGATTAACTAAAAGTGGAAGAAAAGCGAAGCTAACAAAAAATATATCAAATTGACGTTCAAAATGCAGACGGGAGAAAATAAACAATCCAAGGCAATAAGAATATCTGTCACGGCCCGAATGACGTGACTTCAGGATCACATTTGTTACATTCTCTTACGTATGCAAACTGCTTTTCTAGCTTGTAGCTTGAACATGAAAGTAGGATAATAAAGCTGGATGAATGTCTTCATATATTCCTGAAAAATCACTCTTCTTCATCAACTAGTTAGTTTAAAAATATAATTATGTATGAGCCATTGACTTATAAGATTTGTCGCCACATATCAGAATCTGCTATATTGACAGAACCTAGAGCTCGAAGATTATTAGGTGTTAGAAACACTAGCCTTGCACAAAAGCATGTCTTCGATTGTCTTCATTAATATACACATACAACATTAACTTATAGTCTGTGAGCAATTTGTGCACAGCTTAGTGACACTACACCATGAAGCGTATTGCTTTCAAATTAATGTAATTAAAGGGAAGGTTCATTGAAAGTTTTGAATCGGACAGGTAGAAGTGCAATCTTCAGGAGAAATCACCCTAATAGCATACTTTTTTGCACCGCAGTCTGTGTTTATGTCAGTAAAATGCCAGCTTCGTAATCTGAAATCCTAGCTTTGATTCCCTGTGGGGTCAATTTTTTTTTTCCATTTTCTGCCGAACACTTGCCGCGAAAAGTATTTCACCAAGTCACAGCTTTATATTTTGTTGTTGTTCGTGTAACAAGGAGAAAATAATTATTGAAAGGACTATGGGTGTGGCATAATTTTAAGTTTGGAACATATTTTTCTCTATTGCGTTTTTACATCACCAGAAGATCAAACATTATTCTACTGTGAAAGAAAAATCACAAAATTTAAGTTTGAAACTTTGAGTTACATCGATAAGTCAATATTAATGTTTTCCATCATTCATTTGCCACTTCCCTCATGTCACCCCCTTCCACATACACACACACACACACACACACACACACCCCACACACACACAGAGAGAGAGAGAGAGAGAGAGAGAGAGATTTGTCTACCCTACATGCGAGGACATGAGCAGACCACATACAATACGAGGACATGGCTCAACTGCAATTAGTAGTGCTCAAGAAAGACGTTTTATTGAGATGAAACACCACTCGCATCGACATACTCAATGGCTAAATAATAACTTTTCTCCTTACAGGCATGTAACAGACATTACGAGGACGGTCCTCTAACTGTAGGTCATCTGTATAACCAAATGTACACCTGTGTTTTGTGTGCACAGGTCCTCGCATTGCACATAATTCTATCAACGATGCGAGGACATTGATGTCCTCGAACTGTAGATTCTGCAACAAACGATATGAGGATCTGACTATATGTATGTTGCTGCAGCTGGTGCACCACAGGGGGGAGAGAGATGGTCGGATAATGAGGAATGTGGCTATCAGGAAGGGATCTGTTCTCAATGAAGGCCACATGTTTCCTTCTTTGAAGTAAACAGCATTGCGGTTAGCAAACTTACAACTTTAAAAGACTCCTGAGGGTTTGGGTTCCATTTTAGAAACAGCCAGAAATGGAATTTCTGATCCAAGAAAAAAAATTGTCCAGGTAGTTTTACTGAACCTTCTCAGAATGTATAACGTGATACTGTTTGTAATTATAATCTAATTTAATATAATTCATCTTATGTAATAAATTGTATCTCTCTTTTAATCATACTTGCAAGCAGCCACTTTTCTCTAGGGATGGCCAAAAAATCCGGATTCCGGAATATTTGAAATCCGGATTCGGAAAATATAATATCCAGATTTCGAAGGGAATCCGGATATCAGACGTTAAACAAGAGTTTAAAATCTGAAGTAGCTAGTTTACAAACACAATGCTTGGATCCTATTCTGAAAATTGATTCCGAGTTGAAAAGGCTAATAAAAAATTATGTTGACGTGCTTTTGTACGATAACGTTCAAAATATACAATTGAGTGTGGATTCGCTTCAAAATGATTTGGCCAAATCACAGCAATTTCAAACGAAAAATTTGGAAAAATTAAAACTCAAAATCTAAAAACGAACTTCCACAATTGAGAAGAATTTCTCTGAGCTTCATGTGGAACGTCCCACAGAATTCACCACCACTTTGGAAGAAATTAAATCTAAATTACAAATTTTAGAAGATACAATGACAAACCTACCATCCTCCGATGAATTGCAAGTTATTAGAAAGAGCATGGCAAACATCAAAATTCAATTCGAGGCTTATCAAGATTTCGAACACATTCAAACCACTATTGCTATGCTTCAGGCATCTTTGGAGGCTCAAGCTCAAACGGGTATTCAAGACACTTTAAGCACGGTTCAGCAGAAAATCGACTACCTGGAAAATTTGAAGATTGAAACAAATCTTAACCATTTTCATCATGTACAGTGTGATTTGGAATTGTTACAGACGAGTGTGCCTTCGAACGAAGATTTAGAAAAATTGAAAATGGCAGTGACGGCATTATCCGAGTCGAGTGACATAAAAAGTTCATTGAGTGCTCTCGAAAATACAGTAGCCAATCTTCCCACCTGTAAAGAATTGCATGCTTTGAAAAAAAACATATCTCGAATGCTAAAACAATTAGAGACAGAAAAAACAAACGTGGAACAGAATCGAGATGAAATTGCTTCGTTTCGCGACACGGTGTGCACATTGCCGACATCGCAGAGTGTCACAGATCTTCATACCCAGTTTACCGAGATCAGGGACATCGTGAATGACCTTACCATGAAAAGTTCGAAATTGAATCTAGTTGAGAACCTTCAGAACAGTGTAGTCAACATTAGAGATCAAATTGGAGTGCTGGAATCCACTCAGGAATCGACGCCGGCCGCTTTCAGTGCCAAGTTGCAAGAACTGAATGAAAACTACAAACAGATGAACGTCGAAGTAAAAATTAAACATTCGTTTTCTTCCATAATGGATACCATCGTCAAACATTTGTTGCCCATACAAAATACACTTGGTCAGCTTTACAGTAACCTCGTTAGTGTCGATACTAAATTTGCTAAACTGCATTCTCTGGATGCCATCAAAATCAACAGCGTACTGAATCAGCAGAGAATTTCCACGTTCGTTGAACAAACTGTACATGTTACATCCTTATCATCCGTATTACAAGTTTCTCATCGATGGCACTATTCAGATACACGAATTTTCGTATTGGTCTCACGGCAGAAAAGCTAGTGTTCCCACCATGACCTTAATATCGAATCGTGGTGTCCACAATGCGGGAAACATTCCTTTGGCACTTTGGAACGAAACACACAACATATATGAAATACACCAAGAGGAAGATCTTACTGTGTTTGATGTGAGTGCAGGTGATAAACTTACCATTCAAAACACAAGTGAGATACCGCCTTCATTGAATCCCATCACGTTAGTTATTCTCCTCAAGCGAAATCTCATTGTCTAGGCAAGCCATCGTTGAAGAGTTGCACAAACCTGCATGCCGCAACTACGAACGTTTAGCTGTAGTAACAAAGGGTATCGACGACCTATGGCAGGCGGACCTCGTCGAAATGAGCAGCGGTAATTTGAAAAATGTACATAAATTGAACAATTACCTCCTCACCATCATAGACACGTTTTCAAAATTCGCATGGACTCTACCATTGAAAGCCAAAACGGGAACATGCCTCACGGAAGCATTCAAAACTATTTTCCGTGAAAGATAGAGACGACCACGATTTCTGCAAACAGACAATTGGAAGGAATTCTACAACACCGTATTCCAAAAATTATTCATAAGCACGACATTCAACATTATTCGACTTTCAGTCACTTGAAAGCCAGATTCGTGGAAAGATTTAATTGAACCTTGAAAACGTGCATGTGGAAACGATTCACGCTTCGGGGAAATTACAAGTGGGTCGACATCCTGCCAGAACTCGTTGACGATTACAATCATACCGTTCAGAGTACGATACACATGAAACCAGCAGACGTTAAACAATCCGACGAACAGCGATTAATTTCTATGGTTTATTGTCCAAAATACAGTCCCACGACCAAGAAATCAAAATTCAAAATTGGTGACCGGGTGCGTATCAGCAAATTCAAACGTACTTTTGAGAAGGGATTCACTAGAAATTGGACCATGGAACTTTTTACCGTGGTTCGAGTTTTACCCGTAAATCGTCACACGTATACAGGGTCACTGGTAATTAGATGTATTCCTTGAAAGGAGTTAAAGTAGAGACAATTTGCAATAAATTTGACTATATGATACCCCGTCCGAAAATTAGTAGTTTTCGAGATAATCGAATTTCTTTTGTTTCTTTAAAAAATGACAATTTTCCACATAAATAGATGAATTGAGAAAAAAACTGCTCATTGTATGGAACTTAATTCAGCATTTTCTGATAGCTAACAAATAAGTGGTTCGTTGAAGAAAAAAAAAAGTTTTCCCAAATAACAATCACATGTAAGTACCGGGTGGGTCTAAACTTACAAGTGATGATAAAAAAAATGCACTCTTAGTTTACTTGGCAACGTATTAATAACAAAAATGGTATGACACAAAGCATACAAATTACTTAAATTACTTCCTTGTGTCATCAGCTATCAATCAAGTTACAAATGTTGCTAACATTCACATTTGTGTACAACAAATAATACTTCATTCATCTTCATGTAAATGGAATCAATGAACAAAACAATTTAAGAACATTACACGTCTTGCTCAAAGTGGGCACCTCCGTTATGAATGCAGGCACGCATTTTTTACGGACATTTGTTTTCTTAACTAGTGATGTGATGGTGTCCTTGATGTGTTGACCAGCTGTTAAGATCCTCTCCCTGAGCTCTTCTTGCGAGTTTTCCAGTATCTTGTAAACTAACTCAATCATGTGGCTCCAAATGTAGATTTTGCAAGGCGTCAAATCGATCGGATGATTGAGCTGGGCAGTCATCATGCTGATAAATCATGTCACGTCTTGTAGCTAGAGGCGCATCGTCCAACAACATTGCCATCCCGTTCCTCAAAGAATGTTCATAAGTGATGCCATTTACGATTTTGGGCAGGAGAAATGGCTCGATCATCAAATGATTGTTGATGATGCCCATCCATACTTCTGCCTGGGCGTGCGATAGTGTCTGGATGAAAATTACCCAAAGAAATAGATTGGCCAAGGCGGCCCGATTCCCTGGCCGGCTCGATCCCCCGATTTGACGCTTTGCGACTTCTACATTTGGAGCCCCATGACTTAGTTTACAAGACACAAGTAAACTCGCAAGATGAGCTCAGGGAGAAGATCTTAACAAGGACACCATCACATCACGAGTTAAGAAAACAAATGTCCTTAAAAACCTGCGTGCCTGCATTCATAACGGAGGTGCCCACTTTGAGCAAGACGTGTAATGTTCTTTAATTGTTTTGTTCATTGATTCCATTCACATGAAGATGAATGAAGTATTATTTGTCGTACACAAATGTGAATGTTAGCAACATATGTAACTTGATGGATAGCTGATGACACAAGGAAGTAATTTAAGTAATTTGTATGCTTCGTGTCATACCATTTTTGTTATTAATACGTTGCCAAGTAAATTAAGAGTGCATTTTTTTTATCATCACTTGTAAGTTTAGACCCACCCGGTACTTACATGTGATTGTTATTTGGGAAAACTTTTTTTTTTCAGCGAACCACTTATTTTATTAGCTATCAGAAAATGCTGAAATAAGTTCCATACAATGAGCAGTTTTTACTCAATTCATTTATTTATGTGGAAAATTGTCATTTTTTAAAGAAACAAAAGAAATTCGATTATCTCGAAAACTACTAATTCTCGGACGGGGTATCATATGGTCAAATTTATTGCAAATTGTCTCTACTTTAACCCCTTTCAGGGAATACATCTAATTACCAGTCACCCTGTATAATAAAGGATAGTAGCGGTGAAATTTTGAAAGGAAGGTTTTACCAAGAAGAACTCTCTAAAACGAAACAAGCCGACACCTACCTCATCGAGAAAGTATTGCGTAGGAAAGATAACAAACTGTTTGTCAAATGGCTGGGACTTCCGGAAAAAAGTTGGATCGACACGAACGAAGTGATACTATGAACTCAACGTGGAACGTTGTAAAACGTTTACCCATTTCGGAACGCGAAAAAAAATGGCAAGTTATTACCCAACAGCATCCGTTGTCTAATCGTAGGACCTTCAGGGTGTGGAAAGACGACACTGCTCATTGATAATTTTCTTCTCGCACCCCCGATTGGTTAGACTGGGAAAACAGGCATCTCTATGTATTTTCAAAAAGCCTCGAACAACCAAAATTCAGGCAACTTATTCATTTGTACGAGGGACTGGGTATTAGTACGTTCTCTTCCGAAATCATTCCACTGGAAGATTGTCTCGATAATTCCGTTATCATGTTCGACGACATGATCCTGGAAAATGAAAGTGCGATTCGTAATTTTTTCACTCGAGGTCGACACAAAGGATTAGATTGTTTTTATCTGGCACAAACATTTTCCAAGGTTCTGAAACAACTTCTACGCGATAATGCTAATTTCATTTGCTTGTTTCGTCAAGACCATACGAATTTAAAACATGCACATGATGATTACGTGGGAGCTGACATGAATTACAATCAGTTTTCTAAATTTTGCTCCGACTGTTGGAACCAAGACGACTTTGGTTTTGTTACGATCGACATGACAAGAAAACCTAATGAAGGAAAGTACAGGAATAAAATCAACGTTTTTCAAAATTTGTCAACGTTATAAAATAACATCATATGAAACGCAAATTTCAAGAAGACACAAAACAAAAATCAACTGTCACAAAAGGTCAAACATATATAAATAACCTTAATATCGAAAAGTGGATCATCTCAAGTTTTAGTGACAACAAAACGGAAAGTATATAGGCTCAAAAAAAAAGTCGAAACGCAAATTTCAAGAAGATGATAATCTTAAGCTGCGTGATTACCTCACGAAATGCTTCAAAGGTTGGAAATCCAAGAATCGCGGTTTGTACGAAGAGAACAACCGCGAAGGACAACCTATCATCAATGCCATCAGCGGTTTTGGCAAGGAAATTAAAAATGTCACGGAACAGAACAAGGATCTGATCATGGAACTCACACCTCTTGCTGCTCGAAATTATGAAGATTTTCCTCCGACACCTCTCTCCAGCATTCACACTCCTCTGGAACTTAGACAGCCGCCAAGACGTCAAGCCATAGGCAGCACTTCTTCTTCGGAGAAGATCGAGTTGGGTCCATTGGCACAAAACTACCTGAGCAGCGGTCTTGGCAAGGAAATTAAAAATGTCACGGAACAGAACAAGGATCTGATCATGGAACTCACACCTCTTGCTGCTCGAAATTATGAAGATTTTCCTCCGACACCTCTCTCCAGCATTCACACTCCTCTGGAACTTAGACAGCCGCCAAGACGTCAAGCCATAGGCAGCACTTCTTCTTCGGAGAAGATCGAGTTGGGTCCATTGGCACAAAACTACCTGAGCATGGGGAAATTTTACAAGGACGAGGTGTTCGGATTGTACCTGAGCATGGAAAAGAACGAAGACGTCGTGTGGAAAATTGGAAAATCGAAAGTCACCTTCGAAGGCAACGGCATTAAAATTAATTTAGGTGAGAAGAACAGTTGGTCTAGGTATCCAGGTACAGTGGGATTGTGGGAACTCGTTCCCAAAAAATATCCGAAAGATTACACCGACGAAGATTACCAGAGTTACGGGGACATTTTAATCATGACGGATGCCATCTATCAAAATAATGATGCCACACAGAATAGGGTGAAATTGAGCAGCGGTGGGAAGTACAGGAATCTCATCAAACTGATATGGAACGATATCAAAAGTGGAAGCGGTGTCAAACGCTACAACACGTTACCGAAAGAATTCATTTGGGTGGACGACGTGAGAAAACTCATTGACAGATTGTTAGTGATAGCCGGTGAAGAAAATGTCGGTAATCGTAATTTCTACAACAAGAAGATGCACATCGTGGAAATGATCAGCACGAAACTCTCCACCTTCATCGTGAACGACGACAAAGGTATCGGGTACCTCATTAAAATTATCAACACGCTGCCTCCAAGATTTTGGAATGTGGCCAAAGGAAAAGGTCTCGTGAACGACATCATAAACAAATTACCTTTCGAAATGCATTTACCAGGTTACGAGTACTGCGGCCCCGGTATCAAACTCGAGAAAAGATTGGAAAGAGGAGACAAAGGAGTGAATCCATTGTATGCTGCATGCAAAGATCACGACATTGCATACAACACGCACACCAATTTAGATGCACGTCACGAAGCAGACAGAAAATTGGGACATGCAGCTTTCGGGAGACTCATCAGCAGAGATGCATCCTTGGGTGAAAGAGTTGCAGCATTGGGTACCATCGTTGCCACGAACGTAAAACAAAAATTTGGGTGGGGTGTATAAATAACATGCAGTAAAAAAATATGGCGCAGTCTTGTATAACATACAGTAAAAAAAAATATGTTGCAGACTTGTATCAATGATTTACCATTCGAACTGCTATGTAAAATATTCAAACACATTTTAAATGGAGGCTGTGAGGATGTTGAGAAACTTGTAATCATAGCAAGAACAACGCCGGAATTTCGTATTCCATGTGAAATGGTTTTCAAGGACCATCTTCGGGAGATAAGTGGCATGAGGTGCAGTGATCTCGACACTATTCTTTCAGCTGCAGGGGAATAATTAAACGATAGGATGGAGGCAAGGGAGAAGATGATACACGGATGATTGGCGCAAGTCTAAACAGGAGACTGAAGATATCGTCACACACATCATCGCGTTTTCCAAAGCACGAACTTACTTTCTTCCTCTAACACACACACACAAAAATATATAAATAACACACTGTGAAAACGATATATAAATAACACATTGTGAAAAAAAATGAGTGAAGTCCAAGCATTAAAACAAATGCTAAATTTATCAGTCGAGTATATAAAAATGCAGGAATTGGAAGTGGACAAACCTTACACGATGATAACTTCCAGTGAAATTGTTGCAACCCAGTATGGTCCCAAAGTACGTCTGTTGCTCAACGGACAATACAGCCTATTTTTACCAGATCGATACACTATCATGTTATCTGACCAGAAGCTATCTATTTTAATCGAGAACAAAACTCGAATCGTGTAGGGGGGACAAAGGCACTTCTTGGTAAGAAAACAAAACACGTAATACAATTTGTTTAACAGAAAAAATCTCAGAACATATATAAATAACATACCGTGAAAAAAAATCTACAATGAAGCCCAAGGGTGTCGTGTACCAGATACCATATTCGAATCTGAAAACGCTGGGTGCCCTCGATGGGTTACTCACCAAGAAACAACGCGAGAAGAAACGTTCTTGCTTGACGAAAGGACACGGAATGAAATTGCTGCTCAGCACTCCACAATTGAGAAGGTTGCAGCAGTCGAGGAAACAGCAAAGGACAGGAGGTTTCATATTCAGCATCCCAGCAATTTTAGCGGCTTTGGGGGCTGTAGGGAGTTTGGTAGGGGGTAGCGCCGCCATAGCGAAAACAGTGTTCGACTCGAAAAAAAACAAGGTGGAATTGGAAGAACAGAAATGTCACAACCTGGCCATGGAGAAAAACGGGAAAGGCGTCGTGAGCAAGTTTAAAAAAAAGAAGAAGCTCTCACCAACTAGGACATTGAATCTTTAATCAAACCATTACAATTCAACACTTCAGAGGCATTTTCATGACAGATTCATTACCTTCAACCATTAGAAATAGAGAATGTGGTGTAGTTAACTTGGACAGTCACCAAAATCCAGGCACGCATTGGATATGTTACCACTATGCAAGTAAAAAAACATTTGTTTTCGAGTCTTTCGGAGGTGTTCCACCTACAAATTTAGTCAATTATCTGAAAACGAACAACCTATACTACAATGACGAATGCATTCAAGATTTCGGAGACATGAACTGTGGTCATATCTGTCTCTCCATGCTCGCGTTTCTCTCTAAAATATAAAACCCAATGATCGAAGATTTCCAGAAAGCACTGTGGAACCTGAAACACAATGGGAGTGTTCATCTCACGAGCGAGACTTCGGTCTTGAAACTCACTTTGCACGATGACATCGTCTATCCTAAATCCATAGCTTTACGTTCATTCTACAGCATGTACCTCATACCTAACGTTACAGAGCACAATAACAAAATTAGCGTTCGAAGTGAAAATATCATCATCACACCAGGTCAGTACAATCTTTCTACTTTGCAAGCTCAGTTACCTAGAGGCACATTCCTTTCTCAAAATTCCATCACGCACAGAGTTGAAATTGTGTCCACGATAAAGACGGTAGATCTGCGCACGATAGGAGAACTATTAGGTTTCAAGAACAACACCAAACTCGAAGCTGGTATCAAGCACACAGGAGCAAACATTCCTAAATTTCTAGTCATCGAGACGTTGAACATTCACTGCAACATAGCTGAAGGCATGATCACGAAATCTGAAGGGTTGTTAGGAAGTCACAAGCAGATGGGAATCATCGCCAAAATCAAACCCAGTTCTGAGTTCATGGAACCGATCATCTACACACCCTCTTCGCTGATTTATTTTCCAGTATGTCACAATCGCATAGATCAGTTAGAGTTAGTGGTGACGAACGAGAAAGGGGACGTGGTGGATTTTGCAGGTGCCACAACTACTGCCATCGTCGAGATCAACATATAATAAATAAACATACATCATGGAACAGATTGAAAGTTACGAATTGCAATCTTTCCCTCCGAACCATCACACGTTCGCCAATCTCAACGAAGCGAACCGGGAACTCGAATATGACGTGGACGTAGGCGACGGGTTCATTCATCCTCACAGAGCGGACCTTTACATTCAATTCAACGTGGTGAAAAAAGAAAGCGGAGATGCATTCCCAGCCACAGCAAATTTAAAACTCGTGGACAACTTCGTGTCTTACCTGTTCTCGCAAGTCGAAGTCAGGAACACGTAAGGATCATCAACAGAATCGATTATCCAGGCATTACGTCAACGGCAGTAGGAACATTGAAATTATCCAAAACAGATGCAGCATACTATCAGGTGGGGGGATTCGAAGCGAGAACGAAAATATCGACAAGAAGTCACACGGTGCTCTTTCCCATGCATCTGCTTCCGGTTTTCTTCTCGGTCTACAAGGAGATCATGTGGAAAGGAGGACTGAGAATCGCATTTCGCAGAGTGGCCAACGACAACGACGCACTGATGCGATACAGCAACTTGGGTCTGGATGGGATCACACCTTTACCAAACACTCTGCCCAAAGCAGCAAAATGCATCATGCAGTATGGAGCTGAGAATTCCAGTGGTGGAATACGAAACCAACTACGCTCTCAAGTACAAAGCAGAGATCTTGAAAAATCCACAGACACCAATTCACTTTCACGGTTACCAGTGCATGCAGAAAATAGCATCAGGAATTCACCTGGATTTCGACGTCACAACACAATTCAATAACATACAGTATGACATGCCAGATTTCGTCGTAATGCTCTTTCAGACCGCGAGGGACAACAATCAGGAAACATATTCCAGTAAATTTGACGACTGCAAGATCAAGAACGTTTATCTGAAGAACGGTACGAACGAAGTATTCCCGCGCGAAAATTACAACCTCGACATGACAAAAGATGATTTTCTCAAACTATACGAAGCGTACTCTGCTTACAAGTGGGTGACCGAAGGAAACGTGGACATGTACTATGCACCCAGCAAATTCAAAGCACACAGACCCATGTTCGTGATCAACACGACAAAGAGGAAGCAGGTGGTGGTCAACGATCGCATGAACATCAAGGTCGTGTGCATGTTCCACGATGCTCTGCCTGAGGACACCATGTGCAGCATCATCCTGATTGCAGAGAAGTCCTGTATCTGTGACGTGAAGAACGAGAGAGTGTTGGAGCAGTTTTAACAGATTTCACAACAAAAAAAAAAGCACCAAATAAGAAGTTTTTGCACTATATCACAACAATTTTTGCACTATAGCACAAGATAATCAGTTACACCAGTTTTGCACTATAGTACGAGATAATCAGTTACAACAGTTACCACTATAGCACGAGATAATGAGAATTTTGCACTATAGCACGAGATAATGCTGCCGAACAACAACAAACACACACACTAGATAAAAAAAGCATGCAACATATTCTCTATACATCTTCTTCAAGAAAAATAATAAAACATATCTCCCATCAAAAAATCAAAATAACACTAGAGGCGTTGCATGCATTTATGGTAGGGCTGGGGGGGTTTCATGGGAAAATAAAAACTCTACAGAGGTGTGTGATTATCTAACCGCACACAGCCATTAGATAACCACGCTCACACCCTGGCCAGATGTTTTTGCTTGAAAGCACACTTTTTGGTTTACAGAAAATGAGAGGTTGTTACAAAGATCACGATATGGAAACCTAAATAAGAGGAAAACATTAGGTTTACAAAGGTCACAAGGGAAGCAAAGCAACATTAGGTTAACAAAACTCATGATATAGAAACATGGACGTGTTTAGAAAGTTACAATGCTGGAGTATGCGTACCTGAAAGTACATTTTTGACACTCACTTTTCAGAGCCTTTTTCTCACTCTTTTAGTTCGTTACTGCAATAAAACAGCCGCGAAACGTAGAGAAATAGTGAGTTCGTGCACTAAAATGACAGGTTTTTGAAGGGTCAAAGTTGAAGTTGTCCTCAAATGAATATCTACTACCTACTAACTTTTTTTACTGGCTCAATTTAAATACGGTCGAAGAACCATTGTTCTAGATCAATTTAAATGCAGTCCAGAAACCTTCTTTCCAGATTAATTTAAATACGGTCAAGGAACATTTTTTTCAATGAAACAATATGCAATTTCGATTGAATATATATTGTGCGACAAAAAAAAAGGTTCCAGTCCTGCAGTGGAACCCAATAGAACCAATTAGAATGTATGAGTTCCTGGACCTTTAACCACCCTGGTTCATGCCTGTGAGCAAGAAACTTCAATGTTACTTTGCATTTTCCAGCTGATTTCTCTCTAACTCAACAATGGATACTTCTGAAGCAGCTCCCTCCAGCTTCAATATTGATTCATCTACAGAATAAGGTGAGTGTATGCCAAACATCTGAATGACAAGAGTGTTGGCATGTGCTTTAATGTGAAATACCTCCTGGAATTCTATAAAGTCACAGGTGGTAATAAGGGTCACTTTCAAAACATGTGGTCCATAGTCTTTATCTAACATTGGTAGCGAAAAAGAAACAACTTAAAATAGAAAGTGTAATTTGATAAGTGCTCTTCGTAATCAATCCAGTGAAATAAGTGTTATATTATAAGTTATAGAAAAAGAGAGAAATTACACAACCATTGCAAGTGGGCCTTAATTCCTGCACCAACATATAATAAGGCCCATAGTTAAAGTGTAACGGGGCCTCCCTGATGGCACAGTCATAGCGTAATCGCCTTGTAATGAAGGGGTCCCAGGTTCAATACCTGGTGGAGGCACATAGTGTTTTGGATTCCACTTTAAATTGTAGGTCCAGTCCCGATTATCCTTTCTGTGCATAAATTTAACTTAAATGATCAAATCAATCATTAAAGTGTACCTGAAATCCATCTCAATGGAGAAGAATTTGATCATATGTGGGAAATTACTTTTGGAATCTAGATGCCAGTATGAAAAATTACATCTTAATGATAAGAAGTAAGGTACAAGAAAGTAAAGTACAGCAAAATTGTTTTCAAAATTGAACATTCAATATATTGCATGCAAGGAAGATCTAGAGATTTAGAGAAACCAGCTTCTTTTCACAATATGTAATTACTCTTTTAAAACCTGCATTGCTCTGCAAAGATTTGAATTTAAGAAAATATTTTGTTTTCCTTAAAGTGGCCTGTTTTCTGCAATGGCAACGTGGTTATTTTAGGTTGTCCCACATTCTGTTTTCAGTCAAACCTGATTAAATCATCATCAATATACACTCCTCACAAAAAGTTTGGTGATAGCCAAGGCCTTGGAATTCAACACCACATGGTATAGTCTGTCTGCAGGACATTCACGACACATGCCACCATTCCTATCATCTCTTGCTTAATGTAACAATATTGCAAACTTTTTGTGCTAATACTTATAATGACATTCCAAACTTTTGGGAGGAGTGTATTATTGAATTGATACATCATAAACTGCTATTATTATTGTGAGTTGATTCTGCATGGATATTGAACCAAGAAGACTGAATTTCAAAGAAGAATTAGACAACAGAAACATACTTACCTACGCACTCTTTGCACTCGAGCTGCTGCTCACACAATGATGTTCATCAGATTTCCATGACTACTGCAAGGTGGCAGACTAGGACAGCTATCACATGAGGAGAATTCCCATCTGCGAAACTGAGACCAAATACAAAAAAAAGTGTTTGGGCCTTGTCACGTGCTGGGCCTCATTACCGCCCATGACCTTATTATTTTGCACAGTAGCATCCACTAAGAAGAGGTGGGGTAAGTGCCGTCTGTGTAGTTTGTTCAGAAGTTTCATGGAATAGTTCATGAAGAGGCATGAAAGGTGGTGCTTTACATAAATTATTGTAACCAAGAGGATGACACCCTCCGCTTGGAATCCTGTATTCAATGCATACATTTAAATCTGCTGGTGCCAGCAAATTTAAAATGAAATACTTAATTTTACATAATAACTCATGGAGCAACAGCCTATGAGGGCCAGGGCCTGGCTACCTACTTCTGGCCTCACTCCCACCTGCCGAGTGAGTTATGAGGTGATGTGTGGTCAGCACGATGAAAACCCAGTCATTGCCGCAAACAACATTCTCACCATCAAATACCAAATGTCACACTAACAGCACAACAATCAGCAATACTGTTTCTTAAGCATTGTTCTTCAAAACAGAAGCAAAATGGTGAGAGAAGGCTGCCATTTATCCATGTTGCTCCCCCTAATAATCTCACTTAGAAATTAGGTATAATTATTAAACAATATTGTGCTCATAAGAAAAACTAGTTATTTGGATTGATTTGATGTTTTAAGTCCACTTTATGCACAGTAAGGCTAATCGGGACTGGACCTACAGTTTAAAGTGGGATCCGAACCACTATGTGCCTCCACCGGGTATCGACCCGGGGGAAAAACTAGTTATTTTCAACCTGATGAAAGTTCCAAACAACAAGTGAGGGGTAGGATTTCATCATTTCTTATGGGATTGAACTATCCAACTTCGTTCTTTAGCAAAGTTCTTGTTTTTAACATCCCCATATACTGTCTCCATTAGCTGCAGAATAAACTGCCTTTACTCGACCAGGAAAAGGCCTACTCCAGTGGCGGACTGGTTAGCACATCGCACTATGATGCCAGGAGTCCCGGTTCTGAATCCCAGCCTGGGCATGGATGTTTGTGTGTATCCATTCATCATATCATCACTCATCCCCATCTTCGCAAATTAGCCAAAAGTGGCACAAGAAGCAAAGTAAAATAAAGCAAATCAATCAATCAGTCGACCAGAAAAAATTAGTAGCATTAACTCAAAGCCTGATGGTACACATATAACCATCACTTGTCTGTGGCAGTAGGCCTTCAAATATTGATCGCGAAGTGAAAGATGCAGTGAAATTGAAACTCTAGTGAACACAGTCATGTTAAAATGTAGTTTAGACTAACTTACCAATACAAAAGTATTATATGTGAAAATGCAATAGATGGTTGCGGTATGAAGCTTTCTAGGCTGACATTTTACAATTACAATTATTGTCACAGTGAAATAATGTCGGATTGTATGTCATGATTGTATCTTATTATTTCACAAAATACAATTATCCTTTTCCATAGTGAAGAATGCTGTAGTGGTGTTTGTTGCACTGTGATACAATATTTTTAACTACATGCACATGGGTCATTTCATAAATAATGCACACTAATTTATTACTCACCCATATGTTGCTGTGGCGGTGATGTCTTTTCACAGTCCTTTAATGTAGCCTCCCTGCTTGGCAATGACCGAATCCCAACGACGAGGATTCTTTTGTGTGCCATCCAATATGCCATCTTTGTTCAGCTGTCGAATGGCTTGGGTAACGGCAGTAGAAAGGTTTTCCAGATATGAATAACTACGTCCATGCAAAGGCAGTTTCAACTTGGGGAAGAGGTCAAAGTCGGGGGGACTCGTGTCTGGACTATACGAAGCCTGGGGTATCACATCCCAACCATAATCGCCTAGTTCTTCATTGACGACATGTCTGACATGCAGCCGAGCGTTGTCTTGAAGAATGAGTGGACCAGCCTCGAGTAGCTGAGGGCGTGTTTTGTGCATTTTCCTCGCAGATTTTGTAAGAAATCACGGTAATACACTGCTGTGACACATGTGCCACATTGAACTCTCTCTGTGAGGATTACTCCCTGATGATCATAAGAAAAAATCATCATTTGTTTGAATTTTGATTGTGCACGCTGATTTTTTTTTTGGGGGGGGGGTCGTGGGGAAGATGGAGCTTTCCACTCGTTTGACTGCATTTTCAGTTCTGGTTCAAAGTCCCTGATCCACGTTTCATCGATAGCAACAATCCGATGCAAGAATGCCTCTCCTTCAAAGTTAAATCTTTGTTTCAGTGTGGTTGCATTGTCCAGGTGTGTCTTCTTCTGTGCAGCTGTCAAGAAGTGGGGGACCCAGTATGCTGAAATTTTTCTCTTCCCTAAATCATTGATCGAGATGTGGTATACAGATGTCGGTGGGATCTCTGTGGCATCAGAAAGTTATTCACATGTTGCACGGCGATCTTCTTCTAGAGCTGCTGCCACGAGTTGCACACATCCTTCATCAGTTGTTGTTTTCGGCCTTCCTGGTCTTTCATCATCCTGTATACTCGCATGACAAATATGAAAATGATTTGACCAATAAGACACTTTACTACAGTTCAATGTTGAGTTGCCGCACACTTGAGGGCCGCTATTGCAGATGCATCATACGAATTGCTGCCTCACCCACCCTATTCCCCAGATTTGGTCCCCAGTGATTTCCATTTTTTCGAACATTTGAAGAATGACATTAGTGGGCAAAAATTTTCTGATGATTCTGAGGTGATAATGGCTGTGGACTCATGGTTGGAGGACCAGTCCTAAGAATTTTTTTGCAAGGTATCCAGGCGTTGGAGCACAGATGGGAAAAGTGCAATGTATGTTGAAAAATAATAAAAAAAATTGAAACTCTATTGCCGCTCTTTCTATGTTAGGGTCTGAGCAATCTGATCGCCATTCGTATTTGGGAGTTCCATTTTATGTTTCGGTCTGTTCATATTGCATTCTCTAATATATATTGTACTTGGGTCTTACATAGTAATATATTGACTTATTTAGAATTGTGATTTCATGGAGTAGTTTTCTTCCATTCATGGATTTTAGACAGACATTGCTGCGTATTAGGCTCTGTAATATGGGACAGCCTTACACATGGTGATAACAACTGCCAATCATTCCACTACATGTGTGGTATGCTTGAGCGTAGCAAGCTTGAGGATGGGGGACTCAAGTGATTGAATGGAGTAGTTGATTATTGCATTGAATAATGGGGAGTACTGTGGAGTAGCTAGTTAGCACACTGAGTTTGTAGATTCAATCTCTACCTGTGATAAAGATAAATTGTAAACTCAGAGGTGCTTTCTCAAAACATAGCCCAAGAATAGTTTTAAATAGTGGAAGTGTCAACTAGACAATGGGCAATGTCCAATTAACATGGCATGCTACATTATTGTGGTATTTTTATGTAATTCTTTCATTGTTTCAACTAAATTAACTTGACTAACAAATATTAAAAAATGTGCAACAGCCCATGAGGTGCTAAGGCCTGCCTAACTCTCACATGCCTCAGAAGAGGTGGAAGATCACCCAACCAGTTACAGGATAACGCTTGGTCAGTATGACAATGACAACCAAAAATTAATTATTTTGAAATTTTAATAGTTTTGAAAATAATATTTTCTATTTTGAGTACTTCATTATTTTTACAAGCTGTGGTGGGCCATTCAGCAGGGTCCTTGACTGCTACAGGAGACTCTGGTTTGATTCTCTTAGTGTGTTTTCTAAGCTTAGAATTTTTCCAACCTTCTCCATGCATAAAGTATCTCTATGGTTCACTCAGGCTCTAATAAATAGGTACCCATGGACAACACTGGTGGTAAAAGCATAAATGCAGCCAAAGCATAATGAACACGTCACCTCCAAAAATGGCTGAGGTCATGAATCTGTGGGGCCCTACTTCCACATCCCTCATATGGCATGGTGCAACAAGCATGGAGAACTTTATCCCACCTCTAATTATTTTTAGTATTCCATTAAATATGAAATTGTTTGGAACTTTGGCAGCTGGAATCCTCCTGTTGCAAGTTGCCCAGGTCACTGATTGGCTCACCTGCAACTTCCATTGCTCCTTGATTAATAGTGGAATGGCAGGAGGGGTCAAAATGACCCCTACCTTCACTTTTTTCTAAATAACTATCCCATTTTTCTAATTTTGTTAAATATAATCCATTTTATGTAATAAATTCTATCTCTTTTTTTAGTTTGGTTGGTTGGTGTTTGGTGGTTCAAGTGTATGGATTTGTTTAGTTTAATGTAAATTAGATTACAGCATTTTGATTTTTAATAATGTCTGGCCAAAGTCATGCCAGCTGATGCTCTCTCTCTTTCTCTCTCTCTCTCTCTCTCTCTCTCTCTCACTCACTCACTCATAGTACTAAATATTACAAGAAATCATAATTTCCCTTCCAACTTGCAGACTTAGGACTGACAGATACTATTTGCCTGTTTTGTAAACTTCCAAAGTCCAATTGTGATGGTTTCAATAATATTACTTCTCAGCATTATAGTGCCCTGGACTTTTAGTTTGTGACAACCAAGACTTTTCAAACATTTGTTCCTGAGAATGCAGTATGATATTGAAATTAGAACTGTTTAGAATCCCATTGGGACATTCAAGTGAATGTTGTGTAGTCTGCTTTTGCTGTTGTCTAGGTATCTGCAAGTTTCAGGACAGTTTAAGGCTATTTTCTATTGTAGACTTCTTGACGATAGTGAAAAGAAAACAGCACAGATTCATATGAATACTCTAAGACTAGGAAGTGGAAGTATTTTTTAATAATTTGGGATATAAAGGTAGATTTTTTTCAAAACGAGGGAAAATTGTTGTGAAGTTTTTAATGTGTTATATTTTTTTAGTAATTCAAGATAATTTTTTGTTCATTGTGGTTTAATTTCTGGCAGACTTAACATAGGAGAAGATGCAAGCATTTATGTTTAATATGCAAGATGGTTTAATCTATTTGTTGCCTAACTTGATCGCTCTATGCCTTAAAGGAGACAATGCATGATGAGAGAATCGTTCATATTGGCAAATATAATTGTCAATAAATACAAGCAAGTGCTTTTTGAGTTTTATTCAGGCAAGTAACATCTGGTGTGGTTAAAAATTATGATTTCATTTTCGTAAAAAAGACAAAAATGTATGTTTCAAGTGCATTAATTGCATGATGCAATAAAATATTGCTGAAGATAATAAAGAAGTGAATAAAATATATTTTAAAACTAATTTGAAACATTATAATCCAAGTAAATTGTAGAAAAACACCATTAATATTACAATGAGATATAAACTGTCACCAATTACTTAGTATGAAATTTTTGCTTATTAAAAATCTAGAGAAAATTATTCTGAGAGTAACTCTCTCTTGTTGCAATGGCTATGATATGAGAGATCCAAGATTTGAATCCCAGACTAGTTCAATAATATCATCATTCATCCTCATCATAGGATTAGCCAAAAGTGGTAGAACAGCAATGCAAAATAACAAAAATCAAATCAAATCTCTAGTTTTCATTTCTTTTCTTGGGATTATTTTAGACAAAAGGAAAAAGAAAAAAATCCTGAAAACCTGAAATTGGAAGAATATAATTAAATTGAAGCTGTAAGAAATTAATTTAGTATGGACACAAGTAACATTACACAGAAAAACAAGATTTATAATTTTATTAGTAGCTTATACGTGTATATTACACAGTGCCTTTTATGATCGAGACATCTGTGAAGCAGCAGTTGGCATGTCTGTAAGTGGGAAATTGAGGAAATTTCGGAAGAGGAACTGATTCGTGTTTGTGAAAATTTGCTATAAATATGCTGTAAATGTGTGAATGTAGGAGGACAGCATTCCCAGCACCTTTGTAACAAGGTATGTGCTCATTTTAATTTTAACTGTCCATGTAATTGTACAAGATTATTTAATTACATAGCTAGCAGTTCCAGTTATGTGAATGTTGCATCCACCCAGTTTGCCAGCAGACGTGAACATACTTCCTGCCACGTTAGCTGCTGCTCCATGGACACCTCGACCATAAAATGCACTGTATTACAGAATTGCAATCATATTAAAATATATTTATAATTATTCATTTACCTTCTTCTTGGAGGCAGTTGAAGTATTCAATAAGCTGTCTGTTTACTTGTGAAATGCTTATTCTAAAATATTTAATCTACATAGTATCTGATCAAATTACACTTACCAAAACTTTCAAGAAACTAGGATGTGGCGTACATATGTAGATTTATCTGAAAGAAAAACAGATTTGTATTATTTAGAATGAGGTAAAAGATGGTACCATATCTAGTTCAAGGAAATAGAGAGTGCAGCACTGCCAACCTCTAAATGACCTCCCAGTGTGTTTCTGTGTCTTGCATGAGAACCTCTCCCAGCACCCAATGGGGGAACTTCTGTACCCCAGAAATGTGTACTAATGAAATAAGTGTTATCCTGGATCATAATAATGTTAAGTTTTAAATCTAAAATTCATAATTTTATCCTTATATCGAACTTGAATTTTGCCCTCCCTGTGGCTCCATCTGCTGGACAGCATATGTTCAAGTCTGCTTAGGTTCAGTCTCAACTCACAATTGTCAGGAGACTGGAGAGCTACAATTGAGTAGCGTAACCTGGTCATAAGAATATCCTACAACAGCTGAGGGGCCAGCCCCTTGGCGGAGTTGTTAACACATCGCACTATGATGCCAGGAGTCCCTGGTGTGAATCCTGGCCTGGGCATGGATATTTGTGAGTGTCCATTCATCATATCATCACTCATCCTTATCTTCGTAAATTAGCCAAAAGTGGCACAAAAGTCGAAGTAAAATAAAGCAAGTCACAAACAGCTCAGGGTTCGACATGCTGACCCAACGTCACTCCATTACCTGTAGTAATCTCCACAGCTCCTGTTAGGATTGTAGAAGGGAGACAGTCGGGTGATAGGCCAATGCCCTTCCAGGGTTGTAGAGAAAGGGGTTATGTCATGTTGTTGATGTTGGATTTATCTTTCTCTGACAAGATATTACTCTCCATCACTTTTCAATAAACTGTTCAAGAAATGTGCAACATTATGAAAAGAAAATAATTATCATTCAGCATAATTTTCTAAAATAATATTTTTGTTTTTATCTATCAGTTTAATATTTTTTTCCATGAAACTATGAGAATTAAAAATGAACTATTCGAAATTTAAATTACTAAATAATTGGAGTATTTATAGATTATTACCCTGGATTGTAATAATATTAGGTTTTGAATTTAATTCTCAAAAATGTTATCCTTATACTGACCTTGGATTGTCTCTTTCTGACAAGTAAGCCAGGGATGATGCCAAGATATTAATTACTCTCCATCACTTTTCAATAAACTGTTCATGAAATGTGCAACATTCTGAAAAGAAAATAATAATTATTCAGCTTAATTTTCTAAAATAATATTTCTTTGTGTCTAATAGGCTTTTTAATATATATAGGAGGGTTAGAAAATGCACTGTTTCAAATCTAATTACTAAATATATGAGTCTTTATAATTACAAATTATTATCCTCCATTATAATAATGTTAAGTTTTAAATCTAAAATTCAAAATTTTATCCTTACCTACCTTGCATTTTGTCCTGTTGCTGATATTGCATTTCTCTATTTCTGACAAGAAAGCCAGCAAGGTGTGCCAAGATATAATTCTCCATCACTTTTCAAGAAACGTTTCATGGAATGTACAACATTCTGAAAAGAAAACGATGAACAATCAAGAAAAATTTCTAAAATAGTATTGGTTTGTGAATCTATTAGTTATGTAAATTTCTGAATATATCTAGGAGAATAAAATAAATGCACTATTTCAGATCTAATTACTGAAGAAATAAGTGCTTATATGCAAATACAAATTATTGTCTTGGTTAATATTAATGTTAGTTTTTAAATCTAAATCTAATAAATTTATGGTTATACTGATCACGCTTTATCTCTTTCTCGCAATCCAGCCAGCAAGGTTACCAAGATGTCACTGGGTAGCTCCTCGAGAAACATTTTGAAATGTTCAACTTTCTGAAAGGAAAATAAAAAAACATTCAGGACAATTTTCGAAAATTATATTTGTGTTATATGTATTACTTTAGTAATTGTTTTCCGTACATCTAGCAGAGTTAAAATGTACTATTTCAAATTCAAATTAATTCTAAATAATTGAAGTGTTTATAAATTATTACCCTGATTGTAATAATATTAGGTTTCAAATTTAATTCTCAAAAATGTTATCGGCCTCCCCGATGGTGCAGTGGTAGCGCCGTTGCCTTGTAATCAAGGGATGGAGACACATAGTGGTTCGGATCCCACTTTAAACTGTAGGTCCAGTCCCAATTAGCCTTACTGTGCAAAAATTGGACTTAAAACACCAACTCAATCAATCAAACAAAAATGTTATCCTTATACTGACCTTCGGTTGTCTTTCTCTGACAAGTACACCAGGAAGGATGCCAAGATATTCCATTCTGTCACTCTTCAAGAAACTGTTCATGGAATGTTAAACGTTCTGAAAAGAAAATAATAATCATTCAGCAAAATTTTCTAAAATAATATTTGTCTCTCTATTAGTATAATAAGCTTTTTAATATATATAGGAGGATTAAAAAATGCACTATTTCAAATTAATTACTAAAAATATGAGTGTTTATAATTACAAATTATTATCCTGCATTATAATAACATTAAGTTTAAAATCTAAAATTCAAAATTGTATCCTTGTACCTACCTTGGATTTTGTTGTCCACCATGGCCTCCCGACTGCAGAACAGCATACATTCAAGTCTGCCTGTGTTCAGTCTCAACCCAGCATCGTGAGGAGACTGGGGAACTACAAGTGAGTAGGGTAACCTGGCCATAAAAATCTCCTACAATGGCTGGGGGTTCGACGTGCTGACCCCACATCACCTCATTACCTGTAGAAGATGTCCACACCTCTTGATAGGATTGTGGTAGGGAGATTGGCAGTCGGGAGATAGGCCAAGGTCCTTCCAGGGCTGCAGAGCCAGGGGTTATGTCATGTTGCTGATGTTTGAATTATCTTTCTCTGACAAGATATTACACTCCATCACTTTTCAATAAACTGTTTGTTGAATGTGCAACATTCTGAAAAGAAAATAATAAACAGTCAACAAAATTTTGTAAAGTAATATTTGTTTGTGAATCTATTAGTAACATAAATTTTTAAATATATCTAGGACAATAAAGAAAATGCACTATTTCAAATCTAATTACTGAAGAAATTAGTGCTTATAATTATAAATTATTGTCTTGGTTATGTTAAGTTAATGTTAGTTTTTAAATCTAAAACTCCTAATTTTATTGTTATACTGACCTTGTGTTTATCCTTTTCTGGCAATCCAGTCAGCAAGGTTGACAAAATGTTACACTGGGTAGCTCCTCAAGAAACATTTAGAAATGTTCAACATTCTGAAAGGAAAATAATAAACATTCAGGATAATTTTCTAAAATAATATTTCTGTTTATATGTATCACTTTAGCAATTGCTTTCCATACATCTACGAGACTTAAAAATTTACTATTTCAAATTAAAGTTACATATAATTGAAGTGTTTATAAATTATTACACAAATTGTAATAATATTAGATTTTAAATTTAATTCTCAAAAATGTTATCCTTATACTGACCTTGGGTTGGTATTTTCTGACAAGTAAGCCTTAAAGGATGCCAATATATTAATAACTCTCCATCACTTTTCAATAAACTGTTCATGGAATGTGCAACATTCTGAAAAGAAAATAATAATCATTCAGCATTTTTCTAAAATAATATTTGTTTGTTTTAATAAGCTTTTTAATATATATATGGGAGGGTTACCATTTATTTTAAGAGCAATATCAATAGCTCATCTACTTTTTTTTACATCAAACCGGGTGTAATAACCAACTTTCTGTTAACAGCAATATAGACAAAATCCCATTCCATCCATATTTCTCTATAAAAGAATGCACTATTTCAAATCTAGTTACTAAAATTATGAGTGTTTATAATTACAAATTATTATCCTGCATCGCAATAATGTTAAGTTTTAATCTAAAATTCAAAATTTTATCCTTATACCTACCTTGGATTTTGTCCTCCCGCATGGCCTCCGACTGCCAGACAGCATATGCTCAAGTCCGCGTGGGTTCAGTCTCAACTCACCATTGTGAGGAGACTGGGGAGCTACAAGTGAGTAGCGTAACCCCATCGTAAAAATCTCCTACAATGTCCAAGGGTTTGACCTGGTGACTTCACGTCACCTCATTACCTGCAGAAGATCTCCACACCTTTTGGTAGGATTGTGGGAGGAAGACTGGCAGTCGGGAGATAGGCCAAGGCCCTTCCAGGGCTGTAGAGCCATGGGATGTGCCACGCTACTGATCTTGGATTTATCATTCTCTGACAAGGAAGCCAGCAAGGATGCCAAGATGTTGCACTCTGTCACTTTTCAAGAAACTGTTCATGCAATGTACAACATTCTGAAAAGAAAGTAATGATGTTTCAACAAATTTTTCAAAAATAATATTTGCATGTTTCTAAGCTTTCTTAGCTTAGTAAACTTAACTTAGTAGTGAAATTCCGAGGTAAGATAAAGTACTTCACCGACTTGGCACCATGCCATGGAGCTTAATATATAGGGGGATGTGGGGATAAGGTCCTACAGGATTACCCCTGGGTACCAATTTTTCCAAGGATGGGTGAATCACAGAGATGTTAATGTGGGACAATGCCTGGAAAAATTCTCACCTTATATCACCCACCCTGGATCTGATTCATGCCAGCCAGATGCCGTACCTACCAGACAACCGAGGCTCCACTAAAGAAATAAGTCTTTATAATAGAAAAAAATTATGATGTATTAATCAAACAAATCTACTAAGAATACATTAAATAAAATGTTAATGCTAGATTATATAAGGTTAAAGTAAAACGTAATACTCATCTTGCAGAAAAACATCCCTTCCTTGCTGACTTCTATGTATGTCATGGCCTCTATGTATTCCTGTGCTGTTACCATTCAAGGGAAAACCAAGTTTAGCCATCCAGCTCCTGTAAGTTTATCCTCATTTGATCTGAAAGAGGAGATGTGTATTGCTGTAAAGACTGCCAATAAAGTTACTTACATTGAAGAAATGCATAACAACTCAAGAGCTTTGTGGTAAATAACACCAAAATACAAGCAATTTAAAAATTTAGAACAAGAATTCACATAGTAATGAGTCAGATCTTCCAGAATAGTTAATGGTGTTGGCTTTGTTGCAAGCATTTTGAATTTTGATCCTAAAAATTTTGTTGATAATGAAGCACCATGAGTACAACTAGGGAAGCTTCTTGAATAGAAGAAGTGGAGGAATGACTAATTCAAAGTGAGTTAAAAGAAAGCAACTTATGAGGCCTTGTCTCTTAAAGGGTTGTTGCTCCATTAGTTGATGATTACAGCCTAGATTTATTCATTCATATGTTGACCTTAGCAAAGTGTGCTATTCAAAGGTTTGAATCCCAGCCTGCACATGGGTGTCCCTTCATCAATTTCATAATATTATCACTCATCTTTATTGTCCCGATTAGCCAGAAGTGGTAGAAAAGTGGTGCTAAGATAAAAAATTCAAAATACAAAATCATTCATTCATATCTTTCCATCAAATTATTTCAGTTCTGTCTGTCTCACCTATCTATCTGCTTGTGACTAATTCAGTTGGAGAAAATATAAAATTTAGGGTGGATTACTTATATGTTTCTTTTCAAATTGTGAAATATTTTGTAAGTGTTTTGCCTCATAATAGAAAGCAATTTACATGGCAACATTATGATAACAACAGTCATAAATTTCATGAAATTTTCATTAAGTTACAGTAATATATTTTTAATGTATAAAGCTTATATTTACTATTTCTAGAATTTCTAATTTACTCATATTCTAATTTTACTCTATAGAAAAATTCTGTTCTTTATAAATAATTAGGGATTGGACCGATAAATCGGTATCGGCCGATATAGGCATATTGTTTTATTGGTAAAATTACAAATTTTTTTACCAATCCGATATATCAATAAATATCTGATAATTTAGTGCAAAATTCTGCCATTTTGTTGTAATTTTTATGGATAATCTCCATGCCCTACTTTCTAAAAAAGTAAATGTCTAAATATGCAATTGCATTTACACTACAGTCACCTTGAAACACACATTTATTAAGGAGGTCAATGAACCTTTCAGGTTCTACAAGGACCATTTCTAATTTTATATCGGATGGGTAGAATATCGGTTATTGGTATTGGTAAATTTTATATCTGTAGTTTATCGGTATCAGCCAAAATTTCATATCGGCCCATCCCTATAAATAATCAGTTAATAGTTTATAAAAAGATTAAATCTGATTGTGTCTCCTTTTCATATACTTGTTTCTTTATTTACACAACTATCATATAACTTTTGTTATGAATTTTGGAAAAAAATATTTGAAGAACTCTTCAAAACAAATTCATGCTGTTTAAATATAATTTTCAGCTGAATCCAATATTGTAAGTAACTTGTTCAATACTGCAAACTTAGACATTTTCTCAATTCAATCATAAAATTGAAAATGTGGTAGTTTAAAAAACAAGATTCCAGTCAAAATTTAGTATAACATATTCTGACTTAAATCGCAAACAGACAGCTCATGAATACTGCATCTTCTTCTCCTGCAATAAATAGAAAATTTCAAACTAGAGAAAACTGCAGTTTAATATTCAACTTAACTTTATAATTTTACACTTATATTATGAATGTTTGACTTTATTGCTCCGAAGTGTAAGAAGAAAAGTGGGACTGAGCAAATACCTATGCTGTGTATCAGTATCCATCGATACCAGTGGTATCTCTATTGGAAGTATCGGTTGGAATTTATTTACTGATACCAGCCGATACTTTTCTGCCAGTTTAGTCTTTCATGGTGTTTCACAAAAATGTCTCGCGACAATTCTGAGGAGTATAAGTATCGTAGAAAATATTCAAAATTTGAACTTTTTAAAATATTTTGCACCAGTTTTACATGAATAGATGTGATTTGATGATCATATAACATGTATTTTAATATTCTGATGTATTTATTGAATATTTTAAAACAACATTCTTGGTAAAGTGATATATTTAATTGGAGCAGAATAATTACACACTAATATTGATTAACATTTTTAACAACTTTTCGTTTTTACAATTTTTAATTATTGAAAGCGGTTCAAAGAAGTATCGGCTCAGCCATAAACAAAACAAATTAAACACTTAATACAATGTTCTGGTAAGAATGTTAACACATTCCTCTGCTCAGTTCAATCTGTAAGTGGATCATGATTACAAAAGCTCACTGCCCACCTCTTTCTTAAAATTGCAACTTTACTGCTTTGAAGTGTACCTGCTGTATGTAAAAATCCATGCAACATTAACACTACTACTAATTATATTGTAGATTTTTGCACATTGTAATTTGCTTTGGAATTATTGTTTCTTTAAATGATGAAAAACATTTCATTGAGCTCATGTTAAGACAGTTTATTGTTCAGGCTGTCTACTCTCAGGGAATTCCTTGAATTCTGGGAATTATACCCTGTCTCAGCTAATTGTAGAGCAGGGCCACGTATATCGGCAGAGGTGGAGGAGGAAAATCGAGTGATGAAAGTGATGCACTGCCAACCGTGTGGTTCTAACTGTACATGTACAGATGCATGGTGTAAAGACTAAAGAGGTGGATGCAAGCCGATCCTGAAAACTCGCCCTTCCAGCACATGACGTCATCATCGTTGTCAGAGAGGACTACAAGACAGGGGTCTGCTCGCTCTATAGTGAAGCATTCTTCAACTACAGACTCAATATAACTTCAAAACAAGCGAAATAACCATATAATGGTGTACCAAGTGGAGGGTGTGTTTGGGGTTGCAGCCCCCCAAATTCAGGAGCCAAAAATTTGAGAAAAAATTAAGGGAATAGTTAAGAATGAGGGGATCTTGCAAATATCAAATACAATGTTGTGAAAAAGTGTCGTTTAGTAATAAATCTCATCTCAGCCTTACTGGTCTGCATGAGCCTAGTGGATAGCTTTCTTCTGTGTTTTCTATTAGTCTTACACACACAGGAACCTTTGTGTCGAAGAATGTTGAGTGTCATACTTAGCAAAGGCTTCGACATTCAGTCAGGGCACTCCTTCCAGAATGTTCTCTCATGGATTTCATGTATCATAATTAATTCTCGTCATCATGATAGTCTTACCTTCATTTCTTCTTTGTTTTTGGAAAATGCAAATTCAAATTTTAACCATACATTGTCACAATTCTGACTACCTCTCTTACATTTGAAAAGTAGTTTTAATTCTTTCATATTAGCGTATTGAATCACATTACAGTTGTTATCTGATTTTCTAAATGCTAGAAAACACACATAAAGAGGGAGAGAGAGAGAGGATGGGGAAATTCATTCGTACTTTATAATTTTACAAGCATTTACTACCGGTAAAATAGTCTCCAGCTTCAGCTTTCCCCAAAATATTTGGTACGCTATTGCAACCACGTGAGTAGAATCGAAGAAGAAAGTATTAGAAATTACAATGGTAAAGCAATATATAAATGGAAAATGAAGCCCTTAAATTTATTTTTGTGAAGAATTTGTTATTGTTACATTTGCTGCTTGTTCGAACAAATTAAGTGCAGGAATTTTATGGAAAACTGAGAAGCTTTTACAAATCTTTAAAGTACAAAACAACATTAGAGTCCTTTAACATTATTTACATAGCAAAAAAATATGTACAGAATCATACAAGTTTTTTCAATTTCTTCAAAAATTTTCTTTTCTCTGCAGTGTCTACACTTCACAACTTTTTGTTCATTTCTTTTATCCTGATGTATGTTCTCATTTTGATGAAAAATTGAAAAACTTCAAGTGGCACAGACTGTTGAATTTCTTTGTAAACAATCTGGGCCAAATTTGTAATAATTCCTTTACCAGAAAAAAAGAGAAATCTGTATTAGTGTTTGTCCCTTGATCAATTTCATATGATCATCAAGTCTTATCTCCACAATTAGCCCAAGTAGACAGAAAAACAACGTAAAATGTGATACGTGAAAGCACGGAACACCTGCACATATATATTATATAAAAAGAGAGAGAGATAAACACTTACCATTTCTAAGGTTTATTTTGTCCTTCCACCTGCAAGCCAATACCCATTTGTGACAAAATTCTTCTTTAACAGGAAATAAAAAAAAATGATATTCGATCCATTCGTCTTTTTGTAATGATTGCTACAGATGTAAATAGCACAATTAGGCATATTTTCTTTTGTAATGCATTTAGATTCTTCTCACTAAAAGTGAAACGAAGATAACATAAAAAGAAAGAAACACTCAGTTCAAAGTTCAATTGTCTACAGAAAAGAACAAAACCGGAAATTCGACTTGTCACCTCTGAAATGCACCCCCTCTCCTGGCTGTGGCCACTATGTTGATGTCAGAGCTCTGACACATGGCTGAGAGCCATGCCTGTGCATTCATCTGTTTGTCATTCCAGCATGGTGTGGAGGTACGGTCCAGACCTTAGTCTGTACGCTAAATGCACGGCTTGACAAAATTTGCTCTTGCAGTTTTATCCCTAATATTTCCCTAAGAAATTCTTATATCAATCATACGGACCTTGAGACAAGAATATGGTCCGTTTGCCATGTGCATTCGGTATTATCCTGTTCAAAAGTTTGCAACGTTGCATAGGAAATCGGGTAACTCCCGTCACCCATTACACAATCCCGTTCCTCTCATTGTTCATTGGAGGAGCCGTCTCGCATCACTACTTGCTCAGAGACTTGGTTCCTATTCGCCTGATCTACAGTTACCTGGCATGGACTTTATGTGTGAATTTTTCTCTGTAGACGTGAAAAATGGCCATTTTTATTAATCCCAATCCCATTGAATTTATACATATTTATTTATGCCCTGAGGCAAGTTTTTTACAATTTAGCTTTTATTTTTATCGAGGAAGGAAAATAAAAGAGAGCTGGTTGTAATATAAAACAGAATTCTCTCAATCCGTTTGCTTTGTTAGTGTCCTGATTGTTAATATATTTGTGTATGTCTATGTGTGGGTGGAGAGAGGTGGTAATACATAAGGTTGAAACAGAAAACATCTTGTACCCTTGAATTCGCCTTCAAAACCGGGAATTATACTTGAATTTTATCAAGGTTCTAGAGTAGTCACCCTGCATTCAGCAGAACAGGATGTTATATAAATTTATTTAAAATTACCTGGGAATTTGATTTTGACAAAATAAGTGGGAACACTGGTAGAAATATTTAGATCCAGGTACAAGAAACCAAAACCTGTGTCATCATGGCTAGTTTGTCAGTTGGCCTGTCGCTGTAATGTGCAACTGAAAAAAAAATGACAAACATAGCACTAGTGTATAAAAGTAAACCTAGAGGGACATTGTCTGATGAAACTACAATGGAAGTATGAATAAAGAACCTGTTACTGCTGACAAAGGGAATTTTGCATTTGTAAACAATATTGAATTAATAGGGCACAAATAATTTCACTGGATACCATGGCATTCTCTTTCACAACCTTTTTCATTTAGATCCCTCAGCATCCATGGACGACCCCTAGCTACTACAGCCCTGAACCTGATGAAATCAAGATAAGCAGGCTTTGCGAGTGAAGCGAGAAAGAAAATTTTGCAAAATGTATTTTAATTTGCAAAAGTTGAAATCGAAGGGGGAAATTGCTCCTCTGTGCACCTCCTGCAGGTGCCCTTGACCGTCAATGTTTGCCTCCACTATTTACCCCTAATAGGGCACAAATAATATCACGGTGCGTCAAGACATTCTCTCTTCCAGAACTTTTTTTTCATTTAGATCATTCAGCACCCATGGCCGACTCACGCTGCTACCTACCTATGGATCTGATTTTGATGAAACTGAGAAAAGCAGTCTTTGCGAGCGAAACATGCAAGAAAATTTTATGAAATGTACTTCTATTTGCATAAAATTTTAAGTTGAAGGGGGCAATTCTCCTCTGTGCCCCCCCAAAGCAGGTGCCCTTGGATGTCAATGTTTGCCCCCTTCCCCCTAGAATTGACTTCCGTCAAAGGTTGGGGGGCAATGTTACCTGTGGTTGCATGACTGGGGGCATCGTGTATATAACATAAATTATTATCAAATAGTAATTTTATTCTCTGTACTAATGTACAGATATGTTCTTTTTAAAGAAAAAATAACTTACTTATTTCATCATCAAAATCAAACTTAAACTGTTTTCACAAAATATTTGGATCATATAAGCGATGAGAAATGCAGATTCATACACAAGTACATTGATATATTATGTTATAATGTAGAGAACATCATGTTCACAAAGGTTCTAATTCAGTCATCAATTTTTTTCAATTTTAGAAAGTAGGCCTCCCCAATGTGCAGTGGTAGCGTTGACACCTTGTAATCTTGGGGTCCCAGTTTCGATACCTGGTGGAGGCACATAGTGGTTTGGATCTCACTTTAAACCGTAGGTCCAGTCCCGATTAGCCTTACTGTGTATAAAGTGGACTTGAAACACCAAATCAATCAATCAATCAATCAATTTTAGGGAGCAAGTAAAAGGCACACATATTTTCATGCAGTTTCCATCAAATTTCATGAATAGAGAAACTATGACCATCAGGTTAGCATCAGAGAAAGCTTCTGAGAGCTATTTTCCCAGAGACTTATAACCCCGCCCCAATTAGAATCATGGGTAATGTTTACCAACCAGTTGTCACTCATGGGAGGGGTAGAAGTGCCTTATTTATAAAGAATCAACAATTTTTAGGCTGACAGTAGCCATCTCTAATAACAAAAACCATGTGCTCCTAATCAAATGTTTATTAAATCTTTTATCCTTTATTGAAAATCAAAGATAACATTTACCCATAGGTAAAATAGTGCCTAAGTTACTAAAAGTAAATTCATTTGCAATTATCTGGCATAATTAAGCCAGAAAAGGTGAAAAAACACTTTTGTTTACACTTTTTAAGCAATTGATAACTCTGCCATCTGGTGGGAGAAAGTGGCACTTCTCCTACAGACAAGGAAAGATCTCAAAGGACTCCAGCTGGCCAATGAGAAGCCTTCAAGGCTGTGACGTCACAGAGCAGACTTTCAGATGGCCTATTGTGTTCTGAGCTTGCTATTCAAGCTCACTTGTATTCCAGACCCATCTGAGAGCAGATCACCTGTGAAGTTGCTGGCAGAATCCAGTGTGTTAATGGCCGCCTGTGCCAGCAACAAAGGATGTATAAGGGAAACAGGGATCTAAGGTCCAGTTATAGTAAACTCTGGCCTAAGTGTGTGTGACTAAGTGGGATATTGTGTCCAAAACAGCATTTAATGATCCCAGTGAAAATTTCAGCAATATAGCGAGTTTTTGTGTCCCTCATCCAAAGTGGAAAGCCAGACCACATGGTCGGCAGAACTGATGCTATAACAGCATCCATAGGATATCAGCAAATATCCAAGTTGTTCTCAGCCATCTGTGCAAGAAAAGCCAGGCAAACTCGTCCATCACTCCCCCAAAGCCTTTGTTACACCAAGGAAGCAGTGAATCTCTAATTTTTAGTGTTGTGTACCCCAAAATTGCACATGTGTCGGGATGTGGCTATGAAGGGTGAAATATCGTGTGTGTGGCCCCAGGTATGAAAATTATAATGTGAAAACGGCTGGTATGTAAGTACAGAATCTTTTGTATATCTTTTTTGTGTGTCATGTACAGTGAAATGCTCATGTTTGGTGGTAGCTATGCCACAAGCGGTGTTTTTTATGAATAAATATGTCGTTCAAAGGTGTCTGACCTTCTATCATTGAAGTGAATCATAAGCCTACCAAGCCCTCCTCTGGTTACTGCTTATTAAATTTAGGCTAAAGTTCGTCTGTTGCTTAACAGGTATCTCAAGGGATACCTGTTATTATACGGAACACCACACGTGGAATAGGGTCTGCGTGTGGCCGCGTGAAGCATATCTCTCTCTTTTGTTTTTGCTGTTTTTGATATATTATATATATCTAAAGTTAACCTTTAAAACAAACTTAAACGAATTTAAAACAAAAACAACACCCCTTATAAAACATGTTCTAATAACTCCTATAATTAAAGTAAATAATTATGTGTTGAATATACAAGTATATTGTGTACCTAATATCATACCTTATTTTGTAATTACAATTACCTATATAGTACATTTTCCTTATAAACCTCGGTCCCTTTTCTCTCTGGTATTACTAAACCCGAAGGTTTATCTCCATTGCAACATACGTCTGCCATGTATCCCATCATACAAAGGTGATAATCCACTGTTGAGCATTCTTATCAATGTCCTTAAGGTTCGTCTTAATATCGCCATTCCATTGCACTTCCTACAAGCCCTTCACCATCAGGTTTCCCCAAACCCTGTAAACATTTGTATCCTGCATGTGTGATACGTGGTCTACCCATCAAGATCTTCTGATTTAGGTGTTGCATATGTATCTAGTTCAGTATTATGTAGCTACCGTTTATCTCTTTTTAATTTATTTCATAAGATTTTATTTTGTCTTAGTCTTAATTTATGTCCCTATGTTATTGTAAAGAACTACATTTTCCATCCATACAAGACTACAGGCAAAAATTACTATTTTGTGTTTCTTAACCTTTAATATCTTTGATATACGTATATAGTGCATCTTTGCTTTATGCACCAACTTTATAACAAATACATTTTACAAATACATGGAAATTTCATTCCTTAGAAATCCATGCTTAGCATCTTAGCAATGAAGAAACTACACATTAGTTTAAATTATTGACGTTTTCCCACCTTGTACGACTATAATCTTAATTTTAAAAATGTTCCCTGAAATATATTGTAAAATAATTCTCAGAAACCACTAACGGAGAAGTAATTTTATAATTTGATGTTTTTATCGGGGTCTGTCTTTCACTTAATAATGCAGGATATGAACTTTTTTGGAGGTGCAAAGCTTTTATTTAAGATGAGCTTAAAAATAACATGGCTTGTTGCTTTAACAATTATTAACAGTTTTCGCACTTCATACTGTGGAAGGTAGTGTTTCAATTATGTTATTTCTTAGAAACTCTTCATGTTATATTGAGCCGCGGTAAGGTGTGTGACTGCCAAGTGGGACACTCAGGTTCGATTCCCAGGGTGGGTGATCTAAGGTTGGAATTTTTCCAGCCTTGTCCTCGCACCTCACACAGCCTCAAATCTATGGATACCTGAGGGTAACGGTGGTTGGGGGAGGACTAAAGGCTGCTGGAACATGGTGCTGATCACCTCCAAAATGGCTGAGATTAAGTATGTGTGGTGCCCTACTCCAACATTCCCTGAATGGCATGGTGTTATATGCATGGGGAACTTTACCTTCATGCTATAAGTTGGTTATGTGTGGGTATTGGAAGTTAGCAAAAGGGGCATGCTTACCTCCGTTAAATGTGCGATATATGTTATATAAGGTAAAGGCTTGAAGGGATATAATATACTACTGCATCTACTACACACAGTGTACTCAAAGTGTATACCTGGACGAACTTTACCATGTAATCAAATGTTTAGTGTGTGATACATAACTACTGCTATGTAAATGTGTTACAGAAACCAGAAAACATGGAAATATATTAATATTTGCAAAAAACTTGTTAACATATGTAAACATATTAGTATATAAGAAAGAAGATTATGGAATGCCAGGTGTTTCATAAAATTGAGGGTTACAAAACTTTATTGCAAGAAAATTATTGAATTTATGTTAATGAAAGCAGTCCAGAACAAACGAGTAATACAAACAGTTTGTGCATGTATCTTTTGTTAAACTGAGAGTTCACATTCCTGCATCTAGATGACACTTACATCACTCATAGTGTTTTGTTCAGAGTTTTTTGTTGCCAAGATCACTTCCTTTTCTAGGGTTTCATCAAAGATAGGGTAGTCCTGCCAATGATGCATGATATCGAAGACCTAAGGGAGCATACCATCGCAGTGATAGACAGTATCGATGTCATGTCATTTATGGTGCATACATTTGTAGGTGTCAAAAGAAAAAAAAACTGTTTGCATTCCTCGTTCATTCTTGACTGGTTTCATTATCATAAATTCAATACTTATCTTGCAATATTTTTTTATAATCCTCAACTATTTCTGAGACACCCGGTGTAAGATAACATACCTCATAAAGAGTTTTTTTTTATTTCTTTAAGCTCCAATAAACTAAAGTATATTTCTTTCTATTTCCAGCAATAAGTGTGTGGTTTGGATTCCACGGGAATTGCTCCCAAGAACAGTCTTCTACCAAAAGCAATATTAAAAATATTTATGCATCTCAATGTGGAAATGATATCTGGAGGAGTGGAAACCATCAAACCTATCACCAAGTAATATATGGGACTCTAGAATGGAAGAAGCACTGAAAAAATATGAGTACGATAGAAAAAGGTAAGAACTTAATACTTACCATGGCCCCATTTGATCCACAAAATACTTACACTCATCATCAATATCTCGTCATGAAACTATGAAGCAACAATTACTTGAAAATCCTTTTCTTAGTAGCAGTTTTGTTTCTTTCCCTTTGTCATTGTTACTAACAGCATTGTTAACAACTATCAGATTTCAAAAAAAGAAAAGCATGAGAATATTTCTTGTAAAAAATTAACAGCTGAGCAAGTAACAATAGGAAAATAAATATAGATAACTATTTCTATTATACATTGCATTTTTGCCTCTCTTGTGAATGAGAAACTGATGTAAATAAATTATGAATCAATCATCCATGCTGTTCTCAAAGACATGAATTTGAATAGAGAAATGACAAGAGACATAAAAAACAACATAGCAAACAATTCCTTAAAAAGATATACATATTAAAGGATGGATAAGTCAATAATTTCTTTTTTAGCACAGGGTGAGGCAAAAGTCCGGCACCACCCTTTTAATTTGAAAACACCTTGACGGAGGGCGATGAAATTTCGGATAAGGGTAATTGGGGTGGGGCACACCAGATGGGGCTAGTGTATATCATGGCTGCCATCTTGAGAGCCGCTATCTTGGAATTATATTGAGATTTTCAAATGGGAAGGGGGTCATGTAGCATATAATTTTACATGTGCGTTTTCTCACAAATGAGAATATGCAGTTATTTTTCCCCTAACTTTATTTGGTGAGGATATTTTCACAGTTGACGTTCACATTTTTCATCTGACAAGATGTGCTCTATGTGTTGCCCCTTCTGTGCTACACACCATGTAAGACATTTCATCCAGTCCTCATGGACACGCAATAACACTGCAGGGTCGATAGTCACATGCTTGTTGGATCCGGTGCTGGAGATGTTGGAGATCAGTGAATTTCTCTTGATAAACTATGGATTAAGATGCCCCAAAGGTAAAAGTCAAGAGGCGTAAGGTCCCGAGAATGGGGTGACCACTCAGTGGGCCCTCTTCGACCAATCCACTGACCTGGGAGCTGTTCATCCAACCACTGCCTGACACATAGCATGTAGTGTGGAGGCACGCTGTTCTGCTGGAAATGGGCTGGTAATTCATCATCTGGGTTCATCTTCCTGGAGAATATTCAGATACTTCTTCCCATTCAGGTTGCCATGGATGAAGACAGGTAACACAATTCGGGTGTTTGATATCCTACACCACATCATTACTTTTTCCGCAACGAATTCCTTATAAGGATCTGTCCACGGTGAGTTGGTATCTGACCAATAACAATGATTCTACTTATTTACCTCACCGTTCACGAAGAATATGGCCTCATCGCTAAACAGAACACTTTTCGGGAACTGGGGATCCTCGGTGCAACAAGCCAAAGCCCAGTCTGCAAACTGTAACTGCCTGTCTGGGTCATCCTCAGTTAAGAACTGCTGCATTTGAATTTTGTAGGGATGCCACTTGTTAGTATACAACACATGGAGTATGGATCTCTGACTGACTCCTGACACTGAAGCCAAACACTGGGTACTGCATTTTGGGCTCTTGACAAAGGATGCCATGATTGCGGTTGCTGTTTCTTCATCAGTAGCTGTTCTCAGCCGTCCACTACATTCTCTGTCATACACGGATCCAGTCTCCTTAAACTTCTGCATTACACGCAACACTGTGGTATGTGAGATGTCGTCTATCTCTGGATGATGGGCATCGAAATCTTCTGCAAGACCCTGGCACTGCGCTCCCCACTTATAACAACAATTTTGATCTGTTTAGAGCCATGTTAGATCACTTGGAACAAATAAATACCAACCCATTACATTACGCCAAATATGAACTTCAACTGTGGAGCTTCAAGTGACATACACGGAGAATTTAAAAAGCACGTAACTTTTGAACCCCTTGACCAATCAAAAAAAATTGTCATTTTTGTAATCAGCATTAAAAGTTGTATAAGCATACCAAATTTCATCAAAATTCTGGATGATTTGACATGGAATGAGCCAGTTATTAGATACAGCCTCAATAGCAGAATCTATTAAATGCCACCAATACGTTTGCCTTGCCAGATACTTCATCTTCGAAAAACCAACATTTTCTGCATTTAATATTCTTAACACTTTTTGTCTACACTCTGCAGGTATTACAATTCACTTTCCCCCAAACTAAACATTCTTTCTTGATTGCACTTTAATTCCACTCTTCTTCTGCAATAATGGCACAAAACAGTCTTCCGCATTGCCTTCAGAAGTCGAAATAGGAAATCTGCTACTTCCACTTTCTTTGTATACACTATTGTGTATGTATACTGAGACAATAGAAGAATCCAACGCTGTAATCTGGAACATGCTAATGATGGTGTTGTGGCTGATTCACTAAAAATATACTTTACAGTCAAGGAATTGGTGAAAACTATGATATGTTTCCCATATAAGTACTTGTGAAACTTTTTTTATTCCTTTATGCAATGCTAGAGCTTCCGCCTCAAAGTGACTATATTTCCTTTCTGCCTCCGTTAATGTTGCTGAACAGCAGGCAATTGTCCATCAACATGGTTGCACAATTGAGCTTCTACTCCCACTGGACTTCCATGAACAATCAACACTATCTCTTTATCTGGATCAAAATGATGTAAGATCTCAGCTTTTCTCAGTGCGTTCTTTGAATTTTCAAATTCTTTGTAATGTGCATCTTACCACTTCTACCACATGCCTTTTTTCATTAACTTCTACAAATTTGGAATCTGACAGTAGAAAATTCTTACGTCAAGTGCCAGCAACATATTTGTTAAAAATGAAAAAAAAATAATATACAATCAGCACGATAAGAAACACTTTAGGAGTTCTTACAAGGTTTCTATTCCGTCTCAGAATCATCATCATGGCTGGTCGAGAGGCGACAGAAAGGAACTCCAAAAAGCTAAAGTGTTTTTTGTTGTGCTGTTTGTGTGTTTTTATTGTTTTTAACAAGTTTCTAATCGTTGAGGATAGATTTAGAATGCACCTATGATAAAACGATATCATGTGTATGTAGGCTTTCAACTCCTTTACATTTGTAGGCTCTGGACAACCTAAAATTGACTCTATTTTTCTGCAATGGATCAATTCCACTATTAGAAATTCTATAACCGGTGTAATTTACTTCCTTCCTGAAGAATTGGCATTTCTTTTTATTAACTTTAATATTGTAATATGCCAGTTTCTCCAATACCTTTTAAGTATTGTTCAAGCTATCTAGATTCCCTTTTCCTATAATTATGACATCATCTAGATAGTATTTACTAAAATTTGATCTATTATTCATTGAAAATTTTGAGGACTACAACTCCATCCCACAGGCAATCTATTATAAGAATACAATCCCCATCTAGTATTTACTAATAGTAATTTCTTAGGGTAATTGTAGATATGCCTTGCAGAAATCCAAAACTACTGTACATAAATTCACTACCATTGAATTGCACAAATCTTCAATCTTTGGCAAAGGATAAGTTTCCTTTTCTAACACCTTTTTGTTTGTTACTTTAAAATCCGAACACAGTTGCAATTCTCCATTACTTTTCTTAAACCACTATTAATGAAGCTACTCAGTCTGAATAGCTCACAGGTGTTAAAACCCATTGCTTGACCAAAGCATCTAATTCTGCTTTTACTAATCCATTAAATTGTAAGAATAGTCATAAATTTGTAGAAAAATTTGTACCAAATCTTCTTTTATTGGAATATTAGCTTTGAAATATTTAATTAGATCAATATTGTTACCCAAAAATACGCTACTGAAATCTTGTGTTAGGCTTTGTACTTGTAGATGTTTCCATTTGGATTCATTATTTATGGAATGCATTTCCTCTGAATTGTACATACTGTTTGCGAACCATCCTTTAGAAATGGGTCCACAAAATATCATTCCAACTTCTTCCTAAAATTGGTTGTTTTAATGTGTCGTTAGTCACATACAAGGGCAGTTGAAATTGTGATCATTGTACCTCACATATACTTTAATTTGTCCTAAAAATGACAATAACCTACCATCTGCATTTTTTAATGTGATGTTGAATTTTGTAAACCTCATGCTCGGAAAATGTAAATAGTGAAATACATGATTCCATACTGAACCTCCTGCTCCAATGGCATCCCCAAATCCTACAGGAATTGCAGTACATGTTACAGTAACTGTAAAGATACCCGAACCTAATTGATCTATCTTCAATTCTTCACTGTGATTAGGATTAACTGTATTAGAGTTTACACTATGCTTATGAATAACCAAATTATTATTAGTATCTATTCTTCCTAAATATGAATTGCTCGTAGGAGTCGAGTGACACTACTGATAATGATAATGATCACTACACTTGATTTCTTACTGTTGCTCGAACTTGTGCAAAATCTCTGAAAATGTCCTTTGAACCTACATATGAAACATTGTACATTAAATACTTTGCATTTACCTTTATCATGGACATTTCCACGTCTTTCACAAACATCAAAGCATTCTTTCTGGTTAACAGATTTCTAGTGTTGTGTGATATATCTTCCTGATGATATATTACAATATCAGCGTGGCTACTCACTGGGAATTCCTTGAATTCCGGGAACTATGCATGAATTATTGGCTCCGGGAATTATGTGTTAATTCTACTAGAATGTTTCTCCATGGACATGAAAAATTACAACTTTTTCTAATCCAAATCCTATTCACATTTTCTGCAAATAAAAATTATTTTCGTAAAATTTTCTTGCTCGCTTCACTCACAATTCCTGCTTTTCTTAGTCTTATCAAGTGTATAACCATAGCTTTGAGGGGGTGGGAGTCGGCCCTGGGCGCCGAACTCTAAATGAGAGTGTTATAAAATTGATTGATTAATTTGTGGTGTTAAGTCCACTTTATGCACAGAAAGGCTTATCGGGACTGTACCTACAGTTTGAAGTGGGATCTGAACTACTGTGCAGTGTGGAGAAAAAATAATTGAAATCATTTGTTCGAACACAAATGCTTTAGCACAAACTTCTACTCCCTTTTTGCATAAATTATGAGGATAATAATATATTTGACGCTACTACTTGTAGCGATTTATTGCAAGTGAATTCGCAAAAATCCTACAACTTCCAACTTTACGTTGAAAAAAATGCTCTGCTCAAAATACGCGATACATAATCGCTCATTATTTAATTCCCAAGATTTACGACAGATGGCTCCACTAATTATTTGCGAGTTATCGAGTCGTAAATCACGCCACCTGGATCACCCGAAGGAACACGGAAGTGAAAGTGAGCAGACTTGTGTGTGTAGAGCGGCCAGTCGTGTATTGCGTTCGGTACCAGCAACAACTTTTTTTTTTTTCTCGCGCTCCACGTTGCAAAATGCTCGGGTAAAATGAAGTTTGAACTTTGACGCTCTGACTTACTATTTGTAACGCGCGATGATTTGGCGAGCTTGTTCGTGGAATATAGACCGAGAGCCTTTGTTATAAAATAGGCTACTACCTTTTCTTAAATTTGGTACCAGTTGATAAATGGACGCGTGGATTGAAAAAGGCCATTTGAAAGTCAGCATTGGGAGTAATATTGGGAATCGACAAAATGGACTAGATGTGATTCCAACCAAGACGTGCACGCATTCTCGGGGATTTGTCTGCCAATCAGTGAAGGAAGTCGTATCCTTTCCCTGGACTAAGAAAAGCGATCACGCACAAAACAAGGTAGGCAGAAGTGACTTTTTTTGTAGTATTTTGTGGTGAATAGCAGTGCGACAAAAAATACGAACCTGATATTTTTTTCTTACGCGACGACGAACTGTGTAAGTTTCGAACTGAGTGCGTCAAGTTGCAGAAATAAGCCTTTGTTAATCAATTTGTAAATGTTCGCGAAATTGCAAATCTTAAAAAACCCATCGTCGTAAAAACATTGGTTTACCACGTGGTTGTGATATGCGTCGCTCAATTTAAATGTGCGGACACAAAAAGAGTTTAAAATGACAAATTTAAATGTGCCTGCGTAAAACTGCTTCCTGCTTAATGTTCTGCAAAGTGTTTGCCTTTTTGAAGAAAGTTGGCATTTTTGCTAAATTCGTCGCAAAGTCATACTTGGAGTAATCGCGACGAAGACTTCGCCAACGTCATTTCTCCCCGCCCCACCTCCTCTTTGATCATTCTGGGATTGGGTTAATTTGCTGGCAAAAATTGTACGAGGCATAACAAATTATTTAATTTGAGAATGAGCATCTAGGGAGAGCCTCTCTTCTACGTTCAAAAAGGTTCTTTGTAAATTCTTTGCACATTTCTTTAATATGAATCTATTGTCACAATAATCGAAGGTTTATTTTAAAGGTGTAAGAACCATTTTTGATTAAGCAAATATAATTAAAAGGTGATTAAAAACTTGTGCAGAAACGTGAGTTAAATATAAATTGTAGATTATTGGCGTAGACTTAACGCAGTGTCCTTTTGATATCATTGTTGTTGACTAATTGAATAAGACTGTTATTTCTAAGAAAAATTATTGTTCAAATGTATTGTAATTATTATGAGTTAACAATCGCACAAGTCGTTGTTTTACGTAAAATTGGGAATATTGCCCTAATTAAATTAGGAGCTTGTTAATGACGCTATATACATGATTTTGTTGCTGTAACCTTAAAAAGGGGGTTACGTTCTAAATTGTTGTTGTTGATCTTTTGGAATGCATGAATAAATTACGTTAATTGTTAAACTTTGACTTTAGCCTATTTGGCATAATTTGCGTTCATTACCTTCCTAATTCACCCATGGTCTTCGACAACACGCATGCACTATAAATGGAAGTGTTGGTAGTTAGTGTTTTTTGTGATTTATGGTAAAGGAGTAATTGATACTAAGTAGTAAGTTATTTGCTCTGGTGCGTTACGCATTTTTGGAAAAATTCGTAGCATTACTACTTATTTTGTTTTTCAGGACTGAGTTTTTTTTTCAAAACGTCATCGTGTTTCCCTTGTCTTTCCCAACCTTTATTTGAATTGCTGACAAGGATTGTGAAGTTCGGAGTAACTTTGAGGTGTTACGAACAACGTAACATTAACCTCCACCCACGTGATTTTGTGACTTGTCCCAAGGTGCTTAAAATTTCAGATCCCGGCCTTTGAGGTAACGTTATAACAATAACGCCCCAGTTTAACTAAAAATAAAAAGCACCTTGTAAAATTGGACGTTACAAAATTTTTGGTAGCCGAGGTATGGTTGAAAGAATTTTTTGGGGATAGACATAAAAAATTTTTTGAAACTTGTCAGATATTCATTTTTTTTTTTTTTGAAAGTTAAAATTTTGGAGATTTTGCAATTGATTTCTTGCTTTTGAAATTTTGTAACGTGTTTTTTTTTCTTTCCTTTAAATATGGCACCCCCGGATTCTCCCATTAAAGAAGACGTAACTATCGCGTCCCAAATGGATGTGTTTCGCTCCCAACCCCCCCCCCCTCTACAAGGTCCTTACTTTCCATCTTCTCATTCTTCTCCTTTTCCTTTGGCATTCACCTTGCCTATCCCATCTTTAGTACAGGCATCAGGGCCGAATACTAATTGTACCTATAGTAACCCACTAGTAACTTTGTCAACAGCAATTCCAAATCCTATATCTTCTGTTTCGGTTTCTCCGCAGGCGTCGGTTGTCCCTCCCCATTTAACGCTTCCATCTTGCGCTACTTCACCGGAGAACAAAATGGATATCCGCAATCTTAATTTTGCGATTGATGACATCCCCATTTGTGATGGACAAACTCATGATGTTTTATTCGCCTTCATGAAAGCCTTGCACTGTTTAGTGACGTCTCAGCAATTTCCTCTCCAATGGATCTTGCGAAACGTCTTACGACGTACCAAGGGAGTTTTTAATTCACTATGGTTATCCATTTTGCCAGCGCCTATGTCTTGGTGGGACATTAAGGTTTACATTTGGCGTCAGTCCGTACCGTTGTCCCTGTATTCCACTTTAGTTGATCGTCATGTACAACGTTCCCAGTTTCCTAACGAAACTTTACATGTGTATGTATCTGATGTCAACAATTCTGCTCAGGCTTTGGCACTTAATTGGGAGGATTCTATTCTTGTAACCTTCATTTTGCAACATCTTAATGCAGTTACTTCTTCTTGCTTATTATTTTTCTCACGTCCTCGCTCCATGCAGGAGCTGTTAAGTTTGGTACAAGAAATTACTCCCATGGAAATGCAGAAGTTCTATGATAACCGTAATCCACGTTTACCTCATTTTTCTTTTCCTCCCACTCAAGATGCACGATTTGTTGAGAATACTCCACCACCATTAATTAGACCTCATACGTCATTAATTTGTTCATTCTGCCGCAAAGCTGGACACAAAGCAAATTTTTGTAGACTTAGAATTTCCAGGATGCGTACGCAACCTTGATATACTTATGGGTAATGACTGTACATAGAATATATACAACTTATGTTTTGATAGATGTATGTACGAGTGTTCTTGTGTTAATGTTTCCTTTCTACATGAATATTTCTTTTTTGGCAAATTTAATGCTCTGTTTTGACCACACAATGTATAGATTTTCTAAGGATTCTCTTAAGATGAAATTAGTGTATTTATTGTATAATGTATATATGTATTCCTTTTTAATAATGTTTGCTGTGGTATGTCATTTATTATAATATGGTTTACAATACCATTTGCATGAAATCAATTTTCATATATTGCATCTTACATTGATAACATTTTTGTTTGCTTTCTAACTAAGAGGCTTTAACATTAAATTCACTTGTTTTTGCATATACATGGTGACTGGTAATTAGATGTATTCCCTGAAAGGCATTAAAGTAGAGACAATTTGCAATAAATTTGACCATATGATACCCCGTCCGAAAATTAGTAGTTTTCGAGATAATCGAGTTTCTATTGTTTTTTCTAAAAATGACAATTTTCCACATAAAAAGATGAATTGAGAAAAAACTGATAATTGTAGGGAACTTATTTAAGCGTTTTCTGATAGCTAACAAACAAGTGGTTCGTTTAGAAAAAAGTTTTTTCCAAATAACAATCACATGTAAGAACCGGGTGGGTCTAAACTTACAAGTGATGATAAAAAAAATGCACTCTTAGTTTACTTGGCAATGTATTAATAACAAAAATGGTATAACACGAACCGTACAAATTACTTAAATTACTTCCTTGAGTCATCAGCTATCCAACAAGCTACAAATGTTGCTAACATTTACATTTGTGTACAAGAAATAATACTTCATTCATCTTCATGTGTATGGAATCAATGAACAAAACAATTAAAGAACATTACACGTCTTGCTCAAAGTGGGCACCTCCGTTACGAATGCAGGCACGTAAGTTTTTACGGGTCATTTGATCTCTTAACTCGTGATGTGATGGTGTCCTTGACGTGTTGACCAGCTGTGAAGATCCTCTCCCTGAGCTCTTCTTGTGAGAAGTCTTCTCATGTGGTTCTAAATGTTAAAGTCGCAAGGCGTCAAATCGATCGGGTGATCGAGCTGGGCAGTCATCATGCTGATAAATCATGTCACGTCTTGTAGCTAGAGGCATATCGTCCAACAACATTGCTATCCCGTTCTGCAAAAAATGTTCATAAGTGATGCCATTTACGATTTTGGGCAGGAGAAATGGCTCGATCATCAAATGATTGTTGATGACGCCCATCCATACTTCTGCCTGGGCGTGCGACAGTGTCTGGATGAAAATTACCCAAAGAAATAGATTGGCCAAGGCAGCCCGATTCCCTGGCCGGCTCGATCCCCTGATTTAATGCTGTGCGACTTCTACATTTGGAGCCACATGAAAGACTTAGTTTACAAGACACAAGTAAACTCGCAAGAAGAGCTCAGGGAGAGGATCTTAACAGCTGGTCAACACATCAAGGACACCATCACATCACGAGTTAAGAGAACAAATGTCCGTAAAAACCTGCGTGCCTGCATTCATAACGGAGGTGCCCACTTTGAGCAAGACGTGTAATGTTCTTTAATTGTTTTGTTCATTGATTCCATTCACATGAAGATGAATGAAGTATTATTTCTTGTACACAAATGTGAATGTTAGCAACATATGTATTGATGGATAGCTGATGACACAAGGAAGTAATTTAAGTAATTTGTACACTTCGTGTCATACCATTTTTGTTATTAATACGTTGCCAAGTAAACTAAGAGTGCATTATTTTATCATCACTTGTAAGTTTAGACCCACCCGGTACTTACATGCGATTGTTATTTGGGAAAACTTTTTTTTTCAGCGAACCACTTATTTTATTAGCTATCAGAAAAGGCTATAATAAGTCATTGATAATTTTCTTCTCACTCCCGATTGGTTAGACTGGGAAAACAGGCATCTCTATGTATTTTCAAAAAGTCTCGAACAACCAAAATTCAGGCAACTTATTCATTTGTACGAGGGACTGGGTATTAGTATGTTCTCTTCCGAAATCATTCCACTGGAAGATTGTCTCGATAATTCCGTTATCATGTTCGACGACATGATCCTGGAAAATCAAAGTGGGATTCGTAATTTTTTCACTCGAGGTCGACACAAAGGATTAGATTGTTTTTACCTGGCACAAACTTTTTCCAAGGTTCCGAAACAACTGCTACGCGATAATGCTAATTTCATTTGCTTGTTTCGTCAAGACCATACGAATTTAAAACATGCACATGATGATTACGTGGGAGCTGACATGAATTACAATCAGTTTTCTAAATTTTGCTCCGACTGTTGGAACCAAGATGACTTTGGTTTTGTTACGATCGACATGACAAGAAAACCTAATGAAGGAAAGTACAGGAATAAAATCAACGTTTTTCTAAACATGTCAACATTATAAAATAACATCATATGAAACGCAAATTTCAAGAAGACACAAATCAAAAATCAACTGTCGCAAAAGGTCAAACATATATAAATAACCTTAATATCGAAAAGTGGATCATCTCAAGTTTTAGTGACAACAAAACGGAAAGTATATAGGCTCAAAAAAAAATGTCGAAGCGCAAATTTCAAGAAGATGATAATCTTAAGCTGTGTGATTACCTCACGAAACGCTTCAAAGGTTGGAAATCCGAGAATCGCGGTTTGTACGAAGAGAACCAGCACGAAGGACAATCTATCATCAATGTCATCAGCAGTCTTGGCAAGGAAATTAAAAATGTCACGGAACAGAACAAGGATCTGATCACGGAACTCATACCTCTTGCCGCTCGAAATTATGAAGATTTTCCTCCGACACCTCTCTCCAGCATTCACACTCCTCTGGAACTCAGACAACCGCCAACACGTCAAGCCATAGGCAGCACTTCTTCTTCGGAGAAGATCGAGTTGGGTCCATTGGCACAAAACTACCTGAGCACAGGGAAATTCGACAAGGACAAGGTGTTCGGATTGTATCTGAGCATGGAAACCAATGAAGGCGTCGTGTGGAAAATTGGAAAATCGAAAGTCACCTTTGAAGGCAACGACATTAAAATTAATTTAGGTGAGAACAGTTGGTCTAGGTATCCAGGTACAGTGGGATTGTGGGAACTCGTTCCCAAAAAATATCCGAAAGATTACACCGACGAAGATTACCAGAGTTACAGGGACATTTTAATCATGACGGATGCCATTTATCAAAATAATGATGCCACACACAATAGGGTGAAATCGAGCAGCGGTGGGAAGTGCAGGAATCTCATCAAACCGATATGGAACGATATCAAAAGTGGAAGCGGTGTCAAACGCTACAACACATTACCGAAAGATTTCGTTTGGGTGGACGACGTGAGAAAACTCATTGACAGATTGTTAGTGATAGCCGGTGAAGAAAATGTCAGTAATCGTAATTTCTACAATGAGAAGGTGGACATCGTGGAAATGATCAGCACGAAACTCTCCACCTTCATCGTGAACGACGACAAAGGTATCGGGTACCTCATTAAAATTATCAACACGCAACCTCCAAGATTTTGGAACGTGGCCAAAGGAAAAGGTCTCGTGAACGACATCATCAACAAGTTACCTTTCGAAATGCATTTACCAGGTTACCAGTACTGCGGCCCCGGTATCAAACTCGAGAAAAGATTGGAAAGAGGAGACAAAGGAGTGAATCCGTTGTATGCTGCATGCAAAGATCACGACATTGCATACAACACGCACACCAATTTAGATGCACGTCACGAAGCAGACAGAAAATTGGGACATGCAGCTTTCGGGAGACTCGTCAGCAGAGATGCATCCTTGGGTGAAAGAGTTGCAGCATTGGGTACCATCGTTGCCATGAACGTAAAACAAAAATTTGGGTGGGGTGTATAAATAACATGCAGTAAAAAAATATGGCGCAGTCTTGTATAACATACAGTAAAAAAAAATATGTTGCAGACTTGTATAACTGATTTACCGTCCGAACTGCTATGTAAAATATTCAAACACATTTTAAACGGAGACTGTGAGGATGTTGAGAAACTTGTAATCATAGCAAGAACAACGCCGGAATTTCGTATCCCATGTGAAATGGTTTTCAAGGACCATCTTCGGGAGATAAGTGGCATGAGGTGCAGTGATCTTGACACTCTTGTTTCAGCTGCAGGGGAAAAAATAAACGATAGGATGGAAGAACTTCATGAGGCGAGGCAAGGGAGAAGACAATACACGGATGATTGGCGCAATTCTAAACAGGAGACTGAAGACATCATCACACACATCATCACGTTTTCCAAACCACGAACTTACTTTCTTCCTCTATTACACAAACACAAAAATATATAAATAACACACTGTGAAAACGATATATGAATAACACATTGTGAAAAAAAATGAGTGAAGTCCAAGCATTAAAACAAATGCTAAATTTATCAGTCGAGTATATAAAAATGCAGGAATTGGAAGTGGACAAACCTTACACGATGATAATTTCCAGCGAAATTGTTGCAACCCAGTATGGTCCCAAAGTACGTCTGTTGCTCAACGGACAATACAGCCTATTTTTACCAGATCGATACACTATCATGTTATCTGACCAGAAGCTATCTATTTTAATCGAGAACAAAACTCGAATCGTGTAGGGGGGACAAAGGCACTTCTTGGTAAGAAAACAAAACACGTAATACAATTTGTTTAACAGAAAAAAATCTCAGAACATATATAAATAACATACCATGAAAAAAAAATCTACAATGAAGCCCAAGGGTGTCGTGTACCAGATACCATATTCGAATCTGAAAACGCTGGGTGCCCTCGATGGGTTACTCACCAAGAAACAACGCGAGAAGAAACGTTCTTGCTTGACGAAAGGACACGGAATGAAATTGCTGCTCAGCACTCCACAATTGAGAAGGTTGCATCAGTCGAGGAAACAGCAAAGGACAGGAGGTTTCATATTCAGCATCCCGGCAATTTTAGCGGCTTTGGGGGCTGTAGGGAGTTTGGCAGGGGGTAGCGCCGCCATAGCGAAAACAGTGTTCGACTCGAAAAAAAAAAACAAGGCGGAATTGGAAGAACTGAAATGTCACAACCTGGCCATGGAGAAGAAGGGGAAAGGCATTGTGAGCAAGTTTAATAAAAAAGAAGAAACACTCACCAACTAGGACATTGAATCTTTAATCAAACCATTACAATTCAACACTTCAGAGTCATTTTCATGACAGATTCATTACCTTCAACCGTTAGAAATAGAGAATGTGGTGTAGTTAACTTGGACAGTCACCAAAATCCAGGCACGCATTGGATATGTTACCACTATGCAAATAAAAAAACATTTGTTTTCGATTCTTTCGGAAATTTACAAATTTAGTCAATTATCTGAAAACGAACAACCTATACTACAATGACGAATGCATTCAAGATTTCGGAGACGTGAACTGTGGACATCTCTGTCTCTCCATGCTTGCGTTTCTCTCTAAAATAAATAACCCAATTATCGAAGATTTCCAGAAAGCACTGTGGAACCTGAAACACAATGGGAGTGTTCATCTCACGAGCGAGACTTCGGTCTTGAAACTCACTTTGCACGATGACATCGTCTATCCTAAATCCATAGCTTTACGTTCATTCTACAGCATGTACCTCATACCTAACGTTACAGAGCACAATAACAAAATTAGCGTCGGAAGTGAAAATATCATCATCACACCAGGTCAGTACAATCTTTCTACTTTGCAAGCTCAGTTACCTAGAGGCACATTCCTTTCTCAAAATTCCATCACGCACAGAGTTGAAATTGTGTCCACGATAAAGACGGTAGATCTGCGCACGATAGGAGAACTATTAGGTTTCAAGAACAACACCAAACTCGAAGCTGGTATCAAGCACACAGGAGCAAACATTCCTAAATTTCTAGTCATCGAGACGTTGAACATTCACTGCAACATAGCTGAAGGCATGATCACGAAATCTGAAGGGTTGTTAGGAAGTCACAAGCAGACGGGAATCATCGCCAAAATCAAACCCAGTTCTGAGTTCATGGAACCGATCATCTACACACCCTCTTCGCTGATTTATTTTCCAGTATGTCACAATCGCATAGATCAGTTAGAGTTAGTGGTGACGAAAGAGAAAGGGGACGTGTATAATAAACATATAATAAATAAACATACATCATGGAACAGATTGAAAGTTACGAATAGAAATCTTTCCCTCCGAACCGTCACACGTTTGCCAATCTCAACGAAGTGAACCGGGAACTCGAATATGACATGGACGTAGATGACGGGTTCATTCATCCTCACAGAGCGGACCTTTACATTCAATTCGACGTGGTGAAAAAAGAAAGCAGAGATGCATTCCCAGCCACGCAAATTTAAAACTCGTGGACAACTTCGTGTCTTACCTGTTCTCGCAGGTCGAAGTCAGGAACACGTAAGGGTCATCAACAGAATCGATTATCCAGGCATTACGTCAACGGCAGTAGGAACATTGAATTATCCAAAACAGATGCAGCATACTATCAGGTGGGGGGATTCGAAGCGGGAATGAAAATATCGACAAGAAGTCACACGGTGCTCTTTCCCATGCATCTGCTTCCGGTTTTATTCTCTGACTACAAGGAGATCATGTGGAAAGGAGGACTGAGAATCACATTTTGCAGAGCGGCCAACGACAACGACGCACTGATGCGATACAGCAACTTGGGTCCGGATGGGATCACACCTTTACCAAACACTCTGCCCGAAGCAGCTAAATGCATCATCCGCAGCATGGAGCTGAGAATTCCAGTGGTGGAATACGAAACCAAGTAAGCTCTCAAGTACAAAGCAGAGATCTTGAAAAATCCACAGACACCAATTCACTTTCAAGGTTACCAGTAGAAAATAGCGTCAGGAAGTCACCTGGATTTCGACATCACGACACAATTCAATAACATACAGTACGACATGCCAGATTTCGTTGTAATGCTCTTTCAGACCGCGAGGGACAACAATCAGGAAAAATATTCCAGTAAATTTGACGACTGCAAGATCAAGAACGTTTATCTGAAGAACGGTAGGAACGAAGTATTCCCGCGTGAGAATTACAACCTCGACATAACAAAAGATGATTTTCTCAAACTATACGAAGTGTACTCTGCTTACAAGTGGGTGACCGAGGGAAACGTGGACATGTACTATGCACCCAGCAAATTCAAAGCACACAGCTCCATGTTCGTGATCAACACGACAAAGAGGAAGCAGGTGGTGGTCATTGATCGCACCTACATCAAGGTCGTGAGCATGTTCCACGATGCTCTGCTCGAGGACACCGTGTGCAGCATCATCCTGATTGCAGAGAAGTCCTTCATCTATGATGTGAAGAACGAGAGAGTGTTGGAGCAGTTTTAACAGATTGCACAACAAAAAAAAGCACGAGATAAGAAGGTTTTGCACTATATCACAACAATTTTTGCACTATAGCACAAGATAATAGGTTACACCAGTTTTGCACTATAGTACGAGATAATCAGTTACAACAGTTACCACTATAGCACGAGGTAATGAGAATTTTGCACTATAGCACGAAATAATGCTGCTGAACAACAACAACCACACACACTACATAAAAAAGCATGCAACATATTCTCTATACATCTTCTTCAAGAAAAATAATAAAACATATCTCACATCAAAAAATCAAAATAACACTAGAGGCGTTGCATGCATTTATGGTAGGGGGGGGGGGTTCATGGGAAAATACAAACTCTACAGAGGTGTGTGGTTATCTAACCGCACACAGCCATTAGATAACCACACACACACCCTGGCCAGATGTTTTTGCTTGAAAGCACACATTTTGGTTTACAGAAAATGAGAGGTTGTTACAAAGATCACGATATGGAAACCTAAATAAGAGGAAAACATTAGGTTTACAAAGGTCACGAGGGAAGCAAAGCAACATTAGGTTAACAAAACTCATGATATAGAAACATGGACGTGTTTAGAAAGTTACAATGCTGGAGTATGCGTACCTGAAAGTACATTTTTGACACTCACTTTTCAGAGCCTTTTTCTCACTCTTTTAGTTCGTTACTGCAATAAAACAGCCGCGAAACGTAGAGAAATAGTGAGTTCGTGCACTAAAATGACAGGTTTTTGAAGGGTCAAAGTTGAAGTTGTCCTCAAATGAATATCTACTACCTACTAACTTTTTTTACTGGCTCAATTTAAATACGGTCGAAGAACCATTGTTCTAGATCAATTTAAATGCAGTCCAGAAACCTTCTTTCCAGATTAATTTAAATACGGTCAAGGAACATTTTTTTCAATGAAACAATATGCAATTTCGATTGAATATATATTGTGCGACAAAAAAAAAGGTTCCAGTCCTGCAGTGGAACCCAATAGAACCAATTAGAATGTATGAGTTCCTGGACCTTTAACCACCCTGGTTCATGCCTGTGAGCAAGAAACTTCAATGTTACTTTGCATTTTCCAGCTGATTTCTCTCTAACTCAACAATGGATACTTCTGAAGCAGCTCCCTCCAGCTTCAATATTGATTCATCTACAGAATAAGGTGAGTGTATGCCAAACATCTGAATGACAAGAGTGTTGGCATGTGCTTTAATGTGAAATACCTCCTGGAATTCTATAAAGTCACAGGTGGTAATAAGGGTCACTTTCAAAACATGTGGTCCATAGTCTTTATCTAACATTGGTAGCGAAAAAGAAACAACTTAAAATAGAAAGTGTAATTTGATAAGTGCTCTTCGTAATCAATCCAGTGAAATAAGTGTTATATTATAAGTTATAGAAAAAGAGAGAAATTACACAACCATTGCAAGTGGGCCTTAATTCCTGCACCAACATATAATAAGGCCCATAGTTAAAGTGTAACGGGGCCTCCCCGATGGCAGAGTCATAGCGTAATCGCCTTGTAATGAAGGGGTCCCGGATTCAATACCTGGTGAAGGCACATAGTGTTTTGGATTCCACTTTAAATTGCAAGTCCAGTCCCGATTAGCCTTTCTGTGCATAAAGTTAACTTAAATGATCAAATCAATCATTAAAGTGTACCTGAAATCCATCTCAATGGAGAAGAATTTGATCATATGTGGGAAATTACTTTTGGAATCTAGATGCCAGTATGAAAAATTACATCTTAATGATAAGAAGTAAGGTACAAGAAAGTAAAGTACAGCAAAATTGTTTTCAAAATTGAACATTCAATATATTGCATGCAAGGAAGATCTAGAGATTTAGAGAAACCAGCTTCTTTTCACAATATGTAATTACTCTTTTAAAACCTGCATTGCTCTGCAAAGATTTGAATTTAAGAAAATATTTTGTTTTCCTTAAAGTGGCCTGTTTTCTGCAATGGCAACGTGGTTATTTTAGGTTGTCCCACATTCTGTTTTCAGTCAAACCTGATTAAATCATCATCAATATACACTCCTCACAAAAAGTTTGGTGATAGCCAAGGCCTTGGAATTCAACACCACATGGTATAGTCTGTCTGCTGGACATTCACGACACATGCCACCATGCCTATCATCTCTTGCTTAATGTAACAATATTGCAAACTTTTTGTGCTAATACTTATAATGATATTGCAAACTTTTTGGGAGGAGTGTATTATTGAATTGATACACCATAAACTGCTATTATTAGTGTGAGTTGATACTGCTTGAATATTGAACCAAGAAGACTGAATTTCAAAGCAAAATGAGAAAACAGAAACATACTTACCTACGCACTCTTTGCACTCGAGCTGCTGCTCACACAATGATGTTCATCAGATTTCCATGACTACTGCAAGGTGGCAGACTAGGACAGCTATCACATGAGGAGAATTCCCATCTGCGAAACTGAGACCAAATACAAAAAAAAGTGTTTGGGCCTTGTCACGTGCTGGGCCTCATTTCCGCCCATGACCTTATTATTTTGCACAGTAGTATCCACTAAGAAGAGGTGGGGTAAGTGCCGTCTGTGTAGTTTGTTCAGAAGTTTCATGGAATAGTTCATGAAGAGGCATGAAAGGTGGTGCTTTACATAAATTATTGTAACCAAGAGGATGACACCCTTCGCTTGGAATCCTGTATTCAATGCATACATTCAAATCTATGGGTACCTGGGGGAAACCCTGGGGGGTAAAGGTGGTCAGGGGCGTGATGCTGATCACATCACCCCCACTCACGACCGGATCAAGAAAGTGTGGGGCGTTACCCCCACACCCCCTATACGCCTTCATGGCGTGGTGCTATGCACAGGGGAACACTTTACTTTACTTTACTTTACTGCTACTCCAGTGGCGGACTGGTTAGCACATCGCACTATGATGCCAGGAGTCCCGGTTCTGAATCCCAGCCTGGGCATGGATGTTTGTGTGTATCCATTCATCATATCATCACTCATCCTCATCTTTGCAAATTAACCAAAAGTGGCACAAGAAGCAAAGTAAAATAAAGCAAATCAATCAATCAGTCGACCAGAAAAAATTAGTAGCATTAACTCAAAGCCTGATGGTACACATATAACCATCACTTGTCTGTGGCAGTAGGCCTTCAAATATTGATCGCGAAGTGAAAGATGCAGTGAAATTGAAACTCTAGTGAACACAGTCATGTTAAAATGTAGTTTAGACTAACTTACCAATACAAAAGTATTATATGTGAAAATGCAATAGATGGTTGCGGTATGAAGCTTTCTAGGCTGACATTTTACAATTACAATTATTGTCACAGTGAAATAATGTCGGATTGTATGTCATGATTGTATCTTATTATTTCACAAAATACAATTATCCCTTTCCATAGTGAAGAATGCTATACTGGTGTTTGTTGCACTGTGATACAATATTTTCAACTACATGCACATGGGTCATTTCATAAATAATGCACACTAATTTATTACTCACCCATATGTTGCTGTGGCGGTGATGTCTTTTCACAGTCCTTTAATGTAGCCTCCCTGCTTGGCAATGACCGAATCCCAACGTCGAGGATTCTTTTGTGTGCCATCCAATATGCCATCTTTGTTCAGCTGTCGAATGGCTTGGGTAACGGCAGTAGAAAGCTTTTCCAGATATGAATAACTACGTCCAAGCAAAGGCAGTTTCGACTTGGGGAAGAGGTCAAAGTCAGGGGGACTCGTGTCTGGACTATACGAAGCCTGGGGTATCACATCCCAACCATAATCGCCTAGTTTTTCATTAACGACATGTCTGATATGCAGCCAAGAGTTGTCTTGAAGAATGAGTGGACCAGCCTCGAGTAGCTGACGGCGTGTTTTGTGCATTTTCCTCGCAGATTTTGTAAGAAATCACGGTAATACACTGCTGTGACACATGTGCCACATTGAACTCTCTCAGTGAGGATTACTCCCTGATGATCATAAGAAAAAATCATCATTTGTTTGAATTTTGATTGTGCACGCCGATTTTTTTGGGGGGGGGGGGTCGTGGAGAAGATGGAGCTTTCCACTCGTTTGACTGCATTTTCAGTTCTGGTTCAAAGTCCCTGATCCACGTTTCATCGATAGCAACAATCCGATGCAAGAATGCCTCTCCTTCAAAGTTAAATCTTTGTTTCAGTGTGGTTGCATTGTCCAGGTGTGTCTTCTTCTGTGCAGCTGTCAAGAAGTGGGGGACCCAGTATGCTGAAATTTTTCTCTTCCCTAAATCATTGATCAAGATGTGGTATACAGATGTCGGTGGGATCTCTGTGGCATCAGAAAGTTATTCACATGTTGCACGGCGATCTTCTTCTAGAGCTGCTGCCACGAGTTGCACACATCCTTTATCAGTTGTTGTTTTCGGCCTTCCTGGTCTTTCATCATCCTGTATACTCGCATGACAAATATGAAAATGATTTGACCAATAAGACACTTTACTACAGTTCAATGTTGAGTTGCCGCACACATCCAGTAATTCTCTGTGGATTTCTGTCGGGTTTTTGCCACATAGAGTTTCAATTTTAATGTACGACCTCTGATCGTCAAATGTAATAGTACCCGAGAAACCTGCAGCCTCCATTTCCACTCAGTCTCACAATCATGCTAGTAAATTAGGGAGCTCACAAACACACTGCTGGCTGCGTCATGCTCTCAATGTAAAATTATGCCAGTCTTACTTCGGTTGCATTATCCACTCCGCAGTTTTGCCACACTGTGCATTATTGATGAAATGGCCCATGTACTTAAGCAAATTTGTCGGCATGTGTACGAGGGGCGATCAGGTTGCTCCGACCCTAACATAGAAGGAATGACATTATGATTGATTTTCTATTTTGTTATTGTTTAGTGATCCTTTGTATGCTTTCATTCTGAATTGCAAGTCTGAGTAGCGTACAGTTTTCTTTTTACAGGGGTATAACTGAGTGAAGTTGTGTCAATGTGCCAGAATGGAGAAAACTGAAGTGAGAGCGGTGATCAAATATTTTGTGAAGAAGAAGTGGATGGTATCCAAAATTCATGAGGACTTGGTGGATACACTAGGGGACACTGCTCCTTCATACAGTATGGTGAAGAGATGGTGTTGTGAGTTTAATTGTGGGAGAGAGTCGTGTGAGGATGAACATGCAGGTGGAGCACCAAAAACTGTCATGACGACCTAAAACATTAACGAAGTCCACGATATCGTGCTGAAGGATCGTCGAGTCACTATCCATCATGTTGCTGAGATGTGTGGCCTGTCATATGGCACTGTGCAAAACATAATTACCCAGGAATTGCAAATGAAAAAAATTGCTGAAAGATAGGTCCTTCGAAACCTCGCCCCAGATCAGAAGCGCACCCGAGTGCTCATCAGTCAAGAACTTCTTGACAAGTTTTGTGCTGATACAGACGATTTCCTTGCCCGATTTGTAACTATGGATGAAACATGGGTCCATCACTTCGACCCAGAAACAAAATCACAAAGCATGAAGTGGAAACACCCACATTCTCCACCAACGAAGAATGGCACATACTACAGTGATCTAATCAAGAAATTAAGTGATTCCATCAAGAAAAACAGGCGTGGGATGTTGACTCGCGGTGTGCTCCTTCACCACGACAATGCAACTGTCCACACCTCACACATTGCAAGGGCCACTATTGCAGATGCATCATACGAATTGCTGCCCACCCACCCTATTCCCCAGATTTGGTCCCCAGTGATTTCCATTTGTTCGAACATTTGAAGAATGACATTAGTGGGCAAAAATTTTCTGATGATTCTGAGGTGATAATGGCTGTGGACTCATGGTTGGAGGACCAGTCCTAAGAATTTTTTTTCCAAGGTATCCAGGCGTTGGAGCACAGATGGGAAAAGTGCATTGTATGTTGAAAAATAATAAAAAAAATTGAAACTCTATTGCCGCTCTTTCTATGTTAGGGTCTGAGCAATCTGATCGCCATTCGTATTTGGGAGTTCCATTTTATGTTTCGGTCTGTTCATATTGCATTCTCTAATATATATTGTACTTGGGTCTTACATAGTAATATATTGACTTATTTAGAATTGTGATTTCATGGAGTAGTTTACTTTCATTCATGGGTTTTAGGTTGACATTGCTGCATATTAGGCTCTGTAATATGGGACAGCCTTACACATGGTGATAACAACTGCCAATCATTCCACTACATGTGTGGTATGCTTGAGCGTAGCAAAGCTTGAGGATGGGGGACTCAAGTGATTGAATGGAGTAGTTGATTATTGCACTGAATAATGGGGAGTAGCTAGTTAGCACATTGAGTTTGTAGTAAGACCACAGATCTGTCATAGGTTCAATCTCCACCACTGACAAAGATAAATTGTATACTCAAATGTGAGACAGAGGTGCTTTCTCAAAACATAGCCCAAGAATAGTTTTAAATAGTGGAAGTGTCAGCTAGACAATGGGCAATATCCAATTAACATGGCATGCTACATTATTGTGGTATTTTTATGTAATTCTTTCATTGTTTCAACTAAATTAACTTGACTAACAAATATTAAAAAATGTGCAACAGCCCATGAGGGGCTAAGGCCTGCCTAACTCTCACATGCCTCAGAAGAGGTGGCAGATCACCCAACCAGTTACAGGATAACGCTTGGTCAGTATGACAATGACAACCAAAAATTAATTATTTTGAAATTTTAATAGTTTTGAAAATAATATTTTCTATTTTGAGTACTTCATTATTTTTACAAGCTGTGGTGGGCCATTCAGCAGGGTCCTTGACTGCTACAGGAGACCCTGGTTTGATTCTCTTAGTGTGTTTTCTAAGCTTAGAATTTTTCCAACCTTCTCCATGCATAAAGTATCTCTATGGTTCACTCGGGCTCTAATAAATAGGTACCCATGGACAACACTGGTGGTAAAAGCATAAATGCAGCCAAAGCATAATGAACACGTCACCTCCAAAAATGGCTGAAGTCATTAATCTCTGGGGCCCTACTTCCACAACCCTCATATGGCATGGTGCAACAAGCATGGAGAACTTTATCCCACCTCTAATTATTTTTAGTATTCCATTAAATATGAAATTGTTTGGAACTTTGGCAGCTGGAATCCTCCTGTTGCAAGTTGCCCAGGTCACTGATTGGCTCACCTGCAACTTCCATTGCTCCTTGATTAATAGTGGAATGGCAGGAGGGGTCAAAATGACCCCTACCTTCACTTTTTTCTAAATAACTATCCCATTTTTCTAATTTTGTTAAATATAATCCATTTTATGTAATAAATTCTATCTCTTTTTTTAGTTTGGTTGGTTGGTGTTTGGTGGTTCAAGTGTATGGATTTGTTTAGTTTAATGTAAATTAGATTACAGCATTTTGATTTTTAATAATGTCTGGCCAAAGTCATGCCAGCTGATGCTCTCTCTCTTTCTCTCTCTCTCTCTCTCTCTCTCTCTCTCTCTCTCACTCACTCACTCATAGTACTAAATATTACAAGTAATCATAATTTCCCTTCCCACTTGCAGACTTAGGACTGACGGATAGCATTTGCCTGTTTTGTTTTGACTTCCAAAGTCCAATTGTAATGGTTTCAATAATATTACTTCTCAGCATTATAGTGCCTGGACTTTTGGTTTGTGACAACCAAGACTTTTTCAAACATTTGTTCTTGAGAATGCACTATGATATTGAAATTAGAACTGTTTAGAATCCCATTGGGACATTCAAGTGAATGTTGTGTAGTCTCCTTTTGCTGTTGTCTAGGTATCTGCCAGTTTCAGGACAGTTTAAGACAATTTTCTATTGTAGACTTCTTGACGACAGTGAAAAGAAAACAGCAAAGATTCATATGAATACTCTAACAGTAGGAAGTGGAAGAATTTTTTAAGAATTTGGGATATAAAGGTAGATTTTTTTCTAAATGAGGGAAAACTGATGTGAAGTTTTTAATGTGTTATATTTTTTTAGGAATTCAAGATAATTTTTGTTCATTGTGGTTTAATTTCTGGCAGACTTAACATAGGAGAAGATGCAAGCATTTATGTTTAATATGCAAGATGGTTTAATCTATTTGTTGCCTAACTTGATCGCTCTATGCGTTAAAAGAGACAATGCATGATGAGAGAATCGTTCATATTGGCAAATATAATTGTCAATAAATACAAGCAAGTGCTTTTTGAGTTTTATTCAGGCAAGTAACATCTGGTGTGGTTAAAAATTATGATTTCATTTTCATAAAAAAGACAAAAATGTACCTTTCAGGTGCATTAATTGCATGACGCAATAAAATATTGCTGAAGATAATAAAGAAGTGACTAAAATATATTTTAAAACTAATTTGAAACATTATAAGCCATGTAAATTGTAGAAAAACACCATTAATATTACAATGAGATATAAACTGTCACCAATTACTTAGTATGAAATTTTTGTTTATTAAAAATTTAGAGAAAATTATTCTGACAGTAAATCTCTCTTGTTGCAATAGCTATGATATGAGAGATCCAAGATTTTAATCCCAGCCTAGTTCAATCATATCATCACTCATCCTCATCATAGCATTAGCCAAAAGTGGTAGAACAGCAATGCAAAATAACAAAAATCAAATCAAATCTCTAGTTACCATTTCTTTTATTGGGTTTATTTTAGACAAAAGGAAAAAAGAAAAAAAATCCTGAAAACCTGAAATTGGAAGAATATAATTAAATTGAAGCTGTAAGAAATTAATTTAGTATGGTCACAAGTAACATTACACAGGAAGACAAGATTTATAATTTTATTAGTAGCTTATACATGTATATTACACAGTGCCTTTTATGATCGAGACATCTGTGAAGCAGCAGTTGGCATGTCTGTAAGTGGGAAATTGAGGAAATATCGGAAGAGGAACTGATTCGTGTTTGTGAAAATTTCCTATAAATATGCTGTAAATATATGAATGTAGGAGGATATCATTTCCAGCACCTCTTGTAACAAGGTATGTGCTAATTTTAATTTTAACTGTTCATGTAATTGTACGAGATTATTTAATTACATAGCTAGCGGATCCAGTTATGTGAATGTTGCATCCCCCCAGTTTGACAGCAGATGCGAACATACTTCCCGCCACGTTAGCTGCTGCTCCATGGACACCTCGACCATAAAATGCACTGTATTACAGAATTGCAATCATATTTAAATCTATTTATAATTATTCATTTACCTTCTTCTTGGAGGCAGTTGAAGTATTCAATGAGCTGTCTGTCTGCTTGTGAAATGCTTATTCTAAAATACTTAATCTACATAGTATCTGATCACATTACACTTACCAAAACTTTCAAGAAACTAGGATGTGGCATACATACATAGATTTATCTGAAAAAAAAAAACAGATTTGTAATATTCTTAATGAGGTAAATGATGGTAACATATCAGAAATGTGTACTAATGAAATAAGTGTTATCCTAGATCATAATAGTGTTAAGTTTTAAATTTAAAATTCATAATTTTATCTTTATACCTAACTTGAATTTTGCCCTCCCTGTGGCTCTGACTGCCGGACAACATATGCTCAAGTCTGCCTGGTTCAGTCTCAACTCACCATCGTGAGGAGACTGGAGAGCTACAATTGAGTAGCGTAACCTGGTCATAAGAATATCCTACAACAGCTGAGGAGCTGGCCCAGTGGCGGAGTGGTTAACACTTCACACTATGATGGCAGGAGTCCCTGGTTCGAATCCTGGCATGGGCATGGATATTTGTGAATGTCCATTCATCAGTTTCATCATATCATCACTCATCCTCATCTTCGTAAATTAGGCAAAAGTGGAACAAAAGCCTAAGTAAAGTAAAGCAAATCACAAACAGCTGAGGGTTCGACATGCTGGACTCACGTCACCCCATTACCTGTAGAAAATCTCCACACCTCGTGGTAGGATTATGGAAGGGAGACTGGCAGTCGGGTGATAGGCCAATGCCCTTTCAGGGCCGTAGAGCCACGGGTTATGTCATGTTGTTGATGTTGGATCTATCTTTCTCTGGCAAGATATTACTTTCCATCACTTTTCAATAAACTGTACATGGAATGTGCAACATTCTGAAAAGAAAACAATAAACATTATTTTCTAAAATAATATTTGTTTGTGAATCTATTGGTTACTTAAATTTTTTACTATATGTAGGAGAATTAAAAACATGCACAAATTCAAATGTAATTTCTGAAGAAATATGTGCTTATAATTATATATTATTGTCTTGGTTAATATTAATATTAGTTTTTAAATCTAAAACTCCTAATTTTATCGTTATACTGACCTTGGATTTATCTCTTTCTGGCAATCCAGCCAGCAAGGTTGCCATGATGTTACACTGGGTAGCTCCTCAAGAAACATTTGGAAATGTTCAATGTTCTGAAAGGAAAATAATAAACATTTAGGATAATTTTGTAAAATAATATTTGTTTGGGTGTATCACTTGAGAAATTCTTTTCCATACATCTAGGAGGGTTAAAAATGTACTATTTCAAATTTAAATTGCTAAATAATTGAAGTGTCTATAGATTATTACCCTGGATTGTAATAATATTAGGTTTTAAATTTAATTCTCAAAAATGTTATCCTTATACTGACCTTGGGTCGTCTTTCTCTGACAAGTAAGCCAGGAATGATGCCAAGATATTAATTACTCTCCATCACTTTTCAATAAACTGTTCATGGAATGTGCAACATTCTGAAAAAAAAATAATAATCATTCAGCATAATTTTCTAAAATAATATTTGTTTGTGTCTAATAGGCTTTTTAATATATATAGGAGGGTTAGAAAAAACACTGTTTCAAATCATATTACTAAATATATGAGTGTTTATAATTACAAATTATTATCCTGCATTATAATAATGTTAAGTTTTAAATCCAAAATTCAAAATTTTATCCTTATACCTACCTTGAATTTTGTCCTGTTGCTGATGTTGCATTTCTCTTTTCTCACAAGATAACCAGCAAGGTATGATTCTCCATCACTTTTCAAGAAACATTTCATGGAATGTTGTACAACATTCTGAAAAGAAAACGATGAACAATCAAGAAAAATTTCTAAAATAGTATTGGTTTGTGAATCTATTAGTTATGTAAATTTCTGAATATATCTAGGAGAATAAAATAAATGCACTATTTCAGATCTAAATACAGAAGAAATAAGTGCCTATATGCAAATATAAATTTTTGTCTTGGTTAATATTAATGTTAGTTTTTAAATCTAAAACTCCTAATTTTATCGTTATACTGACCTTGTGTTTATCCTTTTCTGGCAATCCAGCCAGCAAGGTTGCCAAAATGTTACACTGGGTAGCTCCTCAAGAAACATTTTAAAATGATCAACGTTCTGAAAGGAAAATAAAAAAAACATTCAGTATAAATTTCTAAAATTATGTTTGTGTTATATGTATTACTTTAGTAATTGTTTTCCATACATCTAGCAGAGTTAAAATGTACTATTTCAAATTCAAATTAATACTAAATAATTGAAGTGTTTATAAATTATTACCCTGATTGTAATAATATTAGGTTTCAAATTTAATTCTCAAAAATGTTATCGGCCTCTCGAATGGCGCAGTGGTAGCATCATCGCCTTGTAATCAGAGGTCCCAGGTTCGATACCCAGTTAAGGCACATAGTGGTTCGGATCCCACTTTAAACTGTAGGTCCAGTCCCAATTAGCCTTACTGTGCAAAAAGTAGACTTAAAACACCAACTCAATCAATCAATCAAAAATGTTATCCTTATACAGACCTTGGGTTGTCTTTCTCTGACAAGTAAGCCAGGCAGGATGCCAAGATATTCCATTCTGTCACTCTTCAAGAAACTGTTCATGGAATGTTTAACATTCTGAAAGAAAATAATAATCATTCAGCATAATTTTCTAAAATAATATTTGTCTCTCTATTAGTTTAATAAGCTTTCTAATATATATAGGAGGGTTAAAAATGCACTATTTCAAATTAATTACTAAAAATATGAGTGTTTATAATTACAAATTATTATCCTGCATTATAATAACATTAAGTTTAAAATCTAAAATTCAAAATTGTATCCTTGTACCTACCTTGGATTTTGTTGTCCACCATGGCCTCCCGACTGCAGAACAGCATACATTCAAGTCTGCCTGGGTTCAGTCTCAACCCACCATCGTGAGGAGACTGGGGAGCTACAAGTGAGTAGTGTAACCCGGTCATAAAAATCTCCTACAATGGCTGGGGGTTCGACGTGCTGACCCCACATCACCTCATTACCTGTAGAAGATCTCCACACCTCTTGGTAGGATTGTGGGAGGGAGATTGGCAGTCGGGAGATAGGCCAAGGTCCTTCCAGGGCTGTATAGCCAGGGGTTATGTCATGTTGCTGATGTTGGAATTATCTATCTCTGACAAGATATTACACTCCATCACATTTCAATAAACCGTTTGTTGAATGTGCAACATTCTGAAAAGAAAATAATAAACAGTCAACAAAATTTTGTAAAGTAATATTTGTTTGTGAATCTATTAGTAACATAAATTTTTGAATGTATCTAGGACAATAAAGAAAATGTACAAAATGGTTGACAAAATGTTACACTGGGTAGCTCCTCAAGAAACATTTAGAAATGTTCAACATTCTGAAAGGAAAATAATAAACATTCAGGATAATTTTCTAAAATAATATTTCTGTTTCTATGTATCACTTTAGTAATTGCTTTCCATACATCTACGAGATTTAAAAATTACTATTTCGAATTTAAATTTCATATAATTGAAGTGTTTATAAATTATTACCCTGATTGTAATAATATTAGATTTTAAATTTAATTCTCAAAAATGTTATCCTTATACTGACCTTGGTTTGGTATTCTCTGACAAGTAAGCCTGGAAGGATGCCAAGATATTAATTACTCTTCATCACTTTTCAATAAACTGTTTATGGAATGTCCAACATTCTGAAAAGAAAGTAATAATCATTCAGCATTTTTCTAAAATAATATTTGTTTGTTTTAATAAGCTTTTTAATATATATATGGGAGGGTTACCATTTATTTTAAGAGCAATATCAATAGCTCATCTACTTTTTTTTACATCAAACTGGGTGTAATAACCAACTTTCTATTAACAGCAATATAGACAAAATCCCATTCCATCCATATTTCTCTATAAAAGAATGCACTATTTCAAATCTAATTACTAAAGATATGAGTGTTTATAGTTACAAATTATTATCCTGCATAGCAATAACGTTAAGTTTTAATCTAAAATTCAAAATTTTATCCTTATACCTACCTTGGATTTTGTCCTCCCCCTTGGCCTCCGACTGCCAGACAGCATATGTTCAAGTCTGTCTGGGTTCAGTCTCAACTCACCATCGTGAGGAGACTGGGGAGCTACAAGTGAGTAGCGTAACCCCATCATAAAAATCTCCCACAATGCCCGAGAGTTTGACCTGCTGACTCCACGTCACCTCATTACCTGTAGAATATCTCCACACCTTTTGGTAGGATTGTGGGAGGGAGACTGGCAGTCGGGAGATAGGCCAAGGCCCTTCCAGGGCTGTAGAGCCATGGGATGTGCCATGCTACTGATCTTGGATTTATCATTCTCTGACAAGGAAGCCAGCAAGGATGCCAAGATGTTGCACTCTGTCACTTTTCAAGAAACTGTTCATGCAATGTACAACATTCTGAAAAGAAAGTAATGATGTTTCAACAAATTTTTCAAAAATAATATTTGCATGTTTCTAAGCTTTCTTAGCTTAGTAAATTTAACTTAGTAGTAAAATTCCAAGGTAAGATAAAGTTCCTCAACGACTTTTTACCATGCCATGGAGCTTAATATATAGGGGGATGTGGGGATAAGGTCCTACAGGATTACCCCTGGGTACCAATTTTTCCAAGGATGGGTGAATCACAGAGATGCTAATGTGGAACAATGCCTGGAAAAATTCTGACCTTATATCACCCACCCTGGATCTGCTTCATGCCAGCCAGATGCTGTACCTACCAGACAACCGAGGCTCCACTTAAGAAATAAGTCTTTATAATAAAAAAATATATATATGATGTATTAATCAAACAAATCTACTAAGAATAGTAAAGAAGAAGTAAAGAAAAAAGTAAAGTGTTCCCCTGTGCATAGCACCACGCCATGAAGGCGTATAGGGGGTGTGGGGGTAAACGCCCCACACTTTCTTGATCCGGTCGTGAGTGGGGATGATGTGATCAGCATCACGCCCCTGACCGCCTTTACCCCCCAGGGTTTCCCCCAGGTACCCATGTTATTCGACGCTGGGTAGGCGCCGGGGCCGCTTCCACCGTTAGAAAAGTTCCCGGATTTGAACCGGCCGGGGATCGAACCCGGGACCTTGAGCATGGTAGTCAGACGCGTTACCGACTGAGCCACCGCGGCCAAATATTCTACTAAGAATAGAGTAAATAAAATGTTAATGCTAGATTACATAACATTAAAGTAAAATGTAATACTCATCTTGCAGAAAAACATCCCTTCCTTGCTGGCTTCTATGTATGTCATGGCCTCTATGTATTCCTGTGCTGTTACCATTCAAGGAAAAACCAAGTTTATTCATCCAGCTCCTGTAAGTTTATCCTCATTAGATCTGGAAAGAGGAGATGTGTATTGCTGTAAAGACTGCCAATAAAGGTACTTACACTGCATAACAACTCAAGAGCTTTGTGGTAAATAACACCAAACTATAAGCAATTTAAAGATTTAGTACAAGAATTCACATAGTAATGAGTAAGATTTTCCATAATAGTTAATGGTCTTGGCTTTGTTGCAAGCATTTTGAATTTTGATAATCAAAATTTTGTTGATAACGAAGCTCCATGAGTACAACTGGGGAAGCTTCTTGAATAGAAGTGGAGGAATGAATAATTCATAGTAAGTTAAAAGAAAGCCACTTATGAGGCTTTGTCTCTAAAAGGGTTGTTGCTCTATTAGTTGATGATTATAGCCTAGATTAATTCATTCATATGTTGACCTTAGCAAAGTGTGATATGATGCCAGGGGTCCCAGATTTGAATCCCAGCCTGGACATGGGTGTTCTTTGTGAGTGTCCATTCATCGATTTCATCATATTATCACTCATCTTTATTGTCCCGATTAGCCAGAAGTGGTAGAAAAGTGGTGCTAAGATAAAAAAATTCAAAATACAAAATCATTCATTCATATCTTTCCATCCTATTATTTCAGTTCTGTGTGTCTCACCTATATATCTGCCTGTCACTATTTCAGTTGGAGAAAATATAAAATTTAGGGTAGATTACTTATATGCTTCTTTTCAAATTTTGAAATATTTAGTAAGTGTTTTGCCTCATAATAGAAAGCAATTTACATGGCAACATTATGATAACAAAAACAAAAGTAAAGGTCTAAATATGCAATTGCTTTTACACTACAGTCACCTTGAAACACACATTTATTAAGGAGGTCAATGAACCTTTCAGGTTCTACAAGGACCATTTCTAATTTTATATCGGATGGGTAGAATATCGGTTATTGGTATTGGTAAATTTTATATCGGTAGTTTATCGGTATCAGCCAAAATTTCATATCAGCCCATCCCTATAAATAATCAGTTAATAGTTTATAAAAAGATTAAATCTGATTGTGCCTCCTTTTCATATACTTGTTTCTTTATTTACACAACTATCATATAACTTTTGTTATGAATTTTGGAAAAAAAATATTTGAAGAACTCTTCAAAACAAATTCATGCTGTTTAAATATAATTTTCAGCTGAATCCAATATTGTAAGTAACTTGTTCAATACTGCAAACTTAGACATTTTCTCAATTCAATCATAAAATTGAAAATGTGGTAGTTTAAAAAACAAGATTCCACTCAAAATTTAGTATAACATATTCTGACTTAAATCGCAAACAGACAGCTCATGAATACTGCATCTTCTTCACCTGCAATAAACAGAAAATTTCAAACTAGAGAAAACTGCAGTTTAATATTCAACTTAACTTTATAATTTTACACTTATATTATGAATGTTTGACTTTATTGCTCCGAAGTGTAAGAAGAAAAGTGGGACTGAGCAAATACCTATGCTGTGTATCAGTATCCATCGATACCAGTGGTATCTCTATTGGAAGTATCGGTTGGAATTTATTTACTGATACCAGCCGATACTTTTCTGCCAGTTTAGTCTTTCATGGTGTTTCACAAAAATGTCTCGCGACAATTCTGAGGAGTATAAGTATCGTAGAAAATATTCAAAATTTGAACTTTTTAAAATATTTTGCACCAGTTTTACATGAATAGATGTGATTTGATGATCATATAACATGTATTTTAATATTCTGATGTATTTATTGAATATTTTAAAACAACATTCTTGGTAAAGTGATATATTTAATTGGAGCAGAATAATTACACACTAACATTGATTAACATTTTTAACAACTTTTCATTTTTACAATATTAATTATCAATATCGGTTCAAAGAGGTATCGGCTCAGCCATAAACAAAACAAATTAAACAACACTTAATAAAATATTCTGAAGAATGTTAACACATTTTTCTGCTCAGTTCAATCTGTAAGTGGATCATGATTACAAAAGCTCACTGCCCACCTCTTTCTTAAAATTGCAACTTTACTGCTTTGAAGTGTACCTGCTGTATGTAAAAATCCATGCAACATTAACACTAGTAATAATTATAATGTAGATTTTTGCTCATTGTAATTTGCTTTGGAATTATTGTTTCTTTAAATGATGAAAAACATTTCATTGAGCTCATGCTAAGACAGTTTATTGTTCAGGCTGTCTACTCACTTGGAATTCCTTGAATTCTGGGAATTATACCCCGTCTCAGCTAATTGTAGAGCAGGGCCACGTATATCGGCAGAGGAGGAGGAGGAAAATCGAGTGATGAAAGCACAACATTGCTAACCGTATGGTTCTGACTATACATGTACAGACCGCATGGTGTAAAGACTAAAGAGGTGGATGCAAGCCGATCCTGAAAACTCGCCCTTCCAGCACATGACGTCATCATCGTTGTCGGAGAGGACTACGGGACGGGGGTCCGCTCACTCTACAGTGAAGCATTCTTCAACTGCAGACTCAATATAACTTCAAAACAGGCAGAATAACCATATAATGGTGTACCAAGCTGAGGGTGTGTTGGAGTTGCAGCCCCCAAATGCACGAGCCAAAAAATTGAGAAATAATTAAGGGAATAGTTAAGAATGTGGTGATCTTGCAAATATCAAATACAATGTTGTGAAAAAGTGTCGTTTAGTAATAAATCTCATCTCAGCCTTACTGGTCTGCATGAGCCTAGTGGATAGCTTTCTTCTGTGTTTTCTATTAGTCTTACACACACAGGAACCTTTGTGTCCAAGAATGTTGAGTGTCAGACTTAGCAAAGGCTTCGACATTCAGTCAGGGCACTCCTTCCAGAGTGTTCTCTCATGGATTTCATGTATCATAATTAATTCTCTTCATCATGATAGTCTTACCTTCATTTCTTCTTTGTTTTTGGAAAATGCAAATTCAAATTTTAACCATACATTGTCACAATTCTGACTACCTCTCTTACATTTGAAAAGTAGTTTTAATTCTTTTATATTAGCGTATTGAATCACATTACAGTTGTTATCTGATTTTCTAAATGCTAGAAAACACACAGAAAGAGGGAGAGAGAGAGGATGGGGAAATTCATTCGTACTTTGTAATTTTACAAACATTTAGTACAGGTAAAATAGTCTCCAGCTTCAGCTTACCCCAAAATATTTGATACGCTATTGCAACCACGTGAGTAGAATCGAAGAAGAAAGTATTAGAAATTACAATGGTAAAGCAATATATAAATGGAAAATTAAGCCCTTAAATTAATTTTTGTGAAGAATTTGTTATTGTTACATTTACTTCTTGTTCGAACAAATTAAGTGCAGGAATTTTATGGAAAATTGAGAAGCTTTTACAAATCTTTAAAGTACAAAACAACGTTAGAGTCCTTTAACATTATTTACATGGCAAGAAAATATGTACAGTATCATACAAGTTTTTTCAATTTCTTCAAAAATTTTCTTTTCTCTGCAGTGTCTACACTTCACAACTTTTTGTTTATTTCTATTATCCTGATGTATGTTCTCAGTTTGATGAAAAATTGAAAAACTTCAAGTGGCACAGACTGTTGAATTTCTTTGTAAACAATCTGGGCCAAATTTGTAATAATTCCTTTACCAGAAAAAGAATACAAATCTGTATTAGTGTTTGTCCCTTGATCAATTTCATATGATCATCAAGTCTTATCACCACAATTAGCCCAAGTAGACAGAAAAGCAACGTAAAATGTGATACGTGAAAGCACAGAACACCTGCACATATATATTATATAAAAAGAGAGAGAGATAAACACTTACCATTTCTAAGGTTTATTTTGTCCTTTCACCTGCAAGCCAATACCCATTTGTGGCAAAATTCTTCTTTAACAGGAAATAAAAAAAAATGATATTCGATCCTTTCGTCTTTTTGTAATTATTGCTACAGCCGTAAATAGCACAATTAGGCATATTTTCTTTTCTAATGCACTTAGATTCTTCTCACTAAAAGTGAAACGAAGATAACATAAAAAGAAAGAAACACTCAGTTCAAAGTTCAATGGTCTACAGAAAAGAACAAAACCGGAAACTCCACTTGTCACCCTCTGAAAAGCACCCCCTCTCCTGGCTGTGGCCACTATGTTGATGTCAGAGATCTGACATATGGCTGAGAGCCATGCGAGTGCATCCATCTGTTTGTCATTCCACCATGGTATGGACGTACGGTCCAGACCTTAGTCCGTACACTAAATGCACGGCTTGACAAAATTTGCTCTTGCAGTTTTATCCCTAATATTTCCCTAAGAAATTCTTATATCAATCATACAGACCTAGAGACAAGAATACTGTCTGTTTGCCATGTGCATTCGGTATTATCGTGTTCAAAAGTTTGCAACATTGCATAGGAAATCGGGTAACTCCCGTCACCCATTACACAATCCCGTTCCTCTCATTGTTCATTGGAGGAGCCGTCTCGCATCACTACTTGCTCAGAGACTTGGTTCCCATTCGCCTGGTCTACAGTTACCTGGTATGGACTTTATGTGTGAATTTTTCTCCGTAGATGTGAAAAATGGCCATTTTTATTAATCACAATCCCATTGAATTTATACATATTTATTTATGCCCTGAGGCAAGTTTTTTTACAATTTAGCTTTTATTTTTATCGAGGAAGGAAAATAAAAGAGAATTAAAAAAATAGGTGAGAGATTTATTCCGTTGAATATTTTGACAAATTTAGGTAGGTAATTTCGAGGGGGCATCCAGTGGCGCAACCACAAATTTTTGTGTGTGTGGGGGACAAGTACCAGGATAGACATACCAACAATAATAACAATAACAATAATAATGGTATTATTATTATTATTATTATTATTACTAGTTGTAGTACTAGTAGTATCAAAAAACCTCATTTTCCTCATAAATTACGCAAAGAGGGATTAGAAGTTGGTACTAAAGCATTTGTTTGCAACAAACTATTTGAAATATTTTTTCAACACCGTCAATTTTACATTAGTAAATAATGGAAACAAGCACTATTTTTTAATGGTAGATCCAATTTTTGCAATTGTAAACAATATTAGAATTAATAAGGCACAAATAATTTCACTGGATACCATTTTTCATTTAGATCCCTCAGCATCCATGGCCGACCCCTAGCTACTACAGCCCTGAACCTGATGAAATCAAGATAAGCAGGCTTTGCGAGTGAAGCGAGCAAGAAAATTTTGCAAAATGTATTCTAATTTGCGTAAGTTGAAATCGAAGGGGGCAATTGCTCCTCTGTGTACCCCCTGCAGGTGCCCTCCCCTATTTGCCCTTAATAGGGCACAAATAATATCACGGTGCGTCAAGACATTCTCTCTTTCACATTTTTTTTTTCATTTACATCATGCGGCACCCATGGCCAACTCATGCTGCCACCTACCTATGGATCTGAACTTGATGAAACTGAGAAAAGCAGGCTTTGCGAGCGAAACGGGCAAGAAAATTTTATAAAATGTACTTTTATTTGCATAAATTTTAAATCGAAGGGGGCAATTCTCCTCTGTGCCCCCCAAAGTAGGTGCCCTTGGATGTCAATGTTTGCCCCCTTCCCCCTAGAATTGACTTCCGTCGAAGGTTGGGATGCAATGTTACCCCTATGGTTGCGTTATTGGGGGCATCATGTATATAACATAAATTATTATCAAATAGAAATTTTATTCTCTTTACTAATGTACAGATATGTTCTTTTTAAAGAAAAATTAACTTACTTATTTCATCATCAAAATGAAACTAAAACTGCTTTTACGAAATATTTGGATCATATAAGCAATGAGAAATGCAGATTCATACACAAAGTACATACATTGATATATTACGTTGTAATATAGAGTACAAAGGTTCTAATTGAGTCATCAATTTTTTTCAATTTTAGAAAGTAGGCCTCCCCAATGTGTAGTGGTAGCGTTGTCGCCTTGTAATCTTGGGGTCCCAGTTTCGATACCTGGTGGAGGCACATAGTGGTTCGGATCTCACTTTAAACCGTAGGTCCAGTCCCGATTAGCCTTACTGTGTATAAAGTGGACTTGAAACACCAAATCAATCAATCAATCAATCAATTTTAGGGAGCAAGTAAATGGCATATATATTTTCATGTAGTTTCCATCGAATTTCATGAATATAGAAACATGTTCTAAAAACTCCTATAATTAAAATAAATAATTATGTACTGAATACACGAGTATATTGTATACCTAATATCATACCTTATTTGGTAATTACAATTACCTATATAGTACATTTTCCTTAGAAACATTGGTCCCTTTTCTCTCTAAACCCGAAGGTTTATCTCCATTGCGACATAGTTCTGCCATGTATCGCTATCATACACAGGATAAATCCACTCTTGAGCATTCTTATCAATGTCCTTAAGGTTCGTCTTAGTATCGCCATTCCATTGGACTTCCTACAAGCCCTTTACCATCAGGTTTCCCCAAACCCTGTAAACATTTGTATCCTGCATGTGTGATACGTGGCCTACCGATCAAGATCTTCTGATTTAGGTGGTACATATGTATCTAGTTCAGTATTATGTAGCTACCGTTTATCTCTTTTGAATATATTTCATAAGATTTTATTTTGTCTTAGTCTTAATTTATGTCCCTATGTTATTGTAAAGAACTACATTTTCCATCCATACAAGACTACAGGCAAAAATTACTATTTTGTATTTCTTAACCTTTAATTTCTTTGATATAGTTATATAGTGCATCTTTGCATTATGCTCCAACCATATAACAAATACATTTTACAAATACATGGAAATTTCTTTCCTTAGAAATCCATGCTTAGCATCTTAGCAATGAAGAAACTACACATTAGTTTAACTTATTGACGTTTTTCCACCTTGTATAATTATAATCTTAATTTTAAAAATGTTCCCTGAAATATATTGTAAAATAATTCTCAGAAACCACTAACGGACAAGTCATTTTATAATTTGTTGTTTTTATCAGGGTCTGTCTTTCACTTAATAATGCAGGATATGAACTTTTTTGGAGGGGCAAAGCTTTTATTTAAGATGAGCTTAAAAATAACATGGCTTGTTGCTTTAACAATTATTAACAGTTTTCACTCTTCATACTGTGGAAGGTAGTGTTTCAATTATGTTATTTCTTAGAAACTCTTCATGTTATATCGAGCCACGGTAAGGTGTGTAACTGCCAAATGGGACACTCAGGTTCGATTCCCAGGGTGGGTGGGTGATCTAAGGTCGGAATTTTTCCAGCCTTGTCCTCGCACCTCACACAGCCTCAAATCTATGGATACCTGAGGGTAACAGTGGTTGAGGGAGGACTAAAGGCTGCTGGAGCATGGTGCTGATCACCTCCAAAATGGCCGAGATTAAGAATGTGTGGTGCCCTACTCCAACATTCCCTGAATGGCATGGTGTTATATGCATGGGGAACTTTACCTTCATGCTATAAGTTGGTTATGCGTGGGTATCGGAAGTTGGCAAAAGGGGCATGTTTCCCTCCATTAAATGTGCGATATATGTTATATAAGGTAAAGGCTTGAAGGGATATAAAATACTACTGTAATATCCCTGTAACTACACAGTGTAATGTTCATTTCTCAAAGTGTATACCTGGACGAACTATACCATGTAATCAAATGTTTAGTGTGTGATACATAACTACTGCTATGTAAATGTGTTACAGAAACCAGAAAACATGGAAATATATTAATATTTGCAAAAAACATGTTAACTTATGTAAACATATAAGTATATAAGAAAGAAGATTATAGAATGCCAGGTGTTTCATAAAATTGAGGGTTACAAAACTTTATTGCAAGAAAATTATTGAATTTATGTTAATGAAAGCAGTCCAGAACAAACGAGTAATACAAACAGTTTGTGCATGTATCTTTTGTTAAACTGAGAGTTCACATTCCTGCATCTAGCTGACACTCACATCACTCATAGTGTTATGTTCAGAGTTTTTTGTTGCCAAGATCACTTCCTTTTCTAGGGTTTCATCAAAGATAGGGTAGTCCTGCCAATGATGCATGATATCGAAGACCTAAGGGAGCATACCATCGCAGTGATAGACACTATCGATGTCATGTCATTTATGGTGCATACATTTGTAGGTGTCAAAAGAAAAAAAATGTTTGCATTCCTCGTTCATTCTTGACTGGTTTCATTATCATAAGTGTAAGATAACATACCTCATAAAGAGGTATTTTTTTTTATTACTTTAAGCTGCAATAAACTAAAGTATATTTCTTTCTATTTCCAGCAATAAGTGTGTGGTTTGGATTCCACAGGAATTGCTCCCAAGAACAGTCTTCTACCAAAATCAAATATTAAAAATATTTATGCATCTCAATGTGGAAATGATATCTGGAAGAGTGGAAACCATCAAACTTATCACCAAGTAATATATGGGACTCTAGAATGGAAGAAGCACTGAAAAAATATGAGTACGATAGAAAAAGGTAAGAACGTAATACTTACCATGGCACCATTTGATCCACAAAATACTTACATTCATCTTCAGTGTCTCGTCATGAAACTATGAAGCAACAATTACTTGAAAATCCTTTTCTTAGTAGCAGTTCATTTCTCTCCATTGATTTGTCATTGTTACTAACAGCATTGTTAACAACTATCAGATTTCAAAAAAAGAAAAGCATGAGAATATTTCTTGTAAAAAAATTAACAGTTGAGCAAGTAACAATAGGAAAATAAATAAAGATAACTATTTCTATTATACATTGTTCGTATTTCCACCTCTCTTGTGAATGAGAAACTGATGTAAATAAATTATGAATCAAACATCCATGCTGTTCTCAAAGACATGAATTTGAATAGAGAAATGACAAGAGACAAAAAAAATCATAGCAAACAATTCCTTAAAAAGATATACGTATTAAAAGATGGATAAGTCAATAATTACTTTTTAAGTACAGGGTGAGGCAAAAGTCCGGCACCACCCTTTTAATTCGAAAACAACTTGACAGAGGGCGATGAAATTTCGGATATGGGTAATTGGGGTGGGGGCATGCCGTCTTCAGAGCCGCTATCTTGGAATTACATCGAGATTTTCAAATGGGAAGGGGGTCATGTAGCATATAATTTTACATGTGCGTTTTCTCACAAATGAGAATATGCAGTTATTTTCCCCTAACTTTATTTGGCGAGGATATTTTCACAGCTGACGTTCACATTTGGCATCCTACAAGATGTGCTATATGTGTTACCCATTCTGTGCTACACACCATGTAAGACATTTCATCCAGTCCTCATGGACACGCAATAACACTGCAGGGTCGATAGAGTCACATGCTTGTTGGATCCGGTGCTGGAGATGTTGGAGATCAGTGAATTTCTCTTGATAAACTTGGCTTTAAGATGACCCCAAAGGTAAAAGTCAAGAGGCGTAAGGTCCCGAGAACGGGGTGACCACTCGGTGGGCCCTCTTCGACCAATCCAGTGACCCAGGAGCTGTTCATCCAACCACTGCCTGACACATAGCATGTAGTGTGGAGGCATGCTGTTCTGCTGGAAATGGGCTGGTAATTCACCATCTGGGTTCATCTTTCTGGAGAATATTCAGATACCTCTCCCCATTCAGGTTGCCATGGATGAAGACAGGTCCCACAATTCGGGTGTTTGATATCCTACACCACATCATTACCTTTTCCGCATCGAATTCCTTATAAGGATCTGCCCACGGTGAGTTGGTATCTGACCAATAACAATGATTCTGCTTATTTACCTCACCCTTCATGAAGAATATGGTCTCATCGCTATAGAGATGTCGTCTCTTACTGGATGACGGGCATTGAAATCTTCTGTAAGACCCTAGCACTGCGCTCCCCACTTATAACAACAATTTTGATCTGTTTAGAGCCATGTTAGATCACTTGGAACAAATAAATACCAATCCATTACATTACGCCAAATATGAACTTCAACTGTGGAGCCTCAAGTGACATACACGGAGAATTTAAAAAGCACGTAACTTTTGAACCCCTTGACCAATCAAAAAAAAATGTAATTTTTGTAATCAGCATTAAAAGTTGTATAAGCATACCAAATTTCATCAGAATTCTGGATGATTTGACATGGAATGAGCCAGTTATTAGATACAGCCTCAATAGCAGAATCTATTAAATGCCACCAATACGTTTGCCTTGCCAGATACTTCATCTTCGAATAACCAACATTTTCTGCATTTAATATTCTTAACACTTTTTGTCTACACTCTGCAGGGATTACAATTCTCTTTCCCCCAAACTAAACATTCTTTGTTGATTCCACTTTAATTCCACTCTTCTTCTGTAATAATGGCACAAAACAGTCTTCTGTATTGCCTTCAGAATCTCTTCTAACAATAATAGCTCAACATCCAAGATGTCCATAAATTTTTTTGATTCTTAAGCATCTCCAGTTTCTTCTGCCCGAGGAAGTTGAAATAGGAAATCTGCTACTTCCACTTTCTTTGTATACATTATTGTGTATGTATACTGAGATAATAGAAGAATCCAACGCTGTAATCTGGAACATGCTAATGATGGTGTTTTGGCTGATTCACTAAAAATATACTTTACAGTCAAGGAATCGGTGAAAACTATGACATGTTTTCCATATAAGTACTTGTGAAACTTTTTTATTCCTTTATGCAATGCTAGAGCTTCCCCCTCAAAGTGACTATATTTTCTTCCTGCCTCCGTTAATGTTGCTGAACAGCAGGCAACTGTCCATCAACATGGTTGCACAATTGAGCTTCTACTCCCACTGGACTTCCATGAACAATCAACACTATCTCTTTATCTGGATCAAAATGATGTAAGATCTTAGCTTTTCTCAGTGCGTTCTTTGAATTTTCAAATTCTTTCTAATGTGCATCTTACCACTTCTACCATATGCCTTTTTTCATTAACTTCTACAAATTTGGAATCTGACAGTAGAAAATTCTTACGTCAAGTGCCAGCAACATATTTGTTAAAAATGATAAAAAGAAACAACATACAATCAGCACAATATGAAACACTTTAGGAGTTCTTACAAGGTTTCTATTCCATCTCAGAATCATCATCATGTCTGGTCGAGAGGTGACAGAAAGGAACTCCAAAAAGCTAAAGTGTTTTTTGTTGTGCTGTTTGTGTGTTTTTATTGTTTTTAACAAGTTTCTAATCGTTGAGGATAGATTTAGAATGCACCTATGATAAAACGATATCATGTGTATGTAGGCTTTCAACTCCTTTACATTTGTAGGCTCTGGACAACCTAAAATTGACTCTATTTTTCTGCAATGGATCAATTCCACTATTAGAAATTCTATAACCGATGTAATTTACTTCCTTCCTGAAGAATTGGCATTTCTTTTTATTAACTTTAATATTGTAATATGCCAGTTTCTCCAATACCTTTTAAGTATTGTTCAAGCTATCTAGATTCCCTTTTCCTATAATTATGACATCATCTAGATAGTATTTACTAAAACTTGATCCATTATTCATTGAAAATTTTGAGGACTACAACTCCATCCCACAGGCAATCTATTATAAGAATACAATCCCCATCTAGTATTTACTAATAGTAATTTCTTAGTGAATTCTTCCAAGGGTTATTGTAGATATGCCTTGCAGAAATCCAAAACTACTGTACATAAATTCACTGCCATTGAATTGCACAAATCTTCAATCTTTGGCAAAGGATAAGTTTCCTTTTCTAACACCTTTTTGTTTGTTACTTTAAAATCCGAACACAGTTGCAATTCTCCATTACTTTTCTTAAACCACTATTAATGAAGCTACCCAGTCTGAATAGCTCACAGGTGTTAAAACCAAATGCTTGACCAAAGCATCTAATTCTGCTTTTACTAATCCATTAAATTGTAAAAATAGTCATAAATTTGTGGGAAAAAATGTACCAAATCTTCTTTTATTGGAATATTAGCTTTGAAATATTTAATTAGATCAATATTGTTACCCAAAAATACAATACTAAAATATTGCGTTAGCCTTTGTACTTGTAGATGTTTCCATTTGGATTCATTATTTATGGAATGCGTTTCCTCTGAATTGTACATACTGTTTGCAAACCATCCTTTAGAAATGGGTCCACAAAATATCATTCCAACTTTTTCCTAGAATTGTTTTTTTTAATGTGTCGTTAGTCACATACAAGGGCAAGTTGAAATTGTGATCATTGTACCTCACATATACTTTAATTTGTCCTAAAAATGACAATAACCTACCATCTGCATTTTTTAATGTGATGTTGAATTTTGTAAACCTCATGCTCGGAAAATGTAAATAGTGAAATACATGATTCCATACTGAACCTCCTGCTCCAATGGCATCCCCAAATCCTACAGGAATTGCAGTACATCTTACAGTAACTGTACAGATACCCGAACCTAATTGATCTATCTTCAATTCTTCACTGTCCTTAGGATTAACTGTTTTAGAGTTTACACTATGCTTATGAATAACCAAGTTATTATTAGTATGTATTCTTCCTAAATATGAATTGCTCATAGGAGTCGAGTGACACTACTGATAATGATAATGATCACTACACTTGATTTGTTACTGTTGCTCGAACTTGTGCAAAATCTCTGAAAATGTCCTTTGAACCTACATTTGAAACATTGTACATTAAATGCTTTGCATTTACCTTTATCATGCAAATTTCCACGTCTTTCACAAACACCAAAGCATTCTTTCTTGTTAACAGATTTCTAGTGTTGTGCGATATATCTTCCAGATGATACATTACAATATCAGTGTGGCTACTCACCGGGAATTCCTTGAATTTTGGGAATTATGCATGAATTATTGGTTCCGGGAATTATGTGTGAATTCTACTTGAATTTTTCTCCGTGGACATGAAAAATTACAACTTTTTGTAATCCAAATCCTATTCACATTTTCTGCAAATAAAAACTATTTTCGTAAAATTTTCTTGCTCGCTTCACTCACAATTCCTGCTTACCTTAGTCTTATCAAGTGTATAACCATAGCTAGGAGGGGGTGGGAGTCGGCCCTGAGCGCCCAACTCTAAATGAGAGTGTTTTAAAATTGATTGATTAATTTGTGGTTTTAAGTCCACTTTATGCACAGAAAGGCTAATCGGGACTGTACCTACAGTTTGAAGTGGAATCTGAACTACTGTGCAGTGTGGAGAAAAAATAATTGAAATCGTTTGTTCGAACACAAATACTTTAGCACCAACTTCTACTCCCTTTTTGCATAAATTACGAGGATAATAATATCTTTGACACTACTACTACTAATAATAATAATAAGAAGAAGAAGAAGAACAACAACAACAACAATGTTGGTCCCGGCGAATTCGAATCCTGGCTTAGTCATGGATGTTTGTGACTGTCCATTCATCAGTTTCTTTATATCACTCATCCCCATCTTCGCAAATTAGCCAAACGTGGCACAAGAAGCGAAGTAAAAAAAAGAAATCGATAATAATAATAATAATAATAATAATGTTATAATAATATTATTATTAACACTATTATTATTATTATTAGTAGTACGTTTATCCTGGCACTTTCTCCCCGCCCACTCAGACAAAAATTTGTGGTTTGCGTCTCTTACTGTAAATATTTTAATTATATTACGTATGCCGTTTAATTGAATTATAATTTTTGGATGTTGGAATCACATAGACCCTTTATAAAGGGTGTTCCATTAATTTGGAACGATTTGAAATGTGAAATAAGGTTAAGTGTTTAATGTTTTTTTCTTTTTCTTTCAGATTTTAACAACTTCAGCCTTTGCCAATTGCAACCATGGAAAGATTAACAATCGAGCAACGTGTTAAACTTATCGAAGAGTATTACGAAAATGGACATTCAAACAGAAATGCATTTTGGGCATTTCGCGATTTTCTTGGTGAACATAATCGACCAACTGAGAGTGCAATTGGCAAAATTGTTCGTAAATTCAAACAAACTGGGTCGGTGGCAGATGTGAAAATGCCGTTCAGCTGAAAACATTGCTGCAGTGCACAAGAATGTGGCCACGAATCCAGACACCTCTATTTGTCATCGCGTGCAGGAATTGAACCTCTCCACAACAACGCTACATCGAATTTTGACAAAGGATCTGTCTCTACACGCTTACAAAATTCAATTGACACTAGAATTGAAGCCTGCTGACCATTTGATGCGCCGTACATTCGTCAATTGGATACACGAGCAAAAACAAGCCGATGATGACTTTTCGCAAAAAATCATCTTTAGTGATGAAGCCCATTTTCATCTTGGTGGGTTCGTTAATAAGCAGAATTGTCGCATTTGGGCTGATGAAAATCCAAGGAACATTGTTGAAAAGCCACTGCATCCACAAAAGGTCACTGTTTGGTGTGCATTTTTTGCTAGCAGAATCATTGGCCCGTATTTCTTCGAAAATGATGCCGGGAATTCTGTAACAGTCACAGGTGAGCGATACTGTGACATGATAACCAACTTTTTATGGCCTGAATTGAATGCTATGGATGTCGAAGATTTGTGGTTCCAACAGGACGGTGCCACAAGCCACACAGCCAACGCAACAATGACTTTATTGAATGTGAAGTTCCCAGGTCGCATCATCTCTCGAAACAGCGATGTCAATTGGCCACCACGATCGTGCGACTTAACCCCATTAGATTTCTTCCTTTGGGGTTATCTCAAAAGTAAGGTCTATGCCAACAAGCCAACAACAATTCAACAGCTGAAGGATGAGATAATAAGGCATATTGGTGAGATCGACGAGCAACTATGCAGAGACGTCATCAAAAATTGTGGATGTGTGCCGCCGAAGCCTTGGCGGACATTTGGCCAATATTGTTTTTCACACATAATTGCCATGCCTCTAATAACATGATCCAAAAGTGAAATCAATAAAGTTTCACCAATAACACCGTTTCATTTACTGCTAACTTTGATCCGTCTTAATGGAACACCCTTTATTATGAAGATATTTGTGTGTGGATGTTGAGAGGTGGTAATACGTAAGGTTGAAATAGAAAATACATCTGCTTGAATTTTTGGAAAGTTCGCCTTGAAAACTGGGAATTGTTCTAGAGTAGCTAAGCTGAATATTGAAAAAAATATCTTCCAAATTATATCAACTAGACATATATCATCATGATATTTTGGCAATATATATCGTGTTGGTGATATATCATCATGATATTTTAGCAATATATATATAATGTTTCTGATATAGCATGATGATATTTTAGCGATGTATATATCTTGTAGGCTATATATCATTACAATATTTTGGCGATATATATCATGGAAATAATACATTATCACAATACAGAAAAAAATAACATATTGTATCATCTGTGATGATATTTTCTGACAATATATCATGATATCATATTTCCAATATCATCCACTTCTACAGATTTCGCATTCTTCTTAAATTGTGATGATAATTGTTTGCTGGTTCCATATTTTCCAACCTCATTCATGTTTTCTCCAGCACTTTTTTCTTACTCATTAAACATAAGAATATCTTTCTCAACAAGTTCCATGTTCGACAATACAACTCACCTTCCGACAACAAACTTCTCACTCTTTAAACCAAATACTAACTGGTCCTGTAACATGTCATCCAAACAGCATCAAAATTACGTTTACTGACCTGATGTTTTACCCATCTAAGTCTTCTTGATTTGGTTATTCTAATAATATGTAGACATGAATACATATTATGCAGTTCTAGACCTTCTCTATGTGACCTTCTCTACTCATATGTCTCCTCATCCTTTTCAGATCCAAATATTTTTCTAAGGATTTTATTTTTAAATTCTCTTGATTTATGTATTTCTTTTAATGTAATGGACCAAGTTTCACATCCAGATGTACTACAGGTAAAATGACTGTTTCGTTTATTTTAACTTTTAGTTTCTTCATTTCTTAGCTTCAGGCTTTCCGGAAATGTGTAGTTATTGGGAAACATCCCAATCGCTTTTACTCGTTTTGACATGGTTAAAATGTCAGGGAATTTCATAATCAATAAATCGTCGCAACCCTGAATGCCTTGCCATAGCAAATATACTTAATTTAGAAATATTTATACAAAATTAATTATCTAATATTTATGTAATGTGTCTGGCAACACTGGCTGCAAAAAGAAGAACTTAACTACATAATTGTTCCAAATTTTACCCAAGCAACCAGTTTCTGTAGAAAAAAGAATTGGGGGCATGTCATGAATATTCAGAAAAGAAACGACATGAAAGGAAAGAAAGCAAACAGTTAAATTACTTGAATGTGGAAAATGACTTTGTAAGTTCCGTAGTTGAAATTCCACCACATAGGCTAGTATTAATTTGTGTACACAGAACACCTGACAGAATAACAACTTTATTACGAGCAGATATAAAAAATAATTAAGTTAATTTTTTACAGCCAAACAAAAATGTGTTCACAAAAACTGAAATATAAGTTGTAAAAGTTGACATGTCGTGTGCAATATCTAGCAGCAACTTTTGGGACCATTTTTTTTAAGCGACTGTTAATCCAGTTGTATATGCAGACATTATCCATTATTTTGTGGTGATGCTTGAAGAAGAGAACGCCTCCCTCACCGGATAGGTGTCCTCCAGTTTTTAATTTATAGGATTATCTAAAACATAAAACATATGTACCACAACAACCCTAGGATGCTGGAATAATCAGAGTCATTAGGTACATCCCAAGCAACATATTGCAAAAAGTAACATCCAACATGTGTCGTCACATGAAATTGTGAATTCAATAAAATGGAGGACATTTCCATCATCTTCTGTAATATTGTCTTGTTATATGTAAGCACGAATTTCAACAAAGTTATGAGTCACAGTATAAGAGTATTTAAATTAAATTGTCCTTCACTGTGTTTATAATTATATAAAAATTAGGGTTCGGGGACTTTTGAATCACTCTCTCCAATAAGTACTTTCTTTTCAGATCATGATGCACAATGAATAAAAATACATCAAATCAAAAGTGAAACATTCAATGATTATCTAAAAGAATAAAGAAAAGAGCTTCAAAACTCAGTTAAGAAAGCAAAAAGAGACTGCAATTCCATTATCATCCTACACTGAAATAACAAAGAAAAAATCTTTTGCCGTGTTGCGAAAACAGAATTAGGTATAGTAGGGAAAGATAAATACAAAGACAACATAACACTAAAACACGAAGGCTAAAGCCTTGTTAATCCCCAAGATGTAGCAGCAAATTTTAATTAATACTAGACAGGGATAGTAGAAGAAATAACAAAGAACATCCAAAATAGGAATTAAACTGATGTGAATGAAGCATACGAGACACTACTGTTGGCTTGAAGAAGAGAACGCCTCCCTCACCGGATATGTCCAAAAGAAAAATTATAGAACTAGTGGTATGACTAAAGTAGATTCTGCTATATACTTAATCCCTGCAGTCAAGAAGGAAATTTCAGCATAAGTCACTTAAAAAAACATTATTCTGCCAGCATAGATGAGATACCTGATGTAATTAAAAAATGTGCATCACACCTATCCAACCCAATATGTCCAGTTATCTCAAAAATACTTGGAAAGGTTATGTGCAATAGATTAGTAACATTTTTCAACAAATTTTCCATCATTTCAGAATGGAAACATGGCTATTGCAAAGGAAAATCTACACACTCTGCTATACACACATTTACAGAAGCAGTTGCAGAATTTAGGATAAAAAAGAACAATGCGAAAATACACAAAATTGAATCAAACCAATGTGTTTCTCTTGAAATTCTAGCTCATTTTCATGCATTACATGCCCACCTTCCCAATTAAAATACTGAAGTTGAAACCAAGATGGCTGATTTCAAGATGGTCGCCATTTTGGTGACATATTTGGTCTGGTGTCTCCCCTTCCCTGTAGCATGTTTGGGGTCTTTTAATCCTATTTCACCATCCATAAATGTTTTAAACGGGTGTTTCTGTACTTATGGATCATCCTGTATAATACTGTAAGCAAGAACTGAACTGACCTCCACTATCTATAGATTAGGATATTAGGTGTCCCATAGGTTTGAATTCCCATGAAGGTATGGTTAATTATTTTCTTTCATCATTACCATAACTCAGTGATTAACAAAGAATGCGTGGGCCTTCCCAATGGCACAGTTGTAGCATGATCACCTTGAAATCAAGGGGTTCCGGGATCAACACCTGGTGGAGGCATAGTGGTTCACCTTACCGTGCATAAAGTGGACTTAAAACACCAACTCAATCAAACTTAAAGTGTTTGCTGTGCCACCCTGTGCCACAATGGGTCACCCTGTGGGTCAGCCAGAACATAGTGCCACCTCAAAAAAAATTGCCCAGATTTTGAATCTATGGGGATATATTTCCATATTCCCTATTAGCCTATGGCATGGTACAGTGAGCATGGGAATGGAAGTGTGTAAAAGTTAATAGCAACGTTGGATAACTATGTATTTCAGTACACTGACTGTATGAAATGTAAAAAATAATTAAAAACATTTGTCCTAGATATTCACTCATCTGGTGGATCAAGTAGAAGAGTCTCTCCAAGGATATAAAAACAATAATAATATATTTTTCAAAGAAAATTATAATAATAATTATTAATGTTACTAGGGCAACACCGGATATTTATTTCTCCCAATCTTCTATTAGACAGTAAAATAATGAATTTTAACTATAGTGTAAAATGTAACTAATTTTATTTACAGGTATTTAAAAGTATAAGTATGGTATACAAATTATGTAGTAAAATATTTTACAAATTCACCATATTATTAATTTAACTCAAAACTTGATTATCAACAACATTTTTAGTTTCATCTCCAGGAGCAAGAATAAATAAATTGAAAGGCATTTGGAGTGTCACTATTCATCTTAGCGACCCCGAAAGCTATGGATTCCACACTAATATCAGTCGTTTTCGATTATTTTTACATGTCACCTCCTTCCCACTCCCACGCCTAGGGGCGTCTTACCCCCACAGGATTTCTTTCCAGATTGCAAGTGATATGTGTACGAAGTTGGGTTGAAATTGCACCAGGCGTTCGAGAGTAATGCGGGAACAAACATACATGCACACACACATCCTCTTTGATATATATAGATAGATAATAGATAGATATATTATTGCTACTATTCATGTTTTTTTTTTTGCAATATTTTCTGGCAATGCCTATGTTCGAACCCCCTAAATTTTTTTCACAAATTCCAAATGTATGTTAATTTTGCTTCTATGTTTACTTTTAACCTGCAATGAAAATCTAGATAAACCCCTGCAAGAAACAGTTTAACAGTTTGTGATTTCTCTATAATACTAATCAATTACATGTGAAACCATAATTTCCCTTCCCACTTGCAGACTGGGGACCAGGGGCGGCGCCAGACATTTTCAACCGGGTGGGCAGAAGCTGTATATTCATAAATTAGGGTGGGCATATAAGATCTTATATGCCCCCCTCCCTCCAACATATACAGGGTGTCCTAAAACAACATCAACAACGGTTGGATGCTGGTAGATATATAAAAACAAGGAACTTTTTCTCATACACATAACCTCGAAAGTGCTTAGTTTCTGATCTATGAGCACTGAAAATCTAACCTGCATGTATGCAACCCAACTCACCAAACGATCGCTCTGATGAAACTTCCAAGGACGCATAGCAAGGACTTGAATTGAAAACAACAACTTGGGAGTCTTATCTGGAATAATACAAAAAAATAATTAAACTTGGGATGTTGTAAGCGTAGGTGTGCGCATACTAATTTATTTTGGGGTGGCTTAAGGGAAGTTTCAGTTACCTATCTGGACAAAGCGAGCTTAATTGCAGTAACTTCACGTTCCTTTTCACAGAAACTATTAGGTATATGACCATGAAAGTTTAAAATTATAGAATGTACATCTGTTATCACTTTAGCACAGGTTTTACTATCACTGTGTCGATATTTTAAGTAATGAAAGTAAACAATTGAAAATGAAAAAATACGAGGCTATATTTCTACAGGTACTATCAGCTTTTCACTCTCATGAAATTCATCTGTAGGTTCAGTTCTACCATGTTTTATAATGCACATTACTTCACATTGCTGTACCTGGTCACTCGATCGTTAATGCCATGTGTTATATATAATTTTAAACCGTACAATTCAGATGCAAGCAAAAATCTGAAAATTGATACGCTTGTCATTGAAAGAGAATGGAAAGAGAGCATTCATGAAAGTCTTTGAACATGAAAGTCTTATTGGAAATGTTGGAAGGCTGCATTAACAAACAAGTAGGTCCTCGGGAAAATAATAAGTACGGGCCGATATGTGAAGGGGCTCTGCGATTTATAAAGGTAAAAATAATTAATTTACTACTTGATTACTGATTACTATAGTAAAGGAATATCACATTGTTTTGTGGAGAGGGAGAGACTCAGAGGGAGAGACTCAGAGAGAGAGAGAGAGAGAGAGAGAGAGAGAGAGAGAGAGAGAGCTGGACATCTCAAATGAAACGAAATTCCTTACTTTTTTACCACATCTGGGGTAGCCAGATACCTTTGGCACTCCCGTGCGCACACCTATGACTGTAAGAAGTATTTACAGCATTTACAAACTGGCCAAGACAAACAATTTCCAACAAATGCGGACTGAAATTCAAGACTGTTCATTCTAAAATTTCCCCATCATATTTCGTGTTTTACAGTACTAATAATCGTGAATCGTGAGATTCACGTACGACATGTTGATGAAATCGACGAACTGAGAAATGCAAACATAGTGTGTTCGCCACCTTTTTTCACACGCAGACTGTTATTTATTTATTTCTAAAATACGGGGGTAAACCCCTTACTGAAAAGAATCAATAGTAAAAGCTCTTGCAATAAAATGAAAAACATCGTTTAAACATTAATTAATTCGCACATTGAAACTAATACATAATAACTAAAATCAATCCAACCTGGATAAATGTGTCACTATATCAGGTGTGCATTCCGAGCACCCAATGCAGCTCAGCGTTTGACATAAGTATGGATAATGTCTTATTAGCAAAATTTAAAAAAAGCAAGAACCGGGGTATAGATGAAATTCTTAGTTCATTCTGCATAATATTGACCTAGGCTAAAGAAGAAATTTTGGCAAAATATCACCGAAAAGTAATAAATAAATAAATAACATTGTATGTATTATATTTCTATATTTTTGCCATATTTCAAGTATCTACAAAATTTGTATTTCTTTTCATTATGTAGCACATTTTCAAAGCAATTTGATGCATCGTCCCTGTGACATAATCCTGTTCTAATCTTGATCATATTCTGCACAATTTTGCGCATCCCATAAAGCCTCCTTAGCCTACTGGCTGCTTAAGCATACAAGTGCGCATTCGATGACAGTTTCTGTTTCAAAAGCTTTGGAAATTCCTTTCGCTTTCCAATGATGAAGTTAAGGAAGTTGAAAGAAAAAGCTTAATTCCATTCAACTTATTATTTACTCTGACTTTCGTAAATCTATTCACTAAATCAGTGTCTCGGCAAAGGACAACAAAGCTTTTTATTGAATGATAATATGTGAACTTGTCTGTAATATAGATAATATTCACAAGTAAAATATACATGGAGTGATAACCACAATAAACTTATTTATTTATTGAACCATTCGTATTTTCCCAAGTGTATATATTTATTGAATTTGATTGGGTGGGCAGTCAGGGGACACAGCAATTTTTGGGTGGGCAATTGCCCACCCGTGCCCACCCCTGTCGCCGTCCCTGCTGGGGACTATCAGATGGTACATTTCTGTTCAGAGAAACAGACACACTCGTTTGAGTTAAATATCAGCTTCAGAACCGATCAAGTTCAGCCGAAGTAAAGGTTCAGGAAAACCGCACTCTGCAATATTGCTTACCACTAAAGTTTATCACCGGATGCAGAGAATTTTCTGACTGGCCAAGTGAAAAGAAACTGTTACAAGAAAGCCTTGCATTGTAATCACCAATGCAATACAAGAGAATTTTACAAGAGAATGGTGGGAAAAAATTCTGGAAAATATGTTCGAGATACTCAGTATCACATAACTAATCTAAAAAAAATACCTGCCTCAATCCCTTCGCTTGGGGAAAAGCTCTAATTCATTTGAAAGCAGAGGGGAGTGGATGGTGACTTCTTTCGCTGGCTTAACGTAACAGCAACGTCGACGTTCACCAAGATGACCTGGGTTCGAATTCTGACCTGAGCAGGGGTGTTCTTTGTGATGGTCCCTTCATCAATTTTCCCATATCATTATTTATCATCTTCGTCACGATTAACTAAAAGTGGAAGAAAAGCGAAGCTAACAAAAAATATATCAAATTGACGTTCAAAATGCAGACGGGAGAAAATAAACAATCCAAGGCAATAAGAATATCTGTCACGGCCCGAATGACGTGACTTCAGGATCACTTTCGTTACATTCTCTTACGTATGCAAACTGCTTTTCTAGCTTGTAGCTTGAACACGAAAGTAGGATAATAAAGCTGGATGAATGTCTTCATATATTCCTGAAAAATCACTCTTCTTCATCAAATAGTTAGTTTAAAAATATAATTATGTATGAGCCATTGACTTATAAGATTCGTTACCACATATCAGAATCTGCTATATTGACAGAACCTAGAGCTCGAAGATTATTAGGTGTTAGAAACACTAGCCTTGCACAAAAGCACGTCTTCGATTGTCTTCATTAATATACACATACAACATTAACTTATAGTCTGTGAGCAATTTGTGCACAGCTTAGTGACACTATACCATGAAGCGTATTGCTTTCAAATTAATGTAATTAAAGTGAAGGTTCATTGAAAGTTTTGAACCGGACAGGTAGAAGTGCAATCATCAGGAGAAATCACCCCAATAGCATACTTTTTTGCACCGCAGTCTGTGTCCATGTCAGTAAAATACCAGCTTCGTAATCTGAAATCCTAGGTTTGATTCCCTGTGGGGTCAAATTATTTTTTTCCATTTTCTGCCAAATGCTTGCCACGAAAAGTATTTCACCAAGTCACAGCTTTATACTTTGTTGTTGTTCGTGTGGCAAGGACAAAATAACTATTGAAAGGACTATGGGTGTGGCATAATTTTAAGTTTGGAACATATTTTTCTCTATTGCGTTTTTACATCACCAGAAGATCAAACATTATTCTAGTGTGAAAGAAAAATCACAGAATTTAAGTTTGAAACTTTGAGTTACATCGATAAGTCAATATTAATGTTTTCCATCATTCATTTGCCACTTCCCTCATGTCACCCCCCTTCCACATACACACACACACACACACAAACACAGATTTGTCTACCCTACCATGTGAGGACATGAGCAGACCACATACAATACGAGGACATGGCTCAACTGCAATTAGTAGTGCTCAAGAATGACGTTTTATTGAGATGAAACACCACTCGCATCGACATACTCAATGGCTAAATAATAACTTTTCTCCTTACAGGCATGTAACATACATTACGAGGATGGTCCTCTAACTGTAGGTCATCTGTATAACCAAATGTACACCTGTGTTTTGTGTGCACAGGTCCTCGCATCGCACATAATTCTATCAACGATGCGAGGACATTGATGTCCTCGAACTGTAGATTCTGCAACAAACGATATGAGGATCTGACTATATGTATGTTGCTGCATCTGGTGCACCGCAGGGGGGAGAGAGAGAGGGTCGGATAATGAGGGATGTGGCTATCGCGAAGGGATCTGTTCTAAATGAAGGCCACATGTTTCCTTCTTTGAAGTAAACCGCATTGAGGTTAGCAAACTTACAACTTTAAAAGACTCCTGAGGGTTTGGGTTCCATTTTAGAAACAGCCAGAAATGGAATTTCTGATCCAAGAAAAAAAATTGTCCAGGTAGTTTTACTGAACCTTCTCAGAATGTATAACGTGATACTGTTTGTAATTATAATCTAATTTAATATAATTCATCTTATGTAATAAATTGTATCTCTCTTTTAATCATACTTGCAAGCAGCTACTTTTCTCTAGGGATGGCCAAAAAATCCAGATTCCGGAAAATTTGAAATCCGGATTCGGAAAATATAATATCCAGATTTCGAAGGGAATCCGGATATCAGACGTTAAACAAGAGTTTAAAATCTGAAGTAGCTAGTTTACAAACACAATGCTTGGATCCTATTCTGAAAATTGATTCCGAGTTGAAAAGGGTAATAAAAAATTATGTTGACGTGCTTTTGTACGATAACGTTCAAAATATACAATTGAGTGTGGATTCGCTTCAAAATGATTTGGCCAAATCACAGCAATTTCAAACAAAAAATTTGGAAAAATTAAAACTCAAAATCGAAGAACGAACTTCCACAATTGAGAAGAATTTCTCTGAGCTTCATGTGGAACGTCCCACAGAATTCACCACCACTTTGGAAGAAATTAAATCTAAATTACAAATTTTAGAAGATACAGTGACAAATCTACCATCCTCCGATGAATTGCAAGTTATTAGAAAGAGCATGGCAAACATCAAAATTCAATTTGAGGCTTATCAAGATTTCGAACACATTCAAACCACTATTGCTACGCTTCAGGCATCTTTGGAGGCTCAAGCTCAAACGGGTATTCAAGACACTTTAAGCACGGTTCAGCAGAAAATCGACTACCTGGAAAATTTGAAGATTGAAACAAATCTTAACCATTTTCATCATGTACAGTGTGATTTGGAATTGTTACAGACGAGTGTGCCTTCGAACGAAGATTTAGAAAAATTGAAAACGGCAGTGACGGCATTATCCGAGTCGAGTGACATAAAAAGTTCATTGGGTGCTCTCGAAAATACAGTAGCCAATCTTCCCACCTGTAAAGAATTGCATGCTTTGAAAAGGAACATATCTCGAATGCTAAAACAATTAGAGAAAGAAACAACAAACGTGGAACAGATTCGAGATGAAATTGCTTCATTTCGCGACACGGTGTTCACATTGCTGACATCGCAGAGTGTCACAGATCTTCATACCCAGTTTACCGAGATGAGGGACATCGTGAATAACCTTACCATGAAAAGTTCGAAATTGAATCTAGTTGAGAACCTTCAGAACATTGTAGTCAACATTAGAGATCAAATTGGAGTGCTGGAATCCACTCAGGAATCGACGCCAGCCGCTTTCGGTACCAAGTTGCAAGAACTGAACGAAAACTACAAACAGATGAACGTCGAAGTAAAAATTAAACCATCGTTTTCTTCCGTAATGAATACCATCGTCAAACATTTGTTGCCCATACAAAATACACTTGGTCAGCTTTACAGTAACCTCGTTAGTGTCGATACTAAATTTGCTAAACTGCATTCTCTGGATGCCATCAAAATCAACAGCGTACTGAATCAGCAGAGAATTTCCACCTTCGTTGAACAAACTGTACATGTTACATCCTTATCATCCATATTACAAGTTTCTCATCGATGGCACTATTCAGATACACGAATTTTCGTATTGGTCTCACGGCAGAAAAGCTAGTGTTCCCACCATGACCTTAATATCAAATGGTGGTGTCCAGAATGCGGGAAACATTCCTTTGGCACTTTGGAACGAAACACACAACATATATGAAATACACCAAGAGAAGATCTTACTGTGTTTGATGTGAGTGCAGGTGATAAACTTATCATTCAAAACACAAGTGAGATACCGCCTTCATTGAATCCCATCACGTTAGTTATTCTCTTCAAGCGAAATCTCAATGTCTAGGCAAGCCATCGTTGAAGAGTTGCACAAACCTGCATGCCGCAACTACGAACGTTTAGCTGTAGTAACAAAGCGTATCGACGACCTATGGCAGGCGGACCTCGTCGAAATGAGCAGCGGTAATTTGAAAAATGTACATAAATTGAACAAGGGTCGCAAGTACCTCCTCACCGTCATAGACACGTTTTCAAAATTCGCATGGGCTCTACCGTTGAAAGCCAAAACGGGAACATGCCTCACGGAAGCATTCAAAACTATTTTCCGCGAAAGTAAGAGACACCACGATTTCTGCAAACAGACAATGGGAAGGAATTCTACAACACCGTATTCCAAAAAATTATTCATAAGCACGACATTCAACATTATTCGACTTTCAGTCACTTGAAAGCCAGCATCGTGGAAAGATTTAATTGAACCTTGAAAACGTGCATGTGGAAACGATTCACGCTTCGGGGAAATTACAAGTGGGTCGACATCCTGCCGGAACTCGTTGACGATTACAATCATACCATTCACAGTACGATACGCATGAAACCAGCGGACGTTAAACAATCCGACGAACAGCGATTAATTTCTATGGTTTATTGTCCAAAATACAGTCCCACGACCAAGAAATCAAAATTCAAAATTGGTGACCGGGTGCGTATCAGCAAATTCAAACGTACTTTTGAGAAGGGAATCACTTGAAATTGGATCACGGAACTTTTTACCGTGGTTCGAGTTTTACCCGGAAATTGTCACACGTATACAGGGTGACTGGTAATTAGATGTATTCCTTGAAAGGAGTTAAAGTAGAGACAATTTGCAATAAATTTGACTATATCATACCCCGTCCGAAAATTAGTAGTTTTCGAGATAATCGAATTTCTTTTGTTCCTTTAAAAAATGACAATTTTCCACATAAATAGATGAATTGAGAAAAAAACTGCTCATTGTATGGAACTTAATTCAGCATTTTCTGATAGCTAACAAATAAGTGGTTCGTTGAAAAAAAACGTTTTCCCAAATAACAATCACATGTAAGTACCGGGTGGGTCTAAACTTACAAGTGATGATAAAAAAATGCACTCTTAGTTTACTTGGCAACATATTAATAACAAAAATGTTATGACACGAAGCGTACAAATTACTTAAATTACTTCCTTGTGTCATCAGCTATCAATCAAGTTACAAATGTTGCTAACATTCACATTTGTGTACAAGAAATAATACGTCATTCATCTTCATGTGAATGGAATCAATGAACAAATCAATTAAAGAACATTACACGTCTTGCTCAAAGTGGGCACCTCCGTTATGAATGCAGGCACGCAGGTTTTTACTGACATTTGTTCTCTTAACTCGTGATGTGATGGTGTCCTTGATGTGTTGACCAGCTGTGAAGATCCTCTCCCTGAGCTCTTCTTGCGAGTTTACCGGTGTCTTTTCATGTGTTTCTAAATGTTAAAGTCGCAAGGCGTCAAATCGATCGGGGGATCGAGCTGGGCAGTCATCATGCTGATAAATCATGTCACGTCTTGTAGCTAGAGGCATATCGTCCAACAACATTGCCATCTCGTTCCTCAAAAAATGTTCATAAGTGATGCCATTTACGATTTTGGGCAGGAGAAATGGCTCGATCATCAAATGATTGTTGATGACGCCCATCCATACTTCTGCCTGGATGTGCGACAGTGTCTGGATGAAAATTACCCAAAGAAATAGATTGGCCAAGGCAGCCCGATTCCCTGGCCAGCTCGATCCCCCGATTTAATGCTTTGCGACTTCTACATTTGGAGCCACATGAAAGACTTAGTTTACAAGACACAAGTAAACTCGCAAGAAGAGCTCAGGGAGAGGATCTTCACAGCTGGTCAACACATCAAGGACACCATCACATCACGAGTTAAGAGAACAAATGTCCGTAAAAACCTGCGTGCCTGCATTCATAACGGAGGTGCCCACTTTGAGCAAGACGTATAATGTTCTTTAATTGTTTTCTTCATTGATTCCATTCACATGAAGATGAATGAAGTATTATTTCTTGTACACAAATGTGAATGTTAGCAACATATGTATTGATGGATAGCTGATGACACAAGGAAGTAATTTAAGTAATTTGTACACTTCGTGTCATACCATTTTTGTTATTAATACATTGCCAAGTAAATTAAGAGTGCATTTTTTTTATCATCACTTGTAAGTTTAGACCCACCCGGTACTTACATGTGATTGTTATTTGGGAAAACTTTTTTTTTCAGCGAACCACTTATTTTATTAGCTATCAGAAAATGCTGAAATAAGTTCCATACAATGAGCAGTTTTTTCTCAATTCATTTATTTATGTGGAAAATTGTCATTTTTTAAAGAAACAAAAGAAATTCGATTATCTCGAAAACTACTAATTTTCGGACGGGGTATCATATAGTCAAATTTATTGCAAATTGTCTCTACTTTAACCCCTTTCAGGGAATACATCTAATTACCAGTCACCCTGTATAATAAAGGATAGTAGAGTTGAAATTTTGAAAGGAAGGTTTTACCAAGAGGAACTCTCTAAAAAGAAACAAGCTGACACGTACCTCATCGAGAAAGTATTGCGTAGGAAAGATAACAAACTGTTTGTCAAATGGCTGGGACTTCCGGAAAAAAGTTGGATCGACACGAACGAAGTGAAACTATGAACTCAACGTGGAACGTTATAAAACGTTTACCCAATTTGGAACACGAAAAAGAATGGCAAGTTATTACCCGACAGCATCCGTTGTCTAGTCGTAGGACCTTCAGGGTGTAGAAAGACGACACTGCTCATTGATAATTTTCTTCTCACACCCGATTGGTTAGACTGGGAAAACAGGCATCTCTATGTATTTTCAAAAAGTCTCGAACAACCAAAATTCAGGCAACTTATTCATTTGTACGAGGGACCGGGTATTAGTATGTTCTCTTCCAAAATCATTCCACTGGAAGATTGTCTCGATAATTCCGTTATCATGTTCGACGACATGATCCTGGAAAATCAAAGTGGGATTCGTAATTTTTTCACTCGAGGTCGACACAAAGGATTAGATTGTTTTTACCTGGCACAAACTTTTTCCAAGGTTCCGAAACAACTGCTACGCGATAATGCTAATTTCATTTGCTGGTTTCGTCAAGACCATACGAATTTAAAACATGCACATGATGATTACGTGGGAGCTGACATGAATTACAATCAGTTTTCTAAATTTTGCTCCGACTGTTGACTTTGGTTTTGTTACGATCGACATGACAAGAAAACCTAATGAAGGAAAGTACAGGAATAAAATCAACGTTTTTCTAAACATGTCAACATTATAAAATAACATCATATGAAACGCAAATTTCAAGAAGACACAAAACAAAAATCAACTGTCGCAAAAGGTCAAACATATATAAATAACCTTAATATCGAAAAGTGGATCATCTCAAGTTTTAGTGACAACAAAACGGAAAGTATATAGGCTCAAAAAAAAATGTCGAAGCGCAAATTTCAAGAAGATGATAATCTTAAGCTGTGTGATTACCTCACGAAATGCTTCAAAGGTTGGAAATCCGAGAATCGCGGTTTGTACGAAGAGAACCCGCACGAAGGACAATCTATCATCAATGTCATCAGCAGTCTTGGCAAGGATATTAAAAATGTCACGGAACAGAACAAGGATCTGATCACGGAACTCATACCTCTTGCCGCTCGAAATTATGAAGATTTTCCTCCGACACCTCTCTCCAGCATTCACACTCCTCTGGAACTTAGACAACCGCCAAGATGTCAAGCCATAGGCAGCACTTCTTCTTCGGAGAAGATCGAGTTGGGTCCATTGGCACAAAACTACCTGAGCACAGGGAAATTCGACAAGGACGAGGTGTTCGGATTGTATCTGAGCATGGAAACCAACAAAGGCGTCGTGTGGAAAATTGGAAAATCGAAAGTCACCTTCGAAGGCAACGACATTAAAATTAATTTAGGTGAGAAGAACAGTTGGTCTAGGTATCCAGGTACAGTGGGATTGTGGAAACTTGTTGCCAAAAAATATCCGAAAGATTACACCGACGAAGATTACCAGAGTTACAGGGAAATTTTAATCATGACGGATGCCATCTATCAAAATAATGATGCCACACAGAATAGGGTGAAATCGAGCAGCGGTGGGAAGTACAGGAATCTCATCAAACCGATATGGAACGATATCAAAAGTGGAAGCGGTGTCAAACGCTACAACACGTTACCGAAAGAATTCGTTTGGGTAGACGACGTGAGAAAACTCATTGACAGATTGTTAGTGATAGCCGGTGAAGAAAATGTCGGTAATCGTAATTTCTACAACGAGAAGGTGGACATCGTGGAAATGATCAGCACGAAACTCTCCACCTTCATCGTGAACGACGACAAAGGTATCGGGTACCTCATTAAAATTATCAACACGCTGCCTCCAAGATTTTGGAACGTGGCCAAAGGAAAAGGTCTCGTGAACGACATCATCAACAAGTTACCTTTCGAAATGCATTTACAAGGTTACCAGTACTGCGGCCCCGGTATCAAACTCGAGAAAAGATTGGAAAGAGGAGACAAAGGAGTGGATCCGTTGTATGCTGCATGCAAAGATCACGACATTGCATACAACATGCACACCAATTTAGATGCACGTCACGAAGCAGACAGAAAATTGGGACATGCAGCTTTCGGGAGACTCGTCAGCAGAGACGCATCCTTGGGTGAAAGAGTTGCAGCATTGGGTACCATCGTTGCCATGAACGTAAAACAAAAATTTGGGTGGGGTGTATAAATAACATGCAGTAAAAAAATATGGCGCAGTCTTGTATAACATACAGTAAAAAAAAATATGTTGCAGACTTGTATAACTGATTTACCATCCGAACTGCTATGTAAAATATTCAAACACATTTTAAACGGAGACTGTGAGGATGTTGAGAAACTTGTAATCATAGCAAGAACAACGCCGGAATTTCGTTATCCCATGTGAAATGGTTTTCAAGGACCATCTTCGGGAGATAAGTGGCATGAGGTGCAGTGATCTTGACACTCTTGTTTCAGCTGCAGGGGAAAAAATAAACGATAGGATGGACGAACTTCACAAGGCGAGGCAAGGGAGAAGACAATACACGGATGATTGGCGCAAGTCTAAACAAGAGACTGAAGATATCGTCACACACATCATCGCATTTTCCAAAGCACAAACTTTTTTCTTCCTCTAACACACACACACACAAATATATAAATAACACACTGTGAAAACGATATATAAATAACACATCGTGAAAAAAAAAAATGAGTGAAAAAATGAGTGAAGTCCAAGCATTAAAACAAATGCTAAATTTATCAGTCGAGTATATAAAAATGCAGGAATTGGAAGTGGACAAACCTTACACGATGATAATTTCCAGTGAAATTGTTGCAACCCAGTATGGTCCCAAAGTACGTCTGTTGCTCAATGGACAATACAGGCTATTTTTACCAGATTGATACAATATCATGTTATCTGACCAGAAGCTATCTATTTTAATCGAGAACAAAACTCGAATCATGTACAGGGGAGGGGGACAAAGGCACTTCTTGGTAAGAAAACAAAACACGTAATACAATTTGTTTAACAGAAAAAAATCTCAGAACATATATAAATAACATACCGTGAAAAAAAATCTACAATGAAGCCCAAGGGTGTCATGTACCAGATACCATATTCGAATCTGAAAACGCTGGGTGCCCTCGATGGGTTACTCACCAAGAAAAAACGCGAGAAGAAACGTTCTTGCTTGACGAAAGGACACGGAATGAAATTGCTGCTCAGCACTCCACAATTGAGAAGGTTGCAGCAGTCGAGGAAACAGCAAAGGACAGGAGGTTTCATATTCAGCATCCCAGCAATTTTAGCGGCTTTGGGGGCTGTAGGGAGTTTGGTAGGGGGTAGCGCCGCCATAGCGAAAACAGTGTTCGACTCGAAAAAAAACAAGGCGGAATTGGAAGAACAGAAATGTCACAACCTGGCCATGGAGAAGAAGGGGAAAGGCATTGTGAGCAAGTTTAAAAAAAAGAAGAAACACTCACCAACTAGGACATTGAATCTTTAATCAAACCATTACAATTCAACACTTCAGAGTCATTTTCATGACAGATTCATTACCTTCAACCGTTAGAAATAGAGAATGTGGTGTAGTTAACTTGGACAGTCACCAAAATCCAGGCACGCATTGGATATGTTACCACTATGCAAATAAAAAAACATTTGTTTTCGATTCTTTCGGAAATTTACAAATTTAGTCAATTATCTGAAAACGAACAACCTATACTACAATGACGAATGCATTCAAGATTTCGGAGACGTGAACTGTGGACATCTCTGTCTCTCCATGCTTGCGTTTCTCTCTAAAATAAATAACCCAATTATCGAAGATTTCCAGAAAGCACTGTGGAACCTGAAACACAATGGGAGTGTTCATCTCACGAGCGAGACTTCGGTCTTGAAACTCACTTTGCACGATGACATCGTCTATCCTAAATCCATAGCTTTACGTTCATTCTACAGCATGTACCTCATACCTAACGTTACAGAGCACAATAACAAAATTAGCGTCGGAAGTGAAAATATCATCATCACACCAGGTCAGTACAATCTTTCTACTTTGCAAGCTCAGTTACCTAGAGGCACATTCCTTTCTCAAAATTCCATCACGCACAGAGTTGAAATTGTGTCCACGATAAAGACGGTAGATCTGCGCACGATAGGAGAACTATTAGGTTTCAAGAACAACACCAAACTCGAAGCTGGTATCAAGCACACAGGAGCAAACATTCCTAAATTTCTAGTCATCGAGACGTTGAACATTCACTGCAACATAGCTGAAGGCATGATCACGAAATCTGAAGGGTTGTTAGGAAGTCACAAGCAGACGGGAATCATCGCCAAAATCAAACCCAGTTCTGAGTTCATGGAACCGATCATCTACACACCCTCTTCGCTGATTTATTTTCCAGTATGTCACAATCGCATAGATCAGTTAGAGTTAGTGGTGACGAAAGAGAAAGGGGACGTGTATAATAAACATATAATAAATAAACATACATCATGGAACAGATTGAAAGTTACGAATAGAAATCTTTCCCTCCGAACCGTCACACGTTTGCCAATCTCAACGAAGTGAACCGGGAACTCGAATATGACATGGACGTAGATGACGGGTTCATTCATCCTCACAGAGCGGACCTTTACATTCAATTCGACGTGGTGAAAAAAGAAAGCAGAGATGCATTCCCAGCCACGCAAATTTAAAACTCGTGGACAACTTCGTGTCTTACCTGTTCTCGCAGGTCGAAGTCAGGAACACGTAAGGGTCATCAACAGAATCGATTATCCAGGCATTACGTCAACGGCAGTAGGAACATTGAATTATCCAAAACAGATGCAGCATACTATCAGGTGGGGGGATTCGAAGCGGGAATGAAAATATCGACAAGAAGTCACACGGTGCTCTTTCCCATGCATCTGCTTCCGGTTTTATTCTCTGACTACAAGGAGATCATGTGGAAAGGAGGACTGAGAATCACATTTTGCAGAGCGGCCAACGACAACGACGCACTGATGCGATACAGCAACTTGGGTCCGGATGGGATCACACCTTTACCAAACACTCTGCCCGAAGCAGCTAAATGCATCATCCGCAGCATGGAGCTGAGAATTCCAGTGGTGGAATACGAAACCAAGTAAGCTCTCAAGTACAAAGCAGAGATCTTGAAAAATCCACAGACACCAATTCACTTTCAAGGTTACCAGTAGAAAATAGCGTCAGGAAGTCACCTGGATTTCGACATCACGACACAATTCAATAACATACAGTACGACATGCCAGATTTCGTTGTAATGCTCTTTCAGACCGCGAGGGACAACAATCAGGAAAAATATTCCAGTAAATTTGACGACTGCAAGATCAAGAACGTTTATCTGAAGAACGGTAGGAACGAAGTATTCCCGCGTGAGAATTACAACCTCGACATAACAAAAGATGATTTTCTCAAACTATACGAAGTGTACTCTGCTTACAAGTGGGTGACCGAGGGAAACGTGGACATGTACTATGCACCCAGCAAATTCAAAGCACACAGCTCCATGTTCGTGATCAACACGACAAAGAGGAAGCAGGTGGTGGTCATTGATCGCACCTACATCAAGGTCGTGAGCATGTTCCACGATGCTCTGCTCGAGGACACCGTGTGCAGCATCATCCTGATTGCAGAGAAGTCCTTCATCTATGATGTGAAGAACGAGAGAGTGTTGGAGCAGTTTTAACAGATTGCACAACAAAAAAAAGCACGAGATAAGAAGGTTTTGCACTATATCACAACAATTTTTGCACTATAGCACAAGATAATAGGTTACACCAGTTTTGCACTATAGTACGAGATAATCAGTTACAACAGTTACCACTATAGCACGAGGTAATGAGAATTTTGCACTATAGCACGAAATAATGCTGCTGAACAACAACAACCACACACACTACATAAAAAAGCATGCAACATATTCTCTATACATCTTCTTCAAGAAAAATAATAAAACATATCTCACATCAAAAAATCAAAATAACACTAGAGGCGTTGCATGCATTTATGGTAGGGGGGGGGGGTTCATGGGAAAATACAAACTCTACAGAGGTGTGTGGTTATCTAACCGCACACAGCCATTAGATAACCACACACACACCCTGGCCAGATGTTTTTGCTTGAAAGCACACATTTTGGTTTACAGAAAATGAGAGGTTGTTACAAAGATCACGATATGGAAACCTAAATAAGAGGAAAACATTAGGTTTACAAAGGTCACGAGGGAAGCAAAGCAACATTAGGTTAACAAAACTCATGATATAGAAACATGGACGTGTTTAGAAAGTTACAATGCTGGAGTATGCGTACCTGAAAGTACATTTTTGACACTCACTTTTCAGAGCCTTTTTCTCACTCTTTTAGTTCGTTACTGCAATAAAACAGCCGCGAAACGTAGAGAAATAGTGAGTTCGTGCACTAAAATGACAGGTTTTTGAAGGGTCAAAGTTGAAGTTGTCCTCAAATGAATATCTACTACCTACTAACTTTTTTTACTGGCTCAATTTAAATACGGTCGAAGAACCATTGTTCTAGATCAATTTAAATGCAGTCCAGAAACCTTCTTTCCAGATTAATTTAAATACGGTCAAGGAACATTTTTTTCAATGAAACAATATGCAATTTCGATTGAATATATATTGTGCGACAAAAAAAAAGGTTCCAGTCCTGCAGTGGAACCCAATAGAACCAATTAGAATGTATGAGTTCCTGGACCTTTAACCACCCTGGTTCATGCCTGTGAGCAAGAAACTTCAATGTTACTTTGCATTTTCCAGCTGATTTCTCTCTAACTCAACAATGGATACTTCTGAAGCAGCTCCCTCCAGCTTCAATATTGATTCATCTACAGAATAAGGTGAGTGTATGCCAAACATCTGAATGACAAGAGTGTTGGCATGTGCTTTAATGTGAAATACCTCCTGGAATTCTATAAAGTCACAGGTGATAATAAGGGTCACTTTCAAAACATGTGGTCCATAGTCTTTATCTAACATTGGTAGCAAAAAAGAAACAACTTAAAATAGAAAGTGTAATTTGATAAGTGCTCTTCGTAATCAATCCAGTGAAATAAGTGTTATATTATAAGTTATAGAAAAAGAGAGAAATTACACAACCATTGCAAGTGGGCCTTAATTCGGTAAGACTGCAGAATATGGGCTGCTTAGAAGGAATGTGGTTCCTAATTTTTTGGTAAGGTATTGAAGTAAGTAATCGAATAAAGTAAGTTGTAAAGTGCGGAAAAAAATTTTTATTTGAAAAAAAATGAAAAATACATGTCCATGTTAGACGGTTTGCATAGCGGAGAAACAATCGAAAAAGCGACATTGTTTATCACGTTCCTGCATGAAAATAAAGAAAAGGGTAAGGAAATCCAAATTAATAATGTATTATAACAAAACATAACCGAAATTTTAATGAAGGCTACCTGTGCAGTCCCAAACCATTTTTACGGAATCATCTCGAATGCTGCGAAATGACAGACGATAGTATGTCTATGCGAAAGGTCTAGCTTATCGCACAACACTTGAGCACACGTGAAAAAGCTTGTTAATTTAATGCCGGGTGCCTCCGTTGTCACATAAGACTATGTTGGCTATGTATTTATGCTAATGAAACCTAACCTAACAGACCTAACCTAACCTTGTAGGCATTCCTCGTCAGTAGGCATTCCTCGTCAAAAGAAATGAAACTGTCTGTAAAGAATATGACTTCGGAACACAAAGTGGTCATACTGTTGTGCGGATAGGAAGACCCCGAAACCGCACAACACTTGAGCACACGTGAAAAAGCTTGTTAATTTAATGCCGGGTGCCTCCGTTGTCACATAAGACTATTTTGGTTTTGTATTTATGCTAATGAAACCTAACCTAACAGACCTAACCTAACCTTGTAGGCATTCCTCGTCAAAAGAAATGAAAATATCTGTAAAGAATATGACGTCGGGACACAAGGTGGCCAAACTGTTGTGCGGATAGGAAGACCCCGAAACAAATGAGGGCAACAGTTGTTAAAGAATATGGACGCGAACGAATTGACAAATGCATTGCTTTTAGTACCAGGAAAAACATTTTTTTACGCTGAATAATATAATAGTAATCCGAAAAGGAACACCGGAAAATCGAAGCAGAAGGTACGTACTTTGTGTAAATATAAATTTTGTTCGTGTATTCAGAGGAAAACAGCAGCCCATGTTCTGCAGTGAGACCCTTAATTCCTGCACCAACATATAATAAGGCCCATAGTTAAAGTGTAACGGGGCCTCCCCGATGGCAGAGTCATTGCGTAATCGCCTTGTAATGAAGGGGTCCCGGATTCAATACCTGGTGAAGGCACATAGTGTTTTGGATTCCACTTTAAATTGCAAGTCCAGTCCCGATTAGCCTTTCTGTGCATAAAGTTAACTTAAATGATCAAATCAATCATTAAAGTGTACCTGAAATCCATCTCAATGGAGAAGAATTTGATCATATGTGGGAAATTACTTTTGGAATCTAGATGCCAGTATGAAAAATTACATCTTAATGATAAGAAGTAAGGTACAAGAAAGTAAAGTACAGCAAAATTGTTTTCAAAATTGAACATTCAATATATTGCATGCAAGGAAGATCTAGAGATTTAGAGAAACCAGCTTCTTTTCACAATATGTAATTACTCTTTTAAAACCTGCATTGCTCTGCAAAGATTTGAATTTAAGAAAATATTTTGTTTTCCTTAAAGTGGCCTGTTTTCTGCAATGGCAACGTGGTTATTTTAGGTTGTCCCACATTCTGTTTTCAGTCAAACCTGATTAAATCATCATCAATATACACTCCTCACAAAAAGTTTGGTGATAGCCAAGGCCTTGGAATTCAACACCACATGGTATAGTCTGTCTGCAGGACATTCACGACACATGCCACCATTCCTATCATCTCTTGCTTAATGTAACAATATTGCAAACTTTTTGTGCTAATACTTATAATGACATTCCAAACTTTTGGGAGGAGTGTATTATTGAATTGATACATCATAAACTGCTATTATTATTGTGAGTTGATTCTGCATGGATATTGAACCAAGAAGACTGAATTTCAAAGAAGAATTAGACAACAGAAACATACTTACCTACGCACTCTTTGCACTCGAGCTGCTGCTCACACAATGATGTTCATCAGATTTCCATGACTACTGCAAGGTGGCAGACTAGGACAGCTATCACATGAGGAGAATTCCCATCTGCGAAACTGAGACCAAATACAAAAAAAAGTGTTTGGGCCTTGTCACGTGCTGGGCCTCATTACCGCCCATGACCTTATTATTTTGCACAGTAGCATCCACTAAGAAGAGGTGGGGTAAGTGCCGTCTGTGTAGTTTGTTCAGAAGTTTCATGGAATAGTTCATGAAGAGGCATGAAAGATGGTGCTTTACATAAATTATTGTAACCAAGAGGATGACACCCTCCGCTTGGAATCCTGTATTCAATGCATACATTTAAATCTGCTGGTGCCAGCAAATTTAAAATGAAATACTTAATTTTACATAATAACTCATGAAGCAACAGCCCATGAGGGCCAGGGCCTGGCTACCTACTTCTGGCCTCACTCCCACCTGCCGAGTGAGTTATGAGGTGATGTGTGGTCAGCACGATGAAAACCCAGTCATTGCCGCAAACAACATTCTCACCATCAAATACCAAATGTCACAGTAACAGCACAACAATCAGCAATACTGTTTCTTAAGCATTGTTCTTCAAAACAGAAGCAAAATGGTGAGAGAAGGCTGCCATTTATCCATGTTGCTCCCCCTAATAATCTCACTTAGAAATTAGGTATAATTATTAAACAATATTGTGCTCATAAGAAAAACTAGTTATTTGGATTGATTTGATGTTTTAAGTCCACTTTATGCACAGTAAGGCTAATCGGGACTGGACCTACAGTTTAAAGTGGGATCCGAACCACTATGTGCCTCCACCGGGTATCGACCCGGGGGAAAAACTAGTTATTTTCAACCTGATGAAAGTTCCAAACAACAAGTGAGGGGTAGGATTTCATCATTTCTTATGGGATTGAACTATCCAACTTCGTTCTTTAGCAAAGTTCTTGTTTTTAACATCCCCATATACTGTCTCCATTAGCTGCAGAATAAACTGCCTTTACTCGACCAGGAAAAGGCCTACTCCAGTGGCGGACTGGTTAGCACATCGCACTATGATGCCAGGAGTCCCGGTTCTGAATCCCAGCCTGGGCATGGATGTTTGTGTGTATCCATTCATCATATCATCACTCATCCCCATCTTCGCAAATTAGCCAAAAGTGGCACAAGAAGCAAAGTAAAATAAAGCAAATCAATCAATCAGTCGACCAGAAAAAATTAGTAGCATTAACTCAAAGCCTGATGGTACACATATAACCATCACTTGTCTGTGGCAGTAGGCCTTCAAATATTGATCGCGAAGTGAAAGATGCAGTGAAATTGAAACTCTAGTGAACACAGTCATGTTAAAATGTAGTTTAGACTAACTTACCAATACAAAAGTATTATATGTGAAAATGCAATAGATGGTTGCGGTATGAAGCTTTCTAGGCTGACATTTTACAATTACAATTATTGTCACAGTGAAATAATGTCGGATTGTATGTCATGATTGTATCTTATTATTTCACAAAATACAATTATCCTTTTCCATAGTGAAGAATGCTGTACTGGTGTTTGTTGCACTGTGATACAATATTTTTAACTACATGCACATGGGTCATTTCATAAATAATGCACACTAATTTATTACTCACCCATATGTTGCTGTGGCGGTGATGTCTTTTCACAGTCCTTTAATGTAGCCTCCCTGCTTGGCAATGACCGAATCCCAACGTCGAGGATTCTTTTGTGTGCCATCCAATATGCCATCTTTGTTCAGCTGTCGAATGGCTTGAGTAACGGCAGTAGAAAGCTTTTCCAGATATGAATAACTACGTCCAAGCAAAGGCAGTTTCAACTTGGGGAAGAGGTCAAAGTCAGGGGGACTCGTGTCTGGACTATACGAAGCCTGGGGTATCACATCCCAACCATAATCGCCTAGTTTTTCATTGACGACATGTCTGATATGCAGCCAAGAGTTGTCTTGAAGAATGAGTGGACCAGCCTCGAGTAGCTGAGGGCATGTTTTGTGCATTTTCCTCGCAGATTTTGTAAGAAATCACGGTAATACACTGCTGTGACACATGTGCCACATTGAACTCTCTCTGTGAGGATTACTCCCTGATGATCATAAGAAAAAATCATCATTTGTTTGAATTTTGATTGTGCACGCCGATTTTTTTTTGGGGGGGGGGTCGTGGGGAAGATGGAGCTTTCCACTCGTTTGACTGCATTTTCAGTTCTGGTTCAAAGTCCCTGATCCACGTTTCATCGATAGCAACAATCCGATGCAAGAATGCCTCTCCTTCAAAGTTAAATCTTTGTTTCAGTGTGGTTGCATTGTCCAGGTGTGTCTTCTTCTGTGCAGCTGTCAAGAAGTGGGGGACCCAGTATGCTGAAATTTTTCTCTTCCCTAAATCATTGATCAAGATGTGGTATACAGATGTCGGTGGGATCTCTGTGGCATCAGAAAGTTATTCACATGTTGCACGGCGATCTTCTTCTAGAGCTGCTGCCACGAGTTGCACACATCCTTCATCAGTTGTTGTTTTCGGCCTTCCTGGTCTTTCATCATCCTGTATACTCGCATGACAAATATGAAAATGATTTGACCAATAAGACACTTTACTACAGTTCAATGTTGAGTTGCCACACACATCCAGTAATTCTCTGTGGATTTCTGTCGGGTTTTTGCCACATAGAGTTTCAATTTTAATGTACGACCTCTGATCGTCAAATGTAATAGTACCCGAGAAACCTGCAGCCTCCATTTCCACTCAGTCTCACAATCATGCTAGTAAATTAGGGAGCTCACAAACACACTGCTGGCTGCGTCATGCTCTCAATGTAAAATTATGCCAGTCTTACTTCGGTTGCATTATCCATTCCGCAGTTTTGCCACACTGTGCATTATTGATGAAATGGCCCATGTACTTAAGCAAATTTGTCGGCATTTGTACGAGGGGCGATCAGGTTGCTCCGACCCTAACATAGAAGGAATGACATTATGATTGATTTTCTATTTTGTTATTGTTTAGTGATCCTTTGTATGCTTTCATTCTGAATTGCAAGTCTGAGTAGCGTACAGTTTTCTTTTTACAGGGGTATAACTGAGTGAAGTTGTGTCAATGTGCCAGAATGGAGAAAACTGAAGTGAGAGCGGTGATCAAATATTTTGTGAAGAAGAAGTGGATGGTATCCAAAATTCATGAGGACTTGGTGGATACACTAGGGGACACTGCTCCTTCATACAGTATGGTGAAGAGATGGTGTTGTGAGTTTAATTGTGGGAGAGAGTCGTGTGAGGATGAACATGCAGGTGGAGCACCAAAAACTGTCATGACGACCTAAAACATTAACGAAGTCCACGATATCGTGCTGAAGGATCGTCGAGTCACTATCCATCATGTTGCTGAGATGTGTGGCCTGTCATATGGCACTGTGCAAAACATAATTACCCAGGAATTGCAAATGAAAAAAATTGCTGCAAGATGGGTCCCTCGAAACCTCGCCCCAGATCAGAAGCGCACCCGAGTGCTCATCAGTCAAGAACTTCTTGACAAGTTTTGTGCTGATACAGACGATTTCCTTGCCCGGTTTGTAACTATGGATGAAACATGGGTCCATCACTTCGACCCAGAAACAAAATCACAAAGCATGAAGTGGAAACACCCACATTCTCCACCAACGAAGAAGTTCAAGGTGCGAACGTCAGCCAAGAAGGTGATGACCTCAATTTTCTAGGACTGCAAGGGTATCCTTCTTGTGGACTATCTACAAAGAGGCCAAACCATCACTGGCACATACTACAGTGATCTAATCAAGAAATTAAGTGATTCCATCAAGAAAAACAGGCGTGGGATGTTGACTCGCGGTGTGCTCCTTCACCACGACAATGCACCTGTCCACACTTCACACATTGCAAGGGCCGCTATTGCAGATGCATCATACGAATTGCTGCCCCACCCACCCTATTCCCCAGATTTGGTCCCCAGTGATTTCCATTTGTTCGAACATTTGAAGAATGACATTAGTGGGCAAAAATTTTCTGATGATTCTGAGGTGATAATGGCTGTGGACTCATGGTTGGAGGACCAGTCCTAAGAATTTTTTTTGCAAGGTATCCAGGCGTTGGAGCACAGATGGGAAAAGTGCATTGTATGTTGAAAAATAATAAAAAAAATTGAAACTCTATTGCCGCTCTTTCTATGTTAGGGTCTGAGCAATCTGATCGCCATTCGTATTTGGGAGTTCCATTTTATGTTTCGGTCTGTTCATATTGCATTCTCTAATATATATTGTACTTGGGTCTTACATAGTAATATATTGACTTATTTAGAATTGTGATTTCATGGAGTAGTTTACTTTCATTCATGGGTTTTAGGTTGACATTGCTGCATATTAGGCTCTGTAATATGGGACAGCCTTACACATGGTGATAACAACTGCCAATCATTCCACTACATGTGTGGTATGCTTGAGCGTAGCAAAGCTTGAGGATGGGGGACTCAAGTGATTGAATGGAGTAGTTGATTATTGCACTGAATAATGGGGAGTAGCTAGTTAGCACATTGAGTTTGTAGTAAGACCACAGATCTGTCATAGGTTCAATCTCCACCACTGACAAAGATAAATTGTATACTCAAATGTGAGACAGAGGTGCTTTCTCAAAACATAGCCCAAGAATAGTTTTAAATAGTGGAAGTGTCAGCTAGACAATGGGCAATGTCCAATTAACATGGCATGCTACATTATTGTGGTATTTTTATGTAATTCTTTCATTGTTTCAACTAAATTAACTTGACTAACAAATATTAAAAAATGTGCAACAGCCCATGAGGGGCTAAGGCCTGCCTAACTCTCACATGCCTCAGAAGAGGTGGCAGATCACCCAACCAGTTACAGGATAATGCTTGGTCAGTATGACAATGACAACCAAAAATTAATTATTTTGAAATTTTAATAGTTTAGAAAATAATATTTTCTATTTTGAGTACTTCATTATTTTTACAAGCTCTGATGGGCCATTCAGCAGGATCCTTGACTGCTACAGGAGACCCTGGTTTGATTCTCTTAGTGTGTTATCTAAGCTTAGAATTTTTCCAACCTTCTCCATGCATAAAGTATCTCTATGGTTCACTCAGGCTCTAATAAATAGGTACCCATGGACAACACTGGTGGTAAAAGCATAAATGCAGCCAAAGCATAATGAACACGTCACCTCCAAAAATGGCTGAGGTCATGAATCTGTAGGGCCCTACTTCCACATCCCTCATATGGCATGGTGCAACAAGCATGGAGAACTTTATCCCACCTCTAATTATTTTTAGTATTCCATTAAATATGAAATTGTTTGGAACTTTGGCAGCTGGAATCCTCCTGTTGCAAGTTGCCCAGGTCACTGATTGGCTCACCTGCCACTTCCATTGCTCCCTGATTAATATTGGAATGGCAGGAGGGGTCAAAATGACCCCTACCTTCACTTTTTTCTAAATAACTATCCCATTTTTCTAATTTTGTTAAATATAATCCATTTTATGTAATAAATTCTATCTCTTTTTTTAGTTTGGTTGGTTGGTGTTTGGTGGTTCAAGTGTATGGATTTGTTTAGTTTAATGTAAATTAGATTACAGCATTTTGATTTTTAATAATGTCTGGCCAAAGTCATGCCAGCTGCTGCTCTCTCTCTCTCTCTCTCTCTCTCTCTCTCCCTCACTCACTCATAGTACTAAATATTACAAGTAATCATAATTTCCCTTCCCACTTGCAGACTTAGGACTGACGGATAGTATTTGCCTGTTTTGTAAACTTCCAAAGTCCAATTGTAATGGTTAAAATAATATTACTTCTCAGCATTATAGTGCCCTGGACGTTTGGTTTGTGACAACCAAGACTTTTTCAAACATTTGTTCTTGAAAATGCAGTATGATATTGAAATTAGAACTGTTTAGAATCCCATTGGGACATTCAAGTGAATGTTGTGTAGTCTCCTTTTGCTGTTGTCTAGGTATCTGCCAGTTTCAGGACAGTTTAAGACAATTTTCTATTGTAGACTTCTTGACGACAGTGAAAAGAAAACAGCAAAGATTCATATGAATACTCTAACAGTAGGAAGTGGAAGAATTTTTTAAGAATTTGGGATATAAAGGTAGATTTTTTTCTAAATGAGGGAAAACTGATGTGAAGTTTTTAATGTGTTACATTTTTTTAGGAATTCAAGATAATTTTTGTTCATTGTGGTTTAATTTCTGGCAGACTTAACATAGGAGAAGATGCAAACATTTATGTTTAATATGCAAGATGGTTTAATCTATTTGTTGCCTAACTTGATCGCTCTATGCCTTAAAGGAGACAATGCATGATGAGAGAATCGTTCATATTGGCAAATATAATTGTCAATAAATACAAGCAAGTGCTTTTTGAGTTTTATTCAGGCAAGTAACATCTGGTGTGGTTAAAAATTATGATTTCATTTTCATAAAAAAGACAAAAATGTACCTTTCAGGTGCATTAATTGCATGACGCAATAAAATATTGTTGAAGATAATAAAGAAGTGAATAAAATATATTTTAAAACTAATTTGAAACATTATAAGCCATGTAAATTGTAGAAAAACACCATTAATATTACAATGAGATATAAACTGTCACCAATTACTTAGTATGAAATTTTTGTTTATTAAAAATCTAGAGAAAATTATTCTGACAGTAACTCTCTCTTGTTGCAATGGCTATGATATGAGAGATCCAAGATTTGAATCCCAGCCTAGTTCAATCATATCATCACTCATCCTCATCATAGCATTAGCCAAAAGTGGTAGAACAGCAATGCTAAATATAAAAAAATCAAATCAAATCTCTAGTTACCATTTCTTTTCTTGGGATTATTTTAGACAAAATGGAAAAAAGAAAAAATCCTGAAAACCTGAAATTGGAAGAATATAATTAAATTGAAGCTGTAAGAAATTAATTTAGTATGGTCACAAGTAACATTACACAGAAAGACAAGATTTATAATTTTATTAGCTTATAACTGTATATTACACAGTGCCTTTTATGATCGAGACATCTGTGAAGCAGCAGTTGGCATGTCTGTAAGTGGGAAATTGAGGAAATTTCGGAAGAGGAACTGATTCGTGTTTGTGAAAATTTGCTATAAATATGCTGTAAATATATGAATGTAGGACGACATCATTTCCAGCACCTCTTGTAACAAGGTATGTGCTAAATTTAATTTTAACTGTCCATGTAATTGTACGAAATTATTTAATTACATAGCTAGCGGTTCCAGTTATGTGAATGTTGCATCCCCCCAGTTTGACAGTAGACGCGAACATACTTCCCGCCACGTTAGCTGCTGCTCCATGGACACCTCGACCATAAAATGCACTGTATTACAGAATTGCAATCATATTAAGATCTATTTATAATTATTCATTTACCTTCTTCTTGGAGGCAGTTGAAGTATTCAATGAGCTGTCTGTCTGCTTGTGAAATGCTTATTCTAAAATACTTAATCTACATAGTATCTGATCACATTACACTTACCAAAACTTTCAAGAAACTAGGATGTGGCATACGTACATAGATTTATCTGAAAGAAAAACAGATTTGTAATATTCTTAATGAGGTAAATGATGGTAACATATCAGAAATGTGTACTAATGAAATAAGTGTTATCCTAGATCATAATAATGTTAAGTTTTAAATTTAAAATTCATAATTTTATCTTTATACCTAACTTGAATTTTGCCCTCCCTGTGGCTCTGACTGCCGGACAACATATGCTCAAGTCTGCCTGGTTCAGTCTCAACTCACCCTCGTGAGGAGACTGGAGAGCTACAATTGAGTAGCGTAACCTGGTCATAAGAATATCCTACAACAGCTGAGGAGCTGGCCCAGTGGCGGAGTGGTTAACACTTCGCACTATGATGGCAGGAGTCCCTGGTTCGAATCCTGGCATGGGCATGGATATTTGTGAATGTCCATTCATCAATTTCATCATATCATCACTCATCCTCATCTTCGTAAATTAGGCAAAAGTGGAACAAAAGCCTAAGTAAAGTAAAGCAAATCACAAACAGCTGAGGGTTCGACATGCTGGACTCACGTCACCCCATTACCTGTAGAAAATCTCCACACCTCGTGGTAGGATTTTGGAAGGGAGACTGGCAGTCGGGTGATAGGCCAATGCCCTTTCAGGGCCGTAGAGCCACGGGTTATGTCATGTTGTTGATGTTGGATTTATCTTTCTCTGACAAGATATTACTTTCCATCACTTTTCAATAAACTGTACATGGAATGTGCAACATTCTGAAAAGAAAACAATCAACATTATTTTCTAAAATAATATTTGTTTGTGAATCTATTGGTTACTTAAATTTTTTACTATATGTAGGAGAATTAAAAAAATGCACTAATTCAAATCTAATTTCTGAAGAAATATGTGCTTATAATTATATATTATTGTCTTGGTTAATATTAATGTTAGTTTTTAAATCTAAAATTCCTAATTTTATCGTTATACTGACCTTGGATTTATCTTTTTCTGGCAATCCAGCCAGCAAGGTTGCCATGATGTTACACTGGGTAGCTCCTCAAGAAACATTTGGAAATGTTCAATGTTCTGAAAGGAAAATAATAAACATTTAGGATAATTTTGTAAAATAATATTTGTTTGGGTGTATCACTTGAGAAATTCTTTTCCATACATCTAGGAGGGTTAAAAATGTACTATTTCAAATTTAAATTGCTAAATAATTGAAGTGTCTATAGATTATTACCCTGGATTGTAATAATATTAGGTTTTAAATTTAATTCTCAAAAATGTTATCCTTATACTGACCTTGGGTCGTCTTTCTCTGACAAGTAAGCCAGAAATGATGCCAAGATATTAATTACTCTCCATCACTTTTCAATAAACTGTTCATGGAATGTGCAACGTTCTGAAAAAAAAATAATAATCATTCAGCATAATTTTCTAAAATAATATTTGTTTGTGTCTAATAGGCTTTTTAATATATATAGGAGGGTTAGAAAAAACACTGTTTCAAATCATATTACTAAAGATATGAGTGTTTATAATTACAAATTATTATCCTGCATTATAATAATGTTAAGTTTTAAATCCAAAATTCAAAATTTTATCCTTATACCTACCTTGCATTTTGTCCTGTTGCTGATGTTGCATTTCTCTTTTCTGACAAGATAACCAGCAAGGTATGATTCTCCATCACTTTTCAAGAAACTTTTCATGGAATGTACAACATTCTGAAAAGAAAACGATGAACAATCAAGAAAAATTTCTAAAATAGTATTGGTTTGTGAATCTATTAGTTATGTAAATTTCTGAATATATCTAGGAGAATAAAATAAATGCACTATTTCAGATCTAAATACAGAAGAAATAAGTGCCTATATGCAAATATAAATTTTTGTCTTGGTTAATATTAATGTTAGTTTTTAAATCTAAAACTCCTAATTTTATCATTATACTGACCTTGTGTTTATCCTTTTCTGGCAATCCAGCCAGCAAGGTTGCCAAAATGTTACACTGGGTAGCTCCTCAAGAAACATTTTGAAATGTTCAACGTTCTGAAAGGAAAATATAAAAAACATTCAGGATAATTTTCTAAAATTATATTTGTGTTTTATGTATTACTTTAATAATTGTTTTCCATACATCTAGCAGAGTTAAAATGTACTATTTCAAATTCAAATTAATACTAAATAATTGAAGTGTTTATAAATTATTACCCTGATTGTAATAATATTAGGTTTCAAATTTAATTCTCAAAAATGATATCGGCCTCCCTGATGGTGCAGTAGTAGCATCGTTGAATTGTAATCAACGGGTCCTGGGTTCAATACCCAGTGGAGGCACATAGTGGTTCGGATCCCACTTTAAACTGTAGGTCCAGTCCCAATTAGCCTTACTGTGCAAAAAGTAGACTTAAAACACCAACTCAATCAATCAATCAAAAATGTTATCCTTATAAAGATCTTGGGTTGTCTTTCCCTGACAAGTAAGCCAGGAAGGATGCCAAGATATTCCATTCCGTCACTCTTCAAGAAACTGTTCATGGAATGTTTAACATTCTGAAAGAAAATAATAATCATTCAGCATAATTTTCTAAAATAATATTTGTCTCTCTATTAGTTTAATAAGCTTTCTAATATATATAGGAGGGTTAAAAATGCACTATTTCAAATTAATTACTAAAAATGAGTGTTTATAATTACAAATTATTATCCTGCATTATAATAACATTAAGTTTAAAATCTAAAATTCAAAATTGTATCCTTGTACCTACCTTGGATTTTGTTGTCCACCATGGCCTCCCGACTGCAGAACAGCATACATTCAAGTCTGCCTGGGTTCAGTCTCAACCCACCATCGTGAGGAGACTGGGGAGCTACAAGTGAGTAGCGTAACCCAGTCATAAAAATCTCCTACAATGGCTGGGGGTTCGACGTGCTGACCCCACATCACCTCATTACCTGTAGAAGATCTCCACACCTCTTGGTAGGATTGTGGGAGGGAGACTGGCAGTCGGGAGATAGGCCAAGGTCCTTCCAGGGCTGTAGAGCCAGGGGTTATGTCATGTTGCTGATGTTGGAATTACCTTTCTCTGACAAGATATTACACTCCATCACATTTCAATAAACCGTTTGTTGAATGTGCAACATTCTGAAAAGAAAATAATAAACAGTCAACAAAATTTTGTAAAGTAATATTTGTTTGTGAATCTATTAGTAACATAAATTTTTGAATGTATCTAGGACAATAAAGAAAATGCACTATTTCAAATCTAATTACTGAAGAAATTAGTGCTTATAATTATAAATTATTGTCTTGGTTATGTTAAATTAATGTTAGTTTTTAAATCTAAAACTCCTAATTTTATCGTTATACTGACCTTGTGTTTATCCTTTTCTGGTAATCCAGCCAGCAAGGTTGCCAAAATGTTACACTGGGTAGCTCCTCAAGAAACATTTTGAAATGTTCAACGTTCTGAAAGGAAAATAATAAACATTCAGGATAATTTTCTAAAATAATATTTCAGTTTATGTGTATCACTTTAGTAATTGCTTTCCATACATCTACGAGATTTAAAAATTTACTCTTTCAAATTTAAATTTCATATAATTGAAGTGTTTATAAATTATTACCCTGATTGTAATAATATTAGATTTTAAATTTAATTCTCAAAAATGTTATCCTTATACTGACCTTGGTTTGGTATTCTCTGACAAGTAAGCCTGGAAGGATGCCAAGATATTAATTACTCTCCATCACTTTTCAATAAACTGTTTATGGAATGTCCAACATTCTGAAAAGAAAATAAAAATCATTCAGCATTTTTCTAAAATAATATTTGTTTGTTTTAATAAGCTTTTTAATATATATATGGGAGGGTTACCATTTATTTTAAGAGCAATATCAATAGCTCATCTACTTTTTTTTACATCAAACCGGGTGTAATAACCAACTTTCTATTAACAGCAATATAGACAAAATCCCATTCCATCCATATTTCTCTATAAAAGAATGTACTATTTCAAATCTAATTACTAAAGATATGAGTGTTTATAATTACAAATTATCATCCTGCATCGCAATAATGTTAAGTTTTAATCTAAAATTCAAAATTTTATCCTTATACCTACCTTGGATTTTGTCCTCCCCCTTGGCCTCCGACTGCCAGACAGCATATGCTCAAGTCCGCCTGGGTTCAGTCTCAACTCACCATTGTGAGGAGACTGGGGAGCTACAAGTGAGTAGCGTAACCCCATCGTAAAAATCTCCTACAATGCCCAAGAGTTTGACCTGCTGACTCCACGTCACCTCATTACCTGTAGAAGATCTCCACACCTTTTGGTAGGATTGTGGGAGGGAGACTGGCAGTCGGGAGATAGGCCAAGGCCCTTCGAGTGCTGTAGAGCCATGGGATGTGCCATGCTACTGATCTTGGATTTATCATTCTCTGACAAGGAAGCCAGCAAGGATGCCAAGATGTTGCACTCTGTCACTTTTCAAGAAACTGTTCATGCAATGTACAACATTCTGAAAAGAAAGTAATGATGTTTCAACAAATTTTTCAAAAATAATATTTGCGTGTTTCTAAGCTTTCTTAGCTTAGTAAATTTAACTTATTAGTAAAATTCCAAAAAAGTAAAAAAAAAAAAAGTAAAGTGTTCCCCTGTGCATAGCACCACGCCATGAAGGCGTATAGGGGGTGTGGGGGTAATGCCCCACACTTTCTTGATCCGGTCGTGAGTGGGGGTGATGTGATCAGCATCACGCCCCTGACCGCCTTTACCCCCCAGGGTTTCCCCCAGGTACCCATGTTATTCGACGCTGGGTGGGCGCCGGGGCCGCTTTCACCGTTAGAAAAGTTCCCGGATTTGAACCGGCCGGGGATCGAACCCGGGACCTTTAGCATGGTAGTCAGACGCGTTACCGACTGAGCCACCGTGGCCAGTAAAATTCCAAGGTAAGATAAAGTTCTTCAACGACTTTTTACCATGCCATGGAGCTTAATATATAGGGGGATGTGGGGATAAGGTCCTACAGGATTACCCCTGGGTACCAATTTTTCCGAGGATGGGTGAGTCACAGAGATGCTAATGTGGGACAATGCCTGGAAAAATTCTGACCTTATATCACCCACCCTAGATCTGCTTCATGCCAGCCAGATGTCCTACCTACATGACAACTGAGGCTCCACTAAAGAAATAAGTCTTTATAATAAAAAATAAAAAAAAATATGATGTATTAATCAAACAAATCTACTAAGAATACAGTAAATAAAATGTTAATGCTAGATTCCATAAGATTAAAGTAAAACGTAATACTCATCTTGCAGAAAAACATCCCTTCCTTGCTGGCTTCTATGTATGTCATGGCCTCTATGTATTCCTGTGCTGTTACCATTCAAGGAAAAACCAAGTTTATTCATCCAGCTCCTGTAAGTTTATCCTCATTAGATCTGGAAAGAGGAGATGTGTATTGCTGTAAAGACTGCCAATAAAGATACTTACACTGAAGAAATGCATAACAATTCAAGAGCTTTGTGGTAAATAACACCAAACTATAAGCAATTTAAAGATTTAGTACAAGAATTCACATAGTAATGAGTAAGATCTTCCATAATAGTTAATGGTCTTGGCTTTGTTGCAAGCATTTTGAATTTTGATAATCAAAATTTTGTTGATAACGAAGCTCCATGAGTACAACTGGGGAAGCTTCTTGAATAGAAGTGGAGGAATGAATAATTCATAGTAAGTTAAAAGAAAGCCACTTATGAGGCATTGTCTCTTAAAGGGTTGTTGCTCTATTAGTTGATTATTATAGCCTAGATTAATTCATTCATATGTTGACCTTAGCAAAGTGTGATATGATGCCAGGGGTCCCAGGTTTGAATCCCAGCCTGGACATGGGTGTTCTTTGTGAGTGTCCCTTCATCGATTTCATCATATTATCACTCATCTTTATTGTCCCGATTAGCCAGAAGTGGTAGAAAAGTGGTGCTAAGATAAAAAATTCAAAATACAAAATCATTCATTCATATCTTTCCATCCAATTATTTCAGTTCTGTCTGTCTCACCTATAGATCTGCCTGTCACTATTTCAGTTAGAGAAAATATAAAATTTAGGGTAGATTACTTATATGCTTCTTTTCAAATTTTGAAATATTTCGTAAGTGTTTTGCCTCATAATAGAAAGCAATTTACATGGCAACATTATGATAACAATAGTCATAAGTTTCATGAAATTTTCATTAAGTTACAGTAATATATTTTTAATGTATAAAGCTTATATTTACTATTTCTAGAATTTCTAATTTACTCATATTCTAATTTTACTCTATAGAAAAATTCTGTTCTTTATAAATAATTAGGGATTTGACCGATTAATTGGTATCGGCCGATATAGGCATATTGGTTTATTGGTAAAATTACCGATTTTTTTACCAATCCGATATATCAATAAATATCTGATAATTTAGTGCAAAATTCTGCCATTTTGTTGTAATTTTTATGGATAATCTGCATGCCCTATTTTCTAAAAAAGTAAATGTCTAAATATGCAATTGCTTTTACACTACAGTCACCTTGAAACACACATTTATTAAGGAGGTCAATGAACCTTTCAGGTTCTACAAGGACCATTTCTAATTTTATATCGGATGGGTAGAATATCGGTTATTGGTATTGGTAAATTTTATATCGGTAGTTTATCGGTATCAGCCAAAATTTCATATCGGCCCATCCCTATAAATAATCAGTTTATAGTTTTTACAAAGATTGAATCTGATTGTGCCTCCTTTGCATATACTTGTTTCTTTATTTACACAACTACCATATAACTTTTGTTATGATTTTTGGAAAAAAAAATTGAAGAACTCTTCAAAACAAATTCATGCTGTTTAAATATAATTTTCAGCTGAATCCAATATTTTAAGTATCTTGTTCAATACTGCAAACTTAGACATTTTCTCAATTCAATCATAAAATTGAAAATGTGGTAGTTTAAAAAACAAGATTCCAGTCAAAATTTAGTATAACATATTCTGACTTAAATCGCAAACAGACAGCTCATGAATACTGCATCTTCTTCACCTGCAATAAACAGAAAATTTCAAACTAGAGAAAACTGCAGTTTAATATTCAACTTAACTTTATAATTTTACACTTATATTATGAATGTTTGACTTTATTGCTCCAAAGTGTAAGAAGAAAAGTGGGACTGAGCAAATACCTATGCTGATGTATCAGTATCGGTCGATACAAGTGGTATCTCTATTGGAAAGTATTGGTTGGAATCAGTGACGTGCGGTGACGTCGACACTTGGGGTAGCACTGAGTGGCATGCCAAAGGGTCATAATCCCCCCCCCCCTTTTTAGGGCCCAGTATTCCTAAAAGAAGAACATCAAATACAGGAAAAATTGCAAAGTTAGGAATGACTACAAAAAATTGTACACATAACTTCCACCCACTTTCGAAAATCAAAAACCATTTGATTTGACTACTGAGCCAGAGATGCCGGGTTTGAATCTCGGCTTGGCAATGGGTGATCTTTGTGTGTGTGCCGCTTCATCAATTTTATCGTATCGTCTTCGCGATTAGCCAAATATGGCGGAAAGCGAAGTAAAATAAACCAAATCAAACAATCAATCAATGAATGATTTGATTTGATTCGCTTTTTTGATACATTTGGTTAATCGGGAAGATGCTACGACAAAATTAATGAAGGGACAAACACAAAGAACACCCATGTCCAGGTAGGGGTTCGAGCCGGAACTCCGGGTGTTGTAGCGCGCTGTGGTTGATTTGATGGTTGATTTGACGTTTTAAGTCCATTTTATACACAGAAAGGCTACTCGGAACTAGACCTATAGTTTAATGTGGAATCCGAACCACTATATACCTCCATCGGGTACAGATCCGGGACTACTTGCACTCCCCCACGGAGGTTGGCCGACAACAAACATGTGAGGAAGGTGCTAACCATTCGGATACGTGGGTATCGGTAAAGCAAACTGCATTTTTCCTGAGTAGTAATTTTCAACTGAATTTTTGAAATATCATCTTTATATAGGATTAACGTTTTTTCAAAAATTTTGCATTGCTTGATTTCCTTAATTTCCCTATCTCACGATCTCGTTACTGAAGGATCCGGACTCGAGCCTTGGCCTTTGCATGAGTGTTTCTTTGCAACCACTCTTCACTCGTTTAATTTATTCAATGTTCATCGTCATGGCAGAAATTAGGTAAAGCGATGGAAGAGAGAAGAAAATACAAATAATTTCCTCCCAGTGCATTTGCAGAGCACTGTGAAATCAGGAGCCTAGAATTCTTTGTTTATGATTGTCCCTCACGACTTTCATAAGCTCTTAGCTACTTATTCCGATTAAATCTATACAGCTAGAAAAAGCGATGGGTAACAAAACACACCTTTAAACAAACCTTTTTTCTACTTTCTTTAATGATATTAATTTGGCTTTTTGAGTTCTGGGATACATTTTTCATTTCTATTTTTTTCATTATTCACTGCAGGCAGAGTACAACACAGTAGAACAAGAATGCACGCTCGTAACGAATTCCGGCCTGAATTGTTCTTTGTGAGGTCCCTTCATCAGTTTCATCATATCATCATTCATCCTCATTTTCGCGATAACCAAATGTGGCAGAAAAGCGAAGTAAAATAAACTAAACCAACAACAAGAATTAGAACGTGCGTTCACTTCACCTAATAAATACATCCGTATTTATGATTGTTTAGCTTATCCATTTTTTTTTATTGGAGGCCAAGAGATTAGTATATTTAAATAAAACACTACTAAAATGAGAGCAAGAGAGAGCGTGAGCAAATATTTGTTATTTAATCATTATATATTCCATATTTTTAAAAAAAGCATAAAATTTTTGTCTGCACATAAGACGTTTTCCCTTCGAAACCCATTTCTACCTGGAACTGTGAGGCGGAGAAAGAGCGAGCTAGGCCGTTGAACACACCGAGGGACGAGAAGCACGTGAAAAAAGCAGTGACGTGTGGTGACGTCGACACTTGGGGTAGCAATGAGTGGCGTGCCCAACGGGTCATAATCCCCCCCCCCCCTTTTAGGGCCCAGTATTCCTAAAAGAAGAACGTCAAATACAGGAAAAATTGCAAAGTTAGGAATAAGTACAAAAAATTGTACACATAACTTCCACCCACTTTCCAAAATAAAAAACGATTTGATTTGACTACTGAGACAGAGATGCGGGATTTGAATCTCGGCTTGGCAATGGGTGATCTTTGTGTGTCCCTTCATCACTTCTATCGTATCGTCTTCGCGATTAGCCAAAAATGGCGGAAAGCGAAGTAAAATAAACCAAATCAAACAATCAATCAATGAATTATTTGATTTGATTCGTTCTTTTGACACATTTGGTTAATCGAGAAGATGATACGACAAAATTAATGAAGGGACAAACACAAAGAACACCAATGTCCAGGTAGGGGTTCGAACCCGGAACTCCTGGTGTTGTAGCATGTTCTGGTAACCACTCCCCCACGGTTGGTTGATTTGATGGTTGATTTGACGTTTTAAGTCCATTTTATACACAGAAAGGCTAATCGGGACTAGACCTATAGTTTAATGTGGGATCCGAACCACTATATACCTCCACCGGGACCACTTGCTCTCCCCCACAGAGGTCGGCTGACAACAAACATGTGAGGAAGGCGCTAACCATTCGGATATGTGGGTATCGGTAAAGCAAACTGAATTTTTCCTGAGCAGTAATTTTCAATTGAATTTTTGAAATACCATCTTTATATATGATTAACGTTTTTTTCAAAAATTTTGCATTGCTTGATATCCCTAATTTCCCTATCTCACGATCTCGTTACTGAAGGATCGGGGCTCAAGCCCTGGTCTTTGTATGAGTGTTTCTTTGCAACCAATCGTCACCAGTTAATCAACGTTCATCGTCATGGCAGAAATTAGGTAAAGCGATGGATGAGAGAAGAAAATACAAATAATTTCTTCCCAGTGCATCTGCAGGGCAATGTGAAATCAGGAGCCTTGAATTCTCTGTTCATGATTGTCCCTTCGACTTTCCAAGCTCTTAGCTACTTATTCCGATTAAATCTATACAGTTAGAAAAAGCGATGGGTAACAAAACACACCTTTAAACAAACCTTTTTTCTACTTTCTTCAATGATATTCATTTGGCTTTTTGAGTTCTGGGATACATTTTTCATTTCATTTCTAATTTTTTCATTATTCACTGCAGGCAGAGCAAAACACATAAGAACAAGAATGCACGCTCATCACGAATTCCGGCCTGAAATGTTCTTTGTGAGGTCCGTTCATCACTTTCATCATATCATTACTCATCCTCATTTTCGCGATAACCAAATGTGGCAGAAAAGCAAAGTAAAATAAACTAAACCAACAACAAGAATTAGAACGCGCGTTCACTTGCCCAAATAAGTACATCCGTATTTATGATTGTTTAGCCTATACATTTTTTTTATTGGAGGCCAAGAGGTTAGTATATTTAAATAAAACACTACTAAAACGAGAACAAGAGAGAGCGTGAGCAAATATTTGTTAATTAATCATTATATATTCCATATTTTTAAAAAAAGTATAACATTTTTGTCTGCACATAAGACGTTCCAATTGCATAAATAATAAAAGTACATCCCATATTATACATACATATTGTACAACGTGTAAAAAGTAGTGTAAATACAGAGAACAGAAGTACTGCAGAAAAATTTCCCCTTAGTTCTTTAGAGGATTTACAAAGGAATCGAAGGGAAACCAATCCCCTATCTGTCCTATAGGAGATAGATTGGAGGACCTGAAAGCACGGGCTTTCAACCATTGGAGCGGGGGCGCGGGGCCAAGGGAGATAGAAACAGAAATCTTCCCTTTCCCTTCGAAAACCCGTTTCTACCTGGAACTGTGAGGCGGAGAAAGAGCGAGCTAGGCCGCTGAACGCACCGAGGGACGAGAAGCGCGTGAAAAAAAAAAAGTGTTGCATATGAACTGTGGCTTCAACAAAATAAATCTTGTGATTTGAAAATAATTAGAGATTTGAGATTGATTGATCCATCTCTGCTAGACTAGCTACTCCTCAGTGCACGTCACTGGAAAAAAGTGTTGCATATGAACTGTGGCTTCAACAAAACAATAAATATTGTGATTTGAAAATAATTAGATATTTGAGAATGATTGATCTATCTCTGCTAGACTAGCTACTCCTCAGTGCACGTCACTGGTTGGAATTTATTTACTGATACCAGCCGATACTTTTCTGCCATTTTAGTCTTTCATGGTGTTTCGCAAAAATGTCTCGCGACAATTCCAAAGAGTATAAGTATCGTAGAAAAAATTCAAAATTTGAACTTTTTAAAATATTTTGCACCAGTTTTACATGAATAGATGTGATTTGATGATCATATAACATGTATTTTAATATTCTGATATATTTATTGAATATTTTAAAACAACATTCTTGGTAAATTGATATATTTAATTGGAGCAGAATAATTACACACTAATATTGATTAACATTTTTAACAACTTTTCATTTTTACAGTTTTTAATTATCGATATCGGTTCAAAGAGGTATCGGCTAGGCCCTAAACAAAACAAATTAAACACTTAATACAATGTTCTGGTAAGAATGTTAACACATTCCTCTGCTCAGTTCAATCTGTAAGTGGATCATGATTACAAAAGCTCACTGCCCACCTCTTTCTTAAAATTGCAACTTTACTGCTTGGAAGTGTACCTGCTGTATGTAAAAATCCATGCAACATTAACACTACTAATAATTATAATGTAGATTTTTGCTCATTGTAATTTGCTTTGGAATTATTGTTTCTTTAAATGATGACAAACATTTTATTGAGCTCATGCTAAGACAGTTTATTGTTCAGGCTTACTACTCACTGGGAATTCCTTGAATTCTGGGAATTATACCCCGTCTCAGCTAATTGTAGAGCAGGGTCATGTATATCGGCAGAGGAGGAGGAGGAAAATCGAGTGATGAAAGCGCAGCATTGCTAACCGAATGGTTCTAACTGTACATGTATAGACCGCATGGTGTAAAGACTAAAGAGGTGGATGCAAGCCGATCCTGAAAACTCGCCCTTCCAGCACATGACGTCATCATCGTTGTCGGAGAGGACTACAGAACGGGGGTCCGCTCACTCTACAGTGAAACATTCTTCAACTGCAGACTCAATATAACTTCAAAACAGGCAGAATAACCATATAATGGTGTACCAAGCGGAGGGTGTGTTGGGGTTGCAGCTTCCAAATGCACGAGCCAAAAAATTAAGAAAAAATTAAGGGAATAGTTAAGAATGAGGGGATCTTGCAAATATCAAATACAATGTTGTGAAAAAGTGTCGTTTAGTAATAAATCTCATCTCAGCCTTACTGGTCTGCATGAGCCTAGTGGATAGCTTTCTTCTGTGTTTTCTATTAGTCTTACACACACAGGAACCTTTGTGTCGAAGAATGTTGAGTGTCATACTTAGCAAAGGCTTCGACATTCAGTCAGGGCACTCCTTCAAGAGTGTTCTCTCATGGATTTCATGTATCATAATTAATTCTCGTCATCATGATAGTCTTACCTTCATTTCTTCTTTGTTTTTGGAAAATGCAAATTCAAATTTTAACCATACATTGTCACAATTCTGACTACCTCTCTTACATTTGAAAAGTAGTTTTAATTCTTTCATATTAGCGTATTGAATCACATTACAGTTGTTATCTGATTTTCTAAATGCTAGAAAACACACAGAAAGAGGGAGAGAGAGAGGATGGGGAAATTCATTCGTACTTTGTAATTTTACAAACATTTAGTACAGGTAAAATAGTCTCCAGCTTCAACTTACCCCAAAATATTTGATACGCTATTGCAACCACGTGAATAGAATCGAAGAAGAAAGTATTAGAAATTACAATGGAAAAGCAATATATAAATGGAAAATTAAGCCCTTAAATTAATTTTTGTGAAGAATTTGTTATTGTTACATTTACTGCTTGTTCGAACAAATTAAGTGCAGGAATTTTATGGAAAACTGAGAAGCTTTTACAAATCTTTAAAGTACAAAACAACGTTAGAGTCCTTTAACATTATTTACATAGCAAGAAAATATGTACAGTATCATACAAGTTTTTTCAATTTCTTCATAAATTTTCTCTGCAGTGTCTACACTTCACAACTTTTTGTTTATTTCTATTATCCTGATGTATGTTCTCATTTTGATGAAAAATTGAAAAACTTCAAGTGGCACAGACTGTTGAATTTCTTTGTAAACAATCTGGGCCAAATTTGTAATAATTCCTTTACCAGAAAAAAAAATACAAATCTGTATTAGTGTTTGTCCCTTGATCAATTTCATATGATCATCAAGTCTTATCGCCACAATTAGCCCAAGTAGACAGAAAAGCAACGTAAAATGTGATACGTGAAAGCATAGAACACCTGCACATATATATTATATAAAAAGAGAGAGAGATAAACACTTACCATTTCTAAGGTTTATTTTGTCCTTCCACCTGCAAGCCAATACCCATTTGTGGCAAAATTCTTCTTTAACAGGAAATAAAAAAAAAAATGATATTCGATCCTTTCGTCTTTTTGTAATTATTGCTACAGCCGTAAATAGCACAATTAGGCATATTTTCTTTTGTAATGCACTTAGATTCTTCTCACTAAAAGTGAAACGAAGATAACATAAAAAGAAAGAAACACTCAGTTCAAAGTTCAATGGTCTACAGAAAAGAACAAAACCGGAAACTCCACTTGTCACCCTCTGAAAAGCATCCCCTCTCCTGGCTGTGGCCACTATGTTGATGTCAAAGCTCTGACATATGGCTGAGAGCCATGCACGTGCATCCATCTGTTTGTCATTCCACCATGGTATGGACGTACGGTCCAGACCTTAGTCCGTACGCTAAATTCACGGCTTGACAAAATTTGCTCTTGCAGTTTTATCCCTAATATTTCCCTAAGAAATTCTTATATCAATCATACAGACCTGGAGACAAGAATATGGTCCGTTTCACATGTGCGTTCGGTATTATCTTTTTCAAAAGTTTGCAAGGCTGCATAGGAAATCGGGTAACTCCCGTCGCCCATTACACAATCCCGTTCCTCTCATTGTTCATTGGAGGAGCCGTCTCGCATCACTACTTGCTCAGAGACTTGGTTCCCATTCGCTTGGTGTACAGTTACCTGGTATAAACTTTATGTGTGAATTTTTCTCTGTAGGTACAAGAAAATAAAACCTGTGTCAAACGACAATGAAAGTATGAATAAAGAACCTGTTACTGCTGACAAAGGGAATAAAACAATGATTCAAGCTAAAAATAGGTGAGAGATTTATTCCGTAGAAGATCTTGACAAATTTAGGTAGGTAATTTCGAGGGGGGATCCATAGGTGCAACCACAAAGTTTTGTGCGTGGGGGGGACAAGTACCAGGACAGACATACCAACAATAATAACAATAACAATAATAATGGTATTATTATTATTATTATTATTATTATTATTATTATTACTAGTTGTAGTAGTAGTAGTATCAAGAAACCTTATTTTCCTCATAAATTACGCAAAGAGGAGTTAGAAGTCGGTACTAAAGCATTTGTTTGCAACAAACTATTTGAAATATTTTTTCAACACCGTCAATTTTACATTAGTTAATAATGGAAAACAAGCACTATTTTTTAATGGCAGATCCAATTTTTGCAATTGTAAACAATATTAGAATTAATAGGGCACAAATAATTTCACTGGATATTATGGCATTCTCTTTTACAACCTTTTTCATTTAGATCCCTCAGCATCCATGGACGACCCCTAGCTACTACAGCCCTGAACCTGATGAAATCAAGATAAGCAGGCTTTGCGAGTGAAGCGAGCAAGAAAATTTTGCAAAATGTATTTTAATTTGCATAAGTTGAAATTGAAGGAGGCAATTGCTCCTCTGTGCACCCCCTGCAGGTGCCCTTGACTGTAAATGTTTGCCTCCCCTATTTGCCCCTAATAGGGCACAAATAATATCACGGTGCGTCAAGACATTCTCTCTTTCAGAACTTTTTTCTCATTTAGATCATTCAGCACCCATCGCCGACTCATGCTACCTATGGATCTGAACTTGATGAAACTGAGAAAAGCAGTCTTTGCGAGCGAAACATGCAAGAAAATTTTATGAAATGTACTTTTATTTGCATAAAATTTTAAATCGATGTGGGCAATTCTCCTCTGTGCCCCCCAAAGCAGGTGCCCTTGGATGTCAATGTTTGCCCCCTTCTCCCGTTATCCCTATGGTTGCGTGACTGGGGGCATCGTGTATATAACATAAATTATTATCAAATATAAATTTTATTCTCTGTAATAATGTACAGATATGTTCTTTTTAAAGAAAAATTAACTTACTTATTTCATCATCAAAATGAAACTAAAACTGTTTTCACAAAATATTTGGATTATATAAGTGATGAGAAATGCGGATTCATACACAAAGTACATTGATATATTACGTTGTAATCTAGAGAACATCATGCTCACAAAGGTTCTAATTGAGTCATCAATTTTTTTCAATTTTAGAAAGTAGGCCTACCCAATGTGCAGTGGTAGCGTTGACACCTTGTAATCTTGGGGTCCCAGTTTCGATACATAGTGGTTCGGATCTCACTTTAAACTGTAGTTCCAGTTGCGATTAACCTTAGTTTGTATAAAGTGGACTTGAAACACCAAATCAATCAATCAATCAATCATTTAATTTTAGTGAGCAAGTAAATGGCATACATATTTTCATGCAGTTTGTAACGACCCTGCATGGTCGCCACATTTAACGATCCTCTGTGGTCACCATATTATATTTTATTAAGAAGATTTGGATAAAGAATGTATGCTAAATGTCCCTGCGAGGCATACGCTTTTAGTTTAAATGTGTTAATGGATCCACCTCTACGATAATTAGTTTCGCTTATTATTTGACCCTGCGTGGTCGCTGTATTCTGTAAACGCTAACGGATCCACCTCTATGTTTATTAGTTTCGCTTATTATTAGACCCTGCGTGGTTGCTGTATTCAGTAAATGTTATTAATTATTGTCATTTACACTGTTCAACTCGTTGTTTAGAATTGCAGAGTCCTGCGAGGCTCATTACTAATTGTATTGTCTGAATGCACACAGTTTTACTTTATATTAACGCGTGCATCTAGTGATTTTCCCACTAGTGTTTTCTTAATGTCACTTCTTGGAAGTTTCTCAGTACGAAGGTTGCTATATGTAAAAAAATGAGTTAGCAACGTGTACTTGTAGTTAAAATTTTCACCACCAATGCGCCGCTCCCGCGAGTATAAAGCCAGCACAGCCAGGCCCGGAGCTCAGTTGGCTCCCTGATGTCAACAGGCAAACATCCAGGGTTAACTGGCCTCCCAGCCTGAGAACTAGAAGCCATCCCAGAAGGAAGGACGGAGAAAGAAGAAAGAAGAAGAAGAGCCTAGCAGCAACCTACCTACCTGGTCCGCTCGCTTAGGCTGATAGGTGCCCAGGTTCTACCTGCCCGGCTTGTCTGGGAGCACCCGGACCTTCCTTTCTAATCTGCCGTCCCTGCATAGGAGACACCGGTTGGCTTGCCAATTCCCAGCTAACGCCGGGGGTGTCGCGGCATCCTTTAATCCTTTTACCCGGCGCCCGTTATTCAGGAGTACCGATTGGTTTCGGCCAATTCCCGGCTGTGGTTGGGGTACTACGCACAACCTACTCTCTTTTACAGGGGAACCCGTGACGTCAGCGGCGACCAAGGCCCTAAATAAAATTAGGTCCCCATACTCCCCCTGGCGCCTCACAGCGAGGAATAAATTGGATGTTCCCTGCCCCCCCTTTTCTCTTCGAGACCAAAGGTGGTACAGGTAAAAGAACGTGCGTGGTACAGGTAAAAGCACGTGGGTGGTACAAGTAAATGCACACGCGTGGTAAGGATTTCAGGTAAAGACACGTGTGTAAGTGTGCTAACGGACACCCTTATGTTGAGATTATAATAAACATATATATTCAGCTGGTATAGTCTTTCCTTACACCCAGCAAGCCCTGAGATAATTCTGAGTCCATGTTCTACGGCTGACAAAAAGTTAGCGCATATGGGTAGACTTTTGCCGTCCACCTAATTGCACGGTGCCAGTACTCCTGCGCTGTGTTGTTAGTGTAGTGCGGAACACGTGGGGAGGACGTTGCATAAAGTTTTTGGCGCCTGTGACGTTTTTTTCTACGCATTTGTATTTTCGCGTAGAAAAACGTCACAATTTCTCATTTCCTTCGTACGCTTTGCGTCTTGTTTGTTTCCCTGGATTATAATTTATTACGCTAGAGGTCTCCACCGACCCCTTGTTCCGTGCTCGCTTCCCGAGCTGAAAACAGCAGCAGTTCCGATCCTGTAATCATCGCGATAAGAACGACGTGACTTTGCGTCACGAGTGTGGAGAGAATTTTACGTGCGCTGCATGGTTAAGTGTGCAAGTTGCCTCGCTGGCGAGACTTAACCCAATTTTGAATTCTTCTCTTTTTGCGCGCACCAAGAATCAGTTTTCTCTCTCCACAAGCATTGGACTTGATATCGCGAAGCAGTTTTATGGAAGGGTGTGTTTGACGAACGTACCAAGGTGCTCACTGCCCAGTTTGATTTGGGTGTTCTCTCCAGTAACACGAATTAGTATCCATGTTGGTGATTGAACACGAATCCAGAGATGTTCCTGTGTGTGACCCCAATATCATGAAGACGAGAGGTGAAGGAAGCCACGACTTGTAGTGTCTTGCCGTACCTGGTTGTGAGAGATTGCTGTTTGGTACTCTATGCGAAATCTAATGGAGGTATGTACTGTGTTGTTTTCTCCCTCCTTTTGATTGCAAAAGAATACAAGTTCGCGCGCTGTGATGGGTTGGAATATGTTTAATTTAACCGGATCGAAAATATAAAGAACGAGTGTATTAGGACTAAACGACGAATCGGCAAAAAAAGGCTAGTTCGCTTCAAAATCATTATTACAGCACTTCGTCACACCCCTAGTGTCAAACTATCTTTTTGATTGCACGTTAATAGTAACGCAAAAATGAACTTGCGGCATTCTTCGCCATAATTGCAAGCGTAGACCCTGGCGTACGCGAGCTATTTGCTATTTATAATTGCGATTTTCTAAAAAATGTAAAAATAAGACGCACACGGGGACTGGCACCAATAAATAAGTAATTTACTGGGAGCATCAAATGTCATAGAAATTATAAGATTGTTTATTGCCAAAAGAAATAGAAATGATACGTAATATAAGAGGTTAACATATCGATAAATTGTAATGTTCAAAATTCTTTGATATGTTCAGAATTATAACCAGCATTAAGTAATGAGGTTCAATTGGAACTGGTGGGCGTATTAGCATTCGCTGGAACTTTGTAATTTTTGCGTAAAACGCATGTATATAATCACTGCCACGTCTAATGACAAGACAAAGAATGACAGTCAGAAATTGTTAACGTTGTAGTTCGAAGGAAGTTCAAAAAAGGATACATAAAATTAGAATTGTACGTCATAAAACTATCCTTTTTATATTGTTGTTATTGGAGAAATTTACTGTTCTTGTTCATGATTGGATATAAATAAATTTGTTATTCAAAAGTATTTTTCGAAACTTTCATACAATTCTGTGCCTCTCCTTTTGTTAATAAACTTTGCGTAAAGTAAAACACTAAAGTAACGAATCTATTATTGATACCAAAAAAAGAACTAGTGTTGAAGCATATAGTAGACGATGTAGTTTGTTGCATGTAGTTATTATGTGTTATGTGATAATTTTTCTAAATTGCAGCAGTGTAATTTTCCACGATATTTTGTGATCATTTATGTTTGCCTACAATTCCTCTCTTGATTGGTAAGTGGGGAACAATTAATCCTCGCGTTATATTTGAGTTCGCACGATAATAGGCATTGGCTCTCTTTGAGACTGAGGGGGTAGCCCTAAAGGCTGGCCGTAACCTTCAATAATTTTGAATTTGTATCTGTTGGTTGTTGCTTTACTTTAAGCTTGTGCATAAATAGATCCCGGACCTTTTTTCACGCTTCCCTTGAGATTAATTTGTTCTATTTCTTCATGCACACAACCAGCAGGTTACAAATTTCCTGGTATCAGAGCAGGTTTTATTAATCTATACACCTCAAATATTACAAAATTTTTTTCCCTTGCTTACCTTTTGATACTATAGATATTACGATCATTCTGTTCCATAACTTTTGTTCACCCCCCCTTTTTTTTGGGTTCTTAACAATTTTTTTTGTCAGCCATACATCCCCCTCCCCCCTTTTTTTTTATTTTCAAGAATTTTTTTCGGACCCTTTTTGACCATTAGATTTTTGCCCTATCAGTATCTTACGGTGTATTTTGATGTTACATTTTTGTAATTATCCCGTACTTTGGTTATTGTTGGCCTTTTTTGTGTTTTGGCTCTTTCCTGTTGAACAGTCTAGATATTTTCGTCCACGAATACATATAATGTCGTCTCCGTTTCAAGGCCTTTTACAGGGCGTCGGGTCAGTTTCTTTCCCCTTTCCGCCCGTAAATGTACAACCTTCGCCATTTTTACAGACCCCCAACTTACATACACCCAGAGAACTTTTATTGCCTCCAGATTATTCATATATTACAAATTATATCAGATATACAACTGTTGTTGATCTTTTACGGGTTTTACAACCGACGGATGGGTCTGATCCGGATAACTTGTTCCACTTTTTGATGAACCTCCATAAAATTTTCAAACTAAATCTAATAGACTTAGAATCGTTACTATTAATGGCATTTACATCTACACAAGGACTTCTCCGAGATACTTGGTACGATTCTCTGCAAGAGAAATTCCCCTGGCCCATGTTTATACGAGTTATATGGTATCGTTTCGTGCCGTATTCCACGATGCAAAGGTTACTAGATAAATATCTTCTTCGTCCCCAGCGAAGTGGTGAATTCCTTTCCACCTATTTGAATGAAGTCTATGAGGCTTATCATGTGCTACCCACCAATTGGCCTGAATCCAGTCTATTGGAATTTATGTTACTGAATTTACAAGCGAGCACACGTTTGCATTTAATGGGTTTTGATCGACCGATTTCTATCGCAAATTTTATTTGCTTATCTAGGGAGATATGGCCCTTAGAGTTACGTCGCTATGAACAACAACAGGAACCATGTGCGTCATATTCTATGGATTCCCATCCTTCACCACCTTTACCATCCTTACCTGTCCTTTCTTCTTCATCCCCCTCTTTGCCTAATGTAAATATCGCTGAAGATTTACCTTTTACAGTTGTCCCACAGCGAAATATTCATTTACCGCACATTGAACCTTCTCCTGCTGACATAAAACGACATTTGCCATCAGAGGTTACACCTATACCTCATATAGAACATCCTTTGACAATTATTGACAAGGTTATGCCTATCATACATGCCACCTTAAATTCTACACCGAGTCGTCTTTTGGTCGACTCCGGCAGCTCTGTATCCTTAATTGCCAGGGGTTTTTTAGCCACTCTACGTCCCATACCACCTACTCTTCAGGATAATGTTCGTACCTTGCAAACTGTTAATAATCAGTCTATCCACCTTAATTCACGTGTGATTTTGACCTTGAAACTACAGGGTTTGTCTTGGAAATGGACTTTTTGGATTTCCGAAACTTTACCATTTCCCGTTATTCTTGGTTCTGATTTTTTTTCCCATTCAAAGGGTACCATTTCTTTTGACCATCTAGTGGTTTCCTTTCCTTATTCTCCGGAGTCCATTCCATTTGTTTCTTCTACACCTCTGATCAAGAAACAAGATCAGGTACGCAGCGCTGACAAAGTAGATTGCTCTCCGGTTAATAACTTGTCGACCGAACTTACCAGTTTATTACGGGAATACGATGATGTCGTGACAGAACGTGTGGGTACTTGTACACTGGAACCTGTTTCTATTCCCCTAATCACTAATGTGCCTTTTCGCTCCAAACCATTTCAGTTAAACCCTACCCAAACAACCATTTTACGCCAACAAATCCAGGAGTTATTGGACCAGAACATCATAGAGGAATGCGCCTCCCCTTACGCATCCCCGTGTTTCCTTGTGGATAAGAAGGACGGCGGCCATCGCCTTGTCTGTAGTTATAAGCATCTTAACCGTCTTATTGCTTATGACAATTTCCCACAAAATCGTATAGATTTAATTTTCCAACATTTACAAGCTGCTAAAGTATTTTCTTGCTTAGATCTTTGCAAAAGTTTCCATCAATTAAGGCTAGATGAACCTAGCAAGGACTTAACGGCCTTTGTCACCTCATTCGGTCAATACCGGTACACCAGGGTTCCTTTTGGTATCAATCTCGGCACACAATTACTGACTCGTGCTTTGGACAAAATTTTGGGACCCTTTAAATACAAATTCCTTGTGACATATGCTGATGATGTTTTGATCTTTAGCCCTGATGAAAAGACTCATTTGATCCACCTCAAATTGGTTTTGCAGGCCTTCCGCGAGGCTGGACTAACTGTCAACCCCGTAAAATCCAAATGGATGCAAACTGAGGTTAAATACTTGGGATATATTTTACGCGAGGGACAACTTGTTCTAGACCCCGAACGTATTTCCGCCATTCAAGATATGCCCTCTCCTAGAAATGTCAAAGCCGTTCAACGTGTTTTGGGCTTATTGGGATATTATTCGCGCTTTATTCCATCCTATTCGGACCTTACTTCCTTTTTGACCGATAAAAAGAAAAAGGGCCTTCCCTTCACGTGGTCGGCCAAAGATCAACAACAATTTGATATTCTCAAACAAGTTTTTCTTAAACATACTGTCTTAGCTTTGCCCGATTTTTCGCGGGAATTTGTTCTGCAATGCGATGCTTCAGGATTGGCTCTTGGCGCTACCCTGAACCAACGTATGTCAGATGGGTCATTACGTCCTATTGCTTTCGCCTCTCGCAAACGGACTGACATAGAACGTCGACAATCTATATACGAGGCTGAATGCTGTGCCATTGTTTATGGGTTCAAAAAGTTTGAAACATATTTAACCGAGAAGCACTTCACTCTTCAGACGGACAATCAAGCACTTTCTTGGCTTTTACGCCATCCTGAGCAGTACGGCAAGTTTGGTCGTTGGTTGCTTTATTTGTCACGTTTTTCTTATTCTGTTGAGCACATTGCTTCTCGTTTGAATCCTGTTGCTGATTGCTTATCACGAATGTATTCACCTGAGGAATTCCAGGTTTCACCTCAACCCATCACTTCCCTTGCTTGTGCTGCTCCTAAATTTCAAATTATCCCTTTTAGTAATTCAGATATACTTGACCTTCAACACAAGGACTCTACCTTACTCCCAATCATTCAGAAAGTACAAACGGGTCAACCATTTAAACATTATGCTATGTATAATGACTTACTTGTCTGGCAACCTCCACGTTCAAATTCCTCATTAGTTGTTGTTCCCACTGCCCTACAACATCTTATTTGTCGTTACTATCATGATACACCCGTGGGAGGTTCCCACTTGGGTGTTCAAAAATGTACCAAGAAGATAATGAATATATTTTGGTGGCCATCGTGTATACAGGATATCAGGGCATACATCAAGTCTTGTGATACGTGTCAAAAAGCCAAATTGGCTATACGTAAACCTCCGGGTTTTTTGTCATCTGAAATCATCAAACACCCTTGGCGACGACTATACATTGACCTTGTTGGTCCTTTGGTACGTTCATCAAAAGGACATACATATATATTGGTGGTTGTTGATGCATTTTCTAAGTGGGTTTCCCTTTACCCTCTTCGAGGTCCCACTTCCAACCAAATAGTTGAAAAACTTCGATCCTTGTTTCTGGTGTTTGGAGCGCCGTGTGAATTGGTGTCTGACAATGCATCATACTTTCGATCTCGCTATTTCAATTCTTTTCTATTTGAGTCTCGAGTCAAACACATCTATACCAGCGCTTACTATCCGAATCCTTCACTGGCAGAGCGTTTTATTCGTAATCTCAAGGCCTCCCTGATCGCCTATCATTCTGAGGACCACACCAAATGGGATGTCCACTTGAATGCAATTTCGTTTGCATTCAATACTGCGATACAGGATAGTATACAAACCACCCCAGCACAGATTTTGTTTGGAAGAGACATTGATGGACCAATGAACTTCTTTTGGGAATTTAAATCCGATTCGGAATTGGCTGGTCCCCCTTCTCCGGATCGTGCTAAATGTTGGGCGCAGGCCTTCCGTCATTTACAGAAGGCATGGTTGACAAGACGTAACAGATATGACCCTCACAGGCAGCCTTCCTCCTTTAAGGTCGGAGATTTAGTCCTCTATAAGACTTTTCCCCAGAGTAACGCCTTTCATAAGGTTACTGCGAAACTTCAGCAACGTTGGGCAGGTCCTGCCAAGGTTTTTAAGGTTTTGGGTCCCGTTACGGTTCTCTTGGTAGATCCAGAAACCGAAGTCTTCTTACGGAAAGTCCACATTTCACATATCAAACCATATTATCTTCGAGAGGAAGTTTCAGCAGAAGTGGAATTGTCAGACTCCCATATGGCTTCCCTTTTGTACCCTACCACCCGAGATCAGAGTTCACGACGTTCTTCACGTCCATTTCAGTCCTTTTATTGTAATTTTTGTCATCGAGCTGGACATTCTGATTCACATTGTCGACGGCGCCCTCCTTCTGCCCAACATACATCTTATGAATCTGCTCGCCGCAGATACTAGAGTATTGTGTATACTTGACACAGGATTGATTTTTTTCTCCCTTTATTGTGTATTGTATTATTGCAAATCTAGCAACAATTAGGAGTATTTATTCGCAAACATTTAATGGTGTATTCACATTTTTATTCATTGAATTATGTATTGTGGGTTTAGTGTTATGTGTTGGTATCATATATCATTTGAATTTTGCCTTTTTATTACATACAAAAGTTGATGCTTCATTTCATTCACTATCATGTGTTATAGTATATTTTTGCCTGTATTTTTGATATGTAATTTGTGATGGAAGTTACCTTTGTAATTGATGCTCCTACTTATTTATTCTATTCCCCTCCAATAGGTTTTCCTCAACTCTTTCCTATCCTTTTTTTTCTCTTCCAATTCTTCTTCTTTTCTAATTCTCTCTTTTTTTTCTTTATTTTGCATGTTTTATCGAGGAAACTTATGTGTCGAGTGTGCCATCCTGGAAATTCCCTTTTTTGTGTGCATCATATATTGCTATCTCGGACTACACATGGAATAGTTGCGACGCCTTCTATATTGTTAGTCAACAAACAAAAATATTTTTTTTCTCGCCGCACTATATTACATATGGACCTTTTTTTGTATACAATTGTTATTTATATCAGGTATTCTATGCTTAGTGTATGGTGAAATTGTGTGCTTCAAATTCAGGTAAATCTTTCCCCTCTTTCTCCTTTTTTGGCTATAGTATTCTAACCATTATAAGAGGGTTAAATAAATTTTCGTTTCATATTCTTCCAAACGTCATTTGATTGCAATCAATTCATCATTTCATGCCTCATTTTTTTTTTTTTCACATGATTTATACTTGTTATATTGTTATTGCATTATTTACCCTGTGTAAATTATTTATATAAGTGTATAGTCAGGGTAAAGATCTTATTCTAGTCTTTAAATTATGGTTATATATGCCACTATATATATATATTTATTGTTACTGAGTTGTCCATTGTCATATATGATACATGTGGTAAATTCTATCTTAGTGTTTTCTCAAATGGGTCTTTTTATAGACCATCTACTATTATTTTAGAGGTATCCTTGATGCTCTCAGAAGGTGGTATTTGCATGTGAGTGTAAGTTATGTGCCCTTTTTTTTTTTTTCTAAATTTTGGATTCTTAATTGTACTATAATTGGTGCCCTTTTTTTTCTTTTGCCACAAGGGGGAGTTTGTGACGTTTTTTTCTACGCATTTGTATTTTCGCGTAGAAAAACGTCACAATTTCTCATTTCCTTCGTACGCTTTGCGTCTTGTTTGTTTCCCTGGATTATAATTTATTACGCTAGAGGTCTCCACCGACCCCTTGTTCCGTGCTCGCTTCCCGAGCTGAAAACAGCAGCAGTTCCGATCCTGTAATCATCGCGATAAGAACGACGTGACTTTGCGTCACGAGTGTGGAGAGAATTTTACGTGCGCTGCATGGTTAAGTGTGCAAGTTGCCTCGCTGGCGAGACTTAACCCAATTTTGAATTCTTCTCTTTTTGCGCGCACCAAGAATCAGTTTTCTCTCTCCACAAGCATTGGACTTGATATCGCGAAGCAGTTTTATGGAAGGGTGTGTTTGACGAACGTACCAAGGTGCTCACTGCCCAGTTTGATTTGGGTGTTCTCTCCAGTAACACGAATTAGTATCCATGTTGGTGATTGAACACGAATCCAGAGATGTTCCTGTGTGTGACCCCAATATCATGAAGACGAGAGGTGAAGGAAGCCACGACTTGTAGTGTCTTGCCGTACCTGGTTGTGAGAGATTGCTGTTTGGTACTCTATGCGAAATCTAATGGAGGTATGTACTGTGTTGTTTTCTCCCTCCTTTTGATTGCAAAAGAATACAAGTTCGCGCACTGTGATGGGTTGGAATATGTTTAATTTAACCGGATCGAAAATATAAAGAACGAGTGTATTAGGACTAAACGACGAATCGGCAAAAAAAGGCTAGTTCGCTTCAAAATCATTATTACAGCACTTCGTCACACCCCTAGTGTCAAACTATCTTTTTGATTGCACGTTAATAGTAACGCAAAAATGAACTTGCGGCATTCTTCGCCATAATTGCAAGCGTAGACCCTGGCGTACGCGAGCTATTTGCTATTTATAATTGCGATTTTCTAAAAAATGTAAAAATAAGACGCACACGGGGACTGGCACCAATAAATAAGTAATTTACTGGGAGCATCAAATGTCATAGAAATTATAAGATTGTTTATTGCCAAAAGAAATAGAAATGATACGTAATATAAGAGGTTAACATATCGATAAATTGTAATGTTCAAAATTCTTTGATATGTTCAGAATTATAACCAGCATTAAGTAATGAGGTTCAATTGGAACTGGTGGGCGTATTAGCATTCGCTGGAACTTTGTAATTTTTGCGTAAAACGCATGTATATAATCACTGCCACGTCTAATGACAAGACAAAGAATGACAGTCAGAAATTGTTAACGTTGTAGTTCGAAGGAAGTTCAAAAAAGGATACGTAAAATTAGAATTGTACGTCATAAAACTATCCTTTTTATATTGTTGTTATTGGAGAAATTTACTGTTCTTGTTCATGATTGGATATAAATAAATTTGTTATTCAAAAGTATTTTTCGAAACTTTCATACAATTCTGTGCCTCTCCTTTTGTTAATAAACTTTGCGTAAAGTAAAACACTAAAGTAACGAATCTATTATTGATACCAAAAAAAGAACTAGTGTTGAAGCATATAGTAGACGATGTAGTTTGTTGCATGTAGTTATTATGTGTTATGTGATAATTTTTCTAAATTGCAGCAGTGTAATTTTCCACGATATTTTGTGATCATTTATGTTTGCCTACAATTCCTCTCTTGATTGGTAAGTGGGGAACAATTAATCCTCGCGTTATATTTGAGTTCGCACGATAATAGGCATTGGCTCTCTTTGAGACTGAGGGGGTAGCCCTAAAGGCTGGCCGTAACCTTCAATAATTTTGAATTTGTATCTGTTGGTTGTTGCTTTACTTTAAGCTTGTGCATAAATAGATCCCGGACCTTTTTTCACGCTTCCCTTGAGATTAATTTGTTCTATTTCTTCATGCACACAACCAGCAGGTTACAAATTTCCTGGTATCAGAGCAGGTTTTATTAATCTATACACCTCAAATATTACAAAATTTTTTTCCCTTGCTTACCTTTTGATACTATAGATATTACGATCATTCTGTTCCATAACTTTTGTTCACCCCCCCTTTTTTTTGGGTTCTTAACAATTTTTTTTGTCAGCCATACATCCCCCCTCCCCCCTTTTTTTTTATTTTCAAGAATTTTTTTCGGACCCTTTTTGACCATTAGATTTTTGCCCTATCAGTATCTTACGGTGTATTTTGATGTTACATTTTTGTAATTATCCCGTACTTTGGTTATTGTTGGCCTTTTTTGTGTTTTGGCTCTTTCCTGTTGAACAGTCTAGATATTTTCGTCCACGAATACATATAATGTCGTCTCCGTTTCAAGGCCTTTTACAGGGCGTCGGGTCAGTTTCTTTCCCCTTTCCGCCCGTAAATGTACAACCTTCGCCATTTTTACAGACCCCCAACTTACATACACCCAGAGAACTTTTATTGCCTCCAGATTATTCATATATTACAAATTATATCAGATATACAACTGTTGTTGATCTTTTACGGGTTTTACAACCGACGGATGGGTCTGATCCGGATAACTTGTTCCACTTTTTGATGAACCTCCATAAAATTTTCAAACTAAATCTAATAGACTTAGAATCGTTACTATTAATGGCATTTACATCTACACAAGGACTTCTCCGAGATACTTGGTACGATTCTCTGCAAGAGAAATTCCCCTGGCCCATGTTTATACTAGTTATATGGTATCGTTTCGTGCCGTATTCCACGATGCAAAGGTTACTAGATAAATATCTTCTTCGTCCCCAGCGAAGTGGTGAATTCCTTTCCACCTATTTGAATGAAGTCTATGAGGCTTATCATGTGCTACCCACCAATTGGCCTGAATCCAGTCTATTGGAATTTATGTTACTGAATTTACAAGCGAGCACACGTTTGCATTTAATGGGTTTTGATCGACCGATTTCTATCGCAAATTTTATTTGCTTATCTAGGGAGATATGGCCCTTAGAGTTACGTCGCTATGAACAACAACAGGAACCATGTGCGTCATATTCTATGGATTCCCATCCTTCACCACCTTTACCATCCTTACCTGTCCTTTCTTCTTCATCCCCCTCTTTGCCTAATGTAAATATCGCTGAAGATTTACCTTTTACAGTTGTCCCACAGCGAAATATTCATTTACCGCACATTGAACCTTCTCCTGCTGACATAAAACGACATTTGCCATCAGAGGTTACACCTATACCTCATATAGAACATCCTTTGACAATTATTGACAAGGTTATGCCTATCATACATGCCACCTTAAATTCTACACCGAGTCGTCTTTTGGTCGACTCCGGCAGCTCTGTATCCTTAATTGCCAGGGGTTTTTTAGCCACTCTACGTCCCATACCACCTACTCTTCAGGATAATGTTCGTACCTTGCAAACTGTTAATAATCAGTCTATCCACCTTAATTCACGTGTGATTTTGACCTTGAAACTACAGGGTTTGTCTTGGAAATGGACTTTTTGGATTTCCGAAACTTTACCATTTCCCGTTATTCTTGGTTCTGATTTTTTTTCCCATTCAAAGGGTACCATTTCTTTTGACCATCTAGTGGTTTCCTTTCCTTATTCTCCGGAGTCCATTCCGTTTGTTTCTTCTACACCTCTGATCAAGAAACAAGATCAGGTACGCAGCGCTGACAAAGTAGATTGCTCTCCGGTTAATAACTTGTCGACCGAACTTACCAGTTTATTACGGGAATACGATGATGTCGTGACAGAACGTGTGGGTACTTGTACACTGGAACCTGTTTCTATTCCCCTAATCACTAATGTGCCTTTTCGCTCCAAACCATTTCAGTTAAACCCTACCCAAACAACCATTTTACGCCAACAAATCCAGGAGTTATTGGACCAGAACATCATAGAGGAATGCGCCTCCCCTTACGCATCCCCGTGTTTCCTTGTGGATAAGAAGGACGGCGGCCATCGCCTTGTCTGTAGTTATAAGCATCTTAACCGTCTTATTGCTTATGACAATTTCCCACAAAATCGTATAGATTTAATTTTCCAACATTTACAAGCTGCTAAAGTATTTTCTTGCTTAGATCTTTGCAAAAGTTTCCATCAATTAAGGCTAGATGAACCTAGCAAGGACTTAACGGCCTTTGTCACCTCATTCGGTCAATACCGGTACACCAGGGTTCCTTTTGGTATCAATCTCGGCACACAATTACTGACTCGTGCTTTGGACAAAATTTTGGGACCCTTTAAATACAAATTCCTTGTGACATATGCTGATGATGTTTTGATCTTTAGCCCTGATGAAAAGACTCATTTGATCCACCTCAAATTGGTTTTGCAGGCCTTCCGCGAGGCTGGACTAACTGTCAACCCCGTAAAATCCAAATGGATGCAAACTGAGGTTAAATACTTGGGATATATTTTACGCGAGGGACAACTTGTTCTAGACCCCGAACGTATTTCCGCCATTCAAGATATGCCCTCTCCTAGAAATGTCAAAGCCGTTCAACGTGTTTTGGGCTTATTGGGATATTATTCGCGCTTTATTCCATCCTATTCGGACCTTACTTCCTTTTTGACCGATAAAAAGAAAAAGGGCCTTCCCTTCACGTGGTCGGCCAAAGATCAACAACAATTTGATATTCTCAAACAAGTTTTTCTTAAACATACTGTCTTAGCTTTGCCCGATTTTTCGCGGGAATTTGTTCTGCAATGCGATGCTTCAGGATTGGCTCTTGGCGCTACCCTGAACCAACGTATGTCAGATGGGTCATTACGTCCTATTGCTTTCGCCTCTCGCAAACGGACTGACATAGAACGTCGACAATCTATATACGAGGCTGAATGCTGTGCCATTGTTTATGGGTTCAAAAAGTTTGAAACATATTTAACCGAGAAGCACTTCACTCTTCAGACGGACAATCAAGCACTTTCTTGGCTTTTACGCCATCCTGAGCAGTACGGCAAGTTTGGTCGTTGGTTGCTTTATTTGTCACGTTTTTCTTATTCTGTTGAGCACATTGCTTCTCGTTTGAATCCTGTTGCTGATTGCTTATCACGAATGTATTCACCTGAGGAATTCCAGGTTTCACCTCAACCCATCACTTCCCTTGCTTGTGCTGCTCCTAAATTTCAAATTATCCCTTTTAGTAATTCAGATATACTTGACCTTCAACACAAGGACTCTACCTTACTCCCAATCATTCAGAAAGTACAAACGGGTCAACCATTTAAACATTATGCTATGTATAATGACTTACTTGTCTGGCAACCTCCACGTTCAAATTCCTCATTAGTTGTTGTTCCCACTGCCCTACAACATCTTATTTGTCGTTACTATCATGATACACCCGTGGGAGGTTCCCACTTGGGTGTTCAAAAATGTACCAAGAAGATAATGAATATATTTTGGTGGCCATCGTGTATACAGGATATCAGGGCATACATCAAGTCTTGTGATACGTGTCAAAAAGCCAAATTGGCTATACGTAAACCTCCGGGTTTTTTGTCATCTGAAATCATCAAACACCCTTGGCGACGACTATACATTGACCTTGTTGGTCCTTTGGTACGTTCATCAAAAGGACATACATATATATTGGTGGTTGTTGATGCATTTTCTAAGTGGGTTTCCCTTTACCCTCTTCGAGGTCCCACTTCCAACCAAATAGTTGAAAAACTTCGATCCTTGTTTCTGGTGTTTGGAGCGCCGTGTGAATTGGTGTCTGACAATGCATCATACTTTCGATCTCGCTATTTCAATTCTTTTCTATTTGAGTCTCGAGTCAAACACATCTATACCAGATCTAACGTGGGGCCCGATTGTAAAGACTGAAACCAGCAAGCTAGTGGGGTCCTATTAGTTGCAAAGACTAGAAGGGGCTCATAAGTGTCAGTGTTAGTGTTCGTCCAAAGAATTCACTAAGGAGAAGATATAGTGTTGGGGAAGAAACCATAGACGGTGTGCCAAAATGGAAAAGGACGTGTCAAGTATGAACTTAAGAAGCAGAGGGAGGAAAACCGTAGATGAAGAGACTGGGTTCGGATGCTGTGAGGATACCGGAGGAGAGATGGAGTATTTCAAGTGTTGCCAATGTCTCCAGAAGTTCCATTGGAGATGTGAGGGGCAAGAAGAGACCTCAGTGTCCACTGCAGAGTCCAGATGCAAGACTTGCTCATCAGTACCCTTGATGGCTTCCGGGCAAGAACCAAGTGCTCCTAGTACGACCCCATCAGACCATTGGTTATTAGAATGGCTGATGAGAGATAAAGAGGAGAGAAAGAAAGAGAAAGTGGAAGAAGCCGAAAGGAGAACTATACTAAAGTGCAAGCTATCTTGACAGTGACGTCAGCTGGGACCGCACTACAGGTTGATCCGAAACCATTGTATCACTCCGCGCAGAGCATGAAAGATTCTCTCTGTCACAGTTGTGTCTCAGAGTCCGCAGAGAAAGCACACAGGAGGAACGGAACGTTTTTGTGTACAGCTGATCGAGGGTTGGGTCGGGTTGGAGGTGGGGGGTAGCAAGGACTGCTCGACTTCTGACACCCTGTCAATGTTGCCAAACTTACATGGACGAAAGGTCAATTGAGTTCGAGTGCGTCTGTTGTTTGTACCGAAATGAAAGGCAAAACCGTACATAGTGAGAGCCGAGAGGTGATTTCGAATGTTGTTAAATTTCTTGACAACGAAGCGAGAGAAGGATGTTACACGTTTCCGGTCAATCAAACTACAAATCGTGCGGCGGCTGCAGTTCAAATGTCGGACACTTTCATTAAGAAAATTAGAAAGGAAGGAAATTCCGGGGGCAAATTTACGAAATTTACGTCTGCCGAAAAGCATAGAATTGTTGTAGACGACTTTGACAAGTGTTTGATTAGAAGAACTATTGGTAATTTTTATACGGTTGAACATGAAGTGCCAACAGTAAAAAATAAGTGCTTTCGAAATTAAAGAAAGAAATTAATTTTCGGGGTAGTCGTGAAACTCTTCGCAACATTATTTGCAATGACTTAGGATTATATAGTATTATATATTATATAGTATATAATATATATAGTATTATATATTAGTTATATCAGCTAATCAAAACCAACAAAAAGCCCCCGCAATATCGGGTCGACACTCTTGCAGCAGAAAACGGCCACACCGTACTTCGTCTTCCACCTTATCATTGCGATCTAAACCCTATTGAGTATGTTTGGGGTATCATAAAGGGTCGTATTGCATCACAAAATGTGGATCGTAATTTGGGCAGAGTACTGGAAGTTGCAAGAGAAGAATTTCAGAACTTTCCCAAAGAAGAATGGAAAAGGTCTTGCGAAAAGTAAAGGCGAAACAAGTTAGCGCCTCTGACCTGGTACCTGCAATCGCCGCCACTGTCTCTAAGGATATAATTATAATTAATAATTAAATTGAAGATAAAATCTGTTTCTTAGATGGTAATATTTACTATCGCATAGTAAGAATCACAACCATGACAATAGATTTTATTGTCATTAATTATTTAAATCGGGAATCATCACGAACGCTATCCATACTTCTTCAACCACTGACCGCGCCATCCTGAACGTCGTGTTTTGCGGCAGGTCCGCCAGAATTTCATCTGTCAGAGAACAGCTGTGAGGCATCGTGGCAACAGCGTGCCATTTGAGAGCAGAGAAAGAGAAGATTTTTCCCCCATATTCTCGTCTGCTGCCGTTCACCGCAACAGAAACAAGTGGGGGTGGATTTTAGTTCGCATATTTTCCGAGGTTTTTTTCTTCTTTGCTGAGCAGTATATATAATTTTAACTTCGACTTGTAACAAAATAATCGTGCCGAACACTCTACATTTCAACAAGTTTTTAAGTACCTAATATTTTTAACACATTTATATGCTCTGTATACGCTGTAACGTGTTTTCATTAAGGAACTATATTTTTGTGCTCAAGCCTTGCGAACTTTCCGTTCAAAGGCGCGTTGCCATCTCGTATTCATTATCCGATTCCGTTCATTTTCTTGTATTTATACATCGTGCTCGTTTTAATTGCTCTTTATTTTACATGATTCCATTCTAAAAGAAACCTCGCATCGCGACATGTTGGACTTCCTTCCCTTGCATTTCAAACTATTGAAATTCTTTCCCTTGTTTGTCTTTTTTCTTAGTGCAGACAGTGAAAGTATCAACGATGGAAGTTTGCAATGCTGTTACTACGTCACTGTCAAGATAGGTTGCACCAGAGTTTAGAGAGGAGGAAGAGCGTAGACTTATGGAAGAGAAACAGAGAAAGAAAGATATGGCCCCATTAGAGAGAGTTAGAAAGAAAGAGGTAATGGAGCTAAGACAAGTAGTGGAGTCCATGGAGGAGAGAAGGCTTCATGAAAAAGCAGAAGAAGAAGCTAAAAGAAAACTAGAGACACAAGGACTTAGGACGCTAATAGAGTCTCTAGAAGAGAAAAGAGAAATGGAAAAACGAGAAGCAGAAGAGAGAAGAGAAATGGAAAAACGAGAAGCTGAAGAGAAGAGAGAAAGAGAATTAGAAACTCTCCATGCCTTAGTTCAAGGTCAAGAAGAGAGGAGACAGCAAGAAGCTGAAAGAAGCAGAACAGAGATGCGAACACTCTTCTCCCAACATAAGACAGACCAGTTAGAAAGTCTTAGGGAGGAATTAGATAAAATTAGAAACTCTTGTCAGCAGGAAGTAGTGAGAATAGTAGAGGAACAATTACAACCTTTAGCTGTCTGGCGTGGTGAAATGGAGCAAGAGCAGGAAGAAATGAAGAAAAATTTAGATGTCTGTCTACAATTAGTAGCGCAGTCTACGACGGAAATTGGAAGTGAAGAACCAGAGAGAGTTAAGCAGATAGAGGCATCGGTAGAAAGCATAAGTTCAGCAGTAAAGACTCTGAGTGAGCAGGCCGTAGTTATGGAGAAGGCGGTCCAAGAACACAAAGTAGCTGCAGAAACGATGGCTAAAGCAACCGGCGAAAAGGTGAACTCTCTTCGCGGAGAGACACAGAAACTGGAAGTATCTCTTCGGCAAGAAATTCATGAGCAGACTGGGTCTATAGTCAGAAGAGTAGGCGAACTGCAAGATAAGATTGAACGGTTACAGATACAACCGGGGGTCCATTCTGATGTTCTTCCAGATTCCATTGAACGAGATAGAAATTTGAATCCTGAAGCAGCCTCTTATGAACCTCCTCGAGTGGTGCAGAATCCTTTCTATCTGGGAACCCTTCAATCAGATAAGCGTAAGCGGCCTAGAGAAGCAGATAGTTTCGACGGGACATCTCCTCGGTAAAGAACCGGATTTAAGATGCCTAGAATGGCTGACATCGCACACATCCCCAAGTTCAAGGGTGATATCGAAGCTCAGTCAGCAGAGAAATATCTTCGTGAGCTCAATGTAAGCTTCGAGCTCATGCAAGTACCTGACAATTACAGACTCGAATTGCTACAAAAAAACTCGAAATTTTAATAGGGGTGGAGGTAACAGAGGACAGAACCGTAACCAGGATGGCCGATGGGAACCTTATCGACCAAATCTAGGGCCAGATCGTAGATTTCCCGATAGGAGGAGAAACAATCAAGAATGCAGTGATCCTAATTCACCTAGGCGACCTTCACCTAGAGACACGGGACCAAGTGGAAGGCAGTCACCCTCCAGAGAAGTTATGACCTCTGAGCAGGAGGAAGCCCTAGAAACAACCCGAGACTTCCTGTGTAATCAAAGGTCTCAATCCTGCCAAACAAACTAGATCCTTGTCTAGGTGCTTCGTTCCCATTTAGGCAAGGGGCCTCTGAGGAGCGACCTGATACAGCTATCCAAGAACTGAAGGTTAACTTTCAACTATCTGAAACAGAAGAAGTAAAATTACAGAGTGAACTGAAATCTGCAAGGGAATCAAGGACTAGATACAAATCACCAGCAGTGGCGGCAAAGTTAATAGATATACCAGTGACTTGTGTAATAGATACTGGGAGCGAATGCTCTATTTTGAGTTATGAAATTTGGACAAAATTAAAGGAACAAATACCAGGTATTCAAGTACAGAAGGTTCCAGAGATAAGATTGGTGGATTTTTCTGGAAGCCATAGGAAGCGTGTCTTTGGCAGCAGACGTGTGGAACTGGAGATTGAAGGTATGGTTTTCAGTACTGAAGTTTTTATATTGAGAGGTTTTGGCACAGATCTTCTTTTGGACATGCCATTCTTAAAGCAGCACGAGGCCGAGATAAATTTCAGAAGAGACTCGGTAAAATTGTATTTTGGAAAAACTCCGGATCAAGATGTAGGGAATCCACTGGATGTTGAAATTGTGCGGTACATCCAAAAGGCCCAAGAAAGAGACGAAGTGTGGATGTATAAACCGGCAGACCTCAAAGAGAAGGTCGAAACTATAGACATTCTGAATGATTCCCAGAAACAGGAGTTGCTGCAAGTGCTGAATCGATATATACCTGTGTTCTCAGAGAAGCCCGGTACCATGGAAAGTGCAGAATGTGAGATCCTTTTAAAAAGTACCGAACCAGTTCATCGCCCGCCATATCCAGTGCCGCTTTCGAAAAGGGCCGCTCTAGAAAAGGAACTTAGCTTGTGGAAAAGCTGGAACATTATTCAACCATCGGTATCACCCTATCTAAATCCATTACTAGTAGTAGACAAACCCGATGGTAGTGTAAGACCATGCCTGGATTTTCGACAATTAAATGCTATTATGATAGTTCCTAAAAGCTCAGTGCCACCTATTGATGAGTCATTGCAGAGATTTAAACAAGCCCAGTATTTTTCAAGTTTAGATCTAGCTTCAGGCTATTTACAGATTCCTTTGAAACCAGAATGCCGAAAATACACTGCTTTTTCGTACAAAGGTTGCCAGTACAAATTTTTGAAGATGCCTTACGGCTTATCTAATGCTGTGTCTACCTTTGTGTCGGTTATGCATACAGTTTTTGGACCTGAAACTGAAAGTTATCTGACTGTGTACATAGACGATCTTCTGATCTTCGATGCGGATTTCGACAGCCATATCCAACATATAGAAGAGGTGCTCCACAGATTAGAAGAGGTTGGACTTAAGGTGAAACTTCGAAAATGTAACTTTGCAAAAGGTAAATTGGTTTATTTAGGCCATTTAATTTCGGGAGATAAGATTAAAATAGACCCGAAAAAGAACGAAGCCATCCTGAACTTTCCACAACCTAAAACTAAGAAAGATGTCAGGAAATTTTTGGGACTCGCAAATTGGAGACGGAAATTCATAAAACATTTTTCGGTTAAGACAGAACCATTGCTGAAGTTACTCTCTAAAACCGCTAGATGGAATTGGGGTTCAATGCAGCAATCCACCTTCTACCAGCTTAAACAAGAACTGGTAACCGCTCCTGCCCTCGCTCAACCTGATTTAGACCAGGGGTTCTGCATACAATGTGACGCTTCGACCAAAGGCTTAGGATGTGTCTTATTTCAGGAGCAGAACGGAGAGAAAGCTGTAATCCAGTATGCTAGCAGGAAGTTAAAGAACAATGAAGTACACTACTCCATTCACGAACTGGAATGCCTGGCCATACTTTTTGGAGTAAGCAAGTTTGAGATTTATCTTCGCGGGAGACATTTCAAAATCTACACTGATCACAGAGGGTTAGTTTGGCTCCAAAATTCCAGGAACTGGAACTGTCGACTCACCAGATGGTCCCTGAAACTACAATCTTACTCTTTTGAAATTATTTATATACAAGGAAAAGAAAACACGGTTCCCGATATACTCAGCCGTTATCCAGCCGAAGAGAGCATGAAGGATGAGGACACCAAATTTTTCCATGTGAACTACGTTTGGCAAGAAAGGGGAGAAGTGGAGGATGTAGAGAATTGGATCCAGGCCCAAGAAAAGGATGATTTCTGCAAGTCGGTTTTAAAGGTTCTGAGGCAAGAGGAAGTTAACGACTCCCCAGTTGAATCCAGGATGAAAAGATTGTATCAAGTGTATGGAAACCTCTTATTTAGGAAAACATCTGGAGATGAAGTCTCCTGGAAATTGAGTGTCCCCGAGAGATCTGAAAGAGAGGGTCCTAAAGGAGAACCATGACGAGCTAGGTCACTTCGGCATGGCTAAAACCCTTAAGAGAATTAAGAGTAGATATTTTTGGCCTAAATTGAAGATGGATATAACCAAACATGTTAGGGATTGTCTCACCTGCGCTAAAACAAAAATGGACAAATTAGGTATTTTGAAGGATAAGCTACACATTAATCAGAAAAGTCCTCATGAACTTTTATCGGTTGACCTAATCGGAAAGTTGCCTATGTCTCATGGGTACCAGTATATTTAAACCATGGTAGATGTAGGGACCAAATTTGTCTCCACTTACCCTGTGAGATGAGGAACGGCCAGGGAAATCCTTAATGTAATGGAAAGAGAATATTTCTCCCATTTTCCAAAGGTGAGAGCAATTCTATCTGATAGAGGAACACAGTTTACTTCTGAATTGTGGAAGGAGTATTTAGATAAGAAAGGGATTAAGTATTACTTCACCACCGCTTATCACCCCAGCAGTAATACCATCGAACGAATGAACCAAGAAATAGTGCGGTTACTCAGATTGTTCTGTCATCGTGAGCACCAGTCTTGGTCAAAGTATCTAACCGAAATTTCATGGCTCCTAAACAACTCTGTTTCAGACATTACAGGATACGCACCTTCAGAGTTATTCTTTAACAGGCCTGTGCCTAATGAAGTTCTGGACCACTTCAACTGGCCCCTCGACGAAGCCGATTCCCAAATAGAGAACTGGGATCAAAAGTTATTCATGGCAAGAACTAGAGAACGCTCCAAAAGTGAGAAAAGAAAGTTTAAAGTAAAAGGAAACGCATTCCAGTTGCAAGAGGGTGACTTGGTTCTTGTCAGGAACCATAAGCTGAGTTCCAGAAAGAATAAAACAATCGCCAAGCTATTTGAGGTGTTTATTGGCCCCTATGTCGCCACGGAAGTTCGAAGCAACACTGCCCTGCTGTTGAACCCGACGACCAAGAACCCAGTCGACCGAGTCAACTTCGACAACCTTCGACTCTACAGATGTTCTCCGGAGCGAAGAAGAGAAGTAGTAGGGGAAGAAGAGGCCCAAGTGACAGAAGCGTAGAAGAGACAGAGACTCTTACCAGTTTGTTAATATTTCCAGAAAAATTTTCCATAAATTGTACGTTTTAAAATTTCTACAAAATTTTTGCCCGAGGAAGGGGCGTATGTAACGACCCTGCGTGGTCGCCACATTTAACAATCCTGTGTGGTCGCCATATTATATTTTATTAAGAAGATTTGGATAAAGAATGTATGCTAAATGTCCCTGCGAGGCGTACGCTTTTAGTTTAAATGTGTTAACGGATCCACCTCTACGATAATTAGTTTCGCTTATTATTTGACCCTGCGTGGTCGCTGTATTCTGTAAACGCTAATGGATCCACCTCTATGTTTATTAGTTTCGCTTATTATTAGACCCTGCGTGGTTGCTGTATTCAGTAAATGTTATTAATTATTGTCATTTACACTGTTCAACTCGTTGTTTAGAATTGCAGAGTCCTGCGAGGCTCATTATTAATTGTATTGTCTGAATGCACACAGTTTTACTTTATATTAACGCGTGCATCTAGTGATTTTCCCACTAGTGTTTTCTTAATGTCACTTCTTGGAAGTTTCTCAGTACGAAGGTTGCTATATGTAAAAAAATGAGTTAGCAACGTGTACTTGTAGTTAAAATTTTCACCACCAATGCGCCGCTCCCGCGAGTATAAAGCCAGCGCAGCCAGGCCCGGAGCTCAGTTGGCTCCCTGATGTCAACAGGCAAACATCCAGGGTTAACTGGCCTCCCAGCCTGAGAACTAGAAGCCATCCCAGAAGGAAGGACGGAGAAAGAAGAAAGAAGAAGAAGAGCCTAGCAGCAACCTACCTACCTGGTCCGCTCGCTTAGGCTGATAGGTGCCCAGGTTCTACCTGCCCGACTTGTCTGGGAGCACCCGGACCTTCCTTTCTAATCTGCCGTCCCTGCATAGGAGACACCGGTTGGCTTGCCAATTCCCAGCTAACGCCGGGGGTGTCGCGGCATCCTTTAATCCTTTTACCCGGCGCCCGTTATTCGGGAGTACCGATTGGTTTCGGCCAATTCCCGGCTGTGGTTGGGGTACTACGCACAACCTACTCTCTTTTACAGGGGAACCCGTGACGTCAGCGGCGACCAAGGCCCTAAATAAAATTAGGTCCCCATACTCCCCCTGGCGCCTCACAGCGAGGAATAAATTGGATGTTCCCTGCCCCCCCTTTTCTCTTCGAGACCAAAGGTGGTACAGGTAAAAGAACGTGCGTGGTACAGGTAAAAGCACGTGGGTGGTACAAGTAAATGCACACGCGTGGTAAGGATTTCAGGTAAAGACACGTGTGTAAGTGTGCTAACGGACACCCTTATGTTGAGATTATAATAAACATATATATTCAGCTGGTATAGTCTTTCCTTACACCCAGCAAGCCCTGAGATAATTCTGAGTCCATGTTCTACGGCTGACAAAAAGTTAGCGCATATGGGTAGACTTTTGCCGTCCACCTAATTGCAAGGTTTAGTGTGTAAAACGCAGCCCGTGCCAGTACTTTTGCGCTGTGTTGTTAGTGTAGTGCGGAACATGTGGGGAGGACGTTGCAAATTTCCATCGAATTTCATGAATATAGAAACATGTTCTAATAACTCCTATAATTAAAATAAATAATTATGTGCTGAATATACGAGTATATTGTGTACCTAATATCATACCTTATTTAGTAATTGCAATTACCTATATAGTACATTTTCCTTAGAAACCTCGGGCCCTTTTCTCTCTGGTATTACTAAACCCGAAGTGTCCCCCTCCAATTTCCATGAAACTTGGAAGGTGTATAGAGGGGTACAAAGGAAGAAATACGTGTTTTTTCGTTTCAGCTAAAAAATTGTTTTAGGGGGCAAAACCTCCCCTCTAATGTCAAGATGAGGACAAATTGAAGTGGGGATCTGACCCTTGTGTCCCCTTCTTATTTCAATGAAACGTGGCAGATGTATAGAGGGGGCCAAAGGAAGAAATACCTGTTGTTTTTTTTTTGTTTCGGCTAAAAAAATTGTTTTAGGGGTTAAAAACCGCCCTCAAATGTCAATATGAGGACACCTTTGCATTATGCGCCAACCTTATAACAAATACATTTTACAAGTACATGGAAATTTCATTCCTTAGAAATCCATGCTTAGCATTTTAGCAATGAAGAAACTACACATTAGTTTAACTTATTGACATTTTCCCACCTTGTATGGTTATAATCTTAATTTTAAAAATGTTCCCTGAAATATATTGTAAAATAATTCTCAGAAACCACTAATGGACAAGTAATTTTATTATTTTTATCAGGGTATGTCTTTCACTTAATAATGCAGAATATGAACTTTTTTTTTTGGAGGGGTAGATTTTTTTTTTATTTAAGATGAGTTTAAAAATAACATGGCTTGTTGCTTTAACAATTATTAACAGCTTTCGCACTTCATACCATGGAAGGTAGTGTTTCAATTAAGTTATTTCTTAGAAACTCTTCATGTTATATCGAGCCGCGGTGGTCTAGTTGGTAAGGTGTGTGACTGCCAAGTGGGACACTCAGGTTCGATTCCCAGGGTGGTTGATCTAAGGTCAAAATTTTTCCGGCCTTGTCTCCACACCTCGCACAGCCTCAAATCTATGGGTACCTGAGGGTAACGGGGGTTGGGGGAGGACTAAAGGCTGCTGGAGCATGATGCTGATCACCTCCAAAATGGCCGAGATTAAAAATGTGTGGCACCCTACTCCCACATCCCCTGAATGGCATGGTGTTATATGCATGTGGAACTTTACCTTCATGCTATAAGCTGGTTATGTGCGTGTATCGGAAGTTTGTAAAAGGGGTGATATATGTTATATAAGGTAAAGGCTTGAAGGGATATAAAATGCTACTTTAATATCCCTGTAACTACACAGTGTAATGTTCATTTCTCAAAGTGTATACCTGGATGAACTAGCGAACGCAAGCTTCTTTTCGTGAGGGTCTGGAATTGTAAAAGTGGATATTACGTAGCTACGTTACATGGGGAGCCTGGATACACAGTAAAATATTTCGTAATTACCATTTTTTACCTTCCTCTTTAAAAGTTGATGAAAGACAAAAATATTCATCAGGGTTTATTTTATGGTGTCTTTGCCTTTAGTACTTTTGGTTGTTCCCAAGTTCCGCTTTCGAGTGCTGTAACGCCATCAGCTCCTCCCTGCATATGCCAGTGCCTGCAGTAAATATCTCATTCCAGTAACTCATGCAAAATTATTTTAAAGTCCATGTAACAATATAAGTTCTCTAAATTTTGACAAATTTAGGATCAGATTCAAATTATTTAATACAAAGTGAATCAGGATGAGTGTCGTTAGTTTGGGGACAATTAGTGACACCCCCCAAATATGTGTGTTAGTGGTGTATTATACACCCTAATTGTTCAAATGTAACCACCCTTATGCTACGTTGCAAAATTCAAATTTGATGTGACTTGATACTTTTGTAGCTGACTTACGAGCTACGAGGCCAGGGATCCCAGGTTCGAATCCTGGCCTAGGCATAGGAGTTCTTTGTGAGTGTCCCTTCTTCATATCATCACTCATCCTCATCGTTGCAATTAATCAAAATCTGGCAGAAATGTGAAGAAAAAAATAACCAGAATTGATCAATCACTCAATCTATACTGTTGTACTTAAAACTAAATTCCTACTAATAACAGAATGGCATATTTGTGCAGAATAAATTAATCATATCTCTCTTAACAATAAATAGTAATTCAATAAGTAATATCGTCTCATGCTCAGGAGCTTAGGTCTGCATTTGAAATTTTATTAGCTGAAGACCTCGTCCAGATAATTTATGCATATGTATTTATGGACATAATTTGTAAGATTACATCCCAAATCTCAATAAGCAAGATATTCACAACAGAATATTTGACAGACAAATACTTATTAAATTAGTCACTCATGACGAAGAAGAAGTTAGTATTTAATAAATTTTGATTAGCATACATATCTATAATGGAAATATACAGTCTCAACAATGTCTAACCTACACACATACGTATTTAAAAGAAAAACTGCAATGACTTGTACTCATGCCGTTAACATGATGGCCTTGAATCTCGTCAAATTATTGCAAAGATAATATTTAATGCCTTTGTACACTCTGCAGTACTGACATCCAATTCAGATCAATCAGTTGACTATTTCCAGATGCTCCGGTAAATGAAGGGTGGCTCAACCAACAAAAAGGAGAAAACGTGATGAGTACACAAGGAACTTGCAAAACAATTTACAACTTACAAACTTACAAATGTACAGGCAAAAAGTGTCTTTAAATTTTATGTACGAGGGGCATACAATAAATTCGTGCCCTGACCCACTTCGTTTGTATCTGATGTACTACTAGTAAATTCTGTAGCATTACTCATGTGTACTTTTGTTGTATGTGTTGCAAGATTTAAGCACGTATATATCAAACCTTTTTGTGTTAGAGGTGTTACCACAACAGAAGGTGAGGCTATGTTTGAAAATGGAGCCTTCAAAGTTTCGAACTGTGATGAAGTATCTACGTATGAAAGGTTTATCACCTCATGAAGTCCACAATGATAACAGTGCAGACATGGGGGGATGGGTCACCTTCACATCGCTTAAGAAATAGCATGGGGAATTCAGCTGAGGTCATACCATTCAACTGATTCCTTGGTATTAAAAGTAGTAAGTTGTCGTTGAGTGCCTCGAATGTTGACAATTGCTCAACAACATGGCAGGTATAACAACAGCGGTTATCCACCTTGTGGTTTCAAAAGCTTGTGACATCCACCTTATTCCCCAGGTCTGAACCTGAGGGACTACTTCCTGTTTCCTAAACCAAAAGAAAGAGCTGCATGGTAAGAAAATTCACGATGATTGTGATGTCATGGGCACTGTGGACGGGTGAAATTTTATTCTACTGGAATTGCAGCATTAGGAAAACAATGTAGTAAATGTCTGGCACTCGTAGGGGACTATGTCAAAAAGTGATGGAAGAAATTTCATGATACCACTGCCCAAAGTGGGCCAGGCCACGAACTTATTGTATATTAAGAAAAATACATGGATCAATTAGAGACTCTGGTAAACGATGAAATGTAGCAAGATAGTAAAAATCACAAGAAGTGCAATGGTGAGGATATATAAAGAGAAATCAGAGAACCTGATGGCAAAAAGAATATTAAGAGACATGCCACATCAAAGAGGGTGGAAATGAAGATGAAGATGATGTTGAAGTTATGAGGACTATAAACATTACAAGCTGTGGATTATAAGCTTCCTGTAGTAAATGCCAAAATCAATTCCGTCTTATACTAGAGGTCTGGGTTATAATATAACTAAATTCTATTTGATTCGATTGATTGATTGAGTTTTTGTTTTAGTCCACTTTATGCACAGTAAGGCTAATCAGTACTGGACCTAAAGTTGAAAGTGGTATCCGAACCACTATGTGCCTCCACCAAATATCAAACCCGTAACCCCAAGGTCCCGGGTTCGATCCCCGGCCGGTTCAAATCCGGGAACTTTTTTAACGGTGAAAGCGCCCCCGGCGCCCACCCAGCGTCGAATAACATGGGTACCTGGGGGAAACCCTGGGGGGTAAAGGTGGTCAGGGGCGTGATGCTGATCACATCACCCCCACTCATGACCGGATCAAGAAAGTGTGGGGCGTTACCCCCACACCCCCTATACGCCTTCATGGCGTGGTGCTAAGCACAGGGGAACACTTTACTTTTTTTTACTTTTTTGTAACCCCTTGATTACAAGGGGACGACATTATCACTATGCCATCAGGAAAACCCTATTTGATTCGGATAAAATTAAATTTAATTTAATAGAGATCTGAAAGTGCTAGAAACAATTACCCATATAAAAGTTTACACAGCCTTAGATTCATGTTAATCTCAGAGACAATAATTAGAAACTGTCACTCAGTTTAAATAGTTAAATAGAGTTAACTGCCAAAGGGGTTTCACTAATTTTGCTCCTGCACCAAGGGGTTATTGGACTGTATTTTGCAAATTCGAAAATTTCATTTGTTCAAAAACTTTTAATGTGCACTCGTCTCCCATACCTTGTCGTTCATGCCTTATATGCATCATTGTTATACTCATGACCGATGGCACCCTATGAGCAGCAAAGTCAAGCCACATGTTTTGGTTATAATGACCAACATGCATGATTGATATGTGCCAGTTTCAGTCATTATGACCAACTTGGCTGTTAATGTGTAAGGAGTTCATAATATGATAGTTGATTGAATTGATATTTGTTACAATACACACACTGTACACCAATACAATTACTTGTATCATGTAAACTATTACAATATGCATACACTTGCTTCACTTATTAACACGCAGCGGCCCTTTCTTCACAATTATCGTATACCTGGAAAAATGCAATTGAATCCATATTACGTATTCACATTTCATTTCTTACAGTAAAAGTGAAAAATTACTTGAGTTATAAAGCATCAAGTGTATGCATATTAGTACCAATGCCTTTTCTATTATTTATCTCTGTTAGAAAGAAACAACATTTTGATTTTCATTATTTACCTTCACTTTACCGCTTCTTACCAATATATTTTGTTCATCAATGCAACTTATTTCATAAGTTCAATTTCTTAGAAATCCATCGTCTTACTAATGAAAAACACTAAGACATTAGTTTAACTTATATGACAGTTTCACACCTTGTGTATGTAGCTTAAACCTAATTTTGAAAACGTTCTTTGGATTATATTCTAAGAAAAGCAATCAATAATGGAGAAGTTGAGTTTAATTGTTTCAAGACCAGATACACAGATAGGCTAATTGGGACTGAACCTACAGTTCAAATTTGTATCCGAACAACTATAGGTCTCCACCGGTTATCAAACCCAGAACCCCTTGATTACAAGGCAATGGCATGTACCACTATGCCACCGGGAAAGTATTTTATTGTTTGATCTTTTTTTATCAGGTTTGTTCATTTTACAATGCCACATTCGAACATTTTTTTGTAATTTTGCAAAACACTTTAAAGCTTCAAATACTTAATATGAATTTTTCATTAACTTGACTCAGTGCGTAAGCAATAATTTACATTTTGCAGCACTTAATACCATGAAATATATTGTTGCCATTCTGTTATTTCTTAGAAACACATTTTATAAGCTAGTTTAGTGCGGTCGTCGTCATTAAATGTGCAAAATATAGTTTTTGAGTGCGAGACATGATGGGATATGAAATATTACTTTAATATCACAGTATAATGTCAATTTCTGAAAGTGTATAAAGTTGAAGTCCTGATTTGAACGCCACATTACTTCAAGAAAGTTCAGGTAGATCAGTTTCCCTCTGACAACCATATGTCAAGTCCACTTGAAGCCCAGTAAATCCTCTCCTCAAACATTTCCCCCAATAGCGTCCATTTTAGATACTGACAGTAGTTGTCAAGTCCAAATGTCAAAGTTTCTTTAGAGATTTCATAATGTGCGATTGAGGTTATTTTTGCTAGGTTATGTTATTGTGTTGGGCTATTTTTTTTATGCAATATGGAGACCTTGGGAGTGTAACGTCATCGCAGTTCTTGTTGAATGTCTGAGCACTTCAGGTGAAAGTGACAACAGCTGCATTCTAGGGGGAGCCAGGATACACAGTAAAATATTTTTTAATTACAATTTTTCACTTTCTTTTTTAAAGATGTTCAGACATAAATGTTAATCAGGGTGTATAAGGTTGTTTTTTATTTTCTTTTTGTTTGTTCCCAAGTGTGTGACTGCTTTCATTTGAAAATTTTGATCTTCTCAAAATTTCTGGAAGGATTTTATCCCCATCATCTACTTTCTGCATACCCCAGTTTCTGCAGTAAATATCTTGTTTCAGTGACTAAAACGTGTAACAATATCAGTTTGTAGTTAGCACAACCTGCTACGATGCTAGAGTTCCTGGATTCAAATCCCGGTCTGTGTATGGATGTTCTTTGTCCGCTCCTTCTTCAATTTCACCATATCATCACACATTCTCATCTTCGCAAGTAGCGAAAAGTGGCAGAAATGCGAAGTAAAATAAACCATATCCATCAATCAATAACTAATTTATAGCCCCTTCAATAAATATAATTCTTCGATATCCCATGAGGTTAAACAAGCATTTGTTATCTTATTAGTTGTAGAACTTGTCTACATAATTTATATGTATGAGGGCTATTTTATTTTCAATCTCTGATAGGGCATGAAATAGCAAAATGGGTTTATTGACAAATGTTACATACACTCATTATCTACTTTTCAAGTAATCACCAATAAGATTCAGACATTTATCGCACCAATGCACCAGCTTTCCAATGCTCTCTGCAAAAAAAAAGGTGCCGCCTGTCTTTTGAGCCTAGCCTGCATGGTGTCCCAAAGCTCTTCATTGGTGTGGAAGCGCCGTCCTCCCTTGAAAGATGGAAGTCACTCGGCACCTGGTCTGGGGTGTAGGGAGGGTGAACAAACACTTCCCAGTGGAATCATTGAAGAAGGTCATGTTGTTGGGCATTGTCATGAAGCAAGGCAATGCCTGAAGACAGCATGCCTCTCCATTTGTACTGGATGGCTCTGTGTAGTCTGCGCAATGTCTCACAGTATGAAGCGGCATTGATTGTGGTCACCGGCTCCTTAAAGTCAACCAGTAACACACTTTGCACTTGGCGGGAGAGTCGATTGTAGCAGTCATCTCTAAGCGCCCGTCGTTCAGCCTCAACTAAAGCATTGGCCTTGGTAGTTGTGGTGGAAGTGAAGGGGAGACAACAATCACGCTGCGTGATGCCCCACTTCCTAGCGCTTCACATGCCAGCTGGTGGTGCCATCGGAGGTTGAAAAAAAAAATAGCCCTCGTATTTATGAACAAAATGTGTAAGATTCTATCTATCCAATGTGTCCAATAATCATAATGAACAACATATTTACAGCAGAATATTTCAGAGTAAAATACTAGATAAATAAATCAATCACTGATGGGAAAGAGAAGTCAGTATTTTACACATTGGAAGGGGGATAACTTATATATCTATAATGGGAATACCAGTATGGTAGTCTTCACAATGTCTATCCTACACACAAAATTTATAAAAAATGCAAATGACTGTTACTCACCGCATTAGCTAAATGGTCCTGAATTCTTGTCAAAAGATTCTGAAAATAATTTTTGACACCCTTATAAGTATAAGTACAAAGTCACTACCATTGTCTAATACAATGTGGAACCATAGTAACGGAAATTATAACAATTGATTCCTAGTATGCTAGGTATAACCCATTTGCAATTGTTGGCAGTCTTCTGTTTTTGACTATTTTATTGCAACATCAAAAATGACATTACAGCACGACACGTTGAAGGGTCCAGCCCTTGCAGCAATTGACCATGGCTTAGACGGCTGTGTCCAATCTGCAGTTGAGTTAGAATAACTTCTTCTTGACAGGAGGGGTGGTAGGAGGAATGTCATGTTGTTCCAATGGTTTACAGCGTGAAACTTGATCCCCATTACCGCATCCCACTCTTTTTGCAGTGTCAAAAAGGTAACAACGAAACACATTCTGCAGATCACTAGCTGGCAGGAGGTGGACGAGAACATCGCCATCTGCATCAGCAGACTTCATGCCAGTTTCGGCTGCTTCGTTCTCCTCTATGCCCACTTGACTAGGGGTCCAGCAGAAGCAGATATCAGCACTTGAAGATAAAGACACCAACTGTCGAAGGATACACTGAAGTACCGGATGACTTTAATTTGGAGATTCCAAACTATTGAGCACATTGGTTGAATCAGTGCAAACAAGAAGTTTCTTCAAAGCATATACGTCAGCAAAGTCCATTGCCTTTAGGACTGCTTAAAGTTCTTCTATATAGATGTGTCATCTGAGTCGGTTTGATGTGATGGATGTGAAAGCATGGAGCTTAGATGGAGGTAGTAAGCAAGTATAAGTAGCTGTTGTCGTAGAGACAGTGACAGCTCCGATGCCTCCACATACAAACTGAACTTTTTAACACTTAATTCGTCTTTATTCCATAGTACAGAATTTCTGGTTCTAATTGGAATGTAGAATTAGGGTGATTTCCCAATACCAGCATGCTCTTGTAAGATGCCCCTAATGAAATTCGAATCCACTTTATTACTTTATTTAGATAGGTTAATCTGGACTAGGCTCAGCCAGACCTTTGGCCGAGGCTAGCGAAGCCTTTTTTGATAAAAAAAACTGCTACAATATTCCAAAATCTGAAAAATTACTTGTGCTTTGAATTCCTTATAGAGCCATCAAAACAGACTGATGCATGTCTCCACATTGCAGTTTTGTGGGGACGTTCATCATAATTGGCAATGCAGAGGAACTTTTGTACTCGGCCTTGCCCGCTGGCATAGTGGGAATGTGTCTTTAGACTGCACACCAACAGTGTGGGACACTAGCAAACCTTAGCCATCTACATTTTCATCAGACCAGACCTTTTCAAAGACTTCTCTAATTTTGAGAAACCTTTACAATATTCCAAATTCTGAAAACTATACGGTTTATATTTATAACCTCCTAACCTCTTTGCTATGTTTCAAAATTACAACAAAAGGTTGTTTTCTAAAAACTGAGCTCTATGGTCTTAAAATTTACTATTTTTATGAGTGAAGTTGAAAGTATGTCAACGTGGGCCTTAGGCCCAATTTATATTATTTGTAATTGTTTTGAAATTTTAATAGTTTTGAAGATGCTTAAAATTTCTCTATTTTTTTTTTTTTAATACTTCCATCATTTTCTCTAAATATAATTTCTGAGTCACTGATGGGTCACCTGGCACTTCCGTTGCTCCCTGATTAAAGTTAAACTAAGGTTTGTAAAAATATTATCATCTAAATCAAACATTAAAATGCTGACCAAGACAAACTTTTATAGTATAAAAAATATACATAAAACCTAGGGCTGAGCCGATACCACTTTGAACTGATACCGATGCCGATACTCACCACCGATACCCACCGATACCAATGCAAATACTGATACTTGTATAATTTCAATTTAAAATATAAAAGGCTAATGATATATATATGTGTGTGTGCGCGCGTGTGTGTAATTATTATTACAGTGTGGTGACAGACTTGGAAATTTGAGGTGTCAAAAAAAAGTCAGGGAATTTTGTCTTTTTTTATTATTATTATTTAAGATATCATTATGGAACTCTGCACAGGAACAGCAAATTTTGTTGCTAAGTTTCGGCCTCAACTTTTAGGCCCCTTCTATGCACAACATAACCACGACGCCAGAAACCAGTGATGACAGGAGGAGAGAGAGAGAGAGAGAGAGAGAGAGAGAGAGAGAGAGAGAGAGAGAGAGAGAGAGAGAGAGAGAGAGAGAGAGAGAGAGAGAGAGAGAGAGAGAGAGAGAATTTCTGGAGGGGCAGAAAAATGTGTTAAGCCTCTAAATATTATGTAGAAAATGCATTGAATTATCATTTTTTCTTGTCCGTATGGAAGTAGTAACAGTCAACAGATGGAGGGGATGGGAGCAATATAGTTGTTGTAGTAAGGCATTTTGTTGGACAACCTGAAGGAACATGGTCCTGCAACCATTGCTGAACTGAAACAGAAGATTCCAGCAGAAATCACTGATATTCCTCGAGACATGATACAGCCAGCATTCCAGAGTTTCCACAGCAGACTTTCAGAATGTGTACGCTGAGATGGAACACATCTTTTTGATGTAATCTTTAAGAAGTAAAATGACATGTAAAATGGCATGAAAATGTCATAGTTAATGGCATACTATGTACATGCATATCCATCATTAAATGTATTTTTTCCTGTGATTATTTGTGCATTTACGTCAATTGAAATTTTGCCGTTTCTCTGCGCCACCCTGTATTTAAATGATGATCAGCGAGTTGTAAAGGGCAATCACCCCAATAGTCCTCACCATGAATCCATGCCTGTCAAGTACTCACATTTACTAGCTAACTAGTGCATATCCTTCCATTCCTCTGACATCATCAATGGTATATACAGGGGGTGGACATATTAATATGAACTCCCATATGAAAATGAGTCTTAATTCCTCCTTGTGGTACAGCCACACCACCTGGTACAGAAGTCAGCAACCTAGTGGCTGTGAAGGTGGAGGCATGAGTTTATCAACAGCAGTCATATGGATTCTATCTGAACATTATGCTACAGTCAAACCCCGTTGTGTCTGACCTCTGAGACTTCCAAAAAGGCATGATAACTGGAGCCTCGGTGACAAGAATAGCAAACCTTGTGCGGGTTGCAAGGAACATGGTGTTATCTGTGACAAGATCCTACAGTGAAGGAGGTAAGGTAAGACATCATCTTTGAAACAGAGCAGTGGACAAAAGTCGAAGCTCATCAACAAGGATAGATGGATATTGAAGCTAATAGTGGCCCAAAAGAACAAGAAAACATGTCCCAGATAACCTCCGAGGTTAACTCGAATCTGTAAAACCCTGTATCAACCAAAACTATCCAACTGGAACTATATACTATGTACATTCATGGCAGAGCAGTTATTCCAAACCATTGGTGAGGCAGCATAATGTTGTGAAGCATAGGAAACATTGCCCGAGATCATAGAGGCTGGATGCAACAGCCATAAAGTAAGGTCATTCGATCGGACGAATCTGCATTCACATTATTCCAGACCACCTGACATTTTTGATTGTGGAGAATGCCTGCATAAAACTATCATTTGAAAGCCTTCTTCCTATCATTAAACGTAGAGGGAGTTCTATGATGGTAAACGTGTGATATATTGGTGTGGTTTTGTACTACTTGTAGTCCTCAATGAAGGAATCACAGCAGAGAAATATCGTGGCATTCTGGACTAATATCTCAATCCTAGGATCCAGACTGTATTCGCTGGTGAACGACATGTGTTCCAAGATGACAATGCCTCCATTCACACTGTTCGGTGCATCAAAGTATGGTTTGATGAGCATGAAGATGAAGTGGAACATCTTATCTAGACAGCTCACTCGCCTGGTCTTAAACATATTGGAACATTTTAGGAGTATTTTGGAGGCCAAAGTATAGTGGGATCCAGAAGTATTATCAAGCAAATTGTCCATCACCACGTTTATTCCCTTTGTTTTATGCAATGAGAGCTTCAAGAACTGGCACAAAATACCAAACAATCTGCCTACAACCTCTGAACCAGTATACGTAAAAATACAGTCCTTAAAAATACGTAGGATGAAGATAAGAACCAACGAAAATAGTCGTGGACAATTTGCTGAGGAATACTTATGGATCCCACTGTACATTCTTGCTTTCTACCCAGAGCCACACTTTCTGAATTGCAGACTGCTTTGTACAAGGAATGGATGTCTATTCCCTTAAATATTGTGCATGACCTGCATTTTTCCACACCATACTGGATATAGGCCAAGGGTGAATCAACTTAGTATGAATAAAGATTTTTGTGCCTTACCAGGGTGTTCATACTTTTTGTCCCCTACTGTACATTATACTATTCTTGATAATTTTTTTCACAGAAAGCTGTGCTATGCCACTCATGGAAACCATTGTCATTTTTACTTACAATGGAGTGAGTGTCTGTAGTATACAACCAATGGAAAAATGGTTCTTTTCTGAAGAAAAAAGCCAACAGAAAAGTTTTTGAAGCTTCGTTTAAATTTTCACAACTCAAACTTCCCATGGTTTCAACGTTGGTTTTGAAGCCTTTCTTGCTGCCACAATTCAGGAATATATGGAATTAGTCTTCCATTGAAAAGAATCTCATTCTTCTCTTCAAACATACAAGTCAAGAATGGTTTATTTTGAATTATGTCTATTTCCTTGAAATACTGATGCTGTCACATGAGCATCAGCTGGATATTACCATAGTTTTATGAACACGGAGGGGGATGTATTACGTAGATATTTGTACATAATACATTTGATTTGATATGGTTTTTGTTATTTAGTCACTTTTCTGCTACTTTTGGCTAATTGCAATGATGATCGTGAGTGATGATGTGACGAAATTGATGAAAGGAGACTTACAAAGAACACCAATGCCCATTCCGGACCACTGGTGTTGTAGCATGCTGTGCTAACCACTCATGGAGGTCTGCTGTCTACCAAGTGCCTTTTTGAGAATTTCCTTAATGTCATGAGATAATTTTCAAAATTGGCTCGGTTTTGCATGTGAGAAAAGTACAGGTAAGAGTCTGTTCCCAGAAAATGATGGTGCAAATACAACATTGATATTTATTATTGGAAAATACCAACTTTTCCTACTTTTTGATCCAAGATTAAGGACATGAGGCCTGCACTTGTATTCTAACACACCCTTGCAAATAGATGTTACTTAAAAATAACTACAAACTAACCCAGAACTTACAATGGATGATTGAAATCAAATGGCAAACTAAGCCTCATCCTTGGATTCAACCATTACTTTGCATGTGTGCTCTCACCGTCTAAGATACTATACCAGTTATTAACAGAATATAATGTACATCTCAGACACTATATGGGCTACTTTGCTCATGGAATTTTTTTCAACTTTTGGAGAGATCAAAGTCTCAAGGACCAGTGGCAGATCCAGAAGTTACAATTAGGAGTGCCGAATTTCAGTCGGGGAAAGCTCAGCTCATCAAGAATCAATTGTAACCTACATTGACCTACAAGTTGCAGGGGTAATTTCCTCATTTACATTCTGATATGACAGTGGCAGGTCTTGGTCATCTCACACATCGCTTAACACAAGGATTCCCAATGAGTGGTTTCAAACATGTCCTTTCACTTCAATGGTCTTCAGCATACCACAACAGCAAATGTTAGTCATTTCTGAGAATAGCACAGGATAGTGTATGATCAGTGATGGCTTATCCCTTGGGCACTTTTGCTGTGGTAATGTACTCAAGCTTGGTCTTGGAGTTTGTAGTGCCGACTCATCTCCTACAGGCTTCAGAGTCTGCTGTTTGTCTGTTTCTGTTTCCAAAAACTTCATGTCCTTTATACAGCTGACCTCTCATGAGAAGATCCCACTGTGAAGTGATATAGTGGCAAGTGGATCCATTGTTAGAATGAGGTGAGTGCACACTGTATCTGAAACACATGTTGGTCTCACTATGACAGATACAATGTCGCACATTCTTGAGGTACATCTTCTTTGAACTTCTTTGAAACGCAGTGGTGTATTCTCTCATGTTATCTGGTTTACGGCTGGTAAACAAACATTTTTCATATATTTATAAATACAGGGTGGTGCACGATATGATCCATTTTGTTCTTGGATAAAAACAATATTATAAAGAAGATTTCAATGAAACATATATCACAAAAAGGGTTACATTTTGGAGAAATGTAGTACTGCAATACATGCTCAATATGACCACCATTGTTATTGTTAACCACAGTCAAGCAAACACTAGTGTTACCAATTAACCCACGGCACATTAGGTCTGTAATTTGACTGCAAGCTTGATCCATAAGTCTTCTCAGTTCAATTAAATCTTGCAGCTTTTTTCAGAAAATCTTTTCCACACCATCCAATGAAAGTGTGCCTCATCAGTAAACCAAATGTTGTTCAGTGCTGTCATTGTTATCCTCAGCTCAATGAAGGAAGGCGACTCTCTGCCGTTTTGTGTTCATTTGTGAGTTTTTGCACCATGGTAATCTTGTACGGATACATATGGAGATCATTTTTAAGAATCCGTTGAACAGAGCATCTTGATATCCCTAGTTGTAGTGTTGTTTCTCTAGCCGATTTGCTGGAACTCTCTGCATAGCGACTCAAACAGCTTTAATATTCTCAGGCAAATGTACAGGTTTGGGACGATCACGCTTCGATACCAATATGGTCCTTCCATTCGCAGTTTGTGTATCATTTTTCTAGAGTGAACCCACCGAGTATGAACATGTGCAGGAAAATGCCTCTGAGTCGCAACAATGCTTTTTGTTTCAACAAAAAAAAGCACAGTTGCTGATCACTGTTGTGTTGTAAGTCTTCCTTTGTCAGCTATGTCGTCTTCTAGCAGCAGCATCATGAATTGCACTTCACATTTCATCACGTGACATTTCCAATTACTACTGCAACTGCTGTTGACACACATGACGTGATTCATATCTTATCTCAGATCCGAATAATATATTTAAAAAAAAATTGGGGGGGGGGGTCATTTTGTGTGCCACCCTGTAGAAATTTCTGGAAAATTTGCTCACTTAACCCAGAAGGCAAACACTGTAGTTTCTGGAGGAGTCTTACATCCTTCGCAGTGGAATTTCTGTGATGAGTTTGCAAGATCATGCTAATAACTGTAAGTTAGTTTTACAGACACTTTATTAGAGAAGATACAACTCACATATCTTTCAAGCATAAACTGCGAGTAAGATGAGTTTTATGTGCTTTCTCTCGATAATGGTCATCTAAAATTAAATTAATTTTCATAAGTAAATATAGACAAAGCTATAGTTCCAAAATTTTCAGAGAGTATATGCTAAGTTTCATGAAACAATAAGGGGAAATATATGCATAAAATCATTTAACTTCTACCAAAAATGCCATTGATGGTGAAATATTGGTAATTATATACCCATAATTGGCATAAATGGGGTTTGGTGTGTTTTAAGTCCACTCTATGCACAATTGGCATAATATTACATCTCTATTACAATAGAAAAGGCATTTTGTAGTCTTCTCAATATTATGTTCCCGATCACGTGGAACCAGAAGTATTTGACAGTAATAAGCTCACTGGATTAATGGCCAAATACTGTACATGAATAAATATAAACAAAATGAAAGAAGAATGTATACACATTGCAGCAGATGATATAATCTCAACTACAGCCTCGAATATTGAGGAGATAAAACCATTAAAGTAATCCAAAATATAGCTTCCTTATGAAAACATATATTGTTACTTGTCAAAAATAATGTGGTTACTCATTGTAAAAAGTAACTCAGTTACAGACATGACTATACATAAAGAGAAATGATGGGTGTGGTTCGATTTTAGTAGTTATAATTTAATAGTTATGATTCTGATTTATATTTATTATATATTAATTAGATATAATCTATCTTCTATATATATAAAAATGGATGTGTGTGTGTGTGTGGGTGCTTATATTTGTTTTTCTGGCACAACTCTCGAACGCCTGGAGCAATTTCAACCAAACTTGGTACACGTATCACTTGCAATCTGGAAATAATATACTTTTTGGGTAAGACAGCCCTTGCACCCCTAGGGGTGGGGTGGGAAGGGGTAACATGTAAAAATAATCCAAAACGACCGATATTAAATTCCGCACAAACAGACATCCGTGACTCTGTGCAATCCTGCACAAAGATAGTGTTTCTCGGGTTGTCTAACATTCAGGCTGTTGCAAAAATGACCGATGTTAGTGTGGAATCCATAGTTTTCGTGACACTCCCAATGCGGTTCAACTTCAAATTCATCACCTATCGGCATGGGGGGTCAGAGGGGGTGAAAAATAAAATGCCACAAATGACCTAAATTAGTGTCGAATCCATAGTTTTTGAAGTTGCTAAGCTAATTGGTGACATTCACGATCATGTTTAAAATTAGTTACATTTTACAATATAGTTAGAATTCATTATTTTCCTGTCTAATACAAGATTAGGATAAATAAATATCCGGACAACCCCGGCCAATCAGCTAGTAGGATATAAATACCAATGCAGGCACGCAAGTAAAACAAAAACAGAAGTCCAACAACTTCAATCTTTGTGGCAATGTATAGATATGAAAAAAGCAGCTAATTGTTTGAATAAATTGTTTGAATAGTCGTGCCCATCCTCCACCCTCACACATTCGGGGGTGTGCAAATTGTTTTCAATTGTTTGAAGTCCTCATTTGCACTCACTACTCGTTTGCACTTTTCCGCAACAGCTGACCCCTTTTCTCCTGGCACTTCCATCATCTGCTGCATAGATTCCTCGTAGATTTTCATGGATGCTATAATTGTAATTGCCTCTGACAATGCACCATAATGTGCAAAAATAAACTGTAATAGCACAGGAGTTTTTTCACTTCACGAAATGAAGCCGCTTCATTTTCTGGAAGAGCATCTATCACCTCACTAATTTTTTCAAGGTTGTTAGCATAATATATAGCTTCTGATATCCAGGTTCCCCATCTGGTCAAGACTGGTTGCGGAGGTAAACTAAGCTCAGATGCAACTTCCTGAAATTTTCAGGTTCGAGAGGGAGATTTCAGAAATATCTTCTTTGTGTTCGAAATCAACCTGTCCACTTCAGCAGTCAATCATGCACAAGGAAATGTTAACGGAAAGGCAATATCCTAACTGAGCATGAAATACATTTTTCTCACACTTTTCTCCTTCAGCAATGTTGAAACATGCATGAGTTCAATATTACTTAAATAAGGCGAAAATTATTCAAATAATAAACGGAAGAAAAATAAATGCCAACAACGTCTTTTGGGAGAAAAATCATTTATATACACATTTTTTTTTTAAAAAAATGGTCAAATTTCATTGAAAAAGGAAAAAAAAAGCATTATAATTAAAAATAGGCAGTGGGGACCCAAATAGGCAAAATGAAAAGGCTTCTAAAACATTCGAAACAACATAAGAAACATATATCCAGGATAATTTTATCAATATATGCAGTAGATAAAAAGAGGCATTTTGCCAATCTTCCGGGCTCTACTGATGACATGTGAATGTCATTTGCCCAACAAATGATCCCACAAATTGTTAAGAGTTGGTATTATTATTGAAGATTAGGCGCACACAGGAGATTTACTACGTAGAAATTTTCAGCGAAAAATGCAGGCTCGACCAGGACTCGAACCTGGGTCTCTGGAACACCGTATGATTTCTCTAACCACTGAGCTACTGAGCCGGCCTGGCCTCGCCTGATTTTTCGCTGTCGCTGTTTTACCTGTGTGGAATAGTCTCTGCCAGTGCTACCGCAACAGGATCTGTTGCCTTTGGAACACAGTAGACTTCGATATTACCTGGTTCCTTCCACCGTAGAGATGGTAATTCACTGAAAATTTCTACGTAGTACATTTCCTGTGTGTGCCTGATCTTCAATAATTAACATCTACGCTGGGAGGATCCAGGCAATGTCGAAGTCTACTGTATTTCAAAGGCAACAGATCCGGTTGCGGTAGCACTGGCAGAGACGATTCCACGCATGTAAAACAGCGGAAGAGAAAAATCAGGCGAGGCCAGGCCGGCTCATTAGCTCAGGGATTAGACCACAGTATATCAGAGACCCATGTTCGAGTCCTGGTTGAACCTGCATTTTTCGCTGAAAATTTCTACGTTGGTATATATTGTTGAAAATCAATTCTCAGATGTTTTCAGCAAATTAACAATATTTTTTAAAAATAATGTAATTGCTTTTATTTGGATACATGCTAACATAAATTTATTAACTAAGTGATAGCGTACATGATTAGTTTAGTGCAGAAAACCTGGTGTAAATACCTCTTTCGGTTTTCATGATATACATTTTCAAAGTTTGGGTTGTGTGACACTTGAAACATGATGTTGTATGCACAATTGCTAGTAGGTAGTTTTCTGGCACCTAGCTTTGAAGAAAAAGCTTCATTTCTGCAGTTTCTCAATATGGCAACAGAATTCCATTCAAGATGGCTCATTACAAAATGAAAGAAGGTCATTACAAAATGAAGGCCTTGTCTCAAATACCCTATATGCATAAAGGAGACTTAAAAACTCAAAACAATTAGTTTTTTTGCCAGTAGTGGGGATCTACTAGCGCAATTTGAATCTTAAATATATGGGAAAGGCAAATGAGGAAAAGCTATGCACGGTGGATGATTGGACATTTGAGGGGGGGGGGGGCAGGCCAACCACATTCTCGATCTAGGCCACAGTAGAGGTGATCTGATCAGCAGCATATCCAATTACCATTCCTCTCTCGAGTTGTCTAAGTTGCCCGCAGGTACTTACTGATTAGAAGTTGGTTCCAGTAGAGCTACTTGAAGGAATATTGCCAAAAATAATACACACTGATTGATGATTTTGTATAACTATTGACGTATGTGCATTGAATGTAAAGTATAAACTGTTCACCCTAACTAAAATGATGATTTCACTCAAAATATGAACCAAAATACTGACTGTATTTACTCATGTATAATGCGCACTTTTTTCCAAAGTTTTGCCCCAAAAAAGTGTGGTGCGTATTATGCACAGAATATTTTTTTAATTTTTACGGAACCCTATCATTGAAAAGCTTCATTTCTGCAGTTTCTCAATATGGCAACAGTATTCCATTCAAGATGGCGACACTTATTTGCAATGTGGTTGAAATAAGCTCATTACAAAATGAAGGAACATTCTGATTTTTATGGTACTTTGTATGAAAAAAAAGATAAGGAAAAAGAAAGTAATAAAAATGTATTACTGGCCAAATAATATGACATATGGAGTGTGTAAATGCCTTAATGGAAGAAATCTTGTGCTGCTAACTGCTAGTTTGAAAGTTCTGAATTTGCCTCCTATAAATATTTCATTAGTCATGCAAAAGGTATATACAGAGTCCTTCTTTCCCCTTTGTGCACCTGATGGCAGGTGCCCAGATGCCATCTCCCGTCAAATCTCGTATGACATCTCGGTTATGGGAACCCCTAGCTTCACAATGACATCAAGTTCTCAGAATTATGGTTACAATTAAATTCAAAATAAGAACATTAATTGCCACGGGTGATGTTGGAGATGTTGTCCTCGTGCATCCACTCATTTTTGGCACAGTTTTAAGAAATGTGTGGGCTGACCCCAGAGATTTGTTTTAAATTTTATGCAATAATAGGCTAACGATTTGCCATAAAATGCCTCTTCTTGTTACTTTGGCAGATAATGTAGGTGTTTATATTTAAAAACAGCCTCCGTGACATTTCTGAGTGGTATTCATTGATTGATTGATTGAGTTGGCGTTTTAAGTCCACTTTATGCACAGTAAGGCTAATCGGGACTGGACCTACAGTTCAAAGTGGGATCCGAACCACTGTGCCTCCACCGGGTATGGAATCCCTTAATCACATGGCGACAATGTTACCACTACACCATCGGGGAGGCACAAAAGTTGTAAAGGAGAGAATGCATGAGCATCCAGTGAAATTATTTGCACCTTATTAAATAAATATTGATTACAGCCTGCAAAAAAAATTGGATCCAAAAAGTTTCTTGCTTGCTTCGCTTTCAATATATCATTGTTCTCTGTAATGCATTGTAAATTACCAGAACCATTATGCCTAAGTGAGTGGTATTCATGTTTCACAGGTATAGTGTTATTTTGTGACTGTTTTAGTCACAAGTGCTTCTTTCAAAGATAACAGCTTTTCAGTGCCTAATCCATGAAAATGATGAAAAATGTTCAGCACGTTTAGTTTGATTTGATTTCATTTATTTTACTTCGCTTTTCATGCCACTTTTGGCTAATTTGCGAAGATGGAGATGAGTGATATGATGAAATTGATGAATGAACACACTCCAACATCCATGCCCAGACCAGGAATCGAACCTGGGACCACTGGCATCGTAGGGCGATGTGCAGAACGATTAGTGCCTATTTTGTATTTTGTTCTTATTTGCCTGCTTATTTTGAGAGTTTTTAGTGTCTTTCAATCCTCATCCTGTTTATAAGCCCTTATTTAACCTCCCTTAGATTTGTAATAGTGATGACTGTGTAACTGAAAAGTCTCATAAAAATTATGTAACATTTTGAAAACAGTAATTAAACTTCCGATAATTCTTTCAGTCTATAATGATGAAAACTCTTCTTAATCGCAGCGACTTTATTTCTAAAAAATATATAACAGGCAAATTATTGTGTGGGTTCAAGCCCCACAGGCACATTTAAGTTGGCGCCACTGGCACTGTCCCCTGTTTTTGTTTCACTAAAGTACAATAATTTCTTTATGCTGTGCGTACTTCTGGCTTCATGGCAATACTGGCGTCGAAAGCATAGGCGTAGGGACGGGAGGGCATGGCACTTAATAATTGAAAAAAAATATTTTGAAAGGTGGCATATTGGACTCTCAGAGATGAGAATTTTTACTGTAATGACCTACTATGTTATGATAATTATTGCAAATTCATTCCTGCAACAAATACAGTTACAATCATTAAAGTGTCAATTACAATTATAATCAAAATAAACATACACCTTGTCACAAGAGATGCTGAAAATGGTGTCGTCCTGCATCGATGCATTTCTGGCATCTTTTCAGGAAATTTCCATTAACACGCAACATTTCAGCTTCTGAAATTGCTTCAGTTTCTCTCCTGATATTCTCCTTCAGATCTTCTAATGTGTGGGGGTTTGTTGCATAGACTTTGTTTTTCAATTTCCCCCATAGATAAAAATCGCATACGGTGAGATCAAGGGACCATGGGGGCCACGCTCCTTTGCTAATAACCGTGTCTTCAAATATTTCCTGAATGAAATCCGACTTCGGAGCTGTGTGAAGTGGCAGTGTCTTGTTGAAAAAACTCTGACTGGCATTCAATATCAGTTAGTTGTTCGAAGAATGGTGTGATATACGATCAAGTGGATGGAAATAAATTGTAAGTACAAATAGCACTATGTTCCTCCCTTGTTAAATCAGGGAGGATGAAGAAAAGATAAAAACAAGATGAAAAGCTTTTCCCTTGGTCGGCATACTTCCCTGTATCTCTGTGAATTTATGGCATTTTCAAAAAAAATGGGCCCTATAACTCTGTATGCATTTACTGCGCACCAAACACAGATTTTCTGTTCATGTAAAGGAGTTTAGTGTATAAAATCAGGTTTATCTGAGCTCCAATACCTGTTATTCTGTGACTCAACACGGCCCCTTAAATGGAACTATGCTTCGTCAGAGAAGAATATTAAACGTGGATCAATTACCCCACCATTAACATTCCCCAAAATCCAGTTACAGAAATTTACCCAGCTCTGGTTATCGCGTGGTAGCAGTTCCTGGACAACAGTGACCTTGTACGGTTTCAGTTTTAAAATTTTGGTATCTTGCCATACAGTTGTTTCGGACATTCCTGTTTCCTGTGCAAGTCGTCTGAGCAATTTTTGAGGAGTATGTTCTAATCTTTCTAAGATGTCGTCCAATTTATCCTCGCGTCCAATTTATCCTCGGTAAGTACACACCATTTTACCATTTGCTTCTTATCGAGAATAGATCCTGTTTCCCTGAATTTGTTTCGCATGGTATTTCTGTGTGGAACAGGCACACCTGGGAATTCTGTTGAAAATCGTCTATGAACGTCCCCTCAAGAATTTGTAATCACATACGAATCGTACATAAAAACTTTCTGTAATGTGTACGTATGTGCCATTATTAAAACTATAGCAAAATGCAAATAACACTTAAACACTTTACAAAACAATAGAAAATCACAAGAACGTAAGTGCCCTTTTAGCGTGTCTTGTTACCAAAACAATGCAAAATTTCCTAAAAACATGCCAAAAAAGGTATGGATGCACGAGGATAACATTTCCAACATCCCCCGTGACAGTTCACGTGCTCATTTTGAATGTAATTGTAACCATAATTCTGAGAACTTGAAGTCAAGCTAGTGATTTCCATAGCGTACCGCCATCAGGCGCACAAACGGCAAAGAAGGACCCTGTATTTTGAAGTTTTAAAGAGGAATAAAGCAAAACCACTTATAAAAGTTTAAAGGTCATATGCCACAATTTTTCACTTTGTAATGTAATGTTCACACAGCAACAGCTTTACGACCTACAACTAAGAAAGCCATTTCTTGAACCTGAATTGTACTGTGCATTTTATAAGAGATATAGGGTCTACCAATTTGAACGTTGGATCTTTAAAATTAGATAGAATGAAAACCACAAGTGATAATGATATATATATTTTTTTAGTTTTGAAGAGCAAACAATGGCATTATGTTTTGAACAATATGTCATTCAAATGTCCTCCACTGCTTCGGTGTATGGAATGGGTTCTAAATGTCCAATTTTCCAGCACGTCTGCACACATATTGAGCGGTATAGCCTCAATGGTTCCTTCGATGTTCCATTTCAGGTCACGAACTATGCGTGGCTTAAACTCGTAGACCTTAGATTTGACATAACCCCATAGAAAATAATCCAGGGGGGTTAGGTCACATGATCTTGGTGGCCACTTCACATCACCGTTTCTGAACAGAACTCGTCCGGGGAACTTTTCCTGCAATAATTCCATGGTTTGGCAAGCTGTGGGGCAAGTCCTGTTGGAAAAACACATTGTTGATGTCAAGATTTGCCAGTTTAGGCCACAAAAACCACACCACCATATTCCTGTATCGCTCCCCATTGACAGTCACGTGATGATTTCCATGTTGGTCCTCAAAAAAAATATGGCCCGATCGATCACGCCATTGGCTAAGAAACGACACCACACAGTCACTTTCTTAGGATGAAGGGGTACGTCCAGATCACATGTGGATTTTCATCTGCCCAAATCCTACAATTCAGTGGCGACTAGTGGAATTTTTGGGGTGTAGGAAGTTATGGTAAACAGACAGAGGAAAGATTTCAAAAATGCGTTCAATTACACAGTGACATGTATCGCGTATAATTTGGATTAGCCATTGGATTTGTAATGTTAGGTGCAGGTCCTCCCTGCCTGTCATGTGTGGATTAAGAACAGCTTTGCTAATACCAACCTCATGATAAGAAAAGGTGCTGTTTCAACTCAAATTACGCTAAATGTGATAAAATTATGCTAAGGTTTATTATTATTATACAATTATTATTAATTTATCATCATTTTGTGATGACTGTAGTAGTTTTAAGTTCAATTATATTTTGCTATTTTGGAGTTGTGAACTGTGTTATTGATTATTTATTGTAGTTAAGCAACGTAAGGAATTTCGACCATTCAAAAAAGGGTTTAGCATAGTGCTTGAAAAAAGTTGGAAGAAAATTCCATGGCTGGTAATGGTGTCCATTTGTTTTATTTGTGACCTCCAACTTTCTACAGCTTTCCTTTTATGAAATGTTCCTCCCTTGTTAAATCGGGGAGGATGAAGAAAAGATGAAAACAAGATGATGAATCAGGGCCTGTAAAAGCTTTCCCCTTGGTCGGCATACTTCCTTTTGTTTGAAACAAGTCCACTAGAGAAGTACAAACAAGATCTGGAAATTTTCTTAAAAATAAATATTTCCTCAATATATCTTCATTAGAATTCAATTTGTCTGTTTCCCAAAAATACCAGTTTTTGAGATGATGCTGAATTTTCCATTATGCAAAACACAGAGTGCTAGGTGCCAACGGAGTTCAAATTTTGCTAGGTTTAGACCCATTATGCTAGAGTTGGCATCACTGTTGAGGAACCCATGGGACCTTCCTCGCTAACCGTAAAATGAGGCAACTCCCCCCCCCCCACGTACCACCACCCTCCCTTGCACTGCCCCTCACCCATCTGCCTGTAGGATGACGAGAAAGGTTCCTTACCGGCAGGCAAAGACAGAGAGGCAACAGATCTGGAACAAGTGGATGATAGCTAGCACATTGACTCTTTGACAGTCGAGTAGCGAACCTTGATTGCACTCAAAATTTTATAACGCTTAAAAAGTAGAAAACTGGAAATAAGTATAAAGGAAACTGTAGGAAGTTCCCGACTTCCTACATGGAGGAATCGCCACTGCTACAGTTTTGTTTGTTAACGTAGCCATGAAGAAAAAAAATGTGCTTCATCGGAAAAGATGATGAAATTCCTCTCAATGCATGAAATGTGTCTAACTGAACATGAATTTTGATAATAAATTTGAATAATTTCTATGCGTTGTTGCATTGTGTATCTCTCCATGATAACTTGCCACAGACTACTGCACACAGTCACAGTTTCATCTAGTCATTCCAGTCAGTGTTGCCATAAGACTCTTTCAAAGTTCTGACGTTCAAATTGGTAGACCCTTTATAATTGTTTGTCACTTTTAACTATCAAAAACCAAGGTGTGCATTATACATGGGTAAATACAGTAATAAAATTATAATAGAAATCTTCCTGATATGGCTGAAAAGTAGCAAAAACTTTCCCTACTTTTCTACTAAAAAGAACAAAAATAAGATTAATGTGACCACTGAATTTTATATGATAATGGTTATATTATGATCCATAAATTTTCACATAACAGGAGAAGGAAAAATTTTACAATGTGTTCAATTAATTCTCGTGCTCATTGCCCAGGTAGTAAGGTATACTTATCTCAAATTCACAGGAAAATTTTGCAAAGCAACTCACATGAACTTCGCAGAAAATATTCACAGCAAGTCTGCAAGTTTTCCGCAAATTAAAAGTAAACCATCTACTTGGGCACTATAATTATTCTAACAAGGGGAAATTGGAGAAATGTCTTGGGAAATTGAGTTTTGGATGGGACTTTGTGAAGTGATGTTGATATGCTAAGTTGTTAGGGTGCACTAACCAGCCATTTCCAAGAAAAAGCACTTCAAAATTTTGAAGCATGCCTTGTGAGGTGAAAACATTGTCCTACTGGGAAATAATCTCCATAGCCTGATGGTAATGTATCTGGGTTCGGTTCCCATTCAGTTCATCCTACTTTTTTATTAAGTCTAGGAACTATTTATTGCATTTTATTTAATAACTTATTGAAATAAAATTTTATTAATTTTTATTGGGAGGGGGATATGCTACTTTTTAATGTTTTTTACAGACATTTGCATATTAAATTTTCCATGTGTTATATTGATTGAGTTGGTGTTTTAAGTCCACTTTATGCACAGTAAGGCTAATCGGGACTGGGCCTACAGTTTAAAGTGGGATCCGAACCACTATATGCTTCCACCGGGTATCGAACCCAGGATCCATGTGTTGTATTCAACAAAATATTATATATAGCAAAAAGTACACACTTTTGTTTGAGAAAATTATCAAGAAACAGAAAACAAGAATACTATTCGCAATCAATGTTTTTATGTGCATTTCTTTGTTCTACACGATCCAGAGTGGTAATTATTGTAAAACATTGAAAACAAAATATTTCAGAGACGAATTTTCACAATACATAAAATGCAGTAAATAGTTCTTGAGTTTATAAAAAAGTAAGAACAATTGAACAAGTACCAAACCCAGAGCCTTCGGTGCATAATAATGATATGTTACCACTGGACTACTTGGAAGTGTGACAATATATTCATTTCATAAGGCACTCTTCAAAAGCTTCAAAATTTTCAATTACTTATTCTCAGAAATGGCTGGCAAGTGTGTGCTGGTACTTTAGCATATCAATACCTATAGGGTACTGTACCACTACACAACAGTGGCGACTCGTGGTTTTTTTTGGAGTGTAGGAAGAAGTTATGGTAAACTGAGGAAGGTTTGAAAAATGCATTCAATTACAGTCGCACATACTATCCATTGCATTTAGAATGTTACATGCAGGCCCAGGCACAAGGTAGGGCAAGGGACCCTTGCCCCCTTGAACTATGAAAATTTTTAATGTGAACCTATAAAAACCAATGAAAATACCATGGACGATATTTCAAATTTTGCAAGTATTTCGATTTTGTCCCCTCTCCCTGTCGTGTGGATTGAGGATAATAAAAAGTGGAATTATACTAAATGCTTCTAAATTGTGCTAGGATTTATTATTATTACTTTTTTCGGATAACTGCAGTTTCAAGATCAATTATGCATATACTTTCCGAATTTTGAACTTGCGTTACTTATTATTCACTACACAAAATTGTGTAGAATGGAAACGAAATGGGTTCAACATAGAACTTTGAATGGTTTGAGAAAATGGTTTGTTTGCCCCCACCCTTCTATCGATTTACTGCCGTAAAATCTCCTCGGGAACAAAATCGTCAGGATAAAGAGAGAGGATGGATCGTCACGTGGATGTAAGAAAAGCATGTCACTGTGTATGCATACTCTCTTTTATTTGAAACAAGTCTGCTGGTGAAGTATAAATAAGATTTGGATGTAATTTTATTTCTATTTCCTGAAAACCTACTCTTTTGAATTCGATTTCCCTCTCCCAGGGACTCGCGTTTGCAGTTTATGTTAGATTTGACCATTATGCCAAAAGCAGGATGGTAAGGGCCAACGAAGATCAAACTGTGCTATGTTTAGTGCCATTTTGTTGGGGTTGGCACCCCTGATTGAGGAACCCCTCGATGGATGTTTAACAACTTCAACCTTTTCCCCTTTTCCACTCCTCACCCATCTGTCTGTAGGATGACTTACCGATGTTCCTCAGTGAGCGGCAGCCAGGCCTGTGTGTCCATCATCTTTGAGCTGCGGCTGGAAGGAGCGGCACCAGTCAACTCTTGACAGTAGCTAACCTAGTCAATTGTACATACATTGCGCTCATAATTTTATAACACGTATTATTATTAAGCTCCTAAAAAGTAGAGAACTATAAGCAAGCATAAATGAACTGTAGGAAGTTCCTACATGGAGGAATTGCCCCTGCTACACGAAGTCCCATCCCAAACTCAAATTCCCAAGCTGTTAAGATCTCTTTGCAGAAAAAGTACCTCTTTTGAGTATGTGTAACAAATTAAGTTATTAATAATGAATGTCTATTATAGCTACAGGTTTTATTTGTAGGCATACAATAATATGTTCTAAATATAACTTTCGGAGTCTAAAAAATTAATATTACACTGACATATAAAGTAAGGACTACTACTGCTTTACATACTAATTTACTGTTCTTATTCTTGTAGCATATAGTTTCTGATTAGCTACAATCACTCTTCTTGTAATTCTGAAAAGTTGTCTGTCTGAAAACCTGTAAAAACTGAGGCATATCTCTTTAACTATGTATCCTTTCATGAACTTACGTAAAAAATGAAACAGCAGAATTTGCAGAAGAGTGTATATTACTGCAAATTAAGTACAAAACTCTTGGTTACAAATAAAGAAAAATAAAACAATATTAAAGAACACTGACAGCCTTTGAACAGAAATTTATATTTTAGTTATTAATAGTTTTCAGAATACTTAAACACTTTTAATTTGTTTACCTAAACACTCATTAGAAGTCCAAAGTACAATTCACTATCACACTATCTACATGTGATGTCTGCAATTCTGAATGTTCTTTCATATTCCTCAAAATACTATCTTTGTGATATTATAAAATATCAAACCAACTATCCTGAAATTGTGCACTATATAGTTACTACCACTTTCTGTACACTGGAAGGATGACAAAAATTTAAGGATCTAAATCAGCAAACAAGTTCTTTACCACATTCATATTAAAAAATGATGTAAAGGAGTAAAAAAATTAGGGAGGTTATCTTTGGTTCAAATGCACCAAATATAAGCTACAAGACTGCAGTCTATTGTACAAAAGTATTAAATGTAATTGGCAAGTACATTTAATGGCAGCGCTGCTTCACAGCACGTTCATTTTTCTCTACTAATTCCAAAGCATTTTGGAAAAAACTTCTTGTCACTGGATTGTAGGTTCTTCTCAGAGCCAATTCAATTTCGGTTCTCATCAGTTTGTAGACATTCACATGTCTCTTCCTGTCAAATATGTCACAGTATTTCTGAAAATGTAAAGTTTATACAATAATTCAAGTTTTCTCAATGAACAAATACCACAGTATTAAATAAAGGGTATCCCACTTACTTTACATGGCATTTTGGTGATAAATTTGACAGACATCATAACAAAACATGAACTAAAGTGTAATGGTACATTTCCCACCTACTCTGTTCGCAATTCACATGAACAACGCAAATGCCAACAATTCCTTGTTGACACATCCAGTCAAATTCTCAGCCGAGCCATAATGGAATGCATGGTAGACCCAGGGCAACCAATTGCCATTCAACATGTCGCTCAGCCAATACCCTGGCATCATACTTTCTTCCCCCCTCACATCCTCAAAGTATGAACTTCGTACAGGTCTTGTTTTCTTGCAATATCTTCTGTCGAATCAACCTTTTCGCCAAAATGCCAGGTAAAGTAGGAAGTAGGAGACACTGTATATTTTCATGAAGAATACAGAACAATTTAGTTTCCATACATTCACATGTTTGCATACAGCAAATTAACATTTACCTATTTACTCGCATATTGATTAAATTTACATTTACCTGCAAGTTTTTTTCTTTTTTTTTTTCTTTCACATGTTGTCATTCTAAACATTTGTTAACATCAAATCTTCATGAAAATAAGACAACTGCAAGAACTCTTTCTGTTCTGATGCATCTTATTTTAATTAAAAATAATAAAATTAAGAATTTCAATGAAATAGTGGGTTGCCTCTAATATAGATAAAGCAATGGTAAGATTTCACTTGCTAATTTCATATTACATATGATCAGTGCTCGAAAAAAAATATTTCAAAGCTAGGCGCCAGCTCTGAAAATCAGGCAGCAGGAAACCACCTACTAGTAATTGTGCAAACTACAGTATGTTTCAAAAGTCACGCAATCCAAACTTTGAAAATGTAATATCATGAAAATTGTAAGATATATTTACAGCGGGTTTTATGCACTAAACTAATCCTGTAGGCTATCACTGGGTTCATAAATTTATGTTAGCATCTATCTAAATAAGAACAATTACATTATTTTTAAGTAGATTGTTAATTTGCTGAAAACATCCTGAGAACTGATTTTCAACAATAAATACAAACTCTTAAACAATTTGTGTGATCATTTGTTAGGGCATTTTTATTGGAAAACCTCTTGCACATGAGTGTAAGAATGAGTAGTAAAATACTCTTCAGCAATGCACACGCACTGCTCCAATGAATATGCCATGCTGACTGAATTAAAAAAAAACAGGCACAGTGAGCGAAGAGAACAATGTAACCAGGGGCAGCCTAGGATTCTCTCAAGAGTCCAATTTCGGCACAAAATCTTGATTTTTCACGTAAATGTCTAGCAATACTTAGACACATGTTGCATGCAACTGTTGGAAATATTTAGACCTGCTAGTGTTACCACATACGGAGGAGATATGTCCCAAAAATGGCGCTTTTCACTCAACCCATAAAATCGCCAGTCAAAAATTCATCAAATGTTGCACATGACCAATATTGGTTGAAAATGACAGACTGACATGCCATCAGTCATCAAGTGTCTAATTATGACCCTTTGATAATTTCTTACATATCTTTCTCACTTAGAAGTTCATCTCTGGAAAAATTTGAATGCTGCTTTCCGTCAGTTATTAATTTATATAATTTTCTGTATGGGGTGAACTGATAATTTTAAGCATTGAAAAATATCCCAATGGATGAGGCTTTATAATGCAGAAAACCCGGTGTAAATATCTCTTACAGTTTTCATGATACACATTTCCAAAGTTTGGGTTGTGAGACTTTTGTAACACTCTGCATAAGATGTTGAGCATCACAGTATTCAAAACATCGCTAAATTATTTGAGAAAGCAGGATATGGGGTGTTGGGGGACAAAGGGTAAGAAATTGTTACTAACTCTATGGAATGTTCACAACATTGATAAGAAAAGAAACATTTTCTAACTTACACTGTACTGCAATTTGAACTTAGAATCTTCAAAATTTCGTACATGCAAACTTGATGGAAAAAAAAACCGGCAATATTACAGAAAAAGATCACAGTCGCCAGGCTAAAATTTTCAGCCACCATGGCGACCTGGCAACTGAGATATTTCGAGCCATGTGTATGATAGTTTCTAGTTTTAACATTCAAAAATTTAAAATTTAGATCAGTTACTTAATTTTTCTATTAGCTGTACAAATGTATAACAAAGGCAACAATTGTAAAATGGGCGTTACTTACATGGAAAAACTATTTTGTTTAATCTTCAATACAAATCTAAGGTGCAATGCAATATCTAGTGCTGTGAAATACAATCCCTGCATTTATAATATGATAGCAAATAGAATGATCATCACTAGATGAAATTTGTGGCAAGTTGATACTACAGCAGGAAATAAACTTGCAATTTTAGGTTGTGACACTGTTGTTGAAGAAATAGCCTTGAAGCATCAGAATATAAGATTAGCTAGTTCCATCTACAGAATTAAAGATACGAATTCAATGCACCTATTTCAAGCACACATTACTGTGTTGCTTTTCTGGCACTTTTGTCTAATTGAGATTTTGAGGATGAGTGATGATTATGTGAAAATGATGAATGGACCCTTACAATAAAGAATACTTATGGCCAGACCAGGTGTGAGCTGTAGTGGATTAGATTTCCGGTGGGAGATCAAAAAATGTTGATGTTTACCCAGAGTCCTGTTAACATTTGTCGAGGAGTTACTTGGAAAGAAGAAGTAACAGTGTTGAGTCTTGTAATCCTGAAAACAGTGGCTATGGACACCATGCGCTGAGCATGCATCACATAATGGGAAACCTCTTGGAAGGCCTTGGCTCAAAGGGCTGTTGTACCATTAAGTTTAGTTACATAATATATCAGCAGAGTGCCTTCAATTTAGCCTTAGCCTAACAAAAATGAATGTACGAGGGCTGATTAACAAAGAGTGAGACTGATATTCTTTTTTTTTCACAGCATCCTGCATCGTTACATATTTGTAATGTGAATATTGGAAAAGAGTGGGGCTTTATACATAATACCCAGAGATAGCAGCACCATCGGATCCTTTGTTTGGCAGCAATGCTCTTTGTTCTAAGCACTGCATGCATTTTGCATAATACACAATGACTACGAGTAGTCGTGGGTGCACCACTATGACCCAGAAGGAAAACAAGCCAACACAGTATGGAAATTACCAGGGTCTCCAACACCAAAAGAGGCGACAGTTGTTCCATCTGTAGGTAAGATGGTGGTGATAACTTTCTTTGACTCTAAGAGATTGCTGTACCAGCACACAGGTCCTCTGCACGCTACCATTACAGCAGAATACTAGACGTCAATGTTGGAGACACTGAGGAGGCATATTGCAAAGAAACGACCACAACTTCATCAGAATAGATGGTGACTTCATCATGACGATGCACGACCTCATGTGGCAAATCATGTCATGGCATAGGTATTTGACAAAATTCAACATCACCCGGGTGCCACATGCCCCACATAAATCCCCGAGGTAGCCCCCTGTAACTTTTGTCTGTTTCCTGCACTCAAAGTCAATTCATTGTTTTGTGGACTCTCAAGTATTGCTGAAAAAACGTGAGGGGATTCTGAAGGATCTCACAAAGAATGGCTTACATCACATGTTTACAGACTGGCAGAAACGTTGTCATAAGTGCATTCAAGTCGGGGGGGGGCACTACTTTGGAAAAAACTCCATGTAACCCTTGCAACAGAGTAATAAACATCTGTACAAAAAAAATCTGTCTCACTCTTTGTTGATCAGCTCTCATTGTGTATATATCAGCCTCTAGAATCATCATTCTACCAAAAGAGGAATCATTTGTTGATGATACATATCTGAAGAAAGTGGATATCCCCGATACCTTTGAAGAATTATATAAAGTTAGAATGAACTATGAAGGCACTCTTCTCACTACTTCTTGGCATAAGACATTTTGTATGCAGTACAGCATCGTGTGAATAAACTTTCTCTGTGTTAGTCTGCATCAATAGCCCCGAGAGACTGTCCATGTGTAGCAAGCATCTTGCAAATTGGAGTTTTCTGACCTTTTCTATTATTAAATAGATGTGTCGAGGCTGCTCCACAGGTTCAATTATTAATACATGAAGAATCGCCAAATTTTTAGGCAGAGATTTTGTAGGCACCATGAATATGTGCATTTTTCTTGTACTATGATATGAATATCTATCGACAAATGTGGTGTGGAGTGTGCAGTCAGAGATGATGTCTGTAGCAGTGAACACTGCCCATGTTTTAGATTATGTTGAAAAAACTGTATGTGCTTGTATGATATTTCTTGATTTTCTGTGTGCTATATTAACTTAAGGAACACATCCACACATAGTTTACCTTGATTTAATACTGTTGAACTTTAAAAATGAACACATGAGCACACTAAGACAAAGGGATTTGGATTGTCAAAACTTCCATTATGGAAGCAAGAAATTTTGATAATTGAATATCTGAATTTTCATACTAATGTGGTATCCTGTGCTGCCCTTAAAATTTTCCATAAACAAAGAATAATACAGGGTATACACAAAAGAATGGTGCGGTTACAAAAATTAATACCAAATTTATTTCTCACCTTACACAAGTGCAACCAATATACACAGTCAGCAGCGGAAACTGTCCAAGTGTGTGATACGCTACCAACAGTTCGATTCTCATGCTAACTGGGAGGCTTCACAGCAGGAGAAGGCCTTCTGTTTGTTCCATTTTGAGGTGTACATATCTGTGTTTACGGTGCAGCATGAGTTTAGTGCGTGGTTTAAAAAAGATGCACCACACAAGAATAACATAACCAGGTGGTACCAATAGTTTGTGGAAATTTGATGCTTGTGTGAAAGCAAAGGTCCTGGCCAACCTCATGTGTCTGATGACAAATTTAAGGAGTGTGCGAGGCATTTCAGTGAAGTCCCTGCTAGTCGGTGGCTAGAGGGACTTCAAGCAGGGTGTCCCAACTGAATACCAATCATGTCTACAACTGAACAGAGCTCTCCCTCCCCCAATTTTCACAGGAACGTGTGAGTGCTTCTCAATGGTGTTCTTTTACAGCTCTGGATCAGACGTGCAGCAAAAACCTTCTCCCCTGTTACACCATGTGATTTCATGCTTTGAGGGCTTGCTTAAGGTAGTGTTTATGTATCACCATTGCCCATGTCTACCCAACTTTGTGATAGGATGACTCATGCACTGCAGGCCAATACAATGGACATGCTACACCAAGTCTGGGATGAGCTTGATTACAGTGTGGATGTGTGTCGTGTTACCCAGGTTGCACATATTGAAGGATTGTAATTAACACATAAGAAACTTGGACAGTTTCCGCTGATGATAGTGTATGTTGTGCCCATGTAATGTGAGAAATAACTTTTTTATTAACTTTTTAAACTGCACCATTTTTTTGTGTATGCACTGTATAACTAAAAATAAAATTGATTTACTAGAGCAACCTGCACTTTATTTCATTCATCATTAGAAAGTAGGTAGGTCATTTTCAAACTTCAATCCTCTCGCAAACATTACAAAAATTAACAAAATAAAATTCCCTATTGAGCCTACATTGCATTACAGAAACCATCAACTATGTTTAATGAAGTCATTGGAGGAAAACTTTGCACGTATGATTGCAAAGTAGAACTCCAATGAAACCAAACATGGACCTGCTAATTGTTAACTTTGGTAGATTGATTGATTTAGTTTATTTTACTTCGCGTTTTGTACCTCTTGGCTAATTTGCGAAGATGGGGATGAGTGATGAAATTGATGAATGGACATTCACAAATAACAAAGCCCGAGCGGAATTTGAACCCGGGACCCTTAGCGTCGCAGCGCAATGTGCTAACCACTCGGCCACAGAGTCAGGCAATTCTTAACTTTGGGTACACCCTAATATTAACAAGATGTGCCTATGGCATGCTGTACCATTTCCACATGAGTAAGTCAGGTAAGCAATCTTTATCAAATGTTACACAGATAGAAAATAATTGTAGAAAAAGAATGAGTACTTACTGTCAATTGATCACTGTCTGCATCAAGTTCAATAGCTTTCAACCATTCCCGGATAGCTTGCTGGAAGTTGTGCTTCACATGGTAGTAATAAGAACCTTTGTGGATATGTAGCAACACTTTGTAGTGAACTTCTGAATACTTCTCAATCAGCTCATCTAATCGTGCCACAGGATCCATACTCTTCTTCCAATACTGAAGCGTAAATAAATTCATGTCTGCTGGAAAGTTGGAACCTCCAGAAGAAGCTCTGATGTAATGTTTTTCAGCTTCACCATATTGCTTGCAGAGTTCATGAAAGAGTCCTGCGTAGTGGTTGACCAGGCTGTTGTTTGGTGCCAGTTTAAGAGCTCTGTCGAGGCATTCCTTAGCAAGGCCCATATCTTTGAAGGGACGTGGAAGACCCCACAGGCCTTTGGCACATCGTGCGTTGACCAAGGGACAGTTTGGATCAGTTTTGAGAGCTTTTTGAAAAAGCAGCAGCGCCTGCTCCAGAAGTTCATCCAGTTCTTTTACCTTCTTCCCTAGCCTCCTCATGGAATTGTGAACGTTCAGATAAGTGTTTGCCAGGTGAACCATACATGCAGGGCTGGAACCGTACACCAATGCTGCTTCGAGGGCATTTAATTCCTCTTTTGTTGCTGGAGCATCCAAGTGTTCCGATCGACGAACACGTCCCAGTGTTTTCCCCAACAGAAAGTGCCATTCTCCGTTGGTTGGATCTAGCGATATGGCTTCCCTGATAACATCTACAGCTTTCTTTGTACCATGGTACCCATATTCCATTAATGTCGAACCTTTGAGAGCAAGAACCGTAGCCTTCACGGTGATTGGCAGATCATCGTAAAGTTTTATGCTCTTTATGAAAGTCTCTACCCCATCCCAGTCGACGGCACCTGTTTCTCGAGGTGTAAGATGGTCTTTGAAATCAATATTATTTAGAGACTCTGCCAACTTATTCATGTTATTTTCAGTTGCCTGCAGGAACATAACATGCGCCTGGCATGCATCCACAACATATTCCGCTCCTTCTCTTATACCTGCGAGGGATTTATCTTTAAGAAACTTTCTCATCTCCGTCAAATGCCAGGATGCTGTCACGTAAGCCCCTATCTCTGAATGTTCGTACGTCAAAACTATGCTCAACACAAATTTCCTGAAGACATCCTCTTCAGCCATTTTGAAGTTCTCTTCTCTTGACCGTAAGTAATGGATCATCCCCTCGTGTGTCCCACACAACGCACTTCCTCTTAGTCCCCAAGTGAAAGGGCACGATAAAGATTCCAAACGTTCATAAAGTCTAACACTGACACTATTATTGTTACCTATTACTGGAATATGTGACACCCTGTATTCCTCTGAGGACTCGTATACTTCTCGCTTCACCTTTATAATCTTTTCTTCATCTCTTTCTTCCTTGAAATCTCCCTGGCCACGTTGTTTGCTACGATTAAGCTTGGCCGTTACTTCCACTTTTGGTTCAACGTGATTATATCCGTTTGATAGCGGCTTTGGAATAAAGTGGTTTTCCACTTTTGTATCCACATTGTTATAGTCTGCGATATGCAAAGATGTTGGACTCTTCCTGTCATCTTCGAAACCACTTTCAACATCTTCCAGCTCATCTTCCAAATTCACACCTTCAAGCAATATCCTTCGAGGAATCTTCTTCTTCATCATTAGGTGGTCAATGTGACGAAACACCTCACCCTGCAGTTCAGGACTTAATGGTGAATTTGTAGCCATGGCGCATGTATCAATCAATCACGAAAGTCAGTTTTCCCAACAATCTGCAAGAGAACAGGAAAAGTAATCATTTCCACTTCATGCTATCATTACATTTACATGAATGTACTCTAACATTTGCACTAATGTACAATGCATTCAACCTTTTTTCAATAATGCTCATTGTCATATTTTAACAATCGCACTGAAGTTCTATTAATTTAGACATATGTGGGGAATATGAACAAAAATGAAACAATACAGTGGTGACATTTACAAATTAATTTTTCTTGATGACCCAGATCAGAGGCACATCAGCATAAAAAATACTCACACTACAAAAGAATGTATGAACTTTTGTCATTACTTACTAAAATTATCTATTAATATCTGCGCACACACACACACACACAAAGAGAGAGAGAGAGAGAGAGAGAGAGAGAGAGAGAGAGGGAAAAATAGAGGAAGGAGATAGAGACAATGGGACAAAAAATAGTTCAGCATCAGTAATTACAATGGATGTAATTAGCAGAGGTGGTGCAGAGAATAAGGAAAGAAATGAAAGCACTTCTGTTTGCTCATTTAGTATAAAGGAGAAAAACTATGATTATTTGGAAGTCAACATCAAATGGGCTGTAAAAGAAAACCTGAAATGACAAATCTTTCCATGTAACACACATCTCCAAGGAATATCCATTGAATATCAACAATGTCAGTTTCACATCCATGGATATTCATTAGATATCATTTTAGATATATTTCTGGATATCCAAGAGATACTTTTAAATTTCTAAAGAGGATATTAATAACTCATCCAATTTAGTATATTTAGCATATGTACATAGTTTATTCAGAAATGGAGACACCTAAAATTTAATATCCATGGGATTTGTTTGGCATTGGGCTATCTAAAAGTGTTGACAATAACCCCCTATACAGCACACAAATGCCCTTATCTAATTGATGTCTTCTGTATATCCAACAGATATGGATATCCGGTATGCTGTCAAAGTTAAGCTAAATTATACAACATTCTATTGTTAAAATTTTAAAAATCTTCTGTACAAAAATGGGTTTCATATATTATTTTTATTTTTTATTTTTTTATTTATATATACAGGCACATTCAGCTCCCTGTTGTTGCTAGAATTAGAAGTAAACATAGCATCGGTAACTGCTTGGAATATTAAACACACACACACACACACAAATTCTGCATGCTATATTGTATCCCTTAATACAGGATTGAAAGATACAACAAAAAGCTTTGAAATTTAAATTTGAATATTTTTTTTTTAAGTACAGATAGATAATGGTGGTGTGCACAATAAATACTGTATTTCTAGAAACTGGACCATTAAAATTACATGTATAGCTTTAATATCTTAGAAACAGTCATATATATATATATATATATATATATTAATAGTAGTAGTTTGGCTGCAGAAGATGTCAGACTTATTTCTCCAGTCAACTTTTTCCAGTGTAGACATCCATAGGATATCCAGGAAGACAGTTTCATAGATATTCTCAGTGCTCGAAAATTTTTCTTCAAAGCTTGGCACCAGCTCTGAAAATCAGGCGCCAGGAAACTACATACTATCAATTGTGCATACTACAGAGTGTTTCAAAACTCGTACAACCCAAACTTTGAAAATGTATATCATGAAAACTGTAAGAGGTATTTACACCAGGTTTTCTGTACTGAACTAATCATGTATGCTATCACTGGGTTAATATATTTATGTTAGCATGTATCCAAATAAAAGCAATTACATTATTTTAAAAAAAATATTGTAAATTTGCTGAAAACATCTGAGAATTGATTTTCAACAATGTAGAAATTTTCAGCGGAAAATGCAGGTTTGACCAGGACTCGAACACGGGTCTTTGATATACCGTGCCATTGCTCTAACCACTGAGTTACCGAGCCAGCCTGGCCTCACCTGATTTTTCGCTATCGCTGCATGGAATCGTTGCCTTTGAAACACAGTAGACTTCGACATTGCCTGGTTCCTCCCACCGTAGAGATGTAAATTATTGAAGATTAGGGACACAGAGGAAATGTACTACGTAGAAATGTTCAGCAAAAAAAGCATTAACATCTGGCACATGTAGCAATTGTGGCGTGCTTCTGTTGACAATATTTTGACCTGCTAGCATTGCCATGTCCCAAAAATGGCACTTATTCACTTAACCCATAAAATCGCCATTAAAAAATCCATCAAATGTTGCACATGACCAATATTGGTCGCAAATGACAGTTTGACATGGCATCAGTCATCAGACCTCTATTTATGACCCTTCGATAATTTCTTATGTATTTTTCTCATTCAAAAGTGCATTTCTGGAAAAATGTTAACGCTGCCTTCCACCAGTTATTAATTTATCTAAATGGAGAAAACTGATAATTTTAAGCATTGAAAAATATCTCAATGGATGAGACATTATAATGCAGAAAACCCGGTGTAAATATCTCTTACGGTTTTCATGATATACACTTTCAAAGTTTGGGTTGTGCAACTTTTGAAGCACTCTGTATACAGAAGTTGAGCATCACGGTATTCAAAACATCGCTAAATCATTCGAGAAAACAGGAAATGCGGGTGTTTGGGGACAAAGGGTAAGAAATTATTACTGACTCTCTGGAATGTTCACAACATTGTTTTTTTTTTTAAAAAAAAAAAACATTTTCTAACTTATCATCATAAAAATTTCATACATATTACAGCATAAGATCACAGTCGCGAGGCTGAAACTTTTAGTCGCCATGGCGACCTGGATTTTTCAAGCCCTGGATATTCTAGAGATTATTTTTAATGTGTGCTAAGTGGTTCATGCAAACAATACATCATTTGCATGTTTCTTATTATTAATGTGGATGAGAAAAGATGCATTTTTTACTAGAACAGGTCCTAATCTGGGTATTTATTATACCTGCCGCAAAATTAATTTGGTATTGACGCTTGGGAAGCACGTGGAGAAAGCGGGTCTACGTTACTGCGGGAGGGTGGGTTGCTGGCATGCGAGCCAATCAAAATCGTCCCAGTGCTCAAGCATATCTAATCTGTGACTCAAGCCCTGGTTATCTAGCAACAGAAAACGTTTATCTCTGTGTTGCCGCTTATCGGGCGATTCTTCCTGCGATCAGTTTTCATGTTGTTGGGAGTGTTGTGGTAATGACCGACTTATAATTCGTTCAAACTCTGGTTATTTAAGTTAACTGTTTTACCTTAGGCGTAGTTCTACCAGATGAATAACACGGTACATCTATTTAGATTTTAGAATATTTATAATACTAAAGAATACATATTGGTATGTAGAACCGTAATTACAACTGTCTAATATCGTAGATAATAGGAGACGCGCGCGTAGTATGTTGCACGGCCGAGCTCACATGAGCAAGTAGTCAGTCTATTCCCTGCACGCGCATGCGCCGCAGACGGCTCACAGCAGAATGCTTTCATTCCCGAACATACTCCCCCCGGTTGAATGAACATAATTCAACTAATCTCCATCTTTACCTATGGGGAGGAGCACAATTTTACTAACACTTCTTCTAAAAACTCCGTCTTTCGCTTTCACTGTCACTACATGCACTAGTCCATCGTTCCCAGGATGCACCGCTTCCACCTTAGCTAGTTTCCACTGTAGTGGGGGTACGTCGTCCTCCTTCAGTAGTACAACTGTCCCTGGAGATAAGTTCTTCGTGGAGGATGTCCACTTCTGGCGTTGTTGAAGGGAATGTAGGTATTCTTTATTCCACTGCTTCCAAATGGATCTTCTCATCTTCTGTATCAGCAGGTATCTGCTGAGTCTATTGTCAGGTATGAGGGTAAGGTCAGGTTCTGGAAAGGTTGTTATGGGTCTGCCAATGAGAAAATGCCCTGGAGTTAATATCTGGTAATCTGATTCGTCGGGTAAAATGCAAAGTGGTCTTGAATTTAATATTGCTTCAATCTGGCAAAGTAACGTACCTAACTCTTCGTAGGTTAGTATGGTGCTTCCCATCACTCTTCGTAGATGATGTTTTAGCGCTTTAATCGCCGCTTCCCAGAGTCCACCGAAATTTGGCGCTCTTGGCAGTATGAATTTCCATTCAAAGTGCTCATTTGCAGTGTAGTCTTGAATGACATCTTGAAACTGGGTAGATTCAAAGATATTGTGTAGTTCCTGAAGTTCTCTGTGTGCACCTCGAAAGGTACTGGCGTTGTCACTGTAAATGGCTGCACATTTTCCTCTTCGAGATATAAATCTTTTCAATGCAGCTAAAAATGCTTCGGTTGTTAAATCTGTAACAATTTCAACGTGTACAGCCTTCGTTGAAAAACACACAAAAAGTGCAATGAAACATTTTCTCGTCGCTTTGCTCCTTGGCGCTCCAGTCTTTATCCTTATCGGTACCGCGTAGTCTATGCGACTGTACATAAATGGATAAGCGGCTCGGATTCTGTGCCCCGGTAGATGTCCCATCAGTTGTTTACTAGCTTCTGATTTAAGTCTATGGCATTTAATACAATAGTGTACGATGTGCTTAACTATTTGTCTTCCCCGGACGATCCAATATTTTTGTCTGATAGTGGAAAGTAGTAACTGTGTTCCAGCATGAAGTAATCTGCGATGTTCGTATTCAATTAACAGCCGTGTAAAATGGGCCTTAGGAGGCAAGATTATCTGATGTTTAGCCTCAAAAGCGAGATCGCTTTCTTGTAAACGTCCGCCCACGCGAATAATGGAATCGGCATCGAGAAATGGATACAGATCTTTTATTCCGCTGTTCGGTGAAACTTCTCTCTTGTGTGTCAAGTCTTTTATTTCCTGCGCGTAGAATAAGGCTTGCGTTACTTTAATGCACGTATCTGTGGCTCGTTGCAAATCCTTGGCATTCAGTTTCGAAGTACAAACATTTCTCTTCGTGGGCCCTTTGCAATTATCAATGGAAATATGACAAAGTGCCATAACTCTTATCATTCTCAAAAAGTTAGAGCTTTCTTGTAAACGTCCGCCCATGCGAATAATGGAATCGGCGTCGAGGAATAGATACAGATCTTTTATTCCACTGTTTGGTGAAACTTCTCTCTTGTGTGTCAAGTCTTATTTCCTGCGCGTAGAATAAGGCTTGCATTACTTTAATGCACGTATCTGTGGCTCGTTGCAAATCCTTGGCATTCAGTTTCGAAGTACAAACATTTCTCTTCGTGGGCCCCTTGCAATTATCAATGAAAATATGACAAAGTGCCATAACTCTTATCATTCTCAAAAAGTTAGAGAATCTCGTAAGAATTTCATCTGATTTGTGGGTAGTTACCAATGAGGTTATTTTCACCTTCCTTCGTTCTGGTACTTCTGTAGGTGGATTCATTCCAAAACTGATCTCGTTGATGGCTAAATTCGGATATTTATCTGATTGGCTTAGAAATGCTGGTCCTTGTAACCAAAGTGAGTTTCCCTTTAGCTTCAGGCATTAGACTCCTCTCGATAACATATCAGCAGGATTATCCTTTGACCTTACATGCCGCCAATCACACACCTGCGTGTACTCCTGTATTTGAGCCACTCCATTTGCCACAAAGGGTTTCCATGTCTCTGGGTCCTTTGCAATCCATGCCAAAACAATCTGCGAATCTGTATATAAATATACCTTGTTTATTTGGAGATTCAATAAAGGTATCACTTTATTAACTAATTTTGCCAAGATAAGTGCTGCGCACAGTTCAAGGCGAGGTAAAGTAATTTTCTTAATCGTCGCAACTTTCCCTTTGCTGCACAATAACCGTGAATTAACTTCTCCTCCTGCAGTTACAGTTCTGACGTAAAGGCACGCGCCGTACATTCTCTCAGACGCATCAGAAAACCCGTGGATTTGAATGTTTATAATCTTCCCCCTAGGTAAAATGCATCGTGGAACCTTAATGTCGGAAATGTGGCATATTTGTGCTTGTAAAGCCTTCCATTCGTTTAATACATTTGAAGGTAACTCATCGACCTAGGATACATTTAATTTCCATAGTTTCTGTAGAAATTGTTTAAACAGTGCAATAACAGGCCCAATAATTCCGAGCGGATCGAAGAGTTGTGCGATTTGACTGGCAACCCTGCGCTTGCTTAATGTTTCTTGAATGTTCAAATCGTAGCAGGCTAAATTGTTTTCTTTCTTTGCACGTATCGTCGAAAAGCTTTGTTTATCGTAAGTAGGTTTGCTGCAGCCAGCAGCCGTATTGTTTCTTTGATTGTTGATAGCTGGGTGATTGTTGTTTACGAAACGATCATTGGTGTCTGCTTTCTCTGCTTGATCCCGCGTAGGGGAAGTTGTAATGCATTTCTTCCTCCCGTCGACTGGATTGCTGCGTGGATGGTAGGTTGTAAGGTGATGTTTCTTCGCCGGTGCGAGTGTAGCCAACTCAGCATTGTGTTCTGGCGCTAGCGCTGAATCTCTGGCCGTTAATATGCAAAGAGTGTCGGCGGTGGTATTCCAATTGACACCTAGAGTTTTTGTACTGTCGTCGTTAAACAGAATCGTGTCATTAACTTCCCGTAGTTCTAAAGGTATAGTTTCCATTACTCTTGCAGAATTGGATGCCCATTTTCGTAGCTTAAATCCTCCTGCCGATAATAATGCTGACAGTTCTTTACGTAGATTAATGGCTTGATTCTAGTCTTCTTGCCCTGACAGCAAGTCATCCATATAAAAGTCTCTCTTCAGTATTTCAGCAGCTTGTGGATAGTTGTGCATTTCGTCTGTCGCTAGTTGCTGTAGGCATTTAGTTGCTAGATATGAGCTAGATGTCAGGCCATAAGTTACAGTGTTTAATTCGTAGACCATCAGTGGTTCGTCTTGAGATTTTCTTCATAATATGCACTGTAATTTCCTATCAGAAGGGTGCATATGAATCATCCTATACATCTTCTCAATATCAGATTTCAGAGCGATTATATGAGTCCTGAAGCGAAGCAGTAAACCGAACAGATCCTATTGTAGAACCGGTCCTGCACTTTGTAGACAATTGAGTGACCGGCCACTGGTCGTTTTTGCTGAACCGTCGAATACGACCCGTACTTTCGTCGTGGAGCTGGCTATATTCACAACTGGGTGATGGGGGATGAAATATCAGATGTCTCCCGTTGCTGGCACCTCTCGCACTTCCTGCACTGCTTGCATGTGGTGTAGTCTCTCGTACTCGTTCATAAATTCCACATATTCTTTTTTCAATTCCAGTTCTCTCTCTAGTCGGTGTTCTAGCTGTAAAAATCTGGAGTGCGCATGTTCCAAAGATTCCCCTAATGCTGATCTATCTTCCGTCAAAGGTAAGCGTACCGTGTAAGTGCCATCTTCATTCCTTTCTGTAGTTTGGCGAAAATGTGCTTCCATTTTCTTTTCTTTAGGCGACATAATTTCTTCCGACAAATCTTCAACCGACCAGAAACGATGTAAGAGCATTTCCAACGGCTCACTCTGTATGAAGAATGATCTGCTTGGATGTGACGTTGTACCTGGAGTGTTGCCCACTACAATCCAACCAAACTGTGTGTTTTGTAACGTAGGATAAGGTCCTTGTTTCAACATCTTCTCTGGCAGTAGGATATCGAAAAATACACTTGCAGGAATTAAAATGTCAATCTTTGCAGGAACATTGAAGTTTTCATCCGCCAGGTCAATATCTGTAGGTATCTCCCATGTCGAAGTATCCATTTTTTCTGCAGGCAAACGTTCAGTAATATTTTTCAAGGCAGAACACTGTGCCTCTACTGTAAATTCATTGAATCTTGATTTTAATTCCACATTCACAGCATAAGGTGAATTTACAGTGTTGGAACTTATTCCCTGTATCAATGTATTTTGTCTCTGTCTTCGTAACCCAAGACGTTGTACCGTATCCATACCAATGAGGTTCACTTGAGACCCCGGGTCCAATAAGATGCGGCAGGGCAAGTATTTTCCATCTTTGTCCTTTGCTAGAACACAGGCAGTAGCCAGCAAAACATTCTGGTTCTTATTCTTTACTGAATACGATGAACTGGTTCCCTCTCTGACTTGAGGGTTGGAAACACTGCTTGCTTCATTCGCAGCTGATATTCCTGGAGGGAGGGGAGGTACACGGCGCTCGCCACCCCTTTCTTCTTGCAAACTCGTGTGATGACGCAACCTACAGGACCTGCAAGAGCCTGCTTTACAATTTAACACTGAGTGATTAGCAAAGCGCAAACAATTCGTGCATATGCGGTTCTCATGCAGGAATTTATATTTCTGTTTATTCGTCAATTTCAAAAATGACTGGCATCTGAATAAAGGATGAAAAGGAGATGCATCTCTGCAGTAGATGCAGTTTTTGCTCGACGCAGTAAAATACGTGTTAGATGCTTGTGGCGGTCTTGACTTAACGTTACTAACAGCTGGTGACCTTGAAAACAGCTTCGTCGATGTCGAAGGTTCATTTGCTTCGAATTTCTGTAGAGAGTTGCACTTAGCTTCTAAAAATATAAGCAATTCTTCGATGGTACTGAATTCTGTATTGCTTGATTGTTTCTCAAAGTCTCTTCTCGTACATTTATCCAATTTGGCTGAAAGATACTGAACGAGAAAAATATCAATTAAGTCCGCGTCTCCCTGAATGTTTCTTAATGCTTCTATAGAACTTCTAATCGTAGTTGTGAACTTTCTTAATTCTGTTACACTTTCCTTAGTGACTGAAAATACATTCAAAATGTCATTTACGTAAGCAGCGGCTATTAACTTTGGATTATTGTATTTGCGCTGAATCAAATCCCAGGCGACCTTGTAATTAGCACCTGTGAGTTGCAAATTCTCGATCGTTTGTAATGCATCACCCTTTAATGAAAGCCGTAAATACTGCAATCTTTGTATGTCTGACAAGGTTTCATTTTTTTCTATGAGGGCTACAAAAATATCTTGAAACGATGAAAATTGAGTATAGTTTCCGTCAAACGTTGGTAAAGTTACATCTGGGAGCTTGATTGGAGATATAGTTACAGGCTTACATGTATTATTCTTTCTCGTTGAGTCTTTGTCTATTATTGAAAGCATTTTAGCTTCTAACGTGAAGTAACTTTGCTCAAGTGACGCTCTCTTCTCGTCGTGAGATTGCTCATCTGATAATTCGGATATCTTGTCCATTACATCCTCTAGTTTTGACAAAACACTGTCGAGTTGCTTATGCCTGGCTACAATTTCGTTTACATGACCACTTGCCTCGTCATAATTCGACACGTAGTTCTGAAGCCGAGTTAATTGTCCTTGAATTACACTGCGTTGTCTCACGAGCTTCTCAAGCATTTCACTTTCTTCCGGCATTTTCTCAGGCAAGGTTAGGAATATGAACAAACAAGCATGGAAAAGGAAAATAAAAGGATCTACTCACGTACATGGAATCTGCAGCCGTCGATAATTCTTCTGCTCTTGGCAACCCTGTGACTGGATCGTGCTGTCCGTTGATTCTCCTAGCTCGCTCTAATTTCCCCTCGCGCGGCGTGGCTGAAGTGGCGGGAAAACTGCTTTGTTCTTAACTTCACTGTACTTTCACTGTCTGTATCACCTCACTTCACTAAACTGCACTTTCACCAGTCCCGTCGTTTACAGATATCCGTAATTCATCCGGTTTTGCGGAGGACCAAATGTTGCGGTAATGACCGACTTATGATGCGTTGAGACTCTGGTAATTTAAGAGAACTGTTTTACCTTAGGCGTAGTTCCACCAGATGAATAATACGGTACATCGATTTAGATTTTCGAATATTTATAATACTAAATAATACATAAATGGTATGTAGAACCGTAATTACAACTGTCTAATACATCACAGATAGTAGGAGACGCGCGCGTACTATGTTGCACGGCCGAGCTCACATGAGCAAGTAGTCCGTCTATTCCCTGCGCGCACATGCGCCGCAGATGGCTCGCAGCAGAATGCTTTCATTTCCGAACAGGGAGAGGACGTGTTGTTTGTTTGTTGCATTGCTGTGATATTTTAACCGGTCCGTTTGTTTAGTGTTTACTGGATTTAGAGTATTCTTTGTTGTATATAGCGTGTTGTTTTAGTGTGTTATTTTTTTGTACATAATTTTCTGTTCTGCTTGAGTATGTCGTGTGCTTGTGTGAAGAATGTCAAGCACAGGAGGCAATACTCGAGGATTTCCTCTCAAAGTTCAAACGCGGGAAAACGTTTGTTCTGTGCGCAAATATTTTGACCAAGAGAGAGACAATGGGGGTCCAATCATTTCTGTAAATAAAGTTCTGGATAGGACTGCTGCTGCTGTTGGCGTGTCTAAGAACACTATTGTTACCATAGGGAAAGAAGAATATAATGTGGTAGAAATATATCTATGCGAGGCTTCAAAACTGGAAACCCCAGGAAAGAAGACGAATATCACTAAATGCATGGCAAATTTAGATACCTTTCAGCAAGACGCTATTCGTCGCCATATTTACTCTTATTATAGGAGGAAAGTTCATCCCACTGTAGAGAAACTGCGCGTTTCGTTGAAAGATTCGGGACTTTTTCAAGGTGGGAAAACATCCTTAAGGACAGTCATAAAATCTCTGGGATTCTCATACATAAAAATTAATGGACACAAAATAAAGTATGGAGGCATGTGGGGATGTGGAGGTAGGGCTCCACACATTCTTGACCTCGACCATATTATGGAGGTGATGCGGTGATGTGGTTCACCAACTGCCTTTACCCTAGGTTTGCCCTAGGTACTCATTTGGGCTGAGCCGCTAGGGATAATTGATTGATTGATTCATTCATTCATTTGTTGTTTTAAGTCCACTTTATGCACGGGAAGGCTAATCGGGACTGGACCTACACTTTAAAGTGGGATCCAAACTACTGTGCCATGTGCCTCCACTGGGTATCGAACCACGGACCCCTTGATTACAAGGCGACGACGTTACCACTATGCCATCGGGGAGGCCTGCTAAGGATATTTGAAAGAGTTCCCCAAACCACCGCGGGTCTCCCGCGTAAAAGTCAGATGCCTCACCAACTGGACTTTGTGCAATTCAGTTGCGGTATAATTGAAAGATGGGCAGACTTTAACGGCGACTTCGGAAAGAAATGATTATTGAAAGTGTATATATTCAATATTTTCAGAATGGATTGAAAAGGTAACCTGTAAACAATGCTAGTTTCGTTAATTCGTTCATGTTGTAAGGGAGATGGAAATGAAGGGAGAAAACAATAACACATTCATCATTGTTATTCCATTTTCCCCGAAAAACAATAACACATTTCATCATTGTTGTTCCTTTTCATAACATGTTTTCCTCGACACAGCGTCAGACGGCTGCACTGTGTACCGTACCGCATGATATGGCAACACCGTGATGCGTGTTCCTTCAGCTCTCAATACCAAACTAATTTTACGGCAGGTATAGATACTGTTTGGACATTTTCTGGGTATTTTTCACACATATTTTGAATATGGAAAAACCTTCAGAGACTAGATTTAGGCACATGAAGGACCTTGTGCACACACAGGTTTATAATATGTACTTCTCCCCCCCCCCTCCCTTTACACACAGGTGTCAACATAACAAAAACATGTTTCATATTCACTGTATATTCATGTTAAGTAGCCACTGAACTCCTTAGCTGAGTGGTTAGCAAAGTGGGCTAGAATGCCAGTGGTTCGAATCTCGGCCTCAGCATGGGTGTTCTTTGTGTGTTCCTTCATCATGTCACTCATCCTCATCTTTGAGATTACCCAAAACTGGCAGAAAACCGAAGTTAAATAGACCAAATTAATCAATGACGTTGAGCCGAGTATGTAGAGATTTTGAGCTGATTATTTACTAGCATGTGCAAGCAATGGAACTTCCTCAATGCAAAGTGGCGTGGAAAGTGTTTGCATACATTTGTGGCTCATTGGATCACACAATGGTTATGAATAATGCTATACATTTGGATGATGTTACATGAGTTATAGTTCAAGACTATCACCGAGTTTGAGGACAAACATATAGCTGAATGGTGACAGACATTGCGAATGATTCTTTCCAAGGAAACATTAATGTCAATTTCTGGATAACATGTGGACATTTACTGGATATTCCAAGGATGTCCTGGATTCAAGATCCCATGATGGATGTCCAATTTCCTTTGGAGATTTGGCTGCAAGGGACATATTATACAAAGGGTTGAGATGATACTCATACCAATGTCAATACTTTACAGATTCCCATGAAAAGAGATAATTGAAAATTTTAACAATGAAAAGTTGTTCAAAATATTTATTAATATTAGTAGGTGAATATTCAATTTCAATTATAAGCATAAATTTACCAGAGTTTGCTTCAAAATATTCAAGAATTACATCAGAATAGCCAAGTACCTATTATGAATCACAGAATACAGTTTTTCACACATTACTGCAAAATAAATGGAAACTTGGAATTTTGCACAACTCCCAGAATAATTAGACACTGAAAGTGTTGGCCAGCATTTTTTTAAGTCTGTGAAAGACCAAAATGCAGGAGAAGTATTAGCTGGTAACACAAAATAAAATTCAACCCATACTTTGTTACCAATACAGCAGCATTAGTTTCAGCTCAGGCCTAATTATATACAGCATAAATGAAACACCTGTTCACATCTACACTGATATATTTATATCTTATTATATTCCCCTTTACCTGAAATGATCAAACATTCATTATAAACAATTCAAACATTAGTTGGTTTAAAAAGCAATAAAGTCCATTTCGATTTAACCAAATCATATTCCTTCAGCATCCAACAGATATTCAGTGAAAGTTTTGTTTCACGTCAGTTTCGGGAAGGTTTCAAATGTCTCAAGTTGTCATTTTGATCAAAGAGGCTGTTAGTTGACCATACATTAATAGCCATAGAACAGGTTCAAAATTCATCCATATTCTGCTTATCAACAAGAGCATATGCAGGGAGAGCAGATACAATTGTCCCTCCTTAGATTCCAAAATATATGTATGTCAAAAAAATACAGGCTTCATAATCTGTTCCTTAATTTGTCTAATACAAATATATTAAACTAATAGCTTCTTGTGGTCCTTAGTAGAGTGCTACAGAAGGAATGTTATCAAACACTGTAGTACACAAGAAATGGATCTCAGAAGGCATCATTCACACTCAAGGAAGTTCAATGCTCTGCTGGATTTCAGAGTTAAATCAGGGGACAATGTTTTGAGTAACCATATTGGGAATCCCAACAAAAATACAAAATACACATCAATGAAGAAACAAAAACGATCTGATTCACCGATTTACCTGGAGTAATTATTTTTTTCAGAAGCTGGTTTTAAAATAAAGAAATGAGTGGCTTTTTCAGAGCAAGTGAATTTGCAGATATGTAGGGATGGAACAATTATTAGTCGACTGTGGTAAATTCATTGCAATTATTTATTAAAAAAATGTTCAAATGCAGAGATAAATGCATCTTGCATGCTTTAATAAGCATGGACTTAAACTGGAAGAGCAAGGTTGCGACTGTTGTGGTACAATTGCAAGCTGATAGCTTTTCACCACACATTCTCAGGAGTCCTGGCCTTGGTAAGAGTGTACCTCTGCAACTGTTCTTTTACTAATTTCATCTAACCAATCTGCACAATGTGATGTGTGTGTTGTGAACTGTGCGATTTAGAAAAAAGAAACTGGCACCACTGTTACAAGTAAGATGACCAACAGTATAATAGTCTTGTAACCTTGTAGTTCTTGTTATACTTTTTGTTGTAATTAAGTACTATAAGTACATTATTTAATAAGAACATTAGTCTTAATAGTTAATAGCAAGAACAAGACACACATCAATACAAGCATCCTGAACAAGTAGAAAAGAGCAATAAAATAATGCAAATACAAATGGGAATGTTCAGGAGAAGGAGATGTATCCTAAAGCTTTTTTTGTGTACTACTGACCTGTGTTGAATTTTCTTAGTGATTTGAACAAGTTAGAACAAATGCATAACTGTACTGTTACTGTGAAAGCTGTAATAATCTTTGTCACAGAATCAAACAGATTCCCCTACTATGTTGAGACTAGGTCAACAGAGAATTTGTACTTTTTGCATTCTGAACATTTTGTAGATATGGTGACTGACTGATTGATTTTGCTATTTAACTTCACTTTTCTGCCACCTTTAGCTAATCACGAAGATAAGGGTGAGTAATGATATGATGAAATTGATGAAAAAGAACATTCAAAAAGAACACCCATGCCCAGGCTGAGAGTCAAATCCGGGATCCCTGGCATCGTAGCATGCTGTGATAATCACTCCACCATGGATATGGTGAATGAGTTGCAAGCAATAGCAATTGAAAGCTGGTGTAATGGATGCATGTATTTGATGGCTAAATGTTCCAGTCAACTTAATATGCTCTTCAAACACAGCTACTAAACATATTTTCAATGAAAGAGCATATCAATATTTTGATGCTGTTTCTTTTCTTTTTTCAAAGAAAGTTTTGAAAGCCATACTATTGTGGTGAATGCAAAGAGCAGCCATGAATAAAAGAACCTTCAGCCAAAAGCTTTATTGCATCTTCCACTCCATCCATTCAACTCTGGGTATAAGGAAGCCTGCTCCACTCTACCTGTGCCCTTCATGTGCAAGTACGATGCACAGGAAGTATAGATCAAATGTTGCTGAGTTAGTGTTTTAAGTCCACTTTATGCACAGTAAGGCTAATCGGGACTGGACCTACAGTTTAAAGAGAATCTAAACCACTATTTCCCTCCACCAGGTATCGGACCCGGGACTCCTTGATTACAAGGCGACGACGCTTTTACTGTGCCATCGGGGAGGCCTATAGATCAAATGTGTTTGCATCAAGTCTACCAGATCTCTTCAGGATAACTAGTCTTACCATATGTCCGGGATTAGCCTGGACAGTCCTGGTTTTTTAATGCTGTCCGAGATTTGCAAAATGTCCAAGGTTTTGAGAATCTGAACATGAAAATAGCTACCGGTATTGGATATTCACGACCAGAATTTATGACCGGCAAGGATCGATTATACCTCTTCTTTCTTCGAGATATCTAATTCCGAGCGGTTCAGTTTCCGTACTTCCGTGAGCATCTTAGTGGTCTTTCAAGAGTGTGAAGTAACTCGTCTACACGTTTTTGATAATTATAAGTATTTACAAGGGCTTTGCATTTGGCAATGGGCAAAAGAAAATGTGTATTTAACGTCATCAAAAATGTATTATCCCATAGCAGCACCTAAGTTTGTTGCCAGCAATAGAAATAATTCTTGCCATTTTTGATGTGCTAAAATCATACTTCCAGTCTTGTGACAAACGCCCAAAATTATTATTTGATTTTTTTGAAAATCCAGAAAGTGAATTGTATTTGTAATTTTTTCATGGTTCTCTACAGTTATTTAAAAATGTAGTTTTGAAATTTTAAGCTAATTCTATCACAGCAACGGAAGCATTTCAGACATATTCTCAATTAATTTGTCAACTTCAGGAAAGAAAAACCCATAAATTTATACCATCTTCTGCCAAAGAATTGCTATGCACTCGAAAAGAAAATTATGATGCTCAGGAACAAAAATTCTTCTCAAGTGTAGACAATTTTCATAATTCTATTATCCAATACTTAGAGTTCTGGAGAAACAATAATAATAATTAATAACATTAATAATGTTCCAATAAAATGTTAAGGCTTTTAAGTCATTTCAATTTATTTTTGTAAAAAACCAGTAGTAATGAGTTGATTGCAAATATGTCCTGGGTTGGACTCAAAAATATATGGTAAGCCTAAGGATAACACAACTTTACATGGGACCACTTTCACTTTCTCTTATTTATTCAAGTTTCCAACCCTCGAGCATACTCATTTGTAGTGGAATAATTGACAGATCGTTCACTGAGAATGTAAATGTTCTATGTCAAATTTTTCATTTTTTCAGGAAAGCCCTTTGAAATTTGACATGATATATTTATTGAACCTTGTCACCATTGCGCTGAAAGTTTGTATCATTGCAAAGGCTGATATATTGAAGCCTCTCTAAAAATAAGTAGTTGTTTGGTTAGGTATTTATGATGTAAATAATTATTGAAATTTTAGATAGAACAATTGCACGTCAACACTAGTTTTAATTTTGGAGTGCCAATGTTCTATCTCCCAGATATAACACTGCAGTCTGGAAACGAGATGGAGATGAAACAATTTCATTATAAATTTGTCATTCGGTAGCAAAGTAAAATAAATAATTCATATTTTGGGAAATCAATCAACTAGTTTCATTCCACTATTATTCTAAATTTTTGTCTGTTAACCACGAAAGTATGAACAGAAGACCATTACTATTGCTTAACATCTCCCACAAGTGACTGAGGTTAGAATGCAAGTGGTTTATCTCTCACTCGGATGGTGCTTGTAGTTTTTTGAGGAAATTGTTTTAAGGGTTCATTGGCTGTTGGGGTTTTGCATTCTCATGGCTGCTTCCAAATTCTGTACATGGACCAAAAGACTCAATATATCAATATTGGTTGTATGTAGGCATCAGACCAAAGCAGAGATGAAACAATTGCATCCTAACTACACTACAACAGTGTTTACAATTTGTGCATCATTGTGCACTATGGAAAAGGACAATTGTATCATGTGTAATAAAATACAATAACATACCTTCAAACACCATTTTAATGTGGCAATAATAGTAGAAATATTTTTGTAATGTGCACCTGTAACCAGTTTCAGCCCACAATCATCTTTTTCGTTTTCATCTAACCAACCCGCACAATCTGTGTAGTGATTAGTGCCTTTAGTGGTTATAGTTATGGTTTTAACATTAAAGTCAACAAATTTAGCAAATTTCCACATACTACAATACAAAAAAAAAGATTCATATGAACCCATTGCCATCCCATTATGAATTTTGCACACAAATAGTCAATTGATGTCTTTAAAACTTATTTCGTAAAAAAAAAAATTGAAAGGGGTGTTTTTGAGATTTTCAAATTTTTTTTTTTAAGTTTTAGAAAATTACAAAATTTAAATAGCACAGTCATGTTGCAATTCAAATTAAAGCTCATTAAAAGCAGAAGAGAATGACACCAATTTAAGATCTCTAGGTCAAATAGGTTTTCATCTACAGCTATTTAAAGATTTGAAAATGTTGCCAATTTTTTTCGTTTTTGAAAGTCAATAATTCAAAAACTAAGAGACCAAAAAAATCTGAAATTTGGCAGTTTTTGTCATCTTGATAGGTACAATGAATAAACAAAAAATCTTAAAAATCTGAACCCTGAAGGTTCAAAAATTTATCTTTATTGGTTATTTGACATGGAATGACCCATATCTAAACTACATTTTAACATTGAGATGATGACTATGTTCACTTTGACTACATCTTTCACCTCACGATCCACATTTTAGAGAATCAACTGTCACAGACAAATGACTGTTATACGTCTACTACTGGGCTTCAAGCATATACTGCTCGTTTTATTTGGTCAATTGTTACTCTCTACCAAGAACTACATATCTGATGAAGTGGTACAGTGGTTCACCTCTACACCAGTCCAAAACTGACCATGGTTCACCACTACACCAGTCCAAAACTGATCATATGCCTATCAAACTTCAGGTTCTAGCTGGTTCTCAAGTTTGAATTCCACTCTGGGTACTAATCTGTTTATATAACAACATGTTTGTCCTGCACAGACAAATAATTCAGGGAATCATGTATTGGTATCCTACATGCAAAATGGTTCTAATCACATAGTACAAACTACTGCAGATTAAACAATAGGGACAAGTTTTACCCAATGGAAAATAAGTATGCAAAACTGCACACCAAGGCCTTCTTAATGATAGCCTGAAGAAAACTTTCCTGAAATGCACAACTTATATTGGCAACTTTCAGGAGCAAGGTATATATGTCTACATAGTTCTCCCCAAACACATGCTCAGAGATGAATCTTGTGTTCACATTTTTTTTTCAAATGTAGTTCTGACAGTGTAGTTATCTTAATTACAATTATTTGTATTTTTTCTTGTTTTGCTTCGCTTATTGCTACTTTGTAATGAATCATAACTATGAGGATGGATGATAATTAGATTAAATTGATGAAGGAACAATTGCCAAGAGATATCCATGCACAAGCCACGACTTGAACTCTGAATCACAAGTGGAGAGATTTCGGTAGACCATTCATAACTCTTGATCTAATATACCAAAAGGCACACTTATAGCACTTGAAAAAATGGCCAGGGGGTGGCCAGATCCAAAAATGTGCAAAAGAGATAAGATCTGAAATGTTGTTGGAGTATTAGAGATATGACCTAATCCAGTGCTCAAAAAATTTTCTTCAAAGCTAGCTGCCAGCTCTGAAAATCAGGCGCCAGGAAACTACCTACTAGCAATTGTGCATACTAGTGTTTCAAAAGTCGCACAACCCAAACTTTGAAAATTTATATCATGAAAACCGTAAGAGGTATTTACACCAGGTTTTCTGCACTTAACTGCACTGGGTTAATACATTTATGTTAGTATGTATCCAAATAAAAGCAATTACATTATATTAAATATTGTTAATTTGCTGAAAACATCTCAGAATTGATTTTCAACAATATATACCAACGTAGAAATTTTCAGCGAAAAATGCATGTTTGACCAGGACTCGAACACGGGTCTCTGATATACCGTGCCATTGTTCTAACCACTGAGCTACTGAGCCAGCCTGTCAGTGCTACCGCAATGGGATCTGTTGCCTTTGAAATACAGTAGATTTCAACGTTGCCTGGTTCCTCCCAGCGTAGATGTTAATTATTGAAGATCAGGCACACACAGGAAATGTACTACGTAGAAATTTTCAGTGAATTAACATCTCTACGCTGGAAGGAACCAGGTAATGTCAAAGTCTACTGTGTTCCAAAGGCAACAGATCCTGTTGCAGTAGCACTGGCAGAGACTATTCCACACAGGTAAAACAGCGACAGCGAGAAATCAGGCTAGGCCAGGCTGGCTCAATAGCTCACTGCTTAGAGGAATCGTATGGTATGCCAGAGACCCAGCTTGGAGTCCTGGTCGAACCTGCATTTTTCGCTGAAAATTTCTATGTAGTACATCTCCTGTGTTTGCCTATCTTCAATAATAATACCAACTCTTAACAATTTGTGGGATCATTTGTTGGTGTTTGACTAGTCGTAAAGCAGTTGCTTTGTGAGCTACAGCAGAAGCAGGGGATTTCTTGGAAAACCTCTTGCACATGAGTGTAAGAATGATTAGTAAAATACTCTTCAGCAATGCATATGCGCTGCTCCAAAGAATATGCCATGCTGAATCAATTAAAAGAACAGGCATAGTAGCATCGAAAGTGAGCAAAGATAATTCAGTGTAACCAGAGGCAGACTAGGATTCTCTCAAGAGTCCCAATTTCGGCAAAAAATCTTGGTTTATGATTTTTCACATAAATGTATAGCCAATACTTAGGCACATGTGGCGTGTGTCTGTTGACAATATTTCGACCTGCTAGCATTGCCATATATGTCACAAAAATGACACTTTTTCACTACCCATAAATTCGCCAATAAAAAAAATCCATCAAATGTTGCACATGACCAATATTGGTCGCAAATGACAGATTGACATTGCATCAGTCATCAGACATCTAATTAATACCCTTCGATAATTTCTTATGTACTTTTCTCATTCAAAAGTGCATTTCTGGAAAAATTTTAATGCTGCCTTCCCCCAGTTATTAATTTATCTAAATTTTCTGTATGGAGAAAGCTGATAATTTTAAGCATTGAAAAATATCTCACCTGATGAGACTTTATAATGCAGAAAACTCTGTGTAAATCTCTCTTATGGTTTTCATGATATACATTTTCAAAGTTTGGGTTGTCCAACTTTTGAAACACACTGTATAAGAAGCTGAGCATCACTGTATGCAAAACAACACTAAATCATTTGATGGGGTGTTGGGGGACAAAGAGTAAGAAATTATTACTCTGGAATGTTCACAACGTTGATTTTTTAAAAAAAAAAATCATTGCTAACGTACGCTGTACTGCAATTTGAACTTAGAATCATCAACATTTCGTACATATTACAGCATAAGATCACAGTCGCCAGGTTGAAATTTTTAGTCGCCATGGCGACCTGGCGACAGGGATTTTTTGAGCCCTGAGCTAATCATTCCAGATTTGGGGAGAGGGACTGGACTATCTTCATGTACAGACACACACTATTAATTTTATAAAATATATGCCAATAATTAAATGATATCATTTATCATATACAAAGGAATTCATTTCCTACATGATATTTCTAAACTGGCAAATTAATTCCTTTACCAACTGGTTCAAAATGTTAAGAAATTACAAAATAGTTTAAATGTTTTTATAAGTGTTAACTTTTTTAATTCTTGCTTTCTCTTAACAATGATCAATGAGATTTCATGCTTATATTAGTCTTGCATCCGTGTTTACTTTTACTGTATACATGTTGCAATTTGCGTAGATCTGTAAATGGTCTCTCGAAAGGAAATATTTCCTTAGAGCTGCAGCTATAGATTACAGCGGCCTGGATGAGAATAATTTTCGCACCCCCTGCACCAAATTTGTACCTCCCCTACATAGATATAGCTGGAACAGTGCTCAAAGTGAGAGGGATTCATGGGATACTATACAGCACCATCTAGCAATGTTTTTGCAAAACATCCCCACCAGCTGTCTCATTGTCACCATGTTAAACCATAGGAGCATCCAGACAGCTATCCAAGTCTCGACCAAACATCCCCCCAAGCTAACATTTTCCACTTCACACACTGAACTGGCATATTTAGATATGTACCCATACACACTATTTCCCTCTGAATCCGATGAAAAGAAAACTTTACATTCAAGAAATATTCCTAATAAATGGACAGTCTGTTGTGCAGCCAACCTCGTCTTCATTCAATCACATCTGCAAATTAGATTGCAAATGGAAGATTCTATTACACTAAAGATCAACAATGGTTTACATAATTAGGTGGAGGGTACAAAAGAAAAGAGAGATTAAGAAGATATTAGGTTCCATTATAAAATTAACATCTAAATACTATTACATGTTCTATAATATACTTTGCAGTATAATAATAATTTATATGTTCCAGAGATTGCTGGTTCAGTGTACTTAGAGATTGGGCAAGGAATATAGACTATTACAGGAAGAGCATTCAGAGACACTGCACTCTCTCATTGGGCAGGAGCCGCTACGAGCTCTGGCATCAACCAAGGGACAGTGAACCATGCAAAGCCCATGTAGCAATGGAAACTTACGGGAAAGATCTTAATTTTTAATTGTTCATATATTGGTTCTATCAACCAATTGCAGTTGGATAATTGGCAAAAAGCAAGGAATAAGACCAAGGGAATAATATGAAGAAGTTTACAGCACATAATAACAATAAATTGTTTTCCATAAATCAAGAGAAAAGAAAAGTAAATATGACTATCCGTTTATATCACCGCTACATTTAAATTTAAAGTTGCGTATTGATAAATAAGTACAACTTTATGTATTAAATACTTTGCTACCACTTATTATCCTTCATAGCCTTCAAATTTTCAAAGATGTTTGCCATATATAATGGAATTTTCATAATAATTTATCCATCTAGTATATGTAGGAAAGTTATGTCGCAACATTAAAAATAAATGATCGAAGTGGGAGAGGTTTGGGAATGCTATCCCTCCAGTTAGGTAAATCCTCTTAAAGAAAGTTCCCCAGTAGGATAATTTGCATAGACATCCCACCACCCACTGCATTTTCTCCATGATTTTGCAATATACTTATTGTGTTATGCAGCAGTAACTTCAAATAATTCTTGTCAACAATAAATCAAACTCAAAACAGACATGCAACTGGAAGAGACACATAGTGGTTAGGATCCCATTTTAAACTTTAGGTCCAGTCTCTATTAGCCTTTCTATGCATTAAGCAGATGAAAATTAAACCCAGACAAACAAGACAAGTTTAAGTAACCAAAAATATGGTTTTGGCTCTAATCAAGGGGGAGGCCTTATTTTACCTCCCCCGCGAAGATGCACACCGGACAATAGCCCGGGTCTTAAGCTGCCCCTGCAAAGAAGTTGCTGGAATTCTACTGCTGGAAATTTTTTAACACAATAAGTTGACATAATTTGATGCATATTTTTTATGTATCAAAAAGAAAACTACATGTAAAAAAAATTAAATGCAAGTAAGGTAGTGGTGTTATGGACATTCAGATTAATGGAAATGTTGGCAATATTTACATTCATAGTGCTTAGAAGTTTAATATTGCTTAATTGAACTGTAACTTTTAATAATAGTTTTACACACACAACACCGAAATTTGGAGCTTCCCATGGATGCAACTCGACACACCAAAGACTACACAAAAGTGGTTGTTATACACATACCACCAGTGGCCATGGGCGTCCGGAAGGGGGGGCAAGGGGGGGCCATGGCCCCCCCCCCTGGAAAATGAAAGTTAACCAAAAATTATGTATTTCACACATATAATTTCATTTTAGCCACAGTAATGTGTGTTAATTATTGCATGAACACCATAAATTCAAATTTAAGCAATGTTTTTTTAGGGAACAACACTATTTTGGGGGAAAATGTGCCTCGTTTGCCCCCCCTGGAAAAAATTCCTTCCTTGCCCCTCCCTGGAAAAAATCCTGCAGACGTCCATGCCAGTGGCAGCTCAAGGGGGAGAGCTGCTGTGCCATGGCACTACCCTCAGAAGAAATGCATACCTAGCCCAAGTATTGTTAAATTAATACATTGACAGTTTACAGACAAGGAGATTCTAATCTTGCCATCAGTCAAGCTGACGTGACGACTGCCCCAACCACAGACTATATAGATATGAACCGCCCCAACCTCCTCACTGCATCGCCAGCTGTTTTGTACCCTCGGCGAGGCAGTGGTCCGCGCCACCCAAGAGCTGGCCTAACCAAGTTGAAACACGTGCAGAGGGTTGGAGAAGTCGCAGCGAGTAACATTTCCACCATGAGCCGGGAAGAAGGTGGCAGTGGGTGGGGTTAGCCTCTATGACACCAGTCATGCCCGTTTTTGCTTGGCACAGCGAGGGAACTTTCGCAGTGTTGACACAGTTGCCATCTTCAGAGATAAGTTGCTACATATGACGGATTTGTAAGACCCATTGGGGAAGTAATTCGTGAAAAAGGTACTATCTACTTTTCTGCCAACTTTTGGAGAAATGAACCTAGTATTTTTCCAAAGTTAAATGAACATTTCGATAATAGATAGATGCACCTAGAGGGCCATCCAGACTTTTTAAAAATATGAAAGTAAAAAATCCTATGGTGATTCGAGTTTCCTTTGGCATTTCGACAATTTCTTTTTACGTCAAATGTCTAGAATATTTTCAACATCCAGTTGGAATACGTGTGTATGGGGGAGGAGAAGGTGAGAAGATTTGTTTTCCCTTTCTCTTGTAATTGTGTTTTTAGTGAAGTGTCCTGTAGTGTATAAAAATAGGTTAGTGAGTGAAGATGAATCGTATTATTGTGTTATTACTTAAACACACACTGTTTTCCACGTTACCAAATGAGGATAAACATCTTGGCCAGTGGGGCAACCTCAAGGAGGGAGCGGGGGCATTGCGGAATTTTTGTTTTTTCAATTTCTTGATCACGTTGGCACTACCCATCATACTTGCCACTGGCTGCCACTGCATACCACACTAACTATATTATATGAGGACACATAAATGTATTCACTTCCACATAGTATACCCTTGACTGCATTTTGCAGGCTAGCGAGGCTCTGACGTTTAGATTCGTGGTTAGTATAATCCTTAGTAGGGATATAATATAATCCTAGTATTGTGTTGTTCTTATGTGTTTATGATTGTTCCTTCATCCATCTCATCTTATCACCATTCATCCTCATCCTCGCGATTAGCCAAAAGTAGCAGAAAACCTAAATAAAACAAATCAATATGTGTGTGTGTGTGGGGGGGGGGGTGTGGATGTGTTGTTTATTTTAAGGTGACTTTCTACCTCTTGGGTTGATCGCTACAATGAGGATGAATGATGAACTGATGAAATGGAGAACGAGACAAACACATTGCTATATGCCTTACTATGGTTCCAACTGGGACCTCTGGCTTCCTAGAGCGTTATGTTGTCATGGAGACCAGTTATATACATATAGAGGGACTTACTTAAACCTTTCCATCCAATCCTACTCTCTCTTAATCCTGTTGCAGTTATGTCCATGGTATAATTTGATATGATCCATATTTTTATGTGACGTCACAACTTTAAAATATGTCACTGATATATTATACTTTTATGAAAGGTACTTGAATCTGTGTTCTCGAAAATAGTATAAAAGCGAGGATATCGCTTAAGAAATATCACACACTTTCGCCACAGGTCGACGAAGCTTTTAAACTTAAAAAGAACTGTTCGGTGTTGTGCATACATCCTGATATGGTAGTTCGGGGTGCAAGCTAGGCCTATGTGATCATAGATACGCCGATAGCCATGCATTGATGCTATGCACAATACTGCAACCATTCTACGTTAAATAATAAAGCTAGCCTAAGGATTAATTTGGAAATAAAAGGGCAAATATTGGCTCAGTTATCATTGCATATCTCTTGGTGTGGTAGTTCGGGGCGCAAGCTAGGTCTATGTGATCACAGGCATGCTGATAGCCATGCATTGAGTTTATGCGTTTTTAGTTGAGTCAATCCATCGACAAAGCAAAATCCTTGCCTTCGTCTCAAGTATATTCACATTATAATTGCCATAAATAAAGAACCTTTTAGTTTATCTACTGCAGCAATGTGGTTTTATTTATCTGTGCTGTGAATATTGTCTTTGCATAACACTATCCCTGTACCTGAGAGGAGTCTGTGTACTTCACCGAGTCTCATCCTTCACCGCTGATTATTATTAAGTTATTATTAATAAATATAATACGTTTAATAGTATAATAATACAGGATTGAACGTATCAAATTAATGAAGTTAGTCGGCTACTTGGATGAAAATATGCCCACGTACACTATCCCCCCCCTGCTCCAGCACACAAACGGGTCTTTAAAATTGTTTTACTTCACGATTTTTCCGGTGTTCTATTGTGTTTGTCTCATCTAATAATCATTTAACTTCATTGCTGCGTGTAGAAGTGTAAACAAATAGTGTTAAAGAACCAGACATCGATGCCTATTTTGCTGAATTCAGCATAAATTTCTTCGGTTGCCATTCATGGTTAACTTGAAAAGGGACAGGGAAGCACTGCAAGGAAATACGTGTTGTAAACATTGCTTCTGAAGAGTTATAATTGCCTCCGTGAGGCAATAAAACTGTATGATTTTACATGTTATTACCGCAGCCGTGGACTCCCATGGATGACGTCACCCTAGCAGAAGCCATTGAAGCTCGCCGTAGCGCGGGAAGCCGGAATAGCATCCCCTGGAGATTGGGATCTTTGTCTCAGTTCAGTATCTGGGGCACTCACTCCCTGGCCTCCCCCCCCCCCCCTTCTGACCTTTGCAACTACATCTCCATTCCTTACTAGCCCAATTTGACAATTTTAAAATCTATCTATGACTGGGCCCGTTCCGAAAGTCGCACGAGTTTAACGCGTTAAACGAGTTATGGTAACTGGCTGTCCCATAAGGCATGCCTTCTGCTGGATGCCATATTGAAACTTTGTCTAAACAAAATGCTGCGCCTGAGCTTTCTTCTCCACAAGTCTGTAAAATAACTGGTTTCATCAGATTCACGACCCCAATTATCTAAGTTGAATTTGTTCGTTTCGTTAAGACTTTCGGAACGCACCCACTATAGTGCTACACTTTAACTCCATGCTGTTACCAGCTCTAAAGAAAGAGATTGTTAGAGATGCATGCAACACTAACACAAGAGACAGACATTATTCTTTGTTCTTCATTCCTTATGCGTATTTTAGATATTATTCTTACTTAAATATATTTAAAGTAAAACTAATTCAGGGTGGCTACAAACAAGCAGAAATGAAATTCCCTGACTTTTCCAGGTTTTCCAGGACAAAATTTACATTTTTCCCTGACAATTACAAACTAAACTAAATCGATGTTTTTGAAAATGGAAATAATATACTCATACAGATCCACGTATGGTTTTGCCAAGTACCAATATTATCTTCTATTAAATTGACTTAATTTCTCTATTCTCTATGATTTGAATTCAAACTGCAAAATAGTGAATTTGGAAAATTATTAAAATTCACAAGCTAAGGAAGGATTATGGAATTTTGTCATACACAGTAAGTTTAAAATAAAATACTTGATTATTTTTAAAGTTACGACTAAATGAGATAAGAGTGAAGAGTGATTGATTAAGAAATACAATTTGTAATTTATCATTCTCCTTATACATTCTCAGTATTATATGTTGATATTTCCACTGAGGTTTGGAACCCTCTGCTTGCAAAAACTATGAGTGCGGACTCATTTTTCAATGCATAAAGCTACTTCTCTCTTCTCTGTAAAGCAAACAACTTAACTCTTGCATATAAGTGAAACAACTGAATCGAACAAAATAAAGTGTCATATTTCCTTACATTATCGATGGGATTTCTGCTTCAGTACAGTATATCCAAGTGAAGTGCTGTGAAACTGACAACATGAAGTTATACCATTAAAGCTGACGAAAAGGGTATGTAAGTATTAGAAATTTAACGCAAGGAATTTATAGAATTACATTGTATAGGTATCCGATTTAGCTAACCAACACATTAAAACAGGAACACTCTAATAATAAAAGCTTCTGAAAGTTCATATACGAGGGGCATCCTGAAAAAAGCTCCAATGGTGCCTATACGCAGCACTAGTGGTCGGAGAGCGACACACACACACACATGAAGGCAGGAAGAAGTGGCATGTAGCTGTAATCTGGTACAGTTGCAATGCAGCAGGTTTAGGACAGTTCTAGGTTAAAGATTGCAGCTCTCATAAAGTCTCCCACCGACTGCGATGTAGCCTACATTGCACGCTCAGAATTTGGCACAGAACCACCAGCAATCGTGTGAGTTGTGCAGACCGGACGTCGTGAGTGATAGTATGGTCAGACGATGGTGCAGACAATTCACGAAAGGCCAATCAAATGTGCACAAACCCCTAACAGCATAGTACACACGGGCCCTTTGCATCACTTCAGGCGAAAAATCTTAGACCACTCCCTGTACAGCCCTGGCCTTGAATGTATCGACTTTCATATCTTTGTTTAACTGAAGAGGTTTCTGACAGGGCAAGGATTTGACAGCTACATTACGGTAAAGATAGTTCCAATCTTTGCTGTCAGACACATATACCATCGGCATACAAAATTTAGTGCCATGCTACGACAAATGACAGAACAACGGTGGTGATTATGCCGAAAATTAGGTTAGGACTCACTGTTACTAATGCAATAAATTACACCTGATATTCTTGTTTTATTTATGCCTAATCGGTAGGGACCTTGATATTTTTTTTTCAAATTGGTGTATTTTCTTATTTTTATTTTTTTACATTACGGTGTTATTTTTCCCAAAATTCACATTTTCATTTTAGCGCATTTTCTGGCAAATATCTGAAATTATACCTTCATGGTGTTTTTAAACTACTGTTTCAAATTGTAAGTCTCATGGCTTACGCCTCTTCGCGTGAGTTTGATATCTTGAAAGTTATTTTGGGAAAGTTATTAATTTTAAGGTAAGGATTTTAGATAATGGACTTTTGGTGTGGAGTTAGGGCCCCACACTTTCTTGATCACGGCTGAAGGTGGGGGTGATGTGATCAGCACCACACTCCTGGCTACCTTTATCCCTCAAAGTTTCCTCAAGGTACCAGCTTCATATGATGCTGGGTGGGCACCGGAGCAGTTTGAATAGATGGAAAACATCCCGGTTCTCCCCCGCAGGGATCGACCCCGGGTCTCTCGCATAGTGCGCACTTAGCTTGGTAATTCAAAACATATCTCGTGCGACAAATACGAAGATGTGGCTCCCGTGTGACGGTAGATACGCAGTCGATCTTCTGTTATAACCCTGCCACTTTGCTCTGTGATGGTTTTGATAGAAGTTGAAAAAATCGTGGGAAATAAATGATTTAATGTGGCTGTCGGAATTATTCCACGTACGTATAACTCTATAGTTTAGTCTTGAGTAAAATGTTGGAAAACTTGCATGTTCTATGTACACAAACATGGCCTAGAAAAGACAAGAATGTTGGATTTCATGGAATTTTTCGTTGTTTTAGGACATTTCTTTAAAAAAAATCGCTGAAAACGCTAACAATTCGCATTTTTTGCCAAATTCGCATTATTTCGATATTTCGAACGGGCGAAAAATGTGTCCAAACATCACTGCACATTCCTAAACATAATTTCGCAGCAATTACCATTTTTCACGGTTTTGGCGTTTGCGAAAAATCAATGTACCTACTAATTGGAAATTACTTTCTGGCCACCCCTCGTATAAATCAGTAGATGGAAAGTGAAAATTTAGCAGGGCTGGCAGAGAAAAGTGAATTCTTGAAGGAAGTGATTTGCTGTTATGATTGAATGATTCGAGTAAATATGATATTAAAATATTTACGTATTTATTATTAGTATTTTATTTCATAATATTGGACATTAACTTCACTCAGTGAGAGATTTAAGACCATCTCTCACGAGATTAAACAGACAGGACAGAGAGTGGCGTTATTTCATTGCAATACTAGTGCTGCAGTAAATTTGAGGTTGGGAGCATGCACTTGCCAATTTTTATAACGTTCACCAATGCAGATTTATGTTTCACTTTTTCGTGATAGTATTCAATTATGTATATCCCGTTTGGTTGGATTCTTCTTGATATCTATGAATATTGCATGTCATTGATGTTAACTTGTGCGAAACCAGTAATACGTCAGGATGATAAAAGAAAGCCTTCGTAAGCACTGCTACATTAAATAAGGTGAGTGAGCCAGATGAGTAATAAAATTCCAGCAGCATATTTGCAGTCTAAAGCTGTTCTTGTTTATCCAAGCGATTTTTGTTGGATGTTGCAGTCCATGCAATTTCTGTCGCATGTTGTAGTGAGATACTTTGTCGGGTGGCGATATTCGACAAAAATCGTATGTATCAATGGAACATATTTGTTACCATGTTCCTTCAGTTTGCCCAACAAAATGCCTTACTACGAAGTCCGACAACTATCGGACGGCACCAGCCGCTCTTATCCCCTCCATCTGTTCACAAGTCCCCTTACTACTCCCATACGGACAAGAAAAAATGATAATTAAATGCATTTTGCACGTAATATTAAGAGGCTTAACCTTTACTCCTCCGATGATACCATATGGTATCATCAGAGTAAGGTCGTACTGCCCGATGATACCATATGGTATCATGGTGCTGATTACGAAATGAATGTGCTTTTTGGACCTTCATACTCTTATGTTTGGGTGGAAACTCTGACACAGGTCTGCAGCAAGCCTGGGAAATTCATATTGATGACCAACCTCCCCCCAACCTCCGCAACATATCCATGCCACATTTCCGAACAGAGTTTCACATTTTGGCTCATTATTCAATTTGTATGGCACCCAAGAACATGAAACATGTTTCAATCTCTTTGGAAACGTCTATTCTTTGAAGAGAATACTAAGGTTTGTGTCTTCTCCCAAAAATAGCGGGAGAAGAGGAGGTAAACTCCAGATTTTTATGTTGTTTTTTTCATTGAAATTAGGTGGTCGCGCCCCCAAACCCGCCTTCCTCAGTTCGGTGTTCTGAATTGTATACAGTTGCATGCTATGATGTTCTAGCTGAAAACCAAAACTTATTCGAAGTAGATTGCTCCAATAGTACCAGAGTTATAACAATTTTCCTCCAAACATGCAAATTACCTATTAATTTGGAAAACAAATCACATTTTGGTATATTATTCAACTTGTATGGCACCAAAGAACATGAAACATGTTTCATTCTCTTGAGAAATGTCCATTCTTTGAAAAGAATACTAAAGTTCGCGCCTTCTTCCCAAATAGCGGGAGAAGAGGGGGTAAACTCGAGATTTTTGTGTTTTTTTTCATTGAAATTCGGTAGTCGACCCCCAAACCCCCCTTCCTCGGTTCGGCGTTCTGAATTGTACACGGTTGCATGCTATGATGTTTTATCTGCAAAACAAAACATATCCGAAGTACATTGCTCCCTTAGTGCCCGAGTTATAACTATTTTCTGAGCAATATGCAAATTACCTATTTTTCGTAAAAAAAAATCACATTTTGGCTTATTATTCAACTTGTATGGCACCCAAGAACATAAAACATGTTTCATTCTCTTGAGAAATGACCATTCTTTGAAAAGAATACTAAAGTTCGCGCCTTCTCCCCAAAATAGTGGGAGAAGAGGGGGGGGCAAACTACAGACTTTTGTTTTTTACATTGAAATTCGGGGGACGTGCCCCCCAAAGCCCCCCTTCCTCGGTCCGGTGTTGTACACCGTTGCATGCGCTGATGTTTTAGCTGCGAAACAAAAGTTATGCGAAGTAGATTGCTCCCATAGTGCCCGAGTTATAACAATTTTCGTCAAAAGAGTGTTCGAAGTCAATGAAGACGAAATTCCCTGACATTTCCCTGACTTTTTTTGACACCTCATATTCCCTGACTTTTCCCGGTTTTCCAGGTTTTCCAGGTCTGTCGCCACCCTGTAATTGCTTATCTTTCTTGTCATCACAAAAAGCCAATAAAGTAGTACGTATGTACATCATAATTATTATGGGTGGTCTAATTATCATTTTCTTTATACTTCTTAACAAACGGAAATCCACTTCGAGGTCTATTATTAAACTTAAACTTCCTTTTAGGTACATAATGAACTGAGCTGCTGTCGCACAATGAATGTTAGGTATTGAAGCGACACCGCTTTTACAAGTATATTCAACAGGCAATCCATTGGTCCTGAAAGAGAAATCGCATTTATTTTCCTGTAGTGGCGGCGATCACACAAAAGAATAACAATAATAAAGGTAAATAAGTTTCTGGAAAGATATAAAATCTTACTCTGCCCCTTCCCCCCAACCTGGAGAAAAAATCTTGCGGGAGCCCATGCATGCATATTTGCTGTTTTCTATATTTTCAACATCGCACCCCCTAAACTTCATTCTGCACCCATAGATGATTAACCGCCTGGCGCTGCCGCTGTTTGTAGGACTACTCAATAGGTGTGTGTCACCTACGTCACAAACTGTTGAATTGTGGGATCGAGCAGCCATGATTGAGGCCGGTTCTTGTAAAGCATATACGCGAAATTCAAGCGAGTGCCATGCAGAAAGTTTAGCGGAAAATGCAGGCTTCACAGGCATACTGTGCCATTGCTCTACAGCGACAGCAAAAGATCAAGCGAAACCAAGGGTTACTCGGTAGATCACTTGGTAGAACAAAAAATGGCACGGTATATGCCAGAGACACTGGTTTTGGAGACGGTCGAGCTTGCTTTTTCCCCTAAAATTTCCACATATGCAACATCTTCTTGCTTTCTCTTCTCGACATTCATAAAATTTTCGGCCTTCATGGCTGCCCCTTTGTGGTAGTTAAGTGTTTGAGTGTTTTTTCAAAATAGTTGACTTAAAAGTCCTCTTTTAACCCACGAAACTCTCTGACTGCATACAGGAAACTTGGTCCGGTCACTAATAATTTTCAGTCGATCTGCGCAGCTTATTTATTTTTTTTTTAAATGATGCTCCAATGCCCATTCTGCTGAAATATTTACTCTAGAGATCTTCGATCTCCGGCTCATGACCCGAAACTAGCACTACACTATCGGCAATGTTTTCAGCTTTGGACCCGAACTTGTAATAGTGGTAGACTTCAGCACTTTTCAGCAAAATGTGTCACTACTTCTCCCCCTCCCCCCCCCCCCCCCAATCTCTACATCTTATAAAACTGTCAATGGACACTGACTGATCACTAATCGACTGTCACACTTACTCCTGAAGTCTTATTGAATGATTCTGATGTACAGACCAACTGTGAAATTGAATCCGCGTATTTATATCCATATTATATTCTGGAATGTTCCGCACATAAAATGTCTTGTAGTTCGACTCCACCTCCTATTCACTTTTCAGAGAATTATTAATCCAACGAATCGCCCGACTCATGGCGGTGCCTTCAACAGTGCTTTGTTGTGCAACTTACAAATGCTGACAAATCTTTAAATAATGCTCAAGTTCGTTGCGACAACACCGAAAGAGCAACAAAAGTTTACATACAATATTATCAATAAAAGGGTTCGCTCAGGGTTCTAGAACATTCTCCGCTTTTCCTCGATAATTATAGCTCTCTCTAAATTATAATCACAATATTTTATTTCACACACACAAGCCAAAAACCTCATTTTATCTAGTGTAAATCGAAAAATTTCGGAGGGGACTCGAGCCCCCTGAGCCCCCATCTGGATACGTGCCTGGTGCCGGTAGTAGGCTTTGCGTACTGTCAGAAAAAAAGCACTGCTTAGTTAATGTATATTAATGATATATCAAAGTATCCCAAATTGACTGATTGATTTGGTTTATTTTACTTCGCTTTTCTGCCAGTTTTGGCTAATCGTAAAGACAAGGCTGAGTATCATGATGAAATTGATTAAGGAACACTCATGCCCAGGCCAGGATTCGAACCCGGGACCCCTGGCATCGTGTTAACCACTATGCCAAGGAGGCCGGCATATCCGAAATTATTAAAGCAAGGAGTGAAATTCCAGTTTTCGAGCAACTCAACATTTTAAATTACAGCGCTTGAACAAACCTTAAATGGAAACAAGAGACGATAATGGCAGAGACTTGGAAATCTTACTTAATCTGTATTGGATGTAAATATTTCAAGCAGAATCCGAACCACTAAAAAATACGAAAACAAATTGATTCCAGGTAGCTGGGTCAAGTAAATAAACACACGTGAACTAGAGTTGGTCAAAGGTTTAGGCCCCTTTTCATTTTGTTATCGTCCAGTTCATATGACTTACACCGAAAAACTTCGCTTTTTTCTCCATATCTTTTTCTGTCGACTGCGCAAAGAGCTTGAACACATGAAAATTACGCTATTTCCAGATGGCACAACATTGTCATTAATTTTATTCAATGTTACCGACATTTTACACAGTACTAACAATAAACGTACAGTTGGCGCAGGTGTAACGAGCGCTACGTGGTGGGTATTTCCTTGCAGACGACAATCAGGCAAATGGTTTCAAATTTCTTGGTTTACAGACATTTTTAAACTTCGTTGTATGTTAGCACATGTTACTTGGCCGCGAACATGGCGGCGGTGCGAATCCTGACGTCACATGAAACCCACCTATACTAAGAAAAAATTGTTTCGCAAAATTGATAAGATCATTTCTTTCTTGACAAATTTAAAAAATCTGAAAATTAAGAATTCTGTTTAAAACCTTTTTGCCTGCACCGTACTGAAATTACATCACGATCGGACCACCCGTTTTTTATTTATAGAATTTCAAAGAGAGCGATCGTTTGCAGAAACACCGAAAAACCGGCACTTATTTGATCTCACAACGATAAAAAATAGATGTTGTACCCGAAAAAGAAAAAAAATGGTCAGCGTAGATTAACGCGGAATTGAATAAGCTAAATTTTTATGTAACTCGTTTTTATGTACTTCTATACTTTGTACCAGCTAACTGTAGACCAGGCAAACTAGAACAAGTCTCTGCGCAAGAAGTGACGCGAGACGGTTCCAGCAATGAACAGTGAAAGAAACGGGATTGCGTAGAAAAGTGGACGACTGGAGTTACCCGCTTTCCTTGCTTTGCTCTGTCAGCGTTGCAAACTTTTGAAATGGATAATACCCTACGCACATGGCAAACGGACCGTATTTGTGTCTCCAGGTCCGTACGCTTGGTTTAAGAATTTCTTAGGGAAATTTTAGGGATAAAACAGCAAGTGCAAATTTTGACAAGCCGTACATTGAGCGTACGGACTAAAGTCTAGACCATACGTCCGTACATGCCATGAAATTTCTGCACATGTACGGTAATGACCATACGGTTGGCAACGTTGCGCTTTAACCACTCGATTTCCCTCCTCTTCTGCCGATTTGCGCGGCCCTGCTATACAGTTAGCTGGGACAGGGTATACTAGTTAATTTTTAATTGGATTCCAAACTACAGTATCTATAATTTTTTATCCGACAGTAGGGGGCTTGCTGGGGTAGTTGCCCCCCCCTTTCACCACTTTTGCCCCGGCACTATGCGAAACCTTATCTTCCGATGAAAGATAACTGTTCTTGCCCCCTCCGTTTTGGAACTCATTCGCCGCCACTGCCCATAAAGTACTAATATTTGTAGAAAAAGATTGTCAGTGGCATCGACGATTGAGTAGTGAATGACTACACAAGATAAAATATTTTGATATAATATCGAAACAATGCATCTACAGCAGGGTTGTTAAAAGGTCCAGGAATTTTAAATAAATTCAATTCCGGTCCAAGAGTGAAAATCAGCAAGCGTAAATGAGTTCTGGACCGTACAGACCCTTTCTATCTGTAAAGTATTTCAATTCGGTCCAGGAAAAATTTTCCTGGATGAATCGAAATTCGGTCAAGGAAAAATTTTCCTGGATGAATCGAAATTCGGTCAAGGAAAAATTTTCCTGGATGAATTTAAATTCGGTCAAGGAAAAATTTTCCTGGATGAATTTAAATTCGGTCAAGGAAAAATTTTCCTGGATGAATTTAAATTCGGTCCAGGAAAAATTTTCCTGGATGAATTTAAATTCGGTCCAGGAAAAATTTTCCTGGATGAATTTAAATTCGGTCCAGGAAAAATTTTCCTGTATGAATGTAAATTCGGTACAGGAAAAATTTTCCTGTGTGAATTTAAATTCGGTCCAGGAAAAATTTTCCTGTGTGAATGTAAATTCGGTACAGGAAAAATTTTCCTGTATGAATGTAAATTCGGTACAGGAAAAATTTTCCTGTATGAATGTAAATTCGGTACAGGAAAAATTTTCCTGTGTGAATTTAAATTCGGTACAGGAACCTTTTTCCTGGATGAATTTAAATTCGGTACAGGAACCTTTTTCCTGGATGAATTTAAATACGGTCCAGGAACCTTTTTTTTTTTCGGATGAATTGAAATAGGTCCAGGAATCTTTTTTTTTTCGGATGAATTGAAATAGGTCCAGGAATCTTTTTTTTTTCGGATGAATTGAAATAGGTCCAGGAATCTTTTCTTTTTCGGATGAATTGAAATAGGTCCAGGAACCTTTTTCTTTTTCGGATGAATTGAAATAGGTCCAGGAACCTTTTTCTTTTTCGGATGAATTGAAATAGGTCCAGGAACCTTTTTCTTTTTCGGATGAATTGAAATAGGTCCAGGAACCTTTTTCTTTTTCGGATGAATTGAAATAGGTCCAGGAACCTTTTTCTTTTTCGGATGAATTGAAATAGGTCCAGGAACCTTTTTCTTTTTCGGATGAATTGAAATAGGTCCAGGAACCTTTTTCTTTTTCGGATGAATTGAAATAGGTCCAGGAACCTTTTTTTCCGGATGAATTGAAATAGGTCCAGGAACCTTTTTTTCCGGATGAATTGAAATAGGTCCAGGAACCTTTTTTCCGGATGAATTTAAATACGGTCCAGGAATCTTCTTTCAATGAAACAATACGCAACTTGTACCGCATTGTAATTGTGCGAGAAAAAAACGTTCCGATTTTGCAGCGCAACCGAATAGAACCCATTAGAATTTATGGGTTCCTGGACATTAACAACCCAACAACAAACTTGCCGGAATGTTAACACATGAAGGCTACTGAATTAAAAGATGAACTAAAAGTGCTTTCGGCTATAATAAAACAATTACACCAAAGGAGATCTTAAAATGATAAAGGGTCATGATTTTGCACCTAATGTGAGTGTAGAACTTCGAATTTATTAACTTTGTCGGTAACCATGGCAAGTGGCGAACACTTTTTTTTTTTAAAAAAAAAAATAATAAAGCAAATAAAAATACTATCTTTGGTCAATAATGTCTGAAACACGCTTGTTTCCATTTTATACAAGATAGCATTATACGAAATGTAAAGTTCCCTGTGCATATAGCACAGTGTCATGTACACATATTCAGGGGATGTGGGGGTAGGGCCACACACATTCTCGATCTCGGCTATTTTGGAGGTTATGTGATCCGCACCACTCTCCGGCCGCCTTTACCTCCCAGGGTTGCCCCCAGGTGCCCATTAGTTTGAGGTTGGGTTAACCCCAGAGCCGCTTTATGCGGGGACAACGCAGGAATGAATTCAGCCCTTAGATCACCCACGCGGGAGATCCGGAAATATTATATGTAATTCTTTTAAAAATCCAATCATATATCACAGACCTAATATAAAATTACTTCCGCATTTTTTAAAGTGTAGCTGTGGTCGAGCGAGATATCCCCCTTCGCTCGCATTTCAAGAAGAGGTAGGGAATCTGAGACAAATTCGCTTGCTGCGCTGAGCAAACCATTAAGTGGAAGAAAAAAGCGAAGTTCAAGCGAAGCAGAAAAGACTTGGAAATTCTATTTTTGTCTTTTCCGATAGATTCTTTGGCCGGAACCACTTTAATCATCACTCATCCTCATCGTCGCGATCAGCCAAAAGTGGAAGAAAAAAGCGAAGTTAAAGCGAAGCAGAAAAGCGATAGAAATAGTCACGATTAACTTCGAGATTTGAAGCGAAGTAAAATTACGTCAATATTTTTTTTCGTTACTGTACGAATTGTACTATTGGAAACTTAGTGACGATAAATATATTTCTTTCTGTGTGTGTAATCTTACGATTCCAATGTGGACGTTATAGTTATCTATAACCAAGGACGTATTTAGGGGGGGGGGAGGGTCCAGACCACCCGAAATACTTACCAAGTATTAAAAAAATAATGAAAATGTACTTTTAGCATTTGTTACACTATAATCGATGGTTATTTATTTCTTATGAAATTGGAAGGCAAGGATTATTATATTGGGATCTTGCTGCTTTGAAGGACAGTAAGAAAGAAGATTTATGTACACTTACAATAAGCTTATGCATAAAATCGGAAACTATTTTTCATCAACTAGATCTAACATCCTTTTTTACATCGTATTATTCAATAAATGTTCAATTCTTTACCTATTTGACATTAATTTCCTTGTTTTTATACAAATTTCGGCGATCTTCACGGAAGCTAGGTCTAATAAATATATGTTAGTATGTCTATGTTCTTATACCATCATTTTACGTATTCATGTAATAATAAAAATGAGAAATAATAAATTTACACATGTAAATTAATATTTAATTATTTACATTCAAACATTATTATTATTATTATTAGCTATTACGACACTTTGTTCGGACCCTCCCCCACCCCGAAATATAGTTCTAGATACGTGCCTGTCTCTAACTGAATTGGCAGTATCCCTAGTTAGACAATTTTGTTTGGCTGTGAATATGCCCATAACTGAAATTACTCTCGGAAATGTCCAATGGTAACACTATTAAGTCTTGTTTCCATATTAAAAAACACTGCAGGTTCTGAGCAGTGTTGTGTTCTGAAATTACTTAGATGTAATATTAAGTCATTAGTTAGATTTAATTTAATTTTTAATTGGTCCTTATTTTCATATCTATTTTACCAATTGCTAATATAAATGATACATGGTCTGTAAAAGCAAGGACTGATTTAGGGGGATCCAGGGGGTCCGGAACCCCTCCCCCCCTTCCCGAAAGACTTACCAAGTATTAAAATTAAATAATGAAAATATACATGTTTAGCATTTGTTACATAATCGATTGTTATATATTTCCATCGAACTTATTGAAAGGCAAGGAATTGGGATCATACGTCTCTGAAGAATAGTGACAAAGATTTATGCACACTACTACTTATGATAATACACATAAAATATTAACCAGAAACTTTACTTTTCGTCAATTGTCTTTCTTGTTATTCAATAAATATTCAATTTAATATTCATTTTAATTTAATTAAACATAATTACTCTAAAATATTATTATTGCTATTATTATTATTGAGATAATTGGTCGGGAACCCCCCCCCCGAAATATATTTCTAGATACTTGCCTGTGTAAAAGAATAACTCGAGCAATATAAAAAACATGAAGGTAATTTCTTATAAATTGTATGGAATGTCTTGAGAACAGATACGCGACCGAGAGCAGCAACTAGTGACGAGACGGCAATTTACAACTTGAGACCCCGGGCCTTTCCGCTGTCGCATTGGGCCCCAGACTCGACCATGGGCGTAACTGATGCCTAACCTTGAGAGGGTAGGGGGAGTTAAGGATCGATCCATCCCATTGAAATAGTGTCCAGTATTATTGGCTAAATAACTGTCACATTTGCGAAATCACAAATATTACTCTTCAAATAATCTTACTTTTCAATAGTAAACCAGATTGGATGGGGGGGGGGGGGCACCATATTACGTTTATGGACTCGATATCCAGTGGAAGCACATTGCACAGCATTGGCGTAGTTACGACGAGCTAATTGGCCCTGGACGACATTAGAATGCGAGACCCCCCATCCCATCCATTCTTTAAATTTGAAATCTCAGTGTGAATCCATACAAAAACTTCAGGCATAGTATTAAATAATAAGAATTACTGGTTACATAATTATTTTAGGATTAACAGTGTTGTCTCTACAGATTCTTTAATGTAAATTTAACGTTTTTTGAGTTGATTCGTATCGTTCCATCTCTTGGAAGCAATTAACAAATATTGATTGTAATTTTCTTTCACGATCAAATCATTATCCTTTGTCGAGGGGCCCCTAAAAGGCCCTAGACCGGTACCTACTCTGGCTGAATGTTAATCCAGCATTGTATTTTAACGTGAGTTACAACACGGAGAAGTGTTTTTAAGTTTAGTTTTCAAATATTTCGCCAGTGAGTGACCCACCTAAATTTTTATTCTGCTTTGCTATTTCAGCCTTCTTTTTCTTTTAGATGCTCCGAATGGGAATGTTTTCCCACATCGCGATCTTTACCCAACATTACTGATAGCTAGGGCCCGGGCCTTTATGTCCCATAAAGCTGTAAAATATGTATGTATAAAAAATAAAAATATTCTCAGTGGAGCCAACAATATGCACAACAGTACTTTCGAATTTTCTCATTATATGGGAAGTCGGTGTCTTCCAGAAGAAAAAAAATCCGAGTCAGAACAATGACCGAGAACATTTTTCCTCAATAATGTTCCCACGACTATCAATTGTCGGCGAAATATATAAAAAAAAAGGGGGCGTATTATTGTTCTGTACTAGTTTTGCAAGGAAAGGCGGCATCTGCTTTTAATTTCTTTGTCCGTAATTTCCTTATCCTGCCATCGATATTATAAACTATCAGTTGCGCTAAAGAATAAATTATAAACAACCGATTACACGGAAGACAATTACGAAATTATACAGAAATATATCTAATTACGAGAGAATTGAAGAAATATGTTGTAAAAACGCGAAATAGGTAAATATGTCAAAATATGCGTAATCAATTTCGGCTGATTTTTATCAGATACGTAAAGATCTCACCCCAGTATTCGATCCGATGCCAAATAAAAAAAAATGATATAACAAAGTCCTGGGCCCTAATGACAACTATAATATTTACATCACTACAGTGGGCACTAAATACTGCGCAGAGCCAAAAAAGCGAGCAAATGCTACGAATGCTTGTTACAGCGCACGATGTGACAACGTTCAGTGTGCATTTGTTGCCAAGCGTAAACGATTACTTCCGAGTTGCATTAAAATTCATAACACGAACAATCAAATTCGATACAAGAAATTATTTTATTCATACCTTATTATAGCTTGTAGCGGACTGGCTTCTAAAATCAGACTGCTACCGTCTGGTTTATTAAAAATATTAAATATTTTACGTATTCATTCAAATTGTAACGTTTAACTACAATTTATAACAGGATAAAAGCAGAATATTGTAGTTCTATTTACCGCCAAAATTACAATATATATATATATATATATATATATATATATATATATATATATTTATTTGTATAAGCCCCATGAGATGTGTCCACTTCACCCACCCTTTGTTCCGGGTCGCCAGAACAACAGCGAACGGATTTCACCGGTTAATCTTTTCGCTCTTGTTCAGTTCCCTTTCGCTCGAATTCCAGGAGCGCTTTATCCGTTTCGCGGTTATTCCACCGCCCCTTTGCTACGTCTACGTTACAAACATAATTGTTAGCTCTACACTTTAAACTTTAAGTTCAGTCTCTATTAAATTACTTGAGCGTGGACTCAAAGCAAAAACAGACAAACTTTTGACAGTTCCAAAGCATGTAAACACTCGAGAACGAGATTAAGTCTCGTCTAGATAATCTCGAATCAATTGTAAGCCTTCCAAAGTATCAATCAATAAATAAATAATAAAAAAAACAGATGTGATACTTACTCCAGTTCCTTGGAATTACTGAAAACTAGAACTAACACAGCAATCGCTCTAAAGTCCGACCGAAGGCAAACTACTGACTGGACACAGAGTCACATACGTCCGAAATTTCCAATGACTGGTTGAAAGAAAAGTACCAGACCCCTCTATTCCCCCATCTGGCCCGAGGACACTCAACATGATCCCTTCGCTTCAGCAATAAAAAGTGTTGTCAACCATAGGAAAAGGGAAAATTTTATTCCGACTTCCAGTTTCTTCTAGGACAACGAGGTTTTCAAAACCAGAATTTAAAAAAAATTGAATGCCATAATGCCTAATCAGGAATGACTAAGGACTGAATTCATGGGAGTTCTAAAAAATGTTTGACATAGGCAGGAATTGAAAATATATGAACAAATAGGCTGAATACTTCACAAAGGTTTGATTGATTGATTTAGTTTGTTTCACGAAGTTTTTTACCAGTTTTGGATGAGGATCAAATGGATGAAACATACATGGACACAAGTCACACAATACATGCCAAACAGAATTATTCTGGCTGTTAGTTCAGACGCCAGACAAGGCCGTATTTAGGGGGGTCCAAGGGGTCCGGACGCCCCCCCCCCGAAATATTTATCAAGTACAGAAATTAATGAAAAATATATTCGTTTAGCCGTTGTTATACAATTTCCTCTGAACTTATTGGAAGACGAGGATTATATTGGGATCATAGGGCTTTGAGGCCCCTCCTCCTCCCACACACACGCACCCGAAATACTTAAGTACGAAAATCATATAATGAAAATATACTCGTTTAGCATCTGTTGTATAATTTTCTCTGAACGTATTGGAAGACAAGGATTATATTGTGATCATACAGCTTTGAGGGACTGGAGGGGTCTGGACACCCCACCCCCCACACACACCAAAGACCTATTAAGTACGGAAATTGAATAATGAAAATATTCTCGTTTAGCATTTGTTGTATAATTTCCTCCTTAACTTATTGGAAGACAAGGATTATATTGGGATCATACGGCTTTGAGGGACAGGAAGGACGTATTTAGGAGGGGTCCGGACCCCCCGAAAGACTTACCAAGTACTAAAATGAAGTAATGAAAATATTAGCATTTGTTGCATAATCGATGGTTATTAATTTCCTCTGAACTTTTTTAATCAGAAACTTACTTTTCTCCAACTACATCATTTTTGTTATTCGATAAATATTCAATTAATCATCTATTTTACATTAATTTCATTGCCAGGGCACTTGTTTTTATGTAAATTATTCCGATCTTAATTAAAGGTAAGCTACGTAATGAATATGCGCTGTTATATCTCTATTTTTATAGCTACAGTCGTGTTACCTAATCGTGTAATAATAATATATTAATTGTAATTAGTATTAATTTGATTTATTATAATTATTTTGATTTAAACATTATAATAATTACTGTAGAGCGTCGATTATCCGAAGTAGCCTAATTGGGGGACATGGGTGTTCGGAAAACTGGTTTGTTCGGATAATCGAACTGTACATGTTTATTTGCCAAAAAGAAGTACTGTACAGTAAATTTATTCATAAAAACAGGCATCTCTTTAAGTATGTATTACAAAGTAACGTACAAAGACAACTTTAGTAGGAATATATAGTATGTGGTACAGTTTATTAAACAAAAATATGTACATATTACATACGCATTTTGCATGAACAATACACACAGTACACAAAATTAACGTTTAAAAAAATCCTTTATTTTGGTCTGTCTAAGCAAGCCTACACGCTTACGAGCAGCTAAGTCACGTACTTTTTTCATTACAGATATCTGAAAGTGAGCGAGTACGCAGTTCGGTTAAGCGGTCGTTCGGTTGACCGACGTTCGGATAATCGACGCTCTACTGTATTATTATTCTTGAGACATTTGGTTCGAATCCCCTGAAAAAATTTCTAGATACGTGCCTGACGCCAGAGTCTAGATCGTCTGCAAGAAAGTAGTCCAGGGTGTACTGCAATGCAAAGCCCCACGTTGCGGCTACACAAAACAATGCAACGCAACGTTCCACCACTTGTAACTCCAGGGTATGGAGATTCGAATTGGCAACACACCGCTCTTTGCTCCGGCTGGTAAGTTGGGAGCACCAGTTCTCACCCAGGGATCGGGATTAAGACGATCCACCCTTCCTCCATGAAGGAAACCACCGAATTGCGACACGTGATAGTAAATAAAATTCCAAATACTTTATAATTAAAATGTCCAAAATCTTTAATCACGAATCGCGCGCGTACATACTGATTCGCACATGTTAAAAGTTATAATTTGTTGGGTCATGCACACTCGTAGGCAGTGACAAGCAATTTATTTAACACGAAAGTCCGCGCACCGCCTTCACAGTTAATAGCAAGACCTCAACTCCTACCTCAAGCGCGAGGCGCAGAATAACAGATTGTTCTAACTTACAATACAAACTCATAACATAAAATAACACAAGGAAAACTGATAATTTATATAACACATCAATGTTAATTAGCGATAGTAAGCTAAAGTTCAGGTTGGCAACAATTAAAAATGCCAACGTGGAAGTTTTTACATCGCCAAGAACACGAAGCGTGGTTCCCCCACTCCTAACATAAACAGCCAATAGGAATACGATATTTTATTGAAAACGAGGGAGAAATACTTTGCTATAATATTACAATGTTAAACTATATAGAAATAACTAAACTGATTTTATCAAATAAATCATATTTGCCCTTGCACATAAAAAAATGATTAAATATTTAGTTTATAACGAAGACAAATTACTTCAATCTTGTACATTGTTGAACAAAAATCCATATTAAGAAGAGATGTATTTAACTTGTGCTTAAACAATGAAAACGTTGCATATATTATTTGGGATAATTATTAGCCTATAAATTCTGAATAAATGTTGCAAAAATACGCGAATAATATTATAACATAAGATAAATCGTGAATATATACATGAATTATAAAGACAATTAAGTATAAATAATTTAATCGAAGTTCTTAACTTGAAAGTATACGAATAAGATAAATGCCAATATACAACTGAAATCTGCCTAACATGGCGGTCGTTACAGTACTATGTGGAAGATGGGTTAGTATTTGGTTTGATTGAGTTGGTTTATTTTACTTCGCTTCTCTTCTACTTTTGGCTAAACGCAAAGATGACGAGTGGTGATATGCTGAAACTGATGAAGGGACACTCGCCCATGCCCAGAGCGGGATTAGATTTTGTTTATTTTACCTCGCTCTTCTTCCCCATTTGGCTAATCGTGACGATTAGGATGACTGATATGAAATAGATGAGAGAACATCCCATGCCGGGATTCGAACCCTGAATAGGGTTAGTACACGTTACGGATTTTACAGTCCCGGAATGGTATCATTTGTCCCGGTGTCGGGTAGGAAAGCAGAAATCATTGCGACTATACTTTCTCATGCATATTATTTCTACTTAAATGCGTGAACGTAATTTTAAAATGTTTTTTACAAAACAATCTAACTGTACATTAAACCGCTTTCTCTCAATAATACAAGTTATCGAGTTGCAAGAAGATGCTGTAGAGATCTTTGACTGCACGGTAGCACAACAATTAGTAATAATGCTATTTTTATTCCCTTCTGTTTGCAGCTGAATTTCAGTTAAGATTCTCTTCCATTCCAAGGTAATCTGCTTACGGTAAGCAGTCGGTGCTTAGGTGCCTATCTGTTCAGTCCGCAGTTTTCAAATAAAGATTTTTACATTGTGAGATAGCAGCTTAGTTCATTATGAACTGCAAAGAAAGCGTAAGTTTAATGAGAGACTTGAAAGTGAATTTCCTTTTAAAATAATGAGATCATCCATAATAATTATAGTGCACATGCATACTACTCTATCGGGTTCCCCCTCCCCCGCAACAGGTTTCTTGTAAGTGGTGTCCCAGATTTTCATTTATGAAATGATGACTAAAATTGGTAAACGCTGTAAGTGCCACAATAATTCAAACACAGTTTTCCACGTTAAACTGTGAAATGTGCCATGTGCCATGTTTTATAATGTGGTAAACGTGAAATGTGGCTGGTATCCCTCTAAGTAGTTCAAAGGGCGTGTAAAGAGGTCACTAGTGTGCACGTTCTTACGGGCTGGTGTGCGGAACGATGCGATTTCCCAACACTTTCGCTTTTGGCACTTACAACGTTTACCCCTTTTAGTCCTCAAATATAGCAACCCCTGGCGTAGGTTGGCATACGATTGTTACACTACGGAGGTTATAATTTTGGTACTTTGATTGATTTGATTTATTTTTCTACGCGTTTGTCACTTTTGTCTAATCTAAGATGAGGATAAAATTGATGAAGGGACACTCACAATGAACACCCATACCCAAGCCTGGATTCAAACCTGAGACCCCCTGACGTTGTAGCGCTATGTGCTAAAGTGAGGACTAGATACCAGTTCTGAAAGAAGATTATCTGATATTACAACTTGCTCGCGGAGCTGCGTGAGATTTTTGGAAACCAAGTCTTCACTGGTTATCTAAAGTTAAAAGATTGGAAACACTAGCAAAGGGCAACCGTTCCATTGCCGTGGCAAATGGAAAACACGTGTGAACATCCTCGATGCGAAATTTTCGCTCATACAATAGTCCCGTCCCCGTCTGACCCAAGGTCCATGCAACAATACGGGCAATGGGGACAGCCAGGGGTCAATGGAACGCGGTTCGCCTGGCCAGTCATAAAAGTCCCGTTGGGTTGCGTTGGGTGGGAAGGGTGCGGGAGGAGGACGTCCTATCGTCGGTGTTCAGTAGAAAGCACAGTAAATTCTTATGCTGCAGTTATTTTATAACATTGATTGATTTGGTTTACTTTAATCCGCTTTTCTGCCACTTTTGGCTAATCGCAAAGGTGAGGATGTGATGAAATTGATGAAAGGAACACTCACAGGGAAGATCCATGCCCAGACCGGGATTCGAACCAAGGACCCCTAGCGTCATAGTGCGCTGTGCTAACCACTCCGCCATGGAGGTCCGCTATTTTATATTATATCTTGTTTTTCTATATCTAGGTAAACCGCGACCATAGAATGGACATGGGCAGGGCTCGAAAAATCCCGGTCGCCAAGGCGACTAAAAATTTCAGCCTGGCGACTGTGATCTTATGCTGTAATATGTACGAAATTTTGATGATTCTAAGTTCAAATTGCAGTACAGCGTACGTTAGCAAATTATTTTTTTAAAAAATCAACGTTGTGAACATTCCAGAGAGTCAGTAATAATTTCTTACTCTTTGTCCCCCAACACCCCATTTCCTCTTTTCTCGAATGATTTAGCGATGTTTTGAATACCGTGATGCTCAGCTTCTTATACAGTGTGTTTCAAAAGTTGCACAACCCAAACTTTGAAAATGTATATCATGAAAACCGTAAGAGATATTGACACAGGGTTTTCTGCATTATAAAGTCTCATCCATTGAGATATTTTTCAATGCTTAAAATTATCAGTTTTCTTCATACAGAAAATTTAGATAAATTAATAACTGGCGGAAGGCAGCGTTAAACGTTTTCCAGAAATGCACTTTTGAATGAGAAAAATACGTAAGAAATTATCGAAGGGTCATAATTAGATGTCTGATGACTGATGCCATGTCAATCTGTCATTTGCGACCAATATTGGTCATGTGCAATATTTGATGGATTTTTCATTGGCGACTTTATGGGTAGAGTGAAAAAGTGTCATTTTTGTGACACATATGGCAATGCTAGCAGGTCGAAATATTTGATTGATTTGATTTGATTTATTTATTTTATTTTACTTCACGTTTTGTGCCTCTTTGCTAATTTGCGAAGATGGGGATGAGTGATGAAATGAAATTGGTGAATGAACATTCACAAACAACCATGCCCAAGCCGGATTCGAAACCGGGACCCCTGACGTCGCAGCGCGATGTACTAACCACTCAGCCACAGGTCCGGCAAGTCGAAATATTGTCAACAGACGCAAGCCACATGTGTCTAAGTATTGGCTATACATTTACGTGAAAAATCATAAACCAAGATTTTGTGCCGAAATTGGATTCTTGAGAGAATCCTAGTCTGCCTCTGGTTACACTGAATTATCTTCGCTCACTTTCGACGCTACTATGCCTGTTCAATTGAATCAGCCAGTATGGCGTATTCTTTGGAGCAGCGCGTATGCATTGCTGAAGAGTATTTTACTAACTCATTCTTACACTCATGTGCAAGAAGTTTTCCAAGAAAAATCCCCTGCTTCTGCTGTACCTCACCAAGCAACTGTTTTACGACTAGCCAAACACCAACAAATGATCCCACAAATTGTTAAGAGTTGGTATTATTATTGAAGATTAGGCTCACACAGGAGATGTACTAGAAATTTTCAGCGAAAAATGCAGGCTCGACCAGGACTCCAACCTGGGTCTCTGTTATGCCTTACGATTTCCTTAACCACTTAGCTACTGAGCCGGCCTGGCCTCGCCTGATTTCTCGCTGTTGCTGTTTTACCTGTGTGGAATCCGTCTCTTTGTAATGAAGGGGTCCAGGGATACCCGGTGGAGGCACATAGTGGTTCGGATCCCACTTTAAACTGTAGGTCCAGTCCCGATTAGCCTTACTGTGCATAAAGTGGACATAAATCATCAACTCAATCCAATCAATCCAATGGAATCGTCTCTGCCAGTGCTACCGCAACGGGATCTGTTGCCTTTGAAACACAGTAGACTTCGACATTGCTTGGTTCCTCCCAGAGTAGAGATGTTTATGCATTTTTCACACGCACGCAATGGCAAGGTATATCAGAGACCCGTGTTTGAGTCCTGGTCGAACCTGCATTTTTCGCCGAAAATTTCTACGTTGTTATAGATTGTTGAAAATCAATTCTGAGATGTTTTCAGCAAATTAACAATATTTAAAAAAATAATGTAATTGCTTTTATTTGGATACATGCTAACATAAATTTATTAACCCTGTGGTAGCGTACATCAGGCATGTCAAACTCAAAATCTGAACTGGGCCAAATAGTCAGTAGTGTTCGATAAAGCGGGCCGCAAGGAAAAAATTAATTATTTCTTTAATACTTTATTTTAAAGAATGACTAACATAACACTTAATAAAGTATATTGAACATTCATTGAAACCTGATCATTGCTTCTTGCCTGACAGCTGGCATCTTTTTTCTGCCACCAACTTATCAATATCAGGAGACATCTTATTTAAAGCAGCTACTTTCAGAACACAGCTAAGATGAACGTCTGATAATCTGGATCTCGTTGGTGACTTGTTTCCTTTCAGGAGTGAGAAAAGTTTTTCACACTGGTAAGTGCTACCGAACATGGAAATTATTTCACATGCAAATTTGCGGGTTTCTGGAAAACGTGCAGGCAAGTACTTGTAAAAGTCAGGGATACCCACTTCGCTGTACTTTTGTTTCAAAGTTGAGTCCCACTGAATTTCAATTACTTCCATCTGCAAATGTGCTGCCACTTTTTCTACATTAGTCGTAAACAGGGCTGAAAACAAGGAGATCTTGTCTTCGAAAGAACGAACATCGTGGAACCTTTTCCCGAATTCAGTATTCAAAAGCTGAATTTTTTCGGCGTACTTTTTTTACAAAACAGGGTCCTTTGAACTTGATCTGTATTTAGAACAAATTGGAAAGTGTGTCAAGTCTTCGTTTCTTAACTGTTTTTCCCAAAGCAATAACTTAAGCTCGAATGTTTTGACTTGATCATTCATGTTGGTGATTAATTGATCTTTTCCTTGCAGTTTCAAATTTAAATCTGACAAGTGTTTCGTTATATCAACAAGAAAGGAAAGATGTTGTAACCACGTTGGTTGCGAAAGAAGGCTGGTGTCTTGTTCTTTCATTTCAAAAATTGACATATTTCATCTTTCAAGTTCCAGAATCTTCCAAGAACCACAGAACACGATAGCCAGCGCACTTCTGTGTAGTAGGGCACTCCAGAATATTCGCTTTCTAAATCTGCTAAGAAAGCAGAAAATTGTCGCTGGTTTAAGCCATGGGATCTTATGAAGTTGATAGCTTTTTTCACAGGCTTCACCACACTTTCCATGTTGATTACTTTTGAACACAAGACCTCTTGGTGAATGATGCAATGCACATGATGGAACATGTGTTTATCGCAGGTTTCACGAAATTCGTTTTGCAGTTTTGTCACAAAACGATTGTTTTTTCCCGTCATTGAAGGGGTACCACCCGTAGCTACACAGGATAACTTTGACAGAGGTAAATCATACTTCTGCAAAAGTTCACGAACAGCAATAAATGCCTTCAACTCTCTCAGCTTGTCTTGCCTCATTAATCCATCGTATTGGTTGTATGTAGCTCTGTGTTGCTCATAATGACGTTTGATATTATATAACTTCGGTACACTAATGGTTGATCTGCAAACCAAGCAAACAATTTTATCTTTCACTTCACAACAAAAGTACTCCAACTCCCATTTCTCTTGAAAACTACGATGTTCATCAGAAATTTTTCGTTTACTACCACTTGGTTTCGACAAAGACATTGTTGGTAGCACAAACAAAACAAACCGAATAGAACCAAACTTCTTGGAAAATGGAACCGACTGAGGGTAGCGAAGATGAGGGAGAGGCAAGGGAGGGGTGAGTCGCGTAGACTATAAGACGCGGTAATAGGTTTTCGGGCGAAGGCAGCTTGTTCCCCTTTCCCTTCAACCCTCCCCTCATTCTAGATTACAGAGGGAAAACTGCACAGGCAGAAGACGTAGCCTTGGGCCGTGTCCGGATTGGCAAGCGCTCCGTCCCGTTCTCTCCCGTTGCTCTCGGGTGCCGTCGAAGTCACGTCCAAGTCGTCCGAATCTACATGTCCCCTTGTAGTACGGTTATCACTTTTCCCGCCAGGTGTCAGCCCGAACTTCACCCACCGCGCTCTGGGGCGCAGGCGCACCGCACGGAAGCAGAAGGCAGACGCCAAACAAACATGACAATGATTTCCATCTATTTACTACTCATATTAAAAATGTAACACGCTATTTCATCATTTACAATTTTTCTACATTCAGTATTCTCGATAAAATGTTAAAGTATAACTGAGTTTTACATCCTCTAATCAGTAAATGTTGTCTGTACAAAGTGAAAGTTAGAATATGGCTGCCAAGCGCAGGGTCACAGCGAGTTCAAGCGTGCATCTGTCGCGCCTCTCTGCTCTCCCCTCCGACTCCACGTCTGCCGCGAATTCGGACAACGGAGGTTGCCTGAGTCCCCGGATGGAACGGTGCTCTAGGTGACATCTGCTGCCGATTCGGACGCGGCCTTGGACTCTGAACAACTAGCAATCACTACATTCGCCAACCACCCCAATAATGCAACACGACCACTGCCACGTCCCTCGCGTAAACACCTACCAGCTTAGCACAGGAGAGAGACAATGAGATACCTCTGGGCACAGATCAGGGTTACTAACGCTACAAATATATGGAAAGAAACAACAGATTTAACCCACTACTGAGGGTACAATTCGTACTATATTCTTGATTAATTATGTACAAATATTAAATAACTTTTGAAGTCTTTTCATACAGTAATTTTCTTCTATTTTTATTTTTTATTAATTCTAACCAATCTTCTTCGGGCTTCTTCTTCTTATAATCAATATGGCATCTTCTTCTTATGGCCTCTTCTTCTTATAATCAGTATAGCATCTTCTTCTTATAATTAATATGGCGTCTTCTTCTTATAGCCTCTTCTTCTTATAATCAATATATCTTCTTCTTCTTATAATTAATATGGCATCTTCTTCTTATGATTAATGAATCTTCTTCTCCTTGTATTTAATAATTAAATTGCCTTCTTCTTGCAATTAATAAGGCTTCTTCTTCTTATAATCGCTAATATTACTTCTTCTATATATTTACATCTTTATTCCTCATCCGTTACTCTTTATTTACATCTTTTGTTTCGTTCCTTGATTTTTCTAAGGAACATTTTATATCCTTGCTATCTGGATTATTCTTTGTCCGTGGATCATTAAATGAGCTTCCCTTTATATCTTTGTATACACTCCCTGGAACGGTATGTATATCTATGTGCTGCAACTTATATCCACGTTCTTGTTTAGAAACGTCGTACAAAAGACCCAGTGGATCATAATTGATAATTGGAGGTTGTATTATTTCTCCTCCTTCCCTTACTCGTCTTGCCAGAATAGATTCTTTTGTTTTCTACCTCCTCTCTTTCCTCGTTTCTTTGGCATCCCTTTATACCGATTGACGTAAATATCGATCTTCCAAATAAACAAAGAGAAAGGGGTTAGTTAAAGATCGCCGCCTGGACGGCGCTAACCTTAACTTGGAGCTACAATGTATGCGCCTCCAAATGTGCTTGGATGCTGTCGAGAAATGGCGCTACACCTGGGGAAAACAACCCAAAAGCCGCACGAAACTCTCAGTTCGTGGGAACCAAAATAGACATAAAATCGAAATTGCAATTCGACTTCTTTACTTTTGTATGTTAATCGCTTATGTCATTACTGAATGATAATTCCCCTTTTCTCCTTATTTATATCCTGTTATTATTTTAAACTTATTTATTTATTTCCTTATAATTAGTAGTAATATATACAATCGTTATTTCATCACATCTGCTCTTTCCGTTGTCTCTATTTACAATCGTATACGTTCTCCTGGGTGGTGCCATCTCTTACCCACTTTCCAAACTTATTTATGCAGCATCTTTTATAACCGTTGTTCCTCTTGCATGCTGCCATCTATGGTCCTTTATTTCAAAGAAAAGCAACGCAGTTTGTGTACGTGACACCACCTTTTTTCACCTACCGACGAGTATATCCTGTCCAAGAGGAAAACGTGTGAAATTTCACATCGTGTTATATAATAACACAGATATTTTAGCAACTACTACATCTGAAGGTTCTACTACTTAAAAACAGGTAATAGCAAAGGGGCCGCACAAAAATATATCGAGGGCCGCGTGTTTGACATGCCTGGCGTACATGATTAGTTTAGTGCAGAAAACCTGGTGTAAATACCTCTTACGGTTTTAATGATATACATTTTCAAAGTTTGGGTTGTGCGAATTTTGAAACACATTGTAGTACACAATTGCTAGTAGGTAGATTCCTGGCGCCTGATTTTCAGAGCTCGCGCTTAGCTTTGAAGAAAATTATTCGAGCACTGGACATGGGTACATAGGGCCAGTATGGCATTTGAAAATCTTTGTGTGTAAGTGTATGAGAGAGAGAGAGAGAGAGAGAGAGAGAGAGAGAGAGAGAAATAGATGAGGGTGGGGAGATTCCTGTATCATCTTTCGATATATCAAGGTATTTATGATAAACTTCAGCTTCAATAAATATACAGAAAATATTATTTTTATCAATCTCATAGCCTTTATTCCAGGATTTGAAATTACCAGTTGAAAAACACACCAACCTACCTATCTGGTAGGATGATCTCCCACCTTGGCATGTAGGAGTGAGGCAGGTGTAACGGGGAATTTGGACTCCGTAGAAAAGTGACTGTACAGTCAACTTTCTACGGAGAAACATGACTGTACAGTCAATTTTCTAGAGAAAAATGACTGCCCTTTCCAGTTCACGTCATATTAAGAAGGGGGTAAAATATCCCCGTAGAAAAATGACTGCCTATCAATTCTCACTCAAAAGATGGGGTACAAATTTCCCGTAGAAATGAGACTGTCCCCATAAATCCTGCATATATTAGAAGGTGGTACAAATTCCCCGTAGAAAAGTGACTGCCCCCTTAAATCCTTCTTATATTAGGAGGGGGGACAAATTCCCCGTAGAAATGTGACTGTCCCCCTAAATCCTGCAATTATTAGAAGGGGGTACAAATTCCCCGTAGAAAAGTGACTGCCCCCTTAAATCCTGCTTATATTAGGAGGGGGTATAATTTCCCGTAGAAAAGTGACTGACTGCCCCTTAAATCCTTCTTATATTAGGAGGAGGGTACAAACTTCCCGTAGAAATGTGATTGTCCTCCTACATCCTGCATATATTAGAAGGTGGTACAAATTCCCCGTAAAAAGTGACCGCCCCCTTAAATCCTGCTTATATTAGGAGGGGTGTAATTTCCCCGTAGAAAAGTGATTGCCCCCTTAAATCCTGCATATATTAGGAGGGGGTACAAATTCCCCGTAGAAAACTGACTGCCCCTTATTTCCCATTTATATTAGGAGGGGGTATAATATCCCCGTAGAAAAATAACTGTCCCTTTAAATCCTGCTTATATTAGGAGGGGGTATAATTTCCCCGTAGAAAAGTGACTGCCCCCTTAAATCCTTCTTATATTAGGACGGGGGTACAAATTCCCCGTAGAAAAGTGACTGACTGCCCCTTAAATCCTTCTTATATTAGGAGGAGGGTACAAACTTCCCGTAGAAATGTGACTGTCCCCCTACATCCTGCATATATTAGAAGGGGGTACAAATTTCCCGTAAAAAGTGACCGCCTACTTAAATCCTGCTTATATTAGGAGGGGGTATAATTTCCTCGTAGAAAAGTGATTGCCCCCTTAAATCCTGCATATATTAGGAGGAGGTACAAATTCCCCGTAGAAAACTGACTGCCCCTTATTTCCTATTTATATTAGGAGAGGGTATAATATTCCCGTAGAAAAATAACTGCCCCTTTAAATCCTGCTTATATTAGGAGGGGGTATAATTTCCCCGTAGAAAAGTGACTGTCCTTAAATCCTACTTATATTAGGAGGGGGGTATAATTTCCCCGTATAAAAGTGACTGCCCATTTAATTCCTACTTATATTAGGAGGGGGTATAATTTCCCCGTAGAAAAGTGACTTCCCCCTTAAATCCTGCTTATATTAGAAGTGGGTACAAATTCCCCGTAGAAAAGTGACTGCCCCTAATGTCCTACTTATATTAGGAGGTGGTATATTTTCCAACCCTACGCTATGATGGCAGAAGGGGACTAGAGGAAGTAAGTAAGTAAGGTATATTTTCCATGTAGAAAAGTGACTGCCCCTTAAATCCTGCTTATATTAGGAGGGGGTACAAATTTCCCGTAGAAATGTGACTGCCCCCTTAAATCCTGCTTATATTAGGAGGGGGGTACAATTTCCTAGCAGAAAAGAGACTGCCCCCTTAAATCCTGCATATACACTGGTCAAAACAATTAGGGGAGCAAGCAAGAAATCCCAAAACCAAAGTTGGAAAGTCAAAAGTAGCAATGTATGTTGATGAAGTGAGTGTGTCCTCAACCAGTACAATTAATCTGTGATGAATCATCAGCATGAAGAGCTCTCTAGTGACACCATAAGGCACGTGGCAGAATTTGTGATATGAGGAGCAATCACGAGGTCACTTGGGAACACCGGTTGTTTGGTGCTGGCAGACCGTAAGTGCAGGTGGGATTCAGTTGAGTAGTGTTGAATAGGAACGATGGCAGAACAACACGATTTAGGGGAATCTAGCGCATGGAGAGCCATTGGGAGGATGGAAGCAGGGTAGACACAACGTGAGGTGGCTGCAGCCCTTTGTGTGTCACGCAGTGTCATTACCAGGTTGGGGACACGATTTCAACAGACAGGTACAGTACGAAGGAGGCCTGGGCAAGGTCGCCCACGGTCAACAACAGTGAGGGAAGACCGGTACTTAGCATTGTCGGCTCGCAGGAATAGGCAGCAAACTGCAACTGACCTGCAACGCGGCCTTGTTTTGGCAACAGGACAAAGAGTCTCGGGCCAAACTGTACGAAATCGCCTGCGGGAAAGGGGTCTTTATGCAAGAAGACCAATGGTGTGTGTCCCTCTGAATGCCCAACACCGTAGGGCCCGCAGACAGTGGGCTGTGGAACATCGTGAGTGAGGACATTGAGAGTGGAGTTCAGTTCTCTTCTCGGATGAGTCGCGTTTCAGTCTCCAGTCAGATAATCGATGTATTCTCATTTGGAGGGAACGTGGGGCTCGCAATTATCCCGCACATGTGCGCGAAGTGTCTCAGTATGGTGGCGGTGGCTTAATGGTATGGGCACGGATCAGTGTTGGTCGACGTACTCCCCTGCACATTATCCGGAACGGTACTTTGACAGCCTTACGGTACCGGGATGAGATCCTCAGGCCTCATGTTGTCCCAATGGCTGCAGATATCGGTGATCGTTTCATTTTTGTGGACGATAATGCCCGACCTCACCGAGCACGTCTGGTTGACGCCATGCTACGGGATGAGGGTATCGAACGAATGATATGGCCAGCATCCTCCCCAGACTTGAATCCCATTGAACATGTGTGGGACACACTCGGAAGACGCATTGCTGCTCGGCCAGCGCCGCCTACAACTCTGCAACAGTTGGAAATGGCCCTTCTGGAGGAATGGGTGAATATCCCGCAGGATATCGTTGATAACCTTATTGGTTCCTTGCAAAACAGATGTGTAGCTGTCATAGCAGTTCATGGCGACCACACGCCTTATTAGAGGTATGGATCTGTTGCGTATCTGCCCATTTCTGTTGTCTTATCACCGTGCTGTTCTCCTCATTTTGTGCAGTACCTTGCAGAAATCACCCCTAGAACTCTGTTGTGCTAATGACTCAATAGACATGTATTGTTCTGGTTGAGGACACACTCACCTAATCAAAATACATTGCTACTTTTCACTTACCAACTTTGGTTTTGGGATTTCTTGCTTGCTCCCCTAATTTTTTTGACCAGGGTATTAGGAGGGGGGTACAAATTCCCCGTAGAAAAGTGACTGCCCCTTATTATTAGGAGGGGGTATAATTTCCCCGTAGAAAAGTGACAGCTCCCTTAAATCCTGCTTATATTAGGAGGGGGTACAATTTCCCCGTAGAAGAGACTGCCCCCTTAAATCCTGCTTATATTAGAATTGGGTACAAATTCCCCGTAGAAAAGTGGGCAACAGTCATAGGCATGCGCACGGGGCAATTGCCCCCCCCCCCAATCATGGACTTCCACGGAGATTTTCTACGGAGGGACAAGCAAGGTATTTTTCCATGGGTCATATTATCCCGATAATAGTGTTGCCCCCTCAAAAACCATGATATGAATTCAAAATTATCGCATTAATGTAAATTACTATGAATGAAATCAAATTATACGTGTGAAATATATACTTTTAGGTTGACATTCGATTTCTAAGAGAGGTGTGGCCATCCTGGCCCCCCTCCCCCCTTCCAGACGTTCATGTCCATACATTATTATACTTTTACCAAGAAATTAAATGTAGAGGAATCTTATCGCTGTTATTAAAGGATATTATACTCTTAAAGAAAATCAAGTATTTTCAAACCGATTAAAGTTCAAAGCAACTACGGGAGAAGGTGGGATGCAATGGGCAATGCCCGTCCCCAACCTTGGACGGAAATCAATTCAATGGGGACAAACATTGAGGCAAGACTAGTAGAATCTAAGAGTAGCAGGACAAAAGGATACTCAAGATGGAATTAGTTTTCACGTCTTTTGCATTATTTCTTCCAGACGGCCATAGCTCCTACAGAGGGCACAAAGGGGCAATTGCCCCCTCGATATCAAATTTTATACAAATAAAAATACATTTCATAATACGGATTTTCTTGCTCGGTTCGCTCGCAATGTCTGCTTTTATTACAGTCTTCTCAAGTTCAGAGCCGTTGCTAGTGGACGGCGGGAGTTGGCCCTGGCCGCCGAACGATCTAAATGAAAAAAATGTAAAAAAGAATGCCATGGCGCCCTAAGAAATTTTTTGTGCCATATTAAATCAGTATTATTTTCGGTTTGCAAAAATTCGGATCTAAAAATTTTCTTGCTCGCTTCGCTCGAAATTTTATTGTTTTCTGAAGTGCATTGTAAATTTCCAGCGAGAAGTTATAACTATTAACAGGGTGGCTACAAACACGCAAAAAAAAAATTCCCTGACTTTTCCAGGTTTTCCAGGACAAAATTTACATTTTTCCCTGACAATTATAAACCAAATCCATGTTCTTGCAAATGGAAATAAGAAAGTCATACAGATCCAGGTATATTGTATTAAGTACCGATATCAGCTTCCAAGAAAATTACATAATTTCTCTATGATTTGCATTCAAACTGCTAATTGTGAATTTTGAAAATTATTATAATTCACAAGCTAGGAAGGGATTACGGGATTTTTTTATATGCAGCCAGCTTTCAATTAAATAATTTATTATTTTTCAAATTACGACTAAATGAGATTAAAGTGAAGTGTGATGAAAAAATAAATTTTGTAATTTATCAATCTCCTCAGCCTTTCTCGTTATTATATGTTGATATTTCCACTGAGATTTGGAACCCTCGGCTTGCAAGAACCATGAGTGTAGACTTATTCTTTGATGCATAAACCTACTTCTCTTTTATCTATGAAGCAAACAACTTAACTCTTGCACATAAGTGAAACAACTGATCCGTACAAAACAAAGTGTCATATTTACTTCATTATCAATGGGATGTATCCTCAGTACAAACATTCACAGTATATCCAAATGAAATACTGTGAAACTGACTACACGCAGTTATACCATTATTGCTGGTGAAAAGGGTATATAGGAACGCATTAAAATAAATTTAATGCAAGCAAGTTATAAAAGGAGAATCTACTTCATTGTACAGGTGCCTGATTTAGCTAATCAAATATTCAAACAGGAACACGCTATTGATAACAGCTTCCAAAAGTTTATACATGAGGGGCATCCAGAAAAGTTCCAATGGCGTCTGTACGCGACGCTAGTGGTTGGAGCGCGACACGCATATGTAGGCGGGAAAAAGTGGCTGTAAGCTGGTGGATACATACAGTTTCCCACCGACTGTGAGGTACGTGTGACAATCAGATTGTTGCATGCTCAGAATCCAGCATATAGTCACCAGCAATTGTGTGAGATGTACTGGCCGGACTTCGTGAGCTATAGTATGGTCAGACGATGGTGCAGACAATTCATGGAAAACCAATCCAATGTGCACGACTCCATACACCTGAGAATATGTGGGCTCTTTTGCATCACATCATGAGTGATCTTGGACCACAGTCCCGGCTTTGCATGTACCGACTTTCATCTTTTTGTTCAGCTGAAGAGGTCTCTGGCAGGACAAGATTTTTGACAGTTACACTGTAGTACAAATAGTTCCAGTCTTTGTTGTGAGACACATATGCCATGGCGTACTAAATTTATGACAACTGCCAGAACAACGGTAGTGTTTATGCCGAAAATTAGGTTAGGAGTCGCTCGCTCTAACTAATGAAATAAATTACTACTGATATTCTTCTTTATGTATGCCAAACCGGTAGGGACTGATTTTTCGTTATCTTTGGTGTTATTTTTTTTTCTTTTTTTTAATATTTGATGTTATTTTTCCCAAAATTCACATTTTCATTTCAGCACATTTTCTGGAAAATATACCTAAAATTATACGTTTGTGCAATTTTTAAACTACTGTTTTTAATTGTAGGTCACATGGCCTACGCATGTTCGTGAGAGTTTGATACCTTGGAAGTTATTTTCCATACTCCCTTTTTAATTTTAAGGTAAGGGGATTTCCCCCCGTATATACTGAAGGGTGCAAAATGGCGACGCACCCAAAAATTTTAAATCAATCTCACGTGACAGACCCCGATATATTATGGCACCAAAAATTTGCATTATCTTTTTTTGACTTTTTTATTAAGTTTCTCAAAATTCGCATTTTTATTTTAGAACATTTTTCTGTCAAATATACCAAAACTTTTTCTTCCATTGTGCTTTCTAAACTATTATTTTAAATTGTAGGTCACATATTGTCTATGTATTTTCGTGATAGTTTAATATGTTGGGACAGATTTTTGAGGAAGTTATTTTCCATTATTTCTAGCTCGATAAATGCCGATGTTACGACTCCCCTGTGGCGGTAGGCGAGCACCCTATCTCTGCTTAAATTGCACCACTTCTCGCGACAAATACTGATGATGAGGCTCCGTGTTACACACTCCATCTCCTGTCAGAACCCCGCCACTTTGCTCTGTGATGCAAATTGTTCTGATAGAAGTTGAAAAAATCATGGAAAATATGTGATTTAATTTGGCTGTCCGAATTATTCCATGTACTTTATAACATGCATTATATGTACTTTTCTCTTGGATAAAATGTTGGAAAACTTACACGTTCTACGTGCACAAATATGGCATATTTTATTTTTTAAGACTAAAAAAAGACAAGAATGTTGGATTTCGTGGTATTTTTCGTTGTTAAAACACATTTTTCTAAATTCGTGAGAAATGCCAACAATTTACATTTTATGCCAAATTTGTTTTATTTTGCTATTTTAAATGGGTTAAAATGTGTCCAGACATCACTGCACATTCATAAACACTGCTTCGCAGCAATTAACATTTTTCACTGTTATCGCGTTTGAGAAAAATCAATGTCCGTACTAACTGGAACTTACTTTCTGGATGCCCCTCGTATAAATCAGTAGATGAAAAGTGAAAATTTAGCATGGCTGGCAGAGAAATGATTCGAGTAATTGTATAAAAATATTTATTATTTGTATTTTATTTCATAACATTGGACATTAACTTCATCCAGTGACAGATTAATAACCATCTCTCACGAATATAAACAGAGAGGACAGAGGGGATCGTGTATTGCAATGGGAGTGTTGAGGTTGGGAGGTATGACCTTGTCAAATTTGTATAACATTTACCAATACAGGTTTCTCTTTCACTTTTTCGTGATATTATTGAACATATACAACCTTGGTGACAATGAAGTTCGACCAGAATGGAATACGTGATTAAATGCACAGAGGCATAGGCGGTGGAATGGGTGACCCGCAGAAGTGACGCATGTGTGTAAGAGGAGGCGTGTGAGCAGGCAAAAATCGTGATCCCAGCATGTTGCACCCAAGGTCACGTAAAGAACGAAAACGGGGAAATATACCCGTGACATTGAACTTCGACCAGGCACCAGACCCATACGGAAAAAATCCAGATAGTGGCGCATTCGACGGAAGCATGACGTCACGGACACGATAAGGGAGTCCGCCGTATATGAGCGCGTGCTGTGCACCGAGGAACCGCAGTGCATCATCACCATGGCCAGGGGCAAACCTATTGACAACACCGTGAGGAGAAGAGTGGTGGAGTTGCAACGGGATGGACTCAGTGAACGGGAAATAGGGCGCCAACTGAACTTCCCAAGTCAACCGTCCACTGCATCATCAAACACCACCAAAATACGGGTACTACAGAGCCAGGTAAGGCCCCCCGGTCGAAAACGCCTGCTGAGCGTGCGTGACCTACGGATATTTAGGCGCTATATCCAGACCAACAATCATGTTTCTGTGGCCGAATTACGACTGTGGACTCGAGAACGCTTTCACATTGAAGTGTCAACCAGAACCATTCGCCGTTACCTACAGCGATGCGGTTACCGAGTGTACAAGGCGAAACGTAAACCCTTCCTTTCCATGTTGAACAAAGGCAATCGACTACGGTGGGCACGAATGTACCGGGGATGGACATTTCGGCAGTGGAACAGGGTTTTGTGGACGGACGAATCCATTTTCAATGTTGTGTACGGGAAAATACGGAAAAAGTCATTTGTCGGAAGGAGGAACAGAATGAAGCAAAATGTTATGCACGTCGGGTACAGAAACCTGCGTCAGTGATGGTATGGGGATGCATGACGGCATCTGGGGTTGGCCCACTACACGTCTGTGAGGGCATTGTGAATGCACACGCCTATACACGCATACTGGAGCGGCATCTTCCCACAGTGCGAAGGCACCTGTTCCACAGGCGGCGTCTCATCTTTCAACACGACAATGAAAGGCCTCATACAGCGCGGCTGACAAGAGAATGGTTGACTCGCCATCACGTGCGAACTCTGCCATGGCCACCATCGAGTCCCGACCTCTCGCCCATTGAGAATGTGTGGCGTGTTCTTAAGCGACTTGTGCAACAGAGGGGACCCACGACAGTGGCTGCTCTTATCGCCTGCCTGCAGGAGGAATGGCACCGCATCCATGTGGAATACCTTGAACGACTCGTCCGCAGCATGCCCCGACGCATTGCCACAGTTATTCGACGACAGGGCGGCGTCACACCATGGTAAACAGGATCCCCTCTAACAGTGGTCGAACTTCAATGTCACGTGTAGATGGACGAAAATGTTTCATTTTGTGTGGTCACCATACATTGCTGCGTTGCAGCGGAAATTTATGTTTTCCTTTGTTCCATGTAGCCTGCTGAATAAAATATGTTCAGCATATGCATGTGTTCTCCTTCTTTCACAACGCACTCCTATATTTGTGACTGGTCGAACTTCATTGTCACTAAGGTTGTATGTCCCGATTTGCTGGTTTCTTCTTGATATCGAAGAATAGTGCAATGTCATTGTAAACGTACGTTAACTTGTGCAAAACCAGTATTACAGCTGGATGGACGACGAAAACCTTTGTATGCATTGCTACATTAAATAAGGTTAAATGAGCCAGAAGAGTAATAACATTCCAGCAACATATTTGCAGTGGAGCAGCAGACTAATAAGGCTCAGTTTATGCATGCGAATTTTATTGGATGGAACATCCAACAAATATCGTAAAGACAAAAAATGTCATACTGGAACATCCAAGAAACACCTGACTGACAAAAGAGCAATGCATGCAATTTTTGTCGGATGTCGCAGAATGACAAATATTGAACTGCTACGTTCGACAAAAATCGCATGCACAAACAAGCCCAAAAACTTTGTTCAATGAAATGTGGTACCACACAAGACAAACTCGGATATACGATGTTCTGTTTATACATGCGATTCTTGTCAGATGTTGCACTCTGAAGACATCCAACAAAAATCAATTCCACAAGAGTGCCATGCATGCAATTTTTGCTGCATGTTGTACTGAGACATTTTGTCGAAGTTCAACATTAATCGGACTGCGATATCTGACAAAAATCGTATGCATCAATGGAGCCGAAATGTTCATGCTGTACCACGACATTCTACAAATTACAGGGTTGCATAGCATTCTTATTTGTTTCCATGTTCCTTCAGAATGTCCGACAAAATGCCGTACTACGACAACTATCGAACGGTGCCCCCCCCCCCTCTCCACCTCGTGACAGTTCTGTCCCTATACTACTCACATGCAGACAAGAACAAATGATAAATTAATGAATTTTCCATGCAATATTTAGAGGCTTATCAATTTTTTCTGTCCCTCCGGAAATTTCTCTCCCCCCTCTCCTCTCCTCCTGCCATCACTGGTTTCTGGCGCCATGGTTGTGTTGTGCATAAAAGGGGCCTAAAAGTTGAGTCCGAAATTTAGCAACAAGATGTGCTGTTCCCATGCAGCGCTTCATAACATCTTTCAAAGCAAACACCTCAGACATTCGTTCCATCGCATAAAAAAAAATTAAAAACTTCAATCACGACTAAAATCCCTGACTTTTTTTGACCTCTCAAATTCCCTGACTTTTCCCGGTTTTCCAGGTCTGTCGCCACCCTGATTAAGTACTTCAGACTTTTGCTGTTAAGCAGTTTTGTCTTAGATGTATGAACACAATTGTTTGGAGGAAAAGGAGCGCAGCACATTTCAGAGACAATTTATTTATTCATTATGGTGCCTGTATGTTGCTGCATTAGACCATATACCGGGTGTACAAAAAAAGAATGTCCTAGTTTTGAACCTCTGTTATTTCATACATATTTGGCGTACGACAATGATATATATATATTAAACGAAAGAGTAACAGTCACAGTTTTTTTGGTTCACAAATATTCAATGTGTAACCCTTTTGTGACCCGGCACACATCCAAACGATAAGACAGCTCTTCCCACACTCTAACAAGCATGTCTGTAGTGGTTGAGGTTACAGCTGTTCGTATTCGTTTCAAATTGCTTATACCAACGTCTTATGTTCTTCGCAAGTGGAGCTTCAACATGGAACTTCGCACGCAAAGCACGCTGCACAGATATCACTGACTCACATTTCGCAAAGTTCAGAACACAGAAGGACTTCTGCTCGGGGTTCGCCATCTCGCCTATTCTATTCCTTTGCTACGCCAGCGCCGCCAACATGGGAAACGGAGAACTAATGAACACCAACAAAATTTCAAACATTCAAGTCATAGATGAACACTGAATAAACACTGTTCACGTATTCTACAAGAAGTTATAACAATTTAAAACTAGGACATTCTTTTTTGTACACACTGTATATAATGTATAGCCTATACAGTGAGAAAAAAATAGGTTTTTCTTTCCCGACTGACCTTTCATCAAGGCTTTGCCCCCACTAATCAGAGGGTCTGCGCACGCCTATGAATTCGAATGGTGAAGTAGCGTGAAGCGTGAAACCATGGACTACAGTTTGGGGTGAAAGACAACAGTCACGGAGGCAGAGTGGTCTCTGATATGTACGCATCGTGAAAAAGTACAGAAAGACAAAGAACTGTTTATCAAAAAGTAATATATGTTTGTTTGAAAGGAAACAAGTCGAGTCCAATTTCTATTTAAATTGGAGATTCAAGTCTGAACTTTCATCAAGGCTTTTGCCTAAGATTTAACAAGTACTTTCATCAAGGCAACAGTGATTTCACAAGTACTGTTAGTTCCTAACACGGACGCTATTGATGGGAAAGTTTGAGGGAGGATATACTGAGCTCCACCCTAACTTGACATGGTTGTCAGAGGAAAACTAATCTTTCGGAACTTTCATTAAGTAAAGTGGCATTCGAATCAGGACTTCAACTATACAAGAAACCAGACTGTCGGCCCAGTTGAATGGCAACACTGTACAAGTGTCGACTTTCTTCGGTGAGGGGTTCTCTCACAAGAAACGAATCATTTTTTAAAGTTTAGTTTTGCGTGTAGACTGCATTGTTGTAATGTGGTTGTGGTTTTCTTTGTGGTTTTGTTTCATGGATAAATGTGTTAGGGATGGACGATATCGAAAATCTGATACCGCGATATATCAAGAAAAATCGTCAGAGAAGATACGATATGATACTTTTTATGTATCGAAATATCGGCGATATATCGTCCCCACGATATACCGGGTGATCCGTTTGAGGTGTCAGAAAAGTAAACCCTTATACACAAGAGGTTAATGTACGTATCTGTCAGCAGTTTGTTGTAATATAAGCACAAAGGATGTAAGTTTCGAATGAGTGGAGGTTTACTGACTGCAGCTGCGTGGCGGCAGTAGCACGCATGTAATACTCGAAAATTTCGCATACCATACGACATACTGTGTGCGCTGTTCTGCCGTGATCACCACCTTTGTTACCATGCACAATAGCGCCGCCATGTGGCTGAAGTTTGTAAACCTCCACTCATTCGAAATTTACATCCTATCTGCTTATATTACAACAAGCTGCTCGGAGATACGTACATTAACCTCTTTATGTATAAAGGTTTACTTTTCTGACAGCTCAAACTGATCACCCGGTATATCGCCAAATATCGTGACTATATATATATATCGCCAAATATCGTGACTATATATATATATATCGCCAAATATCGTGACTATATATATATATATCGCCAAATATCGTGACTATATATATATATATATCGCCAAATATCGTGACTATATATATATATATCGCCAAATATCGTGACTATATATATATATATATATATATATATATCGCCAAATATCGTGACGATATATATATCGCCAAATATCGTGACGATATATATATCGCCAAATATCGTGACGATATATATATCACCAAATATAGTCACAATATATATCACCAAATATTGTCACAATCAGGGTGGCTACAAACAAGCAGAAATAAAATTCCCTGACTTTTCCAGGTTTTCCAGGACAAAATTTACATTTTTCCCTGACAATTACAAACTAAACTAAATCGATGTTTTTGCAAATAGAAATAATAAACTCACACAGATCCACGTATGGTTTTGTTAAGTACCAATATTATCTTCTATGAAATTGACTTAATTTCTCTATTCTCTATGATTTGAATTCAAACTGCAAAATAGTGAATTTGGAAAATTATTACAATTCACAAGCAGTGGGAAGTATTACGGAATTTTGTCATACGCAGTAAGTTTAAAATAAAATACTTGATTATTTTTAAAGTTACAACTAAATGGGATAAGAGTGAAGAGTGAATGGTTAAGAAATACAATTTGTAATTTATCAGTCTCCTTATACATTCTCGGTATTATATGTTGATATTTCCACTGAGGTTTGGAACCCTCTGCTTGCAAGAACCATGAGTGCGGACTCATTTTTTAATGCATAAAGCTACTTCTCTCTTCTCTGTAAAGCAAACAACTTAACTCTTGCATATAAGTGAAACAATTGAATCAAACAAAATCAAGTGTAATATTTCCTTACATTATCAATGGGATTTCTGCTTCAGTACGGTATATCCAAGTGAAGTACTGTGAAACTGACAACATGCAGTTATACCATTATTGCTGACGAAAAGAGTATGTAGGTATTAGAAATTTAACGCAAGGAATTTATAGAATTACATTGTATAGGTATTTGATTTAGCTAACCACACATTAAAACAGGAACACTGTAATAATAAAAGCTTCTGAAAGTTCATATACGAGGGGAATCCTGAAAAAAGCTCCAATGGTGCCTATACGCAGCACTAGTGGTCGGACAGCGACACACACACATGCAGGCAGGAAGAAGTGGCATGTAACTGTAATCTGGTACAGTTGCAATGCAGCCGTTTTAGGACAGTTCTAGGTTGAAGATTGCAGCTCTCATACAGTCTCCCACCGACTGCGATGTAGCCTATATTGCACGCTCAGAATTTGGCACAGAGCCACCAGCAATCGTGTGAGGTGTGCAGACCGGACGTCGTGAGTGATAGTATGGTCAGACGATGGTGCAGACAATTCACTGAAGGCCAATCGAATTTGCACAACCCCATACAGCTGAGTACACACGGGCCGTTTGCATCACTTCAGGTGAGAGATCTTGGACCACTCCCTGTTATAATCCTCTACGTCTCTTGTTTCCCCTTTAATACTAAAGAAGTGAGACGAGGATTGTCTTATCGGCGCAGTGGAACGTAATGATCATATACTATTAGGTACTTAAATTATTCAATTTAAACTTAATATTCTTTAACACATATTCTTTGTTACAAATAATATTATTACTTATACTTTCCAAATTTAGTTAACTCAACAGAAATTGCTATGGATTATATCCCCGTTAAACTAGTACAGTTCGTCCCATTTGATTGTCACCAGTCAGTAAGTAACGGCTACACGAGTCAGAGCCAACCGCAGTCCCGCCCAAAACCCCCACAGCCAACATGACCCGGAGTAATCCACCTAAAAAATATTGAAACAAAAACAAATTCCTTTTCTTTTACTTTTAAGAACTCAAAATAACTCTATTATCTTTAGGTAAATTACACCCGGCCATGCAGGCCCCAAAAGGTTGATAGACGGTAATGCAGTATACTCAGCCTGTCCAGCCTATGTCCAGTTCGTCCAAAGTCTCTCTCAGTCGGCAAGGATCTGCCACGCTAAACTTCTCGCTCGCCCAGCGCAGAAGCCCAGCCAATGGCATAACCTTCCTGAGTCACCTGTTTATTGAGTCTCAATACGTCATTCATGAGTAATATTACACTATGGGCTTACACTGTACAGTCCTGGCCTTGAATGTACAGACTTTCATCTCTTTGCTTAACTGAAGAGGTTTCTGGCAGGGCAAGGATTTGACAGCTACGCTGCGGTAGAGATAGTTCCAGTCTTTGTTGTCTGACACATATACCATGGGCATACAAAATTTAGTGCCATGCTACGACACATGCCAGAACAACGGTGGTGATTATGCCGAAAATTAGGGACTCACTGTTACTAATGCAAAAAATTACAACTGATATTCTTGTTTTATTTATGCCTAATCGGTAGGGACCTTGATATTTTGTTATTTTTTTTTTTAATTGGTTTATTTTCTTATTTTTTATTTTTTACTATACGGTGTTATTTTTCCCAAAAGTCACATTTTCATTTTAGCGCATTTTCTGGCAAATATCTGAAATTATACCTTCATGGTGTTTTTAAACTACTATTTCAAATTGTAACTCGCATGGCTTATGCCTCTTCGTGAGAGTTTGATATCTTGAAAGTTATTTTGGAAAAGTTATTTTCCATACCTCTTTTTTAATTTTAAGGTAAGCATTTTAGATAATGGAATTCTCCCCGTTTATACTTAAGGGTGTATAATGACCATAAGTGGCGACGCACCCAAAAAATTAAAATCAATCAATCTCACGTGACAGATACCGATATATTATGGCACCAAAAATTGGCATTATCTTTTTTTGACTTGTTAGTGTTACGTTTTTCAAAATTCGCCTTTTTTTTTAGAACATTTATCTGCCAAATATACCGATACGTAATACTCCATTGTGGTTTTAAACTATTATTTTAAATTGTAGGTCACATGGTCTACGTATTTTTGTGACGGTTTGATATGTTGGAACCGATTTTTGTGGAAGTAAAAGTAAATTGCTCCCCTGCACTTTTCCATGAAGGTGTATAGTAGGGGTGTGGAGTTAGAGCCCACACTTTCTTGGCCACGGCTGAAGGTAGGGGTGATGTGATCAGCATCACGCTCCTGGCTACCTTTATCCCTCCAAGTTTCCTCAAGGTACCAGCTTCATATGATGCTGGATGGGCACCGGAACAGTTTGAATAGGTGTAAAACATCCAGGTTCTCCCCCACAGGGGATCGACCCCGGGTCTCTCGTATAGTAGTCAGACGCCCTAATGACTGAGCTCCATTATTACTCGCTCGACAAATGCCGATGTGCGCACTTAGCTTGGTAATTCAAAACATCTCTCGTGCAACAAATACGAAGATGTGGCTCCTGTGTGACGGTAGATTACGCACTCGATCTCCTGTTAGAACCCTGACACTTTGCTCTGTGATGCAAATGGTTTTGATAGAAGTTGAAAAAATCGTGGGAAATACATGATTTAATGTGGCTGTTGGAATTATTCCATATACGTATAACTCTATAGTTTACTCTTGAGTAAAATGTTGGAAAACTTGCATGTTCTATGTACACAAACATGGCCTAGAAAAGACAAGAATGTAGGATTTCATGGAATTTTTCGTTGTTTTAGGACATTTCTTTTTTTAAAAAATCGCTAAAAACGCCAATAATTCGCATTTTATGCCAAATTCGTATTATTTCGATATTTCGAACGGGCGAAAAATTACCATTTTTCACGGTTTGGGCGTTTGCGAAAAATCAATGTCCCTACTAATTGGAAATTACTTTTTGGCCACCCCTCGTATAAATCAGTAGATGGAAAGTGAAAATGTAGCAGGGCTGGAAGAGAAAAGTCAATTCTTGAAGAAAGTGATTTGCTTTCATGATTGAATGATTTGAGTAAATATTATATTAAAATATTTACATATTTATTATTAGTATTTTATTTCATAATATTGAACATTAACCTTACTCAGTGAGAGATTAATGACCATCTCTCATGAGTTTAAACAGACAGGACAGAGTGTGGCGTTAATTTCATTGCAATACTAGTGTTGCAGTAAATTTGAAGTTGGGAGTATGCACTTGCCAATTTTTATAACGTTCAACAATGCAGATTTATGTTTCACTTTTTCGTGGCTATTCAATATATATCCCATTTGGTTGGATTCTTTTTGTTACCTAAGAATAGTGCAATGTCATTGTAAACATATGTTAACTTGTGCGAAACCAGTAATACGTCAGGATGATGAAAGAAAACCTTCGTAAACACTGCTACATTACATAACGTGAAGTGAGCCAGAAGAGTAATAAAATTCCAGCAGCATATTTGCAGTCTAAAGCTCTTCTTGTTTATGCATGCGATTTTTGTTGGATGTTGCAGTCCATGCAATTTCTGTCGCATGTTGTAGTGAGGTACTTTGTCGGGTGGCGATATTCGACAAAAATCGTATGTATCAATGGAACCTATTTGTTTCCATGTTCCTTCAGTTTGACCAACAAAATGCCTTACTACGACTTCCGACAACTATCGGACGGCCCCACCCGCTCGTATCCCCTCCATCTGTTTACAAGTCCCCTTACTACTCCCATACGGACTGATACAGGTCTGGAGCAAGCCTGGGAAATTCATATTGATGACCAACCTCCTCCCTCTCCGCAACATATCCATGCCACATTTCCGAACAGAGTTTCACATTTTGGCTCATTATTCAACTTGTATGGCACCCAGGAAGATGAAACATGTTTCATTCTCTTGGGAAACGTCCATTCTTTGAAGAGAATACTAAGGTTTGCGCCTTCTCCCCAAAATAGCGGGAGAAGAGGGGTCAAACTCCAGATTTTGTGAGTTTTTTCATTGAAATAAGGGGGTCACCCCCAAGCCCCTCTTCCTTGTTCCGGCGTTCTGAATTGTACACGGTTGCATGCTCTGATGTTTTAGCTGCAAAACAAAACTGATCCGAAGTAGATTGCCCCCATAGTACCAGAGTTATAACAATATTCCTCGAAAATGGAAATTACTATTTTTCGTTAAAAAAATCCCATTTTGGCTTATTATTCAACTTGTATGCCACACAAGAACCTGAAACATGTTAAGATCTCTTGAGAAATGTCCATTCTTTGAAAATAAAACTAAAGTTCACGCTCTCTCCCCAAAATAGCGGGGGAAGAAGGGGCAAACTCCAGATTTTTGTTTTTTTCATTGAAATTTGGGGGTTGTGCCCCCAAACCCCCTTCCTCGATCCGGCGTTCTGAATTGTACACGGTTGCATGCTATGATGTTTTAGCTGAAAAACAAAACTGATCCGAAGTAGATTGCTCGCATAGTGTCCGAGTTATAACAATTTTCCTCCAAAAATGCAAATTACCTATTTTTCGTAAAAATCACATTTTGGCTTATTATTCAACTTGTATGGCACCCAAAAACATGAAACATGTTTCATTCTCTTGAGAAATATCCATTCTTTGAAGAGAATACTGAAGTTTGCGGCTTCTCTCCAGAATAGTGGGAGAAGAGGGGCAAACTCCAGATTATTATGTTTTTTTTCCATTGAAATTCGAGGTTCGCGCCCCCCCAAACCCCCTTTCTCGGTTCGGCGTTCTGAATTGTACACATGCGCTGATGTTTTAGCTGCAAAACAAAAGTTATCCGAGGTAGATTGCTCCCATAGTGCCAGAGTTTTAACAATTTTCCTACAAAGAGTGTTCGTATTTAAAATTCCCGCCGAGAAGCCAGAACGAGAGAAATTTCTCTCTCTCTCTCTCTCTCTCTCTCTCTCTCTCTCTCTCTCTCTCTCTCTCTCTCTCTCTCTCTCTCCTCCTGCCATCACTGGTTTCTGGCGCCGGGGTTGTGTTGCGCATAAAAGGGGCCTAAAAGCTGAGGCCGAATCTTACGAACGAGATTTCCTGTTCCCATGCAGAGTTCCATAACGATATCTTTAAATAAATAAATAAATAAATAAATAAATTAAAAAAAGTCAATCAAGACGAAATTCCCTGACATTTCCCTGACTTTTTTTGACACCTCAAATTCCCTGACTTTTCCCGGTTTTCCCGGTTTTCCAGGTCTGTCGCCACCCTGACAATATATCACCAAATATCGTCACAATATATCGTCATAATATCGTGGCGATATATGGCCAAAATATCGTGACGATATTTCGTCTATACCCTATCAAAGCTAACTGTGGAGCAAGGCCACGCATAGCATCAGAGAAGCGAAGGAAATCGAGTGGCCAGAGTGAAGCAGTAAACGCTGCTGGGAAGGCTGGTAACTGCAGTCGCTTTCCCCCACTCCACGTAATTCCGTTCCTCTTACGTGTCCATTGGTGGAGCAGTCTCGCGTCACTACTTCAGGTTGGCTACAAACAAGCAGAAATGAAATTCCCTGACTTTTCCAGGTTTTCCAGGACAAAATTTACATTTTTCCCTGATAATTACAAACTAAACTAAATCGATGTTTTTGCAAATGGAAATAATAAACTCGTACAGATCCACGTATGGTTTTGTTAAGTACCTATATTATCTTCTATGAAATTGACTTAATTTCTCTATTCTCTATGATTTGAACTCAAAAAGCAAAATAGTGAATTTGGAAAATTATTACAATTCACAAGCTAGGGAAGGATTACGGAATTTTGTTATATGCAGTAAGTTTAAAATAAAATACTTGATTATTTTTAAAGGACTAAATGAGATAAGAGTGATTGATTAAGAAATACAATTTGTAATGTATCAGTCTCCTTATACATTCTCGGTATTATATGTTGATATTTCCACTGAGGTTTGGAACCCTCTGCTTGCAAGAACCACGAGTGCGGACTCATTTTTCAATGCATAAAGCTACTTCTCTCTTCTCTGTAAAGCAAAAAACGTAACTCTTGCATATAAGTGAAACAACTGAATCGAACAAAATAAAGTGTCATATTTCCTTACATTATCGATGGGATTTCTGCTTCAGTACAGTATATCCAAGTGAAGTACTGTGAAACTGGCAACATGCAGTTATACCATTAATGCTGACGAAAAGGGTATGTAGGTATTAGAAATTTAACGCAAGGAATTTATAGAAATGCATTGTATAGGTACCTGATTTAGCTAACCACACATTAAAACAGGAACACTCTAATAATAAAAGCTTCTGAAAGTTCATATACGAGGGGCATCCTGAAAAAAAAACTCCAATGGTGCCTATACGCAGCACTAGTGGTCGGAGAGCGACACACACACATGCAGGCAGGAAGAAGTGGCATGTATCTGTAATCTGGTACAGTTGCAATGCAGCCGTTTTAGGACAGTTCTAGGTTAAAGATTGCAGCTCTCATACAGTCTCCCACCGACTGCGATGTAGCCTACGTGCAGTAATCAGATTTGGCACAGAGCCACCAGCAATCGTGTGAGTTGTGCAGATCGCACGTCGTGAGTGATAGTATGGTCAGACGATGATGCAGAAAATTCACGGAAGGCCAATCGAATGTGCACAACCAGATACATCTGAGTACACACGGGCATTTTGCATTACTTCAGGTGAGAGATCTTGGACCACTCCCTGTACAGCCCTGGCCTTGCATGTAAAGACTTTCATCTCCTTGTTTAACTAAAGAGGTTTCTGGCAGGACAAGGTTTTGACAGCTACACTGCGGTAGAGATAGTTCCAGTCTTTGCTGTCAGACACATATGCCATGGGCATACAAAATTTAGTGCCATGCTACGACAAATGCCAGAACAACGATGGTGATTATGCCGAAAATTAGGTTAGAACTCACTGTTAATAATGCAATAAATTACAACTGATATTCTTGTTTCATTTATGCCTAATCGATAGGGACCTTGATATTTTATTTTTTTTTCAAATTGGTTTATTTTCTTATTTTTTTATTTTTTACTATACGGTGTTATTTTTCCCAAAATTCACATTTTCATTTTCGAGCATTTTCTGGCAAATATCTAAAATTATACCTTCATGGTGTTTTTAAACTACTGTTTCAAATTGTAAGTCACATGGCTTACGCCTCTTCGTGAGAGTTTGATATCTTGAAAGTTATTTTGGAAAAGTTATTTTCCATACCCCTTTTTTAATTTTAAGGTAAGGATTTTAGAAAATGGAATTTTCCCCGTATATACTGAAGGGTGCATAGTGACCATAAGTGGCGACGCGCTCAAAAAGTAAAATCAATCAATCTCACGTGACAGATACCAATATATTATGACACCAAAAATTCGCATTATCTTATTTTGACTTGTTAGTGTTAAGTTTCCCAAAATTCGCGTTTTTGTTTTAGAACATTTATCTGACAAATATACCAAAACTTAATACGCCATTGTGCTTTTAAACTATTATTTTAAATTGTAGGTCACATGGTCTACGTATTTTCGTGACAGTTTGTTATGTTGGAACAGATTTTTGAGGAAGTAAAAGTAAAGTGCTCCCCTGCACTTTTCCATGAATGTGTATAGGGGTGTGGAGTTAGGGCCCCACACTTTCTTGGTCAAGGCTGAAGGTGGGGTGATGTGATCAGCACCACGCTCCTGGCTACCTTTATCCCTCAAAGTTTCCTCAATGTACCAGCTTCATATGATGCTGGGTGGGCGCCAGAGCAGTTTGAATAGGTGGAAACCATTCCGGTTCTCCCCTGCAGGGGATCGACACCGGGTCTCTCGCATAGTAGTCAGACGCCTAACGACTGAGCTCCATTATTACTCGCTCGACAAATGCCGATGGTGCGCACTTAGCTTGGTAATTCAAAACACATCCCGTGCGACAAATACAAAGATGTGGCTCCCGTGTGACGGTAGATACGCACTCGATCTCCTGTTAGAAGCCTGTCACTTTGCTCTGTGATGCAAATGGTTTTGATAGAAGTTAATGTGGCTGTCGGAATTATTACATGTACGTATAACTCTATAGTTTACTCTTGAGTAAAATGTTGGAAAACTTTCATGTTCTATTGAGTAAAATGTTGAAAAACTTGCATGTTCTATGTACACAAACAGGGTGTAGAAAAGGCAAGAATGTTGGATTTCATGGAATTTTTCGTTGTTTTAGAACATTTCTTTAAAGAAAATCGCTAAAAACGCCAACAATTCGCATTTTATGCCAAATTCGCATTATTTCGATATTTCGAATGGGCGAAAAATGTGTCCAGACATCACTGCACATTCCTAAACATAGCTTCGCAGCAATTACCATTTTTCACGGTTTTCGCGTTTGCAAAAAATCAATGTCCCTACTAATTGGAAATTACTTTCTGGCCACCCCTCGTATAAATCAGTAGATGGAAAGTGATAATTTTGCAGGGCTGGCAGAGAAAAGTAAATTCTTGAAGAAAGTGATTTGCTTTTATGATTGAATGATTCGAGTAAATATGATATTAAAATATTTACGTATTTATTATTAGTATTTTATTTCATAATATTGGACATTACGAGGGTCACTATTTATATTTTGAGCCTTGGCAACACTGATTGAAGTTAGGTGCGATTTGACGTTTGCACCGAATCGTCTGGCATTATTGACCATAACGTACTTCAAATGTTTTGTCAATAGCTTCATTTGTGTTGTTTATGTTGCCTTGGAGATTGCGCGACATCAATAAAATGGAATTAACTCGTGAACATTTTCGTGCGATGATTTTTTACGATTTTCGACGTGGATTATCAAGACAAGAGTGCATCGATCAACTTACTTCCACATTTGGCGATGAAGCCCCATCCCTTGCCACTGTGAAACGCTGGTATAACGAATTTAATCGTGGCCGCCATTCGCTCACCGACGAGATTCGCGAAGGTCGTCCAAAATCAGTTGTTGTTCAAGAAAACATTGATGCTGTGCAAAACCTAATACTGCAAGATCGTCATGTGACATACTTTGAGATTGAGGCAACCATAGGCATTAGTTCCACCAGCATATATAAAATATTACATGATCATTTAGCTGTGAGAAAGGTATGTTCTCGTTGGATCCCACACAATTTGACAAAAACTCAAAAAGTCGCTCGCGTCAATTGGTGCAAACAAATGCTCAATAAATACAATCGTGGTGCTTCAAAAGACGTATATAAGATTGTAACAGGTGACGAATCATGGATAAATGCATATGAGTCGGAACGTAAACAGCAGTCGACTGTATGGGTGTTTCAAGATGAACCCAATCCAACAAAAGTTGTTCGCGCTCGAAGCACATTGAAACAAATGGTCGCCTGTTTTTTTTTTGTTTTTTTTTTTTTGTTTTTTTTTTGTTTTTTTTTTAGGGAAAACTGGTCATGTGGCAACTGTGCCTTTAGAGGAACGTAGAACGGTCAACTCTGAATGCTACACAACAATTTGTTTGCCAGAGGTCTTCGGTCAAATACGGAAAGCAAACAAACGCCGTCGGATCATTCTTCATCAAGACAATGCCAGCTGTCACACATCTCGTCTAACAACCGACTTTATGAACAGTCAAAAAATCGAATTGATGGGTCATCCGCCGTACACTCCTGATTTGGCACCCAATGACTTCTTCTTGTTCCCGAATGTCAAGAATAAATTGCGTGGACAACGATTTTAGTCGGCGGAAGACGCCGTTGATGCGTTCAAAAACCATATTATGAAGGTGTCTCAAGAAGATTGGAAAAACTGCTTTGACAAATGGTTCGAAGGAATGCAAAAGTGTATTGACCATAAAGGAGAATACTTCGAAAACAACAAAGCAGTTTTCAATGCCAAATTCCTGTTTTTTCATTGTTAGGCTCAAAATATAAATAGTGACCCTCGTAACCTTACTCAGTGACAGATTAATGACCATCTCTCACGAGTTTAAACAGACAGGACAGAGAGTGGCGTTAATTTCACTGCAATACTACTGTTGCAGTAAATTTGAGGTTGGGAGCATGCACTTGCCAATTTTTATAACGTTCATCAATGCAGATTTATGTTTCACTTTTTCATGATAGTATTCAATATACATATATCCCGTTTGGTTAGATTCTTCTTCATATCTAATAATAGTGCAATGTCATTGTAAACGTATGTTAACTTGTGCGAAACCAGTAATACGTCAGGATGATGAAAGAAAACCTTCGTAAGCACTGCTACATTAAATAAGGTGAAGTGAGCCAGAAGAGTAATAAAATCAGCAGCATATTTGCAGTCTAAAGCTCTTCTTGTTTCAGCATGCGATTTTTGTTGGATGTTGCAGTCCATGCAATTTCTGTCTCATGTTGTAGTGAGATAATTTGTCGGGTGGCAATATTCGACAAAAATCGTATGTATCAATCGAACCTATTTGTTTCCATGTTTTTTTCAGTTTGCCCAACAAAATGCATTACTACGACGTCCGACAGGTATCGGACGGCGCCACCCGCTCTTATCCCCTCCATCTGTTGACAAGTCCCCTTACTACTCCCATACGGACAAGAGAAAATTATAATTCAATGCATTTTCCACATAATATTTAGAGGCTTAACATTTACTCCCCCGATGATACCATATGGTATCATCAGAGTAAGGTCGTACTGGCCCGATGATACCATATGGTATCATGGTGCTGATTACGAAATGAATGTGCTTTTTGGATCTGACACAGGTCTGGCGCAAGCCTGGGAAATTCATATTGATGACCAACCTCTCCCCTCTCCGCAACATATCCATGCCACATTTCCGAACAGAGTTTCACATTTTGGCTCATTATTCAACTTGTATGGCACCCAGGAACATGAAACATGTTTCAATCTCTTTGGAAACGTCCATTCTTTGAAGAGAATGCTAAGGTTTGCCCCTTCTCCCCAAAATAGCGGGAGAAGAGGGGGCAAACTCCAGATTTTTATGTTTGTTTTTTTCATTGAAATTCGGTGGTTGCGCCCCCAAACCCCCTTCCTCGGTTCGGCGCCCTGAGTTGTACATGGTTGCATGCTATGGTGTTCTTGCTGCAAAACAAAACTTATCCGAAGTAGATTGCTTCCATAGTGCCTGAGTTATAACAATTTCCCTCCAAAAATGCAAATTACCTATTTTTCGTAAAAAAAAATACAAAAATCAAATTTTGGCTTATTATTCAACTTGTATGGCACCCAAGAACATGACGCATGTTTCATTCTCTTGAGAAATGTCCATTCTTTGAAAAGAATACTAAATTTCGCGCCTTCGTCCCAAATAGCGGGAGAAGAGGAGGCAAACTCCCGATTTTATTTGTTTTTTAATTGAAATTTGGGGGTTGCGCCCCCCAAACCCCCCTTCCTCGGTTCGGCGTTCTGAATTGTACACGGTTGCATGGTATGATATTTTAGCTGCAAAACAAAACTTATCCGAAGTAGATTGCTCCCATAGTACCAGAGTTATAACTATTTTCTGAGCAATATGCAAATTACCTTTTTTCGTAAAAAACAGAGTTTCCCATTTTGGCTTATTATTCAACTTGTATGGCACCCAAGAACATAAAACATGTTTCATTCTCTTTGAAAACGTCCATTCTTTGAAAAGAATACTAAGGTTTGCAATTTCTCCCCAAAATAGCAGGCGAAGAGGGGCAAAATTCCAGATTTTTATGTTTTATTCTCATTGAAATTCTGGGGTCGTGCCCCCCCATTCCTCGGTCCGGCGTTCTTTATTGTACACGGTTACATGCTCTGATGTTTTAGCTGCAAAACAAAACTTATCCGAAGTAGATTTCTCCCATAGTGCCAGAGTTATAACAATTTTCCTCCAAAAATGCAAATTACCTATTTTTCGTAAAAAAAAAAACAACAACACATTTTGGCTTATTATTCAACTTGTATGGCACCCAAGAACATGAAACATGTTTCATTCTCTTGTGAAATGTCCATTCTTGGAAAAGAATACTAAAGTTCGCGCCTTCTCCTCAAAATAGTGGGAGAAGAGGGGGCAAACTCCAATTTTTTTTCCCATTGAAATTCGGGGGTCGTGCCCCCCAAACCTCCCTTTCTCGGTTCGGCGTTCTGAATTGTACACGGTTGCATGGTATGATGTTTTAGCTGAAAAACAGAACTTACCCGAAGTAGATTGATCCCATAGTGCCCGAGTTATAACAATTTTCCTCCAAAGAGTGTTCGAATTTAAAATTCCCGCCGAGAAGCTCGGGCGAGAGAAATTTCTCTCTCTCTCTCTCCTCCTGCCATCACTGGTTTCTGGCGCCGTGGTTGTGTTGCGCATAAAAGGGGCCTAAAAGTTGAGGCCGAAACTTACGAACGAGATTTCCTGTTCAAGTGCAGAGTTCCATAACGATATCTTTAAATAAATAAATAAAAAAAAGTCAATGAAGAAGAAATTCCCTGACATTTCCCTGACTTTTTTTGACACCTCAAATTCCCTGACTTTTCCCGGTTTTCCAGGTTTTCCAGGTCTGTCGCCACCCTGCTACTTGTGCAGAGACTTGTCTTCGTTTACCTGCTCCACAGTTAGCTGGGACAGAGTATAGTTGATATCGCCTGAACGATATTTTTTCAATATTGCAATATATCGTCTGGACGATATATCGTCCAACCGGCGGGCCACGCCAGGAACCGTCGCCGAGACCGGCTTTATGGCAGTGACCTCTGTTGCCGCGTTTAATTGCGAAGGAACTCGCTGTCAAACAGCCCTCCGCTTGGGCAAAAAAGCCGAGAACGTTGAAGTTCCCCCAGCCATTCTGGAAACAGGATTTTGTCAAAATAACAGTTCTGCGCTATGATTGCATACCGTTTGGTACAGCGGTTCCATTATAGTTATAACGCGCCCACGGGTGGACATTACTCTCACCCAGTGTTCCGATATTGATTGATTGATTTAGTTTATTTTACTTCGCGTTTTGTGCCTCTTGGCTAATTTGCGAAGATTGGGATGAGTGATGAAATTGATGAATTAACATTCACAAACAACCAAGCCCGATTCGAACCCGGGACCCTTGGCGTCGCAGCGCGATGTGCCAACCACTCGGCCACAGGGTCCGGCCCAGTGTTCCGGATACTCTAAGTTTAAATTCGTCTCGGAAATATACTATTACTGATTTATCAAGTTAGTCTTCAAATTATTCGGGGGATCATGATTTTTATATCAAGTGAACGAGAATGAAAGCTGGTGGTAGAGCTTTTCAAAATTCATTGTCAGAGGATTTCTTAAAATAAATAAAAGTGTATGTAAAGTATGCAAGGCAGCTAATTATAAAGAATGGCTTTTCCAGTTGGAAACAATCTTTAAGAAAAGTAAGTTCCCAGTGTCGCAAAGAATACTCTTACCTAGTGTTAGGAAGGGAGAGTTTTTGTTCAAAAGTTGGCACCCCTGTTTCAGACAGTAAAATAACTCCTTTAGTGAATGCTACGAATATGTCTGCATTCACCGAGTCTTCGATAGTGCCGTGTTGGATAAACTCTTCAACTTCTGACTGGCACTCCAGTAGTGTTTCTAAAATACAAAATTTACTCAGTGCCGCGGTAGCCCAGTCGTTAGAGCGTCTGACTACCATGCAAGAGACCTGGGTTCGATCCCCGGCAGGTGAGAGGCTCTGGCGTCCACCCAGTGTCGGATAAAGTGGGTACCTGGAGGAAACTCTGGGGGTAAAGGCGGCCAGGGGCGTGGTGCTAATCGCATCAACCCCAGCTCGGTCGAGATCAAGAAAGTGTGGGGCCCTAACCCCACATCCCCTATACGCCTTCATGGCGTGGTGCAAAGCACAGGGAAGCACTTTTTTTTTTTACTCCCTAAGGTGAGAATGGTTCCATTTATGCAGGGAAAATAATCCTGCAGACTTTGTGACAAGGGATATTTATCCCTCAACCCGATCGTGATGTTTAGTACTTCGGCTCATGGAGGTTACGTCACCAGCCCTTCCATTTTTACACACGAGAGCAAGGTAGCAGAAACAGCTGACGGGGCCTCGTGTTACAGGTAGAGCGGTTATTATTTTCTGAATGCGACATCCAGCAGTGGCCAGTTTTTTTTTTTTTCTTTTAACTAGTGGGGTGGTGGTTCGTTTGTTTATCCTACTACGAGAACGCAATCTGATAACACCCTTGCCTGTGTTCTTTTCTAAAGCATTGTAATGTTCATGCTCTTTACTCTTGGCTGCAAGATTCTTACTTTGAAAGAGATGGACTTATGGACGAGCGTGTAGATGAAATGAATTTGACTTGATGAAGCCGATTCAGACACTGACACAGATTCATCGTTAGACACAGACTCGGATGAGTGGGAGAGTGAAACTGAAGTAGAACTGGAAAACATTTAGAAGGTGAGCTCAGTTCTATCGTTTATATATTTTTCATTTTTCTATCGTTTTATTTCATACATTGCTTATGCTGGTAAGAAATATCCCTAATATAACTTAATTCATTTAAGGTTTAAAGGGAAAATATCAAAATGTATTTAGAATTTAGCGTAATGAATAGGTAGCGTAGGTGACGGGATACTAATTCATGCCTTTCACATTCAAATTTCGTTGAAAATTCTCAGACAATTCCGCTCCCTCCAGGTTACAACACTGCCAACGAACGTCGCCGCAGACAATAGCGCGGGGAAATGTGATGTGAGGTGCGCAAACAATGGATTGCAGCGTCTTGTTTTTAAACTTGTCAAGTTATAGTAAACAAGCATATAAAAGCTCCAGCAGTAGCTTGGTGTCTTACATTTATACCAAGCATTGTGTTAACGCCGCCAATTAGGACCTCTTTCTGTACGGAAATTTGATCATACTTTACATTTGCTACAAACTCAAACCACAGAGCATTCCCGACAAAAATTAAGCATTTAGAAGACAGGGAACATTTTCCTTCAAATAACCAGTTGCTGAATTTGACTCCTTTCCTGGACTAGGATAGAATCGGAAAGTTGAGGACGATTACACACAGAAATAGATAAGAAGCATCACATCAGGGACGGCGACACGGGTGGGCACGGGTGGGCGTTGCCCACCCAATCAAATTCACTAAGTATGTTTCAATAAATAAGTATATTCTGGTATTCATTACATGTATGCCCGACCCTGTGGCCGAGTGGTTAGCACATCACGCTGCGACGCCAAGGGTCCCGGGTTCGAATCCCGGTCGGGCTTGGTTGTTTGTAAATGTCCATTCATCAATTTCATAATTTCATCACTCATCCTCATCTTCGCAAATTAGCCAAGAGGCACAAAACGCGAAGTAAAATAAACTAAATCAATCATTAGATGTATATTTTACTCATGAATTATCTATACTAGAAATGTTCATATATCATCATCCCATAAAAAGCTGTCTTAACTTTGTCATTAGAAACCAAAAAAAAAATCACTACAGAGCTTGAAACAAAATAAACTGTCATCAATTTGAATACTTCTATGATTCTATGATTAGAAGCAGCGAGTAGGCATGGGAGATGCAAAATTATGCAGGTTATGGTCAAGATGAGATCAGGATTTAAGGTGACCTCGATGGCTGCAGCTCTGGGCCTTCACCGGGGGAAACTGCTTGGAAAAGTACTGCATAAAGAAAAGAAGGAAGTACTTCGGATGTGATGACAAAATGTAGAAATACGTATAACTAACCACCTCATGTAGATTAGCGAGAAGTTATAACTGAAACTGTAGAGGGGATTGGGGTGAGGTCTTGGTGATATAAGCTCCGGGCCTTCACATATATAAATCCCGGCCTGCGCATGGTTAAAATAATCTCTAAATAAACAAATAAAAACCCCATCTTAGCGTTGCTTCCTCCAGCAACACAATAAATTATTTCGACTTTTTAATTAGGTCTACATTGAAATTCCAGAAGTGTCTTTCTTTATTTCATTACAATTTTACATACATGTCATCTTCAAATATCTAGTGGTATACAAACAACAACTTTGTATTCGTATTTGTACTAATAAGAAGTAATCACAATAATCACTACAATACCGAGGCGTATAAGTTTTGATGTAACAGTTATGTGGGTTTGGAAAAAGCTACAGAATTATTGAATTAATAATAGCCTATCAGTTACGTATTGATGCGATTTTTTTTTTGTGATTAACTTACGTAGAATTAGAAGAAGAAAGGGGTTGGTAGGAAAGCTTTGTTTTGAGGCCGTCAGAGAACTAATCAATCACGATGAGAATGGTTGAAACTTTAGAAGCGTCAGAGCTTCAGCAGAAAAGGTCAACAAAATATGTAGATGCATGCAGATGAAGTAAAGAAAAAAGGTGTCACGAAGTATCCATTAGAAAATTTTGTTTCTTTGTTTTTAAATCCACTTTTATGCTCAGATAGGCTAATCGTGTTTAAACCTACAGTTTAAAGTGGAGTCTTAACCAGTGTGCCTTGTGCTTCCACCAGGGGAGGGGTTAATAGAAGCCAAAACCTCTTCATTATAAGGCGACAACATTATGCCATTCGAAAAATAAATATACAGAAAGAACTCACAGGAAACATGTCATTTTATCACCACAGAAGATATGTGATATTAAGAGCGTGTGTTGGCATAGGCAAATATTTGAGACTTTCGGAAAACAACGTTATTGTTCACGGAGTTAGCTGCCTTGATCCAAGAATGAAACAATGTGAAATTGAAACTACCACCTCAACTTTCGAAGGGTATGAACTAATGAAACTCCACTTTTGAAAGAGTAAGTTGTTGCTGATTCGACTGATTTGTTCTATGTGAAGTCACTTTTCTGCTAATTTGGCTAATAACGACGATGAGGTTCAATGGTGATTAGGTGAAAGTGACGAAGGAAGAAAACAAATACACGCAGACACTGAAAATACAACCCACCACAAATTATTATTTTGACTGTGGTTCTAGGCGCCAGAGATTCGTTCACCTGCAAGATTAATGTTTCCAGGGTATGCTGGGCAGGATAGAGGTTGACATTTGAGCGCTTTCGGAGAGGTCGCGCCATACAACCCAAGTCATCTGTGAAAAAGAGATAAAATACCGGGTATGGTGATCAATTTCGATGAATTCCTTGTCCAAAATCACGTTCTACAAAATGTAAACTATTTGTTACCTCAGCGCATGTGTTCATCTAACGATACGTGTGTTACTTCTCCCGCATGAGTAACTAAGACTAACTTCAGAAAGCGAATAGCAACTTAGCAAATAATCTCTTCAATTGTTAAGAGATTTTTAATATTATTTGATCATTACTTTTGGGCGATGTCTTGTCAAAATAGCCTTTCATAAGCCTTGGGATATTTTATGCAGAATGAAGAAAGAATTGTTTTTTTTTCCGTATGTGTGTGTGTGTGTGTGTGTGTACATTCCCAATAAGACATTAATTTCAATCCAAATATCCAGTGGCGGCGATTAGGAGGAACAAGGGGTGAAAGTTCCCCCACGTCACATTTTGCCACTTGTTATTTTACCAAAAAAGGAAACTGTCCTTGCCCTCACGTTTTGGCACCCTAAAGCCGTTACTGCAAACACACATTCAGATACATTTATCAGTTGCAATAACCCTGTAAGCCAAGAAAAGTGATCATTAACCCCAAAGTTTCAGCCAAAAATTCATATGATGAGGAACATGCATTTAAATTACGAGAAGGTAATTTAATTCTTCACCATTGTCTACCATCACACTTCCTTCACTGTCGCCGGATAGCTATATAAAATTGAGTATGTGCCTTGTATCTTTTGCACTTGAAGGACAAAATGTGATGCAACCGATTCACATTTATTTCATTACATTGACATGAATGAAAGAATGTGATTAGAACGTATGGCTGCGCACACACAAACACTTCCTTTAAATAATTGTGTCCATCGGAAACAAAAAAAAGTGGAACAAGATGCGAGAATAGATTAGAAAAGAAAGAGGAAAGACACCAAACACACACACATTTGTGTGTGTCAGTTAAGAGAAACAGTTGAAGAATGGAACGAGAGAAAGTGAAAAGCAGAAAGAGGTAACAAGCAGAGATATATAAGCATGGGCGTCCGGAAGGGGGGGCAAGGGGGGCCGCGCCCCCCCCCTGGAAAATGAAAGTCAACCAAAAAATATGTATTTCACACATATAATTTCATTTTAGCCACAATAATATGTGTTAATTATTGCATGAATCCCATAATTTTAAATTTAAGCAATGTTTTTTAGGGAACAGCACTATTTTTGGGAAAAATTTGTCTTTGTTTGCCCCCCCCCTGGAAAAAAGTACCATCCTTGCCCCTCCCTGGAAAAAATCCTGCGGACGTCCATGGATATAAGAAAGCATTAAAGAGTAAAAAAGAAAAGATGAAAAGTAAAGGGAAAAGAAGTGTAGGGAAATCGGGAGTGTAAGAGAGAAGGGGATACATATGCAAACGATATATGTCATACATATATATATGACCTTATATTTATACCTGCCCACCCTAATCTATCAATATACAGCTTCTGCCCACCCGATGAAAAATTTCTGGCGCCGCCCCCGCATCACATTTTATTACCTCGCGATCGTGAACATACAGAGCTCGTCGTAAAACATGAACATTTGAAACATTTACATGCGGGAACACAATTGCGCTTTGCTGTCCTGCAGCAACGTTTCTGGACAGTGGCAGCGATTGGGTTCCAAAACTGAGGTTGGGGGATGGCAAAGGCAATTTACTTTCCCTTGAAACTTAAGGTTTAACACAGTGCGGGGGGCAAAACTGGGGAAAAGTGTGCGGGAGGGGGGGGGGGGGTTGCCCCCTAATCGTCGCCACTGTTTCTGGATTTTGTACCGGGCGGGACTTGATTAGTTGTTGAAGTGCAAAGCAGTTAACAGCCCTTTGTGTGAACAGGGTAGACTATTTACGAATACAGGTGTATATTGCTGAGGTCCATCTTCAATTTAGAGTTACCGATTCCAATCTTCCAAAATCAGTAGGCTGAGGATGTGACCTAAAATACTTTTTTACTTCCTTGGCCATAAAGTGTATGTTTTGATGTTTAAAAACAGTTTCAGGCCATTTCTGAGAAAAATACATGAATTTTATAGTGTCAATTTTTGCCTATTATAGTAAAAAGTTCCCTTTTCGAAGAAAATTGCTCTTTGAGTGCCTTAGTCGTGAAAATGATGAAAAATCTTCGCTGTTCATCACTTTTGGCGACTTTTGTATTTTCGTGATTTTTTGCCTGTCTATTTTGAGAGATTACAGTGTCTATCTATCCTCATCCTGGTTATAAGCCCTTATTCTCGTTTACTTTCGTAATAGCGATGTGACGGCGGATAGTGTAAATAATATAGGACACTAAAAAGCATCATATTTGAGATGTTAACTATGAAATATTTGTAACAGTCGGTAATTACGTTTCTGTGAATTCTTTCAGTGCAGAATGATTAAATCTTTTGTTTTCTTAGGTGCATAGGCTTTATTTCTGAAATAAACTATAATAACAGGAAAATTATTGGTGGGCTTGAGCCCCACAGGCTCAAGTTAACGCCACTGGACACATGCACATAATATCCAGCAATTCCGCACAATACTGTGGCCATGCATTTTCAGTTTCCGATGGACGTACGTACATAGTCCCAGTCTAATGGAGGGTCAAATATTTTCGCGATAACAATATGCGTTAGGTCAATTGCACGAGTTGCAGAATGTGACACTGACATCGTGAATTTGTCGCTCACCGGATGTTATTTGATCGAGTGATTTTATATGCTCATTTATGCTCACTCTAATGGAAAGTTGCTTTCCCTTAAATGCACAGGAACTTCATACAATATCTCTGAGTGGTGGGAATACCATTTCCGCAATTGGAAACCACCTGTTTGTAATGTTCAGCAGTGGCGTCGCGTGGAGTAAATCGTTGGGTGTTCACACCCAGCCTAAATTCATAGAAAATTTACCCCTCCCCCCGTGTTCACACCCAACCTAAATTCACAAAAAAAATACCCCCCTCCAAGACCGAGGAGGATACAAACACATTGAGAATCAATTTGTTGATCACAATCACAGAGAAGAAAACGGTAAATGTAGACAACTGATTAATTGAGCATACAAAAAGGCGAAATTTGAGCCAAGAATCGAAGCTATGACTTCCGTTTTTAGAGTGCCCTACACTAGCGAAGTAACAAGATTATCTTGGTATTTGTCTAGAGTTTATGAGGACAAAAATAGTAAGCAAATTTAATAACATTAAGAGCTAAAAGTTTTCAAGTTGACCCTACCAACATCTATCAACTATTCTGCGTCAATACTGGCAAAAACACACCACTCTTTACCAAGTTTTAAACAAGGCTACAAAATCCTATGCTGATCGATTTGATTAACGTCATTCATCCGGAAGTTATGACAGAAGATGACAGAACGCAGGAAAGCCCTAGAAAGTGGTAAGCGGCGTTCATCAAATGTATCACCCCACCATCCATCGGGAGTGACTGGAGGCCACGGATAACCTTAGAATGTCGAGCCACGAAATTATAACTCACAACCTCCCAAATATGAATCATTGATACACCAGCCACTAATTCAGAAAGAACACATGCTGACCACACGTCACCCCATTACCGGTTGAAGAACTCCACACCTCTAGGTAGGATTATGGGAGGGAGACTGGCAGTCGGGATATAGCCCTCGAAGTGCCTTGACCTGTCGCGCCAAGGCTAGTTATATATATAATAAATAAAATAGACCTTCGGCGTCTTTTCTGCGAATATTTAAGGATTCCTCTGCTTTTTAAATACACCTTTTCTCCTTTATTGTATAAATATAATTTATATTTTATTTATACAAATTTGAACGGTACAGAATTGTTCTAGTGAAGTCAGAATATATTTCGTTAATAAATTTTAGAGTACAAGGAAAAAATAATAAACTAAAGGTAAACAAGAAATATGAATAATTATAATTATTCATGTTTTATGAAGAATACGAACCTGGGACCTTGTACTGTGCTAGCCAGTCCGCCAAAACACCCACCGAAAATCCATTTACAAAACAGAGGCCAATTTTCATTTACTGTGAATTGTTATAGTTTCCGCTTAACACCTACCACCCCCCCCCCTTGCCCTCAAAAACAAGGAAACATTACTAAGGTAAACAATACATTTTTTCCCGTTTAAATTACTGAAATGCCTTACTTCTCTCCTCATTGAAAATTATTTTCCCTGTTCCTAAGAATTAACCTCCACCATTTCCAAGAACCATGATATCGACAAATATGTTTGATTTTTTTTTTAATTTCACAGCAGCTTGGTAAGTAAGTCTCTGGCAATGCTCAAACTTCATGATGCGAATTGCAATTCGCGAGCCGGCCCCCGTGGCGGAGTGGTTAGCACATCGAGCTACGACGCCAGGGGTTCTGGGTTCGAATCCTGGCCTGGGCATGGATGTTTGTGAGTGTCCATTCATCAATTTCATCATATCATCACTGATCCCCATCTTCGCAAATTAGCCAAAAGTGGCACAAAAAGCGAAATATTATAAAGCAAATCAATCAATCACAAAATAAATATAATAAAGCAAATCAATCAATCGAGCAATTCGTGAAACTTAAAATTATTGTTTTAAAATTTACCTGTAGGAGTTTATAACAATTATAATTTCTTTTCAATATCGATACTCGCTTAAATGTGTGCCAAGATAAATATTAGTTTCTACTAGCAGTGTCTTCGTCTTCTTTCTTTTTGACTTGTCTACATTATCTGAAGGATTAAGCAACAATTTTAAATGTCGATGTTAAGTGTAAATCTGCTCATTTTGGTGATATAGTGTTTTAAATCATAAAACCTTCGCCATGCAAGGCATTGAGTTCGCGACAATTTGTAATGATGTTGAGGAAGTTCGCGCCTTAATTTTTGGCGAAATGTATTGGAAATTGAAGATATGCTATTAGGCTAAATAAATGAAGATCTTGGGAATTACTATAACAATACATGTAAACAGTCTTGCATTATAATATCTTGACGACTGCCAGTAGCGTAGCCAGAAATTTCAAATGGTGGGGGGGGGGCAGTGTTCGTTGGGAAAATACTTAACAAACTTGCGCCAAAAATTAAGAAACCCAGTGGCATGGCCAGAAATTTCGAAAGGGGGAAAGGTGGAGTAGGGATTTTGGGAACATAATTAAACAATTTGCCCCTAAACCTATATGAAACATTTTTAAATACAATACACACAATGCAATGAAATTTAAAATGAATTTAGACTCACCAAAGGTTATAAAAGAAAATCCAGTCTTAGTCTTTGCAAAGTGAATCTGTTGAGAACCTCCACCGGTGTAATTTTCACTTCCCTGTGTATATTAAGCAGTGCCCGTCCATTCAGTCGTTCTTCACTAAGAGAATTGCACAAATATGTTTTCAATCTCCGGAGAGTCGAAAAGCTTCTTTCTGGGGTAGCGGTTGTCACAGGTAAAGTGCAGAGAATTTTCAGGAGTTTGTGAATATTTAGGAAGAAAATCTGATGACACGCGTTGAGGCTTTGAATGACAGTTGAAGGGAGGCTTGCGAGTTTAACAGATTCCCACTTTCTTTTTCAGAGTTCCCATGCACTGCGACCAATCCACCCATTCCATAAACAGGGATGCTATGACCATGCATCCAAGTGTCAACTCGTAATAAGTCGCAATGTATATCGTGGCCCAAATTTCAATTTAACTATGAGACTTAGTAGTTAGTCCTCCGGACAATTAACGGAATATAAAGATAAAAGGCATATAATGTGTCGTACTCGTACTCTCTAATTTAAAATCGAAAATTGTATTGAAAATGGGGGGGTTGAGCCGGGTGAGCCCCCTTGCCTACGCCACTGACGACTGCTTACTTTTCCCCAATACAGAAGCTAAACTAAACAAAAAATAAAATATCTCGCATCTCGGCCGCTATCGGCATTCTCGGAACAGTTGTTGGGTGTTCTTTCGGAAGGGCACATGCGCCGATTCCCAGCTTTCCCCCTTGTTTTTTCGGCTTCTTCCGTCGAGCTAGATAGAACACGGTAAGAATACAGCAGAGGGAGTTCACTGCGCCAGTGGTGCCCCGGGCTCTCGCTGCCTAACCTGGTGAGCTTTTCTTGTCAGCAGTCGGGGGAAATTGGGAAATTTTAAGCATTGTGAAGACTTTATGAACAAAAGTAGCTGCTTTGTAAAATAAGTAGTGTTTTATTTTGCAGAAAAGAAAACAAATGGAAAATTTTCAGTTTTCTGTTTGTGGGTTCGTGTGCTCCGTGAACCCCCTTCAGGCGACGCGTCTGAAGTTCAGTTTTTTGCTTTTGATACCTGACAGCTTTTGTTACCGTATCACTACAAGTCAATAGATTGTCCACAAAAAAATCTCTACACTCTGTTCCGTGACACTGCAGTCTGCACTCAGAAAAAGCTACCGGTACCGGCAGCAGTAAAGGTTCTCTCCTCTTGGTTACTACCCTGAAGATGAGAGAGAGAGAGAGAGAGAGAGAGAGAAGGAGAAAGAGAGAGAGAGAGAGAGAGAGAGAGAGAGAGAGAGAGAGAGAGAGAGAGGCACTGACCCTGACGTACCAGGCACATTTCTCTCTTTCTCTAAAAGAGAAAAATTATTAGGCGGAATTACTTCACTTTTATGTCCATTTTGGCTAATCGCGGAGATGAGGATGTGATGATATGCTGAAAATGATTAAATGAAATTCACAAAGAGCACCCATACCCAAACCAGGATTCGAACCCGAGATCCTTAGCGTCGAACCGTGCTGTACTAACCACTCAGCTACGGAGATCTGCACTAAAGTTAACGAGGCAGAGAACGATCCGAGGTATTGGCACGTCGCGACTAAACGCACGGCCATTTAATTAGGCGGGTAATCAATGTTCGCGCTGTTGCCACGTCGGAGCACAACTCCGTGTGTTCGGAGGTTTAAGCTCGTTGTAGAGTGGTCTTTGTGATCCATGTGATACAAACTGACTGTATTTGCACGAAAAATGAGGGATGGCACAAAAGTGCCCCAAAGTGAGGTCGGTCTGACGCTCGAACTAGGCAACTCTGCCATACAGTGCGCGGGAACAAGTTACTTTTTTCCCGCTCTCGCTTTGCTTCTCCCATATGTGGCACAAACTCAATTCTGCTCAGCCGCCTATTTTCATGGCCGTACGTTTAGGCTTGCCAACTCTCCCGGACAAACTTCGTCATCTCCCAGAATGACAAGATTTAGTACAGTGCGTCCATTTCGATCTTCAGCCGAGAGATCGGGAGAAGCGTGGCGGGCGGCGCTGGCAGAGATGCCGACATTTGCGGCCTGTAATGCCCGCTTATTTTTATAGGCATATGCAGACATTTATATAAATATTGCAAAACGATCACTAACCTGTGTTATAACACGCAAAAGTTCTTCTGTAATTCATCCAAGTTCTGCTCTTATAGACACAAATAAATACGCTATAGAAACGATGTTAAGAGCCACAGATAATAAAGCATTTTAATCATAGTTTTGACCAGTAACGTCCTGCTTAAGTTTATATCCTTGAAAGAGTTTTGTGGCCATGGGAATCGTTTGGAGGTTTCGAATGTGCAACACTGTATCAAGATTATGCTGCAGACTAAACCGTTAAAAGTGAATGGTTTTCGTGAGCTTCCTTGCAATCCGAAATATCCGAGCTCGAGTTTTTTTGTTCCTTCGCGACTTGATGAAGACAGTTGTGAATATAGTGGCGAGCAATGTAAACCAAGAGCGTGTTAATTTCGTACTGTGCGCAAGAGTGTTATTCTTGGTTACTTGCAGTTACTTGTTTGTGTTATTGCAGTGTGTATGTGTGTTGTATCAGTGAGACGATTGGAATGCCAGCCGCAAGGTTCACGTTAGAACAATTTTTTTTATGTATGACACGTACGTGAAAACAGACTCATGTCGAGACGTGTGTAGGCAATTTGTACAGAAATTCCCAGGCGTTTCAACTCCACACAGAGATACGGTTAGACATCTTGCCCTTAAATTACGAGAAACTGGATCGTTAAATTTTAAAACACCTAAGCAAAAACGACGGATTCTAACCGAAGCAAAACTCAAATGATATTGGTGCAGCGTTAGAACGTTCTCCAAACAAACCTCTACGCCGTGTTTCACAAGAGGTGGGCGTGTCAAAATCATCGGCACATACAGCCACTAAGCTACTAAAATTAAAACCGTACTCTTATAACACAGGTTAGTGCTCGTTTTGCAATATTTATATAAATGTCTGCATATGTCCATAAAAATAAGCGGGCATTACAGGTCGCAAATGTCTGAAATATCTCTCAGGATACTATTTATATTCTAATAACATAGAAAAATAAAACTCTAGTACACAATTCAACACCTGACGTCCGGAATCACTTTGCGATGTTTCTTCTTGTATTACCCATACTATTTATTTATTAATATTATTTTACTTTTCTTTCCAAATTAATGCCATTTCGTGACTGCAAATCACTTCACAAATATAACTGTTTCCATCAATTCACGTACCTCCTTTCAAGACAAACAAATCTACATAATATATTCCAAAAACTAACAAAGCCGCAATTCGCGATTAAAATTAACAGATATGCCATCTGCCGGGATTTTCAGGAAGTACTCTAAGTAGGATACGTTGTGTTGAAGTCGTTTAAAGCATGGTGAATATGCGAGAAAGTAAGGTCTACTGTTCAGGTTTTTTTTTGTTTTTTTTTCTCCAAATAGTTTTATGGGTCAGAACAAATTAAAAGTTTTCATGTGTTTCCACCCCGTGGAATCAACAAAATGAAATTTGTTAATAAATCAGGGAAAACGTAATTGACAGAAGATTGGTATGGGGGATATAACACTAATTCGGCAAGGAAATTACGAAGAATGCACGAGTCTGCTTACTTTATTTATCGAGAGATAAATATATATTTCCATGAAAGTAAAGTTTTAAATTGTACTTTATAAATAAAGCTTTTTTTTTCCGAAAAATCATGAAGCGTCTTAACCAATGCGTCCATGTATTACCGGTGTTACGTATGTGTGAAATTTTTAACAGGTGCAAGTCGATTAAGAGGGAAGATGAAAATATTTTGAGAATGAATTAATGTCAAATGTAACCAGAAAAAAAGTGGATATGCTAATGTTACTGTTTCATTCAGTACGATGTCCTTTTTCAGTGAGTATAGCCTGGTCATGAAATCATGAATATTATTATTAAACCAGCCTTTCTCTTTCGAGAAAGAACTGCAACGATATGTTCGCAATTTTCTCCTGTCCCAGCTTTTCAAGTACAGGCCAATTTCAATTCCTTTATTTTCAAATAATTTCCGAGAACCCCAGTTACATGACGTGCAGATGATACAGCACTGCTTTGGACAACCAGTGCGTATACATAGTTTCGTCTGCATCTTCCGTGTTATTTTTGCCTATCATAATTAAATGCTTCGTTCTCAGTACAGCTTCACGTTTGTTAGAGTACCTGGAATTCACATCGCATTCGCAATATTTAAAAATAATGCGTAATTTAAACGTTTTCTACCATACCAGTCATGACAACATGCTGCTCTTTTGTACTACTGCTGAATGTAAACAAAGATCTATCCTACTTAGAGCGGCCATATTGGAAGCGACACTAGCGCTCAGGTGGTAATTTTAATCGCGAATACTTTCATAAGAAAATTAGCACCGACATTGACCGCACTGCCATCTGTGTTTCTCATCCGTCTGGGGAACCAGTTTGTTGGGTCGTTTTCTACACTACGTTATTCAAGGCGCTGTACTTCAAAGTCTCGAGACTTCTTTATTCCCCCCCCCCCCAACGAATGTTTCTTCTTTTTAAAATGTTACAGTGGGATCGATGGTGTTTGTGTTGAGCAGTTCGGACTCACGAGAAAAGAAAGGAATTTAATAAGAAGATTTTTTATAGTATTACAGCAACAGATGACAGCTGATATTCAGGATATTTTAATACATAAAGGGTTTGAAGGCTGTAATGAAACAGTCAGGAATTTTATTATTTACAGTTGGCAAGCCTAAGTTTTTCACAAGATGAGACCGTGTTACGTTATCTCGGCACAATTCCTACCAAACAATATAATTTATTTCAAGATCAGTGCGTAAGTTGTCTGCTACGTGTTTTCGTCAGCAGCGTGCTGTTTGCACGAAGTCATACGCGTAACTTAGCGGGGCACTGCCATCCCCCAAAATTTTCAGGTGACCAAATAGAAAATTTAAGAACACTTTTCTTAACCTCCTGGGATCTGAGGAGCAAAGTATTGAAGAGTATTTTTTTAGGATTGCGCAAATGTAAGCTATTTAACAAAATAGTACTGGACGCTATTTTTATTTTGATAGAAAACTTATCAATTCTGCCCCCGAAATTAAATCCCAAGTTTGAATCTGCCCCTCAAAGTTAAGTCCCAAGTTTGATTCTGCCTCCCCTAAATCCAGAGCTTGATTCTGCCCCCCCCCCACCACCACCTCGGTTCCCGCCGGGCATCTTGTTAAACCCAGGTGAAAATATTTTAGCGCAATCTGCTCTAAAACTAAAGAGTCCCTGGTTTGAATCCTTATGTTATGTAATGCAACAGACCTCAGCACGGAAGCTGCTGTCACGATTAACTTCGCAGTAGTGATGGGTCGTTCGTGAACGAGTCGTTCCTTTTTAACGACTCCTTCTTGGGAGCTATGAGCTGAGCTGCCCGCTCCTTCGGGGTCAACGAGCAGTTCCTCTGTGGTCTTTCCTCGGAGTCGTAAGCTTTGCGTGTGTTGACAGCCGCTCCAGCAGTTCCCGCTCCCAAGTACCTGTGACATGATTTCGCAACGTGAGAATAACAATAAAAGGAACTTCGGAAACAAGCTCCGATGAAACACACAGGGTTCCTGTTCTGTACTCTTCTATATTCAAATGTCTTTCAATCGGAAGAACTACTATCGCAAAGAGAAGGTGGGAGCGGGAGGACTGGGAAGAGCGTGTGAATTATAGTGCTATTATTTGCAATCCAAGTATTAGCGTTGTGTCCTTTATTCTCTTATGGGTATTTGTTTGGCCGTTTATCCAATTGCATGGACATCCGTAAGTGGAGGGGCAAGGTGGCGACGGCACCCTGAAAAATGATTTGCAAAATACAATTATATATTCAACACATATTATTTTATTTCAGTCGCAGTAACTTGTTCATTATTAGAATGGTGTAAAAGGAACATGACAATTTCAAACTGAAGGACTGTCCCACTATTACGTGGAATATGACTAGTTTGCTTCCTCCCAGAAAAAAATACTGCATACGTCCATGTTTAATTGTCACAGTTAATCTAACGGTACGAAAACGCATGTGACTCAACGTAAGCAACGAATCTCACCAGACCCGTAGCCAGAAATTTCACTTCGGGGAGGGGCTCATATCTTATCAGCCGTGGCAATCTAAAGGAGAAAAAAGGGGCGTAGAAGCTCTGAAGATGAATTTCTCAGTATATTACAACTTATTATGCAAGGTGTTTAATCTTGCTAAAGGAGTAAATACCATAATACACTATTTAAATTATACATTTGTAGGATTTCAGCCTCCCGAGCCGCTCCCCTGGCTACGTACCTGAATCCAACGAAGACGACGCAGAATCTGACAAACTTATGTAACACCAAAAAAATGTATAAGTTGAAATACATTAAGATTTTCCTCCCTCCCCATCAGTCTTCAATGATTTCGCACCCTGACCGATATATTGTTTCCTTCCTGCTGTATATGTCCTTTTTTTTTTTTTTTTTTTTTCATGTTGAGTAGTAGCGAAGTTCCCTCCCACCCTAATCCTTTTCACTCAGAATAACTCCAGCATCAATCCTCCCACCTTCGCTCAACTGCACGAAAAAAAAAACTGGGAGTGTTGTCGGTCGTTCCTTTGAACGACTCCCTCAGTGAGCAAGCTCCACTTTGAAAGACTCCTTGTGAACGACTCCTTGCGGTGAGCGAGCTCCGGTGAACTGACTCCCGAAAAGGAACGGCCATAACCCATCACTACTTCGCAGTAGAATCACGCGAGGTACAATTTAACAAAACAATTGAAAGGACAAGCGAAATATTTGGACTTTATATTTTGAAACGGTTACGCCAAATCTCCCTAACCTACCACGATAACAACACTTTCTACTTATAACAGCATAACACTTAGGCAAATATTGTGGTTTCTGAATACCACAACACGTTTGAAACCCTATCACGTCTGTCTAAGCACACCCTTGTAATGTCTGAAGTGAACATTAAGTAAACTTGCACAAAGACAAGCAGTTCTGAAACTTATTAACACCACAGGAAAACAACTATTCTTGCTTTGCACAAGAATCAGAGTACATCGTTAGGAGTATATAGTGCATTACAAAAAAAATCTAGTACATTATTACTTCCTACATTTGTGATCTATAGGATTACATGCAGCAAGCACTCTTATAACCCAAACAGTGCAGCGAAATTTGCAATTACAATGAACTTTAGAATTCGTTACACAAACTCTTAAATTTCTTCCTTGACATGTACGAGATAACAGCAGACCTAACCACAGCTTCTTGATGAATACATACCAATTTTTACACGCTTGATTGTATAATTTTCTAATTTATTAGTTATACGTATGTTCTAAATTGATAACGAACTTTTGGTTTGTTATCGATGATATATCAATTTGTCTCTTCATACTGAACATAGCTTACACACATTTACCGTAAAGCTATACGTACGTGCATTAAGGAGAACCCTGCCAATCTATAAACTTCAGCCGTACAATTTGACGTTATCATTACCTTTTACTTTCAAATTCCGAGAGGCTACATCAAATCTAATCCACTGAATTGTACAACAAATCATCTTCAATAGCAATATCATAAATTTATAATGTTACATCCATTCATGACAATTACTTACTTACCTTATCACACAAGCAGATTCCAAAGGCAGGTACAATATTCATAAAAAAACGTACACAATAGAAATCACGTTTGCAGATCTTACGTACCGTGGACTACTGTTAGGCAGTTGACAGCTCGTTCCCTGGGCTTCACTGTTGGCAGGCGTTAGTCATATGTTCCAGTGATCATGTGATCTCTTTCGTAGCTACAACATGCGCAATACGATGTAACAGCCGACAAAGTAGAACTTGTGCTAACGAGATTATACTTGTAATAATCATTACGTTAGCTTCAGGATATTTTTATCCTCGTTTATATATCATGTTAGAATGTAATAAAAAATTGAAGCAACGTAAATGCAAAACAAAAGCATGAGACGTTGTGACAATGCAGTCGATTGTGCGTAGTTGTGAAATGATGTAACTTGTCCATTCTTGCTTGCCCTTCGGATATTTGTTTATTCCTGTGAATAGTGGTCGGCGCAACCATTTGCCTAGCGAGGGGAGAGGTAGTTATTGTGTCAGTCCAACCCTTCCCGGAAATTCATTGTAGAAAGAAACTTATATTTATGGTGACCGTTAATATAAATAACTAGTCAGTATTCTGTAGGGCGCCCGCAAAGGGGGAACAGATAGGGCACTTGCCCCTTCCCGAAATATCTGGGAAAACTTCATATAATTCGAACATAGGCGTGCTTACGGTAAGGCAAAGGAGGGCAATTGCCCCCCCCCCTAATCATGGGCGTCCGCAGATTTTTTCACGGAGGAACAAGCAAGGTCTTTTTCCCAGTGACGGCGCCAACCTGAAATAAGTTGGGGGGACTAAAGATTTCGGAGTCAAATTCTCGGGGGGTTAACTTATACCAGCTAAAATGTATTTACGAAAAACTTTTCTACGGTATATTTTAAACAGTGACATATTTTACAGTTAGATCCAAAGATAAGTCACTGCATTTCGTTCCATCACACACAGGCACGGATCTTTCATGTCAAGTAAAATGCAATAATTCTATTGTTGTCTCTTCCAAAGCCATTTTTGAGTGGAATAATATCACAGACTTACTAATTACTATTCATATAAACAGTACAAAATACGTCATAATATAAACATACTATTTCTATGTACAGAGTTTGAGTTGGTTTTTTTGTTGTTTTTTTTTTTTGCTAAAATGATAAAATGAACCACATCAAGAAATGCGATAAGATACGTATATTTTCATGAGCAGCTACAACTTTTTTTTAAATCCAAAGATTTTGCAAGCTCTTTCTCAAAGAGAGAATAGATGGAGCACTCAACCTCTCGTTACCAATTCGATTACGAAGATAACACCTGATTTGCTGCAAACAGCCGTTGATGGGGCTATGCACATTTCAATAACACAAAGTTTGTAAAGTTCGTAAAAGGCAGTTTTTAATGTTTCAACCATTGCAAGGAGGTGCTGAAGGGTCTTTATTTTTAGTTTCTTTCTACCTCATAGTGTGCCAAATTGTCCAAATCACAACAAAAGGGAGCGGCAAAAGATTGTAGCTTTTCGTGCTTCAGAAAAGTGGCAGTAACTTAATAAAGTAGGCATGAAATAAACAACACCACCCTTGAATAGAAAATGTGTTAATGATAATATTTTTTCTTCTGTCATGATGAAATAAATTACGTTTTCTTGTTCAACGACTGGAATTCAGAACTTAGGGCTAAAAATGGGGAGGATACGAGAAATACCGTCAACATAGGAGGTGCCACTCTCAAAGAACAAACATATTTTCACTACAAATTCATCTCCATTAGGAGACACATATAAAAGCAATTAATAGAGTTGCAACCCTTGCACTGAACATTTTGATTAGTGTAAATAACGGCTGAAGATTATAATTTTATTTCAGAATATATTATGCATAAATACTGATCCGAATTGGATCAAAGATTGATTCTCCTGCGCGGATACCAGTATGACGGTACTGCAGAAATTGCTTTCTAACCTCACAAATGATAATTAATTAAGACGCAGGACTAAGACTGCGAGCAATGAAATTGCCCAAGCATGATGATTTTCCCACCGTATTGCAATGATTAGTTGATTGGATTTGTATTAAGGTTCACAATATGCACAGAGAGCTACAGTATGGATGAGAGCTTCAGTTTCTGGTGAAATCCGAACCACTTAATGAAATGTTACCTCCACTGGGGATGGAACCCGGGACACCTTGATATCAGGTTTATCGCTAGACTATCGGGGTGGGAGCCCAATTTTATTGTTAGCATTTAAGAATCAGGTAGTTTGTGTACTATTTGATTCATTATCACCATATTTGTCCCTCTCGAACATTTGCAGCGATAAGAATAGATATAACGACGAAACCAATGAGAGAACATCGCTAACACTCATGCAATTGTCGGCACTCCAATCAGAAACTAACAAACAGAAAATAAACATAACGCTTCTTTAGATTTTGAACGTCGTCCTACTTATTCCTAAAATGCATTTATCACACCTGCTAGACCTATTCAGAAACTGTATATGTCAACAATCAAAGAGTAATCTCATAGTCACTGAATGCGTTCACCTACCAGACAGTCACCAGATTTCGTAGCAAGTTTGGCCACTCGATTGACCAATTACTTAGTATCAAATAAATGATAAGTGGTCACTGTTATCCAGGTATATCTGAAGCTGTTTTCCCCCTATTTAATTTTACAACACATCATAAATAAGATAACCTTGCGATCTAACCGAACTACAAAATGTATTTGAACATTGTACTTGCCTCAATGGAAGTTTTATAATGAATAATGTAAACGTCTACTTTTTCACTTTTCGATCGAAATGCATGTACCGTATTACAAAAATCTAGGGGGCTACAGGGGGGCTGAGACCTCCCCTAGCCCCCTGTAACGCCTTCCCTGCTTTTTCCATGTGGCATAGTGTTGCCCCCTCAAAAAACACCACTTGAATTTGAAATTATCGCATTACTATGACTGAAATCAAATTATACGTGTGAAATATATACTCTTAGGTTGACATTCGATTTCTAAGGAAGAGGTGTGGCCATTTCTTGCTCCCCCTTCCAGACGTCTATGTCCCTACATTATTATACTTTCACCTAGAAATTTAGAGTAGATGAATCTTATCGCCGTTATTAAACGATATTATGGGCCTACTATTATTGCCCCTCCCCAAACTTGGATGGAAATCAAATCTAGGAGGGCAAATATTGAGATAAAAGAAAGCAAGGCTAGTACAGAGCATTCCCTGACATTTGCTACGAGACTTGGCGGCAAGCCGCCCGGCGTCAGCGCTTGTCTTTCCCGGTGAACGGGGTCTGCGACAGTCGCTAGAGTCAGCTATTAAAATTACAGTTCTCATATTGTGTACTAACCTTGACTACAGAAGGTGTTGAAAATGATGTCCCTCTGTTGCAACACATTCCTGGCATCTCTGAAAGAAATTGGCATTTACACGTGCAAGTTCGTCTACTGTAATTCTCCTGATTCATCGTGCAATACTGTCTCAATAACTCACGGATGGTGTGCGGATTGTCTTTGTATACTTTATTTTTTACACACGACTCGCATTATCTCTAGGCTGTAATTCATGCACTATTGTCACTCTGTGGGGCTTAAATTTAAGAATTTTAGCGAATCTAAATGCTGTGGTTTTTTAAACACCCGTTTCTTGTGAGGAGCGGCGGATAGATTTCCGAGGAGACTTTTCTAACCTTAGTCCTATCTCATCGAGTTTTTCCTCAGTAGGTATACGTGGGTTTTTCTTTCCACTTCTATTCAGAACTGACCCTGTTACTCTAAACTTTTTTACGAGCTAGTTAGCTAAGCCTTGCCTACTAAGATAAAGTAAACTGTCCTTGCCCCCACCCCCGTCCTCCCCATTCTCAGTTTTGTCACCCAATCGCCTCTACTGCCTGCACAGTCCCAAGTGCAAACTTCTGATCTGTGCGGCCTTGCTCACTTTAGTGTCAGTTTGGTCCTTTCTGGCATTCACGCCTTGCGAAGTAATATTTCAGCATTCAAATTAGCACTACTGACTATGTTTCTGTTGAAAGATAATTTTCAGCACATGAAATGATTCTCACAGACAAAAGGTGGAGTTTGAGTGTGAATAACGCAAAAAGATTCATGGTGGTCACTAGGACCATGATAAAATTCGAGTATAATTCCTGGGTTTCAGAGTGAACTTTCGAAAAATTCAAGGATACAAGCAGATGTTTTCTCTATTCCAACCTTACGTATTACCGACTCGCACCCTCCCTTCCATATACAAAAATATTGACAATATAAAGGGTTTGTATGATTCCAATGTAACAAAAAATTTACCTAATCAACTTCAAGATATATTATTTTGTAATAAACTTCCGTTTGTCAGATAGATTGTTCTGTATAAGACACTAACAAAGTAAACGGATTGAGAAAATTTTGTTTTATTTTCTGAGTAGCTTTCTTTTTCATCCTCAAAAAAATGAATGAAATAAAAGCTAAACTAAGAGAAACTTGCCTCAGGGCATTTATATACATGTATAAATTTAATGGGATATAGAATTAAAAAGTTGCAATTTTTCACGTCTACGGATAAAAAAATGGAATAGAGAAAACATCCGCTTGTACCTTATTTCATGTCTTGCCAAAATTCATGAATAATTTCCAGAGCCAATAATTCACGGCATAATTTCCGGTGCCAATAATTCACGTGTAATTCCAGGAATTCAAGGAATTGCAAATGAGTAGCCACCCTGATATTTTGCAGCAAATTATACATACGTAATTCATTTTTCATATCAAAAAGTAACGTTTTCTAACAGCACAAGTGCAGTATTATAATAATTTGTAGATAATTTTGAAAATGATATAAAGAAATTAAAATTTGTTTAGAAAATTAATATTTGGTTATTACGGTTCTTGTGAAATTTTGTTTTTAACGATTGTATCTAATCAGTATTTTTCAGGAATTTTGTACCAAAATAAGTCTTTTTGCAACCTATTTCAGGATATTTCGAATCTAATTTAAGGTTTTTAGAACCTATTTTCGGATTTTTAGAGCCTATTTTAGGAACCTAAAAGCACATTTTTTAGAACCTAAAAATGCGAGATCTAGTGATGACATGATGAATGGACACTCACAAACATCCATGTCCAGGCCGGGATTTGAACCCAGGACGCCTGGTGTCGTAGCGCGATGTGGTAACCACTCCGCCACGGGGGCCGCAGAGAGAGAGAGAGAGAAATTATAACTACCAAGTACTTCAGGCTCTTGCTGCTAAACAGTTTTGTTTTAAATGCATGAACACAATTGTTTGGAGAAAAAGGAGAGCAGCACATTTCAGAGACAATTTATTTATTCATTATGGTGCCTGTGTATGTTGCTGCATTAGACCACATATATAATGTATAGCCTATACAGTGAGAAAAAAATAGGTTTTTCTTTCCCGACTGACCTTTCATCAAGGCTTTGCCCCCACTAATCAGAGGGTCTGCGCACGCCTATGAATTCGAATGGTGAAGTCGCGTGAAGCGTGAAACCATGGACTATAGTTTGGGGTGAAAGACAACAGAGTCACGGAGGCAGAGTGGTCTCTGTTTGATATGTACGCATCGTGAAAAAGTACAGAAAGACAAAGAACTGTTTATTAACGAAGTAATATATGTTTTTTTGAAAGCAAACAAGTCGAGTCCAATTTCTATTTAAATTGGAGATTCAAGTCTGAACTTGACAACAACGCCGATGTACGTATTTTCAATTCAATTTTATAATTTGTATAATAATAAAAATAATAAATGGTAAAATATGAGTTTTATGTCTGAAGCGGAGACATAAAATCTTATGCTGCCACCCCAGTGAAAGTGGAAATTCATAGCTCGGGGAAGGTCATACTTTGCCCAGTTTTGGGAAAGGCGGAGGGATGCGTGTATGGATCAACATAGTGGGTGGTAAAATACCTATGCAAATTATCCTAGCTGGAGGATGATTTATGAGAATCTTCTTAACTGGGGGATAGCATCATCCACGTTTCTCCCAGTTTGAGTCCTGTTACCACCTCTGAGAAAAAATCCTTCGGGCACCCTAAAAAGAATATAACGTAAAATCCTGATATCGGATCAGAAAAATTCAAAATAGAATCCGTAGTATTTTCTTACGATTCAACCCTCCTGGTTCGTTTCCAAGCGACATGTGCCACATGTCACTTGTCACTTTGGCGTGAAGGCGCCCAAATTCAAGAGTGCTTCTGCAAAGTTTTTTTTCGGGCGGAGGGGAAGCAAGATATTTACCTCCAAAATACTGCTTGAGTTTGAAGTTATCGTGTTAATGGAACGGGGCTCTGGGGACAGGCACGTAGCCAGGAAGATAGCTCTGGGCGGGGGGGGGGGGGGAAGTCCATTCTCGAAAATCCTACAAATATCTAATATAAATAGTATACAGTGGTAATTAATTTTTCTTCCTTGGCAGGAAGTTGTAATATACTGAGAAATTCAGATTCAGAGTTTCGCCTTTAGATGGTGGCTGCTGATAAGGGAAGAGGCCTCCCCTCCCCCGAAATAAAATTCTGGTCACGGGCCTGCCTGAGGGAGATTAGAATATGAGGCCAATCCTTTTAGTAAATTTGAAATCTCAACATGAATCGATACAAATTTCTCAGGCATATTATTATGATACAATGTGATTTTCTAAAAAGCTTGGTTCTCTACAGTACAGTAGAGCGTCGATTATCCGAAGTAATTGGGGGACATGGGTGTTCGGAAAACTGGTTTGTTCGGATAATCGAACTGTACATGTTTATTTGCCAAAAAGAAGTACTGTACAGTAAATTTATTCATAAAAACAGGCATCTCTTTAAGTATGTATTACAAAGTAACGTACAAAGGCAACTTTAGTAGGAATATATAGTATGTGGTACAGTTTATTAAACAAAAATATGTACAGTACATATTACATACGCATTTTGCATGAACAATACACACAGTACACAAAATTAACGTTTAAAAAAATCCTTTATTTTGGTCTGTCTAAGCAAGCCTACACGCTTACGAGCAGCTAAGTCACGTACTTTTTTCATTACAGATATCTGAAAGTGAGCGAGTACACAGTTCGGTTAAGCGGTCGTTCGGTTGACCGACGTTCGGATAATCGACGCTCTACTGTACTTGCAAAAGGCTACCTTGTACGACGACTTACGCTGTGAGCTACCCTTCACCGCAGCAACTGATGCAACCTGATGGTTCATGTGATTTTCATTGCATATTATCATCAAATATAGTATTATAATATTTAAATAATAATAATAATAAATTACTGATTAAAATTATAGTTAATAATTTCACTCGCTCTAAAAATTTCTATTTCTGCCAACTGTAGGTCCAGTCCCGATTAGACTGTCTGCGCATAAAGTGGACTTGAAACTAAAACTCAAAACCGATGCCATAGTTACTTTTACTTGCACATTCTTGAGCTTCTGTAAACGCAGATTGAAATCTAATTGAATAAATAGTATTCTTCAATCAGAGCACAGAATTCCTCAACATGAGTTTGGGTTTACATAATGTAAATGAATTTAAAATTTTGCCAAAGCTTACTCACTCTGTTAACACGAGACAGATCATCGTGCCATACAACCTGTGAAAACAGAAACCCAAGGGTTGCCATTTCATTGAAAATTCATTCACAATCACATATTGTTATTAAATCATCGCAGGTGTTACGAAGATTTTCTATAGCACTTTAAACTGTAGGTCCAGTCCCGATTAGCCTTACTGTGCATAAAGTGGACTTAAAACACCAACTCGATCGATCGAAGATTTTCTATAGCTTTGCAAATGTCATCAAACTGTCTTATGGTATTAACACTATCCAGCCTGCATTTCCAAAGTATTTTTGATTTTGAGATTTTGCATCAAAATGGTTCATCTTTTAGAAGACTTAGAAAAGAGTGTACACATCCTCTGAACTAAGCAAAATAAACTATTTGCCATAGTAAAAGATTTGTCAGCGTCAATCAATTATGAGAACCACTTGGCGTGAAAATGCACAGTCCGACATAGCCTTTGTCTTCATTGCTAACATCCTTCCAAGGAAGAAATTTTTTAATTTACTGCTACATAACCTAATACATGCATTGTTTTTATTAATTTATTTGGTTTAATTTACTTTACTTTTCTGTCAATTTTGTCTAATTGCGAAAATGAGGATGAATGATAATATGATGGAATTGATGAAGGGACACCCAGGCCGAGATTCGAACCCGAGACCCCTGACTTTGTAGCGCGCTGTGATAACTACTCCGCCACTGAGGCCGGCACATACATTACAAAATCATGTACCAATTTAAGCTAAAAGACTAGTGTTATTTTTATATCATTATGTAGGTATTAAATAAATTCATATCTACAATAAGCGTCTTGGTTAATATTGTAGTAATACTTAAAGTACTCGTATATAAAATTAACGCTATTATTTTTCTTGTTTAAAACAGTAAATATGTAACATGGTCAAGGTTTTTTTGAGAGGGGAAATGGAGGGGGCACTAAAAGTCTATTTCGCCCGGGAGAAAATTTTATCTGGAGCAGCCCCTGTTTAAAGCACTAAGCAATGGATGAATGTCCAATTAATATTGCATGCTAAAACTATTTTCCTGTCTCAAATTAGATGTATGTGTGTCTTTTGTCTAATTAGTGGACATTGCAGTACGTAAGTGGTAGGCAAAATCATTGCTCAGCAAATTTTCCATGGCTATTTTCAGTAGTCTTTTCATTAGTTCGTTAATAATTTTATGAGCTTCAATCCCACGTTGATAAAAGAGTCCATAATAATTTAATGAGCTATATAAAATTACCTACTGCCAAATGAAGTAACGAAGTCATAGGTAAGGTGAAAAGGAAGGTTAGGGACTCAGCTTCTTCAGTCTCCTGACTAACTACAAGTCTTACATAACATCTTATTTTATTTTATTTACTTGTTTCAAGTAAAAACTGGAAATTTTTGTGTTAAAATAAATGTTCAAGTTCAGTTATTTAGGAACTGCTTAACTGCTTGAAGTTCTGTAGAAAGTCGTTGTTGATTCTATCACTAAAATTTCCGTAAAGCGTACATGCAACCAGAAAATTGGACTGGCTATATTGTCTTCAACCAGAAATTCGAAAAGAAAACCCATACTTCCAATAACGTTGATCATTAGCATTCATTTATTAATCTCAAATTTTGTGCCATGAACTTCCTGTCAGTGCGGAGAAGCTAACCAAACACTCAACCATTTATTTTTTGAATGTCACGTAAGGCAACAACACCGATACTCTCTATATAAAAACTCTCAACACGCACAGGTTCCATTTCCAATATCCTTATCTACATTAATATCTGAACCTCGTACTGCAGTTATTTGGATACTTTATAGTTTCGCTCGAAAACATAGGTTTACAATCTAAACAGTCATGACCCTCACGACAATATAAATCCAATGGACCTCGCAAAGTCGTTATATCATAAGAACAGAATGGACTACAGCACTCAATAAGTCAATAGTGTTTTGAAGAAAGTGAAAGATATTAATCAACAGTTTGGAACATACAGTATATAATAGTAAAGTGGGATCCATGAGTATTACCGTGCAAATTGTCCATGACTATTTTCATTAATTTTTCTCTTACATCCTATGCGCTTTTAAACGATGGATATTTATGTATACTGGTACAGAAGTTATCAACGGCTTGTTTCGAGTTTTCTTTTAATTCTTGAGGCTCTTATTGGGCCAAATAAAGTGCGCGAACATGGTGATGGACAATTTGCACAGTAATACTCATGGATCCCACTGTACCTGAACTCAGCAACTTTGGATAGAAATAGCAAACATACGCGGTGTGAGCCAAAAAAAATAAAGAAGAAGAAGAATGTGTTATTTGAATTGAGTTTTGCAAGAACCATTGAAAAAATGTCAAAAAATCTATAGGAGAATTTTGGAGCAAAGATTCAACTTGCGGAATACCTCAATTATATGTTGATGCTACATTATCAGTGTACAGGATGCCGGTAAGTGATATTCGTTATGGCTTAAATTCAATGTAGATAATGTCAATGCTTCAAAATGTAGACACAGCTTTAAACGAATGTAATTATATTTACGTAAATAAGTATGCATCTAAGATTCTGATGTGCTAGGTTGATTTGATACGGCTTTTTTAATGTACAAAACCAATTTTTGTGTGCACTTGTTTTAAATTTTATTTCGAACGAAATCATTCTCAATATCTGCAAAGCGAACATTTTAAATTTCCTACATGATTATTAGTTGCCGATTAGCAGCAGCGCGAAGCTATGATGTGTTCACTTAGCTACATGCACAGCTATATTGACAAAATATTATGAAAATTATTTGTAGCTGGGATTAAAACTGTTATTTTCAAGAAGCTTTTGCGTTGTGCCGTGAATGTATACCATGACTGTACTTCTAATTGATTATTTTAGTACAGTTGACACTTTCATAAAAAGAGATAGAAGCGAAATGTGCAATGTTCAGTGTTTATTAGTCAAGCTTTAAACCTAATCCAAAGTACTAATTTTATGAAGAAGTTAAGTGAGTCATGGAAAAAAGTTAGATATTCGTACATAAAATTGTATGTTGGGAACTCCGTAATAACTTAACTGTTATCGTTATTGTTTGAAATCCACAAGTCCTGGGATTTGTTTTTCATGTACTATATTAGGGTGAAATGGGGGTTGAGCACATAAAAATGAAACTGACATAGCCTACATAAAGTCGATTTCGGCATATTGAGTTATTCGTAATATAAATCACCTTAGGCAAGTTCATACAATATTTTTTGCTGTCACTTAAATACATCTCGTACATTAACTAGTTTTAGTACTTTCTTAATGTATATTTAGCTTTCATTGTTAGTACCAAGTGGCTTTTGAATTGAGGACTAAAAGTTGTAAACGTTGTGAGTACCAAAAGCGCAAGTGTTGGGAAATCGCATCGTTCCGCACATCAGCCTGTAGGAACGTGCACACTATAGTGACTTCTTTACAAGCCCTTTGAACAACTTAGAGGGCTACCAGCCACATTTCACATTTACCACATTATAAAGCATGGCACATTTCACAGTTTAACGTGGAAAACGGTGTTTGAATTATTGTCGCACTTACAGTGTTTACCAATTTTAGTCTTCAATTGTCTTTCTTGGTATTTCTTCCCTAAACAGAAGATCGTTCGCGCAAAGCATATTAAATTATTTTTGGTGATTCTTTAAAACTACATATCTTTTATTGCTAAATCACGAATATTGCAAACAGATGTATGTGCCATGTCAGGGCCTGGGCCTCACTCCGGTATTAGTTTTGGGGCACTTTGAAGTTGGTATGTAACAAAGCAGCGAAATGCTTTAATGAATATTAAGTGTTGTACAACAGTTTAACATCACAACAGATGTGTACAGGTAATAAAGAAAAGATATCTCCACGATGACATAGTGGTAACGTCGTTGCCTTGTAATCAAGGGGTCCCGGGTTCGATAGCCGGTGGAGGTACATTGCACAGTGGTTCAGATCCCAGTCCAGTTCCGATTAGCCTATCTGTACATAAAGTGGACTTAAAAACAGCAATTCAATCATACAGTTCAATTTAATTAAGATAAGATAGCCTATAGTTGGTTACAAATTGATTGAGTTGGTGTTTTCAGTCCACTTTATGCACAGTAAGGCTAAAGTTGGTTGCAAATGTTTGACCCCCTTCCTTTAAACTTTCCTAGAAAATTCAGAAGATGTATCAGAATTTTAAAAAATATTAACAACGTGCTGCTCAAGGAAACAGAAACACAATGCATAAAATTATTCTTGTTCGCCCTGCGCGCATCTCGAAATACAAAATATCAACCACGACGAGATGTTCGATGATTTGGAGAAACTGACGAAAGTACTACAAACTCAAAAAAGGGCTTCGGGATCGAGCCCAGAATCCTCGACAGAACCATAGTTGGTGTGTGTGTGTAGTATTGTGGGGGGTAGGGAGCGAAAATATAAATTTGTGTCTGATGTTTTATAATTGCTTTAAAACAATTGCGAAGATGATAACAAAAGCACGTTGGTTATTTGCAAGAACAATATTAAATATGATGGAAATATCATAAGCCTGTTTTTTTCCAATAGGCCTATTTGATTTGGATTTGATTGATTTGTTGTTTTAAGTCCAATTTATACACAGTAAGGCTAATCGGGACTGGACCTACAGTTTAAAGTGGGATCCGAACCACTATGTGACTCCACCGGGAATCGAACCCGGGACCCCTTGATTACAAGGCAACGACAAGGCCTATTTGAGATTGATTGCTTGATATTAAGTTATTTTACGTCGCTTTTCTGCCACTTTTGTCTAATCGCGACAATAAGAATGAGTGCTGATGGTATGCAATTTTTGAAGCGACACTCACAAAGAACAATCGTCCCGAGACCGGGATTCGAACCCGGGACACCTGGCATCATGGCGTACTGTGGTAACCACTCCACCACGCAGGTCCGCTCCAAGGCCTATTAACTGAAATTGATTTATTTTGGGAATTTCGCACACACCGCATAGTGCTACAAGTACAGACTTTCACAAGTAAGTTTTGTTTTCTTTCGTAAAACAATACAGAATATTTTACAAACATACTCTTATCGCAATTGTGCGCAAGGGGTGGGGGATGATCATAACCCATCTTTGGCCCAGTAAAAAGAATATCAAAGCTAGGAAAAGATAGCAAAAAAATGGCTGGCTACTAAAAAAGTGTATATGTTCTAGTGGTCGCGGTGGCTCAGTCGGTAACGCGTCTGACTACCATGCTAAAGGTGCCGGGTTCGATCCCCGGCCGGTTCAAATCCGGGAACTTTTCTAACGTTGGAAGAGTCCCCGACGCCTACCCAGCGTCGAATGACATGGGTACCTGGGGGAAACCCTGGGGAGTAAAGGCGGTCAGGGGCGTGATGTATATGCACAGGAAGGATAATCGGGACTGGGGACCTGCAGTTTAAAGTGGGATACGAACAACTCGTACCTCAACCTTACATCAAACCAGGGACACCTTTATTAGAAGGCGGCGATGTTACCACTATGCTATCCATCAAAGAAAGGAAACCAAAAAATGTCCCACAACTTGTCAAGGCAAGGACTGTTCCATTTGGAACAAAGAAAGGGAGGAGAAGGGGTGTTCCATTTTCTGATAGGGGAGGAAGTGTGATAATTTACACTGACATTTCTTAATATTTTGAAAATTATTTTCTCGAAAATGGGACGAGGCCCCAAAGTATTTTCATTTGCGTGTTTTACTATATATATTCAGCTACAAGATGGCATACTTGATTTATTTTTAGCGTGATATCTGTTTTGAGATAAGTCTAATTCTAAAGTTGCGTATTTCGTAATTTTTCAGTAATCAAAGGGTTATATCTGCTAACAGCATCAATATCCAAGTAATGTGCTATTTCAGGTAGCTTGTCCTAATAGTGTGCGTCAATACCCAGTACCCAGTAAACAAATCTTTGGTGTACTGTTGCTTAGCGAAGATATTAAGGGCCGAAACATAAATAGCACAATGAACCATACGAAATGTTTCTCTCTATGTTTTCCAGCAGGCAGTGGCAAGCGCCGTCGTGTCCCCACTGGTGCGCCTATGATCATATATACATTTGAGACTTAATGTAAATTAAACTTATTTTTATGATTAATTCCTTATACTTCCTTTGCTTCCTCTGAAAAGTTGGAAAAAATTAAATATATCATTATGTCAGGGAACCGACTAGATAGAAACAGGAAGACAATTTTTACTAAATCTATATGTATGCAAACTGACAATAACTTTAATTTAATAGGGTGCCAATAATTTCACAGGGCACTCCGACGTTAATGCTTTTCTATTCTTATCTATTTTGCTTTTTTGGTACCCAATTTTCCTTAGCGTCCCGGCAATCGCCCCGCGTGGACCCCCCTCCTTTTACAACTCTCTTTCTAATATATAATTTCTTTTACAAACGTAAGAACTCTTAGAGCCACACAAATGGTCACATACAGTATGTAACATTCTTATTCGTACACACGGATTTTCAAAGAAAATGCTGTAATATCTGAAAGGAAATACACTCCTTTGAAATTGTTTCTTTACAATTCAATAACTAATATCATGAGGAACATAAAATCTTACCAAAATTCTGTATAACCAATGACAATAATAAATTAAATTAAATTGAAGGAGAAACATGCCATTTTTTGTACAACTTTTCAATTCGTACACTTAATAATATAAAAGAAAAAAGTATATTCAGAGCAAATTGAATGACAGTTCTAATACTTTGATGCGTATCCTTTGGCTTTAATTACTGCTTGACACCTGTTCTTCATATAATTAACCAGTTTCCGACATGTTTCAGAGCTTATGTTATTCCACTCGGCTTGCACAACAGTTTTCAACTCTTGTTTGGACTTGACGCCTGCTTTATGGACTCGCCTCTTCAAAATTGTCCATATATGCTCAATGGAATTTAAGTCTGCACTTTAAACTGGTGTTTGTAGTAGTTTGGGCACTTTCCATATTAGCCAATTCATGTTAACTCGCGCCTTATGCTTACTGTCATTGTCATGTTGGAATCTCTAGATAAGCTGTATGTCCATTTTTTGGGCACTCTTCTTTACATTGTTCTTCAATATGTCCAAATAGACATATGCATCCATGATACCATCAATAAACTGGATGGTACCAACACCTTTCGACGACATACAGCCCCAAATCATTAATTACCCACCACCGTGTTTAACTGTTGGAACTGTGTTAATGTGATCATTGTCTTTATTTGATTTTCTCCAGACCCTATTTTTTCCATCTGACCCGTATATATTAATCTTGGACTCGTCTGACCATATGACACTATCCCAGAATTCCTGGTCCTTGTGGATGTGCTCTCTCGCGAATGAAAGTCTATTCCTGCGATTCACATTATTTACATATGGCCTCTTTCGTGGCACTTTCGGACAGTTTGATCGGACATCATCTTGCCAGCAACATTTCTACTAACGGTCGTAACTGAGGAACACTTAGTCGGGGGTTTTCTCGCACTCTTTTTAAAATAAAGCGTTCATCACTTTTATTCAACCGTCTCTCTTTTGGTTTTCTCGGAACATTATGTTGAACCTTCCTCTCTAAATTTGTTTACTATGTATTGAAATGTGGAGTGTGATTTATTGACTGTTTGTCCAATTTTTCTTAACGAATAACCTCTAATGGCCAAATTTATAATAACACCCTTCAGATCGGAACTAAGTTCCTTCACCTTGCCCATTTCGAACACGCTGATACGATCGTAGATAGACGATAGGCCTACAACAATACCTACGCCAGCATTTCGCTTGACGGAGAGCGCGCCTGCATGTTCAAACTTGTTACGAAGTTGCAAACTGCACGAAATCGCCCGAATAGCTGTGGCGCTGTATGCGAGGAAGATTGAAACTCTTGCCTGTACGAATAACAATGTTGCATGAAACAGCGTGTTTTTCTCTTTTCACACGAATTATATGCTCTGTTTATACACTTTGAACATAAATTTTTATTGACATTTGTTGGTGAAACCTTCATTAACATTAATTTCCAGGTACATATGAAAATGACTATATTTACTAGTAGATATGACGTTTTTTCCAGGGAAATTCTATGTGTACGAATAACAATGTTACATACTGTACATCAACTATAGACGTGAATGAATCACTTAGGTTTTCATGAAATGCTTGCCATTTTATATCGAATACTCGGTCAGTATTTTTTATATTGGTTCTTATGAATATCCGTTGGAAGAAATTATACCTACATATGTATAAGCCGCGCATCAGGCTAAGTTTGCAGCAGGTTTTATGTATCCATCCGCGCGAGAACTGAGCTCAGAATCTTCCGTGCCAGTCTTGCCTCGACCGCCGAGCTCCTTACATCGCAGACACTGAGAAAATCCACAGTATTGCCAACCGCACAACACATCAAAACCCGCATGCATGTCAAGCGGAATGTATTTTTGTTTCTTTTTTACTCCTGAAACATAACATTTTAGAAGTACTTTCGGCGCATAAATTATTTTAAAAATGTGTCATTACTTAATATAAATGCGAAATATCTTTGAAACATGAGAGCATGAGCATGGACGTCCGCAGGATTTTTTTCAAGGAAGGGGCAAGGAAGGTATTTTTTTTTTCTGGGGTGGGCAAACAAGTCACATCTTCCCCAAAAGTGTAGTTCCCTAAAAAAAATTGCTTAAATTTGAATTTATGGTGTTAATGCAATAATTAACACACATTATTGTGGCTAAAATGAAATTATATGTGTGAAATACATAATTTTTGGTTGACTTTAATTTTCCAGCGGGGCGGAGGCCCCTCTTGTCCCCCTTCCGGATGCCCATGAGCATGTGTGTATATTTCGAGCGCGTATAAATAAAAAAATAACACAGATATAAGTAAACAACGATAGACTCTCTTGAATTTAATGACAAATTATTGTTTTTGGTTTGTAAAAAAATACATTTATGAAAAATTGGTTACTGTAAGACACATGCACTTCAAGTTATACCAACAAAAAAAGCATGATTTGTTATTGGTGACAATCAGGTGCATTGTCTGCTGCTATTACTCTGGTTTCAATTCATGAATCACTTCACTATAAACCAGGATTCAAATTTTGGTCTGTCCATTTCTTGCTAATCATCATTCCCTTTCTTTGCACGGAACAGTAAATATGCGCCTTCAACAAAGACTTCATTGCCGTCAGTGGGTGAAACAATAAGCCTCCCCCTTCCCCTCTCCCTTTCTCGTCGGTTTCTTCAGCCCTGGCGGTGGTTTTGCAAGGTGGTATATAAAAGAAAATTGAATGTATGCCCCCGCCCCTCACCGAGTTAAAGCACGTCTGGTCCAAATAATAAAACATGTTTCTTCTCACGGGGATATATTTTAATACCACGGACATTCTTTTGTCGTCAAACAACAAACAATCGTTTCCTCTTCCTAAACTCAAACCGCAAATCATTCAACACCCGGGGCAGTTCGTGCGCACATTGACGGCAAATCACCTCACGCCCTGTTTTACTTTGATCATGTTTCCGTAAGGAGGATTATGCATTTTAAACAACTTGCTTGATTTGAAGAGGTTTTCCCTTCGGATGAAACCCACAATAACACACGCTGAACAGGAGACCTCGATTCAGCCATTCTCGCCGCTGTATAGCACGATTATTAATCACAATAAACAAAGGGTTAAAATAGTGGGATGTGCAACACTGGTATCTCGGATTCCAAGCGCTCTGCAACGTATTCAGGCTTGCTCCACTCGCACTTGGGCTTCAGTGATTTCTCAGCGCAATACAAACTCCAGTTGGCGAATCTGCAGATCCAAGTTCGTCTGCACAGTGATTGCAACCGATCAAGTACATACCTGTTAATGGATGTATTATTTTGTCTGTATTTTACAAATTAAATAACTGTTTTCTTTCAAGTATGCAGTTGTGTCGGAATAGAACCCGTCTCAGTGGAACTATATTCTGCGTGCACGTTTGGATCTACATATGCGAGAACCTGCTGCAAAGTTAACCTGTGTTATTTAAACACATTACATTACAGAAAACAAGCAGAATACGAGCGAAGCGAGCAAGAAAATTCTTAGATCCAATTTTTACAATTGAAAACAATATTGATTTAATAGGGCGCAAATAATTTCACTGGACGCCATGGCATTCTCTCTTTTACAGCTTTTTTCTCTAGATCATTCGACGCCCATGGCCGACTCCCACCGCCCCTAGCTACAGCTCTGAACTTGACGAAAACGAGAAATGCAGATAATGCAAGCGAAGCAAACAAGAAAATTTTACAAAATGTATTTTTATTGCCCTCCTAGAATTGACATCCGTCAAAGGTTGGGGGGAGGGGGCAATGACCCCCTGCGCTCCCCTGTGGTTGCCACTGTATAATGCAGCATATTTAAGCAATATATGTTTACTTTAGGTACTTTAGGCTCACTGCCATTGTTAGTCAACCTTATTCTGCACAGTTTGTCTGCTCGATTAACCTTGTATTAATGCGAATACTACGCCCTCCCCCCTACATTCAAACCAATTCTAAAGGCATAAGAGGTGGTGTTTCATTTCAACCCTATCGCCTCGATCACCCACAGGTAGGTAGAAAAACTATACATAATAACCAAAATTAAAAATCAATAACAAGTCAATCAAACGATACGACCCCCCCCCACTTTTGTGTGAAAATATATAGAATTGGTATAAAATTTACCCCCCCCCCTAAATATTCCCATGACGCAGGTGGGATGAAGGCTGCCGGAGCATGGTGCTGATCACATCACCTGCAAAATAGTTCGAGATCGAGAATCTTTGGGGCCCACCACACCACTACGTGTGCCTTCATGGCACGGGGGAATTTACATTACCTTTACCTATGGAACTCGCCCAGGATGATGATGAAGCGCGAGAATACATGTTGTTAAATTCCACTGAGTCTATGTTTTCGTTGAAAAGTAAGTTTATAGATATTCCAACACATTTATCACTTCTAGGTGATTCACAAAGCACTTCTTCAACATTATTTAATGATGTGGATGTAGACTCAGCATCATTTCATAGTTCACAAGGGGATGTGAAATCAGTAACGGGAAGAACGTTTGCAATAAGGTCGGCACACTGCGACGAAGCAAGGAATTTTCACAATTTTTGGCGAGAGTCAATGCGCGACTTTTTGCAAAAAAATAATGCAAAATTGAACTTTGCGGCCGCTTAGATTGTGTTTGGAATGTTGTGTTTTTCATCATGCTGCATGGGAATAATAATTCAAATTATTATTATTATTATTATTACTGTCGCAGATCTTTGACTGTGATTAATTAGCCATTTTTAATTTTTTTCTACAGCATTTTCCATAATATTTCAAAAGCTCAAGGGGGGAGTTTAAACCCGGTAACCCCCCCCGCTTGCGTACGCCACTGGTACCACAAACGTTCTTATGCCCCTGAAGGTAAATAAGTGAAAAGTTACTACGAAAAGTTGGACGGTGTTCTTCGAAAGTACCCTGTAGTTTCTCTGTTGGATCGACTAGCAGAATATATGAAAAAGTTAGAGCAGCGTTTACAGAGGGCGAACTAGTACCATTGGATTGATTTGTTGTTTTATGTCCACTTTATGCACAGTAAGGCTAATCGGGACTGGACCTACAGTTTAAAGTGGGATCCGAACCACTTGTGCCTCCACCGGGTATCGAACCCAGGACCCCTTGATTACAAGGCGGCGACGATACCACTGCCCAATCGGGGAGGCCCGCTAGCTAGTACCAGAGAGTGATAGGGAAGCGTTGGTTCCCAGTGTTTGGAAGTAACTAGTTACAAGTAACTAAGTTACAAGTAACAGTTACTTTTTTGAGAAAATTTAACTGTAACTAGTTACTTTTAAAAGTGAGTAACTGTAACTGTAACTGAGTTACTTTTTTACGATAGAAGTAACGTTTTAACAGTTACTTCTACACAGGGGAGCCGACTTGTCAAAATTATTGCGGGGCCTCTGATCACTGAAATAAATTAATAAATGACTCACTCTCTCCCTTTTTTAAGTTTTGTTCGAAATCTCATAAAAGCCCATGAATTCCTAAAAAAATATCAACATTTTTATTCACAGTTCGAAGCAGAATATTAATTGTCTACGGATGGATATGTCACAAGTTTCGTCAAACATAAGAGCAAAATATTCCCTACTTTTAATATCTGCTACCACGGAGCGCAAAACAGATCTCCCTAATATATCAACGATCTCGTTCTGAATGTCATGTGAGAGCCATTTGTAGCCCGAACGTTCCATCCACTACCCTAGTTCATGCACATCGTCTTTTGAAACTCTTTTTAGTAAATATTTTAACAATACTCATAATTACATAGTAATAACCTAATACGTTATGTGTTTTGTTGTCTCTGGTCATAGCCCCCGCCAAACTTGATGCTTTAGCGGTCTCAGCCTCCCAAAGTTAATGGTCGAGAACATTTCCAATGTGTATATAAAGTTAAGTTCATGTGGCACAATTCAGAGTAAACTTTACAAGAGAAGCAAAATAATACATTAGATCCTCTTAAGCAAAATTATTTGGGGGGCTCTGTCCCCACATCGTTAACATTGGGGGGCTCGAGCCCCCCCCCCAATCCCCATGGAGTCGGCGCCTATGCTTCTACAGTTACTTTGGGACACTTAAATTGCTATGTAAGTGTTATAAATTATTGGCGATTTAGGACTCAAAGTGAGCTGGAATTTATTATTTATTTATTTATTTCGTCTTCTTTTACATGGCGAAGTTAAGGCTGTGGAGCCTTTTTTCCAATTGACCATGTTTACAAAAAAAATTGAATAATTTTGAATTAATAATAATTGAAAAATGGAATTTAGTTTCTGCTCTGAAATAAAACCCCTTCTTTGATACATTAATTCTTGCAAACAATAGATGAAGAGGAAAAGAGAAAGTAGTTGTAGTAAATTTGTCTCCTGGAGGTTGTCAGTCTGTAAGCCAGGAAATTCAAGGTTTATAGTAGGTTTCATCTTTCTTTTGCATAGGCGTAGTTTTGCCCGTCCGCTTGGGAGGACTAGCTGGGGCAAACTTTATTAACTCTTTTATCCATTACAAAAATCATCACAGGCATTCTCCTTGGGAGACAGGTGATACCCAAATCATCTTATCCAAAAGAAATGGAATTGTTAAATGGAATAAATACGCTATTATAGATGTTTGTAAATTTATTAAAGAACACATTTCTTCTTTAGAATAAAGAAGGTATAATTTTAATATATGATAATGTTAATGGGTAATCAATCCTTCATTCATGCTGCAAGGCATTTAAAAGTACAATCTACATACGCAATGGAATAGTAAAAATTTTAATTTCCTTAATTTCTACACAACGAAACTTCGCATTTTCCTAATTTTGGAATTGCGCTAGCAATTGCGCATATGAATGGAAAACAATCCAATTGTTTCCACGTGATTTCGTTCAACTCAGTTCCTGATAATTTAAAAGTGAAAATATTTCCAGTTAGAATTCACTTATTTACGAATATTCAGAATTTCTGGACATTTTGAAAAAAGTAATATATTTTGGTAAGTTTAAGATTTAAATGAGAACCCATTTTCTTGAAATAACAGATACGACAGATCTCACCATTATTATTGATACAACAGTGAATTACAACAGTCAAGTGTCAAACTAACGAATCAGGAAGACCCTAGCCATAATTCTTGCTTGTTTATGTAATCCTCTCAGAGAGAACTGAAGTGGTAAGTTGAAACAAAATTACATTTTCACCTTCATTGATAACGCACAATTATATTTTCAATGAGAGTACAGAAAACAGAAAATTGACATACGTAAAAATTGAGAAGATGTGAATAACGGGGGACACTACTGCATAGGGTATTCCTTAAAAAAAAAAAAAAAAAGTCGTTGGGTGTCTGACTACCATGCGAGAGACCCCGGGTTCGATCCTTGGTGGGGGAGAATCGCGATTTTTCCCATTTGTTGAAGCGGCTCCAGCGCCCACCCAGATCCGTATACAGTGGGCATCTGGAGGAAATTCTGGAGGGGGGGCGTAAAGGATGCCAGGGACGTGGTGCTAATCACATCAGCCCCACCTTCGACCATGATCAAAAAAGTGTGGGGCTCTAACTCCACACCCCCTATACGCCATCATGGCGTCGCGCAAAGAGAGCACTTATTTTGTAATAAATATACTGTAAATATACGAAGACTTATATTATGTACCAGTAACATAAGTAAAAGATATGTTAGTCCTCAGAAAATATGTTATTATAATTAATGATCGATTTCTGTAATTTGGTTGCAAGAGAATTTTCAACAGAAGGTAACTATAAAAGTAACTTGCAGTTACTTTTGAAGTACATGTAACTGTAACTGAGTTACTTTTTAAAACGAGTAACTGTAACTGTTACTTTTTTTAAGCGAGTAACTGTAACTATAACTAGTTACCTTTTTGAAAGTAACTTTCCGAACACTGTTGGTTCCTTTGATGTTCCTGTCCCTCGCGTGGCGGGCAACGTGACTGGTTGGCCGGATTTTGAGTGACAGCGCGTCTAGCAGAAAGAGGTTTCCCCAATGTTTGGCGCGTTTACCGTTGAAAGTTGTTGGCAAGTGGGATGAACGCACAAAACGTTACGTCCACTACCGGATCTAGGGTTGCCAGACATTCCTCTTTTATCTTTAACTTCGCTGCTTCTAATTGAAGTAATATCCAACATTAAACCATCTCGTTTGTGAACTTAATCCGTTTTGTTATACCTCCCGTGAAGCATTGTTGAAACAACACGGAAGTCGATTTACTTGGTTCTCTTCCAACCGCGGCAAACATACGAGTCAGAGTCAGCAAAGTCGTTTTCACGTTCAGAAGACACAATGGCCTCTTATGGACAATGCTTTTCTTATGGGAAATACGAGCGCGCTGTTGTGAAATTTCTCGATTTACAAATTTAGCTTACGTAAAATCGGTACCTGCAGTTTTGCAGCAAAATTTGGTAGAGAATACGATGGTGAGCACAAAAAAGTGGTAACTTGTTTACATATTTTTAGATAAATTAAAAACGCAAATTTTCTGTGAAAACAAAATTTTTACATTGTTTTCATTCCTAACGTTGAAACATGCCGTAAAATTGAAGCATTCATTATGAAAAAAATTAACACTGTTTTTTAATTGTCATAGGTGATGGTGGGACTCAGAATTTATCAATACTTTAAAGCATATTCGCATTAAAAAATATTCAAATAAAGTATGTGGAGATTTTTTATATTCGTGCAGTAGAAAATGTCGTCGCTGGCAATTTTTTGTTCTGTAATTCCAAGTAAAAACTTCCAGCGACAAAGTTGTGAAGAAAATAATGAAATTATTTTTATAACCACTCAAAGGTTCCCAGAAATATTACTTCCATGCATTTGGAGTTTCTTTTTAACCCGAACCGGGCGCGAAGTAAGGGGACGTTGTCTGGCCATCTTGAGCCGACTCACCGCAGCATTCCGGCTAATTACCACCAAGTTTTCGAGTTGTTATTTTATTTTCATTCAGTAAAAATATTAACTTCATTCAGTTTGTTATAACAGAATTGCAATTACTTTAATTTAATAACTGACAATTATTTCCAATGCTGCTGTTATGAGCAACATTAGTGCTGTCGCAAATACATGTTGTTTTTGTTTACATTACTGTCGACATTAATACTGAAATGAAGATCACCTTTCAGTTTCCAACGTACACATAAATTCATAGACAATAATGAGTTATATATATATATATATATATATATATATATATATATATATAACACATTACCATATCTCAATGTTATTCTATGAAATAATTACAGAGAAAGGCGAATGAATATTAAATGTGCCTGTGTATTAAAGTAAATCTAATGGGAAAATGACATGCTAATGAACTGTAATGTTCACAGTATAATATTAATATTAATAATTACATATAATTATCATTTTATATAAAATATGTAACACCTACATTGTGAAGGAAGCTCATCATTTCCCGGCGACATGAGCTAGCGCTGTATTGGCAACACTGTACGGTTTCTCCATAAGCGCCGTTGTGTCTTCTGAACGTGAAAACGACTCTAGTACTTTGGTTTAGTTTAAAGTCGGTAATTTGCAGGCACGTAGCCAGAGGGAGGGTTCGGGGGGTGGGCTGAAGCCCCGCTCCAAATCCCTATTTTAAATAGTGTGTAGTGGTAATTCATTTTACATCCTAAGCATGTACTATACTGAGAAATTCGAACCTGCCCAATGGCGCCGTGGTAGCGTCGTGACCTTGTAATGAAGGGTTCCCTGGTTCGATACCTCGTGGAAGCACATGGTGGTTCGGATTCCACTTTAAACTGTAGGTACAGTCCCGATTAGCCTTACTGTGCATAAAGTGGACTTAAAACACCAACTCAATTAATCAATATACTGAGGAATTCATATTCAGGGGTTCTATCCCCCACTTTTTCGGCTTGAGATGGAGGCTGCTGATCAAGGATGAGCTCCCGCCGAAATAAAATTCTGGCTGCGAGGATGACTACCTGAGTGGGTACCCGAGGGCAACGCTACGGTGCAAAGACGACTGGAGCGTGGTACTAATCGAATCATCTCCAGCATGACGCCCAGTATATGTCGAGTCCTACATGCATTGTCGTTTACATAAGTATTTGTATTACGGTCACTAAAAAATATCTTCCTAAATTTGATATGTAAAGCAAGCCTAGTCAAGCGTCGTATTTGTGTAAGAGTACTCTCGTATGCACGTGTGAACTGCAGAGCGAGCAGCGCTACTGTAGTTGTCAGTGTGCGATTTCCCTCCCACAAGAAAGCAGAAGAAAAAAATTCCATCCCTGCCAGGGATGTTTTTATCCCCGCCAGAGAGAATGGAATTGAAAGCATATACGTAGTGTGCCATTTCTTAACAATGGAACAATCACCACGGAAAAATTATTCGGAAAAACAGTTATTTAACCTTTAAAGCAATGCATCCTGCTTCGCGTCTGAAGTTTTCTGTCCATTGAAAATGAAATACAAAAGACTACCGGCATGGCAAAAAGAGTTGATTTCTTTCAAAAACCTTATTCGTTGGAGGTACGTAGATCACACTTTTCGCCCCACGCCGTCGTTGAGTTGAAGGCGCAATAGACATTTGGTCAAGTTTTCTCGGTAGTTCAATAGGTTTTTTTTTGTATATGGGTTATCTTAGAATGTAAACATACTGTTTCTAAATTACATCTAAATGTTATCATAAGGTTAAATGTTCTAGGTACTTAGAGCTGGCAGGCAACAGTAGAGTTTACTAACTGGCAACATACAAATTTGCATACCTAAAATAACCTCCCCCCCAGGAAAGGAAATTACAAATACGACACTGATTGGGGGCATTCCCCCAAAGCAAAAAGCTTAATTCGCACACTGGTTGTGGTAAGAGTGGCGGAAATGAGGCTTCGTCGGTCGCGTTCATGCAGTGTGAAACCTCTTGTCAGCTAATTCGTGCGGTATTACTTTGTAATCATGGCAGAAGAAGGAGGAGGTAGTTATCTGGAAACGAGGGCATTCGTCCACAGTATTTACGGTATTTTTACTTCTCAAAGTATGGGGCTACTCCACTCCTGCTCTACAGCTTAATGGCTAGAGCTCGGAAGTTGATGACCTAAGAAATCTACAAAAAATGACCAGTAGAATTACCTCAAAATTATAAAAAAATAACCTAAAATTTTAAAAATAACATAAAAATAATGTCCACCCTTAAAATGAAACCTTGATTTTTTCATAAATTACAAGAGACTAGTTGAATAATTTAATAAAATCTGTTGTTTGGTGGTTTAAACTCTGTCCCGCTAACGATGCACGTGTTTTCAATGCTGAATGAATGTCGTTGGTTAACATATAGCCGGTGTAATAGAAAGTAGATTCAGAAGTATGGTAGCCTTGCGTTGTACATACCTGAGATTGCATGTTATACTTATTAGTTTGCACTAGCCATTTCTAATTGCAAATTACATAATTAAAAGGGTATTAATTGAATAAAAAATCTTATATTACTTCAAATATACGTGATTTTTGTGGGAAATTGTTGAAAATAAGTTGAACTGTTATTCTTACTTTTTCAATTAAAGATGAAGTTACAAGGGAGAGCGAGTAAATCTCCATTGAGTATAAAAGCTTTATTGTGAACACCCGTATGTGAACCGTACGTGACGCCACTGTGTTTGAGATCCGCTGTCTATATCTCATGGTTACTACAGAGAATTCCCTGACATTCGCTACGAGACTCGGTGGCAAGCGGCCCGGCATCAGCGCTTGTCTTTCCCGGTGAACGGGTCCGTGACAGTCGTTTATATTAAATCTCGTAAAAAAGTTTAGAGTAACAGGGTCAGTTCTGAATAAAAGTGGAAAGAAAAAAGAAAAAAGTATAGGTACAAAGACAATCCGCACACCATCCGTGAGTTAAAAGAGAGTATTGTACGAAAAATCGGGAGAATTACAGTAGACGAACTTGCACGTGTCAATGCCAATTTCCTTCGGAGAGGCCAGGAATGTGTTGCAGCAGAGGGACATCATTTTCAACACCTTCTGTAGTCAAGGTTACTCCACAATATGATAACTGTAATTTTAATAGCCGACTCTAGCGACTGTCGCTGAGCCGTTCACCGGGAAAGACAAGCGCTGATGCCTGGCAGCTTGCCGCCAAGTCTCGTAGCGAATGTCAGGGAATGCTCTAGATAATAATCAGAGTCTATATTTGCTCCTCTATAGCTCCGTACGTCTAATATATCACTACAATGTCTTTTGTCTATTGATATATGATCTATCTGATCAGCAGCGCCGACTTGTCAAAATTATTGGGGGGAAGGGGGACTCTGATCGCTGAAATAAATGAATGAATGGCTCACTCCTTCCCTTTTTTAAAAATAAAAATTACGTCTTCGTATAGCAGTTTTTAAGCAGCATAAAGTATAGGTACAAAGACAATCCGCACACCATCCGTGCATGCAAATGAAATGTAACATGAAAAACGCTTAGAAAATGTTGCAAAGTCCCTTTATGTCTTTTGTGTCGGCTAATTTGTTTTTTAGATAACAATCAGTGGCGTACCCAAGGGGGGGTTGGTAGGGGTTCTAACCCCCCTTTGGCCCAGTATTCCTAGAAAAAGAACATCAAATGCAGAAAAAATGGCAAAATGGGGCTGACTACTAAAAAATGTATATCTAACCCCCTCCTTTCGAAAAACCTGGGCACGCCACTGATAACAGTTAACATTTTTATTGAAAAGTATGTATTTACATTAAGAGGCCAACCTAACAGTTTTATGCCGGCCTCGGTAGCCGAGCGTGTTGGTGGTTGGCTTAACTCGCTTTGATCCGGAGGTCTTGGTTTCGAGTCCCGGCGAGGGCATGGGTGAAAAATAAAAATAACTAATATTTACAATATTTAACAGTTTCATTTAATTATTTACATAAATGCTAACACAAATCGCAGGAAAATAGTTTTACTTTTTTTGTTCTTGTTACAATATTTTACGTTTTAAATTTATTGTCAAAGTAGTTATTTATAATGGAATTTGCGATATTTTAAGACTCTATACAAGTAGTGAAAGTACTATCATTGTATATGCAAAACCAAAATGCTTAAGTTCTTAGAGCAAAGCAAGAAATTGGCATGGCTACTCTTGAAACATTGAAAAAGATGGATTGATCGCGTATGGGACCGGTAGTTCAGGAAGTAATTTTGTCCATCTTTGGTGCACAATATGAAGAGTCGGTTTGAAAACTTAGGTTTTGTTTTCGCATGTAGTCCTATTAAATGCACACTCACTTGGCTTGAAGATGAACGTGTGTTTTATGGAGACATGTCAGGTGAAGTTTAATGTAAGTGAAAACATATGTTCGTCACTAGTGAAATATTTTCACATCTACAAAGAAAAACAAAAGGATTAAGCGAATTCAATTAAAATTGTACCAATATTTACAGCTGAATGCGAATGCGGGTTCAGTGTCATGAATCTAACCTTTACTGAACAGAGTAAGATTAAATATTTGCTTGGATCATACATCGGCATAAATCAATTTTGGTGATACCCCATTGTTGGCGTTTTATTTTATATGAGATATGAGCTCCAATTAAAGATTTAAACCTTCGTTTTCAAAGTTATTCAAACACAAAAATGGTTATGGGGGTAATTTTAAATTTTTATTTCCAACTTCATTACTTACCTTCATTTGATTTTCTTATTTTCTAAAAATTTCGGGGGTGCTGTAGCCCCCTCCCCCGGTATGCCAATGCACAGGCCCGAAGTCTCTCTGGCCAGACATCTATTGCAGCATGGATGGTCTCGATGGGAAAGTCCGCCCCTGCTGCCATTATAGAGATTTTAACTTTGAATTGTAGGGTGCGCCTTCTTGCAAACAGTCCCCTCTAGCACTAACCACAGTTTGTAGTCCAGGGTATTGATATCCTGTGGCTATAAGATGGCCAATCAACAGTGGAGATGAAATCAGGTATCTTGGCCTCTAGCCACCTCACTTTATGAACTGGGGCAGAATCTTTCTGGAAGCACCAGGGTTCATTGTGAAACATTGTTTGGTTCCACAGCATCACGAGGGCGGCTCAGGACACTTTCCACATACACTTTTGCACTGGTTTTTAAGCCCTTTTCACAAAACTTAAGCCTGGTGAAACCCTCATAGCTCACCCCCCACCAAACCATGACTGAGGAGGGCTGGTGGTATCTCTGAACTTTGGGAACTCTGTCATGAACTTCTCGAGAGCTTTAAGCATATACCTCTTCATTTTGGCGTTTAAAACTTTCTTCAGTGGTGAACACTTTCTCCTCAGTGGAAAAGATACTGCAATTCAAATTTTTGCCATACCGCTGCAGAAGCCATATCGATTTCAGTTTCCTCTGCTTCTTCACTTGTGGCATCAGGAAATGTACCAGTACTCCACCGGTAAGCTCCAAGTCTAAGGTGTCGTCGCCTTGTAATCAAGGGGTCCCGGCTTTGATACCCGGTGGAGGCACATAGTGGTTTGGATCCCACTTTAAACTGTAGGTCCAGTCCCGATTAGCCTTACTGTGCATAAAATGGACTTAAAACACCAACTCAATCAAACCAAGTCTAAGGTCTTCATTAAGTACCCTGGACATTGATTGTTGTGAAATGTTCAGTTTCTGTGCCATTATCACTTGCTTCTGGATGGGATTTTGGCGAACGCAAGCCACCAGAGCTTTAACAGCCGCCGCTGTTCATACAGTGTGAAGTCGACTAACTCTTGGACGATCTTTCATGCTTACAGTCTCAGTGAATCTCTGGATTGTCTGATACACAAACCTTTTGCTGATCTTCAGGGTTTTTATGGGCTGGAAAATCTCAGTGGGACTTTCCAATCATATGCAGAGCACGGCTACTCTGTTATCACATTCGCCCCTCTCCATGTTAAGCACAAGAAGACACACACTTACTCTTTCACAGTTGAACACACAATGGTCAGGAGTGAGCTTCAGCACAAGCATGGTTCATGAGCCTGACTTCCAGATGTACAGTCCAAGCCGAAAGTTTGTAACAGTATTTATGGCCAGACTAGGTATATTATTTTTTCTAAATTTTCACACTGCCTGCTGACAGAGACAAATTTAGTACAAGAACTTTATCTTTTTCCCTTCATTTATTGTTTATGAGAATTAATGTAACAAAAAATGGACTCTTGTGTATAGTGTATTCAAAAATTAAATGTTCAATATCAGAGCAGGAACCAAGTTCTGGCACGAAACGGACTTGCGGGAATGAAACTCTTGTGAATTTCAGCTCACCTTCATCCCTGCTTGAGTGTCTTGAGACCATTAAGTATGAATTGATGTATTATGAAAAATTGACAGTGCAACGCAATATGCTACTTTAAATGATTGCTTTTCATGGAACACAATCCTGTATGGATTATACCACACAAATTGCTTGAAGCTGTATGAAAACAAAATACAAGCACTGAAATCCTATAAGTTAACAATGCAGAATTGAAAATATGTATTCTACTGCCGAACACTGTATTTAAAATTCTGTTATTTTAATTAATGAAACATCTGAACGATTTTTGATTGTTGTTGCAGGGTGGAGAAACTGATATCAAGAATTTTTTGGACTTTGATGCTGCCATGTCAGATGCCTTCTGTGTATTTATGGATGATTTTTTGCTTCCACTGGGGCTCATGGAATTCCCATACAAGATCATAATTGTAAGTTTGAATCAGAATTAGTAGTTAAGCAATTCCATGTATTTGTTTGATTATGGTGGATATGCCCTTTCCTTCAAAACCAGAACTTAAAATTACCTTTCATCTGCCCCTTCCAAATACCACTATTTTGTAATCTAAGGAGTTTTGAGACCTGTTGCATACCTGAGAGTAATTGCAGGGGCGATTCCTCCATGTTGGAAGTGAGGAACATAGGCGGTCATCCTACAGACAGATGGGTGGGAGTGGAAAGGGCAGTGAAGAGAAGGGGGAGGGAGGTTGCGCAGATTGGCGCAGAACCGAGGAACCAGCAAGACTTTTCTCAATCAGCGATGCCAACCCCAGCAAAATGGTACTAAACCAAGAACAGTTAGAACCCACCCCCCTGCTTTTGGCATAATGGTTAAATCTAGCATAATCTGCAAACACCAGTCCCTGGGAGAGGGAAATCGAATTCAAGGGAATATGTTTTCAGGAAATGAAAATAAAATTATCTCAAAATCTTATTTCTATTTCACCAGCAGACATGTTTCAAACGAAAGGGAGTATGCCAACCCAGCGGCAAGCTTTTTAGAACCATACCACAATCCATCCTCTATCTTTTTGCCCGATTTAGTTCGTCAGGAGATTTTATGGTAGGAAATTGGTAGAAATTTGGGGGTAAACAATTTTCTCAAACCTTTTTAAGTTCTATGTTGAACTCATTTTGTTTGTTGGACCATTTTAAACAATTTTGTGGAAAATTTTACTCTATTAGATAACAATTAATAATAAGTAATGGAAGTTCAAATCTCTAGAAATGTAGATGCAGAATTACAGTTATCTGAAAAAAAAATAATTAATAATAAATCCTAGCACAATTTTGAAGCATTTAGCATAATTTCAGATTTTAAGCAGCACTATTTATCCTCACTCAACAGAAGAGGGAGGTGGAAGAAAATCAAAATTCTTGCAAAATCTGAAATATCTTCAATGTTATTTTCATCGGTTGTTATAGGTTCACACTTAAATATTTTATAGTTCAAAGTGAGGAGCAAGGTCCCCTTGCTATATCTTGAGCATGGGTCTGCAGCTAACATTCTAAATGCAAAGGATAGTACAAACAATACGTGTGAATGGTGAATGTAATTGAACGCATTTTTCAAACCTTCCACTGTTTACCATAACTTCTTCCTACACTCCGAAAAAGCCACGAATCGCCACTGAGTAATTGTCATGTGCAAAAGCAGGCAGAATGGGTCATTTTAGTGCTGATGTCACCAGTAGACAACTGAGCAATATTGAATCCAAACAAACCTCTCATGTGGTGTTTCCATATGTGATAAGATTGGATTTTCCATCACAAGGGGCAAGTTTTAAAATTGTGACAGCAGTTATGAAAGATAATTGTGATGAGTATCATACACTAATATCAAAATGAGATTCTGGAGAATACGTCGATAAATTACACATGCAGTATGTCACAGAGGATAAGGTAAAGAATAACAAAGAAATCATGCATTTCTGAAGAAAATAGGCCCAACATGCTTCTAAAGCTTTACTACCACATCGCTACAGCCTATTGGCTCGGGCTCCCAGATCGGAAGCTGGAACACCACATGATGGGTTTGTTTGGACTCAATGTGACATCACAGTAATATGGTTCATTAAGCAACTGTAATTAAGTTTACATTCCAGACTGGTTGAACAAAATCTAGTTCAAGGTTCTCATGTATTTGGAAGATGAGAGTATCTCGGCTATCTCCAGTTATAAGTTGGGCAATCTGCAAACAAGATCGAGCATTTTTTCTTTTAACTTACAGTGAATTGTAACTTTGTTAGACATATACTTATATGTTCCAACCAATATTTTGCATAGTTTATATTCTCAATCCAATTATCTTTTTGGTTGTAAATATTACTAAAACTCTTGAGTGCAGGGCTGACACAGGTATGGTATGAATTGAGAGCAGGAATCCTGGAAATCCCCCTACAATAGACACAAGAAACTCTGGCAATGGAGGCAAACTTTTATACTTGACAGGATGATCCCCCTCCCTCTCAAAAATAATGGTCACATTTTAACCTTTAGCAGCTGGTAGCCTAGGCTACCACCTGTATAGCCTGTCATGCCCCAAGAGTTTCAAGCATGTGCTTTATCCCTAGAACCACAATGTGCATGTCTTGGAACTAGAACCACAATATGGGGTGACCCATGACCCTCCATTTGAACGATTTTTTTTTTAGATATTGAATGTTATTTATTTAACTTCAAAGACACAAATCATTTATATTTGTACATATTAAGTTCACAAGAGTAGAAATTTTGTCAAACAATACAATTTATAGAGCACTATTATTACCCACATGTTTTTTTTATGTGAGTAATTAGTGTTTTCCCTTTATTAGATTTTCGAAATATTTAACTTGAAATAAACAAATCATACATATATATGTGCACATTAAGTTCACAAAAAAAATCTTAATATCAATTTGGTTCATGTAGCACTGAAACTAATAATACAAACAATAACAATTTTGTTTTTCCTCGTTTGGATATTAGGCATTTCTAGTTGAGCATTTCATGTATTTCGGTTTGCAATCTTCACAAATATTATTCTTATATTCTGCACACAGGCTTTTTGAACAGGAAAAGCAAGTTGCTAAACCTTTACAGTCCTTGGTTCGAGGACAGTACGCACATCGTTCAGGTCGTCACCCAATTGTTACAGTAACATTTGTTTGATCCTCTTCACAACCAAGTACTTTGTGAATGTTGCTTCTGAGTTGCCTTGGAAGGCTCTGATTCACCATTCTTGTATTCAAATTTTCTTCACATACAAGAACTATGCTACAGCAAGATAAGACAACAACTATTAGAGTTGGAAGATTGGTCTACTCGCTGGCGCATGACATATAATTCACTGAAGAGTGCGGCAGTTTTATTTACACATCGACACAGGCAACCACCAAAGATTCTACAACTCCAGGACAAGACTTCTACAACATATCTAGGAGTGGTTTTTGACTGAAGACTAAATTTTCATAAACAGGCCAAGACTTCTACAACATATCTAGGAGTGGTTTTTGACTGAAGACTAAATTTTCATAAACATATATCAACTGTAACAGCAAAAGCACAAACCTGGATTGGACATCTGTACCCAGTTTTCCAAAATCCTACCTTGGGACTGAAGACTTACTTGCATGTGTATAAGATAATGATACATCCCACACTCCTGTATGCAGCACCAGCTTTGGGTCATCGGTCATACAGAAATTGCAGATTACCGAACTTATAACTGGACATAGCCGAGATACTCTCATCTCCCAAATACATGAGAACCTTGAAGTAGATTTTGTTCAACCATCTGTTACAACTTCTGTGCTCAGATACAACAGCATCCAAATCCAGCGGGTTGGGGCATTGCGACTCGACCACAGGCCCGGATGTCCCAGTTCATGCCCTGAAATTTTGGACAGATCTAAATTTTTTAAAAAAAATGCTATTGTATTATTATGTTATGTCTTACTTTTACTCCACATTTATGAGTACTTCCAAAGTACTGTTTTGAATGGGGTAGATTAGTGCTCCTTGATAGTGTAGCTATAAAAGCAGAGGTTGTGATTTTGTTGTTACTTTACATATTGTTGTCATTATTACTATTCTATGTGGTTACTTTATGTTTAATTTGTCTTTAACATGATGAAGTTTGTGATTAGAACTTTTCATGAGTTTACCGAACTATTGTATGCTTTGAAAAATAATACTCCCTCTGTCCCATAATTATTGTCCGGTACACCTTTGTTTGTTGTTCCATAATAATTGTCCGATATTCAAACTGTGACATTGGTGTATACAGAAGAAGAAAATGAAACACGGGAATGAGTCATACAACTTTATTACTCAAGGATCAGTACAAATTGGCCGATCAAGTATCCAAAAGAACCTAAATAAAAAGTAATCAATCCAGGATCAATACAAAGTGACCAAGAAGTTCGACAAAATAAAACATCAAGACGAAAGGGATTGTTGGTCCAGGAAGGTTGTCATCCCATCAATGAGCTAGATCTAGTGAGACAGGACTGCAAAGTGAAAAAGCTGTTGTTGAGCTTGTCGCGTGTCAGATCAGAAAGATGTTTCAATGGCGGCAATCAACTCATCAATAGTTTGTGGAGCTGCCTGATGCTGGAGAGACTGAATTGCCCGGAAGTACCCCAGATCTAAAACATTCATGTCCGGAGTGTCTGCCGGTTGGCATACGAGATCCAAAGTGATTCCACTGGCTGCTGCAGCATCCATCCAGGTGCGGTCATTGGGAACGATATGCGGACACGCATTGTCCTGCTGAACGGACACCTGGATTCTCCCTGCGCACAGTCCATGAGGCCATTGTGCATCTATGGCTGGCATTAACTTGTTGATGAGCATGTCCCGGTAAACATCTTTGGTAACAGTTAATGGTTTGGTGACCATTGTACCAGCAGGACGATTCCTACTGTTCCTCTTGGCAAGTTCCTTGCTGACGAACGGCCAAATGCCTAACTTACCATTAAACCACTGCTTGCGACCAGGATCTCAACGAGGCCGGGCGACGGCAGCCAGAAACATGATGTTGGGAATAAAAAGATTTGCTTTTACATGTTCACTGCGGGTCTGGTTCATTGGGCAGCAAGTACAATTTCTCACAGGTAGAACAATTTTTCATCCACATGAACTGTCTCCATCATCATGTTGAACTTCGGATTTCCGCTTTCAGGACATGCGACTGTGGTAGGATCCAGTATTGACAAGGCAAATTTTAGATGGTCCGTCTTGTTGCTATCAGTCAATAATGGCTTCAGCACATTCGTATGCACTCTGATCTCTCCTGCCTTCAGATGCCTGTGTAGGGTACTCTTAGCAACATTCAGCGCCACTGCCATTGAACGAATATTCTGCCGCTTTCGCAGCGGTAGGTGCTGTAGTCGTTGTAGGGCGAGATCCTTCTTCTTTGGTCCGACTTTGCCTTTCATCCGAGATGCAACCATAGCACAAATGGCCCCATTTTTCAATGATTGCTGCCCCTGTTGCCAAATATGACGTACTGTTCTCATACTTACATGAAATTTCTCAGCTGCACTTGTCATGGCACCTTTCTTCACTACGCCAGCCATACTGTTTTCAAAGAGAAACTTGTACGCTGCCTGTCGTTTACTGTCCGTGAGGTTCTTGCTACCCCTGTCGCTTTCTATCATGGGTTGTGTGTTCATGGCTGTTCTTCTCACATGTACTCACTGAAGGAGTGCTCTACTAACGATTTGCAGCGTGCCTTGCTAGACCGGTTGGCATACAGTGCCACACTGGTGTGTTGCAACCGAACGCCTCCTTTTGGTAATCGTCTGGGTGGTATTTCTTGCTCGTTGCGATAAGGTCACGTTGTTCCTCTTCCCAATCTTGAAGACTGATCTACTGTGCCTCTCCTCATCAGTGTGCTTTCCATCTGCCTCTTCATCTGTAATTCCTGTACTACTACAATTTTGGCATACCGGACTATAATTATGGGACAGAGGGAGTAGTGATTATTTTCCGCCTCTGTCAATGCAAAATGATAACAAGGTAAAAAAGGTAAAAAAAAAAGGTAAAGTGTTCCACTGTGCATAGCACCATGCCATGAAGGCGTTTAGGGGGTGTGGGGGTAACGCCCCACACTTTCTTGATCCGGTCGTGAGTGGGGGTGATGTGATCAGCATCACGCCCCTGACTGCCTTTACCCCCCAGGATTTCCCCCAGGTACCCATGAACTCAACAATTTCAAATTAGTGAAATAATACGAATGAACTATTTTCCAAATCCCGGCCACAGTAGACCCGTTTATAGCAAGAGCAATGTTGTACATACATTAATTTGTAAGAACATGATAGTAAGTCAAGGGCTCAATGGTCCGGATACTTACAAAAAGAAATCTGTCAATAAAGCATTGGCATTGGTATTGTTCTTCACATAGTCCTAGGGCGAATATTTTTCAGAAAATTGGAGTGCTTGATTATTTTCCTGTCCTTAGAATTACATCTGAAAATTACATATGCATTTATTGCTGCAGCATCTAACATCCCCCAGAAAACTCATAAGAGCCACTTCTTTGTTTTTATAGCTACGCTCTTCGAATGACAGAGATGATCAAACTAATCAACTCCTCCTTTTCTTTCATTGTGGAAGAGGATTACTTGTGTTTTTTTAGTTTCCTCATCTATTTATTTATTTCAAACAGTATTTACAGTGTGGTACACATAAAGTTCCAAAGTACAGCAACTTTACGCATACACTTATAAGCAAATGTCACAAAGTAAAGGAGAAAATGAACGCCCGGCGTTCCCAGATTTAAAATGTGAAAAATGCGTAAATGCTGTGAATATAAAGTAAAACTTGACTATTTCCATATATGTTTGACCATCATGGCATTACAATAGCTATTTTTCGCGATCCGCTTGGAACGCTCCATTCTCAACACTCGTTGTAGCATCTCTTTTCAATGCCTTTCCCGGCCGGACGCCGAGCAGGTTCGGCGTAAAAGACTCTATATTCCTTGCTGCCTTTCTGGAGGGAAAGCTTTGATTTCTACAGCACACGCGTAAATGCTCTCTCGTACGCCAGCATACGGAGCTGCAGCAGAGGTCTACCATGATTGGTTCATGTGACCCTTCCTGCCTTCTGAAGCAGACCACAGCGGTAGAATTCCTACCTGGTTCTTCGCGCTCATGCAACTCGTGTTATGTGATGCTACAATATGCAATATTGACTGACGTAACTTTACGAATCTCAAATATACCGCTTCTTAATGATCACTGCATTGTATAATATATCGCACGAACTGCGATGTGCATTAGAAACTAAAATATCAACACAGTTTTTGTCAAGTAAGTTGGTGAAGTCCTCGTGGTAGAAATTCAGCCTGTGGCTGCTTTACCACTTAACCTGCAAAACTATTATGTTTTATTATTATTATTATTTCGTTATTATCTAACTGCTTAATATTGTGTCAATGGAAATGTTTACCATTCATTTGAAAACTCTTAACATCGAATTGTCTCTGGACAAAATTATTTTAAAATGTTTATCAGCATTCTCAAGATGTAATAAACAGTGGTCTGAATTACTAATCGGCACTGTTACGTCAGTAGAGTGTACGATATTTGGATCATCCACCCACCTCCGTGTCAGAGTGTTTTGCACAGTGCGCCAAGATGACAGAGGTCCCTGGTTCGAATCCCGGCGTGAGCACGGGTGTTCTTTGTCAGTATCCCTTCATCAATATCATCACTCATATTCATATTCGCAATTAACCAAAAGTGGTAGAAAAGCGAAGTAAAATAAACCAAATCAATCAGTAGTTGGATCATCCACAACAATGACGTCTACTGTTGTGCAGAGGCGCTTGTGATTCAGGTAGGTTTTTAATGACTTGCATCATGCAGAAAGGTATAAAAAAGGGTATAAAACACCAGAGTTCAAAACATTTGCGGCATAGTGAGGAATCTAATTTTCTAGCTAAAACATGCATGAATGATGTTTTATTGAAAACCCAGCTGACTTTAGGCAAATAAACAATACCTGTGGTGACTAATACCATAAGTAAATTATTAAGCAAGAAAGAGCCGACCCTTCCTTCGGACTTGGCGTTCCCACCCGAAATGTCCATGCTACGCCACTGGAAGAAAGATATAAAAATCTAAACTGTCTCGAAAAATAATCCAATTCCTAAGATATATGTAATACAACAAAGAATCCAAACAAATCATATATACATTCAGCCACTGTTGGTAACATTATACTCAGTTACTAAATCATGTAAAAATAACTTCCTTCCATTACCCTTATGCATCACTGTTACTGCTTGATACTTTCGAACACCATATACTGGTGATTTTAGGCCAAATTTTATAAGAACATTGGGGCATGATATCTTGCTATTCAAAATATTATCTATAAAGGTGGATTCAATATTACCTCTCTTATCTATTAATGACCAGAGATTCGATGTGGGTAATATGTTCTTATAGTCATAATAGAGACGAAAAAATTTAAATTGAAAATAAATAAATCTTTCTAGCGATTTCTGTACACTCTCTAAGAGCTGAGTATTACCCTTAGTGCAATTCCGGTTCCAAACAATGAACGTATTATGTTGCTCAAAATAACTCTAGCTTTTTAACAGCTTGAAAACATGCAAGCTGAAATTCAGATGAGAATCGAATATTACTCCTAAATCTCTTATATAGTCAACCTTTTCGATTTCAAAATTCTTCATAAAATATTTGGTAAATATCTGGTTATATTTTCAGACAAATGTTATATGTTTGGATTTATCTTTGTTTAAATTTAACCCATTAAGTGATAACCAATTATTGACAGTTAATATCTGCTTGAAGATTCCTAAGGTCTTCATTAGTTGTAATTTCTTTGTATAACTTTAAGTTATCTGCAAACATTAAATAGTTGCTATACTTAATTGCTTTACCTATATAATTTATATAAATAAGGGAATAATAAAATACCTAAAAAAATCCCTTTGGAATACCAGATTTGATCATACCTTCCTTAGAAAGTCTTCAATCAATTTTAACCCTAGAAGTTCGATCAGTTAAGTAAGCCTCAAACCATTTACAGAATTGGTGATTAATACCATACCTATGTGATATACTTGTGTGCATATATGACAATAGCACTACACATTTGTGTTTCCGAGATATGAATGAAGTCAGCATTTTGTCCTCTTGAAAGGTGAAGGTGTATGCACAAATTACCATTTTCTTCACCTCAATCATAACTGGAAGGATATCTGGCTTGTTCTTCTTCATTGTTCCCACCATGATAAGACCTCTAGAAGACAGTATATCACAGAGTTCACAAGAGCTCAACCAATTATCGACAGTAACATTTCTCTTACTCCCCTGGATATTATTTGTGAGGTTCAGAACATATTTGGTTGGAATTGAATGTTCTTTATTCCTAGTTTGTCTATATGTTGCTGCACACATATAGTACGTCTTGTCATCTTTAATCTACATTTATCTGATTTACTTGGAAGATACATTTTGAAAGGGCAAAACCCCTGGAAACTCAACAGCTGTTCATCCACCGTGATGTACTGTGAACAAAGACATGTGAATACATGTGTATATTGCACAGTTCACGAATGGCAGCAAATTTGTCTTGTGCTTTTCTTTCAGCTCTTGTATCTTTGCTGTCAAATCATAAGCAATTCAATAACAATTCAAACCTGTTTTTGGTCATCCCACATCGAAAAGCTGGATGACCAAAAGCTTCAGACCACATGTCTGAAAGTGTGATGTCTGTATTTTTAGAACACCAGCTAAATACACCTGGAAATTAGCATCATTCATTTCAATTTACAAAAAAGCAGAAAGATTTGTTATTTTTATTGTTAAGAACAGAAATATAAAGTTCAGTTAGTATTCAAACAGAATAACCAAAGTAAAAAGTGCATTATATCAGAAAAATTGGGTGTAAACTACAGGAACTAGATTATGCTTTCATATTCTGCCACTTAAACCATAGAATAAATGGTTCCACAGTTTTCAAATCCAAAATTTTAGAGTTCTACGTGAGAAGTCAAACAACATAAATTTTATGACTAAAATTTTCCCCTAACCTTTAAAAGTATTTCTTGAATGAGGTATGTAAAAGTTATTAATAAATTAGAATAACTATGCATTTAAGTACACTAACTGAAAGAAGTGTAAAAAGATAATGAGAAACAGTTGTGTTGGAGATTCACTCATCTGGTGGATTGAGCAGGAAAGTCTCCCTGAGAATATATAACAACAACAACAACAACAATAATTATAATAATAATACTAAATTAAATTGATTTCTATTATTAGTTTATAATTTGAACTTCTTTCCTTAAGTGTGACTGACACGCCACAAGAGTAACATATGAAAGTTTCATGATGAATTCTCTAGTGTTCTGTTTTTGCAGTTTCTCTCCCCTTAATTATTTTGTGCTTATGTTGCATGCGTTTGGAGGGGCTTAGCACCCCATATCCCCTACATAACTACACCTATCGCTCAGGCCTTGGATGAAGCGAGTTTCCCAGAAGAATGAGTTCTGTGGATTCATTCCCTTTGGGTCAATTGAACCACAGTAATTTAGTCAACTCTGAAGTATGATTTTGAAACATATCTGTTTAATGCAAATTCCACACATAACACTAATGAAACTGTAAAAAAAAAGTTCTAAATAAAAGAAGAAAAACATTACAATGTAATTATTTTTAGGCCGATTAGCTTGGAGGAAACGAGGAGGCCGGAATGACCAGTGTAGATGCATTCCCTTTGCCAAAAATCTATGAAGTATGTCCGAGTCTGGCCCGAGTGCTCCCAAAGTTTCACAAAACATGCTGAGCGTTAGTGACATATTAATGCTGTCTGCTGAAGACACATCTCACGGCTTTAACAACAGCTCAGTGTACTAGGGTATTATAAGACAAGCAACTACATATGAATAGTTTGAATAAAACTGAAAAACTAAATTGACCACATAAGCATAGTGTGCTTTCTAATTTGTAAGGGAATGACTCAATTCCTTCATTCCATGGAATGCTTTATGCGAATAGTTTAAATCTCTACACCACATTGACTATAGGGCGAGCACATGTTGTCAGCAGCATCAACTTGGGATGTGGAGAACATGAATCTCATGTCCCAGTGGATTTACAAAAATAACTTTAACTTGTATATTTAAAAAAAATTAAAATCAGAAGATTTGGTGGTGAGTGCCCCCTTGCCTCTCCCCCAAGTTACGCCCATGCATGCTACGAAGCCAGAAGTGACAAGTTTAAACTATTGTCAAGGAGGGAGTAAAACTTTAAGTAACAACAGAAGAAATTTAAACATCAGAAAGAAAATTTTGTTGCAACCATAGGGGAATTTTCAGTCTGAACCAGGAACAACATTGGAAAGAGGATGACCAGAAGTGAAAGTGGAGATCTCGCAGGTGAACTGCGAATCCAAAAATAAAACGTATTTTTGCACAATTTTCAGGAAATCCAAACATTTAAAAATCTAGCTCGATTCTCCCCAGAAGCGATTTTCTCAGCATTGTCCCCCTGTTGTATTTTGCTAAAGCTCTGAAGAAGCTGGAATTAGTTGCAGACTTTGCTTTCTGAACTTGCATTAATCCAACCTGCCAGAATTTGGGGGGAGAATGGAGTTGAGCCATAAACCCCCTTTAAATGTGGCCATGTGTTTTAGAATTTATTAGTTGCTGTTTCATGATCAGAAAATGAATAAAATATGTTAATTGTTAAACATTTATTTTTCAGTTTACAAGCAACAGTTGGTTATGGATAACTGGGACTACAATAGCTCTTCTTGTCTTTCCGAAGCAATTTGACAGCACGGTGCTTCTTACTCTGCTTATCCGTAAGTTGAAGTATCAATTGTAAATTTGTTCTACTGATTATATACTTTAGATTTAACTGTATTATAAATGTAGAAAAATAGTATATTTTTATATATAATATTCTCACATGCTTGAATTACATACAGCCAGGCCAGGCATGTATCTAGAACAATATTTCAGGAGTGGTCTGAATCAAGTATGCCTAATATGTAATGATAATAATAATAATAAAAATAATAACCCATGGTGCAACAGCTCGTGAGGGCCAGGGCTTACCTACCGACTACCAGCCTCACTCCCACCTACCAAGGTGGGAGATCATTCAACCAGTTACGGGGTGATGTGTGATCAACACGATGAGCCCCCAGTCATTGTTGCAGGTTTCTATGACCGGGTTGCAATACTCATTCGTACCTCTCAAATTTCCTCACAATGGTGGATGGCCACTGGTCTCATACACTGGAGAAAATCTCAGGAGAAAAGTTATGCTTTCCCTTGGAGATTCGAACCTGCATGCATTCCGTAGCCAGAGACTAAATAATGCCACCGAGATGTGGTACACTACTACTACTACCAGCACTACTGTTACTACTACTACTAGTAGTAATAATAATAATTACTATTATTATTACATGAACAGGCAAAAAAAAGGTGATATAACAACATAGATATAACAGCAGGTATTGTACCCAGGACCTCTTGTAGGAGACAAATGGGAACATGTGAAGCTGTACCGTTGTGTTGATATGATCCATATTTTTGTGTGACGTCATCAGTAGAAAATGTGTCACTAATATATTTATTTTGTGAAAGAAAGCGTAACCTCCTTGTTATTCTATGTAATATTGCGCCTTATTAGTAATGTACATCTTTTGTTTAATGTTTATTGTATTTTATGCTACATTATGGGTAATTTAATGTATCTTCATGTTTGCGAGAGTTCACTATACAAATTTGTATTTCTAAACATGTATATATGTCAGTTTTGTTGTAGTATCCTTTTGTAGATAGTGAGTGATTCATCTGTACTTTAATCTGTGTTCTCAAAAATAGTATAAAAGCGAGGATATCGCGTAAGAATCATCACACTTTCGGCACGGATCGTCGAAGCTTTTAAACTTAAAAAGATCTCCTCGGTGTTGTGCATACATCCTGGTATGGTAGTTCGGGGTGCAAGCTAGGCCTATGTGAACATAAGTACGCCGATAGCCATGCATTGATGATATGCACAATACTGCAACCATTCTACGTTAAATAATAAAGCTAGCCTAAAGATTAATTTGGAAATAAAAGGCTAAAGAGCAAATATTGGCTCAGTTATCATTGCATATCTCTTGGTGTGGTAGTTCGGGGTGCAAGCTAGGTCTATGTGATCATAGGCTTGCCGATAGCCACGCATTGAGTTTATGCATTTTAGTTGAGTCAATTCATCGGCAAAGCGAAATCCTCGCCTTCGTCTCAAGTATATTTGCATTATAATTGCAATAAATAAAGAATAAAACCTTTCCGTTTATACATACTGCAGTAATGTGGTTTTATTTCTCTGTGCTATGAATATTGTCTTTGCCTAACACTATCCCTGTACCTGAGAGGAGTCTGTGTACTTCACCGAGTCTCATCGTTCACCGCTGAGTATTATTAAGTTAATATTAATAGTAAAATAATACGACGCGTACGTCAAATTGCCAGAACGTGTCAAGTGGCAGCTGACAGCAGAACGTGTCAAGTGGCAGCTGACAGCAGAACGTGTCAAGTGGCAGCTCAACGTGTTGGCTCGATTTTGTAGTGTACAAGGGCAAGACAATTGTTTAAAGTTGAGATTCATTGTGCAAGAGCACTAAACTTTTACATTTGTAGAAAAGCACAGAACTACTTCGTTCGAAATGGAAAGAAAACATTTGCGTAGCGCAAATAAAAATCTTGCTTCAAGTTCAGAGCTTAATACTCCCGATTGTTGTCGGGCTATTGATAAAGAAAGAACCACATTTGTATGCAAGAAATGTACAAAGCTTCTACATTATGAATGTTGTGGCTTTGATATTCGAACTGAAAGCAACGAGTCTACTGATTTGGTTTGTAAAGATTGTGAATTATTGTCTACGGATAGTTCATCTGATCCATTAAATATGTTCAAAGCATTAAAAGCAATGATTGAAGGAATTAGCAAACAACAAGTCGAAAGTATGGGAAAATTACAGGCTGATATTAGCAATGATATCTGCAAACAGTCTGAAGAACTGAAAGCTGATATTGAACAGCAAGCTGATTCCATTACCAGCTTGAAAGCTGATATCTGCAAACAGTCTGAAAAATTGCAGGCTGATATTAAACAGCAAGCTGATTCCATTACCAGCTTGAAAGCTGATATCTGCAAACAGTCTGAAACATTGCAGGCTGATACTAAACAGCAAGCTGATTCCATTACCAGCTTGAAAGCCGATATCTGCAAACAGTCTGAAACATTGCAGGCTGATATGTGTAAACAGTCTGAAGCACTGAAGGCTGATATCTGTAGACAATCTGACATATTAAAGGAAGATATCCTCAGACAATGTACGTTGCTAAAGGATGATATCGGTAAGCAGCACGATGAATCTATAAAAGTATTAAGAGCTGAAATAGGCGAGATGGCCTGTGAGATTCAACAACTGAAGTCTGAGAACGAGGAATCTAGGGTGCGACTCTCTGAAGAAATCCGGCAGGCTAGATAGACTTTGATGACTTCCGGCGTAGCTTGGCAGCCGATGTTAATAAAGCCACGGAAAGTGTTCGCATCGATGTAGAGGATATTAATTCGAGATTCACTGAGGAGTGCAATAAGATTATTGAAAAACAGCTTACTATGGAACAGATATTGGCCGAGGCCGAGACTGACAAAATACAGTTCCGGGCTGAGGTCCAAGAAAATATTAGTCAAATTTCAGTAGTTGTGTCTCAAAGAAGGAAGGACGTTGAGGAAATAAAAACTCAAGTAGAACAACTTACGAATCAGTTAGAGACCATGCACGTTACCCGCCAAACGGAAACAGAAACTGGATCTCGAACAGTTGGTCATCCGTCTGCAGTTGCTGAGAGTGCAGCGTTGCCAACCATGAACATTGAACTAAATGAAGCGATGGACAGAGCCGGTGGAGAGAGAACTAGAGAAGACAAACAAGTCTGTCGCCCACGAGTTACTGCTGATTCAAGAGCTAATGAAGTGGCGTCTGCTGTTCCACCTACCTTTAGTCTTTCGGGCGATGACAGAGGTTACAGAGAGCGTGAATCTCGCAGGGCCCGGCACAGTCTTTATGAAGAAAGGACAAAGAGGAAACGTCTAGAAAGGAAGAAAGATCGCAGTTCCTCCTCTTCCAGCACCAGCTCTGACTCTCAGTATCAAGCAAAAATCAGGAAGCGAACACGAAGGCATGGAAATTCAAGGAGCGGGCCAGATGAGTCGCCGCCAACAACTCAGCGATCAGCAATGACTGGAACTCCAAGGATGGCAGACCTTAATTCCTTGTCGAAGTTCAAGGGAGACCTGGAAGCCCAGAATGCTGAGCAATACTTAAAAGAACTTAATATCAATTTTGATTTAATGCAGATTCCATACGAATACCGATTGGAAATTATTCCTCAGCTTTTCAAGGGCCAGGCTGAGCATTGGTTTCGAGCAAACCAGTTAGAGTTCAAGTCCTATTCTGATTTCTGCCGTCGTTTTCGCAAACAATATGCTTCAGAAGAGGCCAAAGAGAGGCAGCTGACAGCAGTGAGATCTCGCCGATACTTAAAGCAGTCCGGTATGAGCATGGAGGAATATGCCTGGTCTATTTACTTAGCCTACCGCAATCTGTCTGCCCGTTACATAGAACCTGAGATTGTGAATTTAATCATCTCCCAGCTTCCATATAGAGCTCGCAGTCTGAGTCTAGCTAATTCTCCTCAAACTGTACGGCAGCTAGCCGACTTTCTGAAAAGGTTCGAGGTGCTTGAGGAACAGGACAGTTGGAAGCCTGTGTGGAATAGGGAAGGTGCAGGCCAGGGAAATGCTCCCAGACAAAATACAATTGGAAACCAACAACCCAGAGTCAGACAAGTTATGCAGAACCAGAGGAATGGATATTCCAATTACAACAGGTGGCGTAATCCTCCGAGAAGGGATGGCAGGAACAACTACGCACGTGGGCCGCGTCGTTCCAGATCTGATCCAGAAGAACATTCCCGTGACTCTTCACGTAACGCCTCTGAACCCAGTAACTTCAGAGCGACGGCGCCTCCGTTTGAACCTTCTGCTTCACGTTTGACGAACGAGCAACGTCAAAGCGTCGACATGACAAGAGACTTTTGTTGGGCACCATCGACTAGTCATAATCCGAGTGGTATGCAGTCCGATTTAGCCAGTCGCCCAACGTGAATTCTTCGTTCCCGATCACGGTTGGGCTAAAATCTTGGACTTCTCTGGGAACAGATGACAGCATTATAAATAGTGAAGACAATCATCTTTTTGTTGTGCTGACTCTCAATGAAGGAGAACAAAGTTTAGATAGAGCACTACAACAGGCAGTTAGAAAGGAAAATTTGCCCAGGGCTCCGTTAATTAAAGCAACTGTAACAGGCGTTGATTTTATTTGTGTTCTGGACACTGGCAGCGAATGTAATCTCATGAGCTACGCCATTTGGAAGAAGATTAAAGAGAAGCTGCCGTCATTGCAGTTACAAACATGTCCAGATGTTAGACTGACTGATTTCACTGGGAGAAACAAAACTAGAGTTGTGGGATGTAGACAAGTATATCTGGAGATTGATGGAAGAAATTTGTTGGAGGACATGTTTGTCTTGAAAAGTCTCGAAGCTGACTTTATTTTGGGCTACCCATTCCTCAGGAAATATGAAGCAGGAATTGACCTACAGCACGAGAAGTTATCCCTCACCGTAGACGGAGTTCCGGTAGAGCAGGACCTCGTGAATAATGGATCTTCGACAGGGACGTATGTAAGAAAAGTCCGTGAAGATTCCCATGTCGATCAGTGGACGGCTAGTCCTGACGACATTCTTCAGAAGATCAATGCGAATGAAATTTTATGCGAAAGGGGTAGAAGTCAATTGAAGGAAGTCTTACTGAAGCATAAAGATGTATTTTCCGTGAGACCAGGTACTATTAAAAACTTCCAGTGTGAGATTGAACTCACCACAACAGAACCTGTGTATCAATCTCCATATCCCATACTAATAGCCTAAAGAAAGCTCCTGAAAGAAGAACTTATAAAGTGGAAACAAGGAGATGTTACTGTGCCTTGATATTTATCTTGTATGAGAACCTTAATTGTTGGTAAGCCTGATGGTAACATACGCCTCCAGTCGTTTTGCTGATTAATTATTCTATTTCCGAGACCACTGGATATTCGCCTGCTGAACTATTCTTCAATCATCCTATACCCAGGGAGATCCTAAAACATTTCAATTGACCAGAACGGGAAGAAGCCCAACCCGATTGGACATCTAAATTTTTCTTAGCCTAAGTCAGGGAGAAGAAGAAGCTGTTGAAGGATATAAAACAGAAGGGAAACGCCAAGACAGTGACAGTTGGAGACTTCGTGATGGTTAAAAACCATTCCTTAAGCTCCTCACTAGATAGGACCATTCAAAAGTTATTTATGTTGTGGATAGGACCTTATCTAGTGGACAAAGTGGAAAATAATGTTGTGACATTGCTAATTCCAAGGACTAAAGAATTATATGATAAGGTTAACTTGGATAACCTAAAACTGGTGCGTTTTTCGGAGGATAAAAAAAAGAGTTTGTACTTTAAAACTAAGTTTCCTCCAGGTAGATAACTTCCTTCCTGAAACTTAGTTTTCGAAAGGAAGGGGCATATGATATGATCCATATTTTTGTGTGACGTCATCAGTAGAAAATGACTAACTAACTAACTAACTCCCTAGCCTTCTTAAACCCGAAGGTTCATGGCTGCAGCAACACAGGCCTTCCATCTTTCCCTATCTTGAGCAAGTTCTATGTACTCTTTTCCATCCCTACCGATTTCCCTTAGGTCCATCTCAACGTTGTCCCTCCATCTTCGTCTTGGCCTTCCTACAGGTCTTTTACCATCAGGTTTCCCAACAAGAATCCTGTAAACTCCTCTTTCCTCTCCCATTCATGCCACATGGCCTGCCCACCTAAGTCTTCTTGATTTAATCATTCTAATAATATCTGGACATGAATACAAATTATGTAGTTCTAAATTATGTAACCTTCTCCACTCACCTGTCTCTTCATCCCCTTTAGGTCCAAAGATTTTCCTAAGGATTTTATTTTCAAATACTCTCAATTTATGTTCCTCTTTCAATGTAAGGGACCAAGTTTCACATCCATATAATACTACAGGCAAAATTACGGTTTTGTATATTTTAACTTTTAGTTTCTTCTTAGATATTAAACGAGAAGACAAAAGTTTATGAAGAGAGAAGTAACATGCATTTCCTGAATTAAGCCTACTTTTTATTTCCTCTTTAATATAATTTTCATTTGTTAATATTACTCCTAAGTACTTGAATTTGGAAACTGATTCAAACGAGTTGTTATCAATAATTAGATTTTGATTATTACCTAACACTTGGTTTCGGCCTGTAAGCATATATTTAGTTTTCTCTTTGTTAACTTCCAAACCTATCTCTTTAGCAGTTTTGAAAAATATTTTAGCATTATTCTTAATTGTATTCACATCATCCCCCAGTAAGTCTACATCATCTGCATATGCTAACAACTGAGTCATACCATTTAATTTTAGTCCTTCTTGAGTTTCTTTTACCTTCCTTACAGCATATTCTAAGGCAAAATTAAAGAGCAATGGAGATAATGCATCTCCTTGTTTTAACCCATCATGAATTGTAAATTTGTCAGACATATTAATACCCACACGAATTTTACTTTCTGTTTCACTGGTGCATATTTTTATCATATTAACAAGCTTCTTAGGTATTCCAAACTCTACTAATATATTATATAATTTATCTCTTTTCACCGAATCATATGCTTTTTTGAAATCAATGAATAGCTGATGGACATTTTGATTATATTCCCACTTTTTTCAAGTGTCTGTCTGATGTGAAAAATTTGATCTGTAGTTGATCTGTTATGTTTAAATCCACATTGATAATCACCTATAATTTCATTAGCATATGGGGTTAGTCTTGTTAAAAGAATGTTAGATAATATTTTATATGTTGTTGAGAGTAAAGAAATTCCACGGTAATTATTGCAGTTCATTTTATCACCTTTTTTAAACACAGGAACAATTATGGATTCTTTCCACTGTTGAGGGATTTCTTCTTTATTCCATATTAAACAAATTAATTTATGAATTTGACATATTAATGAATTTCCACCATATTTAATTAACTCAGCTGGTATTAAATCAATGCCAGGTGCTTTGTTATTCTTTAGCCTTTTAATAGCATCTTTAACTTCAGTCAAGTTAGGTTCTGGAACTGAAGGTTCTGCTGTGTGGACTTCATTTACTTCTGATTTATCTCCTACATGGACATTTAAAAGGTCATTAAAGTAGTTCTTCCATCTATTTAGAATATCGCTTGGGTCAGCTATAAAATCACCGTCTTTATCTTTTATCAAGTTTACTTTAGGTTGCCACCCCTTTCTAAACTCATTTACATCTTTATATAAATCTCTGATATTTTTATTTTTGCTGTTTGTTTCAATTTCGCTAATTTTGCTTTTCAAGTAATCTCTTTTTTTACTTCTAAACATGCGGTTAACTTCTCGCTTTATTCTATTATAATTGTTTAGATTTGTATCATCAGAGTTATTTAACCACCTAAGTCTAGCCTGATTTCTTATTTCTATTAGATTATGACTTTCATTATCAAACCATGGCTTACTTTTTCTCTGTTTATGGTATCCTATACTTTCTTTAGCTGCTGATTCTATTGCATTACATATGTGCTCCCAATTCTTATTTACGTCTGTTTCATGTATATTTTCATCATCATTTAAATCCTGCAAAACATCAAATCTATTTGACAGTTTAATTTGGTAATCTTTCTTAATTCTTTCATCAGTAAACTTTCCTGTATAAAATTTTAGAACTTTTAGATTTTGTTGCTTATGATTTATCACTGAGAGTCTTTCTCTTAATTTAGCAATTACTAAATAATGGTCACTGGCACAGTCAGCACCTCTATGTGTACGAACGTCAATTATACTGTATGCCTTCTCTTATCAATGAGAATATGATATATCTGATTATGAGTTTTACCATGTGGAGAAGACCAGGTATATTTATGGATATCTTTATGTTTAAAAGTGGTACTTTTCACAATTAAATTCTTTGAGGTTGCAAAAGTAATCAATCTTATACCATTATCATTACTTAATTCATGAAGACTTTCTTTACCAATCGTGGGTTTAAATGTCTCTTCTTTGCCAATCTGTGCATTACAGTCACCTAACAGAATTTTCATATCATACTGAGAAAATTTATCAAAGACTTGTTCTAACTCTGTATAAAAATCATCTTTAGTATTATCATCTTTATCTTCCGTTGGTGCATGTATGTTTATTAAAATAATTTTACACCACCTACCCTGTAAAACTGTATATGATATCCTATCATTAATAAATTCTACTGTTTTAAGAGCCGAGATAATTCTATTATTTATGAAAAAGCCTGTTCCAAAATTATGATTTTCAGTACCACCATAGAAAAAAGTATAATTTTTAGTTTTACAATTCCCTTCTCCTGGCCACCTAACTTCCTGGACAGCTACTACATCTAATTTATACTTCACTATCTCATTAACTGTACACTGAAATGCCCCAGGCCGGTAAAGGCTCAGAACATTCCAGGTGCCTAATTTAATATCCTTATTCCTAATGTAGATCTTATCCTTAGTCCAGGGACCTCCCAAAGTAGTCCCCACCCAGAGATCCGAACGGGGGACTATTTTACCTCCGGAATATTTTACCTTGGGAACATCCATGTCCTTATATTGCTGTTTCTTGACATGTGTTTTTACAGTGCAGAGTTGTCAGCTCTACGCCTAACCCCCGATATGAATGGAGGAACTACTACACAAGACAAACACAAACACATTAGACTACACAAGACGAACACAAACACATTAGATAGTACAACTACTACACAAGACACACATAAACACATCACATCACAACTATAACACAATATAAACACAAACACACCACACTACTACACAATATAAACATAAACAAACTACACACCACAACTACTACACAAGACAAACACAAACAAATTAAACAGCACAACTACTACTCAAGACAAAACAAACATACTAGACAGCACAGCTACTACACAAACATACTAGACAGCACAACTACAACACAAGACACATATATACACATCACCGATACTACACAAGACAAACAGAAATACATTAGACAGCATAACTACTACATAAGATAAACACAAACACACTAGACAGCACAACTACTACATAAGATAAACACAAACACACTAGACAGCACAACTACTACACAAGACAATCCCAAACACACATCCCATTTCCTGCGTCCTCAAATGATTTAGCGATGTTTTGAATACCGTGATGCTCAGCGTCTTATGCAGAGTGTTTCAAAAGTCACACAACCCAAACTCCAGAAATGCACATCACGAAAACCGTAAGAGACACTTACACTTACAGTAGAAAATGTGTCACTAATATATTTATTTTGTGAAAGAAAGCGTAACCTCCTTGTTATTCTATGTAATATTGCGCCTTATTAGTAATGTACATCTTTTGTTTAATGTTTATTGTATTTTATGCTACATTATGGGTAATTTAATGTATTTTCATGTTTGCGAGAGTTCACTATACAAATTTGTATTTCTAAACATGTATATATGTCAGTTTTGTTGTAGTATCCTTTTGTAGATAGTGAGTGATTCATCTGTACTTTAATCTGTGTTCTCAAAAATAGTATAAAAGCGAGGATATCGCGTAAGAATCATCACACTTTCGCCACGGATCGTCGACGCTTTTAAACTTAAAAAGATCTCCTCGGTGTTGTGCATACATCTTGGTATGGTAGTTCGGGGCGCAAGCTAGGCCTATGTGAACATAGGTACGCCGATAGCCATGCATTGATGATATGCACAATACTGCAACCATTCTACGTTAAATAATAAAGCTAGCCTAAAGATTAATTTGGAAATAAAAGGCTAAAGAGCAAATATTGGCTCAGTTATCATTGCATATCTCTTGGTGTGGTAGTTCGGGGTGCAAGCTAGGTCTATGCGATCATAGGCTTGCCGATAGCCACGCATTGAGTTTATGCGTTTTAGTTGAGTCAATTCATCGGCAAAGCGAAATCCTCGCCTTCGTCTCAAGTATATTTGCATTATAATTGCAATAAATAAAGAATAAAACCTTTCCGTTTATACATACTGCAGTAATGTGGTTTTATTTCTCTGTGCTGTGAATATTGTCTTTGCCTAACACTATCCCTGTACCTGAGAGGAGTCTGTGTACTTCACCGAGTCTCATCGTTCACCGCTGAGTATTATTAAGTTAATATTAATAGTAAAATAATACGACGCGTACGTCAAATTGCCAGAACGTGTCAAGTGGCAGCTGACAGCAGAACGTGTCAGTGTCTGCCATTTTAGGTGGCAGGCACATTTCTCAGGGACCCATGCAATTATATTTGACATATTTCAACCTGATGAAGACATTGTCACCACTAAGATCCATTGTGCCTACATAGACTAAGGGATGCTCCTCCAAATTTCATGCTTGTTTTAGGAGAGAAGGACCAAGGGAGGATAGTTATAACACCAAATGTTGCCTTCCCCCCTTTTTCAAATAGTTCAGAGTAAAATCCCCTTGATAGTATATAACCTGCAAATGGTATAGAAAAATGACAGCCTAAATAATGATCAGCATATGAATTTTATGCCCCATTGCCAAATGCTCAATCCCCCAAAGAGAATTCACATGACAATTTAAGACTTAATGTGTGAGATTTGGATATTGTCCCCCCACTCCCCCCACATAACTACTGCATAGTTTTTCATGATGTCTCTTCATCTGCTCATCACTCATCCTCATCATTGTAATTAGGCTAAAGTAGCAGAAAAGTGACATAAAAATAACAAATATGCAATTACTCAAATGGGCTTCTTATTTATTTTTCGATCATATTCCTAGGAGTGACATATTTCGTAGTGTTTCAGATTCCAAAAATTCTGATTGATCTATCTGAGCATAAAGTGGAATTAAAACAAATATTTTTCTTCTAAATTATGAACTGGAGGGAGCAAATGGTAACCTTAAAATTATCTACAAAAATAAGTTTTTGAACATCTCACCTTTGACCTGATATTTTAGCAACTTTCCATGCTATTTTGGAGTAATGAATGCATTTTTGTTTTTGGCACCAAACAAGCAATAAAGAGAAAATGTTTGAAAAGAATAACTCTTAAAGTAAAGGTCCTACTAAATTAATATTCTTGAAGATGTGCCAAAAGTAGACCTATATTTTTCTTGCTTACTTTGATTGCAATATTAGGTTACAAACTAATAATTAAGCATATGGCGTTTTGAGGAAGTGATTTTGAAGGATTGTATTATAGCTGCATTACGTGATATAGACAATATTCCAGGTGTTGATAAATAATCACAGTTCTAAAAATATAATACTTAGTATTGGTATACTACTAAACTATATTTAAAGCAGGTGGATAATTTGAAAGATGTTCCCTGTATGTTGCAATAAATGTACTAAATTTATTGCAGTGTAATTCCTTATAAATTACTAAATAAAACATGAAAGTAAGTAATGTCAAATGTGCATTTGTAACTTCTTTTAGGGGATTATTTTAATTTAGCAAGTTAATTTTGCACTTGAGATAAAAACTATGTAACTTCTGTTATAGATTACTAAGAGAATAACGTTTACTCCAAGGAGAGGGGTAAAAATTCATTGCAGAAACTACCAAATACTATTCTCATCCCATGCTTAGAACAATAGGTGATTCTGGAAGTATTTGGAATGCTGATCACGGAAATGACATCCATTTCTTCTCATGTAAGGATTCCCTTCCGTCACCAAGTTCAATCAATCCACCATACTATAACATTGAGTTTTGGAAATTTTGTAAAGAAATTTTTATGAGGGATTTCGAAAATAAAACTTACATAACTAAAGTCCATACAATTTTTATGCCAATGTATCATGTGAAGGTGGATTAAATGTTTACAATTCTATATTAATTTATAGTTCAATATTGGAGAATTTGTATTGTAGAAAATCAGTATTTTACTACCATCTAAACAGAGCCATCTATTTGGGAAATAATGGAACTGCACATTTTATTGTGAAATTAAGGCAGTTAATATATTGCCGTTTTCTGAAAAAATTAGACTTGATGGGTGGAAATGGATTTCATTTTTGGAATGAACATGCTGAAATTATTCAGAGACACCAGTCATCTGCGAGATGCACTGTGCATGAAGCACATGGAGGATGGGATGTGAATGTAGGACCCCATACATTCTCGATCTCGGCAATTTTTTGGAAATGATGTCATCAACACCATGCTCTCGCTGCCTTTACACTCCAGGGTTGCAACAACCTGGTGCCCACTTATTTGAGCCTGGGTGATCCTCAGAGCTACTTCGTGCAGGGACAAACCCAGAAAAATTCCAACTTTAGGTTACCTACTCCAGGCATTGAACCAGAGTCTCCTGCATGACACTCATACACCCTACCAACTGAACCACCGTGCCTCCAGTTCTCAAATACATCTTGATTAACTTCAAACAAGAGAAGTTCCTTTCATCACTTATGACTATTATCGGTGCTTTTGCAGATTTTTGCATGTACTGCATATATACTTGGATGTAAGCTTCATGCAATACTTTTTCAAATGATAACAAAGTGACTTGAAACTTGTTGGTAAAATCTGGGAACATTCTTTGCGTGAGAGGAGTTTGGAGCAGGGACGGCGACAGGGGTGGGCACGGGTGGGCAAGGGCCCACCCAAAAATTTCTGTGCCCACCCAATTGCCCACCCAATCAAATTCAATAAGTACATTTGTACTTGGGGATATATGAATTATTCAATAAATACGTATATTCTGGTGTTCATAACATGTACATTTTACTTGTGAATATTATCTATGCTAGAAATGTTCACATATTATCATCCCAAATAAAGCCAATTTTGTCATTAGAAAGTAATTACTAGAGCTATTGAAACAAAAACTGTGACTGTGATCATGATTAGAAGCAGCTAGTAGGCTTAGGAGGCTCAAAATTATGCAGGGTATGATCAAGATTAGATCAGAATTTAGGGTGAACTTGAGGACTGCACTCCAGGCCTTCACTGGGAAAGACTGCTTTGAAAAGTACCATATAATGAAAAAAATAGGTACTTTGGATGTGGTAAAAAATATAATAACAAACCACACCATATAACGTGGCGCGAAGTTCTAACTGAAACTGTGTAGAGGGGATTGGAGCCAGGTCTTGGTGCCTCCACATACGTATATGTAAATCCCGGCCTGGGAAAGGTTTAAATAATCTCCAAATAAACAAATAAAAACATCATCTTAGCGTTACTTCCTCCAGCAACACAATAAATTATTTCAACTTTATAATTATTATTATTATTAGTATAATTTAATCAAGAAGACTTAGATGGTCAGGCCATGTGACACGAATGGCAGAGGAAATAATAGTTTACAGGATTCTTGTTGGGAAACCTGATGGGAAGAGACCAGTAGGAAGGCCAAGACGAAGATGGAGGGATAACGTTGAGATGGACATAAAAGAAATCGGTAAGGATGGGAAAGATTGGATTGATCTTGCCCCGGATAGAAACAGATGGAAGGCTTGTGTTGCTGCAGCCATAAACCTTCGGGTTTAAGTATGCTAGAGAGTATAATATAGTTCTAATTAGCTCTGCATTGAAATTCCAGAAGTGTCATTTTTTATTTCATTACAATTTTTATATACCTGCCATCTTCAAATATCAATATGGTATGCGAAATATCAACTTTATATTCGTTCTACTAATAAGAACGAATCACAATAAACACTACAATACCGAAGTGAATAAATTTTAATAAACTAGTTATGTATAGAAAAAGCTACAGAATTATTCAATTGCTAATGACTGGCTTATCATATTTAGAAATCCTCGTTCGACACATAAATTTTGTAACACGAATCAGCCGAAAATGTCGACAGAATCTGTAGCTGCAGCTGAAGTAAAGAAAAAAGTTATGTCACGAAGTATCCAGAATACGATTTTGTTAGTTTGTTTCTAAGCCCACTTTTATGCTCAGATGGGCTAATCGGGACAAAACCTACAGTTTAACTTGTAGTACGAACCAGTGTGCATTGTGCTTCCACCAGGGAAGGGGGGAGTCCAACACATGACCTCTTCATTATAATGTGACAGCGTTATGCCATTGGGGAAAAAAATACTATACAGAAAGAACTCGCACCAAACGTATCATTTTATCACCACAGAAGATGCGTCCATTTTAAGAGGGTGGTTGCATGAGAAAAATTGAGACTTTCGGAAAACAACGTCAATGTCCACGGAATTAGCTGCCTTGATCCACTAATGAAACGCTGTTCAATTGAAACTACCGCATCAACTTTCTAAGAGGTACGAGCTAATGAAACTCCATTTTTGGAAGAGTAAGTCGTGGTTGATTTGTTTTTATTTTAAGTCATTTTTCTGCTAATTTTGATAATGACTACGATAAGGTTCAATTGTGATTAGATAAAAGTAACGAAGGGGCGAAAACAAACACACGCTGACACTCAAAATTCAAACCCTCATAAATTATTACTTTGACAGTGGTTCCAGGCACCAGGGACTCGCTGCCCTGAAATAATAAAGTTTCCAGGGTATGCTGCACAGGTTGACATTCTAATGTATTCGAAATGGTCACACCATACAACCCAAGTAATCTACAAAAAATAGATGAATTATTACTGGTACGGTGATCAACTTCGATGAATTCCTTGTGTCCTAAATAATTTTGTTACCTCAAAAATTATGTTCATGTAATCATACGTGTGTGGCTTCTCCCGCATTAGTAACATGACAGTTCAGAAAACGAATATCAACTTAGCTAATAATCTCTTCAATTCTGAACAGATTTTTCAATCTTACTTGTTTATTACTTATGAGTGATATTTTGTCAAAATAGCCTTTCATTAGCCTAGGAATACTTTATGGACAATGAACAAAGAATTGGTTTTCCGTATGTGTTTTAAATCATTACTAATAAGACGTTCATTTTAATCCAAACATGCAGTGGTGGCGATTAGGAGGAGCGGGAAGTGGGGGATGCAGTTGCCCCGGCACATTTTGCCACTTTCTGCCCCCGCACTATGGCCTCTTTATGCTAAACCTTTTCTACCAAGAAAAAAGTATATTGTCCTTGCCCCTCAAATGTTGGCACTCAATCGCCGCTACTACAAACATTCAGATAGATTTCTCAGTTGTACAAACCTTGTAAGCTAAGGAAAGTGACCCCCAAGGAGTAAGAAAACTCTTTCAGTCAAAAACTCATACGATGAAGATACTATGCTCAGGAACATGTCATGAACTTCACGATTGTCTACCATCGCACTTTCTATCACTGTCGCGTCGGCTACCGTGGCGGAGTGATTAGCACATCGCGCTACGACGCCAGAGGTTCTGGGTTTGAATCCCGGCCTGGGCATGTATGTTTGTGAGTGTCCATTCATCAAATTCATAATGTCATCACTCATCCCCATCTTCGCAAATTAGCCAAAAGTGGCACAAAGAGCGAAGTAAAATAAAGCAAATCAATCAATCAATTAAATCAATCTATCACTGTCGCCGAATACATAAAATGAAGTATGTGCCTTGTATTTGCAACACAAGCTTAAACATAATTCACATTTATTTCACTGTATTAACATGCATGAAAGAATGTGATTAGAATGTATGGTTGCGCATGGGTAAACACTTCCTTTAAATGATTGTGTCCATCAGAGACAAAGAGAAAGGAAATGGAACAAGATGCGAGAATAGATTAGAAAAAATAATAAAGAGGAAAACAAGAAAAGGAAAGGAAAAAGAAGTGAGAGGAAAATCGGGAGTGTAAGAGAGAGGGGGATACATACGTCTTACATACACATATATACTATATATGGTCTTACATTTATACTGCCCACCCTAATCTATGAATATGGCACTTCTGCCCACTCGGTCGAAAATTTCTGGCGCCGCCCCTGGTTTGGAGGAAGTAAATATAATAATATCTCTAATTTTTCCTCTTCTTTTCATCTTTCCTCAAGAGTACGGAGGTGGCACACTCTCAAATTTCATGTCTTTCAGCTTCAACACAAAGAATAAAGGTGCCTGTACCATCTCAAACAATAGTTTATGACTGGAAATTGGTAGGAGGTTGGGGTTACAACAATAAATTGAACTATATTCCATTGAAAATTTTCTTTTTACAAGATCTTTCCACAACAGACTTGATGTCCCTACTTGAAACTTCATTTCCTTTTTCCTACCCTATGTACGAGGCGCATCCAGAAAGTAAGTTTCCCTATTTTTTTCCCGTGAAAGTAAACATAATGAGCCGTGTAAATTGTGCATGCGCAGCAGAGCTAAGACGTATCAATCATATGCCAGGCGGACAGATCCCGCCCGGCGCCAGTAGCGAGGCAGCAGTGGTCCGAAGTGGAAGCTCGTATTCCTTCTCCTGCCGCTTGCCAGTAGCGAGGCAGCAGTGGTCCGAAATGGAAGCTCGTATTCCTTCTCCCACTGCATGCGAGGTTCTGTCGGTGATAAAGTTCCTGAATTCACAAAGCATTGCGCCAATTGACATTCATCGTCAGCTCTGTGAGGTCTATGGGCCGAACATTATGAGTAAGCAGATGGTGTGTCGCTGGTGTCAGCAGTTTTTGGAAGGTCGTCAAAGTGTCCATGATGAAGAGCGCAGTGGGCGTCCGTCCCTCATCACTGATCATCTGGTTGAGCTGGTGCGGCAGTGCATCATAGAGAACTGTCGCTTCACGATTACGGAGTTGAGTAGCCTTTTTCCGCAGATATCGCGATCCGTGTTGCATGAGATTGTCACGCAGCGCCTGCTGTTCAAAAAATTGTGTGCCAGGGGGGTGCCGAAAAACCTGACACCCGAACACAAAATGAAACGTTCAGGAGCAGCACTGACATTCCTGCAACGGTACCATGATGACGGCGATGATTTCCTCGACAGGATCATCACGGGCGATGAGACGTGGATTTCGCACTTCACCCCGGAAACCAAGCAGCAGTCAATGCATTGGCGGCATAGTGGATCTCCGGTCAAGAAGAAATTCAAACAGACGCTGTCGGTACAGAAAGTGATGTGCACCGTGTTTTGGGACAGGAAGGGCATTTTGCTCATTGACTTCCTCCCCAGAGGTGAAACGGTGAACGCTGACCATTACTGTGAAACACTAAGGAAATTGCGATGTGCCATTCAAAACAAGAGGCGTGGCATGCTTACTGCAGGTGTTGTGCTCCTCCATGACAATGCTCGTCCACATACAGCTCGGCGCACAGCAGCTGTTTTGACGGAATTTGGCTGGGAGTTGTTTGATCATCCACCTTACAGTCCTGATCGGGCTCCCAGCGATTTTCACGTTTTCTTGCACCTCAAGAAATTCCTGTCCTCCGGTGAGCATTTTGGCAATGACGAAGAGCTGAAGACATCTGTCACACGCTAGTTCCATTCACAGGCGGCAGAGTTCTACGACAGTGGGATCCAAAAGTTGATACCACGATACGACAAGTGTCTCAATTCTGGTGGTTGCTATGTTGAAAAATAGCTGAACCTTTGCTGTACCTGTTTGCCAATAAATGGTTCCCTGAAACTGTGTTGTTTTTTTTTTAAAAAAAATAGGGAAACTTACTTTCTGGATGCACCTCGTATAAGTAGAGATTAATTGCTGATACAGGTTTCCTTTCATTTCTTTCTTCTATTCTAATGTGATCACGTTTGCACAAGAAATAAACATGAATAAGAGAGTCCTTGTAATGGTGACCCTTTTGGATACTATGGTGATCATTTCCAACTTTGTTACTTGAAAATGCAAGAGCTATATTTTTTCATTGCATTTGAGATCCAATTAATGTAATAGACAATTCAAATGACATTTTGCTTAAGTATCATGCCTGGAAATATACTCATGTTTCCATTTTCACCCATCAAGTCTAATTTTTTCAGAAAACAGCAATGTATTAACTGCCTTAACACTGTAACGACGGCTACAATGACTATACGTTATTGTCAGATGGGGTCTATTTGACCCGGGGAAATATTATACTTTTTTTCAGGCGTTCAAATTTTCTAATTTATATCAATGACTGAAAATACTGTTTCAGGTTATTTATTAATAACGTTTAACCATTTACATGTTTCTAATATGTAACATGTTTTACAAAAGAACTTTAAACATTGAATAACATATGTTATAAAGAAACCCTTGAGTTTTGAGTATAATAGTTTTCTTACATTTGGAATATTTTTATCATATGTCCAGTTATCATTAATGATTTGTAAGAATTTACATATTTTTATTATCTATTTTTTGTCAAAAATAACTTACAACATTGATTAACATGTGTTACATAGAACACGTGAATGCTGAGTACAAACGTTTGCATACATTTCGAGCACACTGTTCTTGTTTTCTGATCGATTTTTGATGGACAAATATGACACCTCCTTCTGGATTGCTTCTGTACACCTTGCTCTTCATTTGAACATCCGTTGGTTTGCTCGTTCATTACTAGTTTGCCACTGAGCTCCTTTCCCAGGTACTGCAAGAACCTTCTACTTCTACCCGATTTAGCATCCAGTTCATACGGATGCACTGTTTGGTACAAAACAAATGCATTTAGTGCACTGAAGTCGATCATGTCATGAAATATAACCATGGCCATCTCCGAGCTTTTCGTTTCACACTGTAGTTTCGTACCATTTTTTATTAGCTGTGCTGTGGAAGCGTCGATTTTCGGCTGTTCATGGAACGTAGAAAGTAGAATCACCACCTTGTTCTTCTTGGGGCAATATGATGCTATCATTAGATCATCTTGAAATCCAAACAAAGTGGAGCAACACACTCGCTGTTTTGTGGCAGTAAACTCTGGCGGCAGCTCTCCTTTGTTCTTTCGCATCGTGCCGACCAGAGTAAGTTTCTTGGCAAGTAGATCCCTTGCAAGAGATACACTCGTGAAGAAATTATGGCACGTGATGTTTCTTCCACTACCTTCGATTTCCTTCTCTAAGTCCTTCACTACTCTCTCTACTTGATTTTTCTCCCTATTAACTCCAGCTTCCTTTCCTTTGTAGATTTGAACTTCAAAACATAAGCATTTTGAGAATCACAAATCAGCCACAGCTTGATTCCGTATTTACCAGATTTCAACGGCATGCACTGTCTAAAAGGGCATCGTCCTCTAAAATTGACCAGTTGTTTGTATACAGTCATGATGCAATCAGGAATGTACGCTTCTCGGAGGTAAACAGTCCAAGTCTCGAATACATCTCTTATAGGATCGAGCTTACCTGGAGACGAGACATGAGACCTAAGCCTTCGTGTATTTGGTACGCGAGCCATTGTATTTCTTCAATTATACACAAGAACTCGTGAGAACGAACAAATTCGTCATCCAAACTACACAGATGCTCTGCACCAAACAAAGTGTGCATGCAGATTCGTTCAGAAAGTTCTGGAAAATTGCGGCAGCTGTGCTTTGAAACCAACAAACTGAAATAACCAACAGTGGATATGCAGACTATTGTTGACAAACAAAAAAAATCATTTTCTGCAGTATCCGTCTGCAACTTAGGATATTTGTTTTTCCTGGGTAAACTGAACCTGTGACAAAAGGTACTGTATACGATTTCAATTGATTGATTTGTTTTACTTTACTTCGCAGTTTGTGTCTCTTGGCTAATTTGCAAAGATGGGGATCAGTGATGAAATAATGACATTGATGAATGGACATTTACAAAGAACCTTGCCCGAGGGGGATTCGTACCCAGGACCACTGACGTTGCAGTGCGATGTGTTAACCACTCAGCCATGGGGTCCAGGAATATGCTTTTCAAGATTGTGACTATCCTTGAAAAGTCACAGAGGCGAGGAGGGATATTTCTGCAGTAGAAAAAATAGGCCTATATATTTAAAAATTAAAATCAGGCCTAAAGGACCCATTCGTCCGCAACGCGAGTAATACATTTTCTGACCAAACTTAAAAAATAACCAAAGATTACAATAAATGATTTCAAAGGCCTTCGAAATTGATGAAAAGTTACGGAAGGAGAACACATTCATTTGTAGCATTAAAAAATTAAACAGGTATAAAAATTGAAACTGGGCCTAAAAGACCCGTCCGTCGTTACAGTGTTAATTTAACAATAAAATATGTAGTTCCATTATTTCCCCAATAGATGGCTCTGTTTAGATGGTAGTAAAATATTGATTTTCTACAATACAAATTCTTCAATTTTCAACTATAAATGAATATAGAATTGTGATTAGGTTGCTTGCTTTAAGTTAAAAAGTAAACATATATTTTAAATTCAGAAACATTTTAATGTAAAAAGTAATAAATTAGCACATATTTGGAACAATCATATCATTGATTGAATTTCAGTGAAAATATTAGAACATTACGTGGTGATCCTGTAAGCCAGCCATGTCAGTCTGGTGCACACTTTGGGAACCTCTGCCTTAGAATCCAAACTACCTGATTACATTCACATTTAAGCAATGTTATTTATATATACGTATTTCAACTGCAAATTTGTTTCACAGGAAAGGTAATATGCCAACTGTTATAATTGTAAACATTTAATCCACCTTCCACCTTCACATGATACATTGGCATAAAAATTGTATGGGCTTTTGTTATGTTAACTTTTATTTTTGAAATCCCTCATAAAAATTTTCTTCACAAAATTTCCAAAACTCAATGTTATAGTATGGTGGATTGATTGAACTTTGTTATGGCGGGGAATCCTTACATGATGGGAAGAAATGGTTGTCATTTCCATGATCAGCATTCAAAATACTTCCAGAATCACCTATTGGTTTCAAAACATCCAAAATATTTTTTCATGATGTCAACCAGTGCAATTATTCAATATAATTCACTTATTCAAAATATAAGGATCTCACACTAACAGAGTATTGCAAGTGTTAGATAGGGCTACATTGTGACTTGAACAGTGGAAAAATTCTTGAAACACTAAGGGCACCGTGAAACGAAAATGTTTGGAAGCCCTTTTCTAGGGCATAGAATGAGAGAGTTATGGTCATTTGGAAGAGAGCGAGGAAATTAATGTGAGAATTTTACACCCAAGTATTAAACAAGTTGCTTTTCATACTTAGGATGATGTATCATAAGCAGTGACATGAACTGCAGTCTGAAATTCAAAGTGAGAATAACAATGGCAAAAGAAATTGTAATAGAGGAAGAAGTGTGTTTTATGGATCTTTGAACAAACTACTAAAAAAGAGACTAATGAAGTGATTTGTGTGACATGAATGTTGTATGGACCACACAAAGGAGGAAAACTTGCTAGATACATAAGAAATGTGGCTCTGGCGAAGAATAGAGTGGTGTTCGAAATGGACAGACAAATGTAAGAAATAAAAGAGTTGGTGAAAGAACAGCAAAGCTGGAAGTGATCGAGAAAAGAATGATACATTTCCTGGGACACTGGCTGAAGTAACTACCTGCTAAAAGATGCACTGGATGAAATGGTTAACTGGGAAAAGATCCACAGAGAAATAAGATACCAGATGATCGATAATATACGAGGTGAACCCTATACTGACATGAAGCATCAGCCAGAAGATCAAAAATCTTATGAATTGCTGCAACAAACCTGCCCATTAACACTGTAGTGGTTGTGCAGAAAAAAAAATACTTTTCATTGGTCATTTAGATCACTATTGTGATCCACAGAATGTTATCGTTTTCTACCAATCATTTGTCAAAGTTTACATTGTTTTATTGCTAAAATGTCCTTTGTAATGTATTTTGATTCACTTTTAAGAAATATATATAAGTTATTTCACTCAAAATATTACAGAAGGAAGGAAATTCTAAGTGTAGTGAATTACATTTGAGTGTGATGAAATCAAACAAAATATACACCTTAGAATACTACTTTTATGTTTCTCTTTCTGCACAAGAGTCAGGAGCAGGCTTTTGGTGGTCTGGACACAGCCACTTCATACATTTATAACAGATTTTAGAAGCAAGTATTTGGTCTAGGAATTAATTCGTGCGGTTGTTACGCACACATTGAAGCTGTAGTTCAAACACAAAATACATAAATACCTTAAGAAAAATATTGTCCATCGTGAGCCACCACTGGTTCACCTGGCTTCACCCAGGCCTTTTTTCGTTTCGGGTTCTCGTAATGGATCCACTTCTCATCGCCAATAACAATGCGATGCAAAAACCCCTTTCTTTTCTGTCTTTGAAGCAGCAATTCGCAAATGGTTTCTCGTCTTTCAACGTCTCTGTCTTTCAATTCATGTGGAACCCAATGTGACATCTTTTGAATCATTCCCATGGCTTTGAGACGTTTGGAAACTGTTGTTTGATCAACGCCTAATGCTTCTGCAAGTTCTTCCTGCGTTTGACACGAATCCTGATCGAGCAATGCTCTCAATTCTTCGTCTTCAAATTTTGTTGGCTGTCCAGGTCGCTCTTAGTCTTCCAGGCCAAAATCACCACTTCTAAAACGTGCAAACCACTTCTGACACGTTCGCTCAACTAGCGCATGGTCACCATACACTTCCGCCAAAATACGATGACTTTCGGTAGCACTTTTCTGCATGTTAAAGTAATGAAGCAGAACACTCCGCAAAAACGCTTTATCTGGCATGAACTGCACCATGTTCAGTTGACTACAAAATGCTGTTGTTGACGCGTCAATCAACTGCCCTATACTACAAACGATGAGCGCTGACAGGAGTTTTCAACGCATGTGTGGATACACGGAACTGTGGGACGATACGCTCATTACGCCATCTCTTTTCCAGGTGCACGCATTAATTCCTAGACCAAATACTTATACATGAAGTTTTTATGTGTCTGAAAATGCTTATGTCAATAGTTGCATGGAATACTATTGGGCTCCACTAAAATATGAGCTCTATAACAAGTCAGCAATGGATATTTTTCAAGTAACAGCTGAACAGTGTTCCTGGACTGTTCCAGGAAGATATGCTGCGAGCCAGATGTTGCCAAACTGCTGTAACATGTGAAATAATCAAATGTATCACTATTGTGAATCCCACACCATTGTTGTGCTGTCTAACATGTCATGCTTTGAGCTCCTGCTATGGGACACACGCAGGTTCAAGTCTTCTTGAGAAGCACAACAACTCTCTCTCCTGAGATTTCAGCCGGTTTATGGAACTGGTGACCACCCACCATCGTCAGGAAATTGGGGAGCTACAAATGAGTAGCTTAACCCGGTCATGGAAAGCCAGGCAGGGGCCAGGGGAGGCTGAGCCCCCCCCTGGAACTGTATTCAGCCCCCCCCCTGGCATTTCCGTTAGCCCTCTTGAAATTAAGTAAAACTATTTTGTATATTTTGTTTGCAGTGAAGAGTGAAAATGTAGACAGCACATGTTATTTTGCACACAACTTTGGTGAAGGTTAAATTCACAGAACATGAACAGCAGCTATTACATTCTTTATCTGTACCTTTGTTATCCCTGTTGCGACCTCCCGTTTCGACAAAAATCTCTGACTTTGATGTCATCTACGTCAAAGGTGAACAGATCCTAAGTTTTGGGAATGAAGGGAAGTTTCATTGATTCGGCCGGGTGTGGAATGTAGGCTACTGTAGGCACTATGATGAATATTGTGCATTTTTCTTGTGTGATATAAATATCTGTATCATAAGAAGTAGTATGGAGTGTGTAGTAAGGGATGATTTCAGTAGCAGCCAATTAACACTTCAACCGATGTTTTAAAAGATATAGAAATATGTAGTATTTGTATGATATTTCTAAATTTTATGTAACTTAATGCCCCCCCCCCCTTTCTCACAAGTATACCTAATTTACCTTCATTTAACACTGTTAAACTTCGGGAAAATGGACTTGGTTTATAAAGCAGTGAGCCCCCCTTGGAGATCAATTCTAGCTATGGGCCTGCGGAAACCTAAACAATGATTGGGGGTTCATTATGGTGACCACACATCACCCCGTAATTGGTTTGATGATCTTACACCTAGAAAGTTGGGAGTGAGGAGGCCAGCAGTTGGTAGGTAGGCCCTACAACAACCCTCACGAGCTGTTGTATCATGGGTTATTATTATATTGCTAATGTGATCCATGCGACCACTGCAGTGTTAAGGAGGAGAACAATGAATGAACAAATGAGTTTTAAATCACAATATGTATTCCCTTGTTGAAGTACTAGTTTATATGCAAGTCTCTTCTCCATGTACTATTTTATCTTATGCCAGTCTCACATCACAGTTAGGTACGTCCTCACTTCATCATCGACTTCTAATTTCATTACTTAACAATCGTGTGAGAGCTTTCTCTTATTCAGTTCCCGACGGAATTAGAAACAGTTTCTAAATCCATCGTTAATACCACAGAACTACTAATCAGAATTGAGGAGCACACTGGCCAGCTGAAGTAGGAAGTAGTAGAAGAAGAAATACAATAGATGTTCGATTATTTACTCAAGGCAGCTTAAAGAAGAAAAAGATTGGACTAATACAGCTATATAAATGATTTGTAGAGTGAAGACTGAAGAGTCTGCTAATTATTCTTGTTTTAAATAAATAGTTCGGATGTCTAACTATTTTTAAGTAAACAGTAAACACTGAAGAGCCACATACGTATGTATGTACTCTCTGGTTTGTTGCTATAACAAATGGACTGTGCTGTGCGTAGCACCGCAGTAAATTAATCTGCTAGTGTTGTAATGATATATATATATAAGTTATGAATTGTAATTAGTTCTTCATGGACTTCAAAGTAAATTTCACAATAAGTATTTTAGGAGAAAAGAAGTGTCAATGAAATATGTAAACACTACAATTTTCACACTTTGAATGAATGTTGTGAAGTTCATGTAATTAAATTGACTAGTTCATATTGGGGGATATATTTCAAAACCGCACGAGAAGGGTTTCATTAGAATATACAACTTCTATTGTAATATACGGGTAATGCAACTTTATGCTAGTGTGTCCGTAACGTGGTATATCAACTTGATGTAACATATGTTGTATATTCATATTCACTGCCACGGGTTACATGTGCTACATTTTTTAACAGTGCCAATGTTATTCTCTTATTCCTTTAAGAGAAAACATTATTTTCTAAAATCTTCAGCAGTTATTAGCATCTAAACTTGCAAAGTGGTATACCATGTTTGTGTAGTCGCCATTTTTAAAGATGTGATTTTAAGGATCGTGTGAGACCTCTTTTGCTGCCATCGCGAACTGAAGAGGTAAAAAATCTTATGGTAGTTTCGAGTCGGAGGTGGGTAGGGAAGTGGAGACCTACTTAACCACCATGTGAGACTGGCTTTATTGTGAGTACACAGAAAGAAAATAGTTCCTCTCACTACCTTTACTACCGCTCCATGGGTTTGGCGACCATCCATGAAAAGTAGGCACATAGGAGGTTTATTCTGTTTCTAGTTCTCCACCCCATTACCTCCAGCCTGCCTGATGTTGACCCATCACAGGCTGTGTTACAGGTATTCAGTCTATCACTTTTGGGACTGAAAAGGGCATAAATTCTCATTTCATCTGAGAAACTTGGGGAGAGAATTCTGTAGTCATTTTAGTATTTACACAACAAATTTCACACTACATTTAAAGTTCTGTTATTTATTAAATGGTAAAGTATTTTGCACACAGAAACAAAATATTTCGAACTGAAATGGTTTTCTTCACTTTTCTTAGTACAAAAGGTATAAGTAAACAATGAACTATATCCTTCATTTTTCAATTTTAGTAGCATTTACTTTAAACATGCTTTTCTCTTGCCAGCAAGTGCAAGAGCTAATCAGTAGAATTGGATGAGCATACCTACAATCAGAAACATGTGTGTGTGCATTGCAATTGCATTGAAAGAGACAAAATTAAATATTATTGCAGAAATTGTACAAAACTTCCTGTTATCACAAGATAGTTTACAACAAGCTACCTCAATGTCCGAAAATGACCACTGAATGCTTAGAATGTAACCGAATATCACTGACACATTCTTGTAGAATATCCTGTGGATGCCATCTGGACGATGTGCCCTTGACTGCTGTGTGCTCCATGGGAGTGTATATTTGACACATGCTTAGTAACAGCTTTCTCCAAAACAGAGTTAAATATTTCTAATAGATATTGGGTAGAAATTTTCAAAGCTTTTCAATGCATTTCATATTGAGAAATGCGCATTTGTATCAATGTTCGTGTGTGTTGTAGTAATTTATCGTTATGTTCTATTGCAGATTTAATAATAGATTACGTACTCATCTATATTTTGAAGACGATTTTTTCGAGAAATAGGCCTGTCAGCATAATACGAGTCCATGAAGACAACAGGTCATTCCCTGCAGATAATTCATCAAGAGCGATTTTGATTTCATTTTTCTTTACTTATATGTACAAGCTGCCAATGCATTTTCAAATTATGATAAATGTTTGGGCTTTCCTGGTCTGTTTGGCTGAAGTTCTTCTCTGCCGCCAGTACTTGCTTGATGTTGCGGCTGGAATTATAATAGGCTACTTCGAAGGAGGCTTTCTCAGAACTTTATGGCGTGTTTCAGCACCTACCTTATTACCTATAATAAAACAAGTTTTCAGAAAATTGTCCATAATTAAATAAAGCCAATTCAAGCATTAAATGTGTATATTTTGCCTGTAGAAAATTGATCTGTTCCCAGGCACATCCAGCTTGCTAACAGTCACGAAAATTGATTTCTAAGAACCTAAACACATATGGATTATTAGAACTAGATGGAATTATAATTGCAATAAATGCATATGTGGTTAGGATAGGAGGGCCAGGTTTAGGGCTCTTAGAAATAAATTCTTTTGACTGTTACCAGCTGGATGTGCCTGGAGAAAGAACTGAAGAAAGTATGATAGTAACAATATAGAAATAGTGTGTCAAATATCCCTGAGACATCCTTCTAGAATATCATGTGGATGTCCCCTGTATTCTGGAACACATTTTCCTAGCATTATATGGAAATTATATCGAACTGTAAAATAATTTTGATGTATTCTAACATATGTAACTACTAGAAATGTTAAAACCTTGTAATAGTGTGTTGATATATATATAATTGTAAATGAATTAACCTGTTCAACAATATGTACATTATGATCTAATGAATGGAAAATGAATGAATGAATGGATAAAGTGGCGCCCAGCGGCTACTATGATGGGGTAGTGCCAACGTGATCAAGAAATCGAAAATAAGAACCTCTGCAATGCCCCCTTCCCCTCCTTGTGGTTACGCCAGTGGCCAAGATGTTTAACTTTTAATTTATCCTCGTTTGGTAACATGGAAAACAGTATATGTAGAAAGTAACAATGCACTAATCCGATTCTTCTTCACTCACTATCATATTTTTTATACACTACAGGACCTTTCCCTAAAAACACAAAAATTACAAGAGGGAGGAAAAAACAAATCCTCCTACCCATAGGCGTAACTTGGCGGGGGCAAGGGGGGCAAATGGCCCCCAAAATTTTCAGGTTTATTAAAATTTACAAGTTGATACTTTTCTTAACATTGTGAGACCTGAGGAGCAAAGTAATTAATAATAATATTTGTGATTTCACAGATGTAACAATTATTTAGAAAATAATCCTGGACTCCATTTTTATGGGATGAAAAACTTTTTGACTCTGCCCCCCCCCCCCCAAAGTTAAGCCTCAAGTACGATCCTGCCCCCCAAAGTTAAATCCCAAGTTACGCCCATGCTCCCACCTTCTCCTCCCCCATGCACACATATTCCAACTGGATGTCGAAAATATCCTAGTCATTTGTTGTAAGAGAAATGTCAAAAGAAACTCGCATCACCATGGGATTTTTTACTTTATAAAAAATATAAAAGTATGGATGTTCCTTCGGACGCATTTATCTTATATTGAGATGTTCATTTAACTTTGGATAAATACTATGTTCGTTGTTTCAAAAGTAGGCAGAAAAGTAGATAGTACCTTTCTCACGAATTGCTTCCCAACGGGTCTTACAAATCAGTCATATTTAGCGATTGATCTCTAAAGGTGGCAGCTATGTCCCTCGCGTGCCAAGCGAAAACGGGCTCGACTGGTGTCTTATGGCTAGCCCCCTTCCCCTCCCACCACCTTGTTCACCGCTGAGACTTCTTCTACGGCCTGCAAATGTGTCAACTTGGGTAGGCCAGTTATTACATGGCTCAGACTGTTGCCTTGCGAGGGTACGAAACAGCTAGCGATGCAGCGTGGAGGTTGGGGCAGTCGTCAGCTTGACTGACTTCGAGATTTGAATCTCCTTTTACGTAAATTATAAATGTATTAATTTAACAATACTTCCGCAAGGTATGAGTTTCTTCTGAGGTTAATGCCATGGCACGGCGGTTCTGCCCTTTGAACCGCTGGTGAATGGATGGATATAAGAATTTTTTTTTATTATATTATATGCTTATTAGGATGCCATTTAGTCATCAAATAGATGACTCCTGGAATGAATTGTACAAATCCTTAAGAAATAGCATGTGTACGAAAATAGTAAGAAAGTTTTATGGAGCTAAGGGGATTTCATCCGGACTATATATAGGTACATTTGTGCATGAATGTTTATAATATGCACACACACAGACACACACTCACACATCCGAAAAATGTCTTATATTCACACTCATATCCATGTGATAAGTAGAGTATTGAGCTCCTTTTCACAGCCACGTGCACGTAATCTCTTCCTGAATTCAAACTGGAGACAACGAGCAAGACACACAACCTCTACTTTCACCTGAACTTGTGCGCATGTGTGACTCTCTGGGGCACAGACAATGGCTACACAAGATATCCAGGCCGGAAGCTTTTATGCGACGTATAATGGATATCCCTAATATACATGGATTTTATATCCTACGAATATCCCTTGATAATTTGTAACACTCTAAGCGAGTATTGACTTGATTTTAGTCCACATTGTATTGTAGTGTTTCTGATTCTAATATAAAAAAGTTTCAATCACTAATAATAGTAAGTAACAAGTAAATAAGTTTATAAACGCTAATGAACGAGTGGATTTATTGTTTCAATTGCATGATATAGTATGAAAAGTAACTATGTTCATTTTCTAATATTCGAAACACATCCTATGCATACCCATTATACAGGGTCCGTTCTGAAAGTATCCGAACTGTCCGAAGCGCGGCGCAAGAATCGGTCGAGTGTTCGGGTAAGCTGTGCCAGGTGGCAGTGGGGACCTTAACCTTCAAAACAAGGCCTCGCTCAGATGCCTGCGAGCAGCTTTTGAGGTGCAATCGCTCGTGTTGTGTACACGGAAAAAATGCCGCGTCGAGAATTTGCAGTTGGTGGATTTGGTGAAAATGGAGCACACTTTGGAACAGCGCTACGCTGTGAAATTTTGTGTTAAATTGGTAAAAAAAAAAAACTTTATGGAGACTTTAACCATGCTACGGGAGGTTTACGGCGAGGAAGTGATGTCCCACACGCAAGTTTACACATGGCACATGGCGTTCAAGGAAGGACGGGAGGTGGTCGAGGATGAGCAACACTCAGGGAGGCCATCCACGTTGAAAATGGAGGAAAATGTGGCCCGTGTGAAAGCTCTGTTAGACAAAGACAGGCGTTTAAGTCTCCAGATGATTGCAGAGGACTGGCGAAAATGCAAGTTTTTGAAATTGTTACCCAAAACTTGAACATGCGCAAAATATGTGCAAAAATGGTTCCGAAGATTTTGACGGACGATCAAATGCAGTGTCGTGTGTGAATTGCCCTCGAAATTGTGGAACGTGTGGACGGTGACGAAACGTTTCTTGACCGAGTGATAACCGGTGATGAAACCTTGCTATTCGAGTATGACCCTGAAAGCAAGAGACAAAGTTCAGAATGGCACACCTCCACGTTCCCTCGTGAAAAGAAGGCCCGGATGTCAAAATCAAAGGTGAAGATACTCCATGTCTTTTTCGACGCGAAGGGAGTCATGCACAAAGAGTTTGTACCTGCTGGGACCACAGTGAATGCAGCTTACTATAAAACAGTGCTTCAGCATCTCCGACAGCGTCTCCAGCACGTCTGGTCTGACATCGCCGACAGGTGGGTGCTTCACCATGACAACGCGCCGGCTCACACAGTGCTGTTGGTAGGTGAGTTCTTGGCCAACGTAGGCATGGCAACGCTGCCTCAACCCCTTTACCTGTACTTGGCACTGGCCGACTTCTTTTTGTTTCCCAAGGTCAAAAGGATGCTCAAGGGGAAGCGTTTTGCGTCAATTGAAGAGGTTCAAGCTGCCACGACCGCAGCATTAAAGAGGGTGTTAGTCAAGGACTTCCAGGACTGCTGTGAACAGTGGAAAAGTCGCTATACTCACTGTATTGAGGCTGAAGGTGCCTACATTGAAGAATATTGACAGCAGTTGTAATTGTCATCAATAAATTGTTTGCAAATAAATAAGTTCGGATACTTTCAGAATGGATGTCCAGTTTTGGTCAAGTTCTATCTCTGTATTGGATATTCAAAATTGGATGAGTTTTAGATATCCAGTTCTGGATATCCCATGCACGTTCAATAGATATCCAGAATTATATATCCCTTACTAGCTATCTAATGGATGTCCAATGGCTATCCATAATATCCATGGATGGACATTGCAGATTTGTGCTTTATGGGACATATACGGAATTTGTGGGAAAGTGTACGGCAGAGGCGAATATATAGTACAAGCAATGCAAGCACTGTTTGCATAATTCGATTATCTTTTAATGTACTTAATGTTCTAACCGTATTTAGTTTCCATCGCACTCGATTTCGCGAAAAAATGTGGCCGCAAACTCCCCCAGCAGCTCTGTAGCAAGCACCAGCCCCAATGCTTGCAGCCGTTCTGCGGGAAAATAAGGCCTCCGAATGAGTCACATGGCGAAGCGTGAAATTCTGGTGGAACCCGTCCACAAAGCTTCTACAAAAAGCTGTGCTTTCCGAGCTTGCGTGATTCCTGAAAATAGCCGAGTTCAACCGAAAGTAGAAGGATTCATCTATGGATACGTTGCCAGCAAAAACTAGTAACGAATATTTGTCTTCATGAACACGTAAACAAGATCGCAAATATAATAATAATTGTTAGTCATAAAATAACTAAAAGAAGTTATTATCACTGTTCTAAATTCCATATATATCATATTATATTACAAATTATTTTAGATTTCGCGAAATGTAAAACGCGTAAAAAAAGTTGACATTGGGAGATGGGGCAGTGGAATTTCTGCACCCCCGTGAAGAGTTTTCTCAGGGAGGGAGGGAAGATTGGACGGACCTTGGTCCTGCACCCTGCTTCCTGGTCGGTCCAGCTCAAATTACGCCAGAAGTGTTGACCGCTACCAGTGTTTGCAACTGCCAAATTATTTACGCAGTAATTCAAGTGAGCTCTTTCACAAATTTTACAATCAATAAATTGACTGCTTTTGAATAAAACTTGGGGTGAAAATAAAGCTATCTGAGAAAGAACTATCTACTGATATTTGTACATGGCATAGAAGTAAATCGTATACATTCTGCATATTATGAGCACAAGAATATGTTTTAATGATTGATTGATTGATTTGTTGTTTTAAGTCCACTTTATGCACAGTAAGGCTAATCGGGACTGGACCTACAGTTTAAAATGGGATCTGAAACACTTGTGCCTCCACCGGGTATCGAACCCGGAACCCCTTGATTACAAGGCGATGACACTACCACTGCGCCATCGGGGAGGCCCGAATATGTTTTAAGTTCTATTATTATGACGCAAGTGTTCCCAGGGTCATTTTACGGTCCCCATTTTGTCATCTTTTCCTTCCTTTGACGTTTTTTCTTAGATATACTGGGCCAAAAGGGGGTTATGTCTACCATCCACCCCCCCCCTTCGCCCCGGGCACACCATTGAGTGACACTTTATTACTTAAATATTAATGTACATACTCGTTCTGCTGAAATGATTCTGATTCCTCCGCGTTATTTTTATCTCCAAACTGATATATCTTTCCTTTGTGACGGATAAAATTAAGGAAATAGGTTGGTATCACTTTCTGTTGTTTCAGAGATTTTCAAAGTGATCTTGTGTGGATGCTTGCATTTGCAGTTGTGGAAAGCACGTGGGATAGTGTGAGTGTTTGTTGCTTCGTGTTTTGTGCTGTGAATTTATCGGAATGAACGCGTATTTAGGAACGGTTGATGTGAAGTGCGGGTGTATTATTGAGCAATTGAAAATTGCTTCGTTTAGCTCGAGAGAGATAAGTGTTAAAATGAAAATCGTGGAAGGGGGTTGACCAACACCAAGAGTTTGAAATTTATTGTGGTGAGTACATCGTCTATGCATGTGTTTCTTTGCTTTGAAATGAATTTTTTATTGTTTGTGTTTAACTTTTTATTTAGTGTTTAAGTTACTCCAATGCGGTTTTTAGGGTGCCCAAAAATACTAAATTACATCATGCAGCGTAAAATAAACAAATGATTCCCATTCTTTTTTATCTAAATCGGTTTGGTCACCGTTTGACCATATTAAATAATAATGAACAAATAAAGGTACTAATAAGTAAGTAAGAAATTCCATCTCCCTTTAGTCGTATGCGGAAAGTTCGCATATGCAAAACGTTTAATATCATATGAATAACGTTACCTGGATTTTTTTAAAAAAGTAAATGTGACGTTTGCGGATCATATGGTTTATTTTTAGTACAGTCACTTTATTACGATATTTTGACAAATCCAGCGACTGGGTAAATGAGGCTATAAACCTTGAATCTTTCCCCTCGGCATGTCGTTGTACTACATGTTTTGTTGTACTGAAACATTGCTTGCCTCCTTCGTAAGACTATGCTTCGCTACTGGTGTACGGTAAACTATATTGAAAAGGAGAAATATTCATAGTGATGCAGGCTCGTAGCTAGAACTGATCTTTAGGGGGCTCACGGGTTATCAAGGGGGCTTTGTAAACCAAGAAAATTTTTCCAAAGTTTAACAGTATTAAATGAAGGTAAATTATTTATAATATATGTGTGCGGGAGGATAGATATATTTATATCATACAAGAAAAATGCACAATAATCAATCATTATTACCGTACATTCCACCCCCGGCCGAAGCAATAAAATGCCCCTTCGTTCCCAAAACTTTAACGCAGATGCGGATGATGATGTCAAAGTGACAGATTTCTGTCTAAACAGGAGACCGTAACAGGGGCAGCGAATGTACAGTTAAAGAAGCTCCTCTAATAAACTTTCTAAACTCTTAGAGAACCTTCTAAATACTTCTCACTACTTAGACTTCAGCTTGCATGAAAAGAAGGTCATCATGATTGTTTTGTGGTCTGCTGCCGGCGCCATCTACTAAAACTATTTGAATCTCTGCGAAACTATCACAGTAAAGACGTATTGTCAGTAAATCAATTAAATGCACCAGAAAATTCAACGTCTGTGACCGTCATTGGTCAACAGAAAATGCCCAATCCCTCAACACGACATTGCTCGACTGCACGTCGCACAACCAACCCTGCAGAATCAGAACGAATTGGGCTATGAAACTCTGCCTCACCCATCATACTCACCGGACCTCTCACTATCTCGCTAACTGACTATCACTTCTTCAACCATCTCGACAACAAACACTTGCTTCAACAACCAGGATGCAGCCGAAAACGCATTACGAGCGTTCGTTGACTGCAGGAGCCCGGAATTTAATGCTACCAGAATAAACAGATCTATTTCTCATTTTTAAAAGTGTGTTGATTATAATTGTTTTTATTTTCATTATTTGCAGTAACTTTGAATCAAGTTATAGCATTTCAAAGTTGTCATTCAAAATCGGCCATTATTTTTGCATGAGCACATGTATCTAGGTATAATATATGTTCTGGATAATTGGGAGAAGCATCCCCTCGCCTCTCTGTCAATGACCCCCTCCTTTTTCCCTATACCAGGGCCGACCCTAGGTGGGTGCAGGGCCTGGGGCATACAATATACATTTGGTTCTATAACCAACATTTTTTCAGAGGCCTGAAAAAAAAAACAGATTTTTGTTCCTTAGTCTGAAGTAGTTCTACTACAGGTGTCCTTATAATCACAATATAAACATTATTACAATTACTAAACAATTAATTTGTATTTTTCGTAACTAAGAGCATAGCAATAAGCATAAAATGTTGAAAGTTAAAACCAATAATAATTATTATGGGAGGGTAAGAAAACTTTCTAAATTTGTGCTTATTTTCATTTCCGATGTGTCACTGGTGTGACATTCATTATTATTATTATCATTATATTTAATTTCAAAACTGGGTGTATTCAATATCAAACTACAACTTACATTTCAAAGTGACAACTTTTAACCATTTCCAATGAGATTCTCTATCATAATTCTATTTTTATTAATTTTCATTGAACTTTGAGACTGTAGTGAAATACATTTTTATAAGACAAATTAATATTTTTCACTTCGTGATTCCATTCTATAATTAACTTAAATATTTGATTGAAACGCTTGAACACGATATTTATGTAGTTTTGCTTAGAAGTTATTTTGGATGTTTTAAATTGTATCACAGGAATCACTGAACTCAGGAAAAATCAGATTTGTTACTTCATTGGAAGCACCAATGTCTTATAACTAAAGGGCGGATTTATATGCATTAAAAAAGGCCAAAGTTTGCATGCAAATATGAATTAAAAACCGGCAAAATATCCACTTACAATATGCACTATACATTTTTAAAACTCGCTCTAAGAATTGTGTAATACGATATACATATATGCTCTATGACTGCACCAATACCTCCAACTTCCAAGGAGCCACGCCACTGCCACATAATTCCAAGATTTGAAGTAATTTGCACCTATAGATACATATTTCCAGCATAGTTTGCTAATATAATTGCTCAACATGGATAGTGAAAAAGTATTGAATTTCTGTGATTTGTATTTTTAGGGATTATACTGTTATAAAGCCGAAAATAATGGCTAGATGCTGGGACTTATTTTAGGTTCTAGTCCCAAATAACAGGATTATCATGCAGTAGTTATTTACAATTACACAACAGTAAAAGACCCTCCATTACATTCAAAATTAGTAATAGAAGTTGCACAGATACCCGCAACAACTTGTCGTACGCAATCAAAAGTCGAATTGCTGAGCCAACGAGATCAATAATATTGACATTTGATGCCCAAACCTTACCAGCATATGTAACTCTATATTATTCAAAGATTGATGTAGAGCCTTACATTCCCATGGTAAATCAATGCACAAACTACTACTATTATGGGCATTTCAAATCTAACTGTAAGAGTAAATTGAAGTAAAAATGTTGTGGGCAAAATCATGAATTCTTAAGCTGTAATAATAATGTCATATGCATTCACTGTACACAAGAACACTGTGCAACAGACAAGAACTGTCCAGAAAAACAGCGACAAAAGGATATAGTGAAGAGTATGGCGCTTGAGGGTTTATCTTATCATGAAGCGGTGAAAAAATACCCAAAAGCTACTTTAACTACTACACCAGTAGTACCGAGTGAGAACAGAATATACACAACGTGTCCTACACATCAACATGCAAGGAAACAACACAGACCCAATATAATATTAATCCAAATACTTATAAACAAGAAATCCAATACCAAACGCTTCATCACCAACTGCCTAACAAAAGAGCTTTTAATGTTCATCAAATCGATTGTAACCAGGAAGCAACAAAGTTATCGCAGGGAAAACGTCCAAAATCATCAGAAACACCTCAAAATCGAGAACAAAAAGAAAGAAAGAAACAAGCGACAATCGACAAAACAAAACCACATTGGAAAGAAAAGCATCAGAGTGGTTATCTAATTCATCACTCAGAATGTCAGGCAGGATGAAGAATTATACAATGGAATATTAGAAGCATAATTCCAAATATACACAGTCTAGAAAACATTATTCACTTTTACCCAGCAGACATTGTATTAATTCAAGAAATGTGGTTGAAACCCGAATCAAATATTTAAAGCCTATGGATACCATTGGATAAGACACAACAGAGATGACGGATATGGTGGAGTGGCCATAGGGATTAAAAATAATTATAGGTATGAAGTAATACAAGTAGAACCCATTCAACTTCCCGGACATCAATTTATTCATAACGACGCTCGGCTATTGTTATTCTATCATTTTAATTGACATTAATGGCTTTTTTTATTCCTTATGGAGGGGAGACGCTATTGTTAATTAATCAAGCGCCACGTGTCGGGGGTGGATGAGGAGATGAGTCATCGATGACTCATGCACACGTGTGAGTTTGGAATTAATGGTTTTCCATTAGTGCACAAAAGATACTATTATGTATTCCGTTTTTACCCTAACCTAACCCTATTGTTGTACTTTATATATGCGTTACAGCTGGATATGAGTTATGGGTGCCTCATGCACATGTGGGAGTTTGGAATTAATGGTTTTCCATTAATGTACAAAAGACACTATTATGGAGTTCATTTTTTACTCTAACCTAACACTATTGTTGTACTTTATATATGTGTTTCAGCCGGATATGAGTCACGCATGATTTATACAGACGTGGAGCTTCGTTTTAATGGTTTTCCATTAGTGCATAATAGGTACTATTATGGTACCCAGTTCCGCCCTATTCTAACCCAAGGAACTCAGTTCCGGCCTATTCTAAGCTAGTTTATTTTTTTCTTATATGCATTACACCCGGATATGATTTGGTTTGATTTGGTGTTTTAAGTGCACTTTATGCACAGTAAGGCTAATCCGGACTGGACCTACAGTTTAAAGTGGAATCCGAACCACTTGTGCCTCCACCGGGTATCGAACCCAGGACCCCTTGATTACAAGGCAATGATGCAACCACTGCACCATGGGGGAGGCCCTACACCCGGATATGAGTCAAGGCTGATTCAGGCACTCGTAGAAACTTGAAGTTAATGCATCTTCAGGACACGTTTTTCGCTATTCTAATCCAATTTTTGGCTATTTATGCATGGTTTGCAGACGCCGTTGACATCACGACCGGCCATTTTGGTGTTGGTGGTGAGTCATATTTGGTATAATTGAAGAGCTCAAAGGGTCTTGGGGAGAGGCTAGAAAATATTATGCAATGAGAGAAAGTTTTCAATAAATGAATCAACCAATCAGAGAAGAGCAATGAAAAATAATATTCATATTGACGGGCCTTTTGTCTAAGATTCTATAAATAACGAAGGGAAGACGAAGTGGTCCTAGAGAGTTCTCAAGTGTTTGGCTTGAAAGTTGTGCTGATTTTCAGCGTGACTGTGTTGTTACAGTGCAACTAAAGGCTTTTTTAACTTTGTAAGTATCTTTTTCGCATACTATTCTTTATTTCAAGTTGTTTTCTAGCTGCCATGGAAACAAAGTTTAAGCGTTTTACATTATTTTTGAAAATATTATACAAAGAATACTAGAAAATAACACTAACAATATGTATTGTTATTGTTCCAGGTTCTGTCACTCTCTCTCTCTGAATTCTACGTACGTACGAAGAATGGCTTCCAGCTCCAGGTCCAACATCAGTGCAGTGAGTACTGCAGAATCCATTTTAACCCATTTTACCCTGGGATTTTACACTTCTCCAGATGATATTATTAACGCATATTACAACTTTTGCGAGAGGGTGGTTATTTACTATGATTACCCATATTCAATTCCGAACTTCTTTTGTGAGACTGCTCACAACATACTGAATCAAATTGGCATGGGCGAGCATCTTTTTTCAGTGGCTGGTGAACAGAACAGATATTTCAGGCACCTTGCCATGCTAGGCCAGGAGGTTTTCTTTGAGATCCCAACGCAGGTAGTCGGGGACCCCCAATCTTTTGTCAGTTCGATGTTCCAGTTCCTGATGAGAAGGGTTTTTTATGATGATGTACCGGAGAGTCAAGTAGGGGTGATTATTTCTGCGGAAGGTAACGACAGGGATATCTATATCCCTTGGCGTCGCCTTTCAGCTTTGTGAAAGTGCTGAATAGCAACGAGTCTTTCTTTGTGGGGAATACTATTAAATGCACGGTGCATATTGTGGAACCACGACGCGGAAGAGGGAAGAACAAGTTCTCTCTGTACATAAAATATGCTCCATTACTAACAATGAACAATCCCAATCAGATTCAGAGGGCTATCACTGTAATCAACAACGATGATAATTTGTGTCTCCCTAGAGCAATTACACTTGGAAAGGCTAAAATTGACAAGGATACTAAATAAATCGATACTTTTCGAAAATATGACAATAAATTTAAAGAAGCTGCCATGTGCTTGTGTCATGAAGCTGGCGTCGACTCTTCCTACGGGTGTACAGTGGAGGATATTATGAAATTTCAGAATCATCTTGATCCCGAGTACCAGATTGTTGTTTTTGCAATGAAAGATGGGGAAAGAGACTACGAGGTGATTCGGGCTACTCCATTCGCCCCTAAACAAATCAATTTGTTGTATCATAACGAACACTTTGACATAGTCAATTCTGTTCCCTCACTTATGGTGAAAAAATATTATTGTCCCAACTACCAATTAGGTTATAATAACAAATATCAACATAGTGAGTGTACATTGCATTGTTCCAAATGTAAAGGTAGTCATTTAGAGGAAAACACTAACTCTGTCCCGCGAAAATGTGGAGAATGTAACCGTACGTTTCTGTCTGGAAAATGTTTCCAGAACCATTTACGTACAGAAGGCCGTAAATCTAGTGTGTGTGAATCCATTCACCAGTGCACAATCTGTTGCAAGATTATTAATACAAGGACCCGTAAAACTCCCCATAAATATGAAGAATTCTTTTGCAAATGCTGTAGTGTTTTTGTCGACCCTACCCACAAATGTTATATTCTCCCGGTCAAAGTTTATCCATTCAGTAAATTTCTGTATATTTTTTATGATTTTGAATGCGTGTTGGTTGAAGGGCAAGATGCACAGAAACATGAAGTGAATATGGCTGTTGCCAAGCATGCTTGTCACGCGTGTAAAGACTCGAAAGCAGATTTCTGCGAAACGTGTGGCCCTCGTATGCATATTTTCCACAACATTGCAGAATTTATGCATTATATTCAAACACCCAGGGAAGGATTTGAGAAAATTGTGTGCATTGCACATAATGCGGGACATTACGATTCTCATTTTGTACTGAATTATTTGATCACTAAAGAAAATATTATGCCTTCAGTAATTATGAGAGCCCGTAATATTATTGAAATGAGCATGGGCAAGAAAATCATTTTCCGTGATTCATTAAATTTCATGTTAATGAAATTAAAAGACTTGCCTACAAGTCTGGGTCTCGGAGATGAACTGTGTAAAGGCGACTTTTCTTATCTTTACTCTACGCCTGAGAACCAATATTACGTGGGGCTTTACCCTGACATGGACGCCAAGTCCACTAAAGAACGGGAGAAAATTCGCAAGTGGCATGAAGAAACTGTTCAGGCTGGGAAAATATTTGATTTCCAACAAGAGTTGCGACAGTATTGTATTAGCGATGTTGAAATCCTTACAGCTGCGTGTATTAAATTTTCAAATTTAATTGAACAATTGTCGGGAATTCAGTGCTTTCTGAGATGTGCCACACTTCCATCTTTAGCCTCATTGATATTCAGGGCTAAATTTCTAAAAGAAAACATGCTTATCAAGATACCACCGATGGGATTCCGGGACCAGGATACTTATTTATTAATTTCGTTGAAATGGTTAGAATATACCAACAATATCACATTGAGGCATGCTGGCAATCTCTGGGAAGCGAAAGTAGGCCGTTATAAGCTGGACGGGCTCCATGAAGAGACTAAAACTGTGTACAGTTTTCTTGGTTGTTATTTTCACGCTTGCAGGTTATGTTCCCCTGAAAATAGGAATCAACCCCTTAATGAAACAGGAGAAACATTAAATCAGAGGTACGAACGCACAGTAACAAGAAAAGCGTTGCTGGAGCAAATGGGGTACACGGTAATTCAAAAATGGGAATGTGAGTTCCATAACGAAATCAAAACCAATCCGGAACTACGCAAATTTATTGGTGAGAACTGCTACTCACTTGACTCCCCGTTTATCCCCAAACAAGCTTTCAATGGTGGTCGTACAGAACTTTTCAGGGCTCTATACGAACGCCAAGATGGCGAGAATTCATGTATGAAACTTTTAGATGTTGTTTCCCTGTACCCGGCCATGATGAAACAGCGAAAGATGCCTACGGGCAAACCTGTGATTTACACTTCCGAATTTCCCCCACTGGAGAACATATTCGGGGTAGTAAAGTGCGATGTTCTCCCGCCTAAAGATTTATACTTACTTACCTGTGCTTGGCATGGCGTGCAATAGCAAGTTAATATTTGCTCTCTGCCATGCATATGCACAAAGTGAGAATCAGGTAGAGTGCCCACACACCGAAAAACAAAGATACTTACATGGCACCTGGGTATCAGAAGAACTCAAGTTGGCTGTAGAGAAAAGGTACAAAATACTAAAAATTTATGAAGTATGGTATTTTTCTTCAGCACAAGAATCAAATAATGTGTTCAGAGAATACGTAGATACTTTCCTTAGACTGAAACAACAGTCCTCAGGATATCCTTCCAATTGCAGTACAGAACATGACAAAGACAAGTATATTCGAGATTATTTCGAACATGAGGGTATTCAGCTTGTCAAGGAAGAAATTGGATACAATGCTGGGCTGCGTTACATATCCAAAATACTCCTTAACTCGATTTTTGGTAAATTTGCAGAATCCCTCTTAAAAACTAAGTCAGTTTTTGTCAATACAGAAAAGAAAGTCCATGATATTGTATTCAATCCACAATTTGAGATTAAAAATGTAGTACCTATTTCTGATAAATGCTTGCTAGTAAATTTTGTCGACCTGGAAATGGCCAATTCGCTGCTAGTACTCTCCAATGTCCTTGTCTCAGCATTTATCACTGCTTATGGAAGAATGCATTTATATTCATTCATGGATCAAGTAAAAGAATCTAACCATTATGTGGACACTGACTCTGTATTCTATATTGAAAAGCAGGGTGAAACGCTGTTACCTACAGGTTCCTTCTCGGTGAACTGACCGATGAGATTAAAGGCCCGTATGAAATCTCATGTTATCTTGGTGGTGGCCCCAAGAATTATGCACATAAAATGGAAAACAAATATGATGCAAACAATGAGAAACATGTCATTAAAGTGCGCGGAATTACCATGAACTACAGGACACAATTGCAAATTAATTTTGACTATTTCAAGCAACTTGTTAAAGGAGAAATTGAAAAGAGAGTGGTTGAAAACCCTCGAAAAACGTAAAGCTAATTTCGAGGTAGTCTCGGAAAAGGAACAAAAAACTCACCAGGCAGTTCACACGAAACGCCGAAAATTGGAGAACTATGTCTCCTTACCGTATGGGATGTAAACAAAATATAAATGTCATTTTTCAAAAGATGTATATATAATGTAAAAATAAATACTTACATATTTTTTTTTCATACACTCTTACACACACACACTCACATACGTGCATTTTTATATTGTTCTTTTTCAGTCACTCTTATATTGTCTTTCATATAAACTGATAAATGTTATTGTTGAGTGCTGCCTCCATGAAGGTAAAAAAGAACATAGTACACTTCACATCCCAGAGAAGTATCGTACGATAATGCATGAATATTTTCTTTCACCCATTGGGATTCATTATTGTCTTTGAAATATTGTGGCACCCTTCCAAGAACATAATACACAGTATCCACATTTGTAGAACTAACACACATCTCACACAATATAAATTTATTATTGTATATAAAACCTTGCGCATCAATAATATATTGCACCACTTTCACTTTAGATATTTACAAATATTGTTTTATTAACCCTGGGCAAGCTCCGCTTCATGTATAGGGGCTATAAGAGTTTTAACTAGTTCGAAATCATTTGAAATTTCACACAACACACTGTAAAAGTCTCTGTATCCTGTCGATTCCTCCTGTGCCTTCAAAGCATCACCTACATCTTCATGGTTAGCAAAATCAAAATCAAAAATATGACTTGTATTGTCTGGATCCAGCAGATAACACTGGATTCTCTCGCACATCCACTCTACACAATTCTGGCATTCATTCACTCAGCATTCCTCTTGGCAAATTATAAAACAATCGGAGAGTTGAACTTCATCTTAACCGTGCACATCCTCGCACTCGTAAAAATGTTTAATAACGCAATTGTGGGCTAGTTGGTTGCCTTCATTTGAATAACTGCCCCAGCATATAATGTACTTGTAAGGAGTATATTTTTTCAAAGCCTCCAGCACACAATCCTTATCGATATAATCGAAGAAACATGGACATATAAGCACCAAATCACTCATCTCCCTGGGGACCTGCTCAATAACATCAGTTTTCACTATTCGTTTCTTCCAATCGAATAATTATCGGCCCTTCAGTTCTTTGCAGAGTACTTCACAACTGCTTCTCAGAAAGAACCTGCAACAATAACAATACATATTATCAGTGTTATTTTCTAATATTTTTGTATAATATTTTTTAAAAAAACATTGCAGTGACAAAAGATTGAGGGTCCCCGACTACCTGCATTGGGATCTCAAAGAAAACATCCTGGCCTAGCATGGCAAAGCACCTGAAATATCTGTTTCCGTTCATCAGCCACTGAAAAAAGATGCTCGCCCATGCCAATTTGATTCAGTATGTTGTGAGCAGTCTCACAAAATAAGTTCGGAATTGAATATGGGTAATCATAGTAAATAACCACCCTCTCGCAAAAGTTGTAATACGCGTTAATAATATCATCTGGAGAAGTGTAAAATCCCAGGGTAAAATGGGTTAAAATGGATTCTGCAGTACTCACTGCACTGATGTTGGACCTGGAGCTGGAAGCCATTCTTCGTACGTACGTAGAATTCAGAGAGAGAGAGTGACAGAACCTGGAACAATAACAATACATATTGTTAGTGTTATTTTCTAGTATTCTTTGTATAATATTTTCAAAAATAATGTAAAACGCTTAAACTTTGTTTCCATGGCAGCTAGAAAACAACTTGAAATAAAGAATAGTATGCGAAAAAGATACTTACAAAGTTAAAAAAGCCTTTAGTTGCACTGTAACAACACAGTCACGCTGAAAATCAGCATAACTTTCAAGCCAAACACTTGAGAACTCTCTAGGACCACTTCGTCTTCCGTTCGTTATTTATAGAATCTTAGACAAAAGGCCCGTCAATATGAATATTATTTTTCATTGCTCTTCTCTGATTGGTTGATTCATTTATTGAAAACTTTCTCTCATTGCATAATATTTTCTAGCCTCTACCCAAGGCCCTTCGAGCTCCTCAATTATACCAAATATGACTCACCACCAACACCAAAATGGCCGGTCGTGATGTCAACGGCGTCTGCAAACCACGCATAAATAGCCAAAAATTGGATTAGAAAAGCGAAAAACGTGTCCTGAAAATGCATTAACTTCAAGTTTCTACGAGTGCCTGAATCAGCCTTGACTCATGTCCGGGTGTACCGCGTAGAAGAAAAAATAAATTGGCCTAGAATAGGCCAGAACTGAGTTCCTTGGGTTAGAATAGGGCGGAACCGGGTACCATAATAGTATCTATTATGCACTAATGGAAAATTATTAAAACCAAGCTCCACGTCTGTATAAATCATCCGTGCCTCATATCCGGCTGAAACGCATATATAAAGTACAACAATAGGGTTAGGTTAGGGTAAAAATGGAATACATAATAGTATCTTTTGTGCACTAATGGAAAACCATTAATTCCAAACTCACACGTGTGCATGAGTCATCGATGACTCATCTCCTCCTCCACCCCCCACACGTGGTGCTTGATTAATTAACAATAGCATCACCTCTCGATAAGGAATAGAAAAGCCATTAATGTCAATTAAAATGATAGAATAACAATAGCCGAGCGTCGTTATGAATAAATGAATGTCCAGGAAGTCGAATGGATTCTACTAATACATTTAATGAATATGCCTCATAATATTCAAATAGTTGGAGTAACAACAGATAGTACTACATTTGTTACACTATATAATCCACTTTCATCTAAATTACTGTATTCGGTCTGGTGTAATCTCTTCCAACAACTTCCGGCAAATACTTCTATTATAATCGGAGGGGATATTAACGCACATCATCAATTGTGGGGTTGTTTTGGTTCAGATATGTCAGGGAAATCTCTGTGCAGATACCTTCAAGAGTCAAACGTAACAATACTAAATGATGGCACTCCCACATATATCTCGAGGCCAAATAAAAATCCTAGTGTCCCTGACATAACACTCGTGACAGAGAATATAGTTGCCGATATTAACTGAAGAGTTCTGCAAAATCCATATAATAGTAATCATCATCCAATTTTGATCTCATTTGATTCAAATATAGATACAATGCTTATATCTAGAAATCTTCCGGAAAGACCAACACGTCCATACTATTCTAAAAATATTAACTGGAACGAACTTTCATGACAAATCAATCTCTCTGCTGAAAAATACTAACAACAAACTTTAGGGAATGATTACGAAAACAATACATCACTAATTAAAGAGAATTTGAACAGATCTACAATTCCCCGTCAACGTGACTCGAAAAGAAAGATTGCTCCGTGGTGGATGACAAACTGCCAGAAATTGATAAACGCTAGACAAAATGCATTCTTCAAATATAAAGAAAACCCAACAATGAACATTTCTTGAAGTACAAAGAAACAGCAGCCAAAACTCAAAGGTACTTAAGGCAAATTAAGGCAGAGTTTTGGAAAAGGTTTTGTTCCTCATTAACAAATGAATCATCTTTAACCACAACGTGGAAAGTTAGTAACAGAATGTGTAATGCCAATAATATTAGTAGACATCATGGAGGAGACATAAGCAGTAAATGGATGACAGAATTTCACCAAAGCCTAACACCAGACTCCAGCGACTTTAATTTCAACGCCATATTAAATTCAATGAATGAATCCACACCATCAACATTGGAATGCCCATATACCAGCGCAGAATTAAGAAAAGTTATAAGTGAAAGCAAACCTTCGTCGTCACCAGGAATGGATGGCATATCATATGAATGTTTACGAAACTTACCGCAACTGGGGATAGATAAATTATTCATAGATTTCATGTGCTTTTATTCCCAATTTATTTTAAAATCATATTTGTAATAATTTGTAAAAATGTATAAATGAGGTTATTTCATAAAATCTAAGGAATTACGGTTAAAGAATCAGACTATCATCAATTGAGGGAAATTACTCGATGAAAAATACAAGTTGAGCCAATAATTGCTAACAACCTTTGCTATGGAATACTCATCTGACACAGTGGTGGCTCGTGGTGAACCAAAGTGGAGGGGCGATAGCTCACAAATTTACTCTACTAGTAATGTGAATTTATATGATGAATTTCATATAACAAAGTAATAAGAAACTGACATGTTCATGTTTTTCCAAATATAATATTTTCCACGTTTGCATATAGTATAATAAATTAATAATTTTTTAACAGTAATGCGAAGAAGAAATAGAATTCTAACAGATTTAGTCGTAGCATTTTTTTTACTTAACAGGGGAAAATTCAGAAGGTATATTAATTTTTACACAACTTGATAAGCACAATGACAAATATTTACGTGCATTGATCGTGAAAATTTCTAGTATAAAATTTACACATAAAAGTTTCCTGTCCAACATGACTAATTGATATGTGAAATAGGGCACCAAAATAAATATCTCACTGGAGAGCATCTGCGTTACCAGAATGTCTACAGTAAAAACTTCAAACTTACCAGAAATCTTCTTCAGTCATACTTGTAACTGAAATTCATCCTTCTGTCCTTCAACGCAAAATTTGCGAGTGAACTCACGACCTCCCTTCTTGCACACTTGTTCTAGAATCAAATTCGGCCTAGTTTTTTTATTTTTTCATCCAGACTTCTGGTAGAAAAACTTCGCACCAACAATTCCTCCACACTGTTCATCACGATAAATGCACAACTACAGCACACAAGTACCGAAAAAGCTTCACTTTTGCATGGAAAATGAAGAAACAACAGTGTCAATAGTATCGTCTTCCAATCCAGTCGTTTTATTGCTTTGGGGTTGCCAGACAATTTTGTCAATTTTTAGAAATTTGGAGTTCACAGGTTCCTGTAGCGGCTCTTGGTGAGTTTGACTTACTTGACTTAATTCCTGTTGTTCCCTGTGGAACATAGTGCATCAACAAAGCATCTCCGCCTGGTCTTACTGACGGCAATTCTCTTCAATGCATTCCAGCTCTTTCCTTCCTCCAAGGCCTCAGCGTGAACAGATCTTCACCACGTCTGTCTAGGCCTCCCTCTTTTCCTTCTTCCCTGCGGGTTCCAGTCTAGTGCCTCTCTCTTGACAGCCTCATTTTCCTTCCTCAACGTATGCCCTATCCAATTCCATTTTCGCCACTTTATTTGTATGGACACCTCGGTTTCTCCAGATTTTCTCCAAAGTTTTTGATTTTGAATCACTTCTGGCCAAAAGATATTCAAAATTTTTCTCAGGCAGCGATTGATGAAGGTCTGTAATTTAGAGGTAATCGTTTTTGTTACTTTCCATGTCTCAGACCCATATAACAGTACAGACCATAGGCATAGCTAGAACTTTATATTTGGGTGTGCACAAAGAAAAAAAATGTGGTCTTGTACCTTTTTAATAGCATATTTTGCAACACAATCACTTGGCTCTTTTACTGCACTGATGTTTGTAAAGGAATATAAATTCACTACATGACAGTGTTGAAAATTTCTGAATATATGTAGTAGAAGAAAATCAAATTGCATAGAAATTACACACACACAAAATGTTCATAAATGTTACATACAAACAGTGGCGTAGCATGGGCATTTCAGGTGGGAACAACCAAGTCCGAAGGAAGGGTCGGCCCTTTCATGCTTAATAATTTACTTATGGTATTAGTCGCCACAGGTATTGTTTGCCTGAAGTCAGCTGGGTTTTCAATAAAACATCATCCATGCATGTTTTAGCTAGAAAATTAGATGCCTCACTACGCCACAAATGTTTTGAACTCTGGTGTTGTATACCTTTTTTGTACCTTTCTGCAAGACGCAAGTCATTAAGACACCTACCTGAATCACAAGCGCCTCTGAATAATAGTAGACGTCATTGTTGTGGATGATCCAACTATTGATTGATTTGGTTTATTTTACTTCGCTTTTCTACCACTTTTGGTTAATCACGAATACGAATATGAGTGACGATATTGAAGAAGGGACACTCACAAAGAACACCCGTGCTCACGTCGGGATTCGAATAAGGGGCCTCTGTCGTCTTGGCGCGCTGTGCAAAATACTCTGACATGGAGGTGGGTGGATGACCCAAATATCGTACACTCAACTGACGTAACAGTGCCGATTAGTAATTCAGACCACTGTTTATTACATCTTGAAAATGTTGATAAACATTTAAAAATAATTTTGTCCAGAGATCATTCGATATAAAGAGTTTTCAGATTAATGCTAAACACTTCCATTGACACAATATTAAGCAGTTAGATACTAACGATATAATAATAAAAATAATGGCTGAACTTCTACCACGGGGACTTCACCAACTTATTTGATAAAATCTGTGTTGATCTTTTAGTTTTTAATGCACATCGCTGTTCATGTGATAAATTATACAATGCAGTGGCCATGAAGAAGTGGTATATTTGAGTTTGGTAAAGTTACGTCAGTCAATATTGCGTACTGTAACATCACATAGCACGAGTGGCACGAGCGCGAAGAACCGGGTAGGAATTCTACCACTGTCATCTGCTTCAGAAGGCAGGAAGGGTCACATGAACCAATCACGTAGCCATCTGTTCCATACGCTGGCGTACGAGAGAGCATTTTGCGCGCGTGCTGTAGAGATCCAAGCCTGTCCAAGCTTTCCTTCCAGAAAGACAGCAAGGAATATAGAGTTCTTTACACCGAACCTGTCCAGCGTCCAGGCAGGAAAGGCATTGAAAAAAAAATGCTGGAACAAGTGTTGTTAGTGGAGCGTTGCAAGCGGATCGCGAAAAATATCTATTATAATGCCATGAAGGTCAAACATATATGAAATTAGTCAAGATTTACTTTATATTTACAGCATTTACTTATTTTTTAAATTTTAAATCAGGGAACGCTGGGCGTATGGGCATACTATATCGTTACGCCACTGCATACAAATACATCAAAATACACGTCATCTATAACAAGAGACGTCTGTCAAAAGGTACAATGTTCTTAAACTCATCAATAACTTCATTTACATCAATAGACTAAGCTTTTTCCTGTTCCACAAATAGCAAGAGCAGGGCTTCCAATCTATCCTGCTTCTGATTGCTCTTAATTTAGTTTTAACTTGGGTAAGCTTGGAGAAAGCTTGTGACAGGTATAGAAGCAAGGCGCTGCAGTACAGAGTAGAATGCAGTAAATATCTTCTTTCTCCAATGACATCAAATAATCAAAAAACTACAGACACTCGTTTCATCAGCGATAATGCACACGTTTGTACCAAGTAATGACATTTTCAACTTCTTACAAACTGCCGCTTATTTCCTCTCTTATTGAAATATCTGTCTTTAATTGTCTTTCATAAAGCAGTCCATTAGGGTGAGCATAGGCACACCCGGCACACCCCGTAGCTACGCCTATGGTACAGACTTAACATTACTTCGAAAAATACGAAGTTTGGTCTTCATAGATATCTTCTTGTTTTTCCATACTGGATAGAGCCTCACAAAGGTACCATTTGCTTTTTGGATTCGTTGAAAAACAATCTGTGCAGCCCCTCTGTCTTTTGCCACCACACTACCCAGGTAAGTAAAGCTATCCACATTTTCAATAATCTCTTCACCAATATTAAACGGGTCTGTTTTTGTGAAGTTAATCCTCAGTGCCTTGGTCTGCTTGGTGAGTTTAGATGACGAGTTTCTAATTTATTTGACATCCGGCTTGAAAAGAAGTTGGACAACTTTGTCACATTATCAGGAATTTTTTTAAACGTGCTAATCAAAACATGTAATTAAATCTACATGATGTACTCCACATCATTGTAATCCAAATGTACTTTCCACTAAACTCGGAAAAAATACAACGCATATATATGACAATTTTGCATGTAACAAGAATCTATAGCCCACTTCCGTGCCTAGCATACCACATTACAAAGCCAGTGCACCTGGGTTCAAATCCCGGCATGAGTATGTGTGTTCTTTGTGAGTGCCCTTCCATCAATTTTATTATATCATCATTACTCATCCTCATCGTCATGATTACCGAAAAGTAGCAGAAAGTGACGATAAATAACAAAAATCAAGCAAGAGTCTGTACTTTTTCAGTTACCGATATATTCTTTCCTAATTGGAAAATGCGTAATTTATTGCTCTACTTTCATGTCATAAGTGAATAAGATTATGGAATACAGAATGATTTTTTCAACAGTTGGTAATTTTCTATCTTCTGTTAACTTCATTGCTTCTGGCAACTCTTCATTGTTTACCATTCTCCGGAGAGAGAGGGCCAGTTTCGCCTAGGGGGTGGCTTTTGGACGATAAAACCCTCCGTCCTCCCATGCACAGGACCTGTGCGTGTTATTCCCCCAGTTCCCTCGCCTCTTACCCCTCGCAGCCATTCCTGGGAATGCTCTACGTCTCGTAAAGTGGGAGGACGGCGCCCTGCCAGATTTCTCTCGAAGTTGCATATTCCCCCACATGGTGGCGTGCAAACTTTGCAATTGTCGCGGAAGAATGAATACAGAACCGACTAACCAATGAACTATAAGGAATGGAATATTTGCAATTCAGACAATGTAAAAGCTAATATATAAATGTTTGTTCACTTGTGGTTACACACGGCAGTGCGGCGTCCGTATCACCCTTATGAGCGGCTGCTGCTGATCTGACAAGTAAACACAGAGCCCCAAGTAGGAAAGAAATTCAAGTGTTTAGAATGCTTGGAAGACTGGGAAAATACAATGTCCAGAGTAGAATGTGATAAGTGCACGCATGCAATAAGCACGCTGCATGGTGACCGGTGTTATATTTGTGAGAGGAGGGGAAAATTAATTTTGTTTGATTGATTGGTCAGTTTTATTTAACTTCACTTGTATGCCACTTTTGGTTAATCGCGAAGGTGGGAATAAGTGATGATATGATTAAATTTATGAAGGAACACTGACAAACACCCATGCCCATGCCGGAACTTGTACCTGGGTTCCCTGGACAAATCCTCCATGGAGGTCAACGGGAGGGGAAAATAAGGAACTATGAAGAGGGTGGGAGGAATATGAAGAAGTCTGCTTAGGAAAGAAACATTGTCTATTGTCTATTTTAGGCGTTACTCCCACACCACCTATACGCCTTCATGGCATGGTGCTATGCACAGGGGAGCACTTTACATTTTTTACCTATTTTAGAAGAACTAATTTCTCGATAACTTTTCAAGTTTTCTCTTGAGTTATTATGTCATGTAATGATTTTATTATTAATAGTATTATTATTTTGCTTTACACTCAACAAAAAGATTGCTTTCGATAAAGAACATATTTTCACAATAAAATGTTAATTTTAAATATTTTGGTTGACTTTACATCATATTTCTCATGTGGAGTATCTCAACTTTAATTCTCAGGAGAGGTGGCCAAATGCTTCGTTTTAAGAAGAGACTGAAATTTCATGTCGTATTTGATGTACAGAAATTGTAGGATGTGGCATTGAAACAACACTAATTTAGGGTAAGGTCAAAATATAACCATACCAATAGGCTAAAGTACATAGTTAATTTTTTTCAGCCAGTTTTATCTAATTGTTCCTCTAATAACTCTACATGGGTAATTTTGTTATGAAGTCCGAATTTTTTTTAAAAAAGGTGTTGTTAATATCTTCTTTTATTATATTATATTGAAATATACGGTACCTGATTGCTCGCTGATGTTCATTTTTTTCTCATAATCAGGGGTGTCTACAGGCGTGAATGATATGATTTGGTGGGGGGACACATGACATGATTTTGGGGGAGATGCACCATTGGCCTTGGGGGATGGGCACCCCTGCTAATATTGTTCAATATGTTCACCGCTTGACACATCGGACACACTACGGTCTGTAGTTCATTTCTAGCCCCACTCGACGCAGTATATCAATAGTGACTGTGCAACTGGAAGTAGTGATTCAGTGTCGCAGATCATCGAGGTTTTGCGGTAGGGCTGGTACAAGGACGTCACTATTGAGGTAACCCCTACAAGAAGAAAAAGACGAATGTAACGTTGCACACTTACAGTCGACTCGATGCGGGAAACCCTGCCAAGAGTACACCTACGTATGGCAGTGGTGCTTATGTCGACTGTTCTTAAAACAACATTCGGAGAATTTGTCTGTCACTCGGCAGACTCAGGACAAATCCCCAATTGCTGAAATTGCGGCTCTTGGAAAAGTTGAGTAGTTTCCAGTTTTTGGTTTCAAAATTGGTTCACGGACAATACATATCTTCAAGGAGTGGTCTTTTACCGTACTCGCCTCAAAATGTGCTCCATCAAGCATCCATAAGGCCAACACTAGAAACGAAGTTCCGGAAACTATTTGCATAAGCTGGCAACACTACTGCTCTAACACAATAATTATTTTAAGCCAATTTTTAATGGAACTTTGAATTGTTGTTACAATGTACCACCACTGCCACTTACTACATTTTTTGTTCACTTCGATCCGCTGCGTGGCCTCAAGGGAGTGCCGATTACCATTTTTTTAAAAAAAATTCAATGTTCTTCTTCTTCCTTAAACTGTCAATATTTTTAATAAGTATAATTAAGGACGTGAACTTTTCATTTTAACGATAAAACTGAAAGGTGAGGAAAGCAAGATAACGTGTCTAAAATGTATTTGGGCAGGTTAAGGAGGCAAGTTTTAGGTGTTTCGGAAACGAGAAACAATGTGAATTTTTGGAATTTTTCAGAATAATACCGAATTTTCCACTTTAACACAAAAAACGCCGAGAAATATTCAATATAAACTGGAAATAACAATTCTTCTGTTGAAAAAGAACTACCTAAAGCTCTATTAGAACTGTCATTTCTAGTCTAGCTGGTGACAGTTTGAGTCAAAAGAGATTGTCAGGATTCATTTAATAGTGTTTGGTGCAAACATGACTGACTTTGTTTAACTTCGTCCTGAAAAGGAATTTTCAGGGGAGGGAGTTAAGGGACGTGTCATGTGTGTGTACACAAAATGGGATTTTGAAGGCGCAGAGGGATTTTAGGAAATTGTTAGGGAATGTGATGTATATCTGACTGTATTCAAAGAACTGGGTAATATCATTGAATAAACATTTCATATTTAGTGGCTGATGAGTTGAAATAGTTTTCCAAATGGAAGAAATTTCACCTATTCCCAAAAAGTTAAAGACTGAATCACACGGAACTGGATTTCCAGCAGGAATGATCAGCATCGTCTTGTCCTATAGCAGATGCTGTTACCTCGGGGAGAGCAGAAACTAAAATAAATAGTGTTGCCATATATACTCGAGTTGAGCTGGGTCGCTTGAATGTGCCCCACTACCCTTCTTTAACCCACAATGAGACCCAATCAAACTTTTTAATGTTGTTGGAAGTTCATTTATATGTATGTCTTATGTTTCCGCCATTTTGGCTTAGTTGCATTTATTTTATAAATTAGAGCCAATTCAGGAAATATATTATCACATCATTATTCAGCAGCATGAAATTGCCCTAAATTAGCTCTCAAACACTGTGCCGGAATTTCACTGTTCTCCAGTGTAATCTGTGATATCAAGATACTTATAATCTAGATTATCCGTATTTCCATGTAATAGACTGTCTTTATGAACCTCCTGCAAAAGTAAGTGTTATTGACGAATTATTATTATTATTATTATTGGTACTCTTGTCACATTCAAAATTTGCCTCAAAATGATGAGAAGAAATGTAGCTCTAGCGAAATGCTACAACTCAAGAATTTTGTAGCTTTGCTACTGCTACAGGTACAATTTTCAAAATGTAGCGCTGCTAAAGCTTAAGCTACAAATTTTGTATCTAGCTACAGTAGCACCGCTACAAGTAGTGTGCTGCTTCCAACCACCGATAACAAGTATAGAAATTTTATTTTAAAAACACAGTACTACAAATGGTCACAGAACACAAATTCACAATTGTATGAAATGTACTTTAGATTTATTCATATTATTCTATTTTGTAAACAAATATCTGATAACTAATGTCCATTTGGTAATGTATTTTATACATGTGCTATGAAACAGCATAGTAGTAGAGTTGAAAAATCCTGATGACATGTCCTATATTATTACCATGTACTGTTTTACTACAAAAGTTCTAGTAGTTCTTGGATACAACTAAACTAAACTAAACTAAACTATTGTTATTTTTACTAGATAAACCTGAATGTCATATAACCAAAAATTTTGACTCCAACAATGTTGTCATCAAATGTGAATTGCAGAATATAAAAACTGTATTAGTGAAATGTAGTATGAAAATCTCCCATGTGATATTAGAAATATTTCCATAATCATTATTGGTAGATATTATTGTGGAAATATTAAATTAAGGAATTAATATTTTGTTGATCGATTGATTTGGTTTATTTTACTTCGTTCTTCGGCCACTTTTGGCTAATCGCAAAGATGAGGATGAGTTATGATACGGATGGTGGAACAGTCATAAGAACACCCATGCCCAGGCCAGGATTCAAACCTGGGACCCCTAGAACTGTAGTGCACCATGCTAACCACTCAGCCACGGATGTGGGCATTAATATTCTTGTATACAAATTCAGATATATTATTATAGTAGCAATTAGGTAGGAGGAAGAGCTACATTGCAACAATATAACTGATATGACAGTGTGAAATAAATAAATTAAATCATTATATGTAATTGTTCATTGGTCTTCATTAATCCAGTACATTATCAGGACCTCAACAAAAACTTATTGATACCAAATCTTTACAAGAAAATTTATAAGTACAACTTACAGATCTTCAAGTTGAGTAAAAGGTTCAAAAGCGTCAGGATGAATTTCCTCAATGAAGTTGCTCTGCAAATCTCTGCAACAATACAAAATGTGCACATAAAACTACATTTCTATGAGTATTTCACAGGATAAAATAGCAGGAACAATAGTAGTTGCACAAGTATTCAAGTATACCTTTGTTTAATTATTTAGTGTTGTGTAGATTCCATGGTTCTCTATCTTTAAAATATACAGGGTGGGCCAAAAGTCAGGTGACAGCATTGTCATAGTAAAGGCTGGTGTGTTGGAGGTCCACTTTGGCCACGTGTGATGTTCGAGGGGTGGGGCAAACCCAAGGACACATGTAACCACCCCGGGCGCCATCTTGGAAGTCGCCATCTTGAACGCAACTTAGGTTTCTTAAATGGAATCATAGACATGTGACATATGATTTCCAATTGTTTTTTCGTCAGGAGTTCAATGCCGCAAATTGTTTTGTCCTATCATGAATCTTTTCCTAATTATGGCCTGTCTTTCCTTCTTTGTGTCTCCTCACAACACATGCTCGAAATGACCAACCACCCTCGTGCACAATGGTTTGTGCCACACACCTCATCCAGTCCTCATGCACAGCCAGCAATGTCTCCGGATGCACAGCAGCACAGGCATTCACAATCCGCTGCAACAGATGCTGTAAATTCTGGATTTTCACAGCGTAAACCATGGCCTTGAGGTGGCCCCACAGGTAGAAGTCGAGAGGCATGAGGTTCAGTGACCGTGGTGGGCATTCTACCTGTCCCCAACGCCCAATCCACTTCCCAGGGAACTGCTAGTCCAGGTATTCCCGTACACAAAGTCCGAAGTGGGGAGAGGCTCCATCCTGCTGGAAGAAGGTTGGGTATGAACCATCCTCCGACAACACCGACGGAAAAATCTCCTCATCCAACAGTCGTTGGTAGTGGTCAGTGTTCAGCGTGCCGAAGATGAAAAATGGGCCAATGATCCTCGTGCCAAAAATACCACACCATACCATAACCTTCTCGGAACCAACGATCCACGATGCATCAATCCAGTGTGGGTTGTTGTCACTCCAGTAATGGTGGTTTTGTTTGTTCACTTCTCTGTTTACGTAAAAAAGTGCCTCATCGGAGAACAACACCTGCAAGTGGAGATCCGAGTTGGTCTCCAGTTCCTCCGTCGCCCATTCAGCAAACTGTACCCAACGGTCAGGATCACCCTCTGTCAGATGCTGGTGCATCTGAATTTTGTATGGGTGCCACTTGTTAATGGCAAGTATCCTCCGTATGGACGTTCGGCTAGCTCCAGATTCAAGGGCAATACTTCTGGTGCTACATTGGGGGCATTTGGAGAAGAATGCGAGGACAGCGACAGTGGTTGCCTCATCTGTTGAAGTTTTCGGCAAGCACTTCGTGCTTTATCGGCCACAGATCCCGTCTTTGGGAATCTGCTGATGAGTTTGGCCACACCATTGTGGAAAATGGGCTCCCTATCGCGGTGTAATGCAGTAAACTCTGCAGCCACAACACGCGAGCTCCGATTTCCACACATGAAGATGATCTCCACACGTTCTTCGGTCGTCAGCACCATTATTCAGTCGGTGATACCTGCAAAGATAAAACAGGCCATAATTAGGAAAAGGTTCATGATAGGACAAAACTGTTTGCGGCATTGAACTTCTGATGAAAAAACAATTGGAAATGATATGCCACATGTCTATGGTTCCATTTAAGAAACCTAAGTTGCGTTCAAGATGGCGGATTCCAAGATGGAGCCCGGGGTAGTCACATGTGTTCTTGGGTTTGCCCTTCCCCCAAACATCATATGTAGCCAAAGTGGACCTCCAACACACCAGCCTTTCCTATGACAATGCTGTCACCTGACTTTTGGCCCACCCTGTATAACATGGAAAATTCCAAAATGTTTAGTTGCAATCATAAGAGCAATTATTTTAGTTACACCACTAGCTTATTGTTAAACTGACTGATATACAGGGTGGCTCAATAAGTCACTTAACACCCTCAGTACAAGGCCACTGCGGCATGGAATTTGAAACTGGCGATGACCAATCATTGCCTGGCCAAGGGGGAACCACATTGACGCCACCCACACGGTCGGCGGCCATCTTGATGTCCGCCATCTTGAATTCAACTTCAGAATTTTAAATGGGAACGGGGTCGTGCGACATATCAAAATGGGCTAGAATTTTACGAGAAATGCAATGGTGAAGGTTTTTTCGACGTATCTTTAACCAGTAAAAAGTTATGACTGAAGTCTTGTACCAATTAGCTCCTTTTTCGAGGTGTTAGAAAAATGCCTTAAAATTTGTTTAGCGCAATGGTAATGCATCGAGATCAAAGTGACGTCTAGGGAGAGACGTTCGCATGCCATTGCACATTATTTTAATCGGATACATCCATGAAGAGCTGCTCATTATGAATGGTTGTCGCGAACAATTTACAGTGTGACGCTTAAATTGAATTAAAAGTCCTTCACAGTGACAAGGCTAATGTTTATGTTCATAAGGAAGATCATAAACAGAATATGCGACCCTTGTTATCTGATAACTAACTTTGGACAAAATCTGGTTCATAACGTTCCCATAAGTGTTCTGGTGTTCTGCCCTATTGAAAAAACTCTGTAAAAAGTACCTTCTTCCATAAGCAAGGATGAAAAAAACTTTTTATTTAACAAATCCAAGTAGCCCTAAGCATTTAAGGTTCCGTTGATGGAAAATTGACTAACCAATCGGGTTCCACACAGCACGTCACACCATTAACTTACTAACACTAACCATTCAGCTTTGATCTGTCAAAAATGGGTTATCAGATAAAAAGCATCGAATATTCTGTTTATAAACTTCCTTCTGAACATAAACATTAGCCTTGTCACTGTGAAGGACTTTTAATTCAATTTAAGCGTCACACTGTAAATTGTTCGCGACAACCATTCATAATGAGCAGCTCTTCATGGATGTATCCGATTAAAATAATGTGCAATGGCATGCGAACGTCTCTCCCTAGACGTCACTTTGATCTCGATGCATTACCATTGCGCTAAACAAATTTTAAGGCATTTTTCTAACACCTCGAAAAGGAGCTAATTGGTACAAGACTTCAGTCATAACTTTTTACTGGTTAAAGATACGTCGAAAAAACCTTCACCATTGCATTTCTCGTGAAATTCTAGCCCATTTTGATATGTCGCACGACCCCGTTCCCATTTAAAATTCTGAAGTTGAATTCAAGATGGCGGACATCAAGATGGCCGCCGACCGTATGGGTGGCGTCAATGTGGTTCCCCCTTGGCCAGGCAATGATTGGTCATCGCCAATTTCAAATTCCATGCCGCAGTGGCCTTGTACTGAGGGTGTTAAGTGACTTATTGAGCCACCTTGTACATTAACATACAGGTTAAACAGAAATAAGAATTGTAGCTTTCCTGGCGTCATGATTCGAAAGTGTTCTTGGGTTACCAGCCAGGTTAAACTGGAGTTAGCTTCCAACGTTTCGAGGGCATACATTGCTCTCGTCTTCAGGGAATGTAGAAATGGAGACCAGTGTAGGTTAATATACATGACTATATTATATCTTATTTATTACTAGCATAACAAAGTTGCAGAGCAACCCTTAACAAAAATAGACAATAACAATAAATTCCTTGTTACTCTAGGATTTTGTTTCATTATTTCTAAAACGAGTTATTACATTTGTAACCTCATTCCAGTAACATGCACTGAGGAGTAGCTAGTCTAGCAAAGATAGAACAATCAATTTCACATCTCTAATTATTTTAAATCACAATATTTATTGTGTTGTTGAAGCCACAGTTCATATGCAACAGAGCCTCCTCAATGGCGCAGTGGTAGCGTTGTTGCCTTGTAATCATGGGGTCCCGGGTTCGATACCTGGTGGAGGCACATAGTGGTTCGGATCCCACTTTAAACTGTAGGTCCAGTTCCGATTAGCCTTGCTGTGCATAAAGTGGGCTTAAAACTCCAACTCAATCATATGCAACACTTTTTTCATGCACTTCTCGTCCCTCGGTGCGATTCAGCGGGCACGCTCCTACCAGCTACTCTAGCTGGCTTTTCCTCCGCCTCACCGGTTTCAGGTAGAAACAGCCCTCAGAACGGAAAGGGAAGATTTCGGCCTCTACCTCCCTTGACCCCTCGCGTCCCACTGCAATGGTTGAAAGCCCATGCTTTCAGGTCCCCCACTCTGTATCCTATAGGAACAGATAGGGGATTGGTTTCCCTCGATTTCTTTGTAAATCCTCCAAACAAAGAACTCAGGGGAAAATTGTCTGCAGTACTTATGTTTTCTGTATTTACACCACAACATCTTACATGATGTACAATATGTACATAATATGGAATGTAGTTCTATTATTTATGAAATGGGAACATATTGTGTGCAGACAAAAATATTATACTTTCTTTTTTTAATACGAAATGTATAATGATTAAAAAACAAATATTTGCTCACACTCTCATTCTCGTCTTAGTAGTGTTTTAATTATATATACTAATCTCTTGGCCTCCAATAAAAAAAATGGATAAGCTAATGGGCAAGAGAACGCACATTCTTATTGCTGTTGTTGGTTTGGTATATTTTATTTCACTTTTCTGCCACATTTGGTTATCGCGAAAATGAGGATGAGTGATGATATGATGAAATTGATGAAGGGACCTCACAAAGACACATTCTTGTTCTATGTGTTGTACTCTGTAGTGAATAATGAAATAATTTGGAATGAAAAATGTATCCCAGAACTCAAAAAGCCAAATGAATATTATTGAAGAAACTACACAAAAACTGTGTTTTGTTACCTGTTTACCACCTCTAATAAATTGAATTTTTGCCACCTCCCTCACTTTTTCTAGTTGAATAGATTTAATCGCGATAAGTAGCTAATGGAAGTCATGATGGACAATCATGAACAGAACTCTGGACTCCTGATTTCACAGTGCCCTGCAGATGCACTGGGAGGGAATTGTTTTTTAGTGTTGCTCTTCTATCATTTTACCTAACTTCTGCCATGGCGATGAACATTGATTAAATTAAACGGATGAAGAGTGGTTACAAAGAAACACTCATGCACAGGCCACGGCTCAAACCCAGATCCTTCAGTAACGAGATCATGAGGTGGAGAAATTTGGGATATCAAGCAATGGGAAGTTCTGGAAAGAAACGTTAATCATATACAAAGATGGTCTTTCAAAAATCCAATTAAAAATTAAAATTGAGGAAAATGCAGTTTGCTTTACCGATACCCATGTTATAGCTTTCCACTCATCTTTGTTGTTGGCCAACCTCCGTGAGGGAGTGCAAGTGGTCCCGGATAGGTACCCGGTGGAGGCACATAGTGGTTTGGATCCCACTTTAAACTGTAGGTCCAGTCCCGATTAGCCTTTCTGTGCATAAAATGGACTTAAAATCCCAATCAACCAACCATGGGGGAGTGGTTATCACAGCCAGCTATGACACCAACAGTTCCGGGTTTGTACCCTGACCTGGGCATGGGTGTTCTTTGTGTTTGTCTCTTCATTCATTTTATCGTATCATCTTCGTAAATGAAATGTGACAAAAAAAGACGCTAAGTAACAAAAATCAAATCAAATCATTGATTGATTGTTTAATATGGTTTATTTTACTTCGCTTTGCTGCCACTTGTGGCTAATCGCGAAGATGATACGATAAAATTGATGAAGGGACACACACAAAGAACACCCATGGCCAAGCCGGGATTTGAATCTGGGATCTCTGGCTTAGTAGTCAAATCAAATCGTTTTTGGTTGCGTGTACTATTTTTTAGTAGTCATTCCTCATTTTGCAATCTTTTCCTGTCTTTGACGTTCTTTTTTTTAGGAATACTGGTCCCTAAAGGGGGAGGGTTTACGACCCACACCAACCCACTTTGGGCACGCTACTGACTGCTACCCCAAGTGTTGACATCACCGCACGTCACTGCCTCATTCCATAGCTTTTATTCCACTTGTGGCTAACCCTGGCAATGAAAATATAAGAGGATCATAGGAAATATGAAGGGCAACTCATAGGAGGACAAGGCCCACATAAGAGCTCCAACCTGGAACATTCGATGGCAAGTTCATGTGCTCATCCTCCCATGACCATAGATGCAGCACCCCCCCCCCCCAAATAATTGGTTCAATAGAATCCACAAATTGCTTTGATAAATATGTAAATCAGTGCCTATGGCAGCAGTAACTTATATATTAACCCTTAAGTTATAAAGAACTCCTTTTAATGCAATATGAACAATTAAATGAGACATGACAAATATCAATTTTGCAATAATGGATGACTCGGATAATGTTGTCAAGCACGAAGCAAGGGTTTGGCTCTGACAACAGGACCCCGAGTTGTACGAGACAGGCATCATGAACCTTGTGTAGTGTTGGGATAAATGCCTCAACCAGGGAGGGACTGTGTTGAGAAGTAGTGTATAAAGTGTCCTTTCATGTGAGTCTGTTTGTATTGATATCATAAATAACTACTGGAATTTGCAGGCTTCGTATTATTTTCTTCCTATTATCTCTAGTAATTAGATAAAGCAGACTAAGATTTTTCATCTCTTGAGTGCAACAATATTCAAACATTCAACAATTCATGATAGTAACTATGGAATCACAATATATTCATGACTGAACATGAAGAAGTTGGAAGAGTTCCGTTCAGGTAGAGTATCCATTTCACTTTGATTCCAGGCCAGAGATATCTCTAGAAGGATGACAAACAGGTAAGAAATATGACAAACTCAGACATGTATAGGATATGTTTATGTTTGTGTTGTTTGTGACAGTTGATATTTGTGCCTATTCCATTTGCAACATAAGAATCTGAGAGGTCTGTGAAAATTAATGTTTTGAGGTAGAGATATAAGTTTTCATGCTATCTGATTATGATGTAATTTGTGACAGTTTACAAAGCAAACTCCACCATAGTTATCTTTTACAGTAATCTTATTTTTGCATTGATTTTCTGTCCCTTTAAGCTAATCATGATGATGAGAATGTGACGATATTAGATGAAATTTGATAAAGTGTCACAAAGGATTATCATCGCAAGTCTGTCGGTAGACAATAATATGATATTAATGTTCACTATGTGCAAGTTCATACTGTTACTGCAACAGGGTGTCTAAAATAATTAATCCAAAATTATCGACTTTTCTTGACATTTTCTCATTTGTCTTAACTTTTATTTCAGCGACCCCTACTTAGATGAACTTGAAAATTAGCAATTAAAATGAATATTTTTTCATTTCATTAAAAACCCCTACCAAAGGGGCAATTAAGATGAAAACTGAAGATGTACTTTAACAAGAGAATTAGACTTGCTTTATCTATTAATACATGTAAAATTAAATGCAGTACAACTCAACTCAAAAGTAAACTGCTCAAAGCATCATTCTAAATTAACAATAAGATCAATTCAGCTGGTCATCTTTGCAATATCTGGCACAAACATCAACCAACCTGACACGTAGTACACCCTGGGCTGCATTTAGCAGACTAGCAAGACTCTGGCATCTTGACTAACAGCCAGTGTAGTCCTCTGTGGGGCTCATGTTATATCATCCATAGGTGTTTGTGATTGTTCCTTTATCCATCTCATCTTACCACAATTCATCCTCATCTTGGCAATTAGCCAAAAGTGGCAGAAAAGCAAGGCAAAATAAACAATATCAATAAATCAATCATTGTGATAGTAAAAATTCTTCACTACAAGTAAATTCTTAGACTTCTTGACCTCCCTGTTGATTTCTTTTCTTTTCCATTTTACTTTCTTGTCTGATGGACATTTTGCGCAATCTTGATGTACAAGGTGGTTTGCGAGCGTTTACTAAACTTACACTAAGTTTTATGATGACTTCCCCCCCCCCAGTTACAATGACTTACGGTTTTGAGCCATTTTTGATTGTTAATGCCCATTTGGAAGTAACCTATATCCTTTCAGCCATTTATATATTCTTTCCCCTTAAGTTTGCTTTAGCCATATAGAAATTCTATTTTGCTTTCCACATCCAACACAATTGCAAGGTGGGTGTAAAGGGTACCTTCCACATACGTGCCCAAAAGTCCTCACTTCCACGTAGTGCACCCTGGACTAAAGACTAACGAGGCTCTGGCGACTGGCACTATGGCCAGTATAATTTTCTGTGTGTTGTCCTGTTTTTTGTCCTTGTGTGTGCTGAGTGCCCATTTACAGCCCCAGCTTTTAACAGAAGTCAGAAGATTTTAAGATTTTTAGTTATGCAACATTAGAGTTGTTATTGTAATGGTAAGGGGCTGGCCCCCGTATAATGTGACATGAGCAAAATAGCCTCAGTGCTGACGCTCTTAAAATTTTAAATCCAAATTCAAATTCAAACCATTGCAAGGCAATTAGAGAAGAGTGCTTATGAAAAGATAATTGAAAGTTGAGTTTTGTTTGTTTTATCAGGATCTTTATCTCTCCCTGAAGAGAGCGTAAATATATGCACACACCTAGATACAGAAATGTGTAAGCCCCTTAAAACAAAAGTTCGATTGGCATGCTGTTGCATTGTTAAAGAGCAACAGCATTGACATGTTCAGCAATATGTCACAGTATCTATGGATTTACATGATTCAATAGGATGTAAGAATTCCAATCTGTTTCAGTTAAAGTAACCATATTTTAATTTTTATTCCGGCGCAGGAATGGCCAACATGCAAGTGACGGTATGATAAGACTCTGAACTACTTTCTTTCCACCTAGACTCTAAGCTTTTGTTTTTTAATTATTCATGAGCACTGTGGGTGACATTTGTGTATATCCTCTTAGCAAGATCTGTGTAGAGGAAAAGGTAGAAATATGGAACTACACTTTGTTTTGGAGCTATTTTGTCTGAACTATAAGCTCAATTTTTAAGTTTCAGTTGAGCTTCCTTATTCTATTGGCCATGTATTTCTAATTTGAATATACAATATTCCACTTACAGTCTAATATGTGTAAAAATATCGAGTAAAGTACAAGTAAGTCATCACACAAAAGGTGCTGGTCATATGGACCCTTCCATTTTGTGAAGTAGAGCACACAGAATTTGTTTTAAATTACAAAATAATGATCATTTTAGAAGAGTATTTTATATTTAATGAATCTTTCTAAAATGTGTACGTAACATGGAACGTTGTTCCAAATTACCAGCACCATATGGGTTCATAATACAAACATTTGCCACCCTGAAAAAATTGCATCTTACCATTAAAATGAACAGGACTAAATATATGTACACACGTGAAGATGTTACAAAATAACACATAGCTAGAGTGTGTGGTTCTGAACATCATCTGTAAATCATCAAAAGGTATATACAAATGAAGTTTTATGTACCTTTCCCAAGGTTAGAAATTCAATGAAAGGCAAAAGTTGAGACTTTAGTGGTCCGATGACCTTCAGGGCAAACTAATAAACAAATGACAAATGATATTTATTTTATTTATTTATTTATTTATTAACCAATCGCCTATAACAGAGCGAATGCTCCAATTACAATAGGCATTACAATTTGCTATATACAATATAATTTACATAAATATATAATACATGATACAAACACATAGTCATTATTACACAAAACCTTAGATAAATATGAATACAAAAAGTTATACAAATACAAAAGTTACACAAATACAGAAAATTACATATATATACATATTACAAATTTTGAACAGAGAAGAAAACTAAAGGACAGAAGAAACAAAACATAAACACATAACAAACTATAAAAGCTTGAGAAGAATAAAGAAATTATACGAATACCACTATTTAAATAGGAAACAGGAATAATCAATACAAAGCAAAAGTTCAAATTTGAATTTGTTTATATGTATACAAAATTTAGAAAGCTATAAATTGTATTTGAGACTATAAATAAATCACTCTAGAATTAGATCTGTTTTATTTGTATATTATATCTAATATGTTGTTTAAACTATATAGATAGTTTTTAATATTAAAAGCAAAATCCAAATCAATTCCATTCGAGACAATATTATTATGTTTACTTAATAATCTAATGATTGGAGAATTTTGATGGAATTTTGTGTTTGATTTATTGCAGTAAAATGGTTGTCTTACTCTTAATACCTTATAATTGACGTTAAAGTTTATCAACTGTATAAGATTTTCACACTCAAGTATACCATTGACAAGTTTGTATAGGAATATATGGTCAGCCGTTTCGCGTCTTCGTTGAAGTGTATCACATGAGAATTCATTTAGTAATTTAACATTGGAGATGCGATCTGCATATGAAGATCTCTTGTATTTTTTGTAGTAAATATGTCGTAAAAATTTATTCTGAATTTTTTCAATTTTATTGATATGGCATGAGATATATGGGTTCCATACCGTACTCCCGTATTCTAATTTTGCTCGTACAAGATTATTAAATAAATATACTAAAGAGTTGATATTAAATAAATCTTTGGAGTTTCTTAAAACAAAGCCAAGCATTTTATAAGAGTCGTTAACTACTTTTTCAATATGAGTATCAAAGGTGAGTTTTTTGTTTAACCATATTCCTAAATCCTTGGTAATGCTTTTTCTACTTAAAGAATTACTGTTAATTATATATTTGTGAGTGTATCTCATATGTCGTCGAGCAAAAGAAAGTACAAAGCATTTATTGACATTAAAAGAAAGCTTATTTGTCTGTGACCAAACGCAACATTTAATTAAATCAGATTGGAGAGCTAGACAGTCAGTCTCATGATTTACTCTCTTGTATATTTTTACATCATCGGCAAACAATAAGCACTTGGAGTATTTAATTGTTCGTGGTAAGTCATTAATATATAATAGAAAAAATAAAGGGCCCAAATTTGAACCCTGTGGTACGCCAGAGTGCACAATAAACGGAAAAGAGGTTACCTGATTATATGTTACAAATTGGGTTCGATTACTTAAATAGGAAGCTACTAGTTTTAATAAACTTATGGAAAAGCCAAAGTTTGATAATTTCTGAAGCAAAATTGAGTGGTCTAATTTGTCAAAAGCTTTGGCAAAATCAATATATATTACATCTACTGGGGATCCCTCATTAAATGAGTGAAAAACAAATTGGTTTAATGTGATCAAGTTAGTTGTAGTACTTCTGTTCGGGTAAAACCCATGTTGCTCTGTAGTTATAAATGGTTTGACATGGTTAAATATTTTTTTATAAATAATTTGTTCAAATATCTTAGACGGAGTGGATATAAGAGATATAGGTCGATAGTTTTTTACATCACAAGCATTACCAGATTTAAAAATGGGGACTACTTTACTAATTTTCCAAATATCGGGAAATATTTGGGTTTTTAATATCTGATTAAATATATGACAAAGTGGTATGCGTAATACGTCAGCACAAGCTTTAAATATATAAGTAGGAATTTGATCCGCACCACTAGATTTACTTGATTTTAATTTTTTTACAGATTCATTATAATCATCATTAATTACTGAGTGAATGTTAAGACAATGAGTTACTTCAGTATAGGAAGGTTCAGGAATTGAATATGATGAGGGAGAAGAGGAATACACACTGTTAGAATACTTAGCATAGGAATCGGCAATTTCCTTGCTGGACTCAAGATTTTGGGCTTCATAAGTCATTTGTTTCTGTTTACTTAAATTTCTCTTTTTGTTTTTAATGAAATTCCAAAACATCTTTGAGTTATCAGTGATATTTTCTTCAACATTTCTCAAATAAGACTTGTATGCTTTACTTATCATACTCTTTAAATTCCTACGTGTCTCTATAAACATAATGTTGTTATAATAGGATAAGTTCTTCCTTTTCCTTTAATATTCTTTGTTCTTTAAAGTTCTTATTATTTCAGATGTGAACCAGCTTGGATATGATCTTTTATATATTTTCCTTTTAGGGACATACCTACTTATAACTGCGTCTAGTAATGAGTAGAATTGTGATAATGCAATATTTGGATTATGATGTTTAATTATTTGATCCCAATTTACTTTCTCCAGGTCCTTATATAGGCCAAGAAAATTCGCTTTTGAATAATTATAAGTGGGTATGCCACTGATCTTTTCTCTGAATTTTATAAAAGAATTTACAATTTTGACAATCAATGCAGGGTGATGGTAATCTTCAGGTACAATCAGTAGATCTAATGACATTAATATTAGTTAAATTAGTTAATACTAAATCTAAGGTTCTTCCATTGCCATTCCTAATACTATTGGAAGAATGGAGATTAAACATAGAAAGAAAATTTGCTAATGCTAAACAAATACGATCACCTTCCAATAGATCATAATCTGGACCAGTTACAAGAGGTAGATTAAAATCACCAATAAGTATAATATTATAAGGGTTGAAATTAATGACATCTTCAAATTTTACAAAAAAATCATGATATGTTTCAATTTTTGAATTTGGTGGAAAATATACTGAGACAATAATGTAAACATTTCCGTCTATTACAACCTTAATACAAATCACTTGTACGTTGTCAATGTTAAATTCAATTTGTTGAGCACGGAAGCAATTTAAGATAGCTATTAATGAACCACCCCCATTTCTATAATTTCTGTCTTGACGAAAGACAAGGTATCTATCATCTATAAATTCGCTGTCAAAAAATACTATTATTTAACCAAGTTTCAGTTAACAATATAAAGTCATAATTGGCGGTTAATATACTCCTGTATACTTGATCTAATTTAGTTCTAATTCCTCTTACATTTTGATAATATATTGAAAAATAGTTATCGGTTTCGATCATACCTTTACTTCAAGTTGAGGACATCATTTATTGAGTTTAGTATATGAACCACCGAATCATTTGTTTTCTTTCTTAACTTAACATTACCAGATATTGTTATGATACGCCTCCTCCTCTCTTATTTTCTAACCTGTCATTCGGAACACATTATAGTTATCATCAAACAATTCATTACTGTATACACCACTATTTAACCAAGTTTCAGTAATAACAATTATATCGTAGCTATTCACGATATTATTTACATAAAACTCTTGTGTTTTTGTATTTAGACCTCTAACATTTTGATAGTAAATGGAAATGTCATTTGGGGAAGCCATTTAAAGTCACGCCAATTTAGTAATATCTTCAATTGTCTTTAAAACAAAAACATTTCTGTCACCTTCTCTTTTTCTTAGTTTAATCGTACCTGAACTGTCAACCCACAAGAATGCATAATTTTTCTCTCGTTTTATTTTTCTTGCTTGACCATATATGGTCTTACGAAGTGGTGTTAAGCTTTCATTAATATATACACTGTCATTACCATAAAATCCTACATGGGTACAATTAAGATTCCTTTTAACCTTTCGTTTTTGTACAAATTTCTCTTTGTCTGCCCGCCTTACAAACTTGACAATAATACCTGCTGATTTTTGATAGGGAAGTTTCCTTAACCTATGGCAAGTGTCTATCATTTCATTTTCCACTTGCATATCTAGAGCCCATCCTACATTTTTCACAATTTCATAAGGATCTTCATTTGGGTTTTCGGGAATGCCGAAAATTTCCACTGTATTTCTTCTCCCGTATTGTTCAAGTTCATCAAGCTGCAACTGCATCTCCTGAAGTTGTTTCTTGAGTTGAGTGTTCTCCTCTTGCAGCCGTTCCACCTGTCCAAGACATGTGGCAATGGTCTCGGATTGCTTTTTTATTAAATCAACATTTTCATCCAGTTTTTGATGAGCATAATCCAATGATTTGCTCAATTCCCGCTCTGTCTCTTTATTTTGCTTCCTCAGTTCCTCCACTTCCTTTGATAGCATTTGCAATAGTTTGTATACATCCATCATAGATGGCTGACTCATTTCACTTGGTTCCGAAACACTTTCAAGAGATATACTACTGCATCTATCCTTTACACAATTTTTACAGCACCATACTTGTTTCGTAGAATTTATAAATTCTACATCTGCGTCTTTCAGCTGAACACATTTCGTATGAAACCAATTAACACAGTTGCTACACTGTATTTTTGATAAAGGTTCTTGCCTCGAAACAGGTTTCAAACACACTGCACATGCATTCATGCCGAACGATTGTGCTCCAATCGTGCTGTATAAACGATGTGATTACACTTGTCGTTGAAAATGCTGTTCTTTGTTTACATTGTACTGAGCGACGAGAAATGATTGAATATATCACTTTACATTACTAGTTTCGATTGATTTATGTATGTATATAATCTACAGTACTTACTGCATTTGTTTTATAACAGGAATATCCAGTATAGACACAAAAACTGAGTAAATTAAACAAATTTGCGGAGCACAAACAAACGTTTGTTACTGCATCTTCTTCTTGAGTTATCACTAGAGTGCAGTAGTGAATTCTTCAGATGTCATGGTTCAATATTACCACCTTTTCCTCTGTTTAACAAATCTAGTGTTTTGAGATAAACAGTCAAAATGTTTCTATGTGATCAGATTGGGATGTTTAGTGTTTATTTACAACCTATTGAAACTCCACCACAAGCGTTGTTTTGTATTTTTCTTACTTTTTACATTGCCTTTCTACCTCTGTTTTAATTGGGACTATGAGAATGTGATGATAAGGTGAAATTGAAAAAGTTGTACTCATGTACACATGCTTAAGCCAGGACAAAACCTCGAACAGTCAGTGGTGAGATAAGAGTTCAACACACTCAACCATTGGGGAATATATGACAATAAGTAACGAAAGATATTGATGATAGCTTGATTTTTTTTCCATTTGTAATCTCATAATCCTACATTTGTTATTCATCGGGTTAAATTTCAGTTTGGATTTTTCGTTTACTTCTATTTGATTGAATGTTACATCAGGTTTATTTTCTAAGTTGAGGAGTAGGCCTTAACTTGGCTGTATCAGTCAAGACTGATATCTGTATTGACTGATACAGCTATGGTTTTGTAGACTTGATTGACAGATGGGAATTCCTTTGGTTCGAATAGCAAGAAAACACTGTAGGATCATTTGTTGGCAAAGTAACTTCCATTCCCTGAAGCCATGAGCTCTCTAATTCACATTTCAAATGGGGAGAGGAAGGGGGTGCTGTTCGAGTAGCCAACCCCTTCCTGTTTGCATGGGGCTCTCGTGGGAAGTTCCACCACCCTCCCTTCCTTGGTGTGATAGTGCCAGAGAGGCTGTCACCAGGCTGGTAGAATTAGTGGGCTCTCCTATACTATCCTTTGCAAAGGTCTTACTTTCACTGAGCAATGCCACTCAACAGCAAGATTTCTTGTTTTTCACTTCTGTACTTCGTAATTGAAACATACATTTTTGTTTCTTTTATGCACAAACATGCTAATCGAATGCAGACCTACACTCAGTGGCATGCCCAAAGGGAGGGAGGGGGGAGTTGGTGGGTGTTATAACTCACATCCTTTTGGCCCAATATTCATGAAAAAAAAAGAACATTCGTGGCATAGAAATATGGTAAAATGGGGCTGACAACTAAAAAAAAAATACACGTAAACTCTTCCCTTTCGAAAATCCTGGGCACGCCACTGCCTATACTTTAAACTAAGATCTGAAGCAGTAGTTTCTACTCAAGATGGAACGTTTTTGTCATGGAAGTGAAGCATCTTTTTTATTTAACCATTTACATTTAATCTCTCTAAACCAGTGTTGAGAATAAGCATAGCAAACTAATTTTTATTTTCAACTTTCTAATTTCTAGTGGGTCCACATTCAAAAGTTTGTAGGTTCGATCTCTGCAGTTTCATATGTTGACCTTTTTCTTCAAGCTATGATCACCCTCACAGCTTTGTGTCATTCTTGAATGTCAGGTGTTCATTTGAAAGTATCTAGACCTTTTTGCCTTGGCATTTGTTCTTCCTAGATTCAATTTTGCCATAACAAAATTACATTGTGTTCGACACCAAATGCTGTTCAAAACAATTATAGAAGAGTGCACGTGAGAAGGTGAATGACGTAACTGTCACAAATTCCAAGAATCCTTTAATCTACTAACAGGGTGGCCACTCTAGAACCATGATAAAATTCAAGTATAATTCCCAATTTTCAAGGCAAACTTTCCAAAAATTCAAGGGTACAAACAGGTGTTTCTCTATTTCAAACTTGGGTATCACCATGTCTCACCACGCAGACACATACACACACACACAAATATATTAACAATATAAAGGGTATGTGCAATTCAAATACATACAAAAAATTCTAAATTTTATCTTTTGTTACTCCTTTATGTTGTTTCAGTGTAAAATGGCCAAATAGACTGTATCTGAAACTCTGCGTAAATAAATAAATAAATAAATTTAACGGTAGGCTATATATATTTAATTTAAGGTACGTGAGTTTACATTTGTCATTTCACATACTTAGACTAGAAATACATCTACAAACAAGTCACAAATGTTACGGGATATACTATTCTATTAATTTTTTTTTAATTGTATAAGAATTTCAAATTAACCTAATCAACTTCAAGATAATTTATCTAACAATAATCTTCCGTCTGTCAAATAGATTCTTCTACAAAGGACACTGACGAAGCAAACTAAACAGATTGAGAGAATTCCCTTTTATTTTCCATGAGAGCTTTTTCTTTCCCTTCCTCTATAAAAATAAAAGCTAAACTGAAAAACTTGCCTCAGAGCAGTAATAAATATGTATAAATTCAATGAAATTGGGATTTTAAAAAATTGCAATTTTTCACGTCTACGGAAAAAAATTCAAGCAGAATTCACGCATAATTAACGGAGCCAACAATTCACGCAGAATTTCCGGAATTCAAGCCACTCTGACTAACTAACACCCTGCATTGCACTCACAGCAGAACAATAGTTGAATGATCGAATTAGGTTTTGTGTATGACACGGCATGTATCTATTTACTAGCTGTGTACTCAGTATGCACAATTCTTAATTTAGGGTCTGTCAAGTAACTTGGCTTATAGGTTAGGTTAATTTATATTATAGGGTTATTATTGACTTAGAATTAATTATATATTTGAAGACTCAAAATGAAGTCATATTACAAGATCGATTGTAATATTAAAAATGTGGATCTTGATTTACACTGATGCAAAGACCTTTGACTCACCCTGTATATCTTCTGCACTCAAAAACATAAATATTAGCTTCTTTCTCCCTTCGTATCCAAACAGCTGCCCCCTTCTTTTTTGCCACTTTTTGACCCCACATTATGGCCTTTTAATGGTAAAACCTTATCTACCAAAAAAAGAAAACTGTCTTCTGTACTTTCTCAATGTGTATGGTATTTTTTGTAACAAGTTTTCATAGTTGTGCATTAATTATGTGCTAAAATGTTTGTATATTCCAGAGTCTAGTAATGAAAAAATCACCCTGCATATTCAGTTGAATGCATGGTCACTAGTGTATGGGCAAAGAGTCCAGATGGGAATGACAAACTTGGATAGAGTAAATATGAACTGATAAATACCATGTTAAAGTTGAAAGTGGAGACCAACGTACGCCTTGTGCAGTGTAACCTTCCTGCTTGCACACTGCATCTCAAAGCCAGTAAGGGGCAAATGAGGGGGAAGGGGAGGAGTGATTGCTTGGCTGACTGCTTTGGTTTATTTTACTTCGGTTTTATGCCACTTTTGGCTAATCACAACGATGAGGATGAGTAATAGCATGATGAAATTGACAAAGGGGCAATAACAAAGCATACTCATGTCTAGGCAGGGATTTGATCCCAGCACCCGTGATGTCATGCTAACCACTCCACCATGGAGGTTGGCAAGAAGTGCTTGCATTGAGAGGTAAAAAATGCTGTGGAAAAAAGCACTCTCATTTTCATGGAATCCCTCCTCTTTCTCCTGCCATGATTATAATGTCACCCTGCACTGTTACTCACCAATCAGATGACAAGAGGTTTCCCACTGCATGAACATAACTGACAAAAGCTTCTTCTTTTAAGAGAAAAGGCCTGATGGGTGGCTTCCTTTTAACCCACTTTTAATTATTCATTCCTCCACTTCTTCTCTTCAAGTAGCTTCCCCAAACGGAACCCACGATGCTTGATAATCACCAAAATTCTGAGCCACTCTGTCTGCGATCGAAATTTGAAATGCCTGGAACAACACAAAGGTCTTTAACCATTATGTCACATCTGAATAATTACTATGATCTTATTTTGTCTGTGAATCCTTGCACTAATGCTTTAATTTGCTCATAGTTTGTATTATTTACTACAAAGCCCTTCAGTTGTTATGTGTTTCATCAGTGTAACTAGCTTTAATAGCAATCTCTACATCTCTTCTTTCCAGTTTTAATGAGGATAAACTTACGGAAGCTTGTGGACAAACTTGATCTTCCCATGAATGGTAACACTAAAGGAATAGATAGAGGCCAAGGAATACATAGAAGACAGCAAGGATGGGATGTTTTGCTGCAAGATAAGTAGGACATTTTATATTAATCCCATATTATTTAGTATTTATCTAATTATTCTTAGTAGGTTTGGTTGTTTCTTTGATTTCTGCAATTAATGAAGTGCTAACTGAAACTAGTTGTCAGCAAAAGATAAAGCAAACATCAGTATCAGGATAAAATTTAGAGTTTCAGATTTAAAAACTAACATTAATATCAGAACAATTAGATTTCAAACAGTGCATGTTTTTCTAACTCTCCTAGATATATTATTTTAGAAAATTATGCTGAAAACTTCTTTTTCTTTTCAGAATGTTGCATATTCCATGAACAGTTCATGAAAAGTGACGGAATGCAACATCTTGGCATCCTTGCTGGCTGGCTTTCTTGACAGCAAAGGACAGTAACATGATATAACCCGTGGGTCTACAGCCCTCTCACAATCCTACCAAGAGGTGTGGAGATCTTCTGCAGGTAATGGGGTGATGTGGGGTCCGCACGTCGAACTCTCAGAGGTTGTAGATTTTTATGACCGGGTTACGCTACTCACTTGTAGCTCCCCAGTCTCCTCACTGAAGTGGGTTGAGACTGAGCACAGGCGAACTTGAACATATGCCGTCTCGCAGTCGGAGGTCACGGTGGAGGACAAAATCCAAGGTATAGTATAAGAAAAAAATATTTAGTTTTAGATTTAAAATGTAATATTAATATCATGCAGAACAATAATTTATAATTATAAGCACTTATTTCTTCAGTAATTAGATTTGAAATACACATTTTTTAACTCTCCTAGATATACAAAAAATTTGTTACTAATAGATTCAGAAACAACTATTATTTTAGAAAAAAGTTTATGTTACTAATAGATTCAGAAACAACTATATTTTAGAAAATTATATTGACTGTATATTATTTTCTTTTCAGAATGTTGCACATTCCATGAACAGTTCTTGAAGAGTGACAGAGTGGAATATCTTGGCATCCTTGCTGGCTTTTTTGTTAGAAAATGATAAATCCTAGGTCAGTATCATGACATAACCCATGGCTCTACAGCTTTGTAAGGGTCTTGGCCTCTCTCCCAGCTGCCAGTCTCCCTCACACAATTCTACCAAGAGGTGTGGAGATCTTCTGTAGGTAATGGGGTGATGTGGGGTCCACATGTCGAATCCTCAGCCGTATGTAGGAGATTTTTATGACTGGGTTCCACTACTCACTTGTAGCTCACCAGGCTCCTCACGATAGTGGGTTGAGACTGAGCACAGGCGGACTTGAACATATGCCGTCTCGCAGTCGGGGGTCACGGTGGAGGACAAAATCCAAGGTATAGTTTACTTTACTTAGTTGCGTCCTCTTCTACCTGCCGGTGTCGAGGGGTTACAGAGAGTTCTCCAGACGTTTCTGTCCATCGCCTTTTCCTGTGCCTCTTTCCATCTTATGCTTCGTTTCTCCAAAATCTCTTTGACACTCATATTCCATGTCTTTCTTGGTCTTCCTTTTGGTCTTGTTCCTTGTGGACGTGCTTCCCATATCTGTTTTGGCAGTCTCGTCTCACTCATTCTGCTCAAATGGCCGAACCATCTGAGTTGATTACGTTCAACTGTTTCTTGTAGTGGCTGAGCATTTAAAGATTGCCGGATGGTTTGATTCCTTATCCGATCTTTCCTGGTTTTCCCACTTATTCTTCGAAGGTACCTCATTTCCATTGTTTGTACATTTTGCAGGTGTTTTCCAGTCATTGTCCAATTTTCACTGCTATATGTAAGTGTTGGTATATAAATTGTTTTATATACAGTGAATTTTGTTTGGGTAGATATTTCTTTTTTGCCTATAAATCCTCGGTTTAACATTTGATATAGCTTTCCTGTCTTCATGATTCTATCTCTTATTTCTTCCTCTTCTTTTCCTTGACTGTTTATAATTATTCCAAGATACTTGAAATTTGTCACTTGTTCTAAAGGTTTATTATTCAGTTTTAACTTATGGTTTGTCTTTTCTCTGCTAATTATCATTGTTTTAGTTTTCTCCGTATTTATTTCCATATTATTTTTCTTTAATTCTTCATTAAGAATATTTAGGTTATATTGTAAACTAGCCTGTGTATTAGCTATTAGTATAATATCATCAGCGTATATGAGCTCTGTTAGTTTAATTGATTTCATATTCCAGTATCCTACATGAAATTGTTTCATTTTTATATGGCATTCCTTTATTACTTCATCTAATAGGATTATAAATAGATATGGTGATAGTATATCTCCCTGTTTAACTCCTGTTGTTATTTCAAATTCCTCTGACTGGTGGTTTCTCGTCCTCATGTAGCATCTGCATCCTTTGTACCAACTTTGGATTGCTTTTATTAGGTTTTTATCCACTCCTTTCTTCTCTAAAGATTTCCATATCTCATTCCAAGGAACTCTATCAAAAGCCTTTTGTAGATCTATAAAACATACATGTGCCTTTTTATTGTATTCTATTGTCTTGTCTGTTATTTGTTTGAGGGTGAAAATATGGTCTTGTACACTTCTTGCTGGTCTAAAGCCTGCTTGACTTTCTTCCAATTGCTCTTCGACAAATTTTCTGAGTCTGTTCTCCAGGATTCTTGAATATATCTTCCCTGGCACACTGAGCAATGAGATTCCCCGATGGTTTCTGCATTCTCTATTATCCCCTTTCTTGAAGATTGGGATTATTACTGATATCTCCCATTCCTTCGGTACAGTTTTCTTTTCCCATATAGCATTCAATAGGTTCAAAAACAGTTGCTCTCCAGCATTTCCCATGTATTTAAGCATTTCTGGTGTTAAACCATCATGTCCACTGGCCTTACCTAACTTCATTTTCTTTAATGCTGCTTTTAATTCTTCTACTTTGATATCATTTATTTCCTCTTCTTCATCCTCCATTTCTGTATTTTCTGTTCTTTCGTTTCCTATTTGAACCTCCGTCCTGTTAGTTTGTGTTTCATCCTTCAGCAATTCTTCGAAGTATTCCTTCCATCTTTGCATGATTTCTTCTGGTTTTGTTCTTAGTTTACCATCTTTTCCTTTTATGTATTTTAATGGGCTTTCTTTATCTTTTCTCATGGTCTTTAAAACTTTGTAGAATAGTTTTTGATTTTCTCGGCTGTTCTCTTCCATACTTTCCCCAAATTTTCTCCAAGAGTTCTTTTTAGCCTCTAACACTTTCTTTTTGACTATATCCCTTTGCCTCCTATACTCTTCGAAGCTTTCTAAATCATTAACTGATAGGTACTTTTTCCACAGTATTTTCTTGTGCGTGACTTCTTCTTTCAGCTCATCTGTCCACCACGCCGTTCTTTTAATTTTGTTTCCGATGTATGTTGTCCCGCAGCATTCCTCTGCAGACTGTAGCAAAATCTTCTTAAATTCATCCCACAATTTATCTACATCTCTTTCTTCCTTTTCATGTTTCTCTTGTATCTTTGCTTCTATTAGTTGCTGATATTTTTCTTTAACTTTTGTATCTTTTAATTTATATACCTTTATTCTTATTTTATTTTGTTTTTCCTGTTTTTTTCCTTTAGTTTTTAGCACTCTACTTTTTTGTACTACTCTTTCCATTATTAATAGTTTATGGTCACTCCCAATTTCCGCCCCTCTTTTGACTCTGGCATCTCTTATCTTTCTCATCATATTTCTCTCTACTATGAAATAGTCAATTATAGATTTTTCCCTTCTTGTTGGTTCTTCCCTAGTGTATTTATGGATTTCTTTATGTGGGAAGTTAGTATTTACCACTACCATGTCATTTGTTACACATAGTTCTAAGATTCGTGTACCATTATCATTTAATGTCCCTTCTCCATGTTGTCCTATTACCTGTCTACATATGCCGTCTCGCAGTCGGGGGTCACGGTGGAGGACAAAATCCAAGGTATAGTATAAGGATAAAATTTTGAGTTTTAGATTTAAAACGTAATATTAATATCATGAAGAACAATCATTTATAATTATAAGCACTTATTCCTTCAGTAATTAGATTTGAAATATGCATTTTGTAATTCTTCTGGATATACCAAAAAGTTTATGAAAAGAATAGAATCGCAATCAAATACAAAATTATGTTGATTGTATATTATTTTCTATTCAGAATGTTGCACATTCCATGAACATTTTCTTGAAAAGTGACAAAGTGCAATATCTTGGCATCATTGCTGGCTTTCTTGTCAGAAAAAGATAAATCCTAGGTCCATAACTTGTGGCCCTGGAAGGGCCTTGGCCTATCTCCTGACTGCCAGTCTCCTTCCCAAATCCTACCAGGTGGTGTGGAGATCTTCTACAGGTAATGGGGTGACGTGGGTGAGCACATCGAACCCTCAGCCATTCTAGGAGATTTTTATGACCAGGTTACACTACTCACTTGGAGTGTCTTCCCACGATAGTGGGTTGAGCCTGAGCCCAGGCAGACTTGAACCTATGCTATCTTGCAGTCAGAGGCCAAGTTGGAGGAAAAATTCAAGGTAGGTATAAGGACAAAATTTTGAGTTTTAGATTTTAAACTTATTTTAATGATGCAGGTTATAATATATAATTATAAACACTTATATCTTTAGTACACATTTATAAGGTACATTCGCCAGAGGGTGATGGGAGGTGTTCACATGTAAGATAAAGTAGCCAATCTGCAGATGAACACTGGGAAGTCATCTAGAGGTTGGCAGGGTTGCAAGATCATGCACACACTCTTCCTTCAGACAGACATATTACCATATTTTACCTCATTCTGTATATTACAAATCTGTTTCTCTTTCAGATAAATCCATGTCTATCAGCCACATCCTACTTAGTTCTTGGAAGTTAAGGTAAGTGTAATGTGATCAGATACTATGTAGATTAATTATTTTAGAATAAGTATTTCACCAGCAGACAGACAGCGCATTGAATACTTCAACTACCTCCAAGAAAAAGGTAAATTAATAGTTATTAATAGATTTAAATATGATTGTAATTCTGTAATACAGTGCCCTTTATGGTTGAGGTGTCTGCAGAGCGGCAGCTACAGCGGCAGGAAGTATGATTACATCTGCCAGTAAACTGGATGCAACATCCACGTAACATGAACCACTAGCTATGTAATGAAATAATCTCGTACAATTACAATTAAAATTAGCACGTACCTTGTTACAAGAGGTTTTTGAAATGATGTCCTTCTACATCCACACATTTACAGCATATTTATAGGAAATTTTCACAAACACATTTCAGTTCCTCTTCTGAAATTGCTTCAATTTCTCTCCTGATATTTTCGTTCAATTATTCTAATGTACGGCTTCAGGTTTAGGAGCTTGACAGTTCGCCACGAAGATGTCATGAAAATGTCTGTTTCTTGTACAAGGTACTGGAGTGATTTCTGATTGTACTTTAACATTGTCTAGTTTCTCCTCATTCAGCACACGCCATTTTACCCTTCACTTCTTATCAAAGACAGACCATGTTTACCTAAATTTGCTCACAAGTATCCGAACACTGTCTCTGTGTGAAACAGGAACATCTGAAAATTCTGCTGGAAAACGTATTCTAATTTCCTTCAAAAAAATTGTAATGACGCAAGAGTCATACATAAAAATACTTTGTTTGAAATTGTACGGTAATAAAAGGCACCAGTAATATGCAAATTAAAACAAAACAATCTAAAACACTTGTTAATACCTTAGCACTTCACAAACACCAGCTACTTGGATACTGAAGCACTGACGCATACAGTGTCAAGGGTAGTGTACAGCTGTGGGTCAAAATGACGGCAGACGCCATCCCACTTAAAGACATGCCACCTGCCGCTTCATGGATGCCTCGACCAAAAACGGCACTGTATAATATGCACATATAAGCTAGTAATTAAATTATAAGTCTTGTCATTATATATAATGTAACTTGTGACCATACTAAATTAATTTCGTACTGCTTTCATTTAACAATATTCTTCCAATTTCAGGTTTCCGGTTTTTGTTTCTTCTTTTTTCTAAAATAATCCCAAAAAAAGAAATGGTAACTTGAGATTTGATTTGAATTTTGTTATTCAGCATTCCTGTTACACCACTTTTGGCTAATTGTGATGAAGACGATGAGTGATGATATGATAAAGCTGATGAAGGAATACTCACAAAGAAATCCATGCCTAGGTTGGGATTCAAACCTTGGATCTATGATATCATAGCTTTTGCAACAAGAGAGAATTACTGTCCGAATCATTTTCTGTAGATCTTTAATAAACAACAATTTCATACTAAGTAATTCATGACAGATTAACTCATTGTAATATTAATGTCGTATTTTCACAATTCACATTTTTGTCTTTTTTATGAGAATGAACTCATAATTTTTAACCACACCGGATGGTACTTGCCTGAATAACACCCAATTTGGTGAAATTTACACTTGTATTTAATGGTATTTTTATTTGTCAATATCAATGATTCTAGTTCATCATGCATTGCCAGAAATTAAATTACAATGAACAAGAATAAAAAATGATCACTAATTACTACAAAACATTGAACATTAAAACTTTGTAAAAAAATTTCCTCATTTTGAAAAACTCCCTTGATATCCCAAATTCTGAAACACTACTTCTGCTTACAACACCATCTCGAACATTCAAATGAATCTTTGTGGGTTTTTTTCTAACTGTTGTCTAGAAGTCTAGAATAGAGAATAGTCTTACACTGTCATGAAGCTCTTGCAGATACCTAGACAACAGCAAAAGAGACTACACAACACTGACTGTCCCAATGGGATTCTAAACAGTTCTAATTTCAATATCATAGTGTTTTCAAGAACAAATGTTTGAAAAAGTCCTTGCTTGATACAAGCCAAAGACCAGTACTGTAATGCTGAAAGGTCATGTTATTTTAACCATAACAACTTTGGAAGTTAATAGAATGAAACAGGCAAGATGGCAGACTGTATGGTCTACGCGTAGTTGGAGCTCCGTAATTTCTCCCGAATTTAGCCTGGCTCATTCAGATATTTATATCTAGAACTTTATATATTCCACCCGCCGGCAACTTGCAACTATTTGCTGAAGCATCGTGAAGTGTTGTGATACCAGGAATTGAAAAATCAAAGATTACAATGTCGAAACCATCTATCAATAGTCTCAACTTGGGTAGACGGTGTGGAGTCGAGGCTACGGGACTTTGAGAGCCGCCTGCAAGAGATTGTCGAGCAGCAGCCAGCCCCTAACAGCGTGGACAGCAGCGCCGTTACACCATTGCAAGATCTCTGGGCTTCCTTCAAGAAATTCAAGGAGGAGGTTGAAGACACATTCAAAGTTGTGAAGTCCGACCTGCAGATTTTAAGGAAGGAAACGGCAGAAAATGCCATCAGAATCGACGACCTCGAAATGTACTCTCGGAGAAACTGCCTCGTCCTGCATGGCGTTCCTGAAAGATCGAATGAAAATACAGACTCCCTGGTACTTGACGTTCTCCACAAGAATCTAAACTTACAACACATCACTCTGGAGCACATCGAAAGATCTCATCGCCTTGGCTCTCAAAGAAGAAATGCCGCTGATGCCGTCCATGAAGGAAGGAGGCCCATCATCTTTCGTCTGACCAGCTACCGCACCAGGGACGAAGTTTGGAGGCGGAAGAAATCTCTGAAAGGGACAAAGCTGCTCATCACTGAATCCCTGACGTCCGTGCGACAAGATGTGTTGCGGAGGGCAAAAGACCGCCACGGCCAACGGAACGTGTGGATCCAAGATGGAAGAATTATCATACTCTTACCGACTGGCCGGACACTTGACACAACACTAGCGGCACTTGACAACATGAAATAAATGTGGGAGGAAAAGTAAATTTGCAATAAGGATTCATGAGTGTATGTTTAAATAATGCAACTGTGTGTGTGTTGTGTGTTATGTGTTTTTATTGTGTACAAGCGCGTGAAACTATTTTTTCTTTGCGTATCAATTTTTCATCCTTGTGCATACGTTCGGTCCATGTGAGTGTCTTTAAATTTAAATCTAATGGAAGTGTATTATTATTTCTGTGTTCACTGCACCTGCCTTTCATCAACGCTACTTTTATGGTAAGTCAAATCTTTTTTAAACTAATTAATCTCGTTTAAAATGTGTGCTTTCCATCCATTTGTCAGCACTTCTAAAAACCGTAAGCAATATTATGGCTGATAGAGACGATCCGGCAACGCCGACGTCGAACTTCTTCAACCAACTTTGCAACATTTGTACCTCTCCAACAAACAGCAACAATGGCCTTTCCAACTTAACTGCAGCGCTACAAACGGAAATGGTTTATCCATATTCTGGGCCGCAGCTGACTCTTGCACCCGGCAGATTTAACGCAATTCATATCAACGCACAAAGTATTCTCGCTCATTTCCTAGAAGTAGAAAATATAATTCAAATAAACAAAGACATGCATGCCTTACTGGTCTCAGAAACATGGTTGAAGGAGAGTCTTTTGGACGATCTGGTGCATCTTCCGGGATTTCGTTTATTTAGGAAAGACAGAATCGGAAAGAGGGGAGGGGGAGTGGCAATTTATTTGCGCGAGGACATCCCTGCCAAAATTCTCTCAAAGTAGCCCGATGCCTATGACGGTTCATCGGAATATATAATCCTCGAAATCAGTATCTGTCAACAAAAACTCCTCCTGGCGGTAGTCTATCATCCACCTTGCACTCGCCTTGATAACTTCGAGAACGACGTTGCAAACTTTCTACCAAAATATTCACACACGATCGTTCTGGGAGATATGAATACCGACCTATGTAGCAAAAAGGAAAAGGTTATAGAATTCTGTGATACGTTCTCTGCTTTAAATCTTTCCATATGCCATTTAAATCCAACCCACCACATGGCCACTTCCGACTCATGGCTTGACATCATCTTGGTTTCTGACGAAAATCATGTAACGCACCATGGCCAAATACCAGTGCCTGGAATTTCCTACCACGATTTAATTTACGTGTCCTATTATCTTCACGTTCCTAAATATAAAGCAAAACAAGTTTCATATAGAGACTTCAAAAACATTAACGAAGCCAGCCTAAATGAAGATGCTGCCCTTGTACCATGGCATTTAATCAGTACGTTACAGTGGATGAGCAAGTTTCATTGTTAAATACCTTTATCCTCCAATTGTACGATAAACATGCTCCAGTCAGTCAGTTTGGTCTTTCGCGTCTCCCTGTTCCCTGGCTGACGGACGAGTTGCACCGGCTTATGGTGATGCGTGACAAAGCGTACACCAAATATAGGAAGGGGATCAAGGTTGGTGATCATAACACATCCATCTTTGAAAATTACAGAATCCTGATGAACCGTTGCAGCCAGGAAATACGAAAATCAAAGCGCCGATTCGCGTCTGAACTACTAACATACGAAAGCAAACCTGACGTCCTCTGAAAATAAATTTCCACCGGAAGTATTGAACGATCACTTTTGTGATCTTCCGATCGTCGATGATAATGTGAAACACGAAATGGTTCATAACATTGAAACACGCTCCACAACTGCTCCAAAATTTTGTTTTTCTTATTTTTTGCCAGAACAAGTCAGAAAATCGTTACAGAAGATAAAGTCATCCTCCGTAGGAGTAGATGAAATTTCTATCCTCATGATTAAAAAAAATTCTCTACCAAGTACTTGCTCCTATCACTCATATTTTAAATTTTTCATTAATTACTGGTGCATTTCCCTCGTCTTGGAAACTCGCCCTGGTACGCCCTATACCTAAAACAAACAACATAATAAACATCAAGGATTACCGACCAATCAGCATCCTCCCAGCCTTGTCTAAAGCTCTAGAGCATCTCGTCAGCGATCAAACCCGGGACTTTCTAACACGAAATAATTTAATAGATCCTCTTCAGTCTGACTTTCGAAGTAACCACACCACTTGCACGGCTCTTGTCAACGTAACCGATGACATGAGGCTAGCCATGGACAATAAACAACTTACGATTCTGGTACTTCTAGACTTTACAAAAGCTTTACAGACAATTGATCATGAAATTCTACTCGCTAAATTATCATCGATATTCAATTTTTCTGACTGCGCGGTTAATTGGTTCTACTCCTATCTACAAGAACGTCAACAATGTGTCGTTGAATTATATGGAAAATCGTCGCGGAAAAACATTCCATGTGGTGTCCCTCAAGGCACTGTACTCGGCCCCCTCTTATTTGCTATGTATATAAACGACCTCCCAACGGTGCTTAACTGCTGTAAATACCATATCTATGCTGACGATTTTCAGTTATATTTCTCTTTCCGCCCGCAAGAAATACTGCATGCAATAGAAATTGTGAACAATGACCTTAAACAAATAAGTACTTGGTCTGCACACCATGGCTTACATCTAAACCCGACTAAAACCCAGTGTATTCTTGTAGGTTCCCCTTGAATTTTGAGCAAAATAGATAAATCTAGCCTCCCTAGACTCAACGTAAATGATATTCATCTGCCCTTCTCCACTACTGTTACGAATCTGGGTGTGATACTCAACCACCATCTCACCTGGGCAGAGCAAGTTAACTCCGTATCTAGAAGAGCTTTCAGTGCATTGCATTCACTCTATCGGCTCAAAAACGCATAAAAATTAAACTGGTCCAGTCTCTTGTATTTCCCATTGTTGACTATTGCGACATTGCTTTCTTGGATGTCAATCACGAGCAAGCTAAACGACTGCAGCGAATTCAAAATGAGAGCATTTGACATCGTACTTTGCGAAGGTCGAGTGGCTTAAATTAAGCGATAAACGTAATTTTCATAAGTTAATTTTACTCCAAATAAAAGACCCGCAATATCTCTATAACCGATTTCAACATCTTTCCGACTTTCACAGCCACAACACCAGATCGCGCGAAAGGTCTTTGCTGTCCATTCCACTCCACAAATACAACTTTTATGCAAATTCTTTTACTGTTACCTCAGCAGGCCTTTGGAACAAGTTGCCACCTGAAATTCATGTCTCATTCCTCAGAGAATGATAGAAGGACGTAAGGCACAAAAATTATTTAGCGTAATAGTTAAGATGAATTATCGTCAAAGTATATCGTTTTGGACTGTGTTTCAAGTATGTGTAATATTGGACTGTGCTTAAGAAAGTGTAGTGTTATGTATTTGCTTGTACGTGTGTAAGGTCAAAAATATGTATGTGTGAGTGTGGGTGTGTATGCCCGCATCTATAGGCTAGATTACCTTTCTTATATGTAATTTTTCTTTGTATTTTTTATTTCTCTGTAATTTTTGTATTTCTTTCTTTCTTTTTTCAATATTTTAATTATTTCATATTCAATTTTTTTTGTAAACATGGTCAAGTGGAAGAAAAGGCTCCACAGCCTTAACTTCGCCATGTAAAAGAAGACGAAATAAATAAATAAATAAATAAAGTACCATCTGACAGTCCTAAGTCTGCAAGTGGGAAGGGAAATTATGATTTCTTGTAATATTGAGTAGTATGAAAAATATTTCTATTATGAAAACACAATAAAAAAATCAAATAAAAGGTCACTATTTACGATATTGTGAGTCTTCTTTGAAACTGCTACGTTTTGGAGGTACAACTGCCTCCTTCTTCAGGCAATTTTAGGCATGTGTTACTACCATGCCGTGTCAACTTTATCTTTCAAGGAAAAGGTTTTGCGGGTTGAAATAAAGGTGGAAAATTTGATAAAACTTGAAAGATAAACTTGACGCGGAATGGTAGTGACACATGCCTAAAATTGCCTGAAGAAGGAGGCGGTTGTACTTCCAAAATGTAGCAGTTTCAAAGAAGACTCACAATATCATAACTAGTGACTTTTTATTTGATATTTTTATTGTATATTCATAATAGTAATATTTTTTAATATTCGTCAACTGAGTAATTCGCAGAAAACCAATTATGAATAAAATTAGTAGTATGAGAGAGAGAGAGAGAGACTTAGTGTACTTAAATGCTTGAAAATTCTATTTTGTTCTTAACTTTTACACACTTCGTTCAATTCACAATGCTTATGTTGTGTAACAACCTTGTCGCATAACAATTTCATATTTGGAACTTTGATAACAATTGAACCATCTATTCTTTGGAGTAAATAGTTCAACATGAAAACATAACCTCTTTCCTGTATTTTAAGCTATTTATTTTGTTGATCTTATGCAGTGTTTACTTTGGTTATTGTGTTTGAATACTAACTGAACATCATTTCCGTTATGAACTTTAAAGTGAAAAGCTTATGCTGTTTTGTAACTTGATACGAATGATGCCACTTCCCAGGATGGAGGTCAACAGATGAGTTTGACTCCCCCACCTCCCACATCGATGGCTGAAGATAAATTACTGGTCTCTGGTCTCAGGCAAACATTTCTATCCAGGGCTGATTTTAGGTAGTACATAAAGATGTATGTATCAAAATTATCCATCTTCATTACTCATTTTGTTTTAAGTAATGAGAGTTTGATAAAAAGAAACAAGAATGTTAATATAGCAGATGATAATATTTTCACAAATATTAGTTTAACTTTAATCAGGGAACAATGGATGTGCCAGGTGACCCATCAGTGACTCAGAAAATATATTTAGAGAAAATGATGAGTATTCAAAAAAGAAAATAGAGAAATGTATATCATTTTCAAAACTATTAAAATTTCAAAACAATTAATAATATAAATTGGGTCTAAGGCCCACATTGGCATACTTTCAACTTCACTCATCAAAATAGTAAATTTTAAGACCATAGAGTTCAGTTTTTAGAAAACAACCTTTTGTTGTAATTTTGAAACATAGCAAATTTTAGGAGGTTATAAATATAAACTACATACATTTTTCAAAATTTGGAATATTGTAAAAGTTTTTCAAAATGAGAGAAGTTTTCGAAAAAGCATGGTCTGATAAAAATGTAGGTGGCTAAGGTTTGTTAGTGTCCCACACCATTGCTGTGCAGTCTAAAGGTGCATTCTCACTATGTCAACTGGCAAGGCCGAGGGTAAAGTTGCTCTGCATTGCTGATATCAATGAATGTCCCCACAGCACTGTGGTGTGGAGACATGCATCAGTCTGTTTTGATGGCTTGTTGGCAGCACACGTGGAATATTCTGTGAAAATGCAGGACAAGACAGGTCGCAAAATTTGTGTTTTTTTTAAAAAGAAACAAATAAAAATTGTTTTTTTTGGTTTAAACATATTTTAATCAAGAACAAAAAAAACATGTTTTAAACAAATAAAGCATCTAAAACTGCTAAAGATACTTATTTTGTAGGAATGGTCATTAATAAGGAATTTGTTAATCATCCAAGGAAAGACCGTGTATCTAGTTATGAAGTAAACACTTGATTATCTTCTTAAAATACCTATTTATGCTACTCTTAAATATCGTATGAAAGCTATTTGAGAAGGTTCAACTAATCCACACTATCCACGAGCTAGCTACTCTGTTTTCCAAAATACATTTCATCGTGAATGCAACAACATTAACAACTATGTGCAGTATGACAAGTGCAGAACAAATCAGTTTTATACATATTTCAATTTTATACAAGTTTTAAACATTTGTAAAAAACAAAAGAAAACATAGCCCGGTGTTTTAAACATGCTCCACAGGTAGTCATTACGATATGCTTCCTTGTTAACTGAATATATATTTTAAGCCACTGAACAGACTTCTGTGCACAATATACAAAATTACATGGAGAAAAAAGTCAAAGTTACAAAACACGCAAATAACCAGACTATCAAATATCAAGTATCAAAATGTGTTTTCAAACTTGTAAATAACAATGTTGTGTGTTTTAAAGGTTTAAAATAATTTATGTGTTACACATATATATGCTTTATATTTCTATACTGTTATCACTTGCGTGTCCATCCACTCCCCTCCATGATCAAAAATTGAAGAAACAAGACAGACCTAATCCTTCCTCACCCTGTGTAGACACGATTGGCGCCACTCGGTGTGTCCCCACTTCGAGTGTCGGCACAATTTCCTTTGAAGAAAACTGCTACTAGTCGGGTTGGAATCAGCCTGGCATGTACCCAATTGCTTGGCTTTTGTGTGCACCTTGACAATTGGCATACTGTAGATGTACCTTAAGGCATCAGGCCTTGGGATCACACTACAGGATGCATGCTGGTTTGAGCACCCTGGAGGGAAGCATAACAAGTTTTCTCCTGAGATTTGCAACGTCCACCCGTGCTCACAACAGCACTAACGTTACCACAACAACACAGCACTGGAGTACAGGCACTGGCGGCGTTCAACACACTAAACCCAGCAATTAGGTGGACGGCAAAAGTCTACCCATACGCTAACTTCTTGTCAGCCGCAGAACATGGACTCAGAATTATCTCAGGGCTTGCTGGGTGTAAAGAAAGGTTATACCAGTTTTATACATATTTATATATGTTTATTATAATCTTAATAAAAGAATGTCTGTTAGCACACATGTCTTTACCTGTAACACCTACGTGCATTTACTTGTACCACACACGTGCATTTACTGTACCACACACGTGCTCTCATCTGTACCACCTTTGGTCTCGAAGAGATAAGGGGGGGCAGGGAACATCCAATTTATTCCTCGCAGTGAGGTGCCAGGGGGAGTAAGGGGACCTAATTTTATTTAGGGCCTTGGTCGCCGCTGACATCACGGGTTCCCCTGTAAGAGAGAGTAGGTTGTGCATTGTACCCCCAACCACAGCCGGGAATTGGTGAAAATCAACCGGTACTCCCGAATAGCGGGAGCTGGGTAAAAGGATTAAAGGATGCCATGACACCCCCCCCCCCCACGTTAGCGGGGAATTGGCGAGCCAACCTGTGTCTCCTATGCAGGGACGGCAGGTTAGAAAGGAAGGTCCGGGTACTCCCAGTCAAGTCGGGCAGGTAGAACCTGAGCACCTATCAGTCGAAGTGAGCGGACCAGGTAGGTAGGTTGCTGCTAGGCTCTTCTTCTTCTTTCTTCTTCCTTCCAGGATGGCTTCTAGACTTCAGGCTGGGAGGCCAGTTAACCCTAGATGTTTGCCTGTTGACATCAGGGAGCCAACTGGGCTCCGGGTCTCGCTGCGCTGGCTTTATACTCGCGGTGGCACATGGGTGGTGAAAATTTTAACTACAAGTATGCGTTCCTAACTCATTTTTTTACATATTGCAAACTTTGTACTGAGAAATATTGTTTTGACATTGAGAAATCACTAGATGCACGTGTCAATATAAACTAAAACTGTGTGCATTCAGACAATACAATTAATAATGAGCCTCGCAGGACTCTGCAATTCTAAACAACGAGTTGAACAGTGTAAATGACAATAATTGATAACATTTACTCATTACAGCGACCACGCAGAGTCTAATAATAAGCGAAGCTAATAAACGTATTTGTGGATCCGTTAACATTTACAGAATACAGTGACCACGCAGGGTCTAATAATAAGCAAAGCTAATAAACGTAGAGATGGATCCGTTAATGTTACAGAATACATTTAAACTAAAAGCGTATGCCTCGCAGGGACATTCCGCTTAACTCTTTTATCTGAAATTAAAAAGAATATAGCGACTACTCAGGGTCGTTAAATGTGGCGACCACACAGGGTCGTTACAGATTTAAGCAAGGGAATGGGACCAATGATCACCTACCATCATGAGGAAATTGCGGAGCTACGTAACATGGTCATGGAAACCTGCACCAATGACTGGGGGTTTGTTGTGCTAACCACATGTCACGCTATAACCAGTTGGATGATCTCCCACCTCTGCAGAGGCACGTAGGAGTGATGCAAGCAGTCAGTAGGTAGGCTTTGGCCCTCAAGTGCTGTTGCACCCAGTTTAATGTTTGTTAGTAGAGTTCATTTACATGTAAACTGTACAATATTCATTGTCTAGCTGGTACTTGCACTATTTATACCTACTCTTGAACTAAGTTTCAAGAGACCACCTCTCTCTCATCTTTGGGTGGACAATTTCTATTTGTCAGTGGTGGAAATTAAACCTATGACAGATCTGTCATTGTACTACAAACCCAGTGTGCTAATTAGCTACTCCACTATATTGCCCATTATCCAGTACAATAATCAACTATGAGGTGTAGTTACAACAAAACCAGATTGTTGCTACAAAATCTTTTATTGGTTATTTTGTACAATACGAACATTATCCCCTTCAAAGTACTCACCTGCACTACCAATACACCACTCCATATGAATCTTCCATTGCTGGAAGCAGTACTGGAAATCATTTTCTGAAACCATGTTCATGACCTCCGTCGCTTTTGTTTTCACAGATTCTATGGTCATAAATCTGGTTCCTTTCAGTGCCGATTTGACCTTTGAGAATAAGTTGAATGGAGCAAGATCTGGTGAATAAGGTGGATGCTCTAACACTGGGATCTCATGCTTGGCCAAAAAAGTCTTGATTGACAATTCCGTGTGGGCAGGAGCATTGTCTTGATGAAGAATCCATGACTTGCCTTTTCACAAATCAGGTCGTCGTCTTCTTACTCCCTCACGAAGGGTCGTCAGCACCATAATGTAATGATGTTGGTTGACAGTTTGACTTTCGAGTACCAAATTAACGTACACAATCCCATTGATGTCGAAAAAAACAATCATCTTGGCTTTGAATTTTGATTTGCTCATTCAAGCTTTCTTTTGTTGTGGCAAACTCAAGCTCATCCAATGCATTGATTGGCACTTGATTTCAGGATCGTAGGTGAAAAACCATGATTCGTCACAGGTTATCACTCTCTATAAGAATGTAGGGTCTTTTTCAATGTTTGTTAAAATGTCACCACAAATGTTTACTTGCGTGTCCTTTTGTTCCACTGTCAGGTTTCGTGGCATCAATTTCAAACACACTTTGTTCATGTTGAAACTTTCGTGTAAAATCTGATAAACACTTTCTTTGTCAATTCCTGTGAATTCAGCAATAGCTCGAATACTCAAGCGACGATCTTTTCGAATCAATTCACCGATATTTGCAACATTTGATTCTGCTTTTGGCGTGCAAGGCCGTCCAGGATGCGGGTCATCCACGATCACTTCTCGTCCGTCTTGAAACCTTTGAAACCACTCAAACACTTGCATGCATGATAAATACTCATCTCCGTACACTTTCTTCAACAAACCATAAGTTTCTGCAGCAGATTTTCTGAGTTTCATAAGAAACTTCACACTGATATGCTGTTCCACTTTCACACTTGAACATTTTCAAGACGGAGCATAGATGTACACTTCACTTCCTCCACAAGCTACAGTGGAACTGACTGCTGCATACCCTGGGCAATTACACAGTCGATAGGTAGGATATCACGTTATACACCCACAAATCTTTCTTGATTGACTTTGACTTTGACCTTGATGTGCTTGCCATTTGTCAACATCAAAAACAACCCGGTTCTCTTTCTAGCCACACCACGTACAGACGGGTTCCCACATGAACTTGAAATGAATTTTCCCTGAGTTTTCCAGAATCTTCAATTTTTTTCCCAGAGTAATCAATACACAGCGTAATATTGTTTATTTTTTTACAATAGCTTCCATTACCGCTCATAGCCATAACTAGACCTCGGATTTTAGGTTTTCAACCTATTTTTTTTCCTTTGCAATTAAATAAGAAATAACAAGTTACGTCAGCATTTCATTAAAAAACACAACATCGTTTTATAAAGTCACTAGTGTTCATATAGGGTAATTGCAACTGGGCATAATGTTTAAAATGGGATCTGTACCTAGGTGCATTGGCACGTGCCCCCTCTGGATCCATCACTGGTTGCCAAGTCCCACTCAGTCCATGTGATAACTACTCTGTTCTTCGAATTACGACATTTTATCGATAATGCAACAAAATATGGACACAACAACCATGCGCAGTATGTTAAGTGCGGAACAAAACAGTTTCATCCATATACCATTTATTTTTTAAAATGTTATGAATGCTTGTAAAAAGAAAAAAAAATGCTCATAAGCGAACACCGGGAGAGATTTACCGAAAGTTGTGTGAGGTGTAAGAACTGAATGTCATAAGTATAAGTACAACTGAGCGCAAGCATGTTCCTTTTCATCATTTGAAGTGGGAGGTCTCACCTCACGATTACCGACTTTTAGCTCTTTCTTCACATGAAGAGGATTTTTTAGCAAGACATAGGTTTAGACAGCTATGCTGTTGTACACTCTGTTGAGGCAGGCACATGACACAAGCCTACAAACTTCAGTGCCACTCTACAACAAATATCTGAACAACTGTGGAGGATCTGTGAAAAAGTAAGTTAGAGGTCACTGTAACTAATACAATAAATGTCAGTTACTACCAATGTTCTTGTTTTAATTTATGGCTAGTCTGAACTTACTTTCTACATATTCCTGATATAAAGCTCCCGCCTAATAAATTCAATAAAAAATAGACAAAAAGTGAAAAGTCAGTACAGCAACCAGACGAACATCGATTACTGAGGAAAGTGATATGTTTTTAGGATTGAATTAAAATATTTACCCATTTTACCCATTTATTATTACAGTAGAAAGTTGTTTATCTGCACGTCAATTATCAGCAATGACAGTTATCCGCACACTCAAACAAGATTCAGTTTTGAACAAATATAAGCAATTTCTTCAATTGTACATTGGATCTAGATGTTTTTGTTTTTTTTAATGGAACGATTTTTGCAGATAATCAGACATGTGTTTATTTAACAAAGAAAAGCACGTACACTACAATTTTATTTTATACACACGTATTTAACAAACAGTGAAAGACTTGTTGAAAAGAGAAACATGCAGAACGAATCTATACTAACAGAAAAATAGATTGGGAGGAAATTTTAATGACAACTTGTACTTTTTGCGATTATGCCATGTTCAGCAATAGAGACATCACTAGCAGAAAATATTCTAGGAAGGAAGGTAAATGCAGATTGGAGTCAAGACAAAGATATGCTGAAACCAGGAGACAAAGTTTGGGTAAAAAACTTTAGAACTTTGAGTCCTAAATTTAATAGAGAGATCAAGCAACCAGAAAGATACAAATTAAAATTCTCCACGAAGTCTTACGAGTAAATTATTTTATTATATTCTTGGACCCTAAAATTCAGAATCTGACATATTCAAGCAACATTAATGTTTGTATTGTTCTACAAACAATTGCAATTTTAATCTTAAATGGATTAAAATGGTAAAGGATAAAGCTGTAATTGCTCTGTTCCATGAAGCCACATTGAGGAACAGGGGGCTGGAGGTATTGCCACACATATTCTTGATTTTGGTGATATGAGAACATGCATGTGCAAGGAGACAGATAACCTTAAGGTTGTTCAGTCTAGGGTTAACATTTTGGAATATCTCAGCAAAGAAATATTTGATGTAACCAGTGACATAGTCAGGGTTCCAGAGGTGGATGGGTAACTGTTTTTTCATGGTGAGCAATTATATTGGATATATACACTGGTGTGCATCGATTTGTGAACTTCAGTGTTGGCAAACTGCTGACACCATATAAACAAACTGAAACTTTCTTAACAAATGATAGTCATTTAAACAGGAGTGAGGCCCACCCAGTCTCATATCTATGGGTACCTGAGAGGTAGAAGCAGCTGAGCATGATCCCCACTATCACTATGACCAAGATCAAGAATATGTGGAGCTCTACCTCCAATCCACATCATTCCATATGCCATTAAGCATTTGTGTGCACACAACACACTTTTTTGCAAGGTTATTCAATATATATGTGATAAACTAATATTTTTTAAAAAATAAAAATTAATATACTTAAAAAGTAATTATTGACTAATCCAGTCTTTTAATGTTTGCTAATGTGTTTTTTATGTGTCTTGTCATAGTTATCTTTCCTTTCTTTGAGAACAGCATGGATTAGTTTTTCATTCTCAAGAGAGGCGAAAATGCAATGTATAATAGAAATAGTTATGAATATTTATTTTCCTATTGCTACTTGCTCAGCTACTAATTATTTTACAAGAAATATTATCATGCTTTTTTTTCTTAAATCTGATAGTTGTTAACAATGCTGTTAGTAACAATGACACATCAATGGAGAGAAATGAACTGTTACTAAGAAAATAATTTTCAAGTAATTGTTGCTTCATAGTTTCATGATGAGACACTGATGATGAGTTAAGTATTTTATGTATCAAATGGGGCCATGGTAAGTATTAAGTTCTTACCTTTTTCTATCCTGCTCATATGTTTTCAGTATTTCTTCCATTCTATAGTCCCATATATTACTTGGTGATACGTTTGATGTTTTCTACTCTTCCAGATATCATTCCACATTGAGATGCATAAATTATTTAAGCTGACTGTATTTTTAATATTTGCTTTTGGTAGAAGACTGTTCTTGGAGCAATTCCCGTGGAATCCAAACCACAGACTTGTTGCTGGAAATAGAAAGAAATATACTTTAGTTTATTGGAGCTTAAAGTAATAAAAAAAATTACCTCTTTACAAGGTATGTTATCTTACACCGGGTGTCTCAGAAATAGTTGAGGGTTACAAAAAATTATTGCAAGAAAAGTATTGAACTTATGTTAATGAAATCAGTCCAGAATGAACGAGGAATGCAAACAGTTTTTATTTTCTTATTCTTTTTACACATACAAATGTGTGCCCCATGGGTGACATGACATGCATCAACACAATAGTCTAGTTCCTGCACACTCGCATCAACTAGGGGCCACACGATAGTGTCTATCACTGGGATGGTACACTCCCTTCAGTATCATGCAACATCCTGTCTTTGATGAAACCCCAGAAAAGGAAGTCCGGTGACTTAGAAAAAAAAATTAACAAAACACTATCTGGGATGTGAATGTCACACAGCAGCAGGAATGTGAAATCTTGATTAACAAAACATACATGCACAAGCTGTTTGTGTTTCTCGTTCATTCGGGGCTTGTATCATTAACATAAATTCAACAGTTTTCTTGCAAAAAAAAATTGTAACTCCTCAATCTTATGGAATAACTGATATTCCGCAATCTTCTATCTTCACTTATATTTTTACATATCATGTTATGTTAACATGTTTTTTTTTCATATATTAATATATTTCATATCTTCTGGTTTCTGTCTCACATTTAGATATTAGTTAAGTATCACACACCAAACATTTGATTACATGGAAAATCTCAAGCCCAAAAGAAATTTGACACAATCTAACTGGTGCCACAATGCACTTAGAGATTATAAATAGACATTCTACACCTAGAAATTTGTAAGCACTGATTCTTCTGCCCCTTGTGTATGAATATGCAACTAGGACTACACAAGAATTAAGTCAATGTATCTGTGAACATCTCCAACGTTTAAATCCAAGCTACAAATGATTTTAAAGTAAAGATCATGCATCAGATATTCTTAGAATCTGAGACCAAGTAGTGGTAAACATACTTAGTATGCTCATAGACATTAATTAGAAGACATTGCACTAAAGGAAAGGCCTATCATTAATGATAGTACTACACAAGCAGTAGTGGGATATTATCTATGTCACCACACTAACTACCTGTAACAAACCTCTTCTCAAAATTCATTTCAACTACTGGTTAGAAATAAGAAAAATAACCAATAAACTGTTAAAAATATCATTGTCTCAGGAGACTGTTTTTATAACTACACCTCTGTAGTACAAAAAGAGATCATCTTGACTCATCTTTCAATTGGACACAGTAGTTTCACCCATGGCCATTTGCTGCAAGGACTGGACCCTGCAATGTATTGTGTAGTCAATGATGTTTTTTAGGTGACGATTTTGCTTTCCTCAGACAGAGTTTTAACCTATTCAATGATTTATTATCATCCATGTTGGGAGATGATGACAGTGATTTAGCCAATGTTTTTAGGTTTCTGAGAGGGTCCTTTACACTCTTTTAGAGGAAGATTTAAGGAGCTCTTTAAAACCCTCTTTTCTAACATTAAGGTAATGGTTTTAGATAAGGAAAATTTTCTTCATATACTTAGAAGGGTGAGAAATGGCCATACATGCTAAAGCACCCAAAAATTTTAACTCAATCACTCTGTAGTACAGGGCGATTCTCCTTCTACAAGACTCCAGGAAATGAAAACATTTAAAAATGATGCATGCCCATGTTACGAAGTTCTGGGAATTACTTGCCACCACTCTCTCCAGGCAGAATCAAATGCACAGTGTGATGCATGAGTTTGAAAAGTGACTTGTAAAACATTCTCACTGCCACAGCAACTTCATGCTGAATATTTGATTCTAGTTCCTGAAGACTTTTCCTTTTAGGCAGCACTTGAAGCAGGGAGCTGGGGGGAGGAGATCTCCCCAGCTAAGAAAATTGATACAAAGCACCCCCCCCCCCAGATGACCCTTTGTCTCCATGTTAAACATATGAACATCCCCCCAAGTTAACCTGAGGTTTAAGCAAGCACACCCCCTCCCCCAATCTCACAATTTCCACTTCAATCACTGTTTAAGACATTTCACACGAAAGAATCAGGCACCTGCACAGAGGTTGATGGCCACAAAAGTGGACCAATATGTGTTATCTGGATATCACACACCTATCTTCCACAGCACAGCATCACTTCACAAACCACATGAAGCCTTTCTGTTGCCCATATGGCCATATTCTGAAAGATCACAAAACCACTTACATAAAATCACTGCCTCAACACTCAGTGAAAATTAGTTGTCCATAGGCTCAACATGAGATGCTGCCTACATAATGTAGCATGCCACACACTGCCAAACATTCTGTGTTGTTTTCATAACATCTGAACTTTCTTTCTTTCTCTCTCAATGTTGCAACACTCTTGTATCCTTTATCGGTCCCTCGTTCTGTTCCCAAAAACTTGCATATGCACCACTGTGTAGGCACCCAAAAACTTTGCAAAAACAGCCGTTGGTCCCAAGTTGCTCGAGGGAGAACCATTACCTTAGTTAGCTAAATGTTTCAAGTCTACCCATAATGCTAACCTTTTCCTCCAGCGGTGGCATGACACTCTATTCTACTCAGGGTTCAGGAAAATGAGCACTTAGAGGGCTATGACCTGGTTGACCAGCTAAGTTCATTGATAACTCAAAATTAACTTAACTATAAAGGTTATTTCACCACAAACTTCAGCAAGAACTGAACTTAGACCCTTTTACAGTAGGTGTTTATACATACAACTTATAGTTACACAGATACATATACATATATAATATATATGTATATATATTCATATTAGGACCTCTCTATATAGTTATGACCTTTTGTAGTTGAACTATATAAACTTTTTAACCCTTAAAGAAATGGGAACAGGTAAAGCCATACAACTTCGTATATGATACCTAGTACTCTTGTTATAAAACAATCACTTCTTCTTCTTCTTCTTCTTCGTGACCCTTACCGCCGGGTATATGGCAGTTTTGGTCAAAGGTCTGCGATGTAGTACACTTGTGAGCAGAAGTACCATTGAATCGAAGTCATAGTAAGTTGTGGTTTTTTTAAATCCCGCTCCACGGGCATAGAGCAATGCCTGGTGTATGGCATAACATTCTGCCGAAAATATGGACATGTCTTGCGGTAAGGAGAATTGTCTGACTATGTTTTGGCAGGGTGCGTAGAATGCGCAGCCGACATGTTCATCATCTTTTGATCCGTCAGTGTATATGAAGTCATAGTCTGGCCAAATTTCTTTATAATATTCATGTCGACCAAAATCAACATAATTGACATTGACAGGTGACTCGGTAGGAATCCTCAAAGTGTAAATCAACGGATTTTCTATAGTGTAACTTAAGTGATATGCTTCTCTATCTATGTTGTAACAATACAAAAAATAATATCTAGAACATGATCTATCCAAGGGTAAAGTTTCACCCAGTTTTCGTTGTATTGCAAATGCTTTATTGAAAGGATGGTTGTGTCTTTCCCATATTTTAAATAGAAATTTCGTAGTAGAATACTGGCGTCTAAATGAAAGGGCCTGTTCAGCGCTCTCGTTGTAGACACTAATATTTGGACTAGATTTCATTAATCCTAGACAAACACGGAGTGCCTGTCTCTGTAAAATGTCTATTTTATCGGCCCAAGTATCAATCGTCCCACCATAAACGGGTGCCGAATACTCGAATAAAGAGCGAAAGCAATTTTTGTAGAACAAAGTCATAATGGAGGGGTGTCCACCCCATTTCGTGTTCGCCAAACCTTTTAGAATATTGATTATTTGTTTTCCTTTTGCTAGCAGTTTGTTAATATGGACTTTCCAATCTAATTTTCTATCAAAGGAAACCCCCAGATAAGTACAGGAAGATACTACCGGAATCTGTAGTATATGTGTCAGATTGTTAGGGTGTCGGTTTGATGTATAAGGGTTAAATATTATAATTTTTGATTTCTCGGCAGAAAAAGATAAACCGCGAGATAATAATTGAAAACGTAGAGTATGAATCAGGTTGCGCAATTCTAAAATTCCTTGTGTGGTGTCTGATGTACTTTGATAAAAACAAAAATCGTCAGCATATTGAATGATGTTGTGAGTGGCCCTTGGTATTTGATGTATATATTTGGTGTAAATGTTAAATAGGAGGGGACTCAGAGGGGAGCCCTGTGGTATTCCGCTCCGAACCAGTCTCGGGCCCTTCACATCATTATGAAACCAGAAGACCAGAATACGTTCCTGATATAGATTCCAAGCTATTTTAGCCACAATCGGGTGAATGTTTATTGAATCAAGAAGATTGCATAATATTGAAATGTCAACGGAGTCATATGCTTTAGCGATGTCAACAAATAAGCTGATGCAAAATTGTCTCAGGCGTTGGCTATTTTGAATAGCAACAGTGAGTGTAGCAATAGCATCCTGACTACCAAGACCGATGCGAAATCCTAATTGTGTAGATGGGAAAAATTGGCGTTTTTCTAGTGTCCAAACGATTCTATGTTGGAGGGTACGTTCGAATAGTTTAGCCATAACTGGTATCAAAACTATAGGTCGATATGAAGAGGCTTGCATGGTTGGTTTGTTTGGTTTTAAAATAGGTATCACAATATGTTGGGTCCAGCCACGTGGTATTTTTCCTCTGCGATATACATAATTATAAATTGCAGCAAGAATTTCGAACCCTTGAACTGGTAAGTGCTTTAGAATTTCATAGGTAATACCATCGTAGCCAGGTGCCGTGGATTTAATTTTATCAAGGATATTTTTTAGTTCTTTAACTGAAATAGCTGGGAAGTCATCAGTAAATTCGGTAGGTTCACGGTCATAGAAGGGGGAAGGCATAGGGACGGATGGGGGGGGGGTGAGAAGATCCATAAAATCTGATTCCCAGGAAGTATCAATTGGACGTGGATGGGAAACATGGGGATGTCGGAGAGAATTGAATTTCCGCCAAATTATACTAATTGGCACGTTAAGGTCAAGAGACTGACAATATGATTTCCATGCCTGACGTTTAGCTTTGATATATGTTTTTTTCGCTATCGCCTGGGCATTCTTTAGTTCTCGCCAGGTATCCGGCATGGGATATCTGGCGTATAATTTTGCTAATATTTTCTTTCTTTTTTTAATTGCGGCACAGGTTGGGTTCCACCAATAGAGTTTTGGAAAACGGTCAAAAGAGTAAAACTTTTGTCTTGTTCCGCTGTCATCGAGTGCGATTGTTAGCATTTGCAAGAATTGGGTATATGTAATGGTCCTTACTGAAGCCGAATCATCACTATAATATAAACGGAGGAAAGAAGTGCGGAAATTTTCCCAGTTTATGGAATCGCGTTTCCAGCGACGAACCGGAGGTACAGGTGTGCTTGTAGTCGATAAATTAGCCGGTAAAGAAAGGAAAATTGGGGTATGATCACTCCCTCTTAAATCCATGTCGTTAAACCAATTGATGTTATTGAATATATGTGGTGATACTAAAGTGAGGTCTATACTCGTCGGGCTGGATCCGTTATGAGGATAATGTGTGGGGGAACCATCATTCAGAATAATAAGGTTATTTTCAGTAACCCAATTTTCTATTGTGGTTCCCAGCCTATCCGTCCGAGAGTTACCCCATATGTGATTATGTGCATTAAAATCTCCTGTTATCAAATATGGACCCGGAATGATTGTAAAAAGTTCGTTCAAGGCTGAGAGTGGGATATTCTGAGAAAGAGGATGTGGTGGAAGGTACATAGATATAAGCGTAAATAAATAATGAGCATATTTAATACGGGCGGCAGCTATTTCACCTTGGTATTTTTTTATTATTGGGAGGGAATGTGGAATGTTAATTACGGAATGGGGTATATTTTCATGGACATATACAGCAACTCCCCGTTGATTTTGGTCAAAGGGAGGGCCGTACATTATGTAGTGGGGTAACCGATAGTTCTCATGATGAGTACCTTTCACCTCCTGTAGGCAGATAAGTTGTGGACGGTAATCCGCCAACAGATCTTGAATTTCGCATTTACGTGCCGATAGACTGCGCACGTTCCATTGTAGAGTAACAGGCAAGGACATTTTTTTAGGATAGGGGAGGGGAGGTGATAGAGATAAATATGAAAGATATCGGGGCGTATTAACGACCCGACATAATAGACAAGAGGTGGGATGTAAGTTCTTGTATTCTTCTAATTATTTTCTCCTGTTCGTGTATTTCTGGTATATTAACTACAGAGGCCCATAGATCCGGAATAAGATCAAGTAGAGAACGATATATTGATCGCTGTTCGGGAGATAATGTGTCTCTGGCACCATATGTCCGCATAGGGGGTAAAGTGTTATCGGAACGAGTCTCTGTTAGGCCTTGTTGACCTTGAACCTTCTCGTCCGTACGAATCGTGATACTTTCTGGTGTACTCTTGGGTGGAATTCTCCCAAGTGCACCAGCTCCTGTACTACGAGGCGGAGGAAAGGCTCGGGATCCTATTGGAGGTGAGGGATGGAAAATATCATCATCTGAGGCACTGGTAGAAGAGTCCGAGGTGTCATAGGTTTTCTTATTATTTTTCTTCTTACGTCTTCTTCCACGTGTAGGGCGCACCAGAGGTGTACAGTCCTGGGTAGAGTTAGCTTTATTATTTGTAGGAGGTTCTTGTCTCACGATGTTGGAATAAGTGTTTCTTCTTGTAGAGGCCGGTGGTCCCCCAAAAGAGGTACCTGCTTCCAGGGTAGGTAAGGTTGGGTATGTATGTGGATCGTGTAGTGATCGTAATACCTCCGCCTTTGTGAGAGGGGCTACATATGTACCCCGTATTTTGTGGCTAGCCTCAAAGTAAGAAATATTTTCTATTGCCATACGAGTATGTATGGCATGAGCTTCCCTCCTAGCTGGACAATTCTTATCTAGAGCATTGTGTTGTTCTTTGCAATTTATGCATTGGGGTGGTTTGTTGCAAGATTCCCCATGCTTTGGGGATCCACATTGTGGGCAATTTGCTTTCGATTTGCACTGATTTGCACCATGAGACAGTCTGTAACAGCATTTGCACTGCAAGACAGGTCTAATACGAGGTTGTACGTCCTTGATTTCGAGATTTAATATAATTTTTTCTGGAAGTCTGTTTCCGCGAAAAGTGACACACACTACAGTGGAATCTCTGAGTGTGAAATTCGCATCGGAGTTCCAAATTTTCTTTTGTTGTCGTTTGGCACTTATTGCCTGTATGGGACCAGCATCAATTCCTTCCAGAATATCTGTTTCTGTTAAGTCTATGGCCACGCCAAAAATTAAACCCTCTCTTTGAACTAACGATTGGGGTACGCGGGCCAGTACGGCTAGTTGTGTGTGTAATGCTCGGTCATTAACGAACGTGTTGGCTGCTTGTGCACTAGCAAATGTGACTCTCACCCGATTTCATCCACATTGCTCTACTAGATCAACTGGGATTTCGTTTTTACGAAAAAAATTGCCCAAACTTCCCCCATTTAGTTTGCCAATATTTTTATCCACTCCTTCTAATAAAACAATATATGGTCCCGAATGATCTCTAGAATAATTAAAGTTAGGTACAGCAGATGAGGGTGATTTAGCTACTTTTTCCTGGCCTACTTCATTGTTTTCCTCTCTTTGCCTTTTGGGAACACGTTTGCTTTTGTGATCCGTCATGTCAACTTCTTCTCGATCATTTATATCTGCCCAGTCATTCTGGTTTTCCGTTACGTCAGCCAAAGCTAACATAGCATTTGCTGCGTTAAGTTCGTTACTACTTTCTTCCATGTTGGGACGATCTAATTGTTTCCCGGTATCCTTTTGAAACAACTAGAAAAATGTCTGTCACAACACAATCGTAGCACTCGATAGTCACACTTTCTTACGCTTTTCGCGTTCAAAACCTATCACGTGTGTATTTATCGAATCCTGAACCTTTCACTTCTAATAACAGATAACTTTCAAGTCCACAATTATTAAAAAACCATGTAAAATAGACACTTCCAGAAAAGTACAACTTGAAGTTCCATTTTTCTTATGTTCTCTCCATAAAACAATCACAAAGTGTTTATAAACAAAGTATCTAAAAGAGAGAGATTAGTGTAACCTTGGAAATGGCTTCTTTTTTTTCCCATGTAGGAGCAACAGGTAAAAACGAAGGAATAGATTCTACGAAGCGAATTTCCCAACATCGAGGAGACGGGGTTTCGCTGTTACCATCCCAACGTCGAGATGACGGGGTTTTATGAAAGAAAAAGATCTGGTTACCTAAATATCTCTCGCCCGAAAGTGGAGTGGGTTATCTCAGACTAAAGTGGAGTAAATTTCTCTCGCCAGAAGGTGGAGTGGGATATATTTTTCTCTCATCTGTTAGGAGGAGTTTACCTCTCTCGTCTGAGGGCAGAGTCAATCTTCTCTCTTTCTCTCTCCTGTTATGAGAGAGAGGCCCCGCCCCAAAAGGGTTACAAGTATATTCTTACATTAAATATTAAGTAAGTTTACCAAATTAGAGGTGTAACCTGTTTTTAAATTGATACGAGGACATTTCTTATTACATACTTTTATCAGAAAGGTCACAAAAATAGAGGTGTGACTCGTACAAATTGTGACGAGACGGGTTCGTTACAATGTGTATGGTGTCTTTTGTAACGTGTTTCATAGTTGTATATTTATTATGTGCTAAAATATTTGCAATTTCCAGAGTGCAGAAATCACCCTGTATATTCAGTTGATTGCATCCCAGTCAACACACTAACATTGCCACAATCTTGTGTGCATGTTGTATTTATGATGAATGTTGTATGTAGGGGAACAAAGTTGTGATAACGTTGCCACAACATTGTATGTATGTTGTATTTATGATGAATGTTGTATGTAGGGGAACAAATTTGTGATAACGTTGCATCAACATTACAAAAAAAAACATTCCACTGAATGCACTTTAGTTTGGATGGTCACCACCATGAGTGCCACAAGCATCAGATCGGAGTGTTTTGTTTCATCTGAATTTGTGTGTGCATTGTCCACGAAAGCTTGTATTTCCTACAGCGTACACTAGATGGCAATGCGACTCAAATGCAAAACAAACATAAGTTTTAGTAACACAAATAAGGATAACTTAGATTGCAATTAGTGAAAAAATGTGTTTTTATCATTCGAAAGATAATGAAATGTGGTGAATACAAGTGAAACTCCCATTATAAATATTTTTATCCCAGACTATATAACCAGGAGCTAAGTACTTCAAAAAGAAGCCGATTACCAGGGTGTAGTTAGAGATTGGTTAATTCATCAACTCTCCAAACTAACAATTGCCTATTTTGGTGGAGCAGGAGAAGATTTTATAAGCTGTAAAGAGAAACTGTGATGTTACAAACATGGGGTTTTCCTGTTACGCATATGTATTATATACAAAAATGCCTTGGCAAAATTGCTAATAGCTTACCATGCGAAATAACCATATTTTACATATGCATTGTTGTTATATTCGTAAATTACACAGGCAGCAAGGTAATGTTGCAAAAAAGTTGTGGCAACATTAACCCCTTACATACCTAACGTTGCTACATAATGTTCAGTATATGTTGCCACAACGTTGTCAACCTACGTTGCAGCAACGTTGAAATAAATTACCCTTAAACGTTGACACAACATTCAAACATTGTATCAACATACACTCAACATTGTAACAACGTTAGGTATGTTACGGGCTAACGTTGCCACAACGTTGTGGTAACATTACCTTGTTGACTGGGATGGCAAAAGAGTCCAGATGAGAATGACAAACTTGCACAGTGTAAATATGTGCTCATAAATAACATGTAACATGTTAAAGGTTCCACCACAGACTTAAGTACAGGGTCCTTCAGTGAATCAGGTGATTATTAAGTGTGAAGACAACATTAAAAATATTGGATATTATTATACATTTGCATTTATTAGGATGTTCACACTTTAGCATTTGAAGAAACATAATACATCATTCCACTGAAAATATTACTTGAATGTTACATCCTTAAGATGCACTCCATTACACTATGCACACTCAGCAAGCCAATCACAAACACTATTCATGGTCCTACGAAACAAGTTGACTGGGATTCTAAAAATCTCTTTCTATATCTGCAGCTTTAGTTCTTGACTTATGCAATATGTAGGTACATAATATACTGCACTCTTAAGATAGCCCCAAAGGTAAATTCACACAATTATAAGTTGGATGATCTTGCTGGTCATTTGATTTTGCCATATCTGGAAATGCAAAGGAAAAGTGGGTGCAAAATGTTCATTGTGATTCTGCAGTATGACTTGTAGCCCAGCCCATCTTGTTGAAAGTAAGTGTTTTGTTCACTGGAAGACCTTTGGAGAGATTTTTATGGCAGGAGCTGACGGCACTTCAAAATTCATGTTGGGTGTCAACGTATCTATCTATCGTTGTTTGCATAAAATGCTTTTATGGCGAATGCATGCTGTGCACCAGTTCACGACTCTATTTCAAATTAAATGCTGTTCAAGTCCATGCCATCTGGCAGTATTCTCCTTCCCCAGTCATGTTAAAAATAGAAAACACGGTTGCCAAATTGCCAAATTCACTAGTGGACCCTTGTGGAGACTAGTGTACAGTTTGTGCAGAATGTTTCCTACCTGCAAACTGCACCTAAAGCCACACGGAAAGTAGGGAGGGGGAGAAGAGACAAGAGTACTTGCAGCAAGAAATAATAAAGAAAATACTGTGGGAAGAGGCACCCTCCTTTTCACAAAACCCCTCCTGATTCAATGATCCATGATCACAAGGCCACCTGCACTGTTACTCCAGAATCAGATGACAAGAGGTTTCCCACTGCATGGACTTCCTCACTCACTCTCTCCTCTCTGCCTTTGTTACAATACTCCAGTACTTCCTCTCACTCTGCAGTCCACATATGCATGCAAGTGTGTGGTTCCACAAATATGGCTGTCTGACAAGGCCTGTTATAGCACTTATAGTACTTAAAACTCATCAGGAAAATAATTTTGACTCTTTTAGAACCAAGTAAATGTCTTGGAGATAAAGTAAAGAAAAGGGGGGAAAATAATCTGATGAATAGAACAAACTGATAAACAAAAAAGAGTGGAAAGTGGAATTCCAATAATGCAAAAAGAAGAAAAGAAACAATAAACTATCTTAGCATGAAGTCGATGGAATGTTTGTCGTCATTTCAAGAAATTATAATTTCATAAGAATCTACAAAACAAATTACAATGAGCGAAACTCTACATAATTATGAGTAGTATGTTAATGTAGCAAGGATATGACATGATCCACTTACAGTTTGCCAGGATATTTTATTAAGTCTTGCAACTGTTTTGTTTAGGGTTGAGTTGATACCACTTTGAATCCATACTGATACTTGAAAATTGTAATAATGGAAAGTTGTCAAAAATGTTGATCAATAATAGTGTGTAATTAAATAGATCAATTTACCACGAATTTTGTTTTAAAATATTCAATAATTGCATCAGAATATTAAAATACATGTTATATGATCATCAAATCACATCTATTCACCCAAAACTGGTGCAAAATATGTTAAATAGGTCGAACTTTGCATATTCTCTAGGATACATATACTCCTCAGAATTGTCACGAGACATTCTTGCGGACCCCCATGAAAGACTAGAATGGCACAAAAGTATTGGTTGGTATTCTTAAATAAATTCCAACCGATACCTTCCGATACAGATACATTGGCATAGATATTGGCTCAGTTTTGTTCTTACAACTTGGGGTAAAAGAGTGAAAGATTCACAATATAAGTGTAAAATTATAAATTTAAGTGGAATATTGAACTGCAATTATCTAAAGTTTCAAATTTTCTATTTATTGCAGGAAAAGAAGATGCAGTATTCATGAGCTGTCTGTTTGCCATTTTAGCCAGAATATATTCACCAATATTGACAGGAATCTTGTTTTTTAAACTACAACATTTCAAATTGCTTCCATTTTATTATGGAATTGTAAAAACGTCTAACTTTGCAGTATTGAACAAGTTACCTACAATATAGGATACATCTGATAATTATATTTAAACAGCATGAATTCTTTTGAAGAGTTCTTCAAACATCTTTTAGCAAAAATCATAATAAAAATTATATGATAGTTGTGTAAATAAAGAAACAAGTATATGAAAAGGAGGCAAAATCAGATTCAATATTTTTATAAACTATAAACTGATTATTTATAAAGAACAGAATTTATCTATAGAGCAAAATTAGAATATGAGCAAAATAGAAATTCTAGAAATAGTAAATATAAGTTTTATACATTAAAAATATATTACTGTAACATAATGAAAATTTCATTAAATTTATGACCATTGTTATTTAAATGATGTCATGTAAATTGCTATATTATGAGGGCATAACACTTAAAAAATATTTCAAAATATGAAAAGAAGCATTTGAGTAATTCTCTCCTAAACCAAATTTTACAATTTCTTCAACTGAAATAGTGACAGGCAGATATATACACAGTGCGGCAATTTGAAATCGAGACTGGTGCTGTAAAAAATAAACAAGTCTTCATAGAAAGTTACTTACCTTGGATCGTTCAAAGTAGGACCCTTCTGCATCCACACATCATAGAACAATGCCTACCAGTGCATAGAAGGATTGCTGGAATTCGTTTTGTGTAATGCTTTTTGAAATCCATGTCGTAGCCTTCTTGATTATTGGTACATCATAAATGCATCAACCTTTCAGTGCAGATTTTGGTTTAGGAAATAAAAAATAATCACATGGAGCCAGATCCGGTGAGTAGGCAGGGTGTGACAACACAGAGAGTCGATTTAGGGTCAAAAAGTTTTTTGCAATCACAGTCTTGTGACTTGGGGAATTGTCATGAAGCAGATGCCAGCTGCCATCATCCCGATACTCGGTCCTCACAGTGTTATTCCTTGCACCAAACGTTTCAGTACCTCAAGATAAAATGCAGCAGTAACAGTCTGTCTGAAATTTCAGTCTTCAGTAATGATTATCGTCAATTTCTCAACCAATTTTGGTGTTGTCTCATCGTTCCTGCTACACCTGGATGCTCGTTGTGTTCAATTGGCTCCCATCCTTTACTGAAACGTTTGAGCCATTCAAATACATGCATACAGGATAAACAATTGTCCCTATAGACTTGCTACATGTCAAACGTTTCCCCAGCAGTTTTACCCAAGAGTGCACAAAACTTGATGTTGGCTCTTTGTTCCATGTTCAAATCACGACGCACTTTCATAACGCGTGCCCACATTCAACAACACCACAAGCGGCAATGTCGCTCAAGGTCAACAAGCTCTGCATTGATTGTTCGTGAGATACCTGTTACTTGTTCGCACCACAGAAAGCTTGCACACTGGCGCCACCTACCGAGAAAAAAAATCAGTCTCGATTTCAAATTGCCGCACTGTGTAGGTCCAGCAGACAGAATTGAAACAATTTGATGGAAATTTATAAATGAATGATTTTGTATTTTGAATTTCTGTAATTTAGCAAGACTTTTCTGCCACTTCAGCTAATCGGGACAATAAAGATGAGTGATAATATGATGAAATTGATGAAGGGACACTCACAAAGAACGGGCTTCCCCCATGGCGCAGTGGTAGCGTCATTACCTTGTAATCGAGGGGTCCCGGGTTCGATACTCGGTGGAGGCACAAGTGGTTCGGATCCCACTTTAAACTGTAGGTCCAGTCCCGATTAGCCTTACTGTGCATAAAGTGGACTTAAAACACCAACTCAAACTCACAAAGAACACCCATGTCCAGGCTGGGATTCAAACCTGGGACCCCTGGTGTCATATCACACTTTGCTAAATACTCCACCACAAAGGTCAACATATGAATGAATTAATCTAGGCTATAATCATCAACTAATAGAGGAAGAATCCTTTAAGAGACAAGGTCTCATATGTGGCTTTCTTTTACTTACTTTGAATTATTCATTCCTCCACTTCTTCTATTCAAGAACTTTCCCCAGTTGTACTCAAGGTGCTTCCTTATCAACAAACTTTTGGTCTAGGGACCAAAATTCAAAATGCTTGCAACAAAACCAAGACCATTAACTATTATGCAACATCTGACTCATTACTGTCGTCTTATTTTGTATGTGAATTCTTGCACTAAATCTTCACATTGCATGTAGTTTGGTGTTATTTACCACAAAGCTCTTGAGTTGCTATGCATTTCTTCAGTGCAAGTACCTTTAATGGCAGTGTTTATAGCAATACACATCTCCTCTTTCCAGATCTAATGAGGATAAACTTACAGAAGCTGGATGGACAAACATGGTTGTCCACTGAATGGTAACAGCACAGGAATACATAGAGGCCATGAAATACATAGAAGCCAACAAGGAAGGGATGTTTCTCTGCAAGATGAGTATTACGTTTTACTTTAATCTAATATAATCTAGCATTAACATTTCATATAATGTATTCTTAGTAGATTTGTTTGATTACTACGTGATATTTTTTTTTTTTTTTACTATAAAGACTTATTCCTTTAGTGAAGCCACGGTGGTCTGGTAGGTAGGGCATCTGGCTGGCAAGAAGGAGATCAGTGTTTGATGTCCAGGATGGGTGAGTGATATAAGGTCAGAATTTTTCCAGGCATTGTCCCACATGAGCATCTCTGAAGCTAACCCAGTCCCAAAAGGACTTGTACCTGGGGGTAATCCTGTGTAATCCTATCCCCACATCCCCCTACATATTAAGCCCCATGGCATGGTGCAAAGTAGGTGGAGAACTTTACCTTACCTTGGAATTTCACCACTAATTTAAATTTAATAAGTTAATAATTCATTCAAGCTCAGAAATACTCAAATATTATCTTAGAAAATTTTGTTGAAACTTCATTATTTTCTTTACAGAATGTTGTATATTCCATAAACACTTTCTTGAAAAGTGACAGAGATTTTAACATCTTGGTTTCCTTGCTGGCTTTCTTGTCAGAAAATGATAAATCCAAGATTAGTAGCATGGCATATCCCCTTGCTCTACAACCCTCGAAGGGCCTTGGCCTATCTCCTGACTGCCAGTCTCCCTCCCACAATCCTACCAAGAGGTGTGGACAAGTCATGAGGTGACGTAGGGTCAGCATGTAGGAGATTTTTCTGGCTGGGTTACGCTACTCACTTGTAGCTCCCCAGTCTCCTCACGATGGAGTTGAGACTGAAGCCAGGCGGAGCATATTCTGTCCAGCAGTCGGAGGCCATGGAAGAGGACAAGGTAGGTATAAGGACAAAATTTTGAATTTTAGATTTAAAACTTAATATTATTGTGATGCAAGATAATAATTTGTAATTATAAACACTCATATATTTAGTAATTAGATTTGAAATAGTGCATTTTTTAACCCTCCTATATATATTAAAAAGCTTATTATACTAATAGAGAGACAAATATTATTTTAGAAAATTATGTTGAATGATTATTATTTTCTTTTCAGAATGTTGCATATTCCATGAAAGTTTATTGAAAAGTGATGGAGAGTAATATCTTGGCATCATTCCTGGCTTACTTGTCAGAGAACATCCAACCCAAGGTCAGTGTAAGGATAACATTTTTGAGAATTAAATTTAAAACCTAATATTATTACAATTTGGGTAATAATTTATAAACACTTCAATTATATGTAATTTAAATTTGAAATAGTAAATTTTTAAATCTCCTAGGTGTATGGAAAGCAATTACTAAAGTGATATATATAAACAGAAATATTATTTTAGAAAATTATCCTGAATCTTTATTATTTTCCTATCAGAACGTTGAACATTTCAAAATGTTTCTTGAGGAGGTACCCAGTGTAACATTTTGGCAACCTTGCTGGCTGGATTGCCAGAAAAGGATAAACACAAGGTCAGTATAACGATAAAATTAAGAGTTTTAGATTTAAAAACTAACATTTATATTAACCAAGACAATAATTTATAATTATAAGCACTAATTTCTTCAGTAATTAGATTTGAAATAGTGCATTTTCTTTATTGTAATAGATATATTCAAAAATTTATGTTACTAATAGATTCACAAAAAAATATTACTTTACAAAATTTTGTTGACTGTTTATTATTTTCTTTTCAGAATGTTGCACATTCAACAAACTGTTTCTTGAAAAGTGATGGAGAGTAATATCTTGTCAGAGAAAGATAATTTCAACATCAGCAACATGACAAACCCCTTGGCTCTACAGCCCTGGAAGGGCATTGGCCTATCTCCCGACTGCCAGTCTCCCTACCATAATCCTACCAAAAGGTGTGGAATTTTCTACAGGTAACGAGGTGATGTGGGGTCAGCACGTCGAACCCCCAGCCATTGTAGGAGATTTTTATGACCGGGTTATGCTACTCACTTGTAGCTCCCCAGTCTCCTCACGATGGTGGGTTGAGACTGAACCCAGGCAGACTTGAATGTATGCTGCTCTGCAGTCGGGAGGCCTTGGTGGATAACAAAATCAAAGGTAGGTACAAGGATACAATTTTGAATTTTAGATTTTAAACTTAACATTATTATAATGCAGGATAAAAATTTGTAATTATGAACAATCATATCTTTAGTAATTAATTTGAAATAGTGCATTTTTTAACCCTCCTATATATATGTATTAAAAAGCTTTTTATACTAATAGAGAGACAAATATTATTTTAGAAAATTATTCTGAATGATTATTATTTTCTTTTCAGAATGTTAAACATTCCATGAACAGTTTCTTGAAGAGTGACAGAATGGAATATCTTGGCATCCTTCCTGGCGTACTTGTCAGAGAAAGAGAACCCAACGTCAGTATAAGGATAAAATTTTTGATTGATTGATTGAGTTGGTGTTTTAAGTCCACTTTTTGCACAGAAAGTCTAATTGGGACTGGACTTACAGTTTAAAGTGGGATCCGAACCACTATGTGCCTCCACCAGGTATCGAACCCGGGACCTCTTGTATACAAGGCGACGACGCTACCACTGCGCCATCGGAGAGGCCGATAACATTTTTGAGAATTAAATTTGAAACCTAATATTATTACAATCAGGGTAATAATTTATAAACACTTCAATTATTTAGTATTAATTTGAATTTGAAATAGTACATTTTCACTCTCCTAGATGTATGGAAAACAATTACTAAAGTAATACATAAAACACAAATATAATTTTAGAAAATTATCCTGAATGTTTTTTTTATTTTCCTTTCAGAACGTTGAACATTTCAAAATGTTTCTGGAGGAGCTACCCAGTAACATCTTGGCAACCTTGCTGGCTGGATTGCGAGAAGGAGATAAACCGTGGTCAGTATAATCATAAAAATAGCAGATTTAGATTTAAAAACTAACATTAATATTAACCAAGACAATAATTTACAATTGCATAGAAGCACTTATTTCTTCTGTAATTAGATCTGAAATTGTGCATTTATTTTATTCTCCTAGATATGTTCAAAAATTTACATAACTAATAGATTCACAAACTAATAATATTTTGTTCATTGTTTTCTTTTCAGAATGTTGTTCATTCCATGAAATGTTTCTTGAAAAGTGATGGAGAATCATATCTTGGCAACCTTGTTGGCTTTCTTGTCAGAAAAAGAGAAATGCAACATCAGCAACATGACATAACCCGTGGCTCTAGAGCCTTGGCCTATATCCCAACTGCCAGTCTCCCTCCCACAATCCTACCAGGAAATTTTACGACCGGGTTACGCTACTCACTTGTAGCTCCCCAGTCTTCTCACGATGGTGAGTTGAGACCGAACCCAGGTGGACTTGAGCATATGCTGTCTGGCAGTTGGAGGCCATGGAAGAGGACAAAATCCAAGGTAGGTATAAGGATAAAATTTTGAATTTTAGATTTAGAACTTAACATTATTATAATGCAGGATAATAATTTGTAATTATAAACACTCATATATTTAGTAATTAGATTTGAAACAGTGCATTTTCTAACCCTCCTATATATATTAAAAAGCTTATTATACTAATAGAGAGACAAATATTATTTTAGAAAATTATGTTGAATGATTATTATTTTCTTTTCAGAATGTTGCATATTCCATGAAAGTTTATGGAAAAGTGATGGAGAGTAATTAATATCTTGGCATCATTCCTGGCTTACTTGTCAGAGAATGACCAACCCAAGGTCAGTATAAGGATAACATTTTTGAGAATTAAATTCAAAATCTAATATTATTAAAATCCAGAGTAATATAATCTATAAACACTTCAATTAATTAGCAATTTAAATTTGAAATAGTACATTTTTAACTCTCCTAGATGTATGGAAAAGAATTACTAAAGTGATACATACAAACGAATATTATTTTAGAAAATTATCCTGAATGTTTATTATTTTCCTTTCAGAATGTTGAACATCTCAAAATGTTTCTTAAGGAGCTACCCAGTGTATCATCTTGGCAACCTTGCTGACGGGATTGCCAGAAAAGGATAAACACAAGGTCAATATAACAATAAAATTAGGAGTTTTAGATTTAAAAACTAACATTCATTTTAACCAAGACAATAATTTATAATTAAAAGCACTAATTTCTTCAGTAATTAGATTTGAAATAGTGCATTTTCTTTATTGTCCTAGATATATTCAAAAATTTATGTTACTAATAGATTCACAAAAAAATATTACTTTACAAAATTTTGTTGACTGTTTATTATTTTCTTTTCAGAATGTTGCACATTCAACAAACAGTTTATTGAAAAGTGACGGAGAGTAATATCTTGTCAGAGAAAGACAAATCCAACATCAACAACATGACATAACCCGTGGCTCTACGGCCCTGGAAGGGCATTGGCCTATCTCCCGACTGCCAGTCTCCCTCCAACAATCCTACCAGGAGGTGTGGAGTTCTTCTACAGGTAATGGGGTGACGTGGGGTCAGCACGTCGAACCCTCAGCTGTTTGTGATTTGCTTTATTTTACTTCGGCTTTTGTGCAACTTTTGGGTAATTTACGAAGATGAGGATGAGTGATGATATGATGAAATTGATGAGTGGACACTCGTAAATATCCATGCCCAGGCCAAGATTTGAACCCGGGACTCCTGGCATCGTAGCACGATGTGCTAAGCACTCCACCACAGGTGCCGGCCCCTCAGCTGTTGTAGAATATTCTTATGACCAGGTTACACTACTCAATTGTAGCTCTCCAGTCTCCTCACGATGGTGAGTTGAGACTGAGCCCAGGCAGACCTGAGCATATGCTGTCGGCAGTCGGAGCCAAAGGGAGGGCAAAATCCAAGGTAGGTATATGGATAAAATTATGAATTTTAGATTTAAAACTTAACTCCAGGATAACACTTATTTCATTAATACACATTTCTGGGGTTCACAAGTTCCCCAATGGGTGCTGGGAGAGGTTCACACACAAGACACAGTAGCACACTGGGAGGTCATCTAGAGGTTGGCAGTGTTGTACTCTCTATTTCCTTGAACTAGATATGTTACCATCTTATACCTCATTCTGAATATTACAAATCTGTTTTTCTTTCAGATAAATCTACGTACGTACGCCACATCCTAGTTTCTTGAAAGTTTTGGTAAGTGTAATGTGATCAGATACTATGTAGATTAAGTATTTTAGAATAAGCATTTCACAAGCAGACAGACAGCTCATTGAATACTTCAACTGCCTCCAAGAAGAAGGTAAATGAATAATTATAAATAGATCTTAATATGATTGCAATTCTGTAATACAGTGCATTTTATGGTCGAGGTGTCCATGGAGCAGCAGCTAATGTGGCGGGAAGTATGTTCGCGTCTGCTGGCAAACTGGGTGGATGCAACATTCACATAACTGGAACCGCTAGCTATGTAATTAAATAATCTCGTACAATTACATGGACAGTTAAAATTAAAATGAGCACATACCTTGTTACAAGAGGTGCTGGAAATGATGTCCTCCTACATTCACACATTTACAGCATATTTATAGCAAATTTTCACAAACACGAATCAGTTCCTCTTCCGAAATTTCCTCAATTTCCCACTTACAGACATGTCAACTGCTGCTTCACAGATGTCTCGATCATAAAAGGCACTGTGTAATATACATGTATAAGCTACTAATAAAATTATAAATCTTGTCTTTCTGTGTAATGTTACTTGTGACCATACTAAATTAATTTCTTACAGCTTCAATTTAATTATATTCTTCCAATTTCAGGTTTTCAGGATTGTTTTTCCTCTTTTCCTTTTGTCTAAAATAATCCCAAGAGAAGAAATGATAACTAGAGATTTGATTTGATTTTTGTTATTTTGCATTGCTGTTCTACCACTTTTGGCTAATGCTATGATGAGGATGAATGATGATATTATTAAACTGATGAAGGAATACTCACAAAGAAATCCATGCCAGGCTGGGATTCAAACCTTGGATCTCTGATATCATAGTTTATGCAACAGTTAAAATCAGAATAATTTTCTCTGGATTTTTAAGAAACAAAAATTTCATACTAAGTAATTGGTGACAGTTTATCTCTCATTGTAATATTAATGGTGTCTTTTTACAATTCAAATGGCTTATAAGGTTTCTAATTAGTTTTAAAATATATTTTCATTCACTTCTTCATTATCTTCAGCAATATTTTATTGTGTCATGCAATTAATGCACTTCAAAGGAACATTTTTGAATATTTTTATGAAAATGAAATCATAATTTTTAACCACACCAGATGTTACTTGCCTGAATAAAACTCAATGGGAACATCCTGTATATTCAACATAAATGTTTGCATCTTCTCGTATGTTAAGTCTGCCAGAAATTAAACCACAACGAACAAAAAATGATCTTGAATTACTACAAAATATTGCATATTAAAAACTTCACATCAATTTTCCAAAATTTTGAAAAAAAATCTACCTTGATATCCCAAATTCTGAAAAATTACTTCCACTTGGAACTTTTAGAATATTCAAATGAATCTTTGCTGTCTTCTTTTCACTGTTGTCATGACGTCTGCAATAGATAATACAAGGTGTCTGGGCTTCAGGTAAGCAAAAAGAATATGCTATAACTTTCGAACAAATTGATAGAAATGTACAAGCAAATACTCACTCGATAGGAAATATCTTCAAGATTTTATGGCCAACATGGCAACACTGCAACCGCCATGCTGTACGCCGCATGACGGGATAACGTTAGGTATACAAATGAAAAGAGCAGAATTTCTTAAGCAGCCATGCTATGAAAGAAATGATTTTCACGTAACGAGTTACAAATAACGAAAGGAAACTATGTATGAACTGTTCATAATCGTAGATGAATAGCTGAAAGTGTTCATGTGTCAATAAATTTCAATATGAGCACCATTTGTAGCTCTACAGATATGAAAACGATAGTCTACTTCTTGCCACACATTGAAAAGCATTTGGGGCCTTATAAGCTGAACTGCATTACTGATACATTCTCTCAAATCTGTCACATTTTGAATTTTTGTTTGGTACACAATGTCCTTAATGAATCCCCAAGCAAAAAAGTCTAATGGCGTCAAATCTGGGGATCTTGGGGGCCAAGGTGTCGGCCCACTTCGTCCAATCCACTGTTCCAGAAATGTCTGATTGAGTAACGCTGTGATGTCTCTTTGATAGTTAGGAGGGGCCCCATCCTGCTGGAAAAGAAAATCAGGAGGTATCTGAGGAAGTACAAAGTTCTCCAACATGTCTAGGTAGACCTGTCCAGTCACCGTAGGCTCTATGAAAAAAAAAAGGTCCTATAACGCCATGCTTATGCAGTCCTAACTAGACATTAATTTTCGGTGTATCACGTTCATATTCCTTCAGCTGGTGAGGATTCTCACTACCCCACACACGACAATTATAACGATTTACCTTACCACAAACATGGAAGGTGGACTCATCACAAAAAAACACCTTATCAAAAAAAATTTCATCTTCTTCAATCCGGGTCAGCATTGTTACAGCAAAGTCTCTTCTCTTCTGTGGATCGGTGCATTGTACCTTCCATAGTAGGTAAAACAAGTTGTGTCCTTTGTTTTTTTTCTTCCTTCTATAGTAAGTTATCATTCAGTTTTAGTTGCCTTGAGAATCTCATGTTTTACCCTGGCCTAAGCCGGACTGATGTTACCCTCTCCGGGACGTGGTAATTCTGACACGCCGCTGAACACATCATGCTGCGGGGTCTACATCATGAATAACAAAGCAAGCAAGCACACTCCGATACCTAACAATATTGCAATTTCCCATCATGCAGCATGCAGCATGGCAGTTGCAGTGTTGCCATGTTGGCTATAAGATCTTGTAGATATATCCTATCGAATGAGTATTTGCTTGGACATTTCTATCAATTTGTTCGAAAGTAATAACTAACTAACTCTCTAGCCTTCTTAAACCCGAAGGTTCATGGCTGCAGCAACACAGGCCTTCCATCTTTCCCTATCTTGAGCAAGATCTATATACTCTTTTCCATCCCTACCGATTTCCCTTAGGTCCATCTCCACGTTGTCCCTCCATCTTCGTCTTGGCCTTCCTACAGGTCTCTTACCATCAGGTTTCCCAACAAGAATCCTGTAAACTCCTCTTTCCTCTCCCATTCGTGCCACATGGCCTGCCCACCTAAGTCTTCTTGATTTAATTATTCTAATAATATCTGGACATGAATACAAATTATGTAGTTCTAAATTATGTAACCTTCTCCACTCACCTGTCTCCTCATCCCTTTTAGGTCCAAAGATTTTCCTAAGGATCTTATTTTCAAATACTCTCAATTTATGTTCCTCTTTCAATGTAAGGGACCAAGTTTCACACCCATATAATACTACAGGCAAAATTACTGTTTTGTATATTTTAACTTTTAGTTTCTTAGATATTAAACGAGAAGACAAAAGTTTATGAAGAGAGAAGTAACATGCATTTCCTGAATTAAGCCTACTTTTTATTTCCTCTTTAATATAATTTTCATTTGTTAATATTACTCCTAAGTATTTGAATTTGGAAACTGTTTCAAAAGAGTTGTTATCAATAATTAGATTTTGATTATTACCTAACACTTGGTTTCGCCCTGTAAGCATATATTTAGTTTTCTCTTTGTTAACTTCCAAACCTATCTCTTTAGCAGTTTTAAAAAATATTTTAGCATTATTCTTAATTGTATTCACATCATCCCCCAGTAAGTCTACATCATCTGCATATGCTAACAACTGAGTCACACCATTTAATTTTAGTCCTTCTTTAGTTTCGTTTACCTTCCTAACAGCATATTCTAAGGCAAAATTAAAGAGCAATGGAGATAATGCATCTCCTTGTTTTAACCCATCATGAATTGTAAATTTGTCAGACATATTAATACCCACACGAATTTTACTTTCTGTTTCACTGGTGCATATTTTTATCATACTAACAAGCTTCTTAGGTATTCCAAACTCTACTAATATATTATATAATTTATCTCTTTTGACCGAATCATATGCTTTTTTGAAATCAATGAATAGGTGATGGACATTTTGATTATATTCCCACTTTTTTTCAAGTGTCTGTCTGATGTGAAAAATTTGATCTGTAGTTGATCTGTTGCGTTTAAATCCACATTGATAATCACCTATAATTTCATTAGCATATGGGGTTAGTCTTGTTAAAAGAATGTTAGATAATATTTTATATGTTGTTGAGAGTAGAGAAATTCCACGGTAATTATTGCAGTTCATTTTATCACCTTTTTTAAACACAGGAACAATTATGGATTCTTTCCACTGTTGAGGGATTTCTTCTTTATTCCATATTAAACAAATTAATTTATGAATTTGACATATTAATGAATTTCCACCATATTTAATTAACTCAGCTGGTATTAAATCAATGCCAGGTGCTTTGTTATTCTTTAGCCTTTTAATAGCATCTTTAACTTCAGTCAAATTAGGTTCTGGAACTAAAGGTTCTGCTGTGTGGACTTCATTCACTTCTGATTTATCTCCTACATGGACATTTAAAAGGTCATTAAAGTAGTTCTTCCATCTATTTAGAATATCGTTTGGGTCAGCTAGAAAATCACCGTCTTTATCTTTTATCAAGTTTACTTTAGGTTGCCACCCCTTTCTAAACTCATTTACACCTTTATATAAATCTCTGATATTCTTATTTTTGCTGTTTGTTTCAATTTCGTTAATTTTGCTTTTCAAGTAATCTCTTTTTTTACTTCTAAACGTGCGGTTAACTTCTCGCTTTATTCTATTATAATTGTTTAGATTTGTATCATCAGAGTTATTTAACCACCTAAGTCTAGCCTGATTTCTTATTTCTATTAGATTATGACATTCATTATCAAACCATGGCTTACTTTTTCTCGGTTTATGGTATCCTATACTTTCTTTAGCTGCTGATTCTATTGCATTACGTATGTGCTCCCAATTCTTATTTACGTCTGTTTCATTTATATTTTCATCATCATTTAAATCCTGCAAAACATCAAATCTATTTGACAGTTTAATTTGGTAATCTTTCTTAATTCTTTCATCAGTAAACTTTCCTGTATCAAATTTTATAACTTTTAGATTTTGTTGCTTATGATTTATCACTGAGAGTCTTTCTCTTAATTTAGCAATTACTAAATAATGGTCACTGGCACAGTCAGCACCTCTATGTGTACGAACGTCAATTATACTAGTATGCCTTCTCTTATCAATGAGAATATGATCTATCTGATTATGAGTTTTACCATCTGGAGAAGACCAGGTATATTTATGGATATCTTTATGTTTAAAAGTGGTACTTTTCACAATTAAATTCTTTGAGGTTGCAAAAGTAATCAATCTTATACCATTATCATTACTTAATTCATGAAGACTTTCTTTACCAATCGTGGGTTTAAATGTCTCTTCTTTGCCAATCTGTGCATTACAGTCACCTAACAGAATTTTCATATCATACTGACAAAATTTATCAAAGACCTGTTCTAACTCTGTATAAAAATCATCTTTAGTATTATCATCTTTATCTTCCGTTGGTGCATGTATGTTTATTAAAATAATTTTACACCACCTACCCTGTAAAACTGCATATGATATCCTATCATTAATAAATTCTACTGTTTTAAGAGCTGAGATAATTCTATTATTTATGAAAAAGCCTGTTCCAAAATTATGATTTTCAGTACCACCATAGAAAAAAGTATAATTTTTAGTTTTACAATTCCCTTCTCCTGGCCACCTAACTTCCTGGACAGCTACTACATCTAATTTATACTTCACTATCTCATTAACTGTACACTGAAATGCCCCAGGCCGGTAAAGGCTCAGAACATTCCAGGTGCCTAATTTAATATCCTTATTCCTAACGTAGATATTATCCTTAGTCCAGGGACCTCCCAAAGTAGTCCCCACCCGGAGATCCGAACGGGGGACTATTTTACCTCCGGAATATTTTACCTTGGGAACATCCATGGCCTTATATTCGAAAGTAATAGCATGTTCTTTTTGTTTACCTGAAGCCCGGACACCCTGTAGTCTGATACTGTCATGAAAGTCTCGCAGATACCTAGACAACAGCAAAAGGAGACTACACAACATTCACTTGAATGTCCCAATGGGATTCTAAACAGTTCTAATTTCAATATTGTAGTGTATTCTCAAGAAAAAATGTTTGAAAAAGTCTTAGTTGTCACAAGCCAAAAGTCCAGGGCACTATAATGCTGAGAAGTAATATTATTGTAACCATCACAATTTTTACTTTGGAAGTTTACAAAACAGGCAAATACTATCTGTCAGTCCTAAGTCTGCAAGTGGGAAGGGAAATTATGATTTCTTGTAATATTTAGTACTATGAGAGAGTGAGAGAGAAAGAGAGATAATGTTCTGAAATTAATAGTTATCTATTTTGGTATTAACTTTTGCAAACCTTGTTCAATGAGAAGACTTAAAAGTTAGAAGGAAATTTTAGTCAGAATGCTTATGTTGTGCAGCATCTCACATAACAATTTCATATTTGGAATTTTGATAACAAAATTTTTTTGATTCATATGAACCACACTGCTGCAAATTGCTTGCGAGCACTTTAACTCTGGACATTTTGATTAGTCTCTGTCTCTGCTGGGTGCCTTAAAGTCACGAGGGTGAAGACATATGGAATTTGGATCCTGAAGGGAGGTCAAAGTTAAGTTCTCGAACTAGTCACACTGTTGCTGAAATATTAGAGATCCCACCTCGGCATCTGCAGCCAGAAACTTTATGAGATAGGTATCAGGTGCAGGTTTGTTTACGTCGAACAGCTGGTTGGTCCCACAGAAACAAGGGTGTCCTTTGAATCTTCCCTTTTCCTTATGTCTGGGATGAGGAGTGAGATAAGTCTGTCTCCAATATTCGACCATCTACACCGTGCAAAATTTATGTTGGCTGCAGCCCATTTCGAATCTGAAGAAAGATCAAGAGGTTATTGGAAGACCACCACGGAATTTGTCTCGGGTTGCAGATCCATTAATTAACAGGATTTCTGGTTCTGTGGGAGCTGTCTGGAGACAGCTGTTTTGTTTCAAGGGGCGAGGCTTGACAAGACTGTAATGGAAAGTCTGTCATACAGGGTTGATTTTAGGTAGTACAGTCCCCTCATAAAGATGTAGCTACTAAAATTTTCACTTTCATTTAAGTAATGGGAGTTTGAAGAACAGAAACAAGAATGTTAATAGAGCAGAAGTTAATATTTTCATAAACATTGCACATGTGAGTTAGTTACCAACATGCCTTGCACGTAAACAGACACCATTTACACTCTGTGAAATGCTTGGTGTGGTTGTGGTGGACAATGGAAGTGGTGCATGAAGGTGATTGAAAATCCCGCCGAGTGTGAGATACGATCAAGGATCAGGTTTTTGACAGCGAAAAATGTGAAAGCGGCAGACATTTATCAGCAGTTACGTGAGGTGTATGGTGAGAATGTCAATGTTGAAGGCAGGTGGGTAAATGGGTACATCTGTTTAAGGCCGGTCGCACGAATGTTCATGACTAGAGTGCGGATCAATATGCACTAAAAAAGTGGAAAATATGCATGCATCTATGCACTAAAAACATGTAAAATATGCATTCAAATATGCAAATTATGCTCTAAAGGAAAAATATAGGCACACAAAAATTCCTCGAAATACATTTATTTTTTAATGTACTACAAACACATAGTGACCATTGAAGGTAAAGACGAAGTAACAACAGATTCCATGTCAAGTAAGGTTGCAAAATCTTGTATTAAATTGAATTTACTATTTCCAGTTGCTAAACACAATATAACGAAAATCGTTAAGTAGTTTTGAATTTATGTAAATTACAGTGCACTACAACATATCTCTCTAAATTGGTTAGAGTGAAATGTTTCCGTTTATCAGTTAGTATATCCTTGTATGAAGAAAAGGTGCACTCCACACTACAACTTGTCACTGGACAATATTTCAATGCAGCTATGTCCTCTTCACTTGTTTTTTGTTTATCAAGTACAGTTTCTATTGTTTGCAGTTTGCAGATCTTGCTAGAATTTTTTAGGTGGATGGCAGTCTTCGTGTGCAGAACTACTTGATATTTTTTGTCACAAATATTTTAATAACTTCTGGATTCACACTGTTGTAGTTCACTAAAAACAGAGACCAAGTTGAGTATAAAAAACAAAAAAATATATACTTACTTCCTTACAGCATACTCTGCAGAAAATAGCTCACCCGTCCGTTTGTAAAGTAGGCTCTCCTATAACCCACTGTTTCAGTAGAACAATCTTCGATGATTTCTCCCTCGGCATCTTCACACAATGCAAACTACACTAATTCAACGGAGTATAGACTGTTTACGAGCATGGGCCTCATCTCCAGGAAGCTATCAACTTGCGGCAAGCCACGACACCTAGCAACCTGTTGAGGGAGATGAGTCAAAGCAAAATGGATAATAAACCTTTTCCGGCTCCCACAACATAATTAGGATGGAGAGTTCAATGAACTAACCGATCTCTAATTACGCACTGGTAATGATCCAACTAGACTGTTTACGAGCAAAAATCTCTGTTGCCTTACATAGGCCAAGAAAGAAGGGTGGGGAAAGGGGATGCATGTGTTCTCTGTGTCATTGCCAGGTATGCGCGAGGGAGGGGGGACCGTCTGCCCTGCAGTGCACAAACAGAGGTTTTCAAACACCTGTGCTTGAAAATTTTTCTCTCAGAAACACTCCACAGACAAAATATTAACCAAGTAAACAAATTAATTTTAAAAAAACTATAAATTTAATGATTTTTTTATGTAATATGCATATATATGCGCTTAAGCAGTAAATATGCACGAACACCTTAAATATGCATTTATATGCACTTTGAATCCCCCTTACTTCGGTTCGGAATGCTCTGAAACAACTTTAGAACCCGGTTGCATATTAATTAGAGGACCGGAATAAAATATGCAAATATGCAAAATCCGCACTCTATTCATGACAAACCACGAAATCTGTGTGCTCAGTGGGTGCCAGAAATGCACACAGAGAAACACAAGAGTAAGCGAATGGGAAGTGCATTGTCTTTTTAGAAACGGTACCAAAGTGAAGGTGACTAAACTGTTGAGCCATATCGTCACTGGGGAAAAGTCATTTGTGTCCATCTACACCCCCAAAACAAAACAACAATCCAAGGAATGGCACCACACATCATCCCCACAAAGGTGAAGTTCAAGCAAGCAACCTCCACCAAGAAACTCATGCTCACTGTCTTCTGGGACAGGTTTGGGGTGCTTCTGATTGAGTTTATGCCAAATGGACAAATAGTTAATGCAGCCGTGTATTTATTCGCCGAGCAATACAGAATAAACGACGAGGAATGCTGTCTTCCGGTATCATGTTGATGCACGACAACGCACGGCCACACACTGCAGTTGCCACACAATCGCTCATTGACTCATTTGGCTGAGAGCAGATGGACCACCCTCTGTACAGTCTGGATCTTGCTCCTAGTGATTATCACCTATTCCTCCATTTGAAGTCTTTCCTCGCTGGGAAGCGATTCAACAGCGCTGATGAAGCCAAACAGACTGTGATGGATTGGCTGTCTGACCTGGTGACAGATTTCTTTGAGAGGGTCTACAAAAGCTCATCTACAGCTACGACAAGTGTCTCAACATTTATGGGGACTACGTTGAGAAGTAGCTGAATGTACATATGAACAGCCACAGAGATAATTACATTTCTTCCTTTGTATGTTTTAGTTTTATTTCAAAACGGCCCCTAATTAAAAAAAAAATAAACCTCGTACCATCTGACAGTGCTCAGTCTGCAAATGGGATGGGAAATTATGGTTTCACGTGTAAGATTGAGTAGTATTGGAGAAAAATCACAAACTGTTCAACTGTTTCTTGTAGGGGTTTATCTAGATTTATCCATTGGGGGTTATAAGTAAATTTAGAAGTAAAATTACCATAAATTTGGCATTCGGGACATTCTAGAGTTACGTGTGAGATATTTTACACACAAAATTTAAGTTTCTAGACGTGAAATAGGATTAAAATATTCATAATGAACTGATTTCATAGAATTAAGAAGTACTTTGTGGTGTCTGGTAACACATGAAAAACTTGAATATAGGCTGAATGCATGAAAAGCATTAACAAAAGTGCAGGGTCTGTTGAAAGAACAGCCGAAACATGCCCGCTCCAATAAAGGCGATTTTATTATTATTATTATTATTATTATTATTATTATTATCTGTGTGATACTTTAAAAATGTAGAAAGTTTTGATTTCATTTGTCTGTGAAGCATATAGGCTGCTTTAATTGGTAAAATGTGCAAATTATATGCATTCACAAACATCTAAATATTAATGCAAATAAAAACCATAATAATTTCCATATTAATGTATATTTTTTTTACATGGAGCAGGAGAATGTTAGGGGGTCTGCCAAAAACATTTGCAAATAGGGTCAGATCATGATAAAACATAAATAGTAGTAATAATAACTTTAACCTTTTGCCGCCCAAGTGTCTAGAACGAGATACCCAAATGTAACCCTCACTGTCCCAAGCATCTCGATCGAGACGCTGTGTCAAGGTCGTAGTTTTTACATTATAACTTTTCTATTTTTGGCTAGAATTTCAATTTATTTTTTTATATTGTTCCTAACACATGTATTTAACAGAAATGTTTTTTTGCATTTTTTTGTCTTCATGAAAATGGAGGGGAAAAGGCGGGAAAAGGTACTTCTCTTTTGAGGCTCTTTTCAACGTCAAATTTTTGCCAACAAAGCAAGACCGGCTTTGTTGTTCTAAAGCAATGCTTTTCACTCCCTCCTGCAAAGCACATTCGAAAGAAGCTTGTTTATGAGTATCCGATGTCAAAATGAAAGTTTTCCGTGAGGGCGCAAGCAGGGGGTGGGGGAGGGGGAGGGGGAAGACTGCTTGTTGAATCTGCGTTGTGAGAATGGAATTTCGAAGCGCCGTGAAGGAAACCTTTGTTTTTTTTTTAGCACAAGTGTCTACAAGTGGCAACAGGGGTTACCCAGCATTGTCTAAAAATAGAATTTCAAGTAGCTGCAAGAATTGGCGCTCATTTTTCACTACGTTCTAGCTTTTCGACCGTGAATGTTGTGCGTAGGTGTTGTTTTGTGCCCAAGTGCAAGGACATTTTTTGGGTGAAATGACAATTTTTTAAAATAATTTTTGGGGGTTTTCTCCCTTACCCCTCCATATATACGCCAAATTTGCATAAATTTTGCATTTTGACATTTTTTCTTTTTTTACTTTTTTTAAAGAAAAGTATTTTTGAGAGGATTTCCCCCTTTCCCCCTCCATATGTACGCCGAATTTGCATAAATTATATATCGTCTGAATCTGTGATTCATTCTGCGTACAACGGTATATCTTTCATATCTCTAGGGCATTTAGTTTCTGAGCTATATTCATTTCAATGTAACTCTGCATTTTGAAGCTTGAATCAGTGGCAAGCGACCATTCCTTTTGGGGGTACAACTCAAGTTACATTGGTCATATGATAATAATGCAAATATTTTTGTGTTCCTTACATGTCAGCGATAATTTCTATGTGTATGTCGACACTGTCATGTACTTTTTGCTTGAGGGGAGGGTGGGGGAACAACATTTTTTCCGAAATTTTGGAATTTTGAGAGTTAGCCCCTCCCCCCACCACATATACGCCGAATTTGCAGAAATTTCATATAGTACGAATCTCTGGTTCATTCCGCCTACAACGGTATATCACTCATCTCTCTAGGGCAATTAGCCTTCGATCTACACTCATTTAATTGAAACTCTGCATTTTGCTCAAAATCGGATCGGGACAGAGAGGCTTACATGTGAAAAAGGCCTTGGGCGGCAAAAGGTTAATAATTACTATAGTGGAACCACAAGAAAAGAAACCTGCGCAGAATCTCATTGCACTGGCGGGTGGGGAAAAAGACAGGGGGAAGGAGCCTTGAGCGCAGCCAACGTCAGTGTTGCTAGACCTATTGATTTATCGGTAGAATTCCATAACAAAAATTTACTATGGCACCTCCAACGGCCTGATCAAAAACACGTTTCCTGCTCATCTTACTTGAACATGGAGGGGAGAGATAGAGTGGAACTCCACTCAGCCATGAAAAGTGCTATTTGAACTGTGAAATTATGTCAAACGATACTTAATTGTGCTAGGACATTATTATTATTTTATTACTATTACTACATTACTATGTTTAGAAAATCTATTTCTTTTTTAGTTATTTTACATCACTTTTGTGTGTCTACGGGTAAGTACGACAATATGGATGAATGAAAAACTGATGAAATGGATGAAGTCGTCCTTGCCTTACTAGGTAGAAACACTGACTTCGTAGCATGGGCAAATTATTTTATACAGGTATGTGTGTGTGTATGTATATGTATATATATATTGAATGGAGAGACATAGAGGCAGCATAACTGACAAATAAAGCATGTGAGTGTTAATAACAAGAAATTTGCTAGATAAACTTTCATCGGCTTGAAAATAAATAATTTTCTATCCATAATATACTATTCGTAAATACTTAATTTTCTACAAAATTATACAGGGTGTTTCTAAAGGTCGTTTACAATGCTTGGGAGGTGATTCCTCACACGAAAACAAGCAAAAAGTGTGAGTTCCATATTTATGACTGAGGCTTTGTTTCCGAGATAGGAGCCTCGCAAAAGGTGACAAAGTGAACGTCACACCTAACTGGGATGAATACTATCACAGATAGAGAGGCGGTTCCAAGGGAATCATCAAGGAATCGTACGTACTCAGTCCGGAAGTCACTATGAAAAGTTCACTGCGTGCATGTGCAATGGAGTCCTCAAAGGAATTGGGGATTTCCAGCAAGAACAATACATGGAAAGGGTATGTAAGGCAGCAAGAAGGACTGTGGGATGAGAAATGTGTTAAAGACAACACATCCCGACCTCAAACATCAAAACATGAGCACGGAACAAAAAATCCGAAAAGTTGAGCATGGTTTCATACCCCAGTTACACGTGAGGAATGAACGAATCATGTCATGTGGCATACGAGAGACACATTACTCCACCAGGAGGAGGGAAAGAAAAACACAATATCAGATGATTGCAACAATGTGTATTTTTACACGCGACAACTACGTAATATCCCCACCCCCCCCCCCACATTCACAACAATCCACAAATGCTACAATGTCTTACGCACAGACAGTGCATTTCACTGTACACCAACTGAAGATGTCACTTTCACCACACAAAGGGGATGGGAAGCAATACCAAGAGTGTTCTCTCTGGGATTTGCCGAGGCCGATAATCACAGATGGTTTTCAAAATGTCTGCCGTTCACTTCTATGCAGAGATGACAGCGACGAATCAAGGATTGTCGAGTACGAGCAAACAAGCCAGGTGTATCTGCTACCATTGTGGCGGTGACGTTGATGAGAGCAACGAGGTCCTCAGCTGATGTGACAGGTGTGTCGTATACGAGGGTTTTCATTTCTCTCCAAAAGAAAAAATCGAGAGGGTTGAGATCTGGTGACCTCGGTGGCCAAGGCACAGGCTCATCCCTACCAATGAACGTATTGCGAAACATGTCATGCAGGAAATGTTGTACATTACGATCGAAATGAGCTGGTGTTCCATCGTGTTGGTTCCACATTTCTTGCCGCAGTGCCAAAAGTACGGTCTCCAACAGTTCAGGCAAAACCTCACTAAGAAATGCATGATACGTGCGACCATTCAGGCGAACAGGGAGAATGTATGGTAAAATTAAATGATCATGTACTATCCCGCACCACATGCTGGTGATGGGCCACAAAAAGTGCAGCATGTGGGTTGACTAAGTCACAGACATGACTGTTTCCACTATTGAAGACATCCATCCTGGTTGGTGAAAATGGCTTCATCTGTCCACAATACCTTTGCCCTGAAGTGAGGGTGTGTGTCCAGCTGATGCAACAACCATTGGCAAAACTCCATAAGAGGGTGAAAGTCATGAGGTAACAGTTCTTGTACATTCTGCAGTTTAAAAGGGTGCATTCCTTCCTCTGACAACACACAAAGTGCGTACACTTTGGGGTCTTCCAACTTTTTTCCGCGGTGGTAACACTGACCCTGTTTCATGCAGTCGACTATCCACTACCTGAAAGAAGGCGTGAGACGGTAAACGTCTATGTGGAAAGCGTTCTCCTCACGGCTATTACCACGTGCCTCCCCATACATGAGATGCATGTCTGCTAGCTCCTGGGTCATATACGCAGCCATCTGGGTAATAGAGAGCTGAAACTGCAAAGTATCCTTTTTGTTTAACACTAGCACACTGCACAAATTGGCCGTATCACCGTACGAACACCACAGAACAATTGTTGCGATACTTGACTTGCCCACTCCACCACGTCAGCTTCTTTCAATACAACCTACTAGCACTCGTCAATGTGTATGACAACCTAGAGCAAACTGCTGATCATATCCCAGCACTTGCAACACGACTGGGACGACTGCTGGAGAGAACCAACCCTTCGAGCTCCTCTCGCGGGTACAGCAGTCATGAAGGTCAAACGTAGACTTCGAGAGTGTGACTGTTTTCAAATTGTAAAATGTATAAACACTTCTTGTGTAAAAGAAAAAGAAAGAAATGTTATAGCATACTGTTTTGTTGCGTAGCAACCAGTTGTAAGAAACAAGTGAATAGAGATAACAAGAAAGTTTGTGAGTAGTTCGAATCACTTCAGATCGAGCATAATTTAATGTATTTATTTAGTGCAAATAACAAGTATATTCACCAGAGAACGGTGTTGTGATTTTGAACTATTTACATTACTTTTATTTCATAATTTGCTGTGAAGTAGAATAGTGATTTCCTGAGCATATAGTAAAATGCTCAAGCCTCTATGACACTAGCAAGAGCCAGATTTGCCTGCCCAGCGCTTCCAAAACTGGTCTCTTTTACGTCACAGTGATCACGTTCGAACACTCTTGGTATTGCTCCCCACCCGCTTTGTGTGGTGAAAGTGACACCTTCAGTTGGTGTACAGTGAAACGCACTGTCTGTGCATAAGACATTGTAGCATTTTTTGTTTGTTGTGTGTGTGTGTGGGGGGGGGGGGCAATATTATGTAGTTGTAGCGTGTAAAAATACACGTTGTCGCAATCATCTGATATTGTGTTTTTCTTTCCCTCCTCCTGGTGGAGTAATGTGTCTCTCATATGCCACATTACATGATTCGTTCATTCCTCGTGTGTAACTGGGGTATGCAACCGTGCTCAACTTTTTGGATCTTGTGTTCCGTGCTCATGTTTTGATGTTTGAGGTCGGGATGTGTTATCTTTAACACATTTCTCATTGTCACAGTCCTTCTTGCTGCCTTACATACCCTTTCCATGCATTGTTCTTGCTGGAAATCTCCAATTCCTTTGAGGACTCCATTGCACATGCACGCAGTGAACGTTTCATAGTGACTTCCGGACTGAGCATGTACGATTCCTTGATGATTCCCTTGGAACCGCCTCTCTATCTGTGATAGTATTCATCCCAGTTAGGTGTGACGTTCACTTTGTCACCTTTTGCAAGGCTCCTATCTCGGAAACAAAGTCTCAGTCGTGAAAATGGAACTCACACTTTTTGCTTGTTTTCGTGTGAGGAATTACCTCCCAAGCATTGTAAACGACCTTTAGAAACAAGTTGTATAGTGGCATGGCCTTCCAGAAAGAAGTGCAAGGATCGTCGCCACCCTTTCCGGAAAATGAATGTTGACATAAAAGTACCTATTATTTCAGATGTATGAGTTGATTTCAGTCAGAGTAATTTACATCCATTATTATAATAAGGATGTCGGAATGTGATAATTTCAAACTCAAGTGGCGTTCTCTGACAGGGCAACATTTTTACAGGGTAATATGCTTCGTTTACCCACCTGATAAAAATACATTGCCCCCCCCCCCCCCCTGCTGGACAAAATCTGTGGACATCTTTGGCCCCCAGTGCACATGCTTATGCCACCCCCTCTGCCCCCGAGAACATCGTTCATCCGCTACTATTAGATCATCGGATTTTGTAACAGATCTTCTGGTTTCCCAAGGAACAATCTCCCGATTTTTTCAAGTCTGACCTGGCAACACTGCCCGAGCACCGATAATGGCAGAGAAGATGCGTGAACGCTTTTGACGGAAGGTTTTTTTCCTTGTGGTCGAGCGATATTATAGTTGTGATGCTTATTATAAAATAAGTGTTATGAATTAAAATAGAACGAATTTTCTGTGGAAATTGTATTATTATTATTATTATATCCTTGGGGAGACTCTTTTACTTGATCCACCAGATGAGTGAATATCTAGTACAAATGTTTTTCTACTTACTTATTTACTTATTTTTTACATTTCATACAGTCAGTGTATTGAAATACATAGTTATTCTATGATGCTATTAACTTTTAGACACCTCGTTCCCCATGCTCTCTGTAAAATGCTATAGGCGTATAGGGAATGTGGGAGTAGATACCCATAGATTCATAATCTGGGTCATTATTGGAGGTGGTGCATTAACCATGTCCTGGCTGTCCCACAGGGAGCCCCAGGGTGCCACGGTGCACACTTTGGGAACCGCTGAGTTATGGTAATGATGAAAGTAGATAATTAACTATACCTTGAGGGGAATTCAAAGCTATGGGACTTTTACAATCCTAATCTATAGAGTGGAGGTCAGCTCAGTTATTTTTATACAGGGTGGTGTATAAGTACGGAAACAGCAATCTAAAAATATTTAAGGAGGGTGAAACAGGAATAAAACAGACCCAAACATGATACAGGGAAGGGGAGACACAGGATAAGGTATGTGACCAAAATGGCAGCCGTCTTGGTTTCACCTTCAGTATTTTAAATGGGAAGGTGGGCATGTGATATATGAAAATAGGCTACAATTTCAAGAGAAACACGTTGCTATGATTCATTTTTGTGTAACTTGAATCCCAAACTTGTTTAAGACCTAACTTTGTCAGTATAGGCTCCATACTAAAATAAAAAAAATGGGGGGAGTAAATAAATTATACAGGCCATTGCCCCAGTTTCCCTATTTTCAGCTTCTTATTTTATATTTCTTGGTCCTTTTATTGATGTAATAAAATACTTGCTTTTACTTACAGCGTCTCGTATACAATTTGAAATATCCATATTCGTTTAGGAAAATTTGCAACACACCAAACAGAAGAGAACACTCACTTCAATGATGTGTTCTCCCTACACAAATGGAAGATGTTGTGAAAAGCTCCGAAACTAATAAAAAAAACCTAATTCTAAAAATTATTGTTCATGGGAGAGTAAAAGGACTGACTTGAAGCTTAAAATTACATTAAGCTTTGGAATCATACATCATTACAACAGGAAGAAAATGCACTGGGTCATTTTTTAATAATGAACCAGTTTGTTTACTTACTCTTTCCATTAGAGTAAGGTGCATGGAGGGCTATAGCATCATTCCTGTTATATGGGGATGTGTTGCTCAGTAGTAAGCAGAGTTCATTACATAGAAAGTCCTTGCCTTTTCTTTTCACATGCTGACCATGGGTAGTATGCCCGTCTCTATAGATGTCATTGACACACAATATTTTTACCGTGGAGAAGAATTTGCACACTTTGTTTTTGAGTTTACACTTTTAAGTTCCATGTTTACACAAGAGGTTGGTATGAGATCATACCGATGTGGGACTCCTGTAACAATGACAATGGCACACTTTCCAGACACATTTTTAGCATTGGTATCACATTTTTTGCTTCATTTTTGGCAACATCATTTGATCTACCCATTATAATTACGTAGTCTTTGCTTCCATAGTTCTTGCATATGAAAGCTGCTGAGTTCACTATTTCATTTAGTGGGTCCCTGGTTTACTGTATCCAGTTACTTTGTAATTATTGCATTTCTGTTATTTTTGATGCAATTTGGTGACATTTAGTATTTTCTTTAATACAGTAGTGACAAAAATGATCAGTGTACTCAAAGTAACCCCCCACCCCCTTTTGCTGCTTCTTTGTTACATGTTAAACCATATAAGCATCCACTCCAACTAGCCCCAAGACTCAAGCATCCCCTTAAAAACTTAGCACTTTCATATACTACACAGATACAGATATAGCCTATTGCTTTTTGCATTGGATTGATTCAATTAGGTTATTTTATGTCGCTTTTCTGCCACTTTTGGCTAATCATGATGACGAGGATGAATGGTGTTAAGATGAGGAAACATAAAGGATCGCACAACACAATTCCTACAGAGGAATCCTTGCTGAAAGTCCAGGCGCCAGGGCCTCATTAGTCTGCAACAACCAGTTGAGATTGTACTATGTGAAAGTGAGGATGACATACTTATACATTGAAAGTTACTTCAGAAAAATTTTCTCCTCACAGTTTTCAAACTCACTATTTTTTTGTCAAAGTTTGGGGCTCACCAAAAAAAAAAAAAAAAAAAAGCCTGGCTATATATCTGAATATTATGTTGTCATCCACCAGGAGACACCTCACTCTATTACTATTAATTCACACACTGAGTAGATGTATGCAAATAATTGTATAAATAGAAAGTTCAAACATTTTAACTGGAATCCACAAAGTAGACTGGAACTTTTGTGATGTGTGAAATACGAGGGAACATCAAAAAATTTTGCCTGCTGATGTATAATTTGTTTAATAATGGAAAGATTGAAACAATGAACATACATATAGTTTGCCTGTAATGTCCTCTACTTAGTTACCCTTGCACATAGTTCCAATCATGTTCAATGCATTTGAGCGAGCGTTTTGCCCAGGCCTCAAATAAAGTTTGGAAAAATTCCAAAGAACACTCTCTGTCCCACTGTTGAGAGCTCTTTTAGCCTCCTGTAGGTCCTCGAATCTCATGCCATGAAGCATGACTTAGCACAGACTTTATGGTATCCAAAACTCTTAATCATTGCCTGTGCTGACCCATAGGACATGTGCACTGCATCAGAAATTTCCTGAATGGTGAGGCGTCTATCTGCTCGAATGAGCTCATCAACTCTGTGGCAGTTGTCGTCAGTCACCGATGTTGATGGTCAACCACTCCTTGGTTTGTTCACACTTTCGGTTTTTCCCAGCTTCACACTTTCGGTTTCTCCCACTTTGAAAATAACTGCTTAAGTCTGTGCTTCGTGGCATGAGATTTGAGGACCTACAGGAGGTTAAAACTGCTCTGAACAGGGGAACAGGGAGTGTTCTGTGAAATTTATCCAAACTTTGTTTGAGGCCTGGGAAAAATGCTCGCTCAAATGCATTGAACGTGATGGGAAATATGTGCAAGGGTAACACTGAGTAGAGGACATTGCAGGCAAACTAAATGTATGTTCATTGTTTCAATCTTTCCATTATTAAACAAATTATACCTCAACAGGCAAATTTTTTGATGTCCCCAGGTATAAAGGGACTTGATTGATTATTTTGAAATAATGGATACATCAGCACATTGGCTATTTTCATCCATCGCTCAATATGGGGATAAGCATATTACCTAAAACAACATTTAGGACAGGGCCCTAAGAAGAAAGTAAAATATGCCTATTAAAGACTTCCACACTCAATATTTAAAACTAGTTCATTCATTCATGACTTGACAAGAACTAAAACTATATGGTTTCTGAAGATAAGATATCCTTACCTATTAACATTTGAGGCTGTAAAGGGGCACTCAGCACACACAAGGAGAAACACAGGACAACTCATCTTCACATGGATCCAGGACCTGTGAGAAGTATAAATTCCATGACATAACATGTGTAAAGTATACATTGCAGAAAAACAAAATAAGATGACCTTTCATCATGCAGTAAGCAAATGATTACTCTGAGGAATCTACATCGCCATGCAGAAATGTAAGGTTTTTCCATCAGTATTTTGCATTCATTAATTTTTTTGTATGAGAATCCCAGAGATTTTATGATTGTCCTTAAAGATGTTTCCCCACTTTGAAAAAGTCCCAAATCTTTCAACGAAATGCGCAGTTTTTCCAACAGTGGGATGATCTTTCCTCCTATAATAAGAGTAAAAATTGTTCCCGGGCAATTGCAACTACCGCTGCCTGGGAACAAACAAAGCAGTGGCACAGTACCATCTCCGCTCCAGATGCTGTACCCTTAGTGAATGAAGACAGTGGATCTTTGAAATTAATAGGATTTGACTATTAAATTGTGCAACGCGGAAATACGAAATTTCTAAATTTCACGTAAGTAATTTTAAACTGTGTTTACTGCATAAAAAAAAATACCTCTTTATAAGGTATGTTATCTTACACCGGGTGTCTCAGAAATAGTTGAGGGTTATAAAAACTTATTGCAAGAATTTATGTTAATGAAACCAGTCAAGAATGAACGAGGAATGCAAACAGTTCTTCTCTTGACACCTACAAATGTATGCACCATAGGTGACATACCACCGATAGTGTCTATCACTGTGATGGTATGCTCCCTTAGGTCTTCGATATCATGCATCATATATTGTCTATGTGTGCACATATACTATTACTTATATTCTTACCTTATTGCAAGGATATTCAATATATATGTAAGAAACAAATATTTAATGCTGTTGTCAAAGATAGGAAAATTACTATAATTCTGAATAGAGAAATGATAAAGAGACATAAGGCATGTCTTTGATGAAACCCCAGGAAAGGAAGTCACATGGTGTAAGGTCCGGTCCGGTGATCTTGGGAACAAAAACACTGAACAAATCTCTTTGAGTGATGTGAGTGTCACCTAGAGGCAGGAATGTGAACTTTGAGTTTAACCAAAGATACATGCACAAACTGTTTGTGTTCCCCGTTTGTTCTGCACTGCTTTCATTAACATAAATTCAATAGTTTTCTTGCAATAAATTTTAAGAAATACCTAGTATTCCATAATCTTCTATCTTATATACTTATATTTTTTACATATGGTAACATCTTTTTTGCATATATTAATATATTTTCATGTTTTCTAGTTTCTGTTCCATATTTACATAGTAGTAGTTATGTAACACATGTCAAACATTTGATTACATGGAAAATTTCAAGCGTATACAGTATTGATACAAGGTCTTTGCTATGTTTATGTACTTATCTATATCTTGAACTGCTGTAATTGAAAGTGATGATATATGTATAATTCGTAATAGTTGGATTTATAAATACATGCTACAATATTGTTTGTGATTATTTTCGGTATTGTCTTTTACATAAAAAATAGTAAAGTGCTCCCCTGTGCTATACATCATGCCATGAAGGTGTATAGGAAGCGTGGGGTTAGGGCTCCACACTTTCTTGATCACGGCCGAAGGTGGGGGTGACATGATCAGCACCACGGCCCTGGCTGCCTTTAATCCCAGACTTTCCTCCAGGTACCCACATTATACGATGCTGGGTGGACGCCGGAGCCGATTGAACAGATGGAAAAAATCTTGGTTCTCCCCCACTGAAGACACCTGCGTTTATGTCGTTTATTAGCACGTGCAGCAGATAGATAATTTATGTTTCACATTTTTTGCGCTCAAAACAGCTCAAAACATGTATCATACTCGTACAAAAGAAACAGTAGATTAATTCAATCACTATTTTTATTCCGTTTGTTTTCCACACCACGACGAAAATGAATTTATCCAAACATCAATAATTAGAGGATACCACCTACTTCAAATTAACAGAATTCCTTTCTTTTAAACAACACACAACATTAGAAAATACATAATCTACATTCACTTTTGAAATTACGAATAGAAAAAAAAGGCGATACAGATAAAATTTTATCCTACATTTGAAACTTACTTTAAATTTGTAAAGAATTATCATCGTTTGTATATAATTGCTAAACACAGGTTGCTTCCGATCTATGGTGAAGAAATTGCACACCATTTGCAGCACCACCAAGCGTGAAGAGAAGAAAGCTGCCAGTCATGTGGGCACATTAGATCGTTGACTGTGCGTGACAGGTGTGGCCATTGCATATCGGGAAGAATGCTGCCGAAAATCAGTGCCTATGGGGAGGGTTACATAACTACAGTTATAGTGCCATTATAAAACTGTGCAAGGAGCATGGATTCACTATGTCCAAAAATGGCATATCACGGGTGTTGAAAGGGGGAGGTAAGACGAGGCAGGGAATGATTCCTGTGGGGCAGAAACAGTCCAACTCTCGGCCTGCCACTAGCCACACACTAGCTACAAATCAGGATGTCAGGGTGCTGGTCACCAGGGAGAATCCAGCCACACAGAGAAGTATCGCAAACCGGCTACAAACATCACTGAAGACAGTGCACACCATCATTCACCGGGATTTGGGTTTGGAAAAGCGATGCAAGGGGCGTGTTCATAAGCTCTTGCCAAAACACATCCAGGAACGTCGCACCAACTGTCGCAAACTTTATGAGCGGCACCTGTCAGGTGAAAAGTGGAAGTTCGTTGTTACATTGGACGAGGCATATGTTTATCTGGATGACTGTCACAAGCCACGTGCAATTTTTTATCGATCCACAGGTTCGAGGGACTTTCAAAGATGGTTCACTGAATGTAAGGAAAGTTTTGGCATAGGATTCATGATCATTGCTGGATACTCCTACAATGGCAAGCTGACCATACATCGTGTTGCCAAAAATACGAAAGTTAATTCCGATTATTATCAGGCTAACATCCTGACACCCGTTTATAGCCATGACATTCCCCATCTCTACGGGAGGGATCAGAATCGTGTGTGGGTGCATCAACACAAGGCATCAAGTCACACATCTTGCTCAACCTGCCTCTTCCTCCAACAAATGGCATAAGAAACTGGAATTCGTGCCATTCCTTTCACAGACATTCCAGTGAAGTCGTATGATGCCTCACCGATGGACTTTTGTGCCTTCGGCCTACTGAAACGAGCCTTGTCTCAGAGAAGACCCCGCACCATTGAAGCGCTATGGAAAGCCTGTCAGGAAGAGTGGTTGAGGCTGGACATGACTACACTTTGTGCCAGTCTCCTACAGTGGAAACTTCTCTGTCGGGCAATTGCCAAGATGCAGGGCCACCAAATAGAGCACTCTCAATGGTGGTGACATAGTTTATCTTAAGGTAGGAGCAGTTTGAAATCGTCACCATAGATCGGAAACAACCTCTGTATAATAACAACTTGCAGTCCGAGTTCCATATGCAAAGTAATTTTGTAAATGTTTACGTACAATAGGATGAGGAAAGAGCTTTTCACCATGGCCATATATAAGGGGAGGGGATAATGGGTCCAAACCCCTCCCATTGCTTTAATAAATATTCTGCATTAATCGAATAATTGCATCAACAGTTGATCAAATCATTGTAACATCTGAAATCATTTTGAAAATATAACTTATAATGAATGGTGTTCAATAATTTTATTTTATTCATATCTTCAGAATAACTTTAACAGTATTCATTATGTTCAAAATAAGTTGTAAAATAGCAAAATTTTTGAAAAACTATTGAACACGTACATAGATATTTTGATATATAAGTTGAAAATTTTGTAAATAAAAAACTCAATGTACATAAAGAAAAATATTGTAATTTTTAATATAATTAATGCTCGTCTATATGCACTTACAGTGAGATGTTTAGAAATATTCACTGAAAACTGCTTAAATGCAATAATAATGTAACTATTAACCAGTTTACCATTAGTGAATAACATCCATGATCAATAGTTATTAGTTATAATACAGATATTTTAATTCTACTATCCTTGGACTACTGAAAGCTGAACCCTTCCCATTATTTTCCCTTAAATTTGACCATGGCTTGTAAGATTGGACTTTTGTATTAAATAAACTTTTCAACTTTGGAAATGCAATAACTGTGTGTACTTTGAATTAACTTTTAATTTTCGAGAAATATGGTATACACATGTGCGGACAAGAGAGAAAGTGTACAAATACCAATGCAACAAACGTAACTAGCACAAGCTACTCGAAATTCCTGGATGCTAAGAACACCAAACTTGAATGACCTGAGCGACTAATTCAAACCTACGAGAAGAAATTTATGGTCACACCTAAATGAAACACACTGAGAATATTATTAAAAGTAACTTACTCTAATTACGAAATCCAAAGCAAAAAGGAAAAGAACACAGTAGGTCTCATGTACTATCTGGAGAATATTGTTAGTGGAATTTCTTATTCTAAAATCGTTATAATTTATATTCCTTTTTGGTAGACAAGATAAATAATGGTAAAAATCAAGAGGCAATACATGATGCAAGTTATTTTTCAGGAATCAGAATAGATTGTAAGTTTTAGGAACTACAATTTACTTCTAGCTGTACATGGATATGTATCCATGTAAAATAGGTGTGTGTGTATAATGAATCTAAACTTTAGCCAGATTACAAATTCGAGAGTACGTAGATATACCTGTAACTTTAAATTCACTGACATAAATTGATAATTATATTGTTCCCTTTTACTTGTGACATTTAGAACAGACTGAGACAATATCTCGCTCTCCTACTCTTTCATATGGAACATAAATAAAAATACAACAAATAAGTTACTGACCACATTGACTGGCCAAGTGTACGAATTGTTATTCATTAAATTGCAAATTTTCACTTTATGAACTTATCTACAGAATTTCTTTTACATTGCAAGATACTTTAAATGTTGTTATGTGACACATACACATTTTTCGTAAGTTCATTAACTACATCGAAATAATCATAAAGATCTTGCTGTTTTTGACAGAATATTCTACAAGGGGAAAACATAACATAAAATATAAATTATACCAGTTAACTTTTATCTACTTTTACGACATTTCAATAAAATGTACTCAATTATCCTTTGTAATGTTTTACACATAGAAAAAATTATTGTAAAAGTTGATCATCACAGGTGAAACTATGTAGCTTGCTCACATACGGAAGTGACTGATAACTAAAGTGACCACATATTAAGCTTTGTTCTTTCAGTGTTTTATCTAAGTATTTCAGACCCTTTTGATTTTTGTTTCTTGGATATATGTTTGTATTATTTCTGTTAAAAAATCTATTTCTACCATGATTTGAGAAAAATATCCTGAAAAAACCCACCTTGACTTGTACATTAATTATTTTTAGTATTATAAGCTTGGCTAAGATTATTTTTTTTCAAACTGATGACAATTCTAGAACCCCACAATTATTTACAGCAATAATTTACAACATTTTCTGTCAAAACCAACATTTTGAGTGGGCTTTTTGGTGGGTTCTTCTGAAAAAACCCACGTGGGGAAAACTGGGGTGGGTCCACCTGGGCCAACCCTGTTTACCTTGGCATATGAGCAAGGCTATAGTTGAGGGTATACTCTGTGAACTTAAGGTTTCACATGATGTTAAGATGAAAAAACTTCCCCCTAACTAGTGATTTACAAAGGTGTCCCCATTTCTACTACTGGAATAGGATATGAATGTATGATAGTTTTGAGTAATGCAGGAGCCCCTTCTCATGAGATGGAATTTTATTTCCCCTACTGTGTTCAAACTAATGTTTTAGCAGTAAGTAGAATTATTGCAATGTTCAGGTGGCCAAAATTTCCTGTGCTGAAGCTTTGAACTGAAATATATTGAGATTGACAGCACCTTTAAAAGGGTTAACCAGAAATACATTGTTTTAGATTAACAGCTATTATTTTGAAATTCGGACAAAAAAGAAATTTGAAATCAGTCATGTGAAATGAATAATTGTACACAGGGTGTCTACCAAAATTATTGCCCCCTCCCATAATTAATACTGTGTGTGTGTGTGTATATATATATATATATATATATATATATATATATATATGTGTGTGTGTGTGTGTGTGTGTGTGTGTGTGTGTGTGTGTGTGTGTGTGGGTGTGTGTGTGTGTGTGTGTGTGTAAATAAAAAAAATTCTTGGTTGGTATACACACATTTGTCGGAAAAAGTAACAATATGCCAAACTTCTGCTTTCATGGCACCTTAATTATTTTTTGTTGGTAAAAAGTGTGTTAATGCAGTTTGACAGAAACAATGCTCCATGAAAACAAGTAGTTTAGGTTTTGTTACTTTCCAAAGATACAGCACTATGAAACTATTCATTACACTCTAAATGAGATTTTCAGAGTTCATGTGGGGAATGCTGTAAAAAAAAAAGGCTGAATTTGAAGAAAAAAATTCTTTAGCACAGTGAGTAATAGATTGAAGGCTCATAACGTCAGGGTTCTGCTATGTGGCTGTAACAATGAATCCAATATGGTGAAAACGGTTAAGCTGATATTGATGCACTGGTAGGATTTTATTTACCGATACTTTTTTGGCACTGTGATTGTTTATGCTAAATGTGAAGTTTACATAACAGGTATTTTTCTAGTTGGGAGTGGAATGAATATTCATTCAGTAATATTTTGAAGCATTGGGATCTACTCAGCCCTAGTGAAAAAACAGAACACAATAAAATTTATCAGGCATGGTGTATAATTTTAATTCATTTTTATTTTCAAGTGTATGGTGGAGAGAAGGAAGATGGAAATCAATGAATCGAGATGAGATGGAAGTGATAAAAAGTAATTGGCTCAAAAATTGTAATTGTAAAAAGTTGCTGGAAACTACATTGATGTTATGCTGTGTACAATTGAATTATTATTTATTTATTTTTGCTGTAAAAGTAATGAATAAAAATAGAAAATTAAATTTTAAGTAAACATTGTGCCTTTTTCTTAGCGACATTTGTTTAATCATGAATGGAATATTTGAAATAAAACTGTAGTATCTAAGTATGTGTTGATAGCCTGTGTATGTACCTTGACCTCATGCAGCCCTGAAAAAATTCCCTAAGTCAAAAAAACTATTATTTTTGATACAAGAAAATAAAGCTCCCACCCCTGATACGCTGGATAGAACCTGCTATTATCCACAGGCACTTTGTCCATCCTCATTATAGCAGGTCCCTATCTGGTAATAGCATTAGTTGTAACAGCCAGCACTGTACATGGAGAGGGCCTTTGCAATCACAGTTTTGTTATTTTACGTTGCATTTCTGCCACTTTTGACTAATCATGACAATGAATGATGAAAGTCTCCCACTTGAAGAACAGAACATGTTGACGCAAAAGTTATTTTATTAATTCTTCTACTACAATGCTCCTGTATGTTATTACATACACAATTAGCCTTTCTGTGCATAAAGTGAACTACAAACAATAATTTTAAAAAAAAATCGCCATTGGTCTGTGTGGTAGCTCTCCGAAAATTTCCAACCCAGTACCCGGGCTCGATCCAACATCTTGGACTTCCTCCGGGCTTACTGAGCCTTCACTCTAGAATTGTGGGCAGTGGTCTTCTCCAGAAAAAAGCACTAGTTGCGGCTTCACTTCACTCACTCCCTTGTCCCATACCATGGCTGCAGCACATGGGCCCTCATTTGAAGCCAGGTTCTCTGCCAGCCGCAAGTGTTGTGGAGGATCCCCTCATCAATCAGAATGTTGGGATTAGCATCAACTTCTGCTGATTTGGAATGTACAAACAGCATGGAAAGGTGTTCCAATGATTGGAGAACTGGAATCCAGATTTGCTCCTGCAAGAAGAAAATTACTCATTGCACCACTTGAATAAGGTGTGAGCTATGCTTAGTGGCCAAACTCTTGCACACAAGTGAACTGGAACAAAGACATACAATATCACAGTTGACAGGTCTCGTGCTTTGTGACAAAATTTCATCATTTATCAAATGTTTTTGTCTTGATGTTACCAAAGTGAAATAAACATACAGGGTATCTACAATTTCGTAAAAGCAGACCAAGTCATGTGTTTGCACAAGGTGGAACCTACATTTTAGCTAAACACCACTCTTAGAAACCCACAAAATGAAATTAAAAGTAATAACAAGAAAACTGAACATAAATCGACTGTTGAGATAGGGGTATCAGGGGGTGAGTGAGCTTTCATGTGATATGTATTTGAGCTTTCATGTGATATGTATTAATTCTAATATATGTACCAAACAAAAACCAACAACTGCAATGAAAAAGTGGCAAATGTCAATAGCCACTTACTGAAGTAGATTTCTAGTTGAAATTAGTTCAAAATATGTCCCCTTTTTTCTGCAATTTCTACTGGCAACTGTCGGTAATACTCAGTATCATGGTCGCGATTAGCCAAAAGTGGAAGAAATTCAATGCTAAACAACAAATATTTTTGATCAAAGTGTAGCATAGCTTGTACTTTTCTTCTTTGTTCAAGAACCTATTTTTAGTATAAACATTGATTTTTTTAACGTCGCACATCTAGGGTGTTTTGCTTGGGGAAGTTCCATTCACTTGTTGAGAGGTTCCAAACGTTGAGGTGATTTATCCTGACATTATCAATAGGTGTGTTGAAGTTCGAATTAGAGACAGATTGGGATCTGGTCCAGATTGTCTTGGACCAGAGGATTGGTAAGTGAACCATCTTAGGTTATCATCTTCTTCATCCCTTGGACTGGAGTTCTGAAGAAATGAGCGTGGTGGTGGTTTCCTGTAGACAAATATTTGGGATCTGGAACAAAAAAGACTATTAGAGTTCATCGATATTTCAATCCTAGCCTAGGATACATTCATATATGTGCGGTGCCTTCGGAGCTTCATATGTAGGTGGTTCTAGTTCAGTTTGCCTCATGGCAACCGGTTTATTTACTGAGCGTCACGAAGGTTATTTTCTGAAATAGATGCGATATAGGATTTATGATATGAAGGTAATTGTGATTCCCGAGAGGAATAGTAGCCAGATTATGAGATAAATGTTGGGATTGTTATCCTTTATTTCTGTATCAACTGAGTCAAGGTTAATTTTGCATGTGGAATCTTCATGAAGTTCAGAGTTACATAGAAAGTTTGAGTGATTCGCCCGTGTATAATCTATCCAATGTATGGGCAGAATTAAAAATATTTGTGCCTTCGTTGGATTGGATAGGATACAAGGAAATTGGGCTTGAAAACAGGACTTTCGGACACATAAATTACAATGACATCTCAGTTGAATTATGAGGGTGCCAAAAGGTGATTGGCGTTGGAAACTAAATAAGATGCTTTCGCATTTTACTTTTATTTCTTCGTAAAGAGGAGTTATCAAGAGGTAGGTGGAGACGTTTAAAAGAATAGGATAAACCGTCTTTGGGGTTTCCTTACATTTTAGAGGGCAATGTTTCACCTGTCTCATGACGTTATTTTCGAATATGGCCAGTAGGCATATATTTTCAGGGGAATACATATTACGTTGAGGTGTTATAAAACAGAGAGTATCCTGAGAAAGGGAGCAGGAAGTTTTATAGAACATGTTTTCTTTGGCATTAAATATGACGTTAGAAGAGGTTACGAGTAGGTTACAAGTTTGGTCATAATTCTGAAATGGCAGGGTTTTAACTTGGTAAGTTGTGTAGTGTGCAGATTTTCGTACTAGGGGAATCTTAAGAGCCATTAGGGTAGTAGTAGAACTAATGGTGCATTCCATTATTGCCAAGTTATAGTACTGACCAAGGTTATTTAAGGGAACAGATAAAGTATAATTGTAAACATTAATCTTACGTTTTAGTTCCATTAGTTGTTGATGTAATAATGGGAAGGGAAGTAGAGCAGGATGGGGAATTTTTGTTTGGCAGGAAGATATGATAAGTGGGAATAAGTCAGGTGAATCTCTTATTGGTAAGGCATTGATATTTATCCAATTCTCGGCTGGGAATTCTTGAATTCTGTGATCAATCTCTACTATGTCACTATCCTGTAACAACAATGTTCGGATATGGGTTTTCAGTATCTATAATAACTCCACCCTTGAAGAGCTGTATCTGTAGATATGGAAGTGTTTCCAAGAGAAGTGGGTAATTTTTCCCAATCTAAGTAAATTGAAGTTAGGGATGTATATTTTAATTTATATATTAAGGGAATCGAAGTTTCGTATAAGATAGGAGGATCTATTTGGTTTATATACAGACCAGAGGAGATAAATGTTTGCATGGATAATCCGTTGGAATTCTTAATGTTAGTCATGAAGAGTATCAGTATGACGGCTAGTCATGCGGTCATATTAATTCGGACTGGATTTCGTCCTAAAGTATGTCTTCGGGGTAAGGGTGTAGGTGGTTTAATAGGAGGTTGAGATAGTCTCGGGATTTCGTCGTTTATAAAGAATACTGGATTATTTCTGGCATGACATGTTTGTTCATTAGGGGTGGTCATATTGCAACAACGCAATTTGAAGTGCTTGGTTATCCAGTAAAGTATTAGTAAAGTTAACAACATTACTAGGACAATGGTTATATAAATAAGTACGTCGTCAAGAGTACTAGAATTTGAGTTGATAGCGTCTACATTCTTAATTTGAGTTAGTGCTATGATTTGAGTGGTTAACAACCGGTATTTATATATGATCCAAGTAATAATCAAGGTGAGACCTATATTCCAGAAGAATATAATAGTTGTTTGTAATCGATTATTCTCGGGGTATGAAGGAAAAGGTAAATCATTGAGATTAATTAATTTGTCATCTTCGTCGGGGAAGTCTTCTGTTTGTGTAGATATCTGTAAAAATGGGATCTTTTTAGGCCAAGATGTATCTAAACAGTCGTTGAAATGTTTGAATTCTGCTGATTTGGCTCCTGCGAATAAAATGTCAATTTTCATAGTGGGTATTTTCCCCCAAGATGCTGGCAAAATGTGATAAAATTTTAGTTGGTCACTGGTCTTACTTGAACATGGGAAAGTTCTGGGTATGAAGGTATCTTTAGTGATAGATAAAGAACAGTGGCAAGATATAATTATTTCGAAAGCACCAGGTCCGTTTTCTAGAGTTTCAAGTTGGAAAGGCTCCTTAGAACATTCGCCTGTTATCTGGGATGGTGGGTTTGTGATGATGTAATGATCCGGAGCTACTTCCGTGATAATTACATTGTTTCCTACATAGCACTGAAAATGCAGTGTCCCGCCAGTTCTTGAATTGTGGCTCCCTGTCGTATCTTCTGGGCACATGAGCTTCCCAGGGTGGCGTCATGTCCATATCTCAGAATATAACACATAGGTGAGTTGTGAGGATCGCATGTAGATAGAAATGTACCAGATAGTAATCTGATAGACTTTTGATTTGTAGCTGAGAATAAGGGGGGATGGATAATATTGCAAGTACTGTTTCCCCATTTGAATGGTACCGTTAGAAATTCTTCTAAAATAGGTATCTCGCCTGATCTAATTATTGGAATTTTGATTGTTACTGAAATTTGATTTGAAGTGAATAAACAATGAGCTAAAGGCATTGTGTAGTATCGCATGAGATGAGAAATAGGAATCGCTAGTTGATAACCATTTTTGTTCAGTTTGAATTGCATTTGTTTTAAGTTTCGTTTCAAAATCTGAGGCTCAATTAATCTTATAGGAATTTTATGGGAAAAACAGTTCGTTCTTAATTCCCTCAGTTCCATATCTCTGTTGTTTCTTAATATTAATTGATGTAGAATCAATGTTTTTAACGCCAGCAATTATTCATTATATATTGTGGCATTCTCAGCAGGGGCAGCTCCAGAAATTTTCGGCTGGGTGGGCAGAAGCTCCATATTGATAGATTAGGGTGGGCAGTATAAATTTAAGAACATACAGGGTGATTCTAAAGGTAGGGTACTAACGAAAACCACAGATACCTCAAATGAAATAGAGATGAAAGTGCCCCTTCCACTTTGCCGAGAGATGCCTCCGTGAGGAGCTAGACAACGCCGAAAACGTGTGAAAATGAACTTCACACCGCTGTACAGCCAGTACTAATGAAGATAGAAAGGCGGAACAAAAGAAGTCAAAAGGAACACCAATGTCGCCCATCCGAAAAACACGAGGCGGCAGCTGCACAACGCATGCGCATGGGGTTCCACAAAGGAAATAGGAGTGTCCCGCAAGACAAGTGAAGGGAAAGGGTAGCGATCAACAACAGTAGAGACAAAAGAAGCAAGAAACACACCGAGAATGCAAGCAAAGTGGAATGGTGGGGTCCATATGACACTCCAGCAGCCTTTCGCCCCCTCCCACCCAGCAATGTGCCTCCGGCTTCATTTCTAAGAGGCCGATTGGGTCCCATCACGATGTTTGTAACAACGTCTGTACGAGGAACGTGGTCCTATCTGTACGTGCACTTTTCATTGGCAATAACCTCCTGTGCCCGTAGTTGCTGTGTTTGTCCTGCTGGCGCACGACCTCTGTGTGACATCCCCTCGGTGCTGCTACGGGGAATCCCTGGTCCCGCATTTGTTGTCTCCTTGGCAGGTACCATTCCCCGTCTGGTCCTCTTTCTCTTTTGTTGCACCGTGCTTTGTTCTTGCTTCGGTGTCTCTACACTGTGTTTGAGGACTCCTCATGCGCTGCACCGCCAATGCTGCCATTTCTGCCCCCAACCATGTACGCGTCTGTTGCCTGTTGAGTGTCACGGACCACTTTGCTTTCATTCTTGGGTGTGTTTCTTCGTCCTACATCGTGCACTGCTTCAGTCATGGTGTTTTTTCCCCGCTGTGCAATTGTTACTTCATGCTTCATTGCTTCTTTTGTCCCTACTGTTGTCGATCGCTACCCTTTCCCTTCACTTGTCTTGCGGGACACTCCTATTTCCTTTGTGGAACCCCATGCGCATGCGTTGAGCAGCTGCCGCCTGGTGTTTTTCGGATGGGCGACTTTGGTGTTCCTTTTGACTTCTTTTGTTCAGGCTTTCTATCTTCACTGGTACTGGCTGTACAGCGGTGTGAAGTTCATTTTCACACGTTTTCGGCGTTGTCTAGCTCCTAACAGAGGCATCTCTCGGCAAAGTGGAAGGGGCACTTTCATCTCTATTTCATGGGAGGTATCTGTGATTTTCGTTTGTACCCTACCTTTAGAATCACCCTGTATATACGATGTGCATGTATCCCCACCTCTCTTACACTCCCGATTTTCTTCTTGCTTCTTTTATTTCCTTTTCTTGTTTTCCTCTTTATTCTTTTGTAATCTATTCTCGCAACTTGTTCCATTTCCTTTCGCGTTGTCTCTGATGGACATAATTGAAGTCAAACAACCTAACTCAAATAATTCAAGAACCAACTCGAATAACAGAAAGTACAGAAACCCTGAAGTCCTACATACGCTTATCTCTGACCACACGTCTCAAAAAATTACAATACAAGGGAAAAGGTTAGAATACTCAAAAAGTTACACAATAGAATGTAGGGATACATGTGAGCAAAATATAGATTATCTTAAATACCTCTTACATCAGGAAAATTGGATTGACCTTTACCAACTAACTGACACGAATGATATCTGGGAATTGCTAATAAGCCACTTAACATATTATTTAAATGTAGCTTGTCCCAAAACAACAAAAAGAATATACCCTAATAAGAAGAAAGTGCCACTAACAGAAGAAATTATACTTTTGAAAAGTAATATGAAAATAGAATATGAAAAATTTAGAATTACAAAAGACATTAAGCACCAGGAAAAGTACAAAAATGTAAAAAAACTATTCAAGAAAGCCATAAAGAATCAAAAATCAAATATTTTCAGTAAACAAATAAAAAAGTCTGTTAATAAACAAAAAGCCATTTGGAAAATAGTAAACAATCACCGTGTATCAAACACAAACAATGATAAAGCAAACATAAAAGTCATCAAGGATGACACTGAAGTAATTGACCCGAATATCATATGCAACTTATTCAACGAATATTTTATAAACTTAACCAACACAAACAGAGAGAATGAAAATAATGACAAAACACTAGAGATCCCAATCGAGAAATATCAGTCAAACAGTATATATATCCCAGAAGTAAGTGCTAATGAGTTAAAAAAAGTTATACAAGGTTTAAAAAACAAAAAATCACATGGACCTGATGAATGGTCAGCTGAACTTATTAAATCCTGCTCAGAATCTATTTTAGAACCCCTGCTGTATGCAGTCAACAATTCAATAAAATTTGGTACATTCCCCAAAGTTCTAAAACACAGCACAGTGATACCCATATTCAAAAAAGGAGCTGCAACAGACATTGAGAACTACAGACCTATCTCCCTAACATCTGCTTTTTCAAAGATATTGGAAAAAAATTTATCAAATTATATTATAAAGTTTTGTAACAAATATAACATAATAAACAGAAACCAGCATGGATTCCAGAAAGGGAAATCAATAAACACAGCTCTAGCACAGTTAATTTATTATGTAACCGAAACCTTAGAGAAACACGAAGCTGCAAACACTATATATCTAGATCTTTCCAAGGCATTCGATAGGGTAAAACATGACCTGCTTATGGTCAAACTAAGCAATATAGGAATAAGAGGGATAGCTTATGAACTTATACAATCTTATCTACAGGACAGAATGCAAATTACTCAAATAAGCTACAACATGCATGGTATAGTCACTAACTTTAAATCACAAAGTAGGAAAGTGTTAATGGGGGTACCCCAAGGATCAATCCTGGGGCCCCTGCTCTTTATCTTGTACATAAACAATGTACCAGAATACCCAAACACAAAAATTGTCACCTATGCCGATGACACAACTGTTCTTGCCAGAGGTATCGACCCTAGGAAGCTTGAAATAAACACTTTTATCACCATAAACCAACTGGCACAATACTTAACTTCACATGGATTAATAATAAATAACAATAAAACAAAATTTATGATATTCAATACAATCCGAAACATGGATTTTGAGTTACAAACACTATGCATAGACAATGTGCTCATAGAAACTGTATCTTCAGTAAAGTTTTTGGGAATAACACTAGATCAAAAATTAACGTGGGAAGAACAAATTAACAACATCTGCAGTAAATTATCATCTAATCTATACCTGCTAAAACAAATGGCTGAATATAATTTAACAGAAATTAACAAATGCATATATTATGGACTAATTTACCCTTATGTTGAATATGGCATAATAGCTTGGGGTGGATCATTTTATAATAGTACTGTCAGAATACTGAGACTTCAAAAGAGGGCACTTAGAATAATGTACAAACTAGGCTGTAGGGAATCTTGCAAAGAGTTATTCAGGGAAAAACAAATAATGACAATATACTCCCTATACATCTATAAGGCTATAATGTTTGTTCTAAATACTGGAAGCATGACTAAAAATAACCAATTACACAACCACAATACAAGGGGGAAAGATAATTATTACCAGAACCAACACAGACTCAATATCTCAAAACAATCACCAATGAATGCCAGAAAAATATTCTACAACCAGCTGCCTCATGACATAAAACTGATATCTCCAAAAGATAATCAAATACAAACAATAAAAAAATATTTGACAGATAGAGCTCTCTACAGTATCGGAGAATTCATGGAACAAGACAATACAAGGCCAATGTACTAAAAAAAGGTGTATTTTAATTGTATTCTTATTTCAATCATGCAACAATGATAATGTGTTTTTTTTATTTTTATTGTAGTGTAATGAAGTGTATTTTTTCATTTTTACTTTGGTGTAGTGATGTAATGTACTACGCAATGTTTCTTCTTTTTTGTTATGATGTACTTAACTAATTATTATTTCATTATGTATCTTGACGTTTTCCATGCCCTTTTAAACAAGGGTCAACGGAAGAAAAATAAAATTCAAATTCAAATTCAAATTCAAATTATTTCAACGAAGAGTTTATCCATGCGCAGCCATACATTCACAGTCTTTCATACATATTGATATAATGAAATAAATGTGAATTAGGTTTAAGCTTGTGTTGCATCACATTTTGCCCTTCGAGAACAAAAATAAAATACAAGGCACATTGATAGAAAGTGCGATGGTAGACATTCGTGATGTTTCTCATAATTTAAATGCATGTTCCTGAGCATAGTATTTTCATCGTATGAGTTTTTGACTGAAAGAGTTCTCTTCTTACTCCTTGGGGGTCGCCTTTCTTAGCTTACAAGGTTTGTACATTTGTAGCACCAAACAAGTGTCGACATGAACCCCTCCCGCTAATTCTTAAACATAACTCAGGTCTTCTAATGGCTGTTAATATATTTTTAAAAAGAGAAGAAGAAAGCACTAACAATTTCCCAATTACATTCGTTTCATGACGAAAAATTTGTAAGAAGTTTATCAAGCAACTAACATGCAGGCTTCTCCGATGGTTCAGTTGTAATATCGTCCCTCGTAAACAAGGAGTTCGGTTTCGATATGTGGAGGTACATAGTGATTCAGTTCCCACTTTAACCTGTAGGTACAGTTGAAGTTAATATGTGGTTAAAATTGCAATTAAGAACATTTTAAAATTTCATAACTTACTTCATAATGAAGTAACGCTAATGTATGATAATCATGTGTTATTTTCATTTAAATGTCATCAAGAACACAGCGTTTAGCGCGCATAGCAACATGCATTTGTTTTCTTTATACGCACGCCAGTAAGAACGTTGCGCCAGTCAGGTGAGAGCTCGCGAACAGTGTGGCTGCTCGGACGTTTTATGCAAAGCAGCTTCGGTGTGCATTGCGATATATACCATAATATATTTGTTATTTGTAGTACTCGTGGTAGTGAATAAAACATCAAAAACACAAACAGCTAATAATGTAATATAATGCAACTCAATATAAAAAAAACATCTAATTTTGATTTGCTTTCGTTATTTAGCGTAAAATAAACTAAATCAAGATCAACCAGTCAATGCCTTCTTATATTTCTCGAAAGAAAAATAGCCTAAAATTTCCAAGTCCTCCGTGACCATGCTATCTAAGGTGCTGCGTGACGGCATGGATTTTAGTCAGCCTAGGTTCAGTCTCTGGGTTCTTGGCTGGTGTATAGGACCGGTGACAACCCACCATCGTGAGGAAATTGGGGGAGCTAAGAGTGAATAGTGTGACATAAAAATCGCCTCTAACGGCTGAGGGTTCGACGTGCCAACTCCACGTCAGCCCATTACCGGTTGAAGATCTCCACACTTCTAGGTAGGATTGTGGGAAGGAGACTGGCAGTTAGAAGATAGACCAAAGCCCTTCCATGGCTGGAGAGCCATGGAATATGTTAAAAATTCCAACATTTTGTTTTTAATTCATTTTCCGTTTGATTGGTTACCTAGGTATATATTTAAAATTTACAATGACACACACTACTACTATTTACCCTTGACCAGGCTTTGAGATGCCTTCTATCTCTCTAGAAACTGCCATTTTTGTTATTTAACGTAGCTTCTATCTGACACTCTTGCCAAGTCGCAAGAATAAAAATGAACGATTGTTGGGTGAGATTTGTGAAAGGACACTCGCAATGGACATGCCTATGTCCAAGCTGAGACTTGAACCCGGCACCTTCGACGACGAGATCGGGAAGAGAGAACTAAGGCAGCAAAGGGTTTTGTTATTTTATCGTCGCTTTTCTATCTCTCATGTTAATCTCAACTATGAAAAGGATGAATTAATGAAATGACGATGCACAAAAACATTCATGACTGACCAGGGTTCGAACCTGGGACCTCTGGCTTCGCAACACATTACGTTGTCCATTTGTTTTCAGATGTCTTTATTTGGCTCTAATTCCCCTACATTAGTTGTAATAGACATATTTTTTGTGACAAGATCAACATGTCAAGGGCTGTTTTTGAACTGACACAATTCATCTAAGAGATTACGTGTGTGAGCGAACGCACACGCACACAAAAACACCAGAGACACACATTCGTCACTATCTTATAGAAATCCTAACTCCCACAGATACACGTTGATTCATTCCAGTGTTGCATTTGTAAAGCTGCACTTCTCTTCCTAGTATGGTGACATTACAGTGAAATGATCCAGTAATTAACTATAGATAAGTCGCAATTAGTAGATCGAATGAAGTTGTTTTCAGGTAAAAAAAAACAAAAACAAATAGTGTTATACTTGATGTATTGTTGCCGACATTCATGAATAAAATCATAACACCTTTACGGGTGGGCACACGCAAACTGATATTTATATATGTGAATCTATCTGCAACCGCATCACTAATGTATTTGTGTTTTTGGGTATATAGAATCACTTGTCTACCACTTCTGGCTAACGCGACGATAAGAAAGGATAATAATTAAATGAAATTGACAAAAGGGACTTCACAAAAAAACATCCACATGCAGGCCGTGAATCGAACCAGGGAACTTTGGTGGCAAGATCGAAAATCAACTACGTAATGCCTTGGGCTGTTGAAGGGAAATCCACGCTTCTCAGTAAATATCAGCAAATCTAAACACCCCCTCCCCCTTCCTCCTGTAGGTTGTCTCTCTCGAGTTCGTTCAAGGTCTTGTTCGAATCGTGTTCAAGTGATAACCAGGTGGGCAGTGTGTGGATGGAAATGAGGCCTCGGACTGTTTTCTAACTAGTCAGGACAGCCTTGCGTAGCATGGCATTATCAGATTAGATACAGGAGTTCTTTCTGAGTTGGCTGTACATACCACTTCGAAAGTTGAGGTGGTAGTTCCTACTAATGAAACATATTGCACAGTGTTCATTAGTAGATCAAGGCAGCTAATTCCGTGAACAACGACGTTGCTTCCCAAAAGTCTCAAATATTTGTCTCACTCTCTTAAAATGGATGCATCTTCTGTGGTGGTAAAATAACACGTTTGTTGCGAGTTCTTTCTGTATATCTTTCCTCTGATGACATATGGCTGTCGCATTATAATGAAGAGGTCCTGTGTTCGACTCCCCGCCCCCTCTGGTGGAAGCACAACGCACACTGGTTCGGACTACACGTTAAACTGTAGGGTTAGTCCCAATTAGCCTATCTGAGCATAAAAGTGGGTTTAAAAACAAACTCACAAAGACGTCTTCTGGATACTTCGTGACATAGTAATTCTTTTCGTCACTTCAACTGCATCTACAGATTCTGTTCACATTTTCGGCTGATTCATGTGGAAAAAAATTATGTGTCGAACGAGGATTTCTAAATATTATAAGCCACTCATTAGCAATTGAATAATTCTGTAGCTTTTTCCATACATAACTGGTTTATCAAATTTTTGTATTGTAGTGATTATTGTGATTCCTTCTTATTAGTAGAACGAATATAAAGTTGATATTTCACATATCATATTGGTATTTGAAGATGACAGTTATATAAAAATTGTAATGAAATAAAGAAAGGGACACTTCTGGAATTTCAATGCAGAGCTAATTAAACCTATACTATACTCTCTAGCATACTTAAACCCAAAGGTTTATCGCTGCAGCAACACAAGCCTTCCATCTGTCTCTATCAATCAAATCTTTCCCATCCTTATCGATTTCCTTTAGGTCCATCTCAACGTTATCCCTCCATCTTCGTCTTGGCCTTCTTCTTACCATCAGGTTTCCCAACAAGAATCCTGTAAACTATTCTTTCCTCTGCCATTCGTGTCACATATCATTCCAATCTAAGTCTTCTTGATTAAATTATTCTAATACTAATAACTAAAATGCCGAAATGATTTATTGTGTTGCTGGAGGAAGTAACGCTTAGATGATGTATTTTTTTGTTTATTTGGAGATTAGTTTAACCATACCAGGGCCGTGATTTATATACGTATGTGGAGGCCCGGAGCTTACAGCACCAAGACCTCACTCCAATCCCCTCTACACAGTTTCAGTTATAACTTCTCGCCAAGTTACATGGTGTGGTTTAGGATCGGGACACTGAGGGACGAGGTCCTCCAGCCTCCTCTCGCCACTCACACTACGCAACCCCATCTCTTGGTATACTTTTGCATAGATTGCTTATCATAGCTGTTATTTCGCCAAGAGTGGTAGTGTCCCATTTAGGATTGGAATATGGAAGAGGATTCGAGTATTTGTAGGGAGAAATTTCTGACCTTGGTGCCTATTCATAAAACCAAGGTGTGTGTATATATATATATGTTTGTGTTTTCTAAGGTTATTGTACTTGAGGAATGAATATAATAAAAGAAAAGTATATACAGAATATGAATATAAAATATAACAAACAAGATCATATATATGTTTGACCAGTGTTTCCAAAATTTCTAAATTGACTTGTATATGTTAAGGATTTGGTCGGTGCTGATTTTCAGCTTGAAAATCTTACGGAAATTTATAATGATAAATATAATAAAATACTAACTTGGAATGTATGATATTATCTAGTAAATTTATTGAGCAATATAGGTCCTTAGACCTTAAGCCTCCCAAAGGAACAGGAGTTGCAAGTATCTGGTCTTCCAGAAGTAGGAGGTTCCAAAGGCTTCTTCTTATTTTGCTTTCAAGGAATTTAGGCTATCTTCTTCATTAAGAATAAATAATGAATAAGTAATGAAAGAGAAATTTTATATATATTAAATAATTAGAACATACCAAATTATAAGTCCTTAGACCTTGAGCCTCATAAAAGAATCAAATGAAATGGACTTCAGGAAGAGAAGGAAGTTCCATGGGCTTCTTCTTCATTCCATAAGGTTGTGGTCATCTTCTTCATTCTTCTTAATGATTCTCATCATATCAAAGTTCACACTATACGAGTTCCCAAATTTCCATTATTCACTTCGCGTCCATACATAGTCAAATCTTGATAGAACCACACTTAATTCCACACTATCAATCCATTTCACAGGAATGCCAATGTCCTCACAATCGCTAATTAGTTTCCACCAATTACCCATATGACTTTGCAAGTCACTAGTTCTTCGAACTTGCACTGCCTCTTAAGGATTTTATATAGAACTTCCTTCGATTCAAGGCGGTTGGGCTCTCCTCACAATATCTTTGTTCATTTTGTGTCTGTCCATTTTCTTCGGTCTTCTGTTTTGACGATGGGATCTTCTTTTGTCTGATTCGGCTACTTCTTCTTATTATAACTTGTCGGGTGGTACTTAATGTTGAAGTCTCATTTCCAGAACTAACTCGAGTTGATGATTTGTAGTCAATTTCTTCTAATGACGAAATTAGTCCGGCCAGTCTGCTAATCCTGCTGAAGGTCTTGATGCTATGGATTTCCTGTGCCAGTGTGACCTCATCTAGTGGTGTGGTGTGGTTTGTTATTATTATTGTTATTATTTTTTTACCACATCCGAAGTACCTATTTTTTTTAATTACGTGGTACTTTTCAAAGCAGTCTCTCCCAGCGAAGGCCTGGAGCTGCAGTCCTCAAGTTCACCCTAAATTCTAATCTAATCTTGATCATACCCTGCATAATTTTGAACCTTCTAAGCCTACTAGCTGCTTTTAATAATAGATGTATTAATTTGATCACAGTTTTTTGTTTCAAGAGCTCTAGTAATTACTTCACTTCCTAATGACAAAATTGGCTTTTTATGGGTTGATAATATGTGAACATTTCTAGCATAGATAATATTCACAAGTAAAATGTACATGTTTTGAACACCAGAATACACTTATTTATTGAGTCATTCACATATTCCCAAGCATATATACTTATTGAATTTGCTTGTGTGGGCAATCGGGTGGGCACAGGAATTTTTGGGTGGGCACTTGCCCACCTTTGCCCACCCCTGTCGCCGTCCCTGATCCTCAGTTTGTATCAGTTCGTGAGATATGTCTTTAATTTTGCTCTTTAAAGAAATTAATTGAGTCTGGGTTGCGATTAAGGATTCATTTGTTTGAGAAATTGTTTCTTGAACCTGAGACCTGCTTGATGAACTTGTTGGTGCTCATTTTTCAGACTCGTGGTGATTTTATATATTTCTGCATTTAGAGTCTGTTCATTTACGAGTAACTTCTGAAATTGTTGTTCGCTAATAATGCCGCAACACCAATTCGCGAATTCTCCGATGAAATTTAATCCTAAACTTCTTTCTCCCTTGTTAAGATGTTCTGCAGGAGGGGGATAATCAAGTTGACTATTATTTAAATGTTTCGTAAATATAAGTTGATAGTTACTTACCAGATTCATCAGTTTGTTAAATACCTGGTGTACATGATATCCATCCACTTTGTTTGTAAGATCATCTCGTACTGGTTTTAGAAAAGCCTGATGGACTGCCACAGGGGGTGGTAATGCCTCTGTATAGGTAAGTGGAACGTGTCCTTCGTAGAGTGTTACCTTGGGGAGTTGTTTCCAATATGCCCCTGGCATAAGCTTGATTGTAGGAGTGGATGAAATCAATGCAAACAGTAGTAGGATGAGGAACATTTTCATTTTACCTCTGTAACTGAAAAATGTCTGAGTGAAAGAGTTCAGATACATTCGCCTCACCTGATGTTGCTTCGTCCCGAAGCAAACTTGCAACGTTGCTGAATCGTAAGAACACATGTGTAAATAACCTTAAAATATTAAAATAATAATAATAATAATAATGATAATAATAATAATAATAATAATAATAATAATAATAATAATAATAATAATAATGAAAATACGAATGTGACTGTAATGCACAGATTGGCAAAGAAGAGACATTTAAACCCAAGATTGGTAAAGAAAGTCTTCATGAATTGAGTAATGATAATGGTATAAGATTGATTACTTTTGCAACCTCAAAGAATTTAATTGTGAAAAGTACCACTTTTAAACATAAAGATATCCATAAATATACCTGGTCTTCTCCAGATGGTAAAACTCATAATCAGATAGATCATATTCTCATTGATAAGAGAAGGCATACTAGTATAATTGACGTTCGTACACATAGAGGTGCTGACTGTGCCAGTGACCATTATTTAGTAATTGCTAAATTAAGAGAAAGACTTGCAGTGATAAATCATAAGCAACAAAATAAAAGTTATAAAATTTAATACAGGAAAGTTTACTGATGAAAGAATTAAGAAAGATTACCAAATTAAACTGTCCAATAGATTTGATGTTTTGCAGGATTTAAATGATGATGAAAATATAAATGAAACAGATGTAAATAAGAATTGGGAGCACATACGTAATGCAATAGAATCAGCAGCTAAAGAAAGTATAGGATACCATAAAACAAGAAAAAGTAAACCATGGTTTTATAATGAATGTCATAATCTAATAGAAATAAGGAATCAGGCTAGACTTAGGTGGTTAAAAACTCTGATGATACAAATCTAAGCAATTATAATAGAATACAGCGAGAAGTTAATGGCATGTTTAGAAGTCAAAAAAGAGATTACTTGAAAAGCAAAATTAACAAAATTGAAACAAGCAGCAAAAATAAAAATATCAGAGATTTATATAAAGGTGTAAATGAATTTAGAAAGGGGTGGCAACCTAAAGTAAACTTGATATAAGATAAAGATGGTGATTTTCTAGCTGACCCAAGCGATATTCTAAATAGATGGAAGAACTACTTTAATGACCATTTAAATGTTCATGTAGGAGATAAATCAGAAGTAAATGAAGTCCACACAGCAGAACCTTTAGTTCCAGAACCTAACTTGACTGAAGTTAAAGATGCTATTAAAAGGCTAAAGAATAACAAAGCACCTGGCATTGATTTAATACCAGCTGAGTTAATTAAATATGGTGGAAATTCGTTAATATGTCAAATTCATAAATTAATTTGTTTAATATGGAATAAAGAAGAAATCCCTCAACAGTGGAAAGAATCCATAATTGTTCCTGTGTTTAAAAAAGGTGATAAAATGAACTGCAATAATTACCGTGGAATTTCTCTACTCTCAACAACATATAAAATATTATCTAACATTATTTTAACAAAACTAACCCCATATGCTAATGAAATTATAGGTGATTATCAATGTGGATTTAAACGTAACAGATCAATTACAGATCAAATTTTTCACATCAGACAGAGACTTGAAAAAAAATGGGAATATAATCAAAATGTCCATCAGCTATTCATTGATTTCAAAAAAGAATATGATTCGGTCAAAAGAGATAAATTATATAATATATTAATAGAGTTTGGAATACCTAAGAAGCTTGTTAGTATGATAAAAGTATGCACCAGTGAAACAGAAAGCAAAATTCGTGTGGGTATTAATGTGTGTGACAAATTTACAATTCATGATGGGTTAAAACATAGAGATTGCTCTTTAATTTTGCCTTAGAATATGCTGTTAGGAAGGTAAACGAAACTAACGAAGGACTAAAATTAAATGGTATGACTCAGTTGTTAGCATCAGATGATGTAGACGTATTAGGGGATGATATAAATACAATTAAGAATAATGCTAAAATATTTTTCAAAACTGCTAGAGAGATAGGTTAGGAAGTTAACAAAGAGAAAACTAAATATATGCTTACAGGCCAAAACCAAGTGTTAGGTAATAATCAAAATCTAATTATTGATAACAACACGTTTGAACCAGTTTCCAAATTCAAATACTTCGGAGTAATATTAACAAATGAAAATTATATTAAAGAGGAAATAAAAAGTAGGCTTAATTCAGGAAATGCATGTTACTTCTCTCTTCATAAACTTTTATCTTCTCGTTTAATATCTAAGAAACTAAAATTTAAATTTACAAAACAGTAATATTGCCTGTAGTATTATATGGGTGTGAAACTTGGTCCCTTAAATTGAAAGAGGAACACAAAGAAACTAACGAAGGACTAAAATTAAATGGTATGACTCAGTTGACAGCATATGCAGAAGATGTAGACTTACTAGGAGATGATGTAAATACAATTAAGAATAATGCTAAAATATTTTTCAAAACTGCTAGAGAGATAGGTTTGGAAGTTAACAAAGAGAAAACTAAATATATGCTTACAGGCCAAAACCAAGTGTTAGGTAATAATCAAAATCTAATTATTGATAACAACTCATTTGAACCAGTTACCAAATTCAAGTACTTAGCTTTCCTCTTCATAAACTTTTATCTTCTCATATAATATCTAAGAACATGAATTAAGAATATTTGAAAATAAAATCCTTAGAAAAATATTTGGACCTTAATGGGATGAGGAGATAGGTGAGTGGAGAATGCTACATAATTTAGAACTACAAAATTTGTATTCATGTCCAGATATTATTAGAATGATTAGGTAAACAGGCCATGTGGCATGAATGGGAGCAGAAAGAGAAGTTTACAGGATTCTTGTTGGGAGGCCTGATGGTAAGAGATCTGTAGGAAGGCCAAGACGAAGATGGAGGGAGAACGTTGAGATGGACCTAAAGGAAATTGGTAGGGATGGAAAAGAGTACATAGATCTTGCTCAAGATAGGGACAGATGGAAGGCCTGTGTTGCTGCAGCCATAAACCTTTAGGTTTAAGAAGGCTAGAGAGTTAGTTAGTTAGTTAATGAAAATAGGAATCAAACTAATAATAATAAAACGAAACGTAGGAGGCTCTACAATAGGAAGCACTGTTGCATATGTATGCAGGATATCTACAAACAGATGGATTCAATAAATTGCAAGAAAAGTGAACCGACATTACATCACAAATTGAATATAAACCTGTAATCCATCCATGTTTTTAAATAGTAGATGATAAGAACTAATGTCTCTCAAATTTAGATAATAATAATTAAGGTATAAACTAAGTTTAAAAAAATATAATATTAAAGGAATATGTACACTGTAATAAGAGTTCCCTTGCGGTAGTCATTTCAAGGTTCGAAAAGTCCTACGCGGGATTCTAAAACTTTACTTTACTTTACTTCCTCTAGTCCCCTTCTGCCATCATAGCGTAGGGTTGGTTGCCTCGATCCATCTCCTCCATTCCTGTCTGTTTCTCATCATTCTCTTCATCATATTTATTGTCTTATTCCTTTCTCTTCCAATCTTTTCTATTCTGTCTTCAAACATTATCCTTGGTCTTCCTTTACCTCTCCTACCTTGCACCTTTACTTCTAGAATTTGCTTTACCTTTTTTCTTCATTCATTCTGAATACATGTCCCCACCACTTCAGCTGTCTCTTTTCAATTATTTTCTCTAGCGACTCCTGGTCCACTTCTCTTCTTATTCTTTCATTCCTCACTTTATCTCTCCTAGTCTTATTAACAGCTCTTCTCAGGTATTTCATTTCACTAGCCTGAATTTTAGTCAGATGTTTATCTTGAAGTGGTAAACTTTCCATTCCATATGTTAATGTAGGGACCAATACTGATTTGTATAGCTGCATTTTTGTCTTTACTGCCACTTCTTTCTTTCCCATTATTGTCTTACTGAACTGATAATATACTGTATTTGCTTTTCTTCTCCTATTTAGGATTTCTTCATCACACCTACCATCACTTGTTATGATGGTTCCTAAATATTCATATTCATCTACTTCTTCCAAGTTCTCGTTTCCATATCTAATTGCTATTTCATGATCTTTTTCTCCTTTTGCCACCTGCATAACTTTACTTTTCTTAATATTAATCTTCATCCCTTTTCTCGCAAGTTCTTCTCCCGATTCTATTACGCTCCTCTGTAAATTCTCTTCACTGCTAGCAATTAAGACTATATCATCAGGATATAGCAGTACTTGCAGTTGTACTACTCTCATATTCCAATATCCTATTTGTACTCTTGGGGTTCTTCTTTTGCAAATTTTAGTTATTTCATCGTTTACATTAATGAAAAGTAAAGGACTGAGACTATCTCCCTGTTTAATTCCTTTTTCTATTTGAAATTCCTTAGACTCGTTTCCTTCTATTCTTACTATTCCTTTTACATCCTTATATACACTTCTTATTGCTTTAATAAGTTCCTTAGGTACTTCCTTACTTTCTAATGCCTCCCATAGATATTTTCTAGGTAGCGAGTCAAATGCCGCTTTCAAGTCTAGAAATGCTAAGTATATTCTTTTATTTTTGTCCAGCATTTTCCCCATCATTGTTCTTAATATAAAAATGTGATCTTGAGTCTGTCTCCCAGGTCTAAATCCAGCTTGTTCCTCTTCAAGTTTTCCCTCTATGATTTTTCTCAGCCTCCTTTCCAATATATTCGTATACATCTTATATACCACTGATGATAGACATATTGCTCTATAATTATCACTTTCCTTATTACTCCCTTTCTTATGTACTGGCACAATTATGTTCCTTTTCCACTCTTCTGGTATAGTCTTAGTTCTCCATACTTCCCTTAATATATTCAGTAGTATTTCAGCCATTCTTGGTCCTCCATATTTTATAAGTTCTGGTGCTATTCCATCCCATCCTGCTGCTTTCCCAATTCGTATCCGTTTAATTACTTCTCTCACTTTATTCTCTGTTATCATCATATCTTCTTCTACATGCTCCTCCTCTTCTCTGTTTCTTATTCTCTCATCCTCCTCCTGTTCCTGTTCCTGCTCCTCATCTTGTTCTTGCTCATTTGTCCTATCCTTGAACTTTTCTTCATAGTATTTTCTCCATTCCTCCATCACATTCTCCCTTCCTATTACTAAAGTCGTTTTCACGTTCAGAAGACACAATGGCCTCTTATGGACAATGCTTTTCTTATGGGAAATACGAGCGTGCTGTTGTGAAATTTCTCGATTTACAAATTTAGCTTATGTAAAATCGGTACCTGCAGTTTTGCAGGAAATTTTGTAGAGAATACGATGGTGAGCACAAAAAAGTGGTAACTTGTTTACATATGTTTAGATAAATTAAAAACGCAAATTTTCTGTGAAAATAAAATTTTTACATTGTTTTCATTCCTAACGTTGAAACATGCCATAAAATTGAAGCATTCATTATGAAAAAAAATTGACACTGTTTTCTAATTGTCATAGGTGATGGTGGTGCTCAGAATTTATCAATACTTTAAAGTATATTCACATTAAAAAATATTCAAATAAAGTATGTGGAGATTTTTTATATTCGTGCAGTAGAAAATGTCATCGCTGGCCATTTTTTGTTCTGTAATTCCAAGTAAAAACTTCCAGCAACAAAGTTGTGAAGAAAATAATGAAATCATTTTTTATAACCACTCAAAGGTTCCCAGAAATATTACTTCCATGCATTTGGAGTTTCTATTTAACCCGAACCGTGCGCTAAGTAAGGGGACATTGTCTGGCCATCTTGAGCCGACTCACCGCAGCATTTCGGCTAATCACCACCAAGTTTTCGAGTTGTTATTTTATTTCCATTCAGTAAAAATATTAACTTCATTCAGTTTGATATAATAGAATTGCAATTACTTTAACTTAATAATTGACAATTATTTCCAATGCTGCTGTTGTGAGCAACATTAGTGCTGTCGCAAATACACGTTGTTTTTGTTTACATTACTGTCGACATTAATACTGAAATGAAGATCACCTTTCAGTTTCCAACGTACACTTAAATTCATAGACAATAATGAATTTTTATATATATATATATATATATATATATATATATATATATATATATATATAACACATTACCATAACTCAATGTTATTCTATGAAATAATTACAGAGAAAGGCGAATGAATATTAAATGTGCCTGTGTATTAAATTAAATCTAATGGGAAAATGACATGCTAATGAACTGTAATGTTCACAGTATAATATTAATATTAATAATTACACATAATTATCATTTTATATAAAATATGTAACACCTACATTGTGAAGGAAGCTCATCATTTCCCGGCGACATGAGCTAGCGCTGTATTGGCAACACTGTACGGTTTCTCTAAGCGCCGTTGTGTCTTCTGAACGTGAAAACAACTCTAGTACATTTTCCTTATTTCTTATAGCTCTTGCTGCTTTTCCCCATTTTCCTTTCAGACTTTTGACCATATTCCAGAACTGCTTTCTAAGTTGTACAAAACTTTGTTCAACATCATTCCCAAACTTCTTCCATGATTTTCGCTTTGCCTCCTCTACAGCCAATTTACTCTCATTTCATTTTGCTCATATATTGACCAATGTTTTTCTGATCTTAATTCTAGGTAATTCTTCCATGCTTTCTTTTTCTCTTTCACTTTCCTCCTTACTTCATCCGTCCACCAATTAGTTCTTTTCCTTTTTGTATTCACCCTAACTTTGCCACATACTTCAATTGCTGCATACAGTATCACTTCCTTAAATTTTTCCCACATACTGTCAATTTCCATTCCTCTTATTTCCAATTCATTCAATTTTTCTTCTACTAGTTCCTTATACTGTTTTCTCTTCTCTTCCATAGCCAGCTGCTTTACTTGTATCTTTTCAAACTTCCTATCTCTTTCTCTATTATTCCTCTTAAATCTTGTTATAGCTATTAGCAGTCTGTGGTCAGTACTCAATTCAGCACCTCGAATTACCTTTACATCCATAAAGACATATCGAAGTGCTCTTGGGGTTAAAATATAGAGAGCCAGCCCGGAGGGCGAAGACCAATGGTTCCAGAGGTGGAAGAGGATCATAGAGAAAATCCCAACGGCAATGGAAGCGGAAGAGTTACGACCTTAGTGGCCAATATGAGCCACTAAGAAGCAGATTGGATATCTCCGTCAAATATCCAAAACCAACCGCTGCCTTGCAGGGGTGTGGGAGCACCAAACGATGTGGGAGAAAACCCTGAAAATAAAAATCAGCCTGGTCGTTGGGCTAATCCCCCACACCAGACTAAAACTAGCGGATTCAGAGAAATAAAGGTAGCCTCGGAAAGGATGGATTTAGTAGAATACGACAAGCAAGGAAATGGAATATCCGAATTGGAACTTGGAATATTAAAACAATTAATGGAAAAGAAGTGGAGATTGTAGGAGAAATGGAAAAGTATAAACTAACAGTACTAGGACTAAGTGAAGTAAGGAAGAAAGGCAGTGGTATAATGTGCCTTGAAAGAGGATATGTGCCGAGATATGTGGGAGTAGGTAGAAGAAGAAGAGCTAAGGAGGGAGTTGGAATAATAGTTAATGAGCAAATGGAAGAAAGGGTGGAATCATGGGAACCAGTGAATTCAAGGATAATAGTAGTTAGACTGAAAATGGAAGAAAGAATAACAATAATACAAGTTTATGCCCCGACAAATGATCAGGACATATTGGAGAAAGAAGTTTTCTATACTCAATTACAAAGAGCAGTGAATAAAGAGAATGAAGAGAATAGGAAGGTAATATTGATGGGAGATCTTAATGGTAGAACTGGAAACAATAGGATAAGGTCACATGGTTGTATGGGACCATATGGAGGCGAAAGTGTGATAAATGAAAATGGACAAAGATTATTAGAATTCTGTGTAGAGAACCAATTGCTACAAGGAAACTCCTTTTTCCAGCATAAGAAAATTCATAAAATCACTTATGAAGCTGAGGGAAGGGAGGCAAAGAGTATAATAGACTACATAATTTACGCAAGAGCAAGGATTCTAAAACTAAGGGCCAAAAATGCAAGAGTCCCTCTTCGAGGTCCAGATAGGTCTGTAACCACCATTGGTCACCGGAGGAGACAATAAAAGCTTGAATTCCTTCACATAGTGACTGAAGAAAGGAATGAAGCCATGCCTCTCTGGTTTGGAGCGTACGAAGACGTCCAAAACTAATTCGTAGGAAATGAATAAGATCTAGGAGTACAAAAAAATAAAGGGGTTGACCTTTATTTAATACTAGTTCCATAACATTGATGCCTTCATTTATATAGAAATTGTCGGGTGCTATAAAAGATGATGATAGGTCAAACACAAGAAAATTGTAAATAAGTGCTTCAATTTCACCATCATAATCAACTGTTAGAGTAGCAAGTTGAATATCGACCACATCGGTCATTTGAATGGCTAGGGAGGTAGGGAAGACCTCAGGTAGCTGGTCAGGTTCAAATTCCCAAGTGGACGCAATGTGCAATATTTCGTCATCCAAAAAAATAGATATATCCGAAGTAGGAATAGGACTTGGTGAACGAAGAAATGGGATTGTAGAAAAACTAGATATGCTGATATCATCCAAAATGCCATCCATAGGTTCCATGTTGACATCCATATTAGTAGGCGTAGAATTTCAATTTCTGGTTAGACACCTGAAATTCACAGTCGAACTTCCAATTGAGTAGATACTTGTTGTAGCACTTTAGGATAAAGTCATGTAATTGGATGAATGACACAAACAAAAAACCCTCTTTTGTTTGTAAGGTTGCGTCACAAGCGTTAACAAATTTTATAAACAGGAGAAGTTCACTTTGGACTACTTCTTCAGAAATACAATCGAGTATGTTCCCTACAATGGGTACTTCAAAAATTTCACTTCCAAGTTGCGTAGTCCAAGTAGCAATCGAAATAGCCATGAGCTATGCAGCTACACGGTTTGTACATAAAGAATTCTAACTATAGCGACGTTAAACTGTTTAATTTCCTGTGAAAATAATCAATACATGAAGGATGGCAGTAGTCAAATCGGGGTTCGAACCTAGGGCACCAATTGACTAAGGAACACATCAAGGTCCTTAAGAAGTTCTAGAACTTCTGCATTTGTTTTGTCGTTGACAGGAATCGGGAATTGCCGAAAGATACCTGCCTCAATATGCAATCGAACAAAATTGCGCACTACCTCAGTGCAGTCTGAAAAAAATTGTTCCCCCGTCTGGGTTCTATACAGCCTAAGAAGGTGCTTATTTATACCTCGTATTTTGGGGGGTTCCAATACTTTATCTTAGGGGACATTCAAATAGGATGCTATTTCGTCCACCACTGACTGAAATTGCGGACCGTCCTTTATAATCACAAGTGAAATTGTGTCTACAACTACTGTACCCTTGGACATTTAGGACAATTAATTGGAATTAAAATACACATGTAGAATGAACAAAAGGTAAGGAACAACTTTGGATGATGATTCTCTTATATATATATTAACGCCACTGGTAGTGAGGAATAAAAAAAATGATGTATATCTAGGGCAAAAAATATAAAATGCAAAGGCTGATCCAGTTATCTACAGCGCTGCGATTTGGAGTGACTGAGTCAGTATATCCGTTATCAAAAGCTGTGTAAAGCTGAGGAAAAATTTAAATCATGAGACAACTTGCCGTGTTATTTTACATGCATGTCCTGTTCCAAGTACGCAAGGGTGGTAATAGGGATATGACCTGTAAGGAGAGACATAATACCATTATACATTATGAAGTCAAAAGATTTTTTTTCCATAGTAATTATTTTGTGGAGATAGAAGCATGTATTCGACTGAAAACTGAAGTTGATAAACAGGAAGTTAGATAAGATAAACTCATCGGCGGCCGTTCTTTGAGCATATCCGTATGAAGAAGGAAGATCGAATGCTGGGCTCTGTAGAGTGGAAAAAAAAGTAAAGGATCCTGGTTGGAAACGTGAGCTCAATGTGTACTTTCCTCTCTTCCTCTATATACAGGGCCATTCAGAAAAAAATATAACTTTTTTTTCAGTGATATAGGAGTATAAGTGCAGTGAAAGAGATACACTGTATGATATTCAGTGCAGAATGCATTTTTGTGTATTGTTGTTTCTTTTTGTTTTACTTGACTGTCGTCAAGTTTCGTGACCAGAATTTCTTTAACCGGGCTATGTTAACCCATAAAACCTTGTTGTCTTTCACTTTTTCTGCATCGTAGAGTCGTATTTTCTATACAATTTGTCTGATAGTCCTTTCTTTCTTCCTGGCATAAATACCATTACTAAATCGTTAAGTGCATAAGATGGGACTTGTCGGGTTGCATCTATGCGCTTCTTACTCAATTGATGACGTTTTTAGTGTGTTTACTTTGCTATTTTCTGTACTGAGTGTAAATGTTGGCGAAACGTGTTTGATAATGAGTCTACAGCAGGCATGTCAAACACGCGGCCCTCGATATATTTTTGTGCGGCCCCTTTGCTATTACCTGTTTTTAAGTAGTAGAACCTTCAGATGTAGTAGTTGCTAAAATATCTGTGTTATTATATAACACAATGTGAAATTTCACACGTTTTCCTCTTGGACAGGATATACTCGTCGGTAGGTGAAAAAAGATGGTCGTGTTTCATTATTGGGGTGGTTGGCGAATGTAGTGATTGCCAGTTGTTCAGAGTCCAACGCTACGTCTTCTGCCTGCGCATTTTTCCCTCTGGAATCTAGAATGAGGGGAGGGTTGAAGGGAAAGGGGAACAAGCTGCCTTCGCCCGAAAACCTATTACCGCGTCTTATAGTCTGCGCGACTCACCCCTCCCTTGCCTCTCCCGCATCTTCGCTACCCTCAGTCGGTTCCATTTTCCAAGATGTTTGGGTCTATTCTGTTTGCTTTGTTTGTGCTACCAACAATGTCTTTGTCGAAACCAAGTGGTAGTAAACGAAAAATTTCTGATGAACATCGTAGTTTTCAAGAGAAATGGGAGTTGGAGTACTTTTGTTGTGAAGTGAAAGATAAAATTGTTTGCTTGGTTTGCAGATCAACCATTAGTGTATCGAAGTTATATAATGTCAAACGTCATTATGAGCAACACAGAGATACATACAACCAATACGATGGATTAATGAGGCAAGACAAGCTGAGAGAGTTGAAGGCGTTTATTGCTGTTCGTGAACTTTTGCGGAAGTATGATTTACCTCTGTCAAAGTTATCCTATGTAGCTACGGATGGTGCCCCTTCAATGACGGGAAAAAAACAATCGTTTTGTGACAAAACTGCAAAACGAATTTCGTGAAACCTGCGATAAACACATGTTCCATCATGTGCATTGCATCATTCACCAAGAGGTCTTGTGTTCAAAAGTAATCAACATGGAAAGTGTGATGAAGCCTGTGAAAAAAGCTATCAACTTCATAAGATCCCGTGGCTTAAACCAGCGAAAATTTTCTGCTTTCTTAGCAGATTTAGAAAGCGAATATTCTGGAGTGCCCTACTACACAGAAGTGTGCTGGCTATCGTGTTCTATGGTTCTTGAAAGATTCTGGAACTTGAAAGATGAAATATGTCAATTTTTGAAATGAAAGAACAAGACACCAGCCTTTTTTCGCAACCAACGTGGTTACAAGATCTTTCTTTTCTTGTTGATATAACGAAACACTTGTTAGATTTAAATTTGAAACTGCAAGGAAAAGATCAATTAATCACCAACATGAATGATCAAGTCAAAACATTCGAGCGTAAGTTATTGCTTTGGGAAAAACAGTTAAGAAACGAAGACTTGACACACTTTCCAACTTGTTCTAAATACAGATCAAGTTCAAAGGACCCTGTTTTGTACAAAAAGTACGCCGAAAAAATTCAGCCTTTGAATACTGAATTCGGGAAAAGGTTCCACGATGTTCGTTCTTCCGAAGATAAGATCTGCTTGTTTTCAGCCCTGTTTACGACTGATGTAGAAAAAGTGGCAGCACATTTGCAGATGGAAGTAATTGAAATTCAGTGCGACTCAACTTTGAAACAAAAGTACAGCGAAGTGGGTATCCCTGACTTTTACAAGTACTTGCCTGCACGTTTTCCAGAAACCTGCAAATTTGCATGTGAAATAATTTCCATGTTCGGTAGCACTTAAAAGTGTGAAAAACTTTTCTCACTCGTGAAAGGAAACAAGTCACCAACGAGATCCAGATTATGAGACGTTCATCTTAGCTGTGTTCTGAAAGTAGCTGCTTTAAATAAGATGTCTCCTGATATTGATAAGTTTGTGGCAGAAAAAAGGTGCCAGCTGTCAGGCAAGAAGCAATGATCAAGTTTCAATGAATGTTCAATATACTTTATTAAGTGTTATGTTACTCATTCTTCAAAATAAAGTATTAAAGAAATAATTATTTTTTTCCTTGCGGCCCGCCCTATCGAACACTACTGACTATTTGGTCCAGTTCAGATTTTGAGTTTGACATGCCTGGTCTACGGGGTTCATGTTCAAGCCTATTTCAAGTGGAAATTGAGGCTTACGCCCATAGAGAATTTCGAAGTGTGAAATACCCACTCCTTCTAATGGACTGCAGTTATATGCGAACACACATAAATCAAGGTAAGAGGCCCAGTCTTTTTGGTTTTTATCTGTATATTTACTGATCATTTGGGCCATAGTATGGTTCAATTTTTCAACTTTGCCGTTTGTTTGCGGTCTATAGCCACTGGTACTTAGATGTTTAATTTTCAACTCCTGTAATATATTTTCCACCAATTCTGCCTGATATACTGAACCACGGTCGGTGAGTAAAGTATTGATAGGTCCAAAAGTTGTGTAAACTTTGTGTACTATAAATTTAGAGACAGCTTTTGCAGAAATTGTCTTTAATGGTTGTGCGACAACCCAAGAGGATACTAAATCAATGGCGAAAATGATGAATTTGAAAACTGAGCTGGGAGTTATCAGACCAAAAATATCGCTGGCAAAGTTCTCGCATACATTTCCTAGGGGAAGAGGGTGTAAACATCCTTGTTTTCTTTCCGTTGGTTTTGTTCTCTCTTGGCAAACAGGGCATGAGTGTACATAATATATCACATCTTTTCGTGCAGTTTTCCAATAATATCGCTCATATACCTTTTGTAGACATTTGTGTTGGCCCGTATGTCTGCCAGTGTATGGACTGTCATGTACTTCTGATAGTACATCATCTATCATATTGTTTGGGATTACAAGAAGTTTACGATCTTTTTGCATACGATAGAGAACTCCATTTTCCAAAGTGAAATATCGAACAGATAGATGAGTGGGGTTTTTCTCTTTAGTTTCTATGAGAGTTCGTTTCTGGATCGTTCATTTGTCGTGTTCTGATTTCTTTCTGACGTGAAGTTGTTGCAGTTTCAACTGTTTCCTCGATCATGTCGATGAGATCGCCATAATCTATTTCGTCTCTTTCTTCATCTGTGAGTGGTGAGTTTGGGGCTCAGGAGAGACAATCTGGAACACAGTTAAGACGTCCCGGTTTGTGTTTAATTTCAAACTGAAACTGGCTGAGTCATATCGCCCAGCGAGCAAATCTTCCTGTGAAATCGCGTGCTGTTCGAAGCCAACATGCTCCGAACTATCCACGACGGCGGTAAAGAAGGTATTCGTCAGATACTGTCGAAAATGTAAGGTAGAAAATATAAGACAATATACTTCTTTCTCACAGATACTGTAATTAACTTGCGCTCCCGTGAATAAGCGTGAGCAATATCCTACAGGTTGAACGTAAGTTTTCTTTTCATTCTTTGGGTCTGTTAGTCGATGACAGAGCACAGAACCAAAGCCAAGTCGGGACGCGTCACAATGAAGTTCAATTGGCAATGTTGGGTCAAAATGGCGAAGAACAGGTGCTGTTGTTAAGCACGTTTTAAGCTTGTTGAAAGCCTCTGTTTCTTTTTCTCCCATATGAAATGGTATGCCTTTTCTGGTAAAATCTGTAAGTGGTTTTGCTATAAGACTAAAATTTTGTATGAAACTCCTGTAAAAACTGCATGCTCCCATAAAACTTCTTATTGACTTAATGGAGGAAGAGGGGGAGATTCGAAATTGCACTGACCTTCCTTGGATCAGTTGCGACTCATTTTCTGCCAATTATATGCCCTAAGATTTGCATTTCGGAATACGCAAATCTACATTTTGAGGATTTTGCTTTTAGATTAGTCTTCTCTAGGGCGGCGAACATGCGTTCTAACCATGTGAGATGTTCGCTCCAAGTTTGGCTGAACACTATAATATCATCAAGGAATATACACAGGCTGTTCCATTTCAAACTTGCAAATACTTTGTCGACGCATCTCTGGAATGCTGCCGGAGCTACCGATAATCCGAACGGAAGTCGCCGGAACTGGAATAAACCGGAGTCGGTTACGAAGGCTGTTTTGTGTTTGTCTTCTTCCACGATTTTCACCTGCCAATAAGCTGAAAATTACATTACATGGGAGATATATTGTACGCCTGACAAATAGTGGATAATATCAGAAATTAAAGGGACCGGATATGGATAGGTGATGAGCTTGTTGTTCAATTTTCGAAAATCAACCACTAGGCGGCATGTAGAGTCTTGTTTTTTGACAAGCAAGATGGGGGCTGCATATGATGATTCGCTCTCTTCTATCACGCCCATTTCTAGCATTTTTGCAATTTCCTGACTTATAAACTCCCGTTGTTTTGGGGTCACCTTGTATGGTGCTTGACGAATTGGGATATCGTCGGTGAGTGGTAAGGTAACTTCAAAAACGTCTGTGACTCCTAGTTGGTTTGGGGATGAGGCGAAACATACAGTGTTAAGAAGTTGTAACAGTTCTTTACGTTGTAATTCGGTCAATTCCCGTGATATATCTATGCCAGTTTCCACATTAAAGTCTTTTGTTTGGGTTCGTAGTGTACTCTTTAAATCTTTATCTAGTATTGCATCAACTTTGTGCAGTGGCGTTTGTTTCATTTCCGGGAAGATTTCGTGCTGCGGAAGAGATACCCGAAAGTGGTTCATGTTTATGATAGGAATAACAGCTGTTGTGCTAGTGTTTACTAAAAGTCTGGGAATAAGACAGCGGAATTGTTCATATACTCCATCATGTACCTCGAAGATAAAATCTCGTCCATAAGGGACAGAGGGGGAAAAAGTTATATATAGTTCGGAATACTAATATGGTTGCAAAATAACTGAAAGAGCTGAAATAACTTTCAGTTTTCCACTGTGAGATAAGGTGTTTCGGTCCAGGTTTCAGCAGCATATGTAACCACTGGTCTTATCATAGTAAGATATATCTTCATTTTTGTATTTCGTTTCAGAAGTTTCGATTTTAACAGGGATACATTTGCATAATAGGCCTTATTACCTTTCTTTATTCTTTCATCTATTTCAGATTCTATTTTATTGTTTTCATTAAGTGTAGATCCAAGGTATGTAAAATTACTAACACATTCAAAGGAGTAATTATTTATTAATATTGATCTATTATTATTCATGTTTGTTCTATTAATATTCATGTATTTAGTTTTCTTTTCATTAGTTTGGAGTCCTACTCTTGCAGCTTCCTCTACTAGACTTAGTTCTTGCTTCAATAGCTACATCATCAGCATATGCTGTGACTTGTTTTAGTCTAGTACTAATGTCTCCTCTCACATCTAATTTTTTAATCACCGAGTCCAAAACTAAATTAAATAATGTTGCTGAAAGAGGATCTCCTTGGCGGACTCCTGTCATGACATCGAAAAAGTCCGATCTTGCATTTTCAATTTTAACTGAGGCTCTAGTATTTTGAATTTTCATTCGGATTAATCTTACTAATTTATTTGGTATTCCAATCTCTTGTAACCTTTGTAATGTTGTTGGTCTATATATTGAATCGAAGGCTTGTTTGAAATCAATAAACAAAACATGCAAATCTATATCATATTCATAGCATTTCTCGAAAATCAAACGCATCATCAGGATGTTATCTGTAGTACTTCTGTTGTTCCTAAATCCACTTTGATACTCTCCTATAATATCTTCAGCATAATCAGTTAGTCTGATGTTAATTATTGCTGCAAGTATTTTATATAGGTTGTTTAATAGTGATATGCCTCTATAATTTTCACAGACTGTTTTATCTCCTTTTTTAAGTATAGGGCACACTAGTGCTATGTTCCAATCATTTGGCATTTGTTCTCAATTCCATATATTAATTATAAGTTTATGTATTCTACGATACATTTCTTTTCCAGCTGCTTGTATAAGTTCACTGTTCATATTGTCAATTCCTGGTGCTTTCATCTTTTTAAAGTTTTTAATTACTGTCTCCACTTCTTCGTATGTTGGTGCATCAACTAATATGTTTTCGTTATCCTGCTGATTCATCGTGTTTCAGTAAGGCACTTCTAAATCCTGGTTGTGTTGAACTCCCTGGAAGTGTTCTTTCCATCTATTCATTATTTCTGCTTGTTCAGTTAGGATTTGACCATCTTTGGATTTTAAGTTTCTGGTTCTTGGTTTATACTGTTGTGTTATAACTTTCTGGGTCCGATAGAATTTTCTATATTCTTTTTTGGTGTTTAGTTCTTGTAACATTTCTATTTGTGTTTTTACTACTTGGCGTTTCTTTTCTCTACACATTTTCTTAGCATACTTTTTCAGATTTTCATATTTTTCTCTATTTGATCTTGTAGTTCTATTAAGACATCTATTTCTAGCTTCATTTTTTGCTTTAACCACCTTTTTACATTCTTCATCATACCAATCTTCATTTTTTCATATGCTTTGGTTCCTAAAACCTGATTAGCAGTACTATGATGTTTCTTAAATTATCCCACTCCACTTCTACATCATCTTCTTCTCCTGTTTCATCAAGTTTCGTTAGTATTTCTTGTCTGTATGTGTTTTGTATAAAAGATTTCTTCAATTTTTCTATGTTCCATTTCTTAGTTTTCTTATATATTCTTTCATTAACCATGCTAATTCTTTGTCTTATTTTAGTTCTAACAAGATAATGATCCATATCACAACTAGGTCCTCTATATGTTTTGACATCAATTATTAATGTAGCTCTCCTCTTATTGATCACTACATGATCAATTTGATTACATCGTTGTTCACCGGGTATTTTCCAAGTCTCTTTGTGGATTTTTTTATGCTTAAATCTAGTGCTACTGATATCAAGGTTTTGTAATTGTGCTAATTGTATCAGCCTTTCTCCATTGTCACTTGTTTCTTTGTGTAGGGAAAATCTGCCTGATACCCCACTGCTGCTGGATTCATTACCTATTCTTGCATTAAAATCCCCCAGTAGAATTAGTGTATCATGTTTTGGTACTCTATCACATACATCTGACAGTTCACTATAGAAATGTTCAATATCTTCTTTGTTTGTGTCTTCAGTTGGTGCATATATACATATAAAGGTCATATTGTTGAATGTTCCTTTAATTCTTAATTTACATATTCGGTCATTTATTAGTTCAAATCCGAGTATACATTTCCTCACATTTCCAGTAAGTAAAAAATCTGTGCCATTTCTTCCTTTAATTGTTGGATACATAAGAGAGAATTCTTTCTTTTTAATCCATCCATCTCCATTCCATCTTATCTCTTGTAATGCTGTTATTTGCATGTTATATTTTATTAATTCATCTGCAATTTCATTCATTTTGCCTGTTTGGAGCATGGTACAGACATTCCAGGTTGCCACATTAAAATCCACATTCCTTAGCCTTTTACATTGCGTGGGTCGTCTCTTATAGATCCGTCCGGCTTTACTTGTCTGAGAGTTCGTAGCGGGAGGTTGTTTTACGGGGTAAGGGTGCTGGCCTTACACCCAACCCCCAACCTGGAGGACCAGGGATTTGTATTCGAGGTTCCTACCCCTAGGAAGACTGGCTTCACCACGCCTAAGGGCTCTTCCTACCCCTTGGTTTTCTGTCAGGGTTGTCCTTCCCTTAGCCTTTAGAGATCCCTCTCTTACCTGCAAGGCAGCAGGGGCAGTGCTTATTTAATGGCGGCACTTACTCGCCATGTCTCAGTGTCGTCGCTGGATTTTTGTGGTTTTTAAATGAGAGTTATCCTGCCAGAAATAACTCTCTCTACATCCTGTTGACACTGACGCTCCTTGTCCGCAACTGCTTATTTGTCGCAGCTAGCCTACATATCTGTAGGTCGTTCCCCTATCCGCAACCTGGGGATGCGCTCGGCAGAATAGAGCTCTGCTCCTGGGAATGTTGGCCAGTACCGAGGATAACAGTGACCACTGATTATTTATTTGATACTAAGTAATTGGTCAATCGAGTCGCCAAACTTGCTACGAAATCTGGTGACTGTCTGGTAGGTGAACGCATTCAGTGACTATGAGATTACTCTTTGATTGTTGGCATATACAGTTTCTGAATAGGTCTAGCAGGTGTGATAAATGCATTTTACGAATAAGTAGGACGACGTTCAAAATCTAAAGAAGCGTTATGTTTATTTTCTGTTTGTTAGTTTCTGATTGGAGTGCCGACAATTGCATGAGTGTTAGCGATGTTCTCTCATTGGTTTCGTCGTTATATCTATTCTTGTCGCTGCAAATGTTCGAGAGGGACAAATATGATGATAAAGAATCAAATAGTACACAAACTACCTGATTCTTAAATGCTAACAATAAAATTGGGCTCCCACCCCGATAGTCTAGCGATAAACCTGATATCAAGGTGTCCCGGGTTCCATCCCCAGTGGAGGTAACATTTCATTAAGTGGTTCGGATTTCACCAGAAACTGAAGCTCTCATCCATACTGTAGCTCTCTGTGCATATTGTGAACCTTAATACAAATCCAATCAACTAATCATTGCAATACAGTGAGAAAATCATCATGCTTGGGCAATTTCATTGCTCGCAGTCTTAGTCCTACGTCTTAATTAATTATCATTTGTGAGGTTAGAAAGCAATTTCTGCAGTACCGTCATACTGGTATCCGCGCAGGAGAATCAATCTTTGATCCAATTCGGATCAGTATTTATGCATAATATATTCTGAAATAAAATTATAATCTTCAGCCGTTATTTGCACTAATCAAAGTGTTCAGTGCAAGGGTTGCAACTCTATTAATTGCTTTTATATGTGTCTCCTAATCGAGATGAATTTGTAGTGAAAATATGTTTGTTCTTTGAGAGTGGCACCTCCTGTGTTGACGGTATTTCTCGTATCCTCCCCATTTTTAGCCCTAAGTTCTGAATTCCAGTCGTTGAACAAGAAAACGTAATTTATTTCATCATGACAGAAGAAAAATTATTATCATTAACACATTTTCTATTCAAGGGTGGTGTTGTCTATTTCATGCCTACTTTATTAAGTTAGTGCCACTTTTCTGAAGCACGAAAAGCTACAATCTTTTGCCGCTCCCTTTTGTTGTGATTTGGACAATTTAGAGTTATGGCACAGTATGAGGTAGAAAGAAACTAAAAATAAAGACCCTTCAGCACCTCCTTGCAATGGTTGAAACATTAAAAACTGCCTTGTACGAACTATACAAACTTTGTGTTATTGAAATATGCATACCCCCATCAACGGCTGTTTGCAGCAAATCAGGTGTTATCTTCTTAATCGAATTGGTAACAAGAGGTTGAGTGCTCCATCTATTCTCTCTTTGAGAAATAGCTTGCAAAATCTTTGGATTTAAAAAAAAGTTGTAGCTGCTCATGAAAATATACGTATCTTATCGCATTTCTTGATGTGGTTCATTTTATCATTTTATAAAAAATAAAAAACCTCAAACTCTGTACATAGAAATAGTATGTTTATATTTAGTATACGTATATCCGTAGATTTTATGACGTATTTTGTACTGTTTATATGAATAGTAATTAGTAAGTCTGTGATATTATTTCACTCAAAAATGGCTTTGGAAGAGACAACAATAGAATTATTGCATTTTACTTGACATGAAAGATCCGTGCCTGTGTGTGATGGAACGAAATGCAGTGACTTATCTTTGGATCTAACTGTAAAATATGTCACTGTTTAAAATATACCATAGAAAAGTTTTACGTAAATACATTTTAGCTGGTATAAGTTAGCCCCCGAGAATTTGACTCCGAAATCTTTAGCCCCCCCCACTTTTCAGGTTGGCGCCGTCACTGGGAAAAAGACCTTGCTTGTTCCTCCTTGAAAAAATCTGCGGACGTCCATGCCCTCCTTTGCCTCCCCTTACGCACACCTATGTTCGAATTATATGAAGTTTTCCCAGATATTTCGGGAAGGGGCAAGTGCCCTATCTGTTCCTCCTTTGCGAGTGCCCTACAGAATACTGACTAGTAATTTATATTAACGGTCAACATAAATATAAGTTTCTTTCTACAATGAATTTCCGGGAAGGGTTGGACTGACACAATAACTACATCTCCCCTCGCTAGGCAAATGGTTGCGCCGACCACTATTCACAGGAATAAACAAATATCTGAAGGGCAAGCAAGAATGGGCAAGTTACATCATTTCACAAGGACCACCCTGCTTTGTGGTCGAAACACGGCCCTCCTTAAACTGATTGAACCACCGAAATGTGGTTGATTGTGGAAGGACATCTTCGCCGTATGCCTGCTGCAACATTTCGTATGCTTCCGTGGTGGATTTCTGCAGATGGACGCAAAATTTCAAAGGCGTTTACAGCTCCTCACAAACCGACTCCATTTTCCGAATGAGACTTCTGACCATTTGTGTTTTGTTTGTGCAGTGTTGCCAGATGGATGTGCATACGGGGTTGCAATTTTATCTGCCGATTCCACGAGGCACGTTCTTCTCGTGAAAATTTATTTCACCACTGCATGTTCATTGTGTGATATTTTAAAAAAAAACATTCTCACTCTATTTTGTCTAGCCCTCATATTAAAAATATATTATTGTAATTTATTGAAAATTTCATGAAATGATGGCCTAACCACAGATCAAATTCGAGTCCCTAGGATTCTGAAAAATTAAGAATTGTAGCAGAAAATATGGCAGGTTGGTAGACCATTAAAATGTTTCAGGGTCATTATTTCCTAACCTTTTTCAATCAATTATAATTAATTCTCTGTATGCCATAGATTGATTAAACAAATCAAATGTTTTATTGTTCTCCAGCTATTCAAATTTCTTCAATATTGATAACACATGAGAAGTAGATCTTTAAATTGGCAAAAATACTGATTATTAAATTAAACTTTACCACCCAGGTAGATTAAATGACTCTTCAATATTCTAGAAATAAATGTATCTGAATTGAAGTGAAGTAAATAAGAACATTTCCACTGTTCCTTTTCCATTCCCCACATTTCTAAATTTATTCCCAACCTACAAAATAAAGTATTCTCCTCTGATGTTCACATGAATATGCAATGATTGTTTATTACATTATCATAGTACATAGACACATCATGCAATAGTGAGTTCACCAAATTCCATTGAACATATTTGGTTACAGATAGGTCCAGCACACAGAATGGTAACAATCTGATTGGAATATATGAATCAAGGGTTTTGTATTTTCTATTTTAGTTATTTAGCACTGCTTTTCGACCAATCATTATGATTAAAATGAGTGATGAAATTGTTGAAGGGGAACTCATAAAGAATGATCATTTCCAGGCTGGGATTCAAACCTGGGACTTTTGACATTGTAGCACACTCTGTTAACCACTCCACCACAATGGTCGACATGGTTGGTTGGTTGATTTGGTGTTTTAAGTCCACATTATACACAATAAGGCTAAGCGGGACTGGACCTAGAGTTTAAAGTGGGATCCTAATCACTATGTGCCTCTACCAGGTATTGATCCCGGGACCCCTTGATTACAAGGCGATGACGCCATCGGGGAGGCTGGTCGACATATGAATGAATGAATCTAGGCTATACTTGAAAACATTAACTAATAGAGCAAAAGTCCTTTAAGAGAAAATGCCTGATGGGTGGCTTCCTTTTAACCCACTTTTAATTATTCATTCCTCCACTTCTTCTCTTCAAGTAGCTTCCCCAAACTGCACCCACGATGCTTGGTAATCACCAAAATTCTGAGCCAATCTGTCTAGGATCGAGATTTGAAATGCCTGGAACAACACAAAAGTCTTTAACCATTATGTCACATCTGAATAATTACTATGATCTTATTTTGTCTGTGAATTCTTGCACTAATGATTTAATTTACTGGTACAGTCCGGCCAAGGAAGATGAAACTACCTGAAAAGGATGCTTCCAAACGCTAGAGGGGAAGCAGGGAGAAGCACTCGCCGAACTACCCTGTGGTATTTCGCTTGTGTGGATTTGCTTGTTGTGTGTATTACCGCTTTCTGTGTTGTTGTTTTTTTTATTTGTGATGTCAATTGGCAACAAATCGTTTCGAAGTGGAATGAGGAAAATTGGGACGTTTTGGCCCCTGTTCCACATTCTACGAAACACCCTCGTTTTGCTAGAAAATGTCACAAGCCATTCAGTTACTACATTTATACTTATAACTATATACAACAATATTATTATTATTAAATACTATCCTGATTAATGTTGTGTACATTTGTGCTAATTATAATATTTACTAAGAAGATCAATTTAATTGAATGATCTAAAAAAAAGCTACTGCTTTACAAACAAGTTTATCTACTAATGTGACAATATGAATACTTTCTTGATATGTTCTGTTTGCTGATATAGTATATGACTGGCTTACCTAACCCTTACATAATTCGTAAACATGTATGTATGTATTTTGGCGGCGATGTTACTACGTTGAAACTTCAATGCTGTTTCTACAGCAGACGATTTTCAAGGAACCCGCTTCCTGTCCAAAGCTCCGTCACCCCTATTTAGCGACTGAACGTGTCCGGTTGGCGCATGCGCACTTCCGTCCATGGTCTCAGCTAAGGCAGCCAGACAGTAATGTGCTAATTGCTCACAATCGAATATCAACTAAAGGTTAAAAGATTAAAAATCTTTTTGTGCAAATTAGCACATTACCAGTATGTTACCGATCTCCGATACGGGGAGGAAAGTGCGCAATTTTGAAAAGTTGAGGATTAAGCTCAATAAAACCTTAATTAGGATAGGTTTCCTCAAGCAATGTAGGAAGAAGGGTATTTTACAGAGTTTTTTAAAGTGGGGGTTCCAACCCCTTAGTTTTAAAGGGCTGGATCAGAAGAGGGAATTACAGTTTAAAATGCTGGGGAAATGCATAAGGGAGGCATATGCACAGGTGGATAGGCTAAATTCTGAATGTTACATGTTACATTTAGAAATAGGAGGACGATTAGACCGGGTAACATGGGAACGCATCGAGGAGCGGCATTCTAGAACAGGCGAAGATTAGAGACATTGACATAATTAGGAAGAAATCTATCAAATTGGGAATTAATGAGAGAGTTAAGGAGGGAGGGAATAGGCATGGAAAAGGGGATGAAAATAAAGCCAACATTTTAAATTTAACAAAACTTCAACCTGCTAAAGCCTTGGCGGAAATTATGAAAATGGGACATAAATTTGCCATAAGGGATGAAAACTTCGAAAAAGAAGAATTCGTCATTGGGGCTGAAAAAATAGCAGGAAGATTAGATGAAAAAGAGGATAAATGTAGTGTCAGGGTAAAAATACGTGACATCATTGATGAACAAATGCACCTAAGCATAAGAGAACAAGGCCCACCTGCAACCAACCATAGGACACCAAAGGGGAAAATGGAAAGTAAGCTTAGGGAGAGTCTTCACAATGTAAAGAAATGGGTTAAGGATAATGATGTGTATTTGATTAGATCTGATAAAGAAAACAAAATGGTTATCATCGGGAAAGAGGAATACCATAGCAAGTTGGAAGATAGTTTTAGAAGTAATGACTACGAAGAAACAAAAGTGAACCCCATCAATAAGATTAAACGTGAACTTAAAAAAGGCATTGAAACCAGTTTTACTTTGGGAAGCGCAGAAAAAAAGAAACTACTTAAGAGTGTACTTAAGAGTAAGGGAATATTCCCAAAGCATTTGGGATACCAAAGACCCATAAGGAAGGGATACCCCTCAGACCCATGATCCCCATGTATGCGCATCCAGGTTATGGTCTAGCTAAAGAAATGATTAAGAGGATGGGGAAAATTAATATGGACACTCAGTTTAGTATCAAAAACTCCCTTATGGTCAAAGAAACCATTGAAAAACTTACCATAGAAGAACGAGACGCAATCTGTAGTTTCGATGTTATTAATCTGCATCGCAGTGTCCCCCGGGACAAAGCCGAGGATTGCTTGTATAGATGGTTAATAGACCAAAATGTTGAAATCTTGATCACCTGGGAATATGTCAGGTGGTTTTTTCTCATTACGGGGTACAATTACTTCTATGTTAACGACAAAAAAAAAATTCCGACAAAAAGAACAGTTGGCCATGGGTAACCCTATTTCTGGCCTCGTGGCCAACATTTTCATACACTATGTCGAAAAAGCCACCATGGAGCATGTGGGGGGAGGGGTAAAATACCATGGGAGATACGTAGATGACATCCTCATCATAGGGAATGAAACCAAACTTGATAGCATTTTCAACCAATTGGGCAAGCAAGATCCCAGAATTGGTTTTACCAGAGAAGATCTGGCCAACGGAAAGATTCACTTTCTAACTTGTGCCTTACTAAAACCGGACAACGAATTGTAACCGGGGTTTTCCATAAACCGTTGGCTGGCGAGCTGTACCTCCATAAGAAATCCCAACATTCAAATAGAACTAAGTTAAATGTTTTTCTTGACTTTTTCATTCGGGCCGAAAGGCTGTGCAATGGCGAAAAAGAGAAAGAAAAAGAAGAAGAATGGATAAGGAAGGTGGGTATAAAGAATGGGTATACTATCCGTGACATTGAAAAAGTAGCTAGGAAAGCAAAAAAGATTGTTAGACAAGAACTATCACAAAATGATAAAGATGAAGATGAAGATAAAACAGAGGTAGGAAAAGATGAAAAGAACACGTATTTTGTCGGGATTCCATATTTTAAGGGTGTTTCCGAGAAAATTGAAAAATCCGTAAGGGGATACGGGATAAAATGTGGGGTGAGAGCACCTCGGAGCATTGAAAAACACTTCACGTCTTATAAGAAAGGGAGGGGGGATAGGCACGATAACCCTGAAGAGCAAAAGGGAGTGTACAGGATAGTATGTGAATGCGGAAAAGAATACGTGGGACAGACCGGGAGAAGTATGCAAATTAGGTGGGGTGAGCATGATAAAGATGTAAAGGAGGGTATACCAAAGACTGGATTATCTGAACACGTATTAGTTAACCAGCATAAGATCACCAAAAGAGAAGTCATCAGGAAAATTAACAATAAATTGGATAGGAATGTGTATAAGGCAGCCTATATATGCGCAGATAATAGGAATAAACTCAATAGGGATGACGGAAACTTGGAAGACGGCTGGATAAACTTTTTTAAAAAATGAGATAAAGCCGCCGGGAATAGAGACGAGATGGGCTTCCATGTTACCCCCGAGGTTAGGAAAGCTGCCGAGGTGGAAGTTGAATTCACCTTGGATTGGTGACTCACGAGCCCCAGTTGAGGAAAAACCGGAGGGGAGGAGTTTTCCTTCTCCAGGTATGAGCTGACACAGTGCATTCGCCTACCCCGAGCATCGATCGGCAGTTTGCCTTCCTCAGCTTTGAACGTTCTTTTGTTTTTATATGAGTATTGCATGGTTTTAGTATGTGTATTTTACATCATCTTTTAAGAAAGTGTCTTTTCCTATACTTTTTGACCTAAATCCTCAACCAACTCTTTCTCGAAGAGGCACCATGTCAGGTGTCTGAAAACATCGTTTCAACCTGAAGAAGGAGGTAGTATAACCTTTGAAACGTAGTTCGATAAATCTCATGCTCACACACGTAAGTTACTGATTTTTAATATTTTATCCTTTAGTTGATGCTTTAATTTGCTCATACTTTGTATTATTTACTACAAAGCCCTTGAGTTGTTATGTGTTTCATTAGTGTAACTAGCTTTAATAGCAATCTCTACATCTCTTCTTTCCAGTTTTAATGAGGATAAACTTACGGAAGCTTGATGGACAAACTTGATCTTCCCATGAATGGTAACACCACAGGAATAGATAGAGGCCAAGGAAAACATAGAAGACAGCGAGGATGGGATGTTTTGCTGCAAGATAAGTAGGACATTTCAGTTCCTCTTCTGAAATTGCTTCAATTTCTCTCCTGATATTTTATTTCAATTATTCTAATGTACGACTTCAGGTTCAAGAGCTTGACAGTTCGCCACGAAGATGTCATGAAAATGTCTGTTTCTTGTACAAGGTGCTGGAGCGATTTCTGATTGTACTCTAACATCGTTTCCCCTCATAAAGCACACACCCTTTTACACTTCACTTCTTATCAACAACAGACCATGTTTACCTAAATTTGCTCACAAGTATCCGAACACTGTCTCTGTGTGAGGCAGGAACATCTGAAACTTCTTTTGCAAAACGTATTGTAACTTCCCTACAAGAATTTGTGATGACGTAAGAGTCATACATAAAAATGGGTTGTTTCAAATTGTATGGTAATAAAAAGCACCAGTAACACGTAAACTAAAACAAAACAATCTAAAACACTTGATAATACCATATCACATCACAAACACCAGCTATTTGGATACTGAAACACTGATGCATACAGTGCCAAGGTTAGGGTACAGCTGTGGGTCAAAATAACGGCAGACGCTACTCCACTTACAGACATGCCACCTGCCGCTTCATGGATGCCTCGACCAAAAAAGGCACTGTATAATATGGACATATAAGCTAGTAATTAAATTATAACTCTTGTCATTATATGTAATGTAACTTGTGATCATATTAAATTAATTTCTTACATCTTCCATTTAATAATATTCTTCCAATTTCAAGTTTTCGGTTTTTCTGTTGTTTTTTTTAAATAATCACAACAAAAGAAATGGTAACTAGAGATTTCATTTGAATTTTGTTATTTAGCATTCCTGTTATACCACTTTTGGCTAATTGCGATGAAGACGATGAGTGATGATATGATAAAGGTGATGAAGGAATACTCACAAGAAATCCATGCTTAGGTTGGGATTTAAACATTGGATCTATGATATCATAGCTTTTGCAACAAGAGAGAGTTACTGTCAGAATAATTTTCTGTAGATCTTTAATAAACAACAATTTCATACTAAGTAATTGGTGACAGATTAACTCATTGTAATATTAATGTTGTCTTTTTACAATTCACATTTTTGTCTTTTTTATGAGAATGAACTCATAATTTTTAACCACACCAGATGGTACTTGCCTGAATAAAACCCAATTTGTTGAAATTTACACTCGTATTTAATAGCATTTTTATTTGTCAATATGAATGATTCTATTTCATCATGCATGGCCAGAAATTAAATTACAATGAACAAGAATAAAAAATTATCACTAATTACTACAAAACATTGAACATTAAAACTTTGTAAAAAATTTCCCTCATTTTAAAAAACTCCCTTGATATCCCAAATTCTGACACACTACTTCTGCTTACAACACCTTCTCGAACATTCAAATGAATCTTTGTGTGTGTTTCTTTTCTAACTTGTCTAGAAGTCTAGAATAGATAATAATCTTACACTGTCATGAAGCTCTTGCAGATACCTAGACAACAGCAAAAGAAGACTACACAACACCGACTGTCCCAATGGGATGCTAAACAGTTCTAATTTCAATATCGTAGTGTTTTTCATGAACAAATGTTTGGAAAAGTCTTGGTTGATACACGCCAAAAGACCAGCAGTACTGTAATGCTGAAAAGTCATGTTATTTTAACCATAACAACTTTGGAAGTTAATAGAATGAGACATGCAAGTACCACTGACAGTCCTAAGTCTGCAAGTGGGAAGGGAAATTATGATTTCTAGTAATATTGAGTAGTATGGAAAATATTTATATTATGCTAAGTGGTAATGAAATATAAAACACTTTACCTGATACAATTTCCATAAGATCTCTCTACCTTCAAAACTATCTTTAATCAGTAGCTACTTGAATATGACAAGTATTCTAACTATTACATCTTAAAAAAAGATATTTCGTTTAATGTTTGCAAGGTTTGTGTTCAATTGATCACCCTAATGCACAGTATTTAACTCCACTATCAACAATCACATTATTGTGTCTCCAGTGTGCTTCCAAAACTTTTGGATACATTTGTAAGCAATGTTTTGTTAGTCAGCCACAAAGCTGGCAGTGGCAATGTATAGTTTATTGATTGATTTGCTATTTTAAGTCCACTTTATGCACAGTAAGGCTAATTGGGACTGGACCTACAGTTTAAAGTGGAATCCGAACCACTATGTGCCTCCACCGGGTATCAAACCCGGGACTCCTTGATTGCAAGGCAACGATGCTACCACTGCACCATAGGGGAGGTCACAATATATAGTTTAAAAAGATCATTTATGTAGATATTTAACAATACAGTTTGCAACACTGTGGGAGATATACGTAGCAGCAAACCTTTATGCTGTGTTGAGATTGCATTTCATTTCCTGCTAATTTGTGTGTGTGTGGGGGGGGGGGTACCCCTGTAGAGAAGCTGGCCTGCCTTAGGTTGTTCGATGTCACCTTGTCTCATTTTTATGTTTTGCTTCTGCTTGGGGCAAGGTGCTGTGTGGAGTACTCTGATGTTTTCTCAACTCACCATAAGATGGTGCTAAGGGTTTCCAGGTTTTCCATCTTCAAAACAAAGGAACTGGGAAGCTTTACAAGTTGATTCTTTTGAGATGATAGGCAATAAGTACAGAAAAAATGTAAAGTTAAGAAAATGGTATTTATCAACTGTAATGCTATGGACCAGCACCACTGGCCTTTCTGTACTGGAATGAGAGGAGAAAGATAAATTTAAAGTTGCATGTGAAAGTGCTTCCAGTCAAGGGTTAACATTCTGGAATGCCTTATAAAAAAAACAAATATTTGATGCAATAGTCAGATTTCTAGAGGTTGGTGGGGACTTTTCTTTTGCAGGTGGGCAATTATTTTTGGCATATACACTGGTGTCAATACATTAGTAAACTTCAGGGTTGGCAAACTGATGTCTCAGGCTCCCTCTGACTATGGCCAGGACATAACCAACCATACAAACAAATTGAAACTTTGTAGATATTTCAGCGAAAAATGCAGGCTCGACCAATACTCGAACCCGGGTATCTGGCATACCGTACCGAACCACGATTCCACACAAATAAAACAGTGACCGAAAAATCAGGCGAGGCCAGGCTGGCTTGGTAGCTTGGTGGTAGAGCAATGGTGTGGTATGTCAGAGACCCAGGTTCAAGTCCTGCTTGAGCCTGCAGTTTTTGCTGAAATATCTATGTAGTACATCTCCTGGGTGTGCCCAATGTAATAAATTGAAACTTTCCTACTGAATTATAATCATTTAAATAGAAGCAAGGTTATTACACATAATGATGTAAATAAAATAAAAAAATAATAATAATTTGTTTATCCTATCTTTTAATATATCTGGTGAGATATTGTTTGCAAATTTTTTCCCTCTCTCTTGTCATTTCTCTATTCAGAGTTATGGTTATTTTCCTATCTTAAGGTTAAACTTTGAGAACAGCTTGGATGTTTCATTCACAATTGATTTTTATTAGTTTTTCATTCACAGGAGAGGCGAAAATGCAATGTTTAATAGAAATAGTTATGTATATTTATTTTCCTATTGTTACTTGCTCAGCTGCTAATTATTTTACACGAAATATTCTCATGCTTTTCTTTTTTTGAAATCTGATAGTTGTTACCAATGCTGTTAGTAACAATGACGAGAAATGAAGTGCTACTAAGAAAATAATTTTCAAGTACTTGTTAGTTTCATGATGAGACTCTGGTTATGAATGAAAATACTTTTAGGAATAAAACTGGGCCATGGTAAGTATTAAATTCTTACCATATCTATCCTAGGTCATATTCGTCCAGTATTTCTCTCATCCTACTTCATGATGAGCTTGATTATGTCCACCTACTAGACATGATATCCACATTGAGATGCAGAAACTATTTAAACTGATTGCATTTTTAATATTTTCTTGGGGTAGAAGATTGTTCATGCAACAATTCACATGGAATCCAAACCACAGACTTATTGCTGGAAAAAGAAAAAAAACAGATTTTAATTTCTTGAAGCTTGAAGTAATAAAAAAATTTACCTCTTTATGAGGTATGTCATCTTATACCAGGTGTTTCAGAAATTATTGAGGGGTTACAAAAATTTATTGCAAGTAAAGTATTTTTTTTTTTTTGCACCTACAATTGTGTGCACCATGGGTGACACAACATACATCAACACAATAGTATAGTTCTTGCCACCCTCACATCAACATGGGCCTGTTGATATTGTCTATTGCTGGAACAATACACTCCCTGGCGCGAGGCGGAACAAATACCAAGTATTTGATGAAACCCGACATGCTGTGTAAGGCCCGGTGATCTTGGGGACCTAAAATTTGAACAAAACACTGTGAGTGATTTGAGTGTCACCCAATGGTAGGAATGTGAACTCTCAGCTTAACAAAACATTCCGACCATGAGGTTTACAAGATTCACTATCACATTAAGAAATATGGATGGTAGGTTATTGCCAGTTTTAGGACAAATATTAGTACATGTGAGGTTCAATGATCACAACTTCAACTTGCCCTCGTACGTGACTAATGGCACATTAAAACAGCCACTTCTAGGAAGGAGTTGTATTAATATTTTGTGGCCACATTGGAAAAGTTGATTTGCAAACATTATATACAATCCAGAGGAAATGAATTCCATAAATAATGATTTCAAATGGAAAGATCTACAAGTACTAGGGAAAGTCCAAAATTATCTGCACTTTTCACTATAACTTTCTTTAGGTTGGCCACACTGCCCTCAGAACTCGAGTACTGAATGGTGGTACTCTTGTGGTCATGTGGCCAAGGATTCATATTAATCCCTCCATTTCTCTGCCTTTTGTAACAGAGTAAACATGGTCGTGCAGCTGGCAGTGTGCACCAAGGGAAAAGAGAGATCAGTGATCTGAAGCTTGTCGTGGATTATTTCGCTTTGATTTGCTTTATTTTACTTCGCTTTTTGTTCCACTTTTTGGCTAATTTGCAAAGATGGGAATGAGGGATGATGTGATGAAATTGATGAATGGACACCTCAGAAACATCCATGACCAAGCCAGGATTCGAACCTGGGACCCTTAGCATTGTAGCACGATGTGCTAACCACTCTGCCACAGGGGCCAGCGTGGATTATTTGGCACAATGGCATTCCCACAATTTTCAAAAGAGGAGAGGTTTATGTACACTTTCTTTAGTAGTCTGTCCTCAATTTGCACTCTTATCCTGCCTTCGATGTTCCTTTTGTTTAGGAATACTGGGCACAAGGGGGAGGGGTTATACACCCCCTCGGGCAGGACAATAATGACTAATTTGTAGAGAGCATACCACCTCATCGACTGCCACCCTGTGGGCGGTGTGTTTGTCAGAATCATCTCTCAAGCTTGTTCAATTTTCCCGTCAGTGGTGGGAGTTGATGGGCATCCTGCTCCCACTTTGTGCTTCCTGCTTGTCCGGTTATTTTTGAACCTCTCGATGCACTCATACACACTTCTACATGGTAGAGCACTGTCCCCGTATTGTACTGAAAGCCTACAGTGAAATTCAGCCCCTGATCTCTGTTCTTCCTTGGTTCACACTTCCAGCAGAGAGACCATGTTTACTCTGTTACAAAAGAAAGAAAAATGGAGCTATTAAGATGACACCAAGGCCACTTAGTCTTGAGAGTACCACCTTTCAGCATGCAAGCGCTGAAGGCAGTGTGGACAACCTATAGAAAGTTATGGTGAAAGTGTGGATGATTTTTGACTTTGCAACGCAAGATTTTAGTAGTGTATTTTTGGGTAACATTATTGAGCCAGTTAAATATTTCAAAGCTAATATTCCAATAAAAGAGGGTTTGATATGATTTTTTTAAAAAAATTATGATGTTCCTTACAATCGATGTAGTAAAAGCAGAATTAGATGCTTTGGTCAAGCAACACCTGTGAGCTATTCAGATTGCGTAACTCCATTAGTAGTGGTTAAGAAAAGTAATAGAGAATGGTGACTGTATTCGGATTTTAAAGTGACAATTAAAAATGTGTTAGAAAAGGTTAACTTATCCTTTGCCAAAGATTGAAGATTTGTGTAATTCAATGGCATGTGCAGATACTTCCATATCTACAATTAACCTTGGGAGAATTCGCTAAAAAATTACTAATAGTAAATGCTAGATGGAGATTGTAAGCTTATGATAGATTGCCAGTGGGATGGAGTTGTAGTACTCAATTTCCTCAAAGAATAATGGATCAAGTTTTAGTAGACTGTCTTTTGGCCAGACGCATTTAGCCCTATAGTGCAAAGGATCAGTGAACTCTCCGTAATATACGATAATCACCTCGAGAATGAAAAATAAACAATGTCTTTACCTTTTCACATTATTTTGCTAAAATTTTAAACCAACAAGTCATGTATTTGTGTCTATAACAAAGCGAACTCTTTGGTGAGAAGGAGAAACTGCGAGTCGACCGACCTGGTGTAGAACCTCAGTTGAACCTCCACAGGACAACTCGTGCCATTGTGAAAGCTTTGTGCGGGGGCAGGAGCTCGAGGAGGGAATAGGGCAAAATACATGGAAGAGGATACTGTCAAACTCTTATCTCCAACAACGGTCATGTGCAGTTTGTTCTCTCGCAGAAGCCACGGCACAAGGCTCCGTTCTCGCTGCTTCCTCCCTTCCAGTGTTGCCCTGTGGGGTTCAAGTTTGAAGCGCACACATTGCATATTCAATCATCTCTTTGTATAATTTTTGTGCCGAACTTCTTGGAATAAATGCAAGATTGTGGCAGAGATGGATGATTAGAAACGAATAAAAGCTGGAATTAGATGCGATGAATTAAAATAAAAGAGATGCATTACCAAAATTGCTCGTGCATGCATTCAGAGGGTTTTCCTTAAAGGTGGAAACACTTTGGGTTTGGGCTCGCGAAAGAGAAAGAATGGCATGAAGATGTGACTCGCTGTCGCTCAGTGTCAATGTCTCAAGTTAGTTAGTTTTTGAAGTGCTTGGAGACTTGTTGGAAAGTATTAAATGATGCTGCAAGTGAAGCGAGGGACAGACTTTACCTAGCTTAAGTCATCATTTGATGCAGTGTAGGCGTTGCTCTCTGCACAGGTAAGAAATGACTGCTAGAAATGCACATAATGTATACAAACTTCCTTGTCTACGGAAAGAAAGCGTCTGCTGGTCAACCAGCCCCAAATTTGAACAAAGCTGTCACGTATCAATGAAAGGGTCTCAGTATGCACATACCATTAGTTGCCATTTCCCTTTAATAAATGTAGGACTAGTTTTGATTAGTCGGCATGGATGTCCAGAAGGGGAAAGGGGGGTCGCCCCCTCTGGAAAATGAATGTCAACCAAAAATTATATATTACACATATATGATTTAATTTCAGTCACAGTAATTTATTGTAATTATTATAAAGTGTTGCAGTAACTTCAGAGTGAAGGAGTGTTTTTTGCCCCTCCTGGAAAAAAATATCTTCCTTGACCCTACCTGAGGACGTTCATGATTTTCCAATAAAACTCCACATTTTTCATAAAGACACAATTTATTGTAGTTTCAGCCCTAAATATATTCACACACCCCTACTATGAAACCTTATACTTCCAGATGAAAAAAATCTGGACAAACCTTTTAAGCCCTGTCCCCCATCATTTTGTTTGGCGAAGGAAGTCTATTTGCGGAAACTGAATATGTGTCAAATTACTTCAGTGAACCCCCAGGTAAATAATGCACGAGCTGCACCTGCTTTTGGTTAAATACCATCTGGATGATGTCATAATTAGTGGAAAAGGGAATATACGAGGGTGAATCAAATATAAACGGGAATTTCTTTAGCACGAAAAAGGCAAGTGTAGTACAGCCTTGTGGCCTGGAGGTCATGATGGTTGGAGTGTGTAGAGTCTGTTCCCTCCCTGGAGTCCTTGGCTACTCCACATCAGTCAGTAGCACCATGAGTGAGCAAGAGGTACACCTGTTCAGTGTGCAACTCATCATTATCGCATTTCTTACAAAAGAAGGGTTAAAAAGGGCTGTAATTTTGATGAGACTTTGAGCTTGGTCCACCCATATTCTCACCTGTGATGAAACATGAGTTCACCACTACACCCCCGAGTAAAAACAACACAAGCAGACCATCATGTCAGAGTGGTTAGCACATCGCGCTACGATGCCAGGGGTTCTAGGTTTGAATCCCGGCCTGGGCATGGATGTTTGTGAGTGTCCATTCATCAATTTTATCACTCATCCTCATCTTCGCAAATTGGCCAAAAGTGGAACAAAAAGTGAAGTAAAATAAAGCAAATCAATCAATCAATCAAAACAGCCCAGCATGGAGTGGGGACAAAAAGAAGAGGCTGGGCCAGTGAAGGCCAAAAGCCATGCATCAGCTGAGAAGGTTCTTGCAACTTTTTTTTGACTTCCTTTCTCTATGATTTATATTCAAACAAGCCATTAGCAAATTTGGAAAATTATTGCAATTCAGAATATAGGAAGGGGGTTTTAGAGGAACTCTTTCACATGGAAGCAGGTTTAAATAAAGTATTTGCTTACTGTTTAGAGTTACGACTAAATAAGATTAGACGGCATTAGTCATTTTTAAGGAAGAAATTTTGTTATTTAGTATCATTCATCTTTCCTATATAAAGCAAACAAAAACGTAACCCTTGGAAACATGAGCTAGATATTGCCATGGTAAATTCGTGACTTATTTGATGTACACATGGCAACACATAGTGTTTGCTTGGCACCCAAAACCCTAAAATCCCTTAGGGAAAATTAACACTGAAGAGACACGTGACATGTTTCACTTTACCAATTCTTTTGATGCAGATAGGCTAATGGGGCCTGGACCTACAGTTTAAAGTGAGATACAAACCACTATGTGTCTCCACTTGTTATCCTGCACTGAACGAAAAACAAACAGCTCCTGCCCCCATTTTTAAAACAAATTTACATTAAATATGGTATTTATAAGATAATCATCATTAATTTGATTGTTTTTAGTACTGAACGTCAAATAAAACATTTGCCACAATCACCTCTTCGTCCCATCTCTCCCAATATTTTTCTGCCCCTCTCTTTTCCCCCTTCCCCACCCCCCACACACATGTATCCAAATAAATATTTTCTTAGGTTTGTATGTGTATAAATATAACATTAAATACCCCCCAAAATACTATTTATTTTCTACTTTCCGTCACCCCTCTCCCACTCCCACAACCCCTCATTATTATTGGCGTTCGCCAGACCAAGTGGTAATGTATCGACGTCTTGTAATCAGTGTGTCCTTTTCCGAGTTCCAGTCAGGTCGCATAATGTTTCAGATTCCAATTTAAATGTATCCCAAGTCGTGATTACCCTACGTGTGCAAAAAGTGATGTTAAAACAAACTCTTGACCTCAATAATACAAGTTGTGTATTTTCTTTCAGCTGTGGTTCCCTCTTTTCGTGAGAAATAACGAATTAACCTAATCATTAACTCAACAAATAAAAATGCATCTCTAAATTAATTAATGAAAACTGTTTTTTTACACCCAAACCACTATTTTATCGTAAATGTAAATGAAATGTCATCTCACGTAATGAAAACAATGTGAAAATTGTTCTAATGAGTGATATACTCGTATGATTGTCAAACACATACATGAATACATTATATTAAGCTCATGAACTATAATTGGGACAATTTAATACTAATTTGAAACGATTGAAGGCATTAAAACGACAAAGTAAACTTTTGCGCAATCTTTCTGCCGATTCGCATTATTGAAACAATATTTAACCAATGGGGACGTTATCTCATATTTGGAAATGCTGCATTGGTTGAACTTCCTGAGGACAAGACCGTGAGTCACGCCTCCTGCTCCTTCGAATCGAAATTCACTCTGATTGGAGGATCGTATATTTCACAACACTTCCTTGTTTCAGAGCTACCAACATAATTTCGTAAGACGTTGGACTTAGAAAAAATCCATGCGACAGATTTTTTGAACATAACTGTACCAATTCCAGTCATCTGTACATGCAGCCAAGTTATTAAGAACAAATATATTTAAAAATTACATTGTAAAAAAAACAACAATATATTAAAAACAGCGTATTCCTCGCGAACACAGAAGCGCACAAGTTACAGAAGTATTTTCATATTATAAACAGTCTGTTTTACTTCATTTCTTAATTCCTTTTTGCTTTATAATTAGTTTAATGTAGCACCTGAGTCCTTTTCAGTAACATACATGATACATAATAAAGCTGCTAGTATTTGGACACCAGTTTAACTTTTCAATCATCAAATAATTGGAACTTACTAAAGACATTTAACTCACCCTACAAATACTGTAGCTGTAGTTTTCATGAATGTTTCTTTGCAAATATGTCAATAACCTCCTCTAGTATCACTTGGTATTCAATCGTTCATTACACATTGTAGATCTAAGGTAGGTCTTGATTTTTCGCAGATTGCAGAATGAACGCTCAGCTGTAGCCTTTGTGACTGGAATCACACACAACAGGTGAGGCAAACTTCTAATGTTCGGATACAAGGAAGAAAATTTGTACTCCTCTGCTGGATTATCTGGGGTAGATTTTCTGGTTTCTTTGAAATCTATAATCAAATTCAGATATTAAATAATATAGAAAAGGGATGAACACAACACATCTGAAATAATCGATGACATTCTTTGAGGGAATATTTGACCTATGTCTTTTATTCTGTGCAATTCTTGGGATTTTACATCAACATTCAGCTCTTCAGCAAGTGCTTTACTTTCCTGAAAGATTTTATCAAACTCTTGAGCACTGTTCTTTCTTATATCCAATAGAGATGAGTAAACAAGCTGAACCAAGTTTGATGATTGTATTAAATCCATTTGCTTGCTCTGTAGTGACATTGACAAAGGAAGAGTAATGGACAGGAATTTTGCTAATACTTTCACACTGATCAGAAACTCGAAATTTGAAATCGACTGGGCTAAAGAATGAGCTGTAGATGTTACCTCAGTACTTCTTGCTTTGAAGCTTAGTTCATCAAGGACACAAAGCAAAAAAAGGTAGTAATTTAAGGAAATGTAGTACCGCATCATGGCATTCTACCCAGTGGGTTTCACATAAAGTCTTAATTGTTGTACTTTTAGTGCCAGGATACATTTCTTTTATCGTTTGTTTTAACAAATGAGTTATTCCTGAAGATTCCCGTAGGAACTTAGCGATACTTGAAATAGCTCCCACAGCATTTCGTACATTTGGAACGCTACAAGCCTTGGTCAGAATTAAATTAAGTCTATGATTGGCACAATGTGTCAGGGACGGCAACAGGAGTGGGCACGGGTGGGCAAAGTACCCACCCAAAAATTCCTTTGCCCACCCGATTGCCCACACAATCAAATTCAATAAGTACATATACTTGGACATATATGAATGATTCAATAAATGAGTGTATTCTGGTGTTCATAACATGTATATTTTACTTGTAAATATTATCTATGCTGAAATGTTCACATATTATCAACCCATAAAAAGCCAATTTTGTCATTAAAAAGTTAAAGTAATTACTAGAGCTATTGAAACAAAAACTGTGATCAAATGAATACTTCCATGATTAAAAGCCGCTAGTAGGCTTAGGAGGCTCAAAATTATGCAGGGTATGATCAAGATTAGATCAGAATTTAGGGTGAACTTCAGGACTGCAGCTCCGGGCCTCTACATACGTATATAAATCCCGGCCTGGGTATGGTTAATAAATCTCCAAATAAACAAATAAAAACACCATCTTAGCGTTACTTCCTTCAGCATCACAATAAATTATTTCGACTTTTAAATTGTTATTATTATTAGAATAATTTAATCAAGAAGACTTAGATGGGCAGGCCATGTGACATGAATGGCAGAGGAAAGAATAGTTTACAGGATTCTTGTTGGGAAACCTGATGGTAAGAGACCAGTAGGAAGGCCAAGATGAGGATGGAGGGATAACGTTGAGATGGACCTGAAAGAAATCGGTAAGGATGGGAAAGATTAGATTGATCTTGCCCTAGATAGGGACAGATGGAAGGCTTGTGTTGCTGCAGCCACAAACCTTCTGGTTTAAATATGCTAGAGAGTATAATAAAAAAAAATGTAAAGTGCTCCCCTGTGCTCTACACCACGCCATGAAGGCGTATAGGAGGTGTGGAGTTAGGACCCCATACTTTCTTGATCTCGGCCGAATCTGGAGGTGATGTGATCAGAGTATAATATAGTTTTAATTAGCTCTGCATTGAAATTCCAGAAGTGTCCCTTTTTTTATTTCATTACAATTTTTATATACCTGTCATCTTCATATATCAATATGTTATGCGAAATATCAACTTTATATTCGTTCTACTAATAAGTAGGAATCACAATAATCACTACAATACCTAAGTAAATAAATTTTAATAAACCAGTTATGTGTGGAAAAAGTTACAGAATTAGTCAATTGCTAATGAGTGGCTTATCTTATTTAGGAATCCTCGTTCCACACATAAATTTTGAGATATGAATCAGCCGAAAATGTCAACAGAATCTGTAGATGCAGCTGAAGTAAAGAAAAAAAGTTATGTCACGAAGTATCCAGAAGACGATTTGGTTAGTTTGTTTTTAAGCCCACTTTTATGCTCAGATAGGCTAATCGGGACTAAGTCTACAGTTTAACCTGTAGTCCGAACCAGTGTTCATTGTGCTTCCACCAGAGGAGGGAAAGTCGAACACAGGACCTCTCTATTATAATGACAGCGTTATGCCATTGGAAAAAAATATATACAGAAAGAACTCACACCAAACGTGTCATTTTATTACCACAGAAGATGCGTCCATTTTAAGAGGGTGATTGCCTGAGACAAATATTTGAGGCTTTTGGAAAACAATGTCATTGTTCACGTAATTAGCTGCCTTGATCCACTAATGAAACGCTGTGCAATTGAAACTACCACCTCAACTTTCTAAGAGGTATGAACTACTGAAACTCCATTTTTGGAAGAGTAAGTTCTGGTTGATTTGTTTTATTTTAAGTCATTTTTCTGCTAATTTTGTAATGACGACGGTAAGGTTCAATGGTGATTAGATGAAAGTAACGAAGGGGCGAAAACAAACACATATTCTCATAAATTATTACTTTGACAGTAGTTCCAGGTGCCAGGGACACGTTGCCCTGAAAGAATAAAGTTTCCAGGGTATGCTGCACAGGATAGAGGTTGACATTCTAGTGTGTTCGAAATGGCCATGCCATACAACCCAAGACATCTATGAAAAATAGGTGAATTATTACTGGTACGGTGATGAACTTCAATGAATTCCTTGTGTCCTAAATCACTTTGTTACCTCAAAAAATATGTTCATGTAACCATAGGTGTATTGTTTATCCTGCATTAGTAACATGAGTGTTCAGAAAACGAATAGCAACTTAGCTAATAATCTCTTCAATTCTGAACAGATTTTTCAATCTTACTTGTTTATTCAAATTCAAATTCAAATTTTCTTTATTAAAGGGCGAGGTTCAGCCTGTGGCTGTTCTCCCACCTAACCCCGTTTGACATTTACCTAGTGTACATAAACAAAATCATAAAAAAGATAAGAAAATACAAAAAAATAAAAATAAATTAAAAAAATGGTTACAAGGAAAGAACAAAGACGAGATTTAAAAAAAAATCAAGACAACACGTAAAAAAGAAGGAGAAAAAACACATTCACGCACACACACACACATTAAAATACACATACTAAACATTTCTGAGCAGGACATTCACGCACGGATGTTGAGATTGATGTACATGATTATGGTAGTTTTGTGAGGTACGATAGAACAACGCATACGTAAATATTACAATATAGTTGTAGATTTGTCAAGGATTGGATTGGATTGGCAAGGCTCGTATGTAATCTAAACTGTATTGTGTAGTGTTACTCGTGGGAGCTTGAACAGAGATATTGCTCATCTAACAGAAAATTCTTTAGTTTATTCTTAAATTTGTTAGGACTGGGGAGGGAGGTAATGGAGGGCGGAAGTTCATTCCATGTTTTTGCCGCTGAAAGTGTAAAAGACGATTTGAAAATTTCCAGTGAGTGTTTGAAGAGTTCAAGTTTCGCTGTTCCTCTTCTTTTGTAGTTGTGTATTTCCCTTCTGGTTTTTAGTTTCTCGAATAAATTTTCGGGGATTTTTTTATGCAAAAGATTCTGTATAAAGCACCAGAAATGAAGTCTGCGACGTCTGTTCATGTTTAGCATTTTGTTCTCGTTCAGGGTTGGAAGAATATGATCGAATTTTTTAATGTTATAAACGAAGCGTAAACACGAATTTTAAACTTTTTGAATTTTTACTTTATTTCGAACAGACGAGTTTGCACCGTATACTATATCACAGTAGTCTAGAAGAGGGAGAATCAGTGTTTGCACAAGTTTCATTTTAATATTTGTATTTAAGTATTCATTAAATTTATAGAGGGATCTTAGTGCTGCGTAGGTTTTCTTAGTTTGCTCTTGAACATGAAGGTCCCAGTTCAAGTGTTCTTCTAACATAACTCCTAAATTCTTTATACTTTTTGAATGTGGAATTTCGGATGTCTCTATTTTCACGCGTGGATTATTCGGGTTTATTATTGCGAGGCTTTTCTTGGAACCCATGATGGTGAAAACCGACTTTTGCGGATTTATTTTCAGACAATTTGCATTACACCAGGTATTGATGGCTGCCAAATCTTTGTTAAGTAATGCTATTGCATAATCTGGTGATTTTGGTGGAAATGGGATTTGAATTTGGGTGTCATCTGCATAAAAGTGTACGGTACTATGCTCTATGTTGGTTTTTAAATCTGCTGTGAAGATTGTATATAGGAGAGGAGCTAGAATTGATCCTTGCGGAATGCCAGTTTCTAGCGGAAGCGTGTTCGAGAGAGAGGGCGTGGCAGTTTTTAGGAACACATTCTGTTGCCTGTTTGTCAAGTACGATCTGAACCATTTGGGTGTGAAAAATTATAATATTTCAACTTGGTTAAAGTAGGTCGTGATGAACCTTGTCAAAAGCCTTTGTCAGATCCAGTGAAACCAGATCAACTGTCATACCCTTGTCCATTGAGCGAAATATATCATCCGTGACTTTTAGCAACACCGTCGCCGTGCTGTGAGCAGGCCGGAAGCCCGATTTGCATTTCGGAAGGAGATTGAGGCTGTTCACATGATTTCTAACTTGATTGTAAACAATTTTTTCGGTGATCTTGGAAAGGGTGGGTAGTAGACTTATAGGACGAAGATCGTTTAAGGACGATGTTACTTTTTTCTTAGGTAGAGGGATCATGCGTGCTGTTTTTCAGCTGATTGGATATTGTCCAGTCCGAAAGGAGAAATTTATTATATGTGTCAGGTGACTTAAGATAAACGGAAGTGATAGTTTGAGCATAATCGTATATTATTTACTGCTTTAATTGTGTCATATTCACTGATTTCTTTAAGATGAAATTGTTGTGCACTTTCATTAAATATTTTGGAGTTAAAAAAATTACTGGTTTTATTTAAGGCTGATTTCGAGCAGTCGGCGTCACGACAGATGTTTGAAAAATGTTCGTTTATTTTATCTACGTCTCGTATATCAGAGGGTATTTCATTATTAGTAGTTTTACTATATACTCCCCACACCTTGAGTTTGCTCCACAGGTCTTTGTTGTTTTTATTAGATCGTAGGTGATGGTTAAAGAAGGCTTTCTTCTCTTGTCGTTGCACCGTAGTTGTAAAGTTTCTTAGTTCCTTGTAGTGTTCCCAGTTGTAGTTTGTCTTTTCGCGTTTATATTTTAATAAAGCTCTGTCGCGGAGTTTCATGAGTAATTTCATGTTTTCGGATATCCACGGAACACTTTTATGCTTAACCGGTTTAGTGTGGAGAGGTGCATGTTTGTCAAAAAGGTGGATAATATTGGTACAGGTATACTGTACCTTATCTTCGATATTGTCGTAGCTGTTAATTTGTGCCCAATCAATTTTTGCAGCATCATCATCAAATTTCTCCTTATTGAAATTTGAGAAATTACGGTATGTGACATAATGTTTTTCTCTTTTCGGTTTTTCAATGGCAAGGGTGACACTTACCATGCAGTGATCTGAGTTTCCGATAGGTACGGTTACATTTGATGAACGTACAATGGCAGGGTCATCTGTTATTATGACATCCAGGAGTGATTCGCTATTTTCCGTTATTCTAGTTGGTTTATTGATAATTTGCATAAGGCCGACAGAATTAAGAATTGATCGAAAGTATTTTGTCTCCGGCGAAAGAAAGTCTACATTTATATCTCCTAAAATAATCAATTTGTCAACACGCGGGAAAACTTCAGAGATCGCAGTTTCTAAACGTGATAAATTTGTGTAGGATATATTGGGTGCTTTGTATATCCCGATTATTCCCAGGGTTGTGTTTCGAATCTTTATCGCTATGTTTATAATTTCAACTTCATCGTTATTTTCATAATTGGTGGATGTTGAAAGGACTTTGACATTTAAGTCTTCGCGATGATATAAGATAATACCACCTCCACCCTTCGTAGTACTGTCTTTTTTGATGGCCGTCTAACCAGGGATAGCGAAAGAGGACGTGGGCGCTTCTTCACAGGACCAGCTCTCGGTGATTAGGAGGAAGTCGGGAGGGCACTCGCGTGTGATTGTTATTAGTTCCTCTAATTTTGTCCATGACAGAGACCTGACGTTAGCCTGTGCGAGGGTGAGGAGGGGTGGTTGGTCTTTCCCTGAAAGGCGATGACCAGGGAGGAGGGAACCGTTTCTTGCGGTTGTGTCATGTGATGTCCTTGACATGGAAGGCATTTTTGCAGAGAGGACCGGACAGGGGTACCATTTGTTGAGATTGGGACCAGGAGGGGTAACTGTTTTTATCAAGGCAGTAGGGTGTTTTTCCTTTTAAAAACGACCTAAAAACATTGAATACTATTTGGTGTTTTAAAAATAGATCAGGCTGAAGGGATGAAAAGAAGAGAGTGTACGAGTACTTACATGCTGTCTCCTTGTAAAAACTAGCCTCACCAAACCTCACACAGTTAGCAGTTAACATCTTCACATTTTTAAGCACTTTTTTACATGTAACTTCACTAAACACAAACACAAACACACACACACAAAACACACAAAAATACACAATAATCAAATACCAAATGAGATTATATGAATTTTTCCAGTAATTGTGGAGTGATAAATCGTGAGTTAATTTCTGGATGGAGTTCATGAGGTACACACACACGCACAAGTGTTCACACGTTCGTTTCTTGTTTTCCAGTTCCACGCATCATTCCCGCCTGCATTTGAGAGCGTTTAGGTCCCTCTCGGTTTCAATGAATTTATTTCCTTCCTCGGTCACCACGACGACTTTCCCATCAATTGTGTAGCAATTGAAGTTCCCGTGTCTTGCCTTGGCTTCCTGGAGCAGTTTCTGGCGTTTTGGTGTAAGTGATTCTGTGATCAGATATTGGCTTCCCTTGAGATTCCTCTTGGATCGCCACACAGCGTCCCGGTGCATGTAGGACACGAACTTGATGATTAAAGGCCTGTGCCCCTGCCTGACGACGCCTGCCGCCGTTCTCTTCGTTCGAGGAGCTCCAAGACGGTGGCAGCGACTCACGAAATCTTCCGGGACGTTGACGTCAAGTTTGCTGGAAAATATTTTGAGGGCGACCTCAGTTGGATTTTCCTACGGGGTTTCCGGGACTCCGTGGAGTAACAGGCAATTTCTCCGGCTGTATTGATGGAGTTTATCCAGGGCGTCCTCTTGGTCAGTGATTTGACGTTTGACACTTTCCATATCTTCACGAAAGACTGCTAGCTCCCCTTTCATGATTTGTATAACTTGAAGTACATCCTGGAGAGCAGAGGGGTTATTGATAGAGACTGCCTCTGTGTTGGGTTGCCTGGTGGATCCTAGGGCCACTTCTACCTTTTCTTCGATTTTCTGGAGCTTGGCTTCGAGGGTGCTGCAACGCTGGTTCAGCTGCTTGTTGGACATTGCTGACTGGTGGGTTGGTAGCACTGTTGGAGGGTCTACTTAGAGCGTGTCTGTTACATATTGTTTGATTCAGATTTGATCCTGTCGTTGACGTTGGTGTCCTGATAGTCTTGCAGGCGATGTATCTAATGTATGCGAGTGTAGGAGAATCCTTTATCCGCATGGTAGTGCTTTGTGTTAGCGTAAACGGGCGATGTAGCAGGAGTCAGTTTCAGACGTGTCTGGTGCTATCTGACATGTTCTCTATTGGTGATATTTTGTCAAAATAGCCTTTCATTAGCCTAGGAATACTTCACACAATGAACAAAGAATTGGTTTTCCGTGTGTGTTTTAAATCATTCCTAATAAAACGTTCATTTTAATCCAAACATTCAGTGGCGGCGATTAGGAGGAGCTGGAAGTGGGAGATGCAGTTCCCCCGCCATATTTTGCCACTTTTTGTCCCCGCACTATGGCCTCTTTATGCTAAGCCTTTTCTACCAAGAAAAAGTATATTGTCCCTGCCCCTCAAAATTTGGCACCCAATCACCGCTACTACAAACATTCAGATAGATTTGTCAGTTGTACAAGCCTTGAATGCTAAGAAAAGTGACCCCCAAGGAGTAAGAAAACTCTTTCAGTCAAAAACTCATACGATGAAAATACTATGCTCAGGAACATGCATTTAAATTACGAGAAACTTCACGATTTTCTACCATCGCACTTTCTATCACTTTCGTCAAATACATAAAATAAAGTATGTGCCTTGTATTTGCAACACAAGCTTAAACCTAATTCACATTTATTTCACTGTATTAACATCCATGAAGGAATGTGATTAGAATGTATGGGTAAACACTTCCTTGAAATAATTGTGTCCATCAGAGACAAAGCGAAAGAAAATGGAACAAGATGCGAGAATAGATTAGAAAAGAATAAAGAGGAAAACAAGAAAAGGAAAGGAAAAAGAAGTAAGAGGAAAATCGGGAGTGTAAGAGAGAGGAGATACATACGTATTACATACACATATGTATATACTATATATGGTCTTATATTTATACTGCCCACCCTAATTTATCAATATGGAGCTTCTGCCCACCCGGTCGAAAATTTCTGGCGCCACTCCTGCAATGTGTATACAATGCTTTTGGTTGTACTTGAAGAATATGAGCCTGAACACCCTTGTAGATTCTGCTCATATTGGAACCTAAGTCATAACCTTGACCTCTGAGACAAGCAATGTCTAAATTCAAATCTTTCATCTTCTCTATAATTGTCTGAGCTAGTCCTTCCCCACTCAGATCTGTAACCTCTATAAAGCCAAGGAAATCTTCCTCAACTCTACCATCACCTGTATTTAAGTAGCGAACACAAAAAGTCAGCTGTTCTTTAGTGCTACAGTCTGTGGTTTCATCACCAAGAACACTGAAGCATTTGTACTTCTTCACTTGTTCTACTATTTTGTTCAAAATTAATGTTCCACAGCATTCAATTAAGTTATTTTGAGAGGTTTTACTTATGAAAGTAGCATTGTTGGGAGGATTTTTCAAATGTTTTTCTAAAATTGCATCACCAGCATCCATTCTAAATTTCAACAATACTCTGAATGTGTTTTCTTGAACAGTTTTTGTATTAACTTCAAGCTGTTCGTCACCATCTACATAAATTGATCCGTCATCTCTGTGTCCTCTAAGAGGAACATTTTGAGTACCACAAAATATTATTGTTTTAAAAATAGGAATAAGTTTTTCACGATTTTCTTCTATTTTCCTTTTTAAACTGGAATCCAGAGCTAAGGAAACAAAGACTAGATAATACGTTTCTTTTATGGGATTCTCTTTGCTCATGTGCCCGAAACTCTTCCTTTGCTTTCTTGTAAAAACACAGTGGCTCTGTAACAAGTTTTCCTAACTTAATGGAATTAACCCAACCTTCTTCTTTCTCAAAAAGAACACAAATGACCATACACAGCCTTTAAGTTTTTCACTATAGCTAAGCCACGAAAATTCATTAAGCCATTTGTGCTGGAAACCTCTATTTTTCCCTGAGGAATCCAAGGATATTGCAGAATATTGTACTTTATCTCCTCCTTTATTAGAGTACTTCCAAGAAAGTATCCAATATCATTAGAATATCCACACTCACCTAAACTTTGTTCCTCTTTTTCTTTACTTGAAGTACTGCTACAACTATTTTCTTCATTGTTTTCACTCACTGTAGCTACACTTGCACAAATTGAACTTTCAGACTTATTTAGACAGGCTATATTTGTGTTATTTTCTTCACTGGAACTACTTTTTACTTCCTGCTTTTCACCTAACACTTCGGTGTCTTCTTCCGAATTGGGTTTTACTTTCTTAAAGAAATGTGAAATACTTTTTTGCTTAGATCTTTTTTGTGACATTCTTCGCAGCACTTAGCAACTTCAAATATGGGCAACGAATGTCAACAAGCAACAGTTTAAAATGTTTCGCACCACAGCCCTGCTTTGCTTCAACACTCGACAATTCACCAGCTGGACATGACATGACAGGTAAAACTGACTTCTCACTTACAACAATGAACCTCAGTTATAAAAGATTTTCAAATACGTGCAATGAAATGTAACACCTAATGCACAGGGGTATTCCTACTTACGTAAGACATTGTCTTAAAAAGCTGACAAGAACTTTTCTTCTACATTCAGCTGTTTCTTAAAAATAAATAAACCATGTAGACCATTGCATTGGTTGAGAACATTGTTGAATAAGTGGGAGCTTAGTTCTGATCGCACCACCTGCATATAGTGTTGGGTAGGATAATGCACTTTAAACCTTACTTTCACGCTCTTTGATTCTTTCATGTTGGAACAAAGAACAGGGAGAAACTTTACAAACGATTTATGAAAGAAACATAGTTGATGTTCGAGAGGCACTAACTTTCAACGATGTTCGGGGACACCAACTTCCAATGGTGTATGGGGGCACCAAATTTCAACAATGCACAGGGGGCACCAACTTCAAATGATGTTCGGCACTTAGCAATTTTTAACTTTTCAAAAGTGTACACATAATTAATAAGATTTTTTTTTATTAATTTTGTAAATTACATATTAGGAGTATAATTTGCTCAAGCATTTGGGGGGGGGGGGCATTTACCTCCACTCTGGATCTGCCACTGGTTGCCAAGTCCCACTCAGTCTATGTGATAACTACTCTGCTTTTCACAATACTACATTTTATCGTTAATGCAACAAAATATGGACACAACAACCATGCGCAGTATGTTAAGTGAGGAACAAAACAGTTTGATCTACATATTACCATTTATTTTTTAAAATGTTTTGAATGCTTGTAAAAAAAAAAACCGCTCATAAGCGGACCCCGGGAGAGATTTACCAAAAGTTGTGTGAGGTGTAACAACTGAATGTCATAAGTATAAGTACAACTGAGCGCAAGCATGCTCCTTTTCATCATTTGAAGTGGGAGGTCTGACCTCACGAGTACCGATTTTTATATCTTTCTTCAGCTGAAGAGGTTTTTAGCAAGACATAGGTTTTGACAGTTATGCTGTTGTACACTCTTTGGAGGCAGGCACATGACACAAGCCTACAAACTTCAGTGCCACTCTACAACAAATATCTGAACAACAGTGGTGGATCTGTGAAAAAGTAGGTTAGAGGTCACTGTAAATAATACAATAAATGTCAGTTACTACCAATGTTTTTGATTTAATTTATGGCTAATCTGAACTTACTTTCTGCATATTTCTTATATAAAACTCCAGCCTAATAAATTCAATAAAAAATAGACAGAACTTCGTTTAACCGCAATGTCAGTTATCCGCACACACAAACAAGATTCAGTTTTTAACAAATTTAAGCAATTTCTTCAATTGTACAATGGATCTAGAAGTGTTTTATTTTTTTTTTAAATGGACTGGCAACCCTGCAGAAGGAAAGTTGAGTAACGGACTGTGCAACAATTAAGCTGAAGGGATGGGAACACCTGCCAAACAACTTCGAATTCATCAACCTAGCATTGTTATCAGTAGCTGCTTTTCTTTGTTAAATACGTGTGTATAAAATAAACATGTAGTGTACATGCTTTTCTTTGTTAAATAAACACATGTCTGATTATCCGCAAAAATCATTATCCACATAACCATCGGTCCTAATTAATGCAGATAAATGATGTTCTACTGTACTTTATTTCATAACATTGGACATTAACTTCCCTCAGTGGTAGATTAATCATCTCCTCTTGTGATATTAACAGGATGGCGAAGAGGAGGTGACTTGCAATGTGAGTGTAGCAGAAAACTGAAGACGTCAAATTTTTATATCAAATGGTAAGTCCGACAAAAATGGAATGCATAAAAGGTGTCTGAAAGTTTTTATGATGAAATATTTTACCAAATCAGACAAAAAATCAGACACCAAAGAATGCCATTCATTCATTTTTTTGTTGGATGTCGTAGTGAGACATTTTGTCACAATTCGACACTAGTTGGATGGTGTTGATAAAAATCACACACATCACTGAAGCTTAATCACAGGCATGTGCAGACCCTCTGATTAGGGGCAAAAGCCTTGACGAATGTTCTCTACATCTTTTTGTATTGATGCGTATGGAACAACTGTGTATATAGATCCACCGAAAATCACTGTGTTAGAGGATTTTCAACTTTCTTGGCACGAATGTTTTTTGCTCCCTCCTGTATTTCCCCTCTCTGTGGTTTAGAGACTATTTTACACAAACATGACTTTGTACAGCAGATTCAAAACAAATACACATAATTTATTCATTTCCAACATTGACGGCAATTAGAACGTCAGTTACCCCCCCCCCCCATACATTATTGCCACTTTTTGTCTCTGCACTATGGCCTCTTAAAAAACATTGTCTACAAAGAAAGTAAACTGTCCTTGGACCCCTCCCCAATCTCTGCTACTGATTCCCAATGTATGGGCAATTTTAAAGAGCATAATTTTGTTTAATTTGTCTTGTGTAGTAGTTGTGGTGTGTAAAGTAAGAATCACGAACCTTCCGACCCTCTGTAAACAACCGTCTCACTTCGAGTAACGTATCACTCCACGACAGCTGTTCGCGAATGTTGCGGCCATCATATGCTGCTCACTCGCAACCTTTAATTTTACGTAACATGGAAAAACATATTCTTATTTTAACTGATAATCTACACATTGAAGTATAATAAATTTTCTACAAGTGATTAAATACGTGTTCTTGTTCAAGAATGAACATATTTTTCTACGCCAAAAGTTCAATTTATCTGACACTGGGTTAACTCCTCTCTCAGTATGACAGCGCCAAAGTTATACAAGAGAGTGAGAGATTCGTTTCAGTAAATTCAAGCCTTTTGGTTTTATTGCTTCCTCTTCCACCAAATTATTGCCCAACGTTGTTGACATGTAGAGTATTGTTTTCTCCTTTGTGCAACAAATATACCGCCAGTTTTAGCAGAAGCTAAGCAAAGATAAGCCGGGAAATAAAAAGACATTGTTTATCTTTCTCTCGGTTTCTCGTGCACTGAAAAACTAGAAGATGATAATAAGCACATTATTTACGCACATCTCATGCAAGTAATGTATTTTCTTACCTTGATTCAGCAGAAACTTTTTGAACTTGAGGCATTTTCGGCGCTAGACATCATCCTGTCAGAGTATGGTCAGTCAAATTTACTTCCCAAAAAGGAACTCAACGTGGCACAAAAGGCGATTTAACATCGACTGCTAAAATTGGGGAGATCGTCATCAATCATCACATCACTATCAACTTCTTCCCCACAGTGGACAGGACGGCTCTTTGATTGAAAGAATACGAAAGCACAACGTGTTTTTTTTTTGCCGGACTCGCAACTTGGCCTGTCGTTTTCCTTTCTTTCACCACACCGAAAATACAAAGACGCAGACACACAATTACACTTGGACACCAACTTCACTGCTTGCTCAGGATAGCACCGACACAACGTCACATAAACGTTAAGAACAACCTGCTTCTTGCCACTTTCCAAACGGCTGTATTTCCGAAAGACACTGAAAACACGGGATACCTTCCTGCTTGCATGGAAGTCGCCATGTTCAAAACTGGCGCTATTTTCTTGCTGTTCACGTGATCAATTGTACTTTATACAATAACCACGTATTATTATTATAAACAGAAACCTTTAATGAAAATATATTTTAAAATGTATAATCCAATGTAATTTACACGTTTTTCTTCCATTAGCGTACTTTCATAGAACGGACTACATGATGCGGAAGAAATCCGTTATTAGGCTGTTGCCAACCTCAATACTTCTCACTAAGTCAAGTACAGAAACGGAAGTGGTATGTCGGCATATGACAGAGTGATTTCACGTTGTCAGTGACGATCCTCCGGGGATGGGGGAGGGGGTGGGACACAGGAGTCGGTCTATTATCCAGAGGTGTTCATTATCCGAATGGTGACATCCTCACACTCCGGAATACTTTTGCAGGTGAAGGAGGGCAGGCCGTAGGATGAGGGAAGTTGATTTAAAATGAACACCTCTCAACAAGAGAGAAGATAAATGTGACAATATTTAAAAATTCAACCCCAAATATGCATTTTATTTTATATGTAGCGTACAATAAAATGTAACTGCCTCAAAATATTTCTGTATTCTAGTCTTCTTTCCCCACTTTTATGCTTCTCTAAGTTGCCGTTTTAGTTTCCCTTGGTGTCTTTGCTGCATAATCCAGCATATTTGAACGGGATGAAAAGGACATACGAGTGTGTTTTTGAATGAATTAACTTTAGAGAAGATGAAGTACACTCTGGAGGATACTGGAATGTGTGACATTGAGGTGTAGATCGACCACGTTGTGGCACACACATTTTTCATTAGTTACGAGACGATGAGGGATAGGTGATATTTGAATTCCAAATTAGTTAGCCGCCCCCGTGACAGAGTGGTTAGCATATCGCGCTACGATGCCAGGGGTCCCGGGTTCGGATCGTGGCCTAGGCATGGATGTTTGTGAATGTCCATTCATCGATTTCATCATATCATCATCATTCATCCCCATCTACGCAAATTAGCCATAACTTTCACAAGAGGGGAAGTAAAATAAAGCAAATCAATCAAACCAAAAGAGTTATTTCCATTATTTTTATCTAATTAATAATTATTAATTTAGTCAATCAAATCATATTATTTGCTTACTTTCATTATCTATAATAATAAATCATAACACTTTCAAACATCAAATAAATTTAATGAAAAAACCCCGGTTTCAAAACGTAATTTATCTAAATGTGTCACATTCTTCTAGCAAGGTTCCTTTGGTACGGAACCGTCTTACTCCTGGGGGATAAGATGTAAATTTTGTATTTGATTTTTTTAAATTTAGCGTTGCTTTTCTTCCACTTTTGGCTAATCCCGACGATGAGAATGAGTGATCGTCGGATGAAATTGATGAAGGGACACTCACAAATAACACCCATGCCGGGATTCGAGCCAGGGAACTTCGGTGATGAGTCTGAAAGTTGGCCACCAAGCAAGATGTACATTTTTTTTGTATACATTCAATAACTTTCAACAGGTCATCAGTGATACACTGCTTATTCCGCATCTGTTGACAAATGGAATGTTTTTACACCTTGTACGCTATGTGGATTTTTTTCCAAGGCTTTGCCACACTGTTAGGGTACACGTGCTTTTGTTTACACAAGGTCTTAAGTTCTATGATTCTCACTTTAGTTTGTTTTTGTTTATATTGTGTAGTAGTTGTGGTGTGTTCGTGTTTATATTGAGTTATATTTGTGATGTGTTTGGGTGTGTCTTGTGTAGTAGTTGTGCTGTCTAATGTGTTTGTGTTTGTCTTGTGTAGTAGTTCCTCCATTCATATTGGGGGTTAGGCGTAGAGCTGACAACTCTGCACTGTAAAAAGACATGTCAAGAAACAGCAATATAAGGCCATGGATGTTCCCAAGGTAAAATATTCTGGAGGTAAAATAGTCCCCCGTTCAGATCTCCAGGTGGGGACTACTTTGGGACTCCCTGGACTAAAGAAAAGATCTACGTTAGGAATAAGGATATTAAATTAGGCACCTGGAATGTTCTGAGCCTTTACCGGCCTGGGGCATTTCAGTGTACAGTTAATGAGATAGTGAAGTATAAATTAGATGTAGTAGCTGTCCAGGAAGTTAAATGGTCAGGAGAAGGGAATTTTAAAACTAAAAATTATACTTTTTTCTATGGTGGTACTGAAAATCATAATTTTGGAACAGGCTTTTTCATAAATAATAGAATTATCTCGGCTCTTAAAACAGTAAAATTTATTAATGATAGGATATCATATGCAGTTTTACAGGGTAGGTGGTGTAAAATTATTTTAATAAACATACATGAACCAACGGAAGATAAAGATGATAATACTAAAGATGATTTTTATACAGAGTTAGAACAGGTCTTTGATAAATTTTCTCAGTATGATATGAAAATTCTGTTAGGTGACTGTAATGCACAGATTGGCAAAGAAGAGACATTTAAACCCAAGATTGGTAAAGAAAGTCTTCATGAATTAAGTAATGATAATGGTATAAGATTGATTGCTTTTGCAACCTCAAAGAATTTAATTGTGAAAAGTACCACTTTTAAACATAAAGATATCCATAAATATACCTGGTCTTCTCCAGATGGTAAAACTCATAATCAGATAGATCATATTCTCATTGATAAGAGAAGGCATACTAGTATAATTGACGTTCGTACACATAGAGGTGCTGACTGTGCCAGTGACCATTATTTAGTAATTGCTAAATTAAGAGAAAGACTCTCAGTGATAAATCATAAGCAACAAAATCTAAAAGTTATAAAATTTGATACAGGAAAGTTTACTGATGAAAGAATTAAGATAAATTACCAAATTAAACTGTCAAATAGATTTGATGTTTTGCAGGATTTAAATGATGATGAAAATATAAATGAAACAGATGTAAATAAGAATTGGGAGCACATACGTAATGCAATAGAATCAGCAGCTAAAGAAAGTATAGGATACCATAAACCGAGAAAAAGTAAGCCATGGTTTGATAATGAATGTCATAATCTAATAGAAATAAGAAATCAGGCTAGACTTAGGTGGTTAAATAACTCTGATGATACAAATCTAAACAATTATAATAGAATAAAGTGAGAAGTTAACCGCACATTTAGAAGTAAAAAAAGAGATTACTTGAAAAGCAAAATTAACAAAATTGAAACAAACAGCAAAAATAAAAATATCAGAGATTTATATAAAGGTGTAAATGAATTTAGAAAGGGGTGGCAACCTAAAGTAAACTTGATAAAAGATAAAGACGTTGATTTTTTAGCTGACCCAAGCGATATTCTAAATAGATGGAAGAACTACTTTAATGACCTTTTAAATGTCCATGTAGGAGATAAATCAGAAGTAAATGAAGTCCACACAGCAGAACCTTTAGTTCCAGAACCTAACTTGACTGAAGTTAAAGATGCTATTAAAAGGCTAAAGAATAACAAAGCACCTGGCATTGATTTAATACCAGCTGAGTTAATTAAATATGGTGGAAATTCATTAATATATCAAATTCATAAATTAATTTGTTTAATATGAAATAAAGATGAAATCCCTCAACAGTGGAAAGAATCCATAATTGTTCCTGTGTTTAAAAAAGGTGATAAAATGAACTGCAATAATTAAGGTGGAATTTCTCTACTCTCAACAACATACAAAATATTGTCTAACATTCTTTTAACAAGACTAACTCCATATGCTAATGAAATTATAGGTGATTATCAATGTGGATTTAAACGTAACAGATCAACTACAGATCAAATTTTTCACATCAGACAGACACTTGAAAAAAAGTGGGAATATAATCAAAATGTCCATCAGCTATTCATTGATTTCAAAAAAGCATATGATTCGGTCAAAAGAGATAAATTATATAATATATTAGTAGAGTTTGGAATACCTAAGAAGCTTGTTCGTATGATAAAAATATGTACCAGTGAAACAGAAAGTAAAATTCGTGTGGGTATTAATATGTCTGACAAATTTACAATTCATGATGGGATAAAACAAGGAGATGCATTATGTCCATTGCTCTTTAATTTTGCCTTAGAATATGCTGTTAGGAAGGTAAAAGAAACTAAAGAAGGACTAAAATTAAATGGTGTGACTCAGTTGTTAGCATATGCAGATGATGTAGACTTACTGGGGGATGATGTGAATACAATTAAGAATAATGTTAAATATTTTTCAAACCTGCTAAAGGGATAGATTTGGAAGTTAACAAAGAGAAAACTAAATATATGCTTACAGGCCGAAACCAAGTGTTAGGTAATAACCAAATCTAATTATTGATAACAACTCGTTTGAACCAGTTTCCAAATTCAAATACTTAGGAGTAATATTAACGAATGAAAATTATATTAAAGAGGAAATAAAAAGTAGGCTTAATTCAGGAAATGCATGTTGTGAAACTTGGTCCCTTACATTGAAAAGAGAACATAAATTGAGAGTATATGAAAATAAGATCCTTAGGAAAATATTTGAACCTAAAAGGGATGAGGAGACAGGTGAGTGGAGATGGTTACATAATTTAAAACTACATAATTTGTATTTATGTCCAGATATTATTAGAATAATTAAATCAAGAAGACTTAGGTGGGCAGACCATGTGGCATGAATGGGAGAGGAAAGATGAGTTTACAGGATTCTTGTTGGGAAACCTGATGGTAAGAGACCTGTAGGAAGGCCAAGACAAAGATGGAGGAACAACGTTAAGATGGTCCTAAGGGAAATTGGTAGGGATGGAAAATAGTATATAGATCTTGCTCAAGATAGGGAAAGATGGAAGGCCTGTGTTGCTGCAGCCATGAACCTTCGGGTTTAAGAAGGCTAGAGAGTTAGTTAGTTAGTATAATATTGTTTAATAATGGTCACACACTAAATTTCTAAGTGATAGTATTAGGGGTGGCAACTTCCCCCTCTTGCTCCCCTTGTGCGCATGCCTATGAGCCTAATAATGTTATTAAGATAAAAGGTTGTACCATGGCATTCAAAAGAAGGGGAAAAATCAGGTTGCATAAAAACCTTAATTTTTGTTTCATGTCCCTTCAGAATGTCTGTCAAAATGCCATACTGGAGTCTTGAACATCTGTCAGATGGTGTCATAGTGGGTGCCCCTCCTCCTTCCCTACCTTTTCTGGTTGACAGCTCCACCTCCTTACTGCTACCATACAGGCAAGAAAAAAAATGAAAATTCAATGCATTTTTAAATGTGATATTTAAGAGGTTCATCAAATTTGCCAGTCCTGCCTGGCAGGTTCATTGCATCGCATCTACAGTTAAAAGTAACATTTGTCGATAAAGACAAAATTCCCTGACTCTCTAGACATCTGAAATTCCCTGACTTTTCCCAGTTTTCCAGGTCTGTTGCCACCCTGCTCTTGGAAAGTGCTAAGGCTGATTATTGTACCAAATGACATGGCACACCCATCAGAAATGTCCTGCAGCTTCATGACAACATCAGACTTCACACAGCTGTTGCAACACATGGTAAACTGGAGGAATTTCATTCGACACCACTTGAACATCCTCCATAGAATCTAAACTTATACCCTTTGACTACAGTTTGTTTGGGACACTGAAAGCAGCACTGTGAGGTCAGCGATCTGAGGATGGATGATGCAGAAGTGGAGGAGTTCGATTGCAAATGGCTGCACACACATCCGTCTACTTTCTGGGGAAATGGGATTGCCAAACTTCCTTTCTGCTGGCAAAAGTGCATTTCACTTTCAGGGAGTTATGTTGAAAAGTAATGCATTTGTTTTGTACATGTATTTTCTTTCAATAAATTATGAAAAATATATTCCTATTTATATTTGATTCACCCTCATAGATTGCTTGAACAATATTCAAAAGGTTATTGGAGAAACTGGCATATTACAATATTAAAGTTAACGAAAAGAAATGCCATTTCTTCAGGAAGGAAGTAGATTACTTAGGTAATAGAATTTCTAGTAGCGGAATTGAACCTTTGTAGAAAAATAAAGTCAATTTTAGGTTGTCCAGAGCTTATAAATGGAAAGGAGTTGAAAGCCTACCTAGGCATGATGTCATTTTATCGTAGGTACATTCCAAAATCTATCCTCAATGATCTTAAACTTGTACGAATTAATGAAAAAGGCATACAGTGGAAGTGGAAAGATGTACATAAGAAAGAGTTCGAAAATTCAAAGAACGCACTGAGAAAAGCTGAGATCTTACATTATTTTGATCCCGCTAAGGAGATAGTGTTGATTGTTAATGGATGTCCACTAGGAGTAGGAGCTCAATTGTGCAATCATGTTGATGGACAGTTGCAGACAATTGCCTGGTGTTCAGCAACGTTAACGGAGGCAGAAAGGAAATATAGTCACTTTGAGGGGGAAGCTGTAGCATTGCTTAAAGGAATAAAAAAGTTTCACAAGTGCTTATATGGGAAACATCTCACAGTTTTCACCGATTCCTTGCCTATAAGGTATATTTTTGGTGAATCAGCCACAACACCATCATTAGCATGTTCCAGATTACAGCGTTGGGCTCTTCTATTGTCTATACAAAGAAAGTGGAAGTAGAAGATTTCCTATTTCAACTTCCTCGGGCAGAAGAAACTGGAGATGCTTAAGAATCAGAAAAATTTATGGACATCTTGGATGTTGAGATATTATTGTTAGAAGAGATTCTGAAGACAACGCAGAAGACTGTTTTGTGTCATTATAACAGAAGAAGAGTGGAATTAAAGTGGAATCAAGAAAGAATGTTTAGTTTGGAGGAAAGATAATTGTAATCCCTGCAGAGAGTAGACAAAAAGTTTTAAGAATATTAAATGCGGAAAATGTTGGCAATTCCAAGATGAAGTATCTGGCAAGGCAAACGTATTGGTGGCCTTTAATAGATTCTGATATTGGGGCTGTATCTAAAAACTGCAAGGAATGCTGCAGTTACCAAAGAAGTGCCAATAAAAAATAAGTACAGTACATGACAGCCTACTGACACTCCATTTGCACATGTACAGCTGGAAATAACTTTTTATTGTTTGTCCATAGTTCTTCCAGATGAACAGAGATGTGCCAAGTTAATTCTACTACAGTGATCGAGACCATTAAATACTTAAATAAATGGTGAGCAGTTATTACTACAGATAATGGTCCACCATTTCAGAACAAATAATTTTCCCAGTTTCGTAAAAAGAATAGCATTAGGTTGATGCATTCTCCACCATGGAATCTCAAAAGTAATGGATTGTCAGAACATTAGGTTCAAACAGTGAAAGAATTGTTGAAAAAAGAAACATGCAGAAGGAATCTATACAAACAGAAAAATAGATTGGGAGGAAATTTTAATGACACCTTGTACTTTTTGCGATTTATGCCATGTTCAGCAATAGAGACATCACTAGCAGAAAATATTCTAGGAAGGAAGGTAAATGCAGATTGGAGTCAAGACAAAGATATGCTGAAACCAGGAGACAAAGTTTTGGGTAAAAAAACTTTAGAACTTTCAATCCTAAATTTGTAATGGCTACAACATTGAAACACATAGGAAACCGAATGCTCATAGTGAGGTTACTTGATGGTAGGACCAGGAGAGGGCATTTTTATTAGATTTGAAGGAGGAATCAAAGTAACTTGGAAAGGTAGATACCACAACACAAGTTGCAGGGGTGAGAACTGATTGAATTCTAGATGTATGCAAACATGCAGCTAATGGGGGTGGTAGAGGAGGAGCAGTTGAACCAGAGGCAGAACCGTCCATGAAAGACATGTATATACATGTAAGATAATCAAATAGAGAGATCAAGCAACCAGAAAGACACAAATTAAAATTCTCCACGAAGTCTTACGAGTAAATTATTTGATTATATTCTTGGACCCTAAAATCCAGAATCTGACATATTCAAGCAACATTAATGTTTGTATTGTTCTACAAACAATTGCAATTTTAATCTTAAATGGGTTAAAATGGTAAAGGATAAAGCTGTAATTGCTCTGTTTCATGAAGCCACATTGAGGAATAGGGGGCTGGGGGTATTGCCACACATATTCTTGATTTTGGTGATAGGAGAACATGCATGTGCAAGGAGACAGATAACCTTAAGGTTGTCCAGTCTAGGGTTGACATTTAGGAATATCTCAGCAAAGAAATATTTGATGTAACCAGTGGCATAGTCAGGGTTCTAGAGGTGGATGGGCAACTGTTTTTTCATGGTGAGCAATTATATTGGATATATACACTGGTGCGCATTGATTTGTAAACTTTAGTGCTGGCAAACTGCTGACACCATATAAATAAACTGAAACTTTCCAAACAAATTATAGTCATTTAAACAGGAGTGAGGCCTACCCTCATATCTATGGGTACCTGAGGCCAACCCTGAGAGGTAAAAGCAGCTGAGCATGATGCTGATCACATCATCCCCACTATGACCAACATCAAGAATATGTGGAGCTCTACCTCCACTCCACAACATTCCATATGCCATCAAGCATTTGTGTGCACACAACACACTTTTTTGCAAGGTTATTCAATATATATGTGATAAACTAATATTTTTTAAAAAATAAAAAATAACATACTTAAAAAGTAATTATTGACTAATCCAGTCTTTTAATATGTATATCTTTTTAAAGGTTTGCTAATGTGTTTTTTATGTGTCTTGTCATTTCTCTATTCAGAGTAATAGTTATCTTTCCTTTCTTTGAGAACAGCATGGATCAGTTTTTCATTCTCAAGAGAGGTGAAAATGCAATGTTAAATAGAAATAGTTATGTATATTTATTTTCCTATTGCTACTTGCTCAGCTACTAATTATTTTACAAGAAATATTATCATGCTTTTTTTTCTTAAATCTGATAGTTGTTAACAATGCTGTTAGTAACAATGACACATCAATGGAGAGAAATGAACTGCTACTAAGAAAAGCATTTTCAAGTAATTGTTACTTCATAGTTTCATGATGAGACATTGAGTGTAAGTATTTTATGGATCAAATGAGGCCATGGTAAGTATTAAGTTCTTACCTTCTTCTATCCTGCTCATATTTTTTCAGTATTTCTTCCATTCTATAGTCCCATATATTACTTGGTGATACGTTTGATGTTTTCTACTCTTCCAGATATCATTTCCAAATTGAGATTCATAAATTATTTAAGCTGATTGTATTTTTAATATTTGCTATTGGTAGAAGACTGTTCTTGGAGCAATTCCCGTGGAATCCAAACCACAGACTTGTTGCTGGAAATAGAAAGAAATATACTTTAGTTTATTGGAGCTTAAAGTAATAAAAAAATTACCTCTTTACAAGGTATGTTATCTTACACCAGGTGTCTCAGAAATAGTTGAAGATTATAAAAAATTATTGCAAGAAAAGTATTGAACTTATGTTAATGAAATCAGTCCAGAATGAACGAGGAATGCAAACAGTTTTCATTTTCTTATTCTTTTTACACATACAAATGTGTCCTCCATGGGTGACATGACATGCATCAACACAATAGTCTAGTTCCTGCACACTCGCATCAACTAGGGGCCACACGATAGTGTCTATCACTGGGATGGTACACTCCCTTCAGTATCATGCAACATCCTGTCTTTGATGAAACCCCAGAAAAGGAAGTCCGGTGACTTAGAAAAAAAAATTAACAAAACACTATCTGGGATGTGAATGTCACATAGCAGCAGGAGTGTGAACTCTTGATTAACAAAACATACATGAACAACCTCTGTTTGTGTTTCTCGTTTATTCTAGGCTGGTTTCATTAACATAAATTCAACAGGTTTCTTGCAAAAAAAAATTATAACTCCTGAATCTTATGGAATAACTGGTATTCCGCAATCTTCTATCTTCACTTATATTTTTACATATCATGTTATGTTAACATGTTTTTTTTTTGCATATTAATATATTTTACATCTTCTGGTTTCTGCCTCACATTTAGATATTACTCCCTCTGTCCCATAATTATAGTTCGGTATGCCAAAATGGTAGTACAGAAATGACAGACTAAGAGGCAAGTGGAAAGCACATTTTGTACTTATCCTTGAGTATTAAAGTTGTATGACTCATTCCCTTGTTTCATGTTCTTCTTCTGTATACACCAATGTCACAGTTTAAATATCAGGCAATTATTATGAGACAACAAACAAAGGTGTACCGGACAATAATTATGGGACAGAGGGAGTAGTTAAGTATCACACACCAAACATTTGATTACATGGAAAATCTCAAGCTCAAAAGAAATTGACATAATCTAACTGGTGCCACAATGCGCTTGGAGATTATAAATAGACACTCTACACCGAGAAACTTATAAGCACTGATTCTTCTGCCCCTTGTGTAAGAATATGCAACTAGGACTACACAAGAATTAAGTCAATGAATCTGTGAAAATATCTTTAACGTTTAAATCCAAGCTAAATGATTTTAAAATAAAGATATCAGATATCAGATCAGATCAGATATTCTTATAATCTGAGAAACTTGAACCACTATTCATAAAGAACTATTAAATCTCCAAGTAGTGGTAAACATACTTAGTATGCTCACAGACATTAATTAGAAGACATTGCACTAAAGAAAAGGTCTATCATTAATGATAGTACTACACGAGCAGTAGTGGGATATTCTCTATGTCACCACACTAACTACTTGTAACAAACCTCTTCTCAAAATTCATTTCAAATACTGGTTAGAAATAAGAAAAATAACCAATAAACTGTTATAAATATCATTGTCTCAGGAGATTGTTTTCATAGGTGGCTGCGGTGGCTCAGTCGGTAACGCATCTGACTACCATGCTAAAGGTCCCGGGTTCGATCCCCGGCCGGTTCAAATCCGGGAACTTTTCTAACGATGGAAGCGGCCCCGGTGCCCACCCAGTGTCGAATAACATGGCTACCTGGGGGAAACCCTGGGGGGTAAAGGTGGTCAGGGGCATGATGCTGATCACATCACCCCCACTCATGACTGGATCAAGAAAGTGTGGGGTGTTACCCCCACACCCCCTATATGCCTTCATGGCGTTGTGCTAAGCACAGGGGAGCACTTAACTTTTTTACTTTTGGATTGTTTTCATAACTACACCTCTGTAGTACAAGAAGAGATCATCTTGACTCATCTTTCAATTGGACACAGTAGTTTCACCCATGGCCATTTGCTGCAAGGGCTGGACCCTCCAATGTATTGTGTTGTCAATGGTGTTTTTTAGGTGACGATTTTGCTTTCCTCAGACAGAGTTTTAACCTACTCAATGATTTAATATCATCCATGTTGGAAGATGATGACAGTGATTTAGCCAATGTTTTTAGGTTTCTGAGAGGGTCCTTTACACTCTTTTAGAGGAAGATTTAAGGAGCTCTTTAAACCCTCTTTTCTAACATTAAGGTAATGGTTTTAGATAAGGAGAATTTTCTTCATATACTTAGTAGGGTGAGAAATGGCCATACATGCTAAAGTACCCAAATATTTTAACTCAATCACTCTGTAGTACAGGGCGATTCTCCTGCTACAAGACTCCAGGAAATGAAAATATTTAAAAATGACTCATGGCCACATTACGAAGTGCTGGGAATTACTTGCCACCACTCTCTCCAGGCAGAATCAAATGCACAGTGTGATGCATGAGTTTGAAAAGTGTCCTGTAAAACATTCTCACTGCCACAGCTACTTCATGCTGAATATTTGATTCTAGTTCCTGAAGAGCTTGTGGTGCATTGTTAAAGACTTTTCCTTTTAAGGCAGCACTTGAAGCAGGAAGCGGGGGGGGGGGGGGGGGGAGGGGATCTCCCCAGCTAAGAATATTGATGCAAAGCACCCCCCAGATGACCCATTGTCTCCATGTTAAACATAGGAGCATTCCCCCAGTTAGCCTGAGGTTCAAGCAAGCTCACCCCCTCCTCCAATCTCACAATTTCCACTTCAATCACTGTTTAAGACATTTCACACGAAAGAATCAGGCACCTACACAGAGTTTGGTGGCCACAAAAATGGACCAATATGTGTTATCTGGATATCACACACCTATCTTCCACAGCATAGCAGCACTTCATGAACCACACGAAGCCTTTCTGTTGCCCATATGGCCATATTCTGAAAGATCACAAAACCACTTACATAAAATCACTGCCTCAACACTCAGTGAAAATTAGTTGTCCATAGGCTCAACATGAGATGCTGCCTACATAATGCAGCATGCCACACACTGCCAAACATTCTGTGTTGTTCTGATAACATCTGAACTTTCTTTCTTTCTCTCTCAATGTTGCAACACTCTTCTATCCTTTATTGGTCCCTCGTTCTGTTCCCAAAAACTTGCATGCGCACCACTGTGCAGGCACATAAAAACTTTGCAAAAACGACCATTGGTCTCGAGTTGCTCGAGGAAGAACCATTAGCTTAGTTACCTAAGTGTTTCAAGTCTACCCATAATGCTAACCTTTTCCTCCAGCGGTGGCATGAGACTCTATTCTACTCAGGGTTTGGGAAATTGAGCACTTAGAGGGCTATATATATATAATATATATATACAGGGCTAGCATAAATGATTCATTCATTTTGAAAAGGCTATATTTTCAAAAGTATTACACGTACACACACATGAAAGATATATGAAAAGAACCACAAACTCACCAAGTTTGTATTGTGTATTCGCCCGTCGACTAGAATTTTGCATCAACATGCAGGAAGCATTGGAGGACGAGGATTTCGCCGCCAAGTTGATATTCAGCGATGAAGCAACGTTCCACTTATTCGGAAATGTGAATCGTCATAATGTGCGATTCTGGGGCACGGAAAATCAACGTGCAGTCGTGACAGTTGAAAGAGATTCGCCAAAGGTGAATGTTTTCTGCGCAGTGTCACAAAGATGTATGAGCCTTTTTTCTTCGCTGAGCAAACTGTGGCCGGTAAATGTTACCTGGATTTGTTGCAGTTGTGGTTGTTCCCGCAACTCAGTGCTGACTTCAGGGATTTTGTCTTCCAACAAGACGGGGTACCCCCTCATTGGAACATCCCAGTTCGTGGTTACCTAAACGATGAACTTCCGCATTGCTGGATTGGGCATATTTGTGAGTATGACCTAGCTTTGTTCCCCTGGCCTCCCAGATCTCCTGATTTAACGCCCTGCGACTTCTTCCTGTGGGGGTACGTTAAGGACCTTGTTTACGTACCCCCACTACCGCAATCCTTAGTCAAGCTCAAAGAACGCATCAGTGCTGCAGTGCAGACCATTGACAGGACTATGCTACAAAATGTATGGAATGAGCTCGAGTATCGTCTGGACGTGTGTCGTGTAACCAAAGGGGCGCATATCGAATATTTTTAGAGGGTGTATAGACTTGGTGAGTTTGTGGTTCTTTTCATATATCTTTCATGTGTGTATGTGTAATACTCTTGAAAATATAGCCTTTTCAAAACGAATGAATCATTTATGCTAGCCCTGTATATTAGGACCTCTCTATATAGTTACGACCTTTTGTAGTTGAACTATATAAACTTTTTAACCCTTAAAGAAATGGGAACAGGTAAAGCCATACAACTTCGTATATGATATCTAGTACTCTTGTTATAAAACAATCACAAAGTGTTTATAAACAAAGTATCTAAAAGAGAGAGATTAGTATAACCTTGGAAATGGCTTCTTTTTTTTCCTGTGTAGGAGTAACAGGTAAAAACGAAGGAATAGATTCTACGGAGCGAATTTCATAACATCGAGGAGACGGGGTTTCGCTGTTACCATCCCAACATCGAGATGACGGTGTTTTATTAAAGAAAAAGATCTGGTTACCTAAATATCTCTTGTCCAAAAGAGGAGTGGGTTCTCTCAGACTAAAGTGGAGTAAATTTCTCTCACCAGAAGGTGGAGTGGGATATCTTTTTCTCTCTCCTGTTTGGAGGAGTCTACCTCTCTCGTCTGAGGACAGAGTCAATCTTCTCTCTTTCTCTCTCCTCTTATGAGAAGTAAACTTCTCTTGCCCGTAGGCAGAGCCCTACTTCTCTCGACTTTATATTGGGTCAGCGACGCTAGCGTAAGCAAGTGGATGAAATATTAACTATTAACCCTTTCAAGGTGGATAGCAAAATATTCGTCATTCATGGAAATTTCCCAAGGATGGGGCTCATTTTAAGAAAAATGTAAGATGTTGGAAAATGTTTTTTTAAAAAAGTTGTAATAACACGATAAATGTCAATGAGGGCTAGTTTTATTCAGAATTTCCAAGGCTTTTGTTCAGTAAGGTAAACATGTCGATGCGTACCCATTTTTAGAAGCAACAAACAGACAAATTTAATTATTTTTCTTTTCTTTTTTCAAAGTTTGGGTAGCTCCCATTTGGTAGCACTCATCTATCTAGGCAAACCACCACTTGTCGCTGATTGCCCCAAGTTATGTAATGGCGAATACATAGTATTACAACAATAATACAAATAGTATTTTTTTTAAAAAAAGAAGAAGAAAACTCAAAGTCAAGGAGAATATTTATCACAACTGACCGGAAACTCCATCAGAAATATGCCCATCGATCAGGGCAAACCACCACTGGTCACCCCAAGTTATATAAAGGCGAATACGATAGTACAAATAGTAAATTTTATAAAAAAAATAATAAAGAAACAACTCAAAATCAAGCCCATCTGCTGCGCCCATTGATCTGGGCAAACTCCCACTAGTCGATGATTGCTCCAAGTTATATAAAGGCGAATACGTAGTATCAAAACGATAATACAAATTGTAAATTTAATAAAAAAAAGAAAAACTCAAAATCAAGGAGAATTTTGATCACAACTGGCTGAAAAGATGTCATCAGAAATGCACCCATTGATCTGGACAAACTGGCACTGGTCGCTGGTTGTTCAAGTTATATAAAGGCGAATACGACAGCACAACAGTTAACCTGCGGCGTGAGAAGGACGTCAGAGTCTACTCGGTGATGATGGCGAATGTGAGGTGAAAGCTTGGAGAAAAAACCCAAAAAGATTCAATTTTTTTAATTCAGTTGCCTGTTTATAAAACTTTTATTACCAAAATATTTGTTTGACGAAATATTCATCATCCATCCTTGAGTTACTTCTGACATCTAAAGGCCCCGCCCCAAAAGGGTTACAAGTATATTCTTACATTAAATATTAAGTAAGTTTACCAAATTAGAGGTGTAACCTGTTTTTAAATTGATACGAGGACATTTCTTATTACATACTTTTATCAGAAAGGTCACAAAAATAGAGGTGTGACTCGTACAAATTGTGACGAGACGGGTTCGTTACAATGTGTATGGTGTCTTTTGTAACGTGTTTCATAGTTGTATATTTATTATGTGCTAAAATATTTGCAATTTCCAGAGTGCAGAAATCACCCTGTATATTCAGTTGATTGCATCCCAGTCAACACACTAACGTTGCCACAATCTTGTGTGCATGTTGTATTTATGATGAATGTTGTATGTAGGGGAACAAAGTTGTGATAACGTTGCCACAACATTGTATGTATGTTGTATTTATGATGAATGTTGTATGTAGGGGAACAAATTTGTGATAACGTTGCATCAACATTACAAAAAAAAACATTCCACTGAATGCACTTTAGTTTGGATGGTCACCACCATGAGCGCCACAAGCATCAGATCGGAGTGTTTTGTTTAATTTGAATTTGTGTGTGCATTGTCCACGAAAGCTTGTATTTCCTACAGCGTACACTAGATGGCAATGCGACTCAAATGCAAAACAAACATAAGTTTTAGTAACACAAATAAGGATAACTTAGATTGCAATTAGTGAAAAAATGTGTTTTTATCATTCGAAAGATAATGAAATGTGGTGAATACAAGTGAAACTCCCATTATAAATATTTTTATCCCAGACTATATAACCAGGAGCTAAGTACTTCAAAAAGAAGCCGATTACCAGGGTGTAGTTAGAGATTGGTTAATTCATCAACTCTCCAAACTAACAATTGCCTATTTTGGTGGAGCAGGAGAAGTTTTTATAAGCTGTAAAGAGAAACTGTGATGTTACAAACATGGGGTTTTCCTGTTACTCATATGTATTATATACAAAAATGTCTTGGTAAAATTGCTAATAGCTTACCATGCGAAATAACCATATTTTACATATGCATTGTTGTTATATTCGTAAATTACACAGATAGCAAGGTAATGTTGCAAAAATGTTGTGGCAACGTTAACTCCTTACATACCTAACGTTGCTACATAATGTTCAGTATATGTTGCCACAACGTTGTCAACCTACGTTGCAGCAATGTTGAAATAAATGACCCTTAAACGTTGACACAACATTCTAACGTTGTATCAACATACACTCAACATTGTAACAACGTTAGGTATGTTACGGGCTAACGTTGCCACAACGTTGTGGTAACATTACCTTGTTGACTGGGATGGCAAAGGAGTCCAGATGAGATTCACAAACTTGCACAGTGTAAATATGTGCTCATAAATAACATGTAAAGGTTCCACCACAGGCTTAAGTACAGGGTCCACCAGGGAATCAGGTGATTATTAAATGTGAAGACAAAATTAAAAATATTGGATATTATTATACATTTGCATTTATTAGGACATTCACACTTTAGCATTTGCAGAAACATAACACATCATTCCACTGAAAATATTACTTGAATGTTACATCCTTAAGATGCACTCCATTACACTATCCACACTCAGCAAGCCAATCACGAACAATATTCATGATTCTACCAAACAAGTTGACTGGGATTCTAAAAATCTCTTTCTATATCTGCAGCTTTATTTCTTGACTTATGCAAGATGTTGGTGCACAATATACTGCACTCTTAAGATAGCCCCAAAGGTAAATTCACACAATTATAAGTTGGATGATCTTGCTGGCCATTTGATTTTGCCATATGTGGAAATGCAAAGGAAAAGTGGGTGTAAAATGTTCATTGTGATTCTGCAGTATGACTTGTAGCCCAGCCCATCTTGTTGAAAGTAAGTGTTTTGTTCACTGGAAGACCTTTGGAGAGATTTTTATGGCAGGAGCTGACGGCACTTCAAAATTCATGTTGGGTGTCAACGTATCTATCTATCGTTGTTTGCATAAAATGCTTTTATGGCTTATGCATGCTGTGCACCAGTTCACGACTCTATTTCAAATTAAATGCTGTTCAAGTCCATGCCATCTGGCAGTATTCTCCTTCCCCAGTCATGTTAAAAATAGAAAACACGGTTGCCAAATTGCCAAATTCACTAGTGGACCCTTGTGGAGACTAGTGTACAGTTTGTGCAGAATGTTTCCTACCTGCAAACTGCACCTAAAGCCACACGGAAAGTAGGGAGGGGGAGAAGAGACAAGAGTACTTGCAGCAAGAAATAATAAAGAAAATACTGTGGGAAGAGGCACCCTCCTTTTCACAAAACCCCTCCTGATTCAATGATCCATGATCACAAGGCCACCTGCACTGTTACTCCAGAATCAGATGACAAGTGGTTTCCCACTGCATGGACTTCCTTACTCACTCTCTCCTCTCTGCCTTTGTTACAATACTCCAGTACTTCCTCTCACTCTGCAGTCCACATATGCATGCAAGTGTGTGGTTCCACAAATATGGCTGTCTGACAAGGCCTGTTATAGCACTTATAGTACTTAAAACTCATCAGGAAAATAATTTTGACTCTTTTAGAACCAAGTAAATGTCTTGGAGATAAAGTAAAGAAAAGGGGGGAAAATAATCTGATGAATAGAACAAACTGATAAACAAAAAAGAGTGGAAAGTGGAATTCCAATAATGCAAAAAGAAGAAAAGAAACAATAAACTATCTTAGCATGAAGTCGATGGAATGTTTGTCGTCATTTCAAGAAATTATAATTTCATAAGAATCTACAAAACAAATTACAATGAGCGAAACTCTACATAATTATGAGTAGTATGTTAATGTAGCAAGGATATAACATGATCCACTTACAGTTTGCCAGGATATTTTATTAAGTCTTGCAACTGTTTTGTTTAGGGTTGAGTTGATACCACTTTGAATCCATACTGATACTTGAAAATTGTAATAATGGAAAGTTGTCAAAAATGTTGATCAATAATAGTGTGTAATTAAATAGATCAATTTACCACGAATTTTGTTTTAAAATATTCAATAATTGCATCAGAATATTAAAATACATGTTATATGATCATCAAATCACATCTATTCACGCAAAACTGGTGCAAAATATGTTAAATAGGTCGAACTTTGCATATTCTCTAGGATACATATACTCCTCAGAATTGTCACGAGACATTCTTGCGGACCCCATGAAAGACTAGAATGGCACAAAAGTTTCGGTTGGTATTCGTAAATAAATTCAACCGATACCTTCTGATACAGATACATTGGCATAGGTATTGGCTCAGTTTTGTTCTTACAACTTGGGGTAAAAGATTGAAACGTTCACAATATAAGTGTAAATTTATAAATTTAAGTGGAATATTTAACTGCAATTATCTAAAGTTAAATATTTTCTATTTATTGCAGGTGAAGAAAATGCAGTATTCATGAGCTGTCTGTTTGCCATTTCAGTCAGAATATATTCACCAATATTGACAGGAATCTTGTTCTTTAAACTGCAACATTTCCAATTGCTTGCATTTTATTATGGAATTGTAAAAACGTCTAACTTTGCAGTATTGAACAAGTTACCTACAATATAGGATACATCTGATAATTATATTTAAACAGCATGAATTCTTTTGAAGAGTTCTTCAAACATCTTTTACCAAAAATCATAATAAAAATTATATGATAGTTGTGTAAATAAAGAAACAAGTATATGAAAAGGAGGCAAAATCGGATTCAATATTTCTATAAACTATAAACTGATTATTTATAAACAACAGAATTTATCTATAGAGCAAAATTAGAATATGAGCAAACTAGAAATTCTAGAAATAGTAAATATAAGTTTTATACATTAAAAATATATTACTGTAACATAATGAAAATTTCATTAAATTTATGACCATTGTTATTTAAATGATGTCATGTAAATTGCTATATTATGAGGGCATAACACTTAAAAAATATTTCAAAATATGAAAAGAAGCATTTGAGCAATTCTCTCCTAAACCAAATTTTACAATTTCTTCAACTGAAATAGTGACAGGCAGATATATACACAGTGCGGCAATTTGAAATCGAGACTGATGCTGTAAAAATAAACAAGTCTTCATAGAAAGTTACTTACCTTGGATCATTCAAAGTAGGACCCTCTTGCATCCACACATCCTAGAACAATGCCTACCAGTGCATAGAAGGATTGCTGGAATTCGTTTTGTGTAATGCTTTTTGAAATCCATGTCATAGCCTTCTTGATAGGTGGTACATCATAAATGCAGGAACCTTTCAGTGCAGATTTTGGTTTAGGAAATAAAAAAGAATCACATGGAGCCAGATCCGGTTAGTAGGCAGGGTGTGACAACACACAGAGTCGATTTATGGTCAAAAAGTTCTTGGCAATCACAGTCTTGTGACTTGGGGCACTGTCATAAAGCAGACGCCAGCTGCCATCATCCCGATACAGTGTTATTCCTTGCACCAAACATTTCAGTACCTCAAGATAAAATGCAGCAGTAACAGTCTGTCTGAAATTTCAGTCTTCAGTAATCATTATCCTCACTATCTCAACCAATTTTGGCGTTCTCACCATTCCTGCTACACCTGGATGCTCATTGTGTTCAATTGGCTCCCGTCCTTTACTGAAACGCCTGAGCCATTCAAATACACGCATACAGGATAAACAATTGTCCCTACAGACTTGATACATGTCAAACGTTTCGCCAGCAGTTTTACCCAAGAGCGCACAAAACTTGATGTTGGTTCTTTGTTCCATGTTCAAATCACAACGCACTTTCATGACACGTGCCCACATTCAACAATACCACAAGCGTCAATGTCGCTCAAGGTCAAGGAGCTCTGCATTGATTGTTTGCGAGATACCTGTTACTTGTTCGCACCACAGAAAGCTTGCACAGTGGCGCCACCTACCGAGAAAAAAAACAGTCTCGATTTCAAATTGCCGCACTATGTAGGCCCAGCAGACAGAATTGAAACAATTTGATGGAAATTTATAAATGAATGACTTTGTATTTTGAATTTCTGTAATTTAGCAAGACTTTTCTGCCATTTCAGATAATCGGGACAATAATGATGAGTGATAATATGATGAAGGGACACTCACAAAGAACACCCATGTCCAGGCTGGGATTCAAACCTGGGATCCCTGGTGTCAAAGCCCACTTCGCTAAATACTCCACCACAAAGGTCAACATATGAATGAATTAATCTAGGCTATAATCATCAACTAATAGAGGAAGAATCCTCTAAGAGACAAGGTCTCATAAGTGGCTTTCTTTTACTTACTTTGAATTATTCATTTCTCCACTTCTTCTATTCAAGAACTTTCCCCAGTTGTACTCAAGGTGCTTCCTTATCAACAAACTTTTGGTCTAGGGACCAAAATTCAAAATGCTTGCAACAAAACCAAGACCATTAACTATTATGCAACATCTGACTCATTACTGTCGTCTTATTTTGTATGTCAATTCTTGCACTAAATCTTCACATTGCTTGTAGTTTGGTGTTATTTACCACAAAGCTCTTGAGTTGCTATGCATTTCTTCAGTGCAAGTACCTTTAATGGCAGTGTTTATAGCAATACACATCTCCTCTTTCCAGATCTAATGAGGATAAACTTACAGAAGCTGGATGGACAAACATGGTTGTCCACTGAATGGTAACAGCACAGGAATACATAGAGGCCATGAAATACATAGAAGCCAACAAGGAAGGGATGTTTCTCTGCAAGATGAGTATTACGTTTTACTTTAATCTAATATAATCTAGCATTAACATTTCATATAATGTATTCTTAGTAGATTTGTTTGATTAATACATGATAATATCTTTTTTTTATTATAAAGACTTATTTCTTTAGTGAAGCCACGGTGGTCTGGTAGGTAGGGCATGTGGCTGGCATGAAGGAGATCAGCGTTTGATTTCCAGGATGGGTGATATAAGGTCAGCATTTTTCCAGGCATTGTCCCACATGAGCATCTCTGAAGCTAACCCAGTCCCAAAAGAACTGGTACCTGGGGGTAATCCTGTGTAATCCTATCCCCACATCCCCCTACATATTAAGCCCCATGGCATGGTGCAAAGTAGGTGGAGAACTTTACCTTACCTTGGAATTTCACCACTAATTTAAATTTAATAAGTTAATAATTCATTCAACCTCAGAAATACTCAAATATTATCTTAGAAAATTTTGTTGAAACTTCATTATTTTCTTTTCAGAATGTTGTATATTCCATAAACACTTTCTTGAAAAGTGACAGAGATGTTAACATCTTGGTTTCTATGCTGGCTTTGCTGTCACAAAATGATAAACCCAAGATCAGTAGCATGGCATATCCCATGGCACTACAGCCCTGGAAGGACCTTGGCCTATCTCCCGACTGCCAGTCTCCCTCCCACAATCCTACCAAGAGGTGTGAAGATCTTCTACAGGTAATGAGGTGACATATGATCAGCATGTCGAAACCTCAGCCAATGTAGGAGATTTTCCTGGCTGGGTTACGCTACTCACTTGTAGCTCCCCAGTCTCCTCACGATGGTGAGTAGAGACTGAAGCCAGGCAGAGCATATGCTGTCCGGAAGCTGAGGCCATGGAAGAGGACAAAATTCAAGGTAGGTATAAGGACAAAATTTTGAATTTTAGATTTAAAACTTAATATTATTGCGATGCATGATAATAATTTGTAATTATAAACACTCATATATTTAGTAATTAGATTTGAAATAGTGCATTTTTTAACCCTCCTATATATATTAAAAAGCTTATTACACTAATAGAGAGACAAATATTATTTTAGAAAATTATGCTGAATGATTATTATTTTCTTTTCAGAATGTTGCATATTCCATGAAAGTTTATTGAAAAGTGATGGAGATTAATTAATATCTTGGCATCCTTCCTGGCTTACTTGTCAGAGAATGACCAACCCAAGGTCAGTATAAGGATAATATTTTTGAGAATTAAATTTAAAACCTAATATTATTACCATTTGGGTAATAATTTATAAACACTTCAATTATATGTAATTTAAATTTGAAATAGTAAATTTTTAAATCTCGTAGATGTAAGGAAAGCAATTACTTAAGTGATACATATAAACAGAAATATTATTTTAGAAAATTATCCTGAATCTTTATTATTTTCCTTTCAGAACGTTGAACATTTCAAAATATTTCTTGAGGAGCTACCCAGTGTAACATTTTGGCAACCTTGCTGACTGGATTGCCAAAAAAGGATAAACACAAGGCTAGTATAATGATAAAATTAGGAGTTTTAGATTTAAAAACTAACATAAATTTAACATAACCAAGACAATAATTTATAATTACAAGCACTAATTTCTTCAGTAATTAGATTTGAAATAGTGAATTTTCTTTATTGTCCTAGATATATTTAAAAATTTATGTTACTAATAGATTCCCAAACAAATGTTACTTTACAAAATGTTGTTGACTGTTTATTATTTTCTTTTCAGAATGTTGCACATTCAATAAACAGTTTATTGAAAAGTGATGGAGAGTAATATATTGTCAGAGAAAGATAATTCCAACATCAGCAACATGACATAACCCCTGGCTCTACAGCCCTGGAAGGGCACTGGCCTATCTCCCGACTGCCAGTCTCCCTACCACAATCCGATCAAGAGGTGTGGAGATCTTCTACAGGTAATGAGGTGATGTGGGGTCAGCACGTCGAACGACTAGCCATTGTAGGAGATTCTTATGACTGGGTTACGCTACTCACCAGTCTCCTCACGATGGTGGGTTGAGACTGAACCCAGGCAGACTTGAATGTATGCTGTTCTGCAGTCGGGAGGCCATGGTGGACAACAAAATCCAAGGTAGTTACAAGGATACAATTTTGAATTTTAGATTTTAAACTTAACATTATTATAATGCAGGATAATAATTTGTAATTATAAACAATCATATCTTTAGTAATTAATTTGAAATAGTGCAATTTTTAACCCTCCTATATATATGTATTAAAAAGCTTATTATACTAATAGAGAGACAAATATTATTTTAGAAAATTATGCTGAATGATTATTATTTTCTTTTCAGAATGTTAAACATTCCATGAACAGTTTCTTGAAGAGTGACGGAATGGAATATCTTGGCATCCTTCCTGGCTTACTTGTCAGAGAAAGACAACCCAAGGTCTGTATAAGGATAACATCTTTGATTGATTGATTGAGTTGGTGTTTTAAGTCCACTTTTTGCACATTAAGGCTAATTGGGACTGGACCTACAGTTTAAAGTGGGATCCGAACCAATATGTGCCTCCATCGGGTATCGAACCCGGGAACCCTTGATTACAAGGCAACGACACTACCACTGCTCCATCGCAGAGGCCGATAACATTTTTGAGAATTAAATTTGAAACCTAATATTATTACAATCAGGGTAATAATTTATAAACACTTCAATTATTTAGTATTAATTTGAATTTGGAATAGTACATTTTCACTCTCCTAGATGTATGGAAAACAATTACTAAAGTAATACAGATAACACAAATATAATTTTAGAAAATTATCTTGAATGTCTTCTATTTTCCTTTCAGAACGTTGAACATTTCAAAATGTTTCTCAAGGAGCTACCCAGAAACATCTTGGCAACCTTGCTGGCTGGATTGCGAGAAAGAGATAAACCATGGTCAGTATAACCATAAAATTAGCAGATTTAGATTTAGAAACTAACATTAATATTAACCAAGACAATAATTTACAATTGCATAGAAGCACTTATTTCTTCAGTAATTAGATCTGAAATAGTGCATTTATTTTATTCTCCTAGATATGTTCAAAAATTTACATAACTAATAGATTCACAAACCAATAATATTTTGTTCATTGTTTTCTTTTCAGAATGTTGTACATTCCATGAAATGTTTCTTGAAAAGTGATGAAGAGTCATATCTTGACAACCTTGCTGGCTTTCTTGTCAGATAAAAGAGAAATCCAACATCAGGACATCAGGACAGGACATAACCTTTGGCTCTAAAGATTTGGCCTATATCCCAACTGCCAGTCTCCCTCCCACATTCCTACCAGGAAATTTTTACGACCGGGTTACGCTACTCACTTGTAGCTGCCCAGTCTCCTCACAATGGTGAGTTGAGACTGAACCCAGGCGGACTTGAGCATATGCTGTCTGGCAGTTGGAGGCCATGGAAGAGGACAAAATCCAAGGTAGGTATAAGGATAAAATTTTGAATTTTAGATTTAAAACTTAACATTATTATAATGCAGGAAAATAATTTGTAATTATAAACACTCATATATTTAGTAATTAGATTTGAAACAGTGCATTTTCTAACCCTCCTATATATATTAAAAAGCTTATTATACTAATAGAGAGACAAATATTATTTTAGAAAATTATGCTGAATGATTATTATTTTCTTTTCAGAATGTTGCATATTCCATGAAAGTTTATGGAAAAGTGATGGAGAGTAATTAATATCTTGGCATCATTCCTGGCTTACTTGTCAGAGAACAACCAACCCAAGGTCAGAATAAGGATAACATTTTTGAGAATTAAATTTAAAACCTAATATTATTAAAATTTGGGTAATAATTTATAAACACTTCAATTATATGTAATTTAAATTTGAAATAGTAAATTTTTAAATCTCCTAGGTGTATGGAAAGCAATTACTAAAGTGATACATATAAACAGAAATATTATTTTAGAAAATTATCCTGAATGTTTATTATTTTCCTTTCAGAACGTTGAACATCTCAAAATGTTTCTTGAGGAGCTACCCAGGGTAACAGTTTGGCAACCTTGCTGACAGGATTGCCAGAAAAGGATAAACACAAGGTCAATATAACAATAAAATTAGGAGTTTTAGATTTAAAAACTAACATTCATTTTAACCAAGACAATAATTTATAATTATAAGCACTAATTTCTTCAGTAATTAGATTTGAAATAGTGCATTTTCTTTATTGTCCTATATATATTCAAAAATTTATGTTACTAATGGATTCACAAAAAAATATTACTTTACAATTTGTTGTTGACTGTTTATTATTTTCTTTTCAGAATATTGCACATTCAACAAACAGTTTATTGAAAAGTGATGGAGAGTAATATCTTGTCAGAGAAAGACAAATCCAACATCAACAACATGACATAACCCGTGGCTCTATGGCCCTGGAAGGGCATTGGCCTATCTCCCAACTGCCAGTCTCCCTCCAACAATCCTACTAAGAGGTGTGGAGATCTTCTACAGGTAATGGGGTGACGTGGGGTCAGCACATCGAATCCTCAGCTGTTTGTGATTTGCTTTATTTTACTTCGCCTTTTGTGCCACTTTTTGCTTATTTACGAAGACGAGGATGATTGATGATATGATGAATGGACATTCGTAAATATCCATGCCCAGGCCAAGATTCGAACCAGGGATTCTTGGCATAGTAGCGTGATGTGCTAACCACTCTGCCACAGGTGCCGGCCCCTCAGCTGTTGTAGAATATTCTTATGACCAGGTTACAGTACTCAATTGTAGCTCTCCAGTCTCCTCACGATGGTGAGTTGAGACTGAACCCAGGCAGACTTGAGCATATGCTGTCCGGCAGTCGGAGCCAAAGGGAGGGCAAAATCCAAGCTAGGTATAAGGATAAAATTATGAATTTTAAATTTAAAACTTAACATTATTATGATCCAGGATAACACTTATTTCATTAGTACATATTTCTGGGGTACACAAGTTCCGCAATGGGTGCTGGGAGAGGTTCACACACAAGACAGAGTAGCACACTGGGAGGTCATCTAGAGGTTGGCAGTGTTGTACTCTCTATTTCCTTGAAATAGATGTTACCACCTTTTACCTCATTCTGTATATTACAAATCTGTTTTTCTTTCAGATAAATCTATGTACGTACGCCACATCCTAGTTTCTTGAAAGTTTTGGTAAGTGTAATGTGATCAGATACTATGTAGATTAAATATTTTAAAATAAGCATTTCACAAGCAAACAGACAGCTCATTGAATACTTCAACTGCCTCCAAGAAGAAGGTAAATGGATAATTATAAATAGATTTAAATATGATTGCAATTCTGTAATACAGTGCATTTTATGGTCGAGGTGTCCATGGAGCAGCAGCTAATGTGGCGGGAAGTATGTTCGCGTCTGCTGGCAAACTGGATGGATGCAACATTCACATAACTGGAATCGCTAGCTATGTAATTAAATAATCTCGTACAATTACATGGACAGTCAAAATTAAAATGAGCACATACCTTGTTACAAGAGGTGCTGGAAATGATATCCTCCAACATTCACACATTTACAGCATATTTATATCAAATTTTCACAAACACGTATCAGTTCCTCTTCCGAAATTGCCTCAATTTCCCAATTAGAGAAGTGCCAGCCGCTGCTCCACAGATGTCTCCAGCATAAAAGGCACTGTGTAATATACAGTTATAAGTTACTAATAAAATTATAAATCTTGTCTTTATGTGTAATGTTACTTGTGACCATACTAAATTAATTTCTTACAGCTTCAATTTAATTATATTCTTCCAATTTCAGGTTTTCAGGATTTTTTTTCTTTTTTCCTTTTGTCTAAAATAAACCCAATAAAAGAAATGGTAACTAGAGATTTGATTTGATTTTTGTTATTTAGCATTGCTGTTCTACCACTTTTGGCTAATGCTATGATGAGGATGAGTGATGATATGATTAAACTAGGCTGGGATTCAAATCTTGGATCTCTCATATCATAACCATTGCAACAAGAGAGAGTTACTGTCAGAATAATTTTCTCTAGATTTTTAATAAACAAAAATTTCATACTAAGTAATTGGTGACAGTTTATCTCTCATTGTAATATTAATGGTGTCTTTTTACAATTCAAATGGTTTATAAGGTTTCTAATTAGTTTTAAAATATATTTTCATTCACTTCTTCATTATCTTCATTATTTTATTGTGTCATGCAATTAATGCACTTCAAAGGAACATTTTTGAATATTTTTATGAAAATGAAATCATAATTTTTAACCATACCAGATGTTACTTGCCTGAATAAAACTCAATGGGAACATCCTGTATATTCAACATAAATGTTTGCATCTTCTCCTATGTTAAGTCTGCCAGAAATTAAACCACAACGAACAAAAAATGATCTTGAATTACTACAAAACATTGCAAATTAAAAACTTCACATCAATTTTCCAAAATTTTGAAAAAAAAATCTACCTTGATATCCCAAATTCTGAAAAATTACTTCCACTTCGAACTTTTAGAATATTCAAATTAATCTTTGCAGTTTTCTTTTCACTGTTGTCAAGACGTCTGCAATTGATAATACAGGGTGTCTGGGCTTCAGGTAACCAAAAAGAATATGCTATAACTTTCGAACAAATTGATAGAAATGTACAAGCAAATACTCACTAGATAGGAAATATCTTCAAGATTTTATGGCCAACATGGCAACACTGCAACTGCCATGCTGTGCGCCGCATAATGGGATAACGTTAGGTATACAAATGAAAAGAGCAGAATTTCTTAAGCAGCCATGCTATGAAAGAAATGATTTTCACGTAACGAGTTACAAATAACAAAAGGAAACTATGTATGAACTGTTCATAATCGTAGATGAATAGCTGAAAGTGTTCATGTGTCAATAAATCTCAATATGAGCACCATTTGTAGCTCTACAGATATCAAAACGATAATCTACCTCTTGCCACACATTGAAAAGCATTCAGTGCCTTATAAGCGGAACTGCATTACTGATACATTCTCTCAAATCTGTCACATTTCGAATTTTTGTTTGGTACACAATGTCCTTAATGAATCCCCAAGCAAAAAAGTCTAATGGCGTCAAATCTGGGGATCTTGGGGGCCAAGGTATCGGCCCACTTCGTCCAATCCACTGTTCCAGAAATGTCCAATTGAGTAACTCTGTGATGTATCTTTGATAGTGAGGAGGGGCCCCATCCTGCTGGAAAAGAAAATCAGGAGGTATCTGAGGAAGTACAAAGTTCTCCAACATGTCTAGGTAGACCTGTCCAGTCACTGTAGGCTCTACGAAAAAAAAAAAGGTCCTACCAAGCCATGCTTACACAGTCCTAACCAGACATTAATTTTCGGTGTATCATGTTCATATTCCTTCAACTGGTGAGGATTCTCACTACCCCACACACGACAATTATACCGATTTACCTTACCACAAAACATGGAAGGTGGACTCATCACTAAAAAACACCTTATCAAGAAAATTTTCATCTTCTTCAATCCGGGTCAGCATTGTCACAGCAAAGTCTATTTTCTTCTGTGGATCAGTGCATTGTACCTTCCATAGTAGGTTAAACAAGTTGTTTCCTTTGTTTTTTTCTTCCTTCTACAGTAAGTTATCATTCAGTTTTAGTTGCCCTGAGAATCTCATGTTTTACCCTTGCCTAAGCTGGACTGATGTCACCCTCTCCGGGACGTGGTAATTCTCACACGCCGCTGAACACATCATGCTGTGAGGTCCACATCATGAATAACAAAGCAAGCAAGCACACTCTGATACCTAACAATATTGCGATTTCCCATCATGCAGCGTTCAACGTGGCAGTTGCAGTGTTGCCATGTTGGCTATAAAATCTTGAAGATATTTCCTATCGAATGAGTATTTGCTTGGACATTTCTATCAATTTGTTCGAAAGTTATAGCATGTTCTCTTTGTTTACCTGAAGCCCAGGCATCCTGTAGTCTGATACTGTCATGAAAGTCTTGCAGATACCTAGACAACAGCAAAAGGAGACTACACAACATTCACTTGAATGTCCCAATGGGATTATAAACAGTTCTAATTTCAATATTGTAGTGTATTCTCAAGAAAAAAATGTTTGAAAAGGTCTTAGTTGTCACAAGCCAAAAGTCCAGGGCACTATAATGCTGAGAAGTAATATTATTGTAACCATCACAATTGGACTTTGGAAGTTTACAAAACAGGCAAATACTATCTGTCAGTCCTAAGTCTGCAAGTGGGAAGGGAAATTATGATTTCTTGTAATATTTAGTACTATGAGAGAGTGAGAGAGAAACAGAGTTAGTGTACTGAGTTAGTTATCTATTTTGGTATTAACTTTTGCAAACCTTGTTCAATGAGAAGACATAAAAGTAAGAAGAAAATTTTAGTCAGAATGCTTATGTTGTGCAGCATCTCACATAACAATTTCATATTTGGAATTTTGATAACAAAATTTTCTTGATTCATATGAACCACACTGCTGTAAATTGCTTGCGAGCACTTTAACTCTGGACATTTTGATTAGTCTCTGTCTCTGCTGGGTGCCTTAAAGTCACGAGGGTGAAGACATATGGAATTTGGATCCTGAAGGGAGGTCAAAGTTAAGTTCTCGAACTAGTAACACTGTTGCTGAAATATTAGAGATCCCACCTCGGTGTCTGCAGCCGGAAACTTTACGACATAGGTATCAGGTGCAGGTTTGTTTACGTGGAACAGCTGGTTGGTCTCACAGAAACAAGGGTGTCCTTTGAATCTTCCCTCTTCCTTATGTCTGGGACGAGGAGTGAGATAAGTCTGTCTCCAATATTCGACCATCAACAACGTGCAAAATTTATGTTGGCTGCAGCCCATTTCGAATCTGAAGAAAGATCAAGAGGTTATTGGAAGACCACCACGGAATTTGTCTCGGGTTGCAGATCCATTAATTAACAGGATTTCTGGTTCCGTGGGAGCTGTCTGGAGACAGCTGTTTTGTTTCAAGGGGCGAGGCTTGACAAGACTGTAATGGAAAGTCTGTCATACAGGGTTGATTTTAGGAAGTACAGTCCCCTCATAAAGATGTAGCTACTAAAATTTTCACTTTGATTTAAGTAATGAGAGTTTGAAGAACAGAAACAAGAATGTTAATAGAGCAGAAGATAATATTTTCATAAACATTGCACATGTGAGTTAGTTACCAACATGCCTTGCACGTAAACAGACACCATTTAGACTCTGTGAAATGCTTGGTGTGGTTGTGGTGGACAATGGAAGTGGTGCATGAAGGTGATTGAAAATCCCGCCGAGTGTGAGATACGATCAAGGATCAGGTTTTTGACAGCGAAAAATGTGAAAGCGGCAGACATTTATCAGCAGTTACGTGAGGTGTATGGTGAGAATATCATTGTTGAAGGCAGGTGGGTAAATGGATACGTCTGTTTAAGGCCGGTCGCACGAATGTTCATGACAAACCACGAAATCTGTGTGCTCAGTGGGTGCCAGAAATGCTCACAGAGGGATACAAGAGTAAGCGAATGGCAAGTGCATTGTCTTTTTTGACACGGTACCAAAGTGAAGGTGACGAACTGTTGAGCCATATCGTCACTGGGTACAAGTCATTGTGTCCATCTACACCCCCAAAACAAAACAACAATCCAAGGAATGGCACAACACATCATCCCCACAAAGGTGAAGTTCAAGCAAGCAACCTCCACCAAGAAACTCATGCTCACCATCTTCTGTGACAGGTTCAGGGTGCTTCTGATTGAGTTTATGCCAAATGGACAAATAGTTAATGCAGCCGTGCACTTTCAAGTAACTCTCAAGAATCTTAGCCGAGCAATACAGAATAAACGACGAGGAATGCTGTCTTCCGGTATGATGTTGCTGCAAGACAACGCACGGCCACACACTGCAGTTGCCACACAGCCGCTCATTGACTCATTTGGCTGGGAGTGGATGGACCACCCTCTGTACAGTCTGGATCTCGCTCCTAGTGATTATCACCTATTCCTCCATTTGAAGACTTTCCTCGCTTGGAAGCGATTCAACAGCGCCGATGAAGCCAAACATACCGTGAGGGATTGGCTGTCTGACCTGGCGGCAGATTTCTTTGAGAGGGTCTACAAAAGCTCATCTACAGCTACGACAAGTGTCTCAACATTTATGGGGACTACGTTGAGAAGTAGCTGAATGTACATATGAACAGCCACAGAGATAATTACATTTCTTCCTTTGCATGTTTTAGTTTCATTTCAAAATGGTCCCTGATTAAAAAAATAAACCTTGTACCATCTGACAGTGCTCAGTCTGCAAGTGGCATGGGAAATTATGGTTTCACGTGTAATATTGAGTAGTATTGGAGAAAAATCACAAACTGTTCAACTGTTTCTTGCAGGGGTTTATCTATATTTATCCATTGGGATAAGTAAATTTAGAAGCAAAATTACCATAACTTCGGCATTCGGAACATTCTTGAGTTACGTGTGAGATATTTTACACACAAAATTTAAGTTTCTAGACATGAAATAGGATTAAAATATTCATAATGAACTAATTTCATAGAATTATGAAGTACTTTGTGGTGTTTGGTAGCACATGAAAAACTTGAGTATAGGCTGAATGCATGAAAAGCATTAACAAAAAAGTGCAGGGTCTGTTGTAAGAACGGCCGAAACACGCCCTCTCCAATAAAGGCGATTTTATTATTATTATTATTATTATTATTATTATGTGTGTGATACTTTAAAAATGTAGAAAGTTTTGACTTCATTTGTCTGTGAAGCATATAGGCTGCTTTTATTGGTAAAATGTGCAAATTATATGCATTCACAAACATATAAATATTAATGCAAATAAAAACCATAATAATTTCCATATTAATGTATATTTTTTTATTTACATGGAGCAGCAGAGTGTTAGGGGGTCTGCCAAAAAAAATTGCAAATAGGGTCAGATCATGATAAAACATAAATAGTAGTAATAATAACTTTAATAATGATTACTATAGTGGAACCACAAGGAAAGAAACCTGCGCAGAATCACATTGCGCATGCAGGTGGGGAAAAGGATGGGGGAAGGAGCCTTGAGCGCGGCCAACGTCAGTGTTGCCAGACCTATTGATTTATTGGTAGAATTCCATAATAAACTATTGCTATGGCACCTCCAATGGCCTGATCAAAAACACGTTTCCTGCTCATCTTACTTGAACATGGAGGGGAGAGATAGAGTAGAACTCCACTCAGCCATGAAAAGTGCTATTTGAACTGTGAAATTATGTCAAACAATACTTAATTGTGCTAGGACATTATTATTATTTTATTACTATTACTATTACTATTACTACATTACTATGTTTAGAAAATCTATTTCTTTTTTAGTTATTTTACGTCACTTTTGTGTGTCTACGGGTAAGTACGACAATATGGATGAATGAAAAACTGATGAAATGGATGAAGTGACACAAACACAGTGAAACGTCCTTGCCTTACTAGGTAGAAACACTGACTTCGTAGCATGGGCAAATTATTTTATACAGGTATGTGTGTGTATATGTATATGTATATATATATATTGAATGCAGCAACATAGAGGCAGCATAACTGACAAATAAAGCATTTGAGTGTTAATAACAAGAAATTTGCTAGATAAACTTTCATCGGCTTGAAAATAACTAATTTTCTATCCATAATATACTATTCTTAAATACTTAATTTTCTACAAAATTATACAGGGTGTTTCTAAAGGTCGTTTACAATGCTTGGGAGGTGATTCCTCACACGAAAACAAGCAAAAAGTGTGAGTTCCATTTTTATGACTGAGGCTTTGTTTCCGAGATAGGAGCCTCGCAAAAGGTGACAAAGTGAATGTCACACCTAACTGGGACGAATACTATCACAGACAGAGAGGCGGTTCCAAGGGAATCATCAAGGAATCGTATGCGCTCAGTCCGGAAGTCACAATGAAAAGTTCACTGCACACATGCGCAATGGAGTCCTCAAAGGAATTGGGGATTTCCAGCAAGAACAATGCATGGAAAGGGTATGTAAGGCAGCAAGAAGGACTGTGACAATGAGAAATGTGTTAAAGACAACACATCCCAACCTCAAACATCAAAACATGAGCACGGAACAAAAAATCCAAAAAGTTGAGCATGGTTTCATACCCCAGTTACACAGGAGGAATGAACGAATCATGTCATGTGGCATAGTAATGTCAAATTACAGGCGGACATACATTTTGCGGGAAGTCAAGAGAGTTTGCGACGTTTGCTGCGAAAGATGGGATTTAGGTGGAGGAAGAGGAGGCTGTCATTTTTGCTGCTTAATGCGATGCATATTGTTTTCTGTGTTAAAATTGCCATGCTTTGATGGGTGACCAAGTCATAGCAGGGCCGGAGGGAGGGGAGGGCGAACCGTGCCATCGCCCAGAGTGGCAAAATTTGAAGAGAAGAAAAAATAAGCCTATTGAAAACTGTGATCGAGCGAGATATTCTTTTGCGCTGAATAGTATTGAAATAGCATAAGAAGTCTCATTATTTATTTTATATTTTGATGTTTTAGTTAGGAATATATTGATTTTCAATTTTCCGTTGCTGCGTAATGACCGGGGGGGGGGGGGGGGTCGAAATAGAGCGGCATCTGCCGCCACCTCCCAGGGAGGCAAAATGACTAGCGCTGGCCCTGGTTCATAACAAAAGAAAAAGCCGCGCAGCTTATCGTCTAGTGGCAGTGTATGTACTTGTTATTGTTGTGGAAGCCAGCATTCCTTGTAAATGTACAACAAAGGCAACCGACTGTCGCCGATCTCAGAGAGGAAATAATAATACTGCTTGAGGAGGAGTGTTATGGTGCAATTGTAGCAGTTTAACACGTTGGCATGTTATTATCTGCCGCTGCATTTCCATACCAATGTATACGGGTTTTGGGAGTGAAAAGTTAGAACGCCACCAGTGCATTAATGCAATGAAAAATAATATATATATATTTTTTATTTTGTTTGAAATCACTCAAATAAGGAATCGTATGAAGAAGTCTTCTTTGCAGCATTTTTGGTAATTTTACTTATGTGTTAGTTCATATTTTGCGAATTTTTAGTCCATATGTATGTAGCTACATACAAAGCCACTTGTTAGTACATATTAATCCTAGTCCTGGTATAATGCATGACGTTTAAAACTCAACGTTAGATAGACCTGAATTCTCTAATTTTATTGTTGTACGTAACAGCTGTGCATCGGCGCACTGCAGCGATTTTTCTATCTGCTCCATTAGCAACACTGCTTCTTTAGTTGTTTCGTGCATCGCACGGCAGAAATATCTGCGCTGGACTCTACTCAAAGTAACCTACCCCCTGCTGCTTCTTTGTTACCATGTTAAACCATATAAGCATCCAGTCCAACTAGCCCCAAGACTCAAGCATCCCCTTAAAAACTTAGCACTTTCATATACTACACAGATACAGATATATTGCTTTTTGGATTGGATTGGATTGATTCAATTAGGTTATTTTATGTCGCTTTTCTGCCACTTTTGGCTAATCATGTTGACGAGGATGAATGGTGTTAAGATGAGGTAGATGAAGGGACAATCACAAGCATAAAGGATCACACAACACAATTCCTACAGAGGAATCCTTGCTGAAAGTCCAGGCGCCAGAGCCTCATTAGTCTGCAACAACCAGTTGAGGTTGTACTACGTGAAAGTGAGGATGACATACTTATACATTGAAAGTTACTTCAGAAAAATTTTCTCCTCACAGTTTTCAAACTCACTCTTTCTTTGTCAAAGTTTGGGGCTCACCAAAAAAAAAAAAAAAAAGGCCTGGCTATATCTGAATATTATGTTGTCATCCACCAGGAGACACCTCACTCTATTAATTCACACACTGAGTAGATGTATGCAAATAATTGTATAAATAGAGAGTTCAAACATTTCAACTGGAATCCACAAAGTAGACTGGAATTTTTGTGGTGTGTGAAATACGAGGGGACATCAAAACATTTTGCCTGCTGATGTACAATTTGTTTAATAATGGAAAGATTGAAACAATGAACATACATATAGTTTGCCTGTAATGTCCTCTACTTAGAGTTACCCTTGCACATAGTTCCCATCACGTTCAATGCATTTGAGCTAGCATTTTGCCCAGGCCTCAAACAAAGTTTGGAAAAATTCCACAGAACAGTCCCTGTCTCACTGTTCAGAGCTCTTTTAGCGTCCTGTAGGTCTTCGAATCTCATGCCATGAAGCAAGACTTATCACAGACTTTATGGTATCCAAAACTCTCAATCATTGCCTGTGATGACCCATAGGACATGTGCACTGCATCAGAAATTTCCTGAATGGTGATGCGTCTATCCGCTCGAATGAGCTCATCAACTGTGTGGCAGTTGTCGTCAGTCACCGACGTTGATGGTCAACCACTCCTTGGCTTGTTCACACTTTTGTTTTTCCCAGCTTCACACTTTCCGTTTCTCCCACTTTGAATATAACTATTTAAGTCTGTGCTTCGTGGCATGAGATTTGAGGTTAAACCTACAGGAGGTTAAAACAGCTCTGAACAGTAGGGCAGGGAGTGTTCTGTGAAATTTATCCAAACTTTGTTTGAGGCCTGGGAAAAATGCTCGCTCAAATGCATTGAACGTGATGGGAAATATGTGCAAGGGTAACACTGAGTAGAGGACATTGCAGGCAAACTAAATGTATGTTCATTGTTTCAATCTTTCCATTATTAAACAAATTATACCTCAACAGGCAAAAATTTTTTGATGTCCCCAGGTATAAAGGGACTTGATTGATTATTTTGAAATAATGGATACTTCAGCACATTGGCTATTTTCATCCATCGCTCAATATGGGGACAAGCACATTACCTAAAACAACATTTAGGACAGGCCCCTAAGAAGAAACTAAAATATGCCTATTAAAGACTTCCACACTCAATATTTAAAACTAGTTCATTCATTCATGACTTGACAAGAACTAAAACTATATGGTTTCTGAAGATAAGATCTCCTTGCCTATTAACATTTGAGGCTGTAAAGGGGCACTCAGCACACACAAGGAGAAACACAGGACAACACATCTCCACATGGATCCAGGGCCTGCAAGAAGTATAAATGGCATGAAATAACATGTGTAAAGTATACATTGCAGAAAAACAAAATAAGATGACTTTTGATCATGCAGTAAGCAAATGATTACTCTGAGGAATCTACATCGCCATGCAGAAATGTAAGGTTTCTCCATCAGTATTTTGCATTCATTAATTTTTTTGTATGCGAATCCCAGAGATTTTATGATTGTCCTTAAAGATGTTTCCCCACTTTGAAGAAGTCCCAAATCTTTCAACGAAATGCGCAGTTTCCCAACAGTGGGATGATCTTTCCTCCTATAATAAGAGTAAATATGGCAACAAGTAGCATCTTGGTGAAAGATATCTAAATTTGTCACACATTTACTGATATTCCTCTTCTTTCCTGTGGTTTCCAATTTTGAATCCTCGCCTTGATTTATGTCCACCACACTATATTTTTTTCCCCTATGTTAACGATAGTGTTCTTAGACACGCTGACAGCAGGAGCAGTCCTGTCCAAAACTTTATTTACAGAAATGATTGGACCCCCATTGTTTTTCTCTTGGTCAAAATATTTGCGCGCAGAATAAACCATCTCCCGCGTTTAGCCTTTGAGAGGAATTCCTTTACTGAAGGCTTTCTTTCTTTGGTACATTGTCATCTCGAGTATTCTCTCTTGTGGTTGACATTCTTCTCACAAGCACACTGACACACACAAGCAGCACACAGAAAATTATGTAAAAAAAAATACACTAAAACAACACGCTAGATACAACAAAGAATATGCTAAATTCAGTATACACTAAACAAACGGATCAGTTAAAACATCACAGCAACGCAATGCAACAAACAAACAGGTCCTCTCCCAACAACATGAAAACTGATTGCAAGAACAATCACCCGATAAGCGGCAACACCGTCATAAACGTTTTCTGTTGCTAGGTAACCAGAGCTTGGATGAAGCACTGGGAAGATATTGATTGGCTCGCAAGCCAGCAATCCACCCTCCCGCAGTGACGTAGACCCGGTTTCTCCACGTGCTTCACAAGCGTCAATACCAAACTAATTTTGCGGCAGGTATAGCTATTGTGCTTGGCAAGAATGAGGCAAATTTGTATGTTGTGCATGTTTCTCTAGGTTCTTAATAAATATCTTGAATTTTGACATCTTTCTCCGAACTGCACGTTTTCCAATTATTCATCGGAGCGTTCAATATAGTGTTACAGCTGTGATCAATAGTTCCAAAGTTATTGGGTCATGAAGTTAACTCTGATTCATTTCCCAGATTTGGGTCACATTTTCTGTTGCGCACCACCTTCTTCCACAGGCTATAACTCTAGAACTATTTCTCGGAGGAACCTAATATTTGGAATACAAGCCTTTCAGACATGATTGAACCTTCGTGCCCAATTTCATCCAAATCATAGAACCATGACCTGGAAAACTTTTCTGAAATTGGTCGATTTGACATGAAATGACCCTGTTAGTAATAATGACAAATCAATGGAGAGAAATGAACTGCTAAGAAGAAAAAAAATTCAAGTTATTGTTGCTTCATATTCCATGACGAGACACTGATGATGAATGTAAGTGCTTATATGATCAAATGGGACAATTACCTTTTTCTATCCTGCTCATATTTTTTTAGTATTTCTTCCATTCTGGAGTCCCATATATTTCTTGGTGATAAGTTTGATGGTCTCCACTCTTCCAGATATCATTTCCACATTGAGATGTATAAATTATTTAAGCTGATTGTATTTTTAATATTTGCTTTTGGTAGAAGACTGTTCTTGGAGAAATTCACGTGGAATCCTAACCACAGACTTGTTGCTGGAAATAGAAAGAAATATATTTTACTTATGTGAAATTTCTAAATTTCACGTAAGTAATTTTAAACTGTGTTTACTGTATAAAAAAAATTACCTCTTTATAAGGTATGTTATCTTACACCGGGTGTCTCAGAAATAGTTGAGGGTTATAAAAACTTATTGCAAGAATTTATGTTAATGAAACCAGTCAAGAATGAACGAGGAATGCAAACACTTCTTTTCTTGACACCTACAAATGTATGCACCATAGGTGACATGCCACCGATAGTGTGCAAGGAGATTCAATATATATGTAAGAAACAAATATTTAATGCTGTTGTCAAAGATAGGAAAATTACTATAATTCTGAATAGAGAAATGATAGAAACATAAGGCATGTCTTTGATGAAACCCCAGGAAAGGAAGTCACATGGTGTAAGGTCCGGTCCGGTGATCTTGGGAACAAAAACACTGAACAAGACACTTTGAGTGATGTGAGTGTCACCTAGAGGCAAGAATGTGAACTTTGAGTTTAACCAAAGATACATGTACAAACTGTTTGTGTTCCCCGTTTGTTCTGGACTGCTTTCATTAACATAAATTCAATAGTTTTCTTGCAATAAATTTTAAGAAATACCTAGTATTCCGTAATCTTCTATCTTATATACTTATATTTTTTACATATGGTAACATGTTTTTTGCATATATTAATATATTTTCATGTTTTCTGGTTTCTATTCCATATTTACATAGTAGTAGTTCTGTAACACATGTCAAACATTTGATTACATGGAAAATTTCAAGCGTATACAGTATTGATACACGGTCTTTGCTATGTGCATATACTTATCTATATCTTGAACTGCTGTAATTGAAAGTGATGATATATGTATAATTTGTAACAGTTGGATTTATAAATACATGCTACAATATTGTTTGTGATTATTTTCGGTATTGTCTTTTACATAAAAAAAGTAAAGTGCTCCCCTGTGCTATGCATCATGCCATGAAGGCGTATAGGAAGTGTGGGGTTAGGGCTCCACACTTTCTTGATCACGGCCAAAGGTGGGGGTGATATGATCAGCACCACGGCTCTGGCTGCCTTTAATCCCAGAGTTTACTCCAGGTACCCACATTATACGACGCTGGGTGGATGCCGGAGCTGCTTGAACAGATGGAAAAAATCCCGGTTCTCCCCTACTGAAGACACCTGCATTTATGTTGTTTATTAGCAGGTGCAGCAGATTGATAATTTATGTTTCATATATTTTGTGCTCAAAACAGCTCAAAACATGTATCATACTCATACAAAAGAAACAGTAGATTAATTCAATAACTATTTTTATTCCGTTTGTTTTCCACACCACGACGAAAATGAATTTATCCAAACATCAATAATTAGAGGATACCACCTACTTCAAATTAATAGAATTCCTTTCTTGTAAACAACACACAACATTAGAAAATGCATAATCTACATTCACTTTTGAAATTACGATAAGAAAAAAAAGGCGATACAGATAAAATTTTATCCTACATTTGAAACTTACTTTAAATTTGTAAAGAATTATCATCGTTTGTATATAATTGCTAAACACAGGTTGTTTCTGATGCATGGTGACAAAATTGCACACCATTTGCAGCACCACCAAGCGTGAAGAGAACGAAGCTGCCAGTCATGTGGGCACATTAGACCGTTGACTGTGCGTGACAGGTGTGGCCATTGCGTATCAGGAAGAATGCTGCCGAAAATCAGAGCATATTGGGAGGGTTACATAACTGCACTTTCCAACGTAAACTACAGTTATAGTGCCAGTATAAAACTGTGCAAGGAGCGTGGATTCACTATGTCCAAAAATGGCATATCACGGGTGTTGAAAAAGGGAGGTAAGACGAGGCATGGAATGATTCCTGTGGGGCAGAAACAGGCCAACTCTTGGCCTGCCACTAGCCGCACACTAGCTACAAATCGGGATGTCAGGGTGCTGTTCAAAAGGGAGAATCCAGCCACACAGAGAAATATCGCGAACCGGCTACAAACATCACTGAAGACAGTGCACACCATCATTTACCTGGATTTGGGTTTGGAAAAGCGATGCAAGGGGCGTGTTCATAAGCTCTTGCCAAAACACATCCAGGAACGTCGCACCAACTGTCACAAACTTTATGAGCGGCACCTGTCAGGTGAAAAGTGGAAGTTCGTTGTTACATTGGACGAGGCATTTGTTTATCTTGATGACTGTCACAAGCCACGTGCAATTTTTATCGATCCACAGGTTCGAGGGACTTTCAAAGATGGTTCACTGAATGTAAAGAAAGTTTTGGCATAGGTTTCATGATCATTGCTGGATACTCGTACAATGGCAAGCTGACCATACATCGTGTTGCCAAAAATACGAAAGTTAATTCCGATTATTATCAGGCTAATGTCCTGACACCCGTTTATCGCCATGACATTCCCCATCTCTACGGGAGGGATCAGAATCGTGTGTGGGTGCATCAACACAAGGCATCAAGTCACACATCTCGCTCAACCTGCCTCTTCCTCCAACAAATGGCATAAGAAACTGGAATTCGTGCCATTCCTTTGACAGACATTCCAGTGAAGTCACATGATGCCTCACCGATGGACTTTTGTGCCTTCGGCCTACTGAAACGAGCCTTGTCTCAGAGAAGACCCCGCACCATTGAAGGGCTTTGGAAAGCCTGTCAGGAAGAGTGGTTGAGGCTGGACATGACTACACTTTGTGCCAGTCTCCTACAGTGGAAACTTCACTGTCGGGCAATTGCCAAGATGCAGGGCCACCAAATAGAGCACTCTCGATGGTGGCAAAATGGATTCTCTTAAGGTAGGAGCAGTTTTAAATCGTCACCATAGATCGGAAACAACCTCTGTATAATAACAACTTACAGTCCGAGTTCTATATGCAAAGTAATTTTGTAAATGTTTACAATCAATAGGATGAGGAAAGAGCTTGTCACCATAGCCTTATATAAGGGGAGGGGTTAATGGGTCCAAACCCCTCCTTGCTTTAATAAATCATTTGAATTAATCGAATAATATTTCGAAAATATAACTTATAATGAATGGTGTTCAACAATTTTATTTTATTCATATCTTCAGAATAACTTTAACAGTATTCATTATGTTCAAAATAAGTTGTAAAAAAGCAAAATTTTTGAAAAACTATTGAACATGTACATAGATATTTTGATATATAAGTTGAAAATTTTGTAAATAAAAAAACTCAATGTACATAAAGAAAAATATTGTAATTGTTAATATAATTAATGCTCGTCTATATGTACTTACAGTGAGATGTTTAGAAATATTCACTGAAAACTGCTTAAATTCAATAATAATGTAACTATTAACCAGTTTACCATTAGTGAATAACATCCATGATCAATAGTTATTAGTTATAATACAGATATTTTAATTCTACTATCCTTGGACTACTGAAAGCTGAACCCTTCCCATTATTTTCCCTTAAATTTGACCATGGCTTGTAAGATTGGACTTTTGTATTAAATAAACTTTTCAACTTTGGAAATGCAATACCTGTGTGTACTTTGAATTATTTTTTAATTTTCGAGAAATATGGTATACACATGTGCGGACAAGAGAGAAAGTGTACAAATACCAATGCAACAAATGTAACTAGCACAAGCTACTCGAAATTCCTGGATGCTAAGAACACCAAACTTGAATGACCTAAGCGACTAATTCAAACCTACGAGAAGAAATTTATGGTCACACCTAAATGAAACACACTGAGAATATTATTAAAAGTAACTTACTCTAATTACGAAATCCAAAGCAAAAAGGAAAAGAACACAGTAGGTCTCATGTACTATCTGGAGACTATTGTTAGTGGAATTTCTTATTCTAAAATCCTCATAATTTATATTCCTTTTTGGTAGACAAGATAAATAATGGTAAAAATCAAGAGGCAATACATGATGCAAGTTATTTTTCAGGAATCAGAATAGATTGTAAGTTTTAGGAACTACAATTTACTTCTAGCTGTACATGGATATGTATCCATGTAAAATAGGTGTGTGTGTATAATGAATCTAAACTTTAGCCAGATTACAAATTCGAGAGTACGTAGATATACCTGTAACTTTAAATTCACTGACATAAATTGATAATTATATTGTTCCCTTTTACTTGTGACATTTAGAACAGACTGAGACAATATCTCGCTCTCCTACTCTTTCATATGGAACATAAATAAAAATACAACAAATAAGTTACTGACCACATTGACTGGCCAAGTGTACGAATTGTTATTCATTAAATAGCAAATTTTCACTTTATGAACTTATCTACAGAATTTCTTTTACATTGCAAGATACTTTAAATGTTGTTATGTGACACATACACATTTTTCGTAAGTTCATTAACTACATCGAAATAATCATAAAGATCTTGCTGTTTTTGACAGAATATTCTACAAGGGGAAAACATAACATAAAATATAAATTATACCAGTTAACTTTTATCTACTTTTACGACATTTCAATAAAATGTACTCAATTATCCTTTGTAATGTTTTACACATAGAAAAAATTATTGTAAAAGTTGATCATCACAGGTGAAACTATGTAGCTTGCCCACATACGGAAGTGACTGATAACTAAAGTGACCACATATTAAGCTTTGTTCTTTCAGTGTTTTATCTAAATATTTCAGACCCTTTTGATTTTTGTTTCTTGGATATATGTTTGTATTATTTCTGTTAAAAATCTATTTCTACCATGATTTGAGAAAAATATCCTGAAAAAACCCACCTTGACTTGTACATTAATTATTTTTAGTATTATAAGCTTGGTTAAGCTTTTATTTTTTCAAACTGATGACAATTCTAGAACCCCACAATTATTTACAGCAATAATTTACAACATTTTCTGACAAAACCCACATTTTGAGGGGGCTTTTTGGTGGGTTCTTCTGAAAAAACCCACATGGGGAAAACTGGGGTGGGTCTACCTTGGCCAACCCTGTTTACCTTGGCATATGAGCAGGGCTATAGTTGGGGGTATACTCTGTGAATTTAAGGTTCCACATTATCTTAAGATGAAAAAACTTCCCCCTAACTAGTGATTTACAAAGGTGTCCCCATTTCTACTACTGGAAAAGGATATGAATGTATGATATTTTTGAGTAATTCTCATGAGATGGAATTTTATTTCCCCTACTGTGTCCAAACTAATGTTTTTGCAGGAAGTAGAATTATTGCAATGTTCAGGTGGCCAAAATTTCCTGTGCTGAAGCTTTGAACTGAAATATATTGAGATTGACAGCATCTTTAAAAGGGTTAACCAGAAATACATTGTTTTAGATTAACAGCAATGTATTTTATATCAATCTGGTTTGTTGTAAGGAATGGTTGAAAATCCATCCGTTACAATGCAGAGATTAATGATATGAATGACCATTATAAACTACAAATGGACATTAATGAAATTAAGAAGTGGTTAGATGATAATCAACTTTCTATCAACTTGTCTAAGTCAGTTGCAATGACCTTCTCACGCAACAGACAGCACTCCTGCTACAATTATAACATAGACAATGTGAATCTTAGTCTTGTAGAAGATGTTAAGGATCTTGGGGTTTTTCTTGACAGGAAACTTAGCTTTAAGGTTCATCTTAATCATATTGTGTCAACAAGTAGAAAACTGACAGGTTGGGTCATAAACAAATGGCAAGGTCTGAACAACCTCCACCTTCTCTTAGTTATGTATATGGCATTTGTCAGACCCATTCTGGAATTCAGTTCTGTGACATGGAATTTTTCCTGTGGTGTTGGAAAATGTGACATCATTGAGAATATACAAAAGAAATTTCTTTCCTATTTATATTTTAGATTTAAACTGTTTAAATTATTTTATAGTTATGACAACCTATTGAACAAGTTAAACGTTGAATACCTTTCAGCTAGAAGAAACAGAAATGACATAAAATTTGTTGAGAAAATTTTAGAAGGTTACTACTCTGTCCCTACGCTTTTATCGAGATTATCTATACAAGCTACACCGTATCGAGTACGTGCTAAAGGGTCGTTATTGACAACATCCACAGATTATAAATATAATGAGTTTCTAACCTCCATAGTCAGTAGTTATAACGATTTTCAACGAGCCTAAAGATCAATTGTATTTTAATCAATCATCAGGAGTATTTAATGACTTATCATGTATACTTTAATATATATATCATTCATATTTTATTGTACCTCTTATTGTATTTAGTATTTCTTTTGTAGTCACATCTTTATCAACCAATCTTGTATTATAAATTTATGACTTTTTTGCATTTACATGTATACGTACTGCTGTACTAAGGCCAGCCAGCTGTTTTTCAGCAGGATAATACTTGCATAAATAAATAAATAAATAAACTAAGATCTGAAGCAGTAGTTTCTACTCAAGGTGGAACGTTTTTGTCATGGAAGTGAAGCATCTTTTTTATTTAACAAAGCATTTCTCCCATTTTTCTCAAGTGTCTTCCTCTTATCCTCTCCATATCAGTGTCAGTACTAGGACATTTACATTTAATCTCTCTAAACCAGTGTTGAGAATAAACATAGCGAACTAATTTTTATTCCGAGTTCCCACGCAAACTCCAAATCCATTTTCCCTGAGTTTTCCAGAATCCTCATATTTTTTCCAGAGTATTGAATGCACAGTAAATGACTACTATAATTTTATAATGGCCTCCTCCATTTCTCCTCATAGCCATACCATCCTCACCTTTTTTATTACTGTTGTTTTCTGATGCAAATAACAAAACTAGTTCAATAATAAAATGAAATTACACGTCTTTGCATGTAATTAAGAACAAAGATGACCAATTTTCTAGAACTTTAAACAACTCGGAAACAATTTCTAACATATCTGATATAGAACATTGAAATATTATCACACTTTTCATAGATGTTTATAAATGGATAATTAGTAATGCGTACAATTTAGGTTATAGTATAATAATTGTTAATTATTGGAATTTTTAAAACATATAAAAATAAAGTGACAATTATTAGTACTGATTAGGTCCTACAAGTAATTCCATTTTACACATATGTGAGCTTTTGAGGCATGTAAAAATTCACATGTCATGTCATGACTATAACAATAGTTGAACATGATCAAAAACTTAAAATATGAACAAGTACTTATGACAGAATATAATTCACATATGGAACTAGTAAGTAAATTTTAAAATTCTGTTCTAAATGCAGTAAAAACATAAACAACAATATTGTACACAAAAGATGGCAGAGAATAAATATTTCCCTAAACAGGACACTACATTGTTTTACTATTTTGTAAAAAAAATGGAAGAAAAACTTAAAACTACTCTATAATAAGGGAAATCAGGTGAACACTGGTTAACTTTAGACATCAGATTATCTTTATTATGCATTTTCCACATCTTGAAATATATTTAACGTCATGTAAAAGATCGAAATCTGCTAATTAAATTTTAAAAAGAGCAAAATTTATGAGGGTATACACTTGATCACCAGCCCTGGAATCACATTTAAAAATAAGGAACAGACAAACAAATAGCTATGAGTTCCTCACTGAAAGAGAGATACTACAACAGCCTGGATTATTCACAGAGAGCATATCATAATCCCTCAGTTTTGCTTCATTGGGAACCATTAATCAATTCCAAGATTTTCCCTGAGATTTGTATTTTTTTTTCAAATTCCCTGAGATTTCCAGGTTTTCCAGGTGTTTGGGAACCCTGTTATTTTCAACTTTCAAATTTCTAGTGGGTCCACATTCAAAAGTCTGTAGGTTCGACCTCTGCAGACCTTTTTCTTCAAGCTATGATCACCCTCACAGCTTTGTGTCATTCTTGAACGTCAGGTGTTCATTTGAAAGTATCTAGACCTTTTTGCCTTGGCATTAGTTCTTCCTAGATTCAATTTTGTCATAATAAAATTACATTGTGTTCTACACCAAATGCTGTTCAAAACAATTAGAGAAGAGTGCACGTGAGAAGGTGAATAACGTAGCTGTCACAAATTCCAAGAATCCTTTAATCTACTAACAGGGTGACCACTCTAGAACCATGATAAAATTCAAGTATAATTCTCCATTTTCAAGGCGAACTTTCTAAAGGGTACAAGCAGGTGTTTCTCTATTTCAAACTTCGGTATCTCCATGTCTCACCACGCACACACATACAGACACACACAAATATATTAACAATATAAAGGGTCTGTGACAAACTTGGATAGAGTAAATATGAACTGATAAATACCATGTTAAAGTTAAAAGTGGAGACCAACGTACGCCCTGTGCAGTGTAACCTTCCTGCTTGCACACTGCATCTCAAAGCCAGTAAGCGGCAAATGAGGGGGAAGGGGAGGAGTGATTGCTTGGCTGATTGCTTTGGTTTATTTTACTTCGGTTTTGTGCCACTTTTGGCTAATCACAACGATGAGGATGAATTATAGCATGATGAAATTGACGAAGGGACAATAACAAAGCATACTCATGTCTTGGAATGGATTTCATCCCAGCACCCCTGATGCCATGCTAACCACTCTACCATGGAGGTTGGCGAGAAGTGCTTGCATTGAGAGGTAAAAAATGCTCTGGATAAAGGCACTCTCTTTTTCATGGAATCCTTCCTCTTTCTCCTGCCATGATTATAATGTCACCCTGCACTGTTACTCACCAATCAGATGACAAGAGGTTTCCCACTGCACAAACATAACTGAAAAAAGCTCCTTCCTTTCCTCCCCTCTTACAATGCTACAGTGCTACTGCTCGCTCTGCGCTCCACATGTGCATACAAGAATACTCTTCCACAAGTAAGGCTGGCTGTCAAGGCTTGTAGCATTTATTGTACTTCAGTTCATTAGAAAAGTAATTTGAACCAAATAAATGTTGTAATCTGGAAATAGAGTAAAGAAAAGAGGGAAAATATTCAGTATATGCCACTAACGAATAGGCCATACTGACAAAATAAAAGAAGGAGAAATTATCATTCATGCACTGATAAATGAAAAACAATAAACTATCTTAGAATGAGCTTGAAGAAATAATGGCCATTATATTTTCAGGAAGTTATAATTAGAGGAAAAGTCACCAAAACTGACATAGGGCTCCTAAACCGACACACCACTATTTCAGAGCCAAGAAGTCATGGCACTTTGCAGTAACAGGGTAAATCTATTCTTTAGGTTTCCAAGATAATGTGTGACCAGTGAAACGAGCGCTGCTTGCAGTTTTCTTTTTGTAGGAAGAGATTTTTGTTTTTGGGTGGTTTCAATACTTTTGTTTGTCTCTGCATAACACTATATTATTCATATTGGAAGGATGAGTAAATTTTTAGTTTTATCAGGTCATTCTAGATAGAATAACGATTCCAAACATGTATTTCTTTCATTGATTGATTGATTTGGTGTTTTAAGTCTACTTTATGCACATTAAGGCTAATTTGGACTGAACCTACAGTTTAAAGTGGGATTCGAATCACTATGTGCCTCCACCGGGTATCAAACCCGGGACCCCTTGATTGCAAGGTGATGACGCTACCACTGCACCATCAATGTATTTCTTTCAGTTGTGAACATGTGGTGTTCATAAATTTTTGAGGTTATTGTTATTGACGGCATCGTTCCCTAAACCGACATACATCAATAATTGGGTTCCCTAAACTGTTGCGCAAGATAAAGATATCCTAGATTCTGAATGTATTTCAGTGAAGGACTTTATTCTGAAGATGCCAGTGGTGAAGAATGAATAATGTGTATCAAGTGCAATATTTGGGCTCATGTTCAATGTGCAGGTGCAGAACATGACCTATACGTCTATGTCTTCTGTAAATGACATGCCATTGAGGGCTCAATAGTCCAAAGAAATTTGCATTTGTTTCATGATGATTAAAGGAATTACTTTATTCTCTAATAACATTACCCCACTCATGACCGGATCAAGAAAGTGTGGGGCGTTACCCCAACACCCCAGATACGCCTTCATGGTGTGGTGCTAAGTATAGGGGAGCACTTTACTTTTTACTTTATTCTCTAATAGAAATCATTTACATATATTTGTTTGTGTTGCTTTATACTTTAATCCCTTATTTAAACAGGTATGTCGGATTAGGAACCCATTTCCTCAGATGATATAATTGTACCTTTTGTGATGAAACTATTTTGTGAAACAAGATGTTGTTGTAATAGATCTTGTTACACAGCTTATGCTTGGGCATGAAATTGATGTGCACATTGATTTATTCCACATCGGAAAATTCCTTCCCTACTCCAAGTTAGGAGTAAAAAAAAATGGTATGTGAGTTTTGGTGACCTTCCCCTACATATTCACATAACAAAAGATCAATATACGTATTTATGAGTTAGCTAATGTAGAATTAATTTTTCACATGTGGCATATACATTTCAATGCACATTATGGAATGGAAAAGTTGGGGAAGATGAGTTTTTGTAATCATAATCCATTTACAATTTGACAGGACATTTTCCTTTTTTATTTACTTAAAGTTTCAGATACAGCCACCTTATACAAGACTGTAGCAAAAAAAAAAAAAAAAAAAAAATACAAGATGGCACAGAAAAAATATTTATATTTACACATACATTTCTAATGATTGTCAGAAACTGTGTTCTGGCAAGAAATTTCAATATCTGGAGGCAGGTTATTATACGAGGGACGTTCAAGTAAATCTGGGACTTTTGAGATAATAAAATAAAAGAACAAATTTCAAAGGGGTGGAAACTGCTTTTATTTTTCGACATAGCTCCCTGATACATTTATACACTAATTTCATCGTTTAACTAATGCCTCGAAATCTTCGGCATACAAAGATTTCTCAGTATGTTTGAACCATTCTAGGACAGCCTGCTTCACTTGGGCATCTCTGCTGAAATGTTAATTTACGAGGGATTCTTTTAGGGATTCCCAAACAGGTGGAAATCACTTGGTGCTAAGTCCAGACTGTAAGGGAGATTTCCTGTAATGTTCACATAGTGCGTTGAGCAGGATGAGGTCTTGCATTGTCCTGCAGAAACAGAACACCCATCGTGATCAAACCAGGCCGTTTATTCCTCTGATGCACAACATGCAGAACATGGCAGTAATATTCACTGTTGATAGTGACACCACGGGGTAAAAAATCCACGTGAATAATCCCATGTTTGTCCCAGAAAATACTTGCCATCACTTTACCTACTGATGCAATTGTTAGAAATTTCTTCAGTGGTGGTGAGTCCACATGCTTCCACTGCTTCAATGCTGTCTTCGATTCTGGAGTAAAAGGTAGAACCCATGTTTCATCACATGTGATGATGCGATCTAGGAAATATTGGCCTTCCCTGACATAGTGCTCCTTCAGTTGAGTACATACTTTAACTCTTCTGTGTTGGTCAAAAGCGGAAAGCTGTCTCGGTACCCAGCATGCACTAACTTTTCAGAAGAGCAAATTGTCATGAATTACTGTGTTTATTGTTCCTACTGAAAGATTACACACCTTAGCAATTTCATGACAGGTTATGGGATGATTGTCAATGATAAGCTGTTCCATGCACTGAATGTATCCAGGAATGACCGCTTTGTGGTGGGAACCACCACGACCGGGATTGTCGGTTACAGATGTACAGCCATCTTTGAAGCGCTTGCACCATTCCAATGTCCTACTGCGGCTGAGTGTTTCATCACCGTACTGTGCTTGCAGTCTTCTGTAAATTTAAGCTGGTTTTATTTCCCTCTTTCACTAAAAACTTCATCACCATGTTCACACTGTTGTCTGCCATCTTGAATACTGGTCTCTGGAGTGGCGCACGTAATGAACACCACCTACCAGTAACAGGACACAGTTCCTACTGCATGCACTACCTCCACCCTGGGATTTATTTTTAAACCTGTAAAGGAAAAAGTCCCAGATTGACTTGAACGCCACTCGTATAAGCAAAGAAGCCAATAGAAAAGAGACTGTTGTAGAAGGAAGAGCCTTGTAGTAAGATTGCAAAATAACTTTACATTGCAGGTTGACCGTGTGGGTACTCATACGACGGTCACTATTTATATTTTGAGCCTAACAATGAAAAAACAGGAATTTGGCTTTGAAAACTGCTTTATTGTTTTTCGAAGTATTCTCCTTTATGGTCAATACACTTTTGCATTCATTCGAACCATTTGTCAAAGCAGTTTTTCCAATCTTCTTGATACACCTCCATAATATGGTTTTTGAATGCATCAACGGCATCTTCCGCCAACGAAAATCATTGTCCACGCAATTTATTCTTGACATTCGGGAACAAGAAGAAGTCATTGGGTGCCAAATCAGGACTGTAAGGCAGATGACCCATCAATTCAATTTTTTGACTGTTCATAAAGTCAGTTGTTAGAAGAGATGTGTGACAGCTGGCATTGTCTTGATGAAGAATGATCCAAGAGCATTTGTTTGTTTTCTGTATTTGACCGAAGACCACTGGCAAACAAATTGTTGTGTACCATTCAGAGTTGACCGTTCTACGTTCCTCTAAAGGCACAGTTGCCACATGACCAGTTTTCCCGAAAAAACAGGCGACCATTTGTTTCGATGTGCTTCGAGCGCGAACAACTTGTGTTGGATTGGGTTCATCTTGAAGCACCCATACAGTCAACTGCTGTTTACGTTCCGGCTCATATGCATATATCCATGATTCGTCACCTGTTACAATCTTATATACGTCTTTTGATTGATTGATTGATTTGGTGTTTTAAGTCCACTTTATGCACAGGAAGGCTAATCGGGACTGGACTTACAGTTTAAAGTAGGATCCGAACCACTATGTGACTCCACCGGGAATCGAACCCGGGACCCCTTGATAACAAGGCGACGATGCTCCAGTTATGATGGAATTCAGGTAGACCTCACCATGCTCTGCTTCCAGACGCTGAAGCTCCCGACACACCTCTACTCTCACCTGCTTCTGTTTAGGCGTTATCAATCTTGGCACCCATCTTGCACATACGCGTCTCATATGCAAGCATTCGTGCAGAATGGTGAATGCACTACCATGGGAAATGTGTAACATATCTGTCAATTCATCTATTGTTATTCGCCGATCTTCCTGAACAATGACGGTAGCTATGTTAACCATGATCTCGTTCACTGCGGTGGCCAGAGTGCCCGGACCACCCTGCTTTGTGGTCGAAACACGGCCCTCCTTAAACTGATTGAACCACCGAAATGTGGTTGATTGTGGAAGGACATCTTCGCCGTATGCCTGCTGCAACATTTCATATGTTTCCGTGGTGGATTTCTGCAGATAGACAAAAAATTTCAAAGCCATTTACAGCTCCTCACAAACGGACTCCATTTTCCGAATGAGACTTCTGACCATTTGTGTTTTGTTTGCGCAGTGTTGCCAGATGGATGTGCATACGGGGTTGCAATTTTATCTGCCGAATCCACGAGGCACATTCTTCTCGTGAAAATTTATTTCACCACTGCATGTTCATTGTGTGATGTTTTAAAAAAAACATTCTCACTCTATTTTGTCTAGCCCTCACATTAAAAATATATTATTGTAATTTATTGAAAATTTCATGAAATGATGGCCTAACCACAGATCAAATTCGAGTCCCTGGGATTCTGAAAAATTAAGAATTGTAGCAGAAAATATGGCAGGTTGGTAGACCATTAAAATGTTTCAGGGTCATTATTTCCTAACCTTTTTCAATCAATTATAATTAATTCTCTGTATGCCATAGATTGATTAAACAAATCAAATGTTTTATTGTTCTCCAGCTATTCAAATTTCTTCAATATTGATAACACATGAGAAGTAGATCTTTAAATTGGCAAAAATACTGATTATTAAATTAAACTTTACCACCCAGGTAGATTAAATGACTCTTCAAAATTCTAGAAATAAATGTATCTGAATTGAAGTGAAGTAAATAAGAACATTTCCACTGTTCCTTTTCCATTCCCCACATTTCTAAATTTATTCCCAACCTACAAAATAAAGTATTCTCCTCTGATGTTCACATGAATATGCAATGATTGTTTATTACATTATCATAGTACATAGACACATCATGCAATAGTGAGTTCACCAAATTCCATTGAACATATTTGGTTACAGATAGGTCCAGCACACAGAATGGTAACAATCTGATTGGAATATATGAATCAAGGGTTTTGTATTTTCTATTTTAGTTATTTAGCACTGCTTTTCGACCAATCATTATGATTAAAATGAGTGATGAAATTGTTGAAGGGGAACTCATAAAGAATGCCCATTTCCAGGCTGGGATTCAAACCTGGGACTTTTGACATTGTAGCACACTGTGTTAACCACTCCACCACAATGGTCGACATGGTTGGTTGGTTGATTTGGTGTTTTAAGTCCACATTATACACAATAAGGCTAATCGGGACTGGACCTAGAGTTTAAAGTGGGATCCGAACCACTATGTGCCTCTACCAGGTATTGATCCCGGGACCCCTTGATTACAAGGCGATGACGCCATCGGGGAGGCTGGTCGACATATGAATGAATGAATCTAGGCTATACTTGAAAACATTAACTAATAGAGCAAAAGTCCTTTAAGAGAAAATGCCTGATGGGTGGCTTCCTTTTAACCCACTTTTAATTATTCATTCCTCCACTTATTCTCTTCAAGTAGCTTCCCCAAACTGCACCCACGATGCTTGGTAATCACCAAAATTCTGAGCCAATCTGTCTAGGATCGAGATTTGAAATGCCTGGAACAACACAAAAGTCTTTAACCATTATGTCACATCTGAATAATTACTATGATCTTATTTTGTCTGTGAATTCTTGCACTAATGCTTTAATTTACTGGTAATGTGCTAATTGCTCACAATCGAATATCAACTAAAGGTTAAAAGATTAAAAATCTTTTTGTGCAAATTAGCACATTACCAGTATGTTACCGATCTCCGATACGGGGAGGAAAGTGCGCAATTTTGAAAAGTTGAGTATTAAGCTCAATAAAACCTTAATTAGGATAGGTTTCCTCAAGCAATGTAGGAAGAAGGGTATTTTACCGAGTTTTTTAAAGTGGGGGTTCCAACTCCTTAGTTTTAAAGGGCTGAATCAGAAGAGGAAATTACAGTTTAAAATGCTGGGGAAATGCATGTGCACAGGTGGATAAGCTCAATTCTGAATGCTACATGTTACATTTAGAAATAGGAGGACGATTAGACCGGGTAACATGGGAACGCCACGAGGAGCGGCATTCTAGAATAGTCGAACAGGCGAAGATTAGAGACATTGACATAATTAGGAAGAAATCTATCAAATTGGGAATTAACGAGAGAGTTAAGGAGGGAGGGAATAGGCATGGAAAAGGGGAGGAAAATAAATCCAACATTTTAAATTTAACAAAACTTCAACCTGCTAAAGCCTTGGCGGAAATTATGAAAATGGGACATAAATTTGTCATAAGAGATGAAAACTTCGAAAAAGAAGAATTCGTCATTGGGGAAGATCAGATGAAAAAGAGGATAAATGTAGTGTCAGGGTAAAAATACGTGACATCATTGATGAACAAATGCACCTAAGCATAAGAGAACAAGGCCCACCTGCAACCAACCATAGGACACCAAAGGGGAAAATGGAAAGTAAGCTTAGGGGGAGTCTTCACAATGTAAAAAAATGGGTTAAGGATAATGATGTGTATTTGATTAGATCCAATAAAGAAAACAAAATGGTTATCATCGGGAAAGAGGAATACCATAGCAAGTTGGAAGATAGTTTTAGAAGTAATGACTACGAAGAAACCAAAGTGAACCCCATCAATAAGATTAAACGTGAACTTAAAAAAGGCATTGAAACCAGTTTTACTTTGGGAAGCGCAGAAAAAAATAAACTACTTAAGAGTGTACTTAAGAGTAAGGGAATATCCCCACAGCATTTGGGATACCAAAGACCCATAAGGAAGGGATACCCCTCAGACCCATCATCCCCATGTATGCGCATCCGGGTTATGGTCTAGCTAAAGAAATGATTAAGAGGATGGGGAAAATTAATATGGACACTCAGTATAGATGTATAGATGGTTAATAGACCAAAATGTTGAAATCTTGGTCGCCTGGGAATATGTCAGGTGGTTTTTTCTCATTACGGGGTACAATTACTTCTATGTTAACGATAAAATCTTCCGACAAAAAGAACAGTTGGCCATGGGGAACCCTATTTCCGGCCTCGTGGCCAACATTTTCATGCACTATGTCGAAAAAGCCACCATGGAGCATGTGGGGGGAGGGGTAAAATACTGGATTATCTGAACATGTATTAGTTAACCAGCATAAGATCACCAAAAGAGAAGTCATCAGGAAAATTAACAATAAATTGGATAGGAATGTGTATGAGGCAGCCTATATATGCGCAGATAATAGGAATAAACTCAATAGGGATGACGGAAACTTGGAAGACGGCTGGATAAACTTTTTTAAAACATGGGATAAAGCCGCCGGGAATAGAGACGAAATGGGCTTCCATGTTACCCCCGAGGTTAGGAAAGCTGCCGAGGTGGAAGTTGAATTCACCTTGGATTGGTGACTCACGAGCCCCAGTTGAGGAAAAACCGGAGGGGAGGAGTTTTCCTTCTCCAGGTATGAGCTGACACAGTGCATTCGCCTACCCTGAGCACCGATCGGCAGTTTGCCTTCCTCAGCTTTGAACGTTCTTTTGTTTTTATATGAGTATTGCATGGTTTTAGTATGTGTATTTTACATCATCTTTTTAGAGAGTGTCTTTTCCTATACTTTTTGACCTAAATCCTCAACCAACTATTTCTCGAAGAGGCACCATGTCAGGTGTCTGAAAACATCGTTTCAACCTGAAGAAGGAGGTAGTATAACCTTCGAAACGTAGTTCGATAAATCTCATGCTCACACATGTAAGTTACTGATTTTTAATATTTTATCCTTTAGTTGATGCTTTAATTTGCTCATAGTTTGTATTATTTACTACAAAGCCCTTGAGTTGTTATGTGTTTCATCAGTGTAACTAGCTTTAATAGCAAGCAATCTCTACATCTCTTCTTTCCAGTTTTAATGAGGATAAACTTACGGAAGCTTGATGGACAAACTTGATCTTCCCATGAATGGTAACACCACAGGATAGATAGAGGCCAAGGAAAACATAGAAGGCAGCAAGGATGGGATATTTTGCTGCAAGATAAGTAGGACATTTCATATTAATCCCATATTATTTAGTATTTATCTAATTATTCTTAGTAGGTTTGTTTGTTTGTTTGATTTCTGCAAGTAATGAAGTGCTAACTGAAACTAGTTGTCAGCAAAAGATAAAGCAAACATCAGTATCAGGATAAAATTTAGAGTTTCAGATTTAAAAACTAACATTAATATCAGAACAATTAGATTTCAAACTGTGCACTTTCTTTAACTCTCCTAGATATATTATTTTAGAAAATTATGCTGAAAACTTCTTTTTCTTTTCAGAATGTTGCACATTCCATGAACAGTTCTTGAAAAGTGACAGAATGCAACATCTTGGCATCCTTGCTGGCTTTCTTGACAGAAAAAGAGAAATCCAAGGACAGTAACATGATATAACGCGTGGGTCTACAGCCCTGGAAGGGCCTTAGCCTATCTCTCTCACAATTCTACCAAGAGGTGTGGATATCTTATGCAGGTAATGGGGTGATCTGGGGTCCGCACGCCGAACCATCAGCTGTATGTAGGAGATTTTTATGACCGGGTTCCACTACCCACTTGTAGCTCCCCAGTCTCCTCGCGGTAGTGGGTTGAGACAGAGCACAGGTGGACTTGAACATATTCCGTCTTGCAGTCAGAGGTCACAGTGGAGGACAAAATTCAAGGTATAGTATAAGGGAAAAAAAAATAGTTTTAGATTTAAAACGTAATATTAATATCATGCAGAACAATCATTTATAATTATAAACACTTATTTCTTCAGTAATTAGATTTGAAATATGCATTTTGTAACTCTCCTAGATAAACTAAAAAGTTTATGAAAAGAATAGATTCACAATCAAATATTATTTTAGAAAATTATGTTGATTGTATATTATTTTCTTTTCAGAATGTTGCACATTTCATGAACAGTTTCTCGAAAAGTGACGAAGAGCAATATCTTGGCATCCTTGCTGGTGTTCTTGTTAGAAAAAGATAAATCCTAGGTCCATAACTTGTGGCTCTGGAAGGGCCTTGGCATATCTCCCGACTGCCAGTCTCCTTCCCACAATCCTACCAGGAGGGGTGGAGATCTTCTACAGGTAATGGGGTGACGTGGGGTCAGCTCATCGAACCCTCAGCCATTCTAGGAAACTTTTATGACCCGGTTACACTACTCACTTGTAGCTCCCAAGTCTTCCCACAATAGTGAGTTGAGACTGAGCCCAGGCAGACTTGAACCTATGCCATCTTGCAGTCAGAGGCCACGATGGAGGAAAAATTCAAGGTAGGTATAAGGACAAATTTTTGAGTTTTAGATTTTAAACTTATTTTTATGATGCAGGTTATAATATATAATTATAAACACTTTTATCTTTAATACACATTTATAAGGTAGACAAGTTTCGTCAGAAGGTGGTGGGAGGGTTTCACATGTAAGATAAAGTAGCCGATCTGCAGACAAACACTAGGAGGTCATCTAGAGGTTGGCAGGGTTGCAAGATCATGCACACACTCTTCCTTCAGCCAGACATGTTACCATCTTTTGCCTCATTCTGTATATTACAAATCTGTTTCTCTCTCAGATAAATCTATGTCCATCGGCAACATCCTACTTAGTTCTTGGAAGTTAAGGTAAGTGTAATGTGATCAGATACTATGTAGATGAAATATTTTAGAATAAGTATTTCACCAGCAGACAGACAGCTCATTGAATACTTCAACTACCTCCAAGAAAAAGGTAAATTAATAGTTATTAATAGATTTAAATATGATTGTAATTCTGTAAAACAGTGCCCTTTATGGTCAAGGTGTCTGCAGAGTGGCGGTTACAGCAGCAGGAAGTATATATTACATCTGCCAGTAAACTGGATGCAACATCCACGTAACATGAACCACTAGCTATGTAATGAAATAATCTCGTACAATTACAATTAAAATTAGCACATACCTTGTTACAAGAGGTTTTTGAAATGATGTCCTTCTACATCCACACATTTACAGCATATTTATAGGAAATTTTCACAAACACGTTTCAGTTCCTCTTCTGAAATTGCTTCAATTTCTCTCCTGATATTTTATTTCAATTATTCTAATGTACGACTTCAGGTTCAAGAGCTTGACAGTTCGCCACAAAGATGTCATGAAAATGTCTGTTTCTTGTACAAGGTGCTGGAGCGATTTCTGATTGTACTCTAACATCGTTTCTCCTCATAAAGCACACACCCTTTTACCCTTCACTTCTTATCAAAAACAGACCATGTTTACCTAAATTTGCTCACAAGTATCCGAACACTGTCTCTGTGTGAGGCAGGAACATCTGAAACTTCTTTTGCAAAACGTATTGTAACTTCCCTACAAGAATTTGTGATGACGTAAGAGTCATACATAAAAATGGGTTGTTTCAAATTGTATGGTAATAAAAAGCACCAGTAACACGTAAACTAAAACAAAACAATCTAAAACACTTGATAATACCTTATCACATCACAAACACCAGCTATTTGGATACTGAAACGCTGATGCATACAGTGCCAAGGTTAGGGTACAGCTGTGGGTCAAAATAACGGCAGACGCTACTCCACTTACAGACATGCCACCTGCCGCTTCATGGATGCCTCGACCAAAAAAGGCACTGTATAATATGGACATATAAGCTAGTAATTAAATTATAAGTCTTGTCATTATATGTAATGTAACTTGTGACCATATTAAATTAATTTCTTACAGCTTCCATTTAATAATATTCTTCCAATTTCAGGTTTTCAGTTGTTTTTTGTTTTTTAAATAATCACAACAAAAGAAATGGTAACTAGAGATTTCATTTGAATTTTGTTATTTAGCATTCCTCTTATACCACTTTTGGCTAATTGCGATGAAGACGATGAGTGATGATATGATAAAGGTGATGAAGGAATACTCACAAAGAAATCCATGCTTAGGTTGTGATTTAAACCTTGGATCTATGATATCGTAGCTTTTGCAACAAGAGAGAGTTACTGTCAGAATAATTATCTGTAGATCTTTAATAAACAACAATTTCATACTAAGTAATTTGTGACAGATTAACTCATTGTAATATTAATGTTGTCTTTTTACAATTCACATTTTTGTCTTTTTTATGAGAATGAACTCATAATTTTTAACCACACCAGATGGTATTTGCCTGAATAAAACCCAATTTGTTGAAATTTACACTTGTATTTAATAGCATTTTTATTAGTCAATATGAATGTTTTATTTCATCATGGATGGCCAGAAATTAAATTACAATGAACAAGAATAAAAAATGATCACTAATTACTACAAAACATTGAACATTAAAACTTTGTAAAAAATTTCCCTCATTTTAAAAAACTCCCTTGATATCCCAAATTCTGACACACTACTTCTGCTTACAACACCTTCTCGAACATTCAAATGAATCTTTGTGTGTGTTTCTTTTCTAACTTGTCTAGAAGTCTAGAATAGATAATAATCTTACACTGTCATGAAGCTCTTGCAGATACCTTGACAACAGCAAAAGAAGACTACACAACACCGACTGTCCCAATGGGATTCTAAACAGTTCTAATTTCAATATCATAGTGTTTTTCATGAACAAATGTTTGAAAAAGTCTTGGTTGATACAAGCCAAAGGCCCAGCAGTACTGTAATGCTGAAAAGTCATGTTATTTTAACCATAACAACTTTGGAAGTTAATAGAATGAGACAGGCAAGTACCACTGACAGTCCTAAGTCTGCAAGTGGGAAGGGAAATTATGATTTCTTGTAATATTGAGTAGTATGAAAAAATATTTCTATTATGCCAAGTGGTAATGAAATATAAAACACTTTACCAGATACCATTTCCATAAGATCTCTCTTCCTTCAAAACTATCTTTAATCAGTAGCTACTTGGATATGACAAGTATTCTATTACATCTTTAAAAAAAAGATATTTCCTTTAATGTTTGCAAGTTTGTGTTCAATTGATCACACTAATGCACAGTATTTAACTCCACTATCAACAATCATATTATGGCAATGGCAATGTATAGATTATTGATTGATTTGTTATTTTAAGTCCACTTTATGCACAGTAAGGCTCATCGGGACTGGACCTACAGTTTAAAGTGGAATCCGAACCACTATGTGCCTCCACCGGGTATCAAACCGGGACTCCTTGATTGCAAGGCATCGATGCTACCACTGCACCATAGGGGAGGTCGCAATATATAGTTTAAAAAGATCATTTAAGTAGATATTTAACAATACAGTTTGCAACACTGTGGGAGATATACATAGCAGCAAACCTTTATGCTGTGTCGAGATTGCATTTCATTTCCTGCTAATTTGTGTGTGTGTGTGTGGGGGGGGGGGTACCCCTGTAGAGAAGCTGGCCTGCCTTAGGTTGTTCGATGTCACCTTGTCTCATTTTTATGTTTTGTTTCTGCTTGGGGCAAGGTGCTGTGTGGAGTACTCTGATGTTTTCTCAACTCGCCATAAGATGGTGCTAAGGATTTCCAGGGTTTCTATCTTCAAAACAAAGGAACTGGGAAGCTTACAAGTTGATTCTTTTGAGATGATAGGCAATAAGTACAGAAAAAATGTAAAGTTAAGAAAACGGTATTTAGTAACTGTAATGCTATGGACCAGCACCACTGGCCTTTCTGTACTGGAATGAGAGGAGAAAGATAAATTTAAAGTTGCATGTGAAAGTGCTTCCAGTCAAGGGTTAACATTCTGGAATGCCTTATAAAACCAAACAAATATTTGATGCAATAGTCAGAATTCTAGAGGTTGGTGGGGACTTTTCTTTTGCAGGTGGGCAATTATTTTTAGCATATACACTGGTGTCAATACATTAGTAAACTTCAGATTTGGCAAACTGATGTCTGATGGCCAGGACATAACCAACCATGCAAACAAATTGAAACTTTGTAGATATTTCAGCGAAAAATGCAGGCTCGACCAATACTCGAACCTGGGTGTCTGGCATTCCGTGCCATTGCTCTACCACTGAGCTACCGAACCACGATTCCACACAGATAAAACAGTGACCGAAAAATCAGGTGAGGCCAGGATGGCTCAGTAGCTCAGTGGTAGAGCAATGGTGCAGTATGCCAGAGACCCAGGTTGAAGTCCTGGTTGAGCCTGCAGTTTTTGCTGAAATATCTACATAGTACATCTTCTGGGTGTGCCCAATGTAATAAATTGAAACTTCCCTACCGAATTATAATCATTTAAATAGAAGCAAGGTTATTACACATAATAATGTAGGTAAAATAAAAATAATAATAATAATTTGTTTATCCTGTCTTTTAATATATCTGGTGAGATATTGTTTGCCAATTTTTTCCCTCTCTCTTGTCATTTTTCTATTCAGAGTTAGAGTTATTTTCCTATCTTAAGGTTAAACTTTGAGAACAGCTTGGATGTTTCATTCACAATTGATTCTTATCAGTTTTTCATTCACAAGAGAGGTGAAAATGCAATGATTCATAGAAATAGTTATCTACATTTATTTTCCTATTGTTACTTGGTCAGCTACTAATTATTTTACAAGATATATTCTCATGGTTTTCTTTCTTTTTAAATCTGATAGTTGTTAACAATGCTGTTAGTAACAATGGCGAGAAATGAAGTGCTACTAAGAAAAGAAATTTCAAGTACTTATTGTTTCATAGTTTCATGATGAGACTCTGGTGATGAATGAAAATACTTTTAGGAATAAAACTGGGCCATGGTAAGTATTAAATTCTTACCATATCTATCCTAGGTCATATTCGTCCAGTATTTCTCTCATCCTAGTTTCGTATATTACCTCATGATGAGCTTGATTATGTTCACCTAGACATGATATCCACATTGAGATGCAGAAAGTATTTAAGCTGATTGCATTTTTAATATTTTCTTGGGGTAGAAGACTGTTCATGCAACAATTCACATGGAATCCAAACCACAGACTTGTTCCTGGAAAAATAAAGAAACAGATTTTAATTTCTTGAAGCTTGAAGTCATAAAAAAAAATTACCTCTTTATGAGGTATGTCATCTTATACCAGGTGTTTCAGAAATTATTGAGGGGTTACAAAAATTTATTGCAAGTAAAGTATTGAACTTGAATTAATAAAAAAAAGTTCAGAATGAATGAGGAATGCAAAGTTACTTTCTTTTTTTTACACCTACAAATGTGTGCACCATGGGTGACACAACATACATCAACACAATAGTCTAGTTCTTACCACACTCACATCAACATGGGCCTGTCGATATTGTCTATTGCTGCAACAATACACTCCCTGGCATGAAGCATCGGTGGGATAAATACCAAGTATTTGATGAAACCCAACAAAAATAAGTTGCGCTGAGTAAGGTCCGGTGATCTTGGGGACCTAAAATTTGAACAAAACACTGTGCGTGATTTGAGTGTCACCTAATGGTAGGAATGTGAACTCCCAGCTTAACAAAACATTCCGAGCATGAGGTTTACAAGATTTTCTATCACATTAAGAAATGTGGATGGTAGGATATTGCAGTTTTAGGACAACTATTAGTACATGTGAGGTTCAATGATAACAACTTCAACTTGCCCTCGTACGTGACTAATGGCACATTAAATTAAAACAGCCGCTTCTAGGAAGGAGTTGGATTAATATTTTGTGGCCGCATTGGAAAAGTTGATTTGCAAACATTATGTACAGACGGGATCAAATGAATTGTACTTCCCATTTCCTACCAACTCAGAAGCGAGTTGGAAACTCTTCATTGCTCCTGCATAGATAAGAAAGTGGGGGAGGGCAGTAGCAGACAAGGCCAGCACACAAACTTGTTTCCAGCAAGCTTTCTGTTGGAGTCTTGGCAGTTGGTGGAAGGATTTTGTGTTCCTATCCCCCCCCCCCACCGCCTCTCTCTCTCTCTCTTTGGATTGAGAAACAGGGTGCAACGATTATGCGATGAAATACGGTAATATATAACGATGAAGCTTTATTTGAAGATGATAATAATAATAATAACCCGTGGCGCAACAGTGCGTGAGGGCCAGGTCCTACCTACCGACTGCCGGCCTCACTTCCATCTGCCGAGGTGGGAATTATGGGGTGACGTGTGGCCAGCAAGACAAGTCTTCAGTCGTTGTAGGTTTCCGTGACCGCATCACGCTACTCATTTGTAACTCCCCAATTTCCTCACGATGGTGGATGACCACCGGTCCAATACACAAGACCAGGTGTCCCAGGTTTGAATCCCGGCCTGGGCATGGATGTTTCTGAGTGTCCATTCATCAATTTCATTATATCATCACTCTTTCCCATCTTCGCAAAGTAGCCAAAAGTGGCACAAAAGGCGAAGTGAAATAAAAGCAAATCAATCAATCAATTGTTAGGGCAGAACCATATATCACACAATACAGGTGAAATTGTTGTCGGTTGACGTAAATTTTTAATATGCCTAAACTCTTAAAATACTCTAATATCAGGTTTTCTGCTGCAATGATTATTTCAATTTTGAGGGCCTTCATGACCGAGTGCTTTGCATACTGCTCTATGAAACCGGAAACCCTATGTTCTATTGATTGATTGATTTGCTTTATTTTAATTCGCTTCTGATGCCACTTTTGGTTAAACGCGACGATGAGGATGGTCGATGAAATGATGAAATTAATGAAGCGACACTCACAACGAACACAATGCCAAGGCTGGTCATCAAGCAAGCTGTGCTAACCACTCTACCACGGAGGCCGGAATCCTTTTTAATGTATAGGAAAAATCGTTCTTTGACATCGAACTAAGGACAGTTAATATGCGTCACCTCGGAGTTATTATATTTTAAATTTCGAACAATCAATTGAGATTTATTCCTAACCATTCTTTTGCCTACATCAAAACTTCCACACAATAAGATCAATTACACTAAGGACAACAGCGTTAGAGTCTATGCAAACGATGATGACGGAAAATAATTCACATAATTATAGTGGGGTGTAAGGGGTGTTTCTTCCACGTAGTGCACCCAATAGTCAACCTCACTTCCACGTAATACACCCTGGACTGCGGACTAACGAGGCTCTGGCGACTGGCCCCATAGCCAGTATAATTTTGTTTGTGTTGTCCTGTGTTTTGTCCTTACTTGTGCTGAGTGCTCCTTTACAGTCTCAGCTTTTCACGAAAGTCAGAAGATTTTAATATTTTATGATTTTAGTTATGCAACGTTAGAGTTGTTATTTGTAACGATAAGGGGCTGGACCCCGTATAATGTGACGGGTGCAAAATAGCCTTGGTGCTGACGCACCCAAAATTTTAAATTCAAATCAAATCAAACATGATTATGGTGATGCATTACATCAGTGAAACATTAATTTTCGGTCATGGTGATAAATTGAAAAACGCAGGGACACAATGACCGATTTATTTATTTATTTTATTTCGCTTTTCTTCCACTTTTGGGTAATGAAAGGTGTGTTAAGATGAAAGTTGTGAAAGGACAACTAAAAACGTAGATGGATAGGACACAGTCTAAACCCCACAGACCATTATACTGACCTTATATCTAGACGCCAGAGCCTCGTTAGTGTGCAAAATGCACTCCATGGTCACAATGACGTAAGCATTCGTAAAATTGATTTGTATATTTTGTTTTTATTATTATTATTATTTTCGAAAAAAGCAAGCCAAACTATTGGGCATTATGTGATATGCTCATTACTTCTCAGGAACACTCGCGGCCTTCAGCCAGTTTTATCCTTAAACAAAATTAGGATGTTAACAGACACTTCCAAGACAATATCCAAAGAATACTGTCACATACGCGAAATGTAAAACATTTTTATTTTCTCGTTTCTACTACATCCCTGGGGAGTAAAAACGGCTGGAGCGTGATGCTGATCATTCACCTCCAAAATGGAGGGGCCTCCCCGATGGCGCAGTGGTAGCGTCATCGCCTTGTAATCAAGGGGTCCCGGGTTCGATACCCGGTGGAGGCACAAGTGGTTCGGATCCCACTTTAAACTGTAGGTCCAGTCCCGATTAGCCTTACTGTGCATAAAGTGGACTTAAAACAACAAATCAATCAAATCAAAACATCCAAAATGGCCGAACTCGAGAATTTGCGGCGCCCTACTGACACATCCCTAAATGTGCCTTCATGGCACGGTTCTATACGGACGAGGAACTTTACCTAACCTTTACTACTACTAACTACTCAAGCCAGGAATTTTTGTATTTTTGATCCTTCAGTATGTCTCCATTGCTAACCTGGTTCATACCCAGTCACAACAGCGATTAGTCAATGCAATAAAATACGTCAAACTTAAAATGAAACAGGTGTCGGCGCGCACACACACACACGCATGCACACACAAACACAAGGAGAAAGAGAGACAGAGAGAGAGGGGCGGGGGGGATAGGAACACAAAATCCTTCCACAAACTGCCAAGACTCCAACAGAAAGCTTGCTGGAAACAAGTTTGCGTGTTGGCCTTGTCTGCTACTGCCCTCCCCCACTTTCTTATCTATGCAGGAGCAATGAAGAGTTTCCAACTCGCTTCTGAGTTGGTAGGAAAAGGGAAGTACATTTCATTTGATCCCGTCTGTACAATCCAGAGGAAATGCATTCCATAAATAATGAATTCAAATGGAAAGATCTACAAGTACTAGGGAAAGTCCAAAATTATCCGCACTTTTCACTATAACTTTCTTTAGGTTGGCCACACTGCCCTCAACACTCGCATACTGAATGGTGGTGCTCTTGTGGTCATGTAGCCAAGGTTTCATATTAATCCCTCCATTTCTCTGTCTTTTGTAACAGAGTAAACATGGTCGTGCGGCTGGCAGTGTGCACCAAGGGAAAACCGAGATCAGTGATCTGAAGCTTCTCGTGGAATATTTTGCTTTGCTTTGCTTTATTTTACTTTGCTTTTTGTGTCACTTTTTGGCTAATTTGCAAAGATGGGAATGAGGGATGATGTGATGAAATTGATGAATGGACACCTCAGAAACATCCATGACCAAGCCAGGATTCGAACCTGGGACCCCTAGCATCGTAGCACGATGTGCTAACCACTCCGCCACAGGGGCCAGCGTGGATTATTTGACACAATGGCATGCCCACAATTTTCGAAAGAGGAGAGGTTTATGTACACTTTCTTTAGTAGTCTGTCCTCAATTTGCAATCTTATCCTGCCTTTGATGTTCCTTTTGTTTAGGAATACTGGGATCAAGGGGGAGGGGTTATACACCCCCTTGGGCAGGACAATAATGACTAATTTGTAGAGAGCATACCACCTCATCAACTGCCACCCTGTGACCGGTCTGTTTGTCAGGGGTCTGTTTGTCAGAATCATATCTCAAGCTTGTTCAATTTTCCCGTCAGTGGTGGGGGTTGATGGGCATCCTGCTCCCACTTTGTGCTTCCTGCTTGTCCGGTTATTTTTGAACCTCTCGATGCACTCATACACACTTCTACATGGTAGAGCACTGTCCCCATATTGTACTGAAAGCCTACAGTGAAATTCAGCCCCTGATCTCTGTTCTTCCTTGGTTCACACTTCCAGCAGAGAGACCATGTTTACTCTGTTACAAAAGAAAGAAAAATGGAGCTATTCAGATGAAACCACGGCCACTTAGTCTTGAGAGTACCACCTTTCAGCATGCAAGCGCTGAAGGCAGTGTGGACAACCTATAGAAAGTTATGGTGAAAATGTGGATCATTTTTGACTTTGCAATGCAAGATTTTAGTAGTGTATTTTTGGGTAATATTATTGAGCCAGTTAAATATTTCAAAGCTAATATTCCAATAAAAGAGGGTTTGGTATGATTTTTTTAAAAAAATTATGATGTTCCTTACAATGGATATAGTAAAAACAGAATTAGATGCTTTGGTCAAGCAACACCTGTGAGCTATTCAGATTGCGTAACTCCATTAGTAGTGGTTAAGAAAAGTAATAGAGAATGGTGACTGTATTCGGATTTTAAAGTGACAATTAAAAATGTGTTAGAAAAGGTTAACTTATCCTTTGCCAAAGATTGAAGATTTGTGCAATTCAATGGCGTGTGCAAATACTTCTGTAGTTTTGGATTTTTGCAAGCCATATCTACAATTACCCCTTGGAAGAATTCGCTAAAAATTTACTAGTAGTAAATGGTAGATGGGGATTGTGTCCTTATGATAGATTGCCAGTGGGATGGAGTTGTAGTACTCAATTTTTTCAAAGAATAATGGATCAAGTTTTAGTAGACTGTCTTTTGCCCAGGTGCGGATGGCCCTATAGCCCACAGGATCAATGAACTCTCAGTAATATACGATAATCACCTCGAGAATGAACAATGAACAATGTCTTTACCTTTTCACATTAAATCGCTAAACTTTTTACACAATGAGTCATGTGTCTGTAACACATTGAACTCTTTGGTGAGAAGGAGAAACTGCGAGTCGACCGCCTGGTGTAGAACCTCAGTTGAACCTCCACAGGACAGCTCGTGCCATTGTGAAAGCTTTGTGCGGGGGCAGGAGCTCGAGGAGGGAATAGGGCAAAATACATGGAAGAGGATACTGTCGAACTCTTATCTCCAACAATGGTCATGCGCAGTTTGTTCTCTTGCAGAAGCCACGGCACAAGGCTCCATTCTTGCTGCTTCATCCCTTCCAGTGTTGGGTTCAAGTTTGAAGTGCACACATTGCATATTCAATCTTCTCTTTGTATAATTTTTGCACCGAACTTCTTGGAATAAATGCAAGATTGTGGCAGAGATGGATGAGTAGAAACGAATAAAAGCTGGAATTAGATGCGATGAATTAAAATAAAAGAGATGCATTACCAAAATAGCTCGTGCATGCATTCAGAGGGTTTTCCTTAAAGGTGGAAACACTTTGGGTTCGGGTTCGCAAAAGAGCACGAAGACATGAGTCATTGTCACTCAGTGTCAATGTCTCAAGTTTGTTAGTTTTTGAAGCATATTCTTATTTATCTTAACTTGCTATATACACAACATTTTCTCCACTATAATTTTTATACTCTTCTTTTATATATTTTGCATTTACTATAATATATATAATCGCTCTTCTCCTCTCCTAGTTTCTACATTTAGCTCTGCTCTTCTTTATATAGCGCGCTGCCATCTATCGTCGCTCTTGGGAAACATTTCTTTCTTGCATATTTCATTGTGCTGCCAGAACTGGCACATGACATGGAGTAGTCCAAAATAGATCAGTCGACACTTTATTGCAGTGCTCGAAAAATTTTCTTCAAAGCTAGGTGCCAGCTCTGAAAATTATGCGCCAGGAAACTACCTACTAGCAATTGTGCATACTACAGATTATTTCAAAAGTCGCACAACCCAAACTTTCAAAATGTATATCATGAAAACCGTAAGAGGTATTTACACCAGGTTTTCTTCACTAAACTAATCATGTACAGTATAACTGGGTTAATAAATTTATGTTAGCATGTATCCAAATAAAAGCAATTACATTATTTTAAAATAATATTGTTAATTTGCTTAAAACATCTGAGAATTGATTTTCAACAATATAGAACGTAGAAATTTTCAGCGAAAAATGCAGGTTCGACCAGGTCTCGAACACGGGTCTCTGATATACCGTGCCATTGCTCTAACCACTGAGCTACTGAGCCAGCCTGGCCTCGCCTGATTTTTCGCTGTCCCTGATTTACTTGCTTGGAATCTTCTCTGCCAGTGCTACCGCAACGGGATCTGTTGCCTTTGAAACACAGTAGACTTCGACGTTGCCTGGTTCCTCCCAGTGTAGAGATGTTAATTATTGAAGATCAGGTACACACAGGAAATGTTGTACTATGTAGACATTTTCAGCGAAAAATTCATTAACATCTCTACGCTGGGAGGAACCAGGTAATGTTGAAGTATACTGTATTTCAAAGGCAACAGATTCCGTTGCGGTAGCACTGGCAGAGACGATTCCACACAGGTAAAACAGCGACAAAGAGAAATCAGGCGAGGCCAGGCCGGCTCAGTAGCTCAGTGGTTAGAGAAATCGTACGGTATGCCAGAGACCCAGGTTCGAGTCCTTCGAGCCTGCATTTTTCGCTGAAAATTTATACGTAGTACATCTTCTGTGTGAGCCTAATCTTCAATAATAATACCAACTCTTAACAATTTGTGGGATCATTTTTGGTGTTTGACTGGTCGTAAAACAGTTGATTTGTGAGGTACAGCAGAAGCAGGGGATTTTTCTTGGGAAACCTCTTGCACATGAGTGTAAGAATGAGTAGTAAAATACTCTTCAGCAATGCACACGCGCTGCTCCAAAGAATATGCCATGCTGAATCAATTAAAAGAACAGGCATAGTAGCATCGAATGTGAGCGAAGAGAATTCAGTGTAACCAGAGGCAGACTAGGATTCTCTCAAGAGTCCAATTTCGGCATAACATCTTGTTTTTTATTTTTTTCACGTAAATGTATAGCCAATACTTAGGCACAAGTGTTGTGCATCTGTTGACAATATTTTGACCTGCTAGCATTGCCATAGGGTCAAGTGCTCATATTTCGGATACTTAATTTCAAATTAGATTTTCAGTACCTAAATGTAAACAAAATAAGCCATAAATGTGTTGATAAACATTGAACATATATTTATTAATGTTTCTGAAAGTTATATTAACATATATAAGAAATACTTAGTATATTTTATGAAACAAAGAATTGTATGCATATTTTTAGTCTGACAAAAAGGTTGCCTAATGTCAGATAGGGTATTTCCTAATTTCGGATAGTCGAAATTAGGTACCCGTGTAGCATCCGAAATTAGAAAACCCAGTCGAATATTCAATATGGCGATTCTCTGCGTTCCCCCTCTTAAATAATGTGACTGAAACTACGTAATAATGTTTGCTGAATCTCTCAAGATTATATAAAATTTAGACAGAAGTGAGTAAATACTAATCTTCTAGTTGTAGGCCTTAAGTTTGGATGGTGAAATATTACATCAAAACTCCGGAAAAGTCAGAAATATCAGCCACACACTAAAGAAACATTGCTCAAGGTCACGCACAAGGGTGAAACTGGGGGAAGAAGTAGCATGTTAGTTGGCACTATCTGCACTTCGGCGCTGCTGTTCTAAGGTGGAAATTTCTTGGTATCTAGGAACCTATCCGAAATATGGGCACTTGACCCTATATGTCCCAAAAATGGCACTTTTTCACTCAACCCATAAAATCGCCAATAAAAAATTCATCAAATGTTGCACATGACCAATATTGGTCGCAAATGACAGATTGACATGGCATCAGTCATCAGATATCTAATTATTGACCATTCCACAATTTCTTACATTTTTTTCTCACTCAAAAGTGCATTTCTGGAAAAAGAAATTAACGCTGCCTTCCGCGAGTTATTAATTTATCTAAATTTTCTGTATGGAGAAAACTGATAATTTAAGCATTGAAAAATATCTCAATGGATGAGACTTTATAATGCAGAAAACCCTGTGTAAATATCTCTTACAGTTTTCATGATATACATTTTCAAAGTTTGGGTTGTGCAACTTTTGAAACACGCTGTATAAGAAGCTGAGCATCACGGTATTCAAAACATCGCTAAATCATTCGAGAAAACAGGAAATGGGGTGTTGGGGGACAAAGAGTAAGAAATTATTACTGACTCTCTGGAATGTTCACAACATTGATTTTTTTTAAAAAAAAAATCATTTGCTAACTTACGCTGTACTGCAATTTGAACTTAGAATCATCAGAATATCATATATATTACAGCATAAGATCACAGTCGCCAGGCTGAAATTTTTAGTCGCCATGGCGACCTGGCGACCAGGATTTTTTGAACCCTGCTCTATTGCATTGTTTCTTGCTTCTCAACTAGAACTGATGGGATGTGACCCGATACTGTGCTTGTATCAACCATACAGAGCTGGGAAATGTTCTACTGATATTTTAACAAATATGTGGCCGGCACGTGACATAAGAAGTTTTCTACTGTCATAAGTTTTTTATACTTTAATATTTCTTTAAGTACCAATTCCAGTCATCTGTACATGCGGCCAAGTTATTAAGAACAAATATATATTTAAAAATTACATTGTAAAAAAAAACAATATATTAAAAACAGCGTATTCCTCGCGAACACAGAAACGCACAAGTTACAGAAGTATTTTCATATTATAAACAGTCTGTTTTACTTCATTCCTTAATTCTTTTTTGCTTTATAATTAGTTTAATGTAGCACCTGAGTCCTTTTCAGTAACATGCATGATACATAATAAAGCTGCTAGTAATTTGGACACCAGTTTAACTTTTCAATCATCAAATAATTGGAACTTACTAAAGACATTTAACTCACCCTACAAATATTGTAGCTGTACTTTTCGTGAATGTTTCCTTGCAAATATGTCAATAACCTCCTCTGGTTTCACTTGGTATTTGTCTTTATGGATGTTCAGGAGAGCCAAACCATTGAATCATTCATTACCCATTCTAGACCTAAGATAGGTCTTGATTTTTCGCAGAATGGAGAATGTACGCTCAGCTGTAGCCGTTGTTACTGGAATCACACACAACAAACTTCTAATGTTGGGATACAAAGAAGAAAATTTGTATGCCTCTGCTGGATTATCTGGGGTAGATTTTTCCAATAACCAGAATTGACTCCATAACTTGAGTTCCCCTTCTAATGCTAAAATAGACTGCACATCATCTTCATAAAATTTAGCTGCCTCAATTATATCTTTAGCTGGGTCACCTTCTTCAACAATGAATTTTTGAATTACTTTCTGTAGAGTACTTTGGGAGGTCCCTGGACTAAGGATAAGATCTACATTAGGAATAAGGATAATAAATTAGGCACCTGGAATGTTCTGAGCCTTTACCGGCCTGGGGCATTTCAGTGTACAGTTAATGAGATAGTTAAGTATAAATTAGATGTAGTAGCTGTCCAGGAAGTTAGGTGGCCAGGAGAAGGGAATTGTAAAACTAAAAATTATACTTTTCTCTATGGTGGTACTGAAAATCATAATTCTGGAACAGGCTTTTTTATAAATAATAGAATTGTCTCGACTCTTAAAACAGTAGAATTTATTAATGATAGGATATCATATGCAGTTTTACAGGGTAGGTTGTGTAAAATTATTTTAATAAACATACATGCAACAACGGAAGATAAAGATGATAATACTAAAGATGATTTTTATACAGAGTTAGAACAGGTCTTTGATAAATTTTCTCAGTATGATATGAAAATTCTGTTAGGTGACTGTAATGCACAGATTGGCAAAGAAGAGACATTTAAACCCAAGATTGGTAAAGAAAGTTTTCATGAATTAAGTAATGATAATGGTATAAGATTGATTACTTTTGCAACCTCACAGAATTTAATTGTGAAACGTAGCACTTTTAAACATAAAGATATCCATAAATATACCTGGTCTTCTCCAGATGGTAAAACTCATAATCAGATAGATCATATTCTCATTGATAAGAGAAGGCATACTAGTATAATTGACGTTCGTACACATAGAGGTGCTGACTGAGCCAGTGACCATTATTTAGTAATTGCTAAATTAAGAGAAAGACTCTCAGTGATAAATCATAAGCAACAAAATCTAAAAGTTATAAAATTTGATACAGGAAAGTTTACTGATGAAAGAATTAAGAAAGATTACCAAATTAAACTGTCAAACAGATTTGACGTTTTGCAGGATTTAAATGATGATGAAAATATAAATGAGACAGACGTAAATAAGAATTGGGAGCACATACGTAATGCAATAGAATCAGCAGCTAAAGAAAGTACAGAATACAATAAACCGAGAAAAAGTAAGCCATGGTTTGATAATGAATGTCATAATCTAATAGAAATAAGAGATCAAGCTAGACTTGGGTGGTTAAATAACTCTGATGATACAAATCTAAGCAATTATAATAGAATAAAGCGAGAAGTTAACCGCACTTTTAGAAGTAAAAAAAGAGATTACTTGAAAAGCAAAATTAACGAAATTGAAACAAACAGCAAAAATAAAAATATCAGAGATTTATATAAAGATGTAAATGAGTTTAGAAAGGGGTGGCAACCTAAAGTAAACTTGATAAAAGATAAAGATGGTGATTTTCTAGCTGACCCAAGTGATATTCTAAATAGATGGAAGAACTAGTTTAATGTCCTTTTAAATGTCCATGTAGGAGATAAATCAGAAATAAATGAAGTACACACAGCAGAACCTTTAGTTCCAGAACCTAACTTGACTGAAGTAAAGATGCTATTAAAAGGCTAAAGAACAACAAAGCACCTGGCATTGATTTAATACCAGCTGAGTTAATTAAATATGGTGGAAATTCATTAATATGTCAAATTCATAAATTAATTTGTGTAATATGGAATAAAGAAGAAATCCCTCAACAGTGGAAAGAATCCATAATTGTTCCTGTGTTTAAAAAAGGTGATAAAATGAACTGCAATAATTACTGTGGAATTTCTCTACTCTCAACAACATACAAAATATTGTCTAACATTCTTTTAACAAGACTAACACCATATGCTAATGAAATTATAGGTGATTATCAATGTGGATTTAAACGTAACAGATCAACTACAGATCAAATTTTTCACATCAGACAGACACTTGAAAAAAAGTGGGAATATAATCAAAATGTCCATCAGCTTTTCATTGATTTAAAAAAGGCATATGATTCGGTCAAAAGAGATAAATTATATAATATATAAGTAGAGTTTGGAATACCTAAGAAGCTTGTTAGTATGATAAAAGTATGCACCAGTGAAACAGAAAGTAAAATTCGTGTGGGTATTAATACGTCTGACAAATTTACAATTCATGATGGGTTAAAACAAGAAGATGCATTATCTCCATTGCTCTTTAATTTTGCCTTAGAACAGGCGCGGCTTGTGCATTATTTTCCTGGGGGTTCACCGAAGTCATATGACACATATTCAGTTTCCGCAAATAGACTTTCTTCGGGAAACAAAGGGATGGGGTGGGGGGGAGGCTTAAAAGATTGGTACATATTTTTTTCATAGAATGAGGGTTCATAGTAGAGGTGTGCGTATAAATTTAGGGCTAAAACTAAGTACAATAAATTGTGCAACTATGTTTCGGGTTTTATGGACGTCATGGACGTCCTCAGGATTTGTTCCAGGGATGGGAAGCAAGATCATTTTTTTCCTGGGGGAACAAATGAGGCACATTTTTCCTTGTAATAGTGCTGTTCTCTCAAAAACACTCCTTCAGTCCCTGCAACGTCTTTATAATAATCATCATAAATTACTGTGACTGAAATGAAATTATATGTGTGTAATAAATAGTTTTAGGTTGACATTAATTTTCCAGGCGGGTGTGGCCCCTTTTCCTCTTCCGGAAGTCCATAAATTATAAAATTATAAAACGACTAATCACAATGGTCCTACAATTATTAAAGGGAAATGGCAACCAATGGCATGTACGTACTAGAAACCTGAGACCCTTTCATTGGAATGCTACAGCTTTTTTTCTTTCTTCAAATTTGGAGTTGGTCGACCAGCACACGCTTTATCTCTAATTTTCTTTCAACAGATGAGAAGGTATGTTTCCGTTAATTGTATGCATTTTAGCGGTCATTTCTTACCTGCACAGACAGCAACACCTACACTGCATCAAATGATGTAACATAGTTCATCCTTTGGAGCATCAATACTTTGCAACAACTATCCAAGCACTTCGAAAACTTACAACCTTGAAACATTGACACCGACAGGATTTGTCACGTCTTCCTTTCTTGTCTAAGATCACGCCATTCTTTTACTTTCACATATCCGAAGTGTTTCCATCTTTAAGGAAAAAATCTGAATGCATGCACGATTTATTTTAGTAATGTATTTCTTTTATTTTAATTCATCGTGTCTAATTCCAGCTTTCATTCATTTCTACTCATCCTTCTCTGCCACAATTTTGCATTTATGCCAAGAAGTTTGGCACAAAAATTATTCAACAGAGAAGATAGAATATGTAACGAATGCGCTTCAAACTTGAACCTCACAGGGCAACACTGGAAGGGAGGAACCAGCTGGACCTCACTCGCAGCGAGGACGTGCCTTCTGGCTTCTGCTGCTGCTTCTGAGAGAGCACGAACTGCGCATGACCGTTGGTTGGAGATCGAGGTTCCTCAGTATCCCTTGCCATATATTTTGCCCATATAGCTACACCGAGCTTCTGGCTGCCGCCCGAACCTTCACAATGGCAGGAGCTCTCCTGTGGGGGTTCAGCTGAGGGTCTGCACGAGGGTGGCAGACTCGCGGTTTCTCTTTCTCAGCATAAGAAATTGAGTGTTACGGACACAAATACATGACTCCTTGTGTAGAAATTTTAGCGAAAAATTGCAAAAGATAAATACATTGTTTATTGTCCATTCTCAAGTTAAATGCCGTATATTACTGGGGGTTCACTGATCCTGTGCGCTATAAGGCCAACCGCGCCTGCCTTAGAATATGCTGTAAGGAAGGTAAAAGAAACTAAAGAAGGACTAAAATTAAATGGTGTGACTCAGTTGTTAGCATATGCAGATGATGTAGACTTGCTGGGGGATGATGTGAATACAATTAAGAATAATGCTAAAATATTTTTCAAAACTGCTAAAGAAATAGGTTTGGAAGTTAACAAAGAGAAAACTAAATATATGCTTACAGGCCGAAACCAAGTGTTCGGTAATAATCAAAATCTAATTATTGATAACAACTCGTTTGAACCAGTTTCCAAATTCAAATACTTAGGAGTAATATTAACAAATGAAAATTATATTAAAGAGGAAATAAAAAGTAGGCTTAATTCAGGAAATGCATGTTACTTCTCTCTTCATAAACTTTTGTCTTCTCGTTTAATATCTAAGAAACTAAAAGTTAAAATATACAAAACAGTAAGTTTGCCTGTAGTATTATATGGATGTGAAACTTAGTCCCTTACATTGAAAGAGGAACATAAATTGAGAGTATTTGAAAATAAGATCCTTAGGAAAATATATGGACCTAAAAGGGATGAGGAGACAGGTGAGTGGAGAAGGTTACATAATTTAGAACTACATAATTTGTATTCATGTCCAGATATTATTAGAATAATTAAATCAAGAAGACTTAGGTGGGCAGGCCATGTGGCACGAATGGGAGAGGAAAGAGGAGTTTACAGGATTCTTGTTGGGAAACCTGATGATAAGAGACCTGTAGGAAGGCCAAGACGAAGATGGAGGGACAACGTTGAGATGGACCTAAAAGAAATCGGTAGGGATGGAAAAGAGTATATAGATCTTGCTCAAGATAGGGACAGATGGAAGGCCTGTGTTTCTGCAGCCATGAACCTTCGGGTTTAAGAAGGCTAGAGAGTTAGTTAGTTAGTTTCTGTAGAGTACTTAAGACTTCAATCTGGTTTCTTTGAAATCTATAATCAAATTCAAATATTAAATAATCCAGAAAAGGGATGAACACAACACATCTGAAATAATCAATGACATCCTTTGAGGGAATATTTTACCTATGTCTTTGATTCTGTGAAATTCTTGGGATTTTACATCAACATTCAGCTCTTCAGCAAGTGCTTTACTTTCCTGAAAGATTTTTTTCAAACTCTTGAGCACTGTTCTTTCTTATATCCAATAGAGATGAGTAAACAAGCTGAACCAAGTTTGATGATTGCATTAAATCCATTTGCTTGCTCTGTAGTGGCATTGACAAAGGAAGAGTAATGGACAAGAATTTTGCTAATACTTTCAAACTGATCAGAAACTCGAAATTTGAAATCGACTGGGCTAAAGAATGAGCTGTAGATGTTACCTCAGTGCTTCTTGCTTTGAAGCTTAGTTCATCAAGGACACAAAGCAAAGAAGGCAGTACTTTAAGGAAATGTAGTACCTTATCATGGCATTCTACCCAGTGGGTTCACATAAAGCCTTAATTGTTGTACTTTTAGTGCCAGGAAACATTTCTTTTATCGTTTGTTTTAACAAATGAGTTATTCCTGAGGATTCCCGTAGGAACTTAGCGATACTTGAAATAGCTCCCACAGCATTTCGTACATTTGGAACGCTACAAGCCTTGGTCAGAATTAAATTAAGTCTATGATTGGCACAATGTGTCAGGGATGGCGACAGGGGTGGGCAAGTGCCCACCCAAAAATTCCTTTGCACACCCGATTGCCCACCCAATCAAATTCAATAAGTACATATACTTGGGAATATATGAATGATTCAATAAATGAGTGTATTCTGGTGTTCATAACATGTATATTTTACTTGTAAATATTATCTATGCTGAAATGTTCACATATTATCAACCCATAAAAAGCCAATTTTGTCATTCAAAAGTTAATGTAATTACTAGAGCTATTGAAACAAAAACTGTGATCAAATGAATACTTCCATGATTAAAAGCCGCTAGTAGGCTTAGGAGGCTCAAAATTATGCAGGGTATGATCAAGATTAGATCAGAATTTAGGGTGAACTTGAGGACTGCAGCTCCGGGCCTCCACATACGTATATAAATCCCAGCCTGGGTATGGTTAATAAATCTCCAAATAAACAAATAAAAACAACATCTTAGCGTTACTTCCTTCAGCATCACAATAAATTATTTCGACTTTTAAATTATTATTATTAGAGTAATTTAATCAAGAAGACTTAGATGGGCAGGCCATGTGACGTGAATGGCAGAGGAAAGAATAGTTTACAGGATTCTTGTTGGGAAACCTGGTGGTAAGAGACCTGTAGGAAGGCCAAGACGAAGATGGAGGAACAACGTTAAGATGGTCCTAAGGGAAATCGGTAGGGATGGAAAATAGTATATAGATCTTGCTCAAGATAGGGAAACATGGAAGGCCTGTGTTGCTGCAGCCATGAACCTTCGGGTTTAAGAAGGCTAGAGAGTTAGTTAGTTAGTATAATATTGTTTAATAATGGTCACACACTAAATTTCTAAGTGATAGTATTAGGGGTGGCAACTTCCCCCTCTTGCTCCCCTTGTGCGCATGCCTATGAGCCTAATAATGTTATTAAGATAAAAGGTTGTACCATGGCATTCTAAAGAAGGGGAAAAATCAGGTTGCATAAAAACCTTAATTTTTGTTTCATGTCCCTTCAGAATGTCTGTCAAAATGCCATACTGGAGTCTTGAACATCTGTCAGATGGTGTCATAGTGGGTGCCCCTCCTCCTTCCCTACCTTTTCTGGTTGACAGCTCCACCTCCTTACTGCTACCATACAGGCAAGAAAAAAAATGAAAATTCAATGCATTTTTAAATGTGATATTTAAGAGGTTCATCAAATTTGCCAGTCCTGCCTGGCAGGTTCATTGCATCGCATCTACAGTTAAAAGTAACATTTGTCGATAAAGACAAAATTCCCTGACATTTCCCTGACTTTCTAGACATCTGAAATTCCCTGACTTTTCCCAGTTTTCCAGGTCTGTTGCCACCCTGCTCTTGGAAAGTGCTAAGGCTGATTATTGTACCAAATGACATGGCACACCCATCAGAAATGTCCTGCGGCTTGATGACAACATAGGACCTCACACAGCTGTTGCAACACGTGGCAAACTGGAGGAATTTCATTCGACACCACTTGAACATCCTCCATACAGTCTAAACTTATACCCATGTGACTACAGTTTGTTTGGGACACTGAAAGCAGCACTGGGAGGTCAGCGATCTGAGGATGGATGATGCAGAAGTGGAGGAGTTCATGTGCAAATGGCTGCACACACATCTGTCTACTTTCTGGGAAAATGGGATTGCCAAACTTCCTTTCTGCTGGCAAAAGTGCATTTCACTTTCAGGGAGTTATGTAGAAAAGTAATGCATTTGTTTTGTACATGTATTTTCTTTCAATAAATTATGAAAAATATATTCCCATTTATATTTGATTCACCCTCATAGATTGCTTGAACAATATTCAAAAGGTATTGGACAAACTGACATATTACAATATTAAAGTTAACGAAAAGAAATGCCATTTCTTCAGGGAGGAAGTAGATTACTTAGGTTATAGAATTTCTAGTAGCAGAATTGAACCTTTGTAGAAAAATAAAGTCAATTTTAGGTTGTCCAGAGCTTATAAATGGAAAAGAGTTGAAAGCCTACCTAGGCATGATGTCATTTTATCGTAGGTACATTCCAAAATCTATCCTCAATGATCGTAAATTTGTACGAATTAATGAAAAAGGCATACAGTGGAAGTGGCAAGACTTACTAAACCCTATGTAGCTAATGGTGCAAAAACCAAGTGATTGTGTTTTTTTGTTTTTTTTAGAAATCGTATGTGTTAAGAGGAAAGTGTGAGATGGATAAAATTGAAGCCCAAAGCGTGATAAAGTTCCTGCATTTGAAGGGGAATAATGCCCGGCAGATCCATGATAAAATGAAAGCTGTCTATGGTGATGATTGCCCATCATATGAGACTATTGTGAGGTGGAAAAGGAATTTCCAAACTGGCCACATGTCACTGACAGACGAGCCAAGAAGTGGGAGACCGTCATGCACAGACGACACTGTCAATGTGAAGAAAGTGGAGTGTCTTATCCTGGAAGATGGACGTGCAACCATCCAAACAATAATGAACGAAACGGGGCTTAGTTATGGTAGTGTGTCAAAAATAATTCACGAAGAATTGCACGTGACAAAGGTGTCTGCACGCTGGGTTCCACGCTGTGAACTTTCGAGGCGGATGTTGACCCTTTTGGAGCAGGATGAAGATGATTTTTTTGGTCGTCTGGTAACCATGGACGAATGTTGGGTCTACCAGTACGATCCAGAAACCAAAACCATGAGCAAGAATTGGAATCATTCCCATTCCCCTCCCCACCCAAGAAGGCAAAGGTGCAGAAGTCGGCAGGGAAGGTCATGCTCTCAGTTTTCTGGGATTGTCGCGGGGCTGTATTCACAGACTACCTTGCGAAGGGTCAGACCATCACTGGCGACTACTACTGCACACTTCTGGACAAGTTGCGAGGTGCTCTGCAAGAAAAACAGCGTGGCATGCTCGCGAAAGGCGTTCGTCTCCTGGCCGATAATGCACCCACTCAATCTTCGCAAGTTGCAATCGAGAAGGAAAGGCAATGTGGCTATGAAATCTTACCGCATCCACCCTGTTCTCCCGATCTCGCACCAAGTGACTTTTTCTTATTCCCTGAAATGAAAAACCGTTGCGGGGTCGGCGATTTGACACCACAGATGACGTAATTATGGAGGTTGAGCAATGGTTTTCGTCGCAATCCAGGGAGTACTACAACGAGGTCCTTTGGAAGGTCAACAAACGATGGGAGAAATGTGTGGCTATGGATGGTTACTATGTAGAGAAGTCCTAAGTCCCTCAATATAAAACACCAATCCTAGCTCGTTTACAACAGGGCGATTGTCAAAACTTTATGATACCCCCCCGTACATAAGAAAGAGTTCGAAAATTCAAAGAACACACTGAGAAAAGCTGAGATCTTACATCCTTTTGATCCAGATAAGGAGATCGTGTTGATTGTTAATGGAAGTCCACTAGGAGTAGGAGCTCAATTGTGCAACCATATTGATGGACAGTTGCAGACAATTGCCTGGTGTTCAGCAACATTAACGGAGGCAGAAAGGAAATATAGTCACTTTGAGGGGGAAGCTATAGAATTGCTTAAAGGAATAAAAAAGTTTCACAAGTACTTATATGGGAAACATGTCACAGTTTTCACCGATTCCTTGCCTGTAAAGTATATTTTTCTTAAATCAGCTACAACACCGTCATTAGCATGTTCCAGATTACAACGTTGGGCTCTTCTATTGTCTCAGTATACATTAGGGATGGGACCAATTAATCGGTACTCTATCGGTATTGGCCGATATAGGCATATCGGTGTATCGGTTTATCGGTAAAATTACCGATTATTTTACCGATCCGATATATCGATAAATATCTTATAATTTAGTGCAAAATTCAGCCATTTTGTTGTAATTTTTATGGACAATCTCGATGCCCTACTTTCTAAAAAAGTAATTGTCTAAATATTCAACTTCTTTTGCACTGTTGTCACCTCAAAACACACTTTTATTAAGGAGATCAATGAACATTTCAGGTTCTTCAAGGACCATTTCTAACTTTATATCGGATCGGTAGAATATCGGTTATCGGTATCGGTAAATTTTATATCGGTACTTTATCGGTATCGGCCGAAATTTCATATCGGCCCATCCCTAGTATACATACACAATAGTGTTTACAAAGAAAGTGGAAGTAGAAGATTTCCTATTTCGACATTTATGGACATCTTGGATGTTGAGATATTATTGTTAGAAGAGATTCTGAAGACAACGCAGAAGACTGTTTTGTCTCATTATTACAGAAGAAGAGTGGAATTAAAGTGGAATCAACAAAGAATGTTTAGTTTGGGGGAAAGAGAATTGTAATCCCTGCAGAGTGTAAACAAAAAGTGTTAAGAATATTACATGCAGAAAATGTTGGTGATTCCAAGATGAAGTATCTGGCAAGGCAAACGTATTGGTGGCATTTCATAGATTCTGATATTGAGGCTGTATCTAAAAACTGCAAGGAATGCTGCAGTTACCAAAGAAGTGCCAATAAAAAATAAGTACAGTACACGACAGCCTACTGACACTCCATTTGCACATGCACAGTTGGATTTTTTTTTTTTTGCTGGATAGAACTTTTTATTGTTTGTCCATAGTTCTTCTAGATGAATAGAGATGTGCCAAGTTAATTCTACTACAGCGATCAAGACCATTAAATGTTTAAATAAATGGTGAGCAGTTATTACTACAGATAATGGTCCACCATTTCAGAACAATTAATGTTCCCAGTTTCGTAAAAAGAATGGCATTAGGTTGATGCATTCTCCACCATGGAATCCCAAAAGTAATGGATTGTCAGAACATTAGGTTCAAACAGTGAAAGACTTGTTGAAAAAAGAAACATGCAGAAGGAATCTATACAAACAGAAAAATAGATTGGGAGGAAATTTTAATGACACCTTGTATTTTTTTGCGATTTATGCCATGTTCAGCAATAGAGACATCACTAGCAGAAAATATTCTAGGAAGGAAGGTAAATGCAGATTGGAGTCAAGACAAAGATATGCTGAAACCAGGAGACAAAGTTTGGGTAAAAATCTTTAGAACTTTGAATCCAAAATTTGTAATGGCTACTAGATGGTAATACCATTTTTATTAGATTTGAAGGAGGAATCAAAGTAACTTGGAAAGGTAGATACCACAACACAAGTTGCAGGGGTGAGAACTGATTGAATTCTAGATGTATGCAAACATGCAGCTAATGGGGGTGGTAGAGGAGGAGCAGTTGAACCAGAGGCAGAACCGTCCATGAAAGACATGTAGATACATGTAAGACAATCAAATCGAGTGATCAAGCAACCAGAAAGACTCAAATTAAAATTCTCCACGAAGTCTTACGAGTAAATTATTTTATTATATTTTTGGACCCTAAAATCCAGAATCTGACATATTCAAGCAACATTAATGTTTGTATTGTTCTACAAAACAATTGCAATTTCAATCTTAAATGGATTAAAATGGTAAAGGATAAAGCTGTAATTGCTCTGTTCCATGAAGCCGCATTGAGGAGTAGGGGGGCTGGAGGTATTGCCACACATATTCTTGATTTTGGTGATAGGAGAACATGCATGTGCAAGGAGACAGATAACCTTAAGGTTGTCCAGTCTAGGGTTAACATCTTGGAATATCTCAGAAAAGAAATATTTGATGTAACCAGTGACATAGTCAGGGTTCTAGAGGTGGATGGGCAACTGTTTTTTCATGGTGAGCAATTATATTGGGTATATACACTGGTGTCAATCGATTTTAAACTTCTGTGTTGGCAAACTGGTGACACCATATAAACAAACTGAAACTTTCTTAACAAATGATAGTCATTTAAACAGGAGTGAGGCCCACCCAGTCTCATATCTATGGGTACCTGAGGCCAACCCTGAGAAGTAAAAGCATCTGAGCATGATGCTGATCACATCATCCTCCACTCCACATCATTCCATATGCCATCAAGCACTTGTGTGCACACAACACACTTTTTTGAAAGGTTATTCAATATATATGTGATAAACTAATATTTTTAAAAAATAAAAATTAATATACTTAAAAAGTAATTATTGACTAATCCAGTCTTTTAATGTTTGCTAATGTGTTTTTTATGTGTCTTGTCATAGTTATCTTTCCTTTCTTTGAGAACAGCATGGATCAGTTTTTCATTCTCAAGAGAGGTGAAAATGCAATGTATAATAGAAATAGTTACGTATATATATTTTCCTATTGCTACTTGCTCAGCTACTAATTATTTTACAAGAAATATTATCATGCTTTTTTTTTCTTAAATCTGATAGTTGTTAACAATGCTGCTAGTAACAATGACAAATCAATGGTGAGAAATGAACTGCTACTAAGAAAAGCATTTTCAAGTAATTGTTGCTTCCTAGTTTCATGATGAGACATTGAGTGTAAGTATTTTATGGATCGAATGGGGTCATGGTAAGTATTAAGTTCTTACCTTGTTCTATCCTGCTCATATGTTTTCAGTATTTCTTCCATTCTAGAGTCCCATACATTACTTGGTGATAAGCTTGATGTTTTCTACTCTTCCAGATATCATTTCCAAATTGAGATGCATACATTATTTAAGCTGATTGTATTTTTAATATTTGCTTTTGGTAGAAGACTGTTCTTGGAGCAATTCCCATGGAATCCAAACCACAGACTTGTTGCTGGAAATAGAAAGAAATATTCTTTAGTTTATTGGAGCTTAAAGTAATAAAAAATGTGTCTCAGAAATAGTTGAGGGTTATAAAAAATTATTGCAAGAACAGTATTGTACTTATGTTAATGAAATCAGTCCAGAATGAACGAGAAATGCAAACAGTTTTTATTTTCTTATTCTTTTTATACATACAAATGTGTGCCCCATGGGTGACATGGCATGCATCAACACAATAGTCTATACGGCGTACGCTTTTAGAAGGAACATGAATTCAGTCAATACGCAGCCAGTGCTCTTGCGCTGTTGCCAAACTAACAGCTAGTGGAAGGGGAACACAGAGAATTCGCTGTGTCCAATATTCAGCTTTTTTATATGTAATGCATACGTAAAATAATATAGTGACTATTTCTACACAGGATTATAATATCCTATCACTGCAGCATATAAGAGAAACTCGTACCTGAAAGAAGATTGAAGGAATTTATTGTAGAGGAACTGCAAGGTCATCATTATCATCTTTCTCGTTCCTGTTTTCTAGCATGTTTCCCAGGATATTTGAATAGGGGTTTACCGATTTCTGTGGTAGATATTTTACCCTGTTTTATAATACGCGACACAGCATGCAGACCTACACCACACGCTTTAACCGTAAGTTCTCGACTCTGAGAAAACACAATTTCAGCACACACTTCTTCCGACGCCAATTCCTTGAAGTAATTGATTGATTTTGTTTGTGCCTCTTGGCTAATTTCCGAAGATGGGGATGAGTGATGAAATGATGAAATTGATGAATGGGCATTCACAAACAACCAGGCCCAAGGGGAAGTCGAACTCGGGACCCTTGGCGTCACAGCACGATGTGCTAACCACTCGGCCACAGGGTCCGGCAATTCCATGAAGTAAGAATACACTTTAAAAATAAGATTTATCTCTTGTGAACGTATTATTTTTACCCTTGGTGAATGTAATAGCCTACTGGAGCTACGTTTTGAGAGCGATATTATTAAGTAACGCTCACGGAACACACACTATTGCACAACTATTGAACATAAGGGTTATATTGCACAGCGCGCTGCGACGCCAGAGGCTCCAGGTTCGAATCCCGGCACGGGAATGGCTGTTTGTAAGTGCCCCTTCATCAATTTCATCATATTATCAGTCATCCTCATCTTTGCGATTAGCCAAAAGTGGCAGAAAAGCGAAGTAATATAAATTAAATCAATCAATCAATAAGGGCTTTATTGAGTTCTCTCGCTCTCACAACTATTCTTCATGGCGTACGAGTAAAATAATTTGACACCACCCTTGCTACGAAAACCCCAAACTCAAACTGTTCCTGAACGCCGACGATAATGAAGGATCATTGTGTATATTCAGCTGAATTTAACACCCATAGCTTTTCCAAGACACAACAACTCAGCGGCGTCAACACTGTGGCAACGAAAAAAAAACAGACAAAAAGAAATTAAAAGGGTTATTGTTCGTGTGTGTGTGTTGAGACATGGTGTTTCCCGTGTTTCTTCAAGAAGCGATATCTCCAGTTATAGGCAACGGAAATTCATGAGACTTGGACAGTCAAGTTCAAAATGTCTTTCCCCATCTTATGATGAACCTTAAAGTGGCGAGTTTATGAAAACTTCTTGCTCGCAAGAAAAAATTACAGAACACGGCGTTTAACTTGTGCGCGGCAGTATCCTAACTGTACAACGTTGCACTCCTTCCATTGGCTGGTCGCCACGCACACCCTCTGCGTGGCTCCAGCCGATATCGCTTCTAAAAACGTACGCCGTATAGTTCCTGCATCAACTTGGGCCACACGATAGTGTCTATCACTGGGATGGTACGCTCCCTTCGATATCACGCAACATTGATGGGACTATCCTGTCTTTGATGAAACCCCAGAAAAGGAAGTCCGGTGATCTTAGAAGAAAAAAAAATTAACAAAACACTATGTGTGATGTGAATGTCACATAGCGGCAGGAATGTGAACTCTTGATTTTAACAAAACATACATGCACAAACTGTTTGTGTTTCTCGTTCATTCTGGGCTGGATTCATTAACATAAATTCAACAGTTTTCTTGCAAAAAAAATTTGTAACTCCTCAATCTTATGGAATAACTGGTATTCCGCAATCTTCTATCTTCACTTATATATTTTTACATATCATGTTATGTTAACATGTTTTTTGCATATATTAATATATTTTACATCTTCTGGTTTCTGTCTCACATTTAGATATTAGTTAAGTATCACACACCAAACCTTTGATTACATGGAAAATCTCAAGCTCAAAAGAAATTGACATAATCTAACTGCTGCCACAATGCACTTGGAGATTATAAATAGACATTCAACACCTAGAAACTTGTAAGCACTGATTCTTCTGCCCCTTGTGTATGAATATGCAACTAGGACTACACATGAATTAAGTCAATGAATCTGTGAACATATCTTCAACATTTAAATCCAAGCTAAATGATTTTAAAGTAAAGATCATGCATCAGATATTCTTAGAATCTGAGACCAAGTAGTGGTAAACATACTTAGTATGCTCATAGACATTAATTAGAAGACATTGCACTAAAGTATTAATGATAGTACTACACAAGCAGTAGTGGGATATTCTCTATGTCACCACACTAACTACTTGTAACAAACCTCTTCTCAAAATTAATTTCAACTACTAGTTAGAAATAATAAAAATAACCAATCGTATTACACAATAAACTGTTAAAAATATCATTGTCTCAGGAGATTGTTTTCATAACTACACCTCTGTAATACAAGAAGAGATCATCTTGACTCATCTTTGAATTGGACACAGTAGTTTCACCCATGGCCATTTGCTGCAAGGGCTGGACCCTCCAATGTATTGTGTAGTCACTGGTGTTTTTTAGGTGACGATTTTGCTTCCCTCAGACAGATTTATTATCATCCATGTTGGGAGATGATGACAGTGATTTAGCCAATGTTTTTAGGTTTCTGAAAGGGCCCTTTACACTGTTTTTGAGGAAGTTTTTAGAATATCCTTACTTTTTTAATGTGTTGTGTTTATCCAGTGCTGATCCCCTTACTCCTTTCTCAAGGGGCTCTTTAAACCCTCTTTTCTAACGTTAAGGTAAGGGTTTTAGTTAAGGAGAATTTTCCTCATATACTTAGAAGGGTCAGAAATGATCATGCATGCTAAAGCACCCAAATATTTTAACTCAATCACTCTGTAGTACAGGGCAATTCTCCTGCTACAAGACTCCAGGAAATGAAAATATTTAAAAATGACGCATGCCCACGTTACACGAAGTGCTGGGAATACTTGCCACCACTCTCTCCAGGCAGAATCAAATGCACAGTGTGATGCATGAGTTTAAAAAGTGACCTGTAAAACATTCTCACTGCCAGAGCAACTTCATGCTGAATATTTGATTCTAGTTCCTGAAGAGCTTGTGGTGCATTGTTAAAGACTTTTCCTTTTAAGGCAGCACTTGAAGCTAAGATGCAAAGCACCCCCCAGATGACCCATGGTCTCCATGTTAAACATAGGAACATCCCCCCAGTTAGCCTGAGGTTCAAGCAAAAACACCCCCTCCCCAATCTCTCAATTTCCACTTCAATCACTGTTTAAGATATTTCACATGAAAGAATCAGGCACCTACACAGAGTCTGGTGGCCACTAAAATGGACCAATATGTGTTATCTGGATATCACACACCTATCTTCCACAGCATAGCAGCACTTCATGAACTACATGAAGCCTCTCTCTTGCCCATATGGCCATATTCTGAAAGACCACAAAACCACTTACATAAAATCACTGCCTCAACACTCAGCGAAAATTAGTTGTCAATAGGTTTAACATGAGATGCTGCCTGCATAATGTAGCATGCCACAAACTGCCAAACATTCTGTGTTGTTATGATAACATCTGGACTTTCTTTCTTTCTCTCTCAATGCTGCAACACTCTTGTATCCTTTATCGGTCCCTCGTTCGGTTCCCAAAACTTGCATCGCGCACCACTGTGTAGGTGTCCAAAAACTTTGCAAAAACGACCTTTGGTCCCGAGTTGCTCGAGGGAGAAACATTAGCTTAGTTAGCTAAGTGTTTCAAGTCTACCCATAATGCTAACCTTTTCCTCCAGAGGTGGCATGAGACTCTATTCTACTCAGGGTTCGGGAAAATGAGCACTTAGAGGGATATGACCTGGTTGACCAGCTAAGTTCATTGACAACTCAAAATTAACTTAACATATAAAGGTTTATTTCACCACAAACTTAAGTAAGAACTGAACTTAGAGATCCTTTTACAACAGGTTTATACATCCAACTCATAGTTACACAGTTACATATATATATATATTCATATTAGGACCTCTCTACATAGTTACGGCCTTTTGTAGTTGAAGTATATAAACTTTTGAACCCTTACAGAAATGGGAACAGGTAAACCCATACAACTTCGTATATGATACCTAGTACTCTTGTTATAAAACAATCACAAAGTGTTTATAAACGTATCTAAAAGGGAAAGATTAGTGTAACCTTGGAAACGGCTTTCCCTCGCACATCTAGGAGTAACAGGTAAAAACGAAGGAATAGATTCTACGGAGCGAATTTCCCAACATCGAGGAGACGGGGTTTCACTGTTATCATCCCAACATCGAGATGATGGGGTTTTATTAAAGAAAAAGATCTGGTTACCTAAATATCTCTTGCCTGAAAGCAGAGTGGGTCCTCTCACACTAAAATGGAGTAAATTTCTCTCACCAGAAGGTGGAGTGGGATATCTTTTTCTCTCTCCTGTTAGGAGGAGCTTACCTTTCTCGTCCGAGGACGGGGTCAATCTTCTCTCTTTCTCTCTCCTGTTAGGAGGAGTGAACTTCTCTAGGAAGTAGGAAGAGCCCTACTTCTCTCGTCCGAAAACGGAGTCAAACTACCCTGCTAGCCATGCTCTCGCCTTTATATTGGGTCGGCAACGCAAACGTAAGCAAGTGGATGAAATATTATCTATTAACCCTTTCAAGGCGGATGACGAAATATTCGTCATCCATGGAAATTCCCCAAGGACGGGGCTCATTTTAAGCAAAATGTAAGATGTTGGAAAATGTTTTTTTTAAAAAAAGTTGTAATAACACGATAAACATCAATAAAGGCTCCTTTTATTCAGAATTTCCAAGGCTTTTGCTCGGTAAGGTAAACATGTCGATGTGTACCCATTTTTGGAAGCAACAGACAGAGGAATTTCATTTCCCCCCTCCAAAGTTTGGCTATCTCCCATTTGGTAGCACTGATCGATCTGGGCAAACCACCACTTGTCGCTGATTGCCCCAAGTTATGTAATGGCGAATACATAATATCAAAACAATAATACAAATAGTAAATTTTTTTAAAAAAAGAAGAAGAAAACTCAAGGTAAAGGAGAATGTTTATCACAACTGAGCAGAAACTCCATCAGAAATAAGCCCATCGATCGGGGAAAACTGCCACTGGGCACCCCAAGTTATAAAAAGGCAAATACGATAGTATAAATAGTAAATTTTATATATAAAAAAAAGAAACAACTCAAAATCAAGCCCATCTGCTAGTGCCGATCGATCTGGGCAAACCGCCACTGGTCACTGGTTGTCCAAGTTATATAAAGGCAAATACGACAGCACAACAATCAGCCTGGCGGCTCGAGAATGACGTCAGAGTCTACTCAGTGATGATGGCAGATGTGAGGTGAAAGCTTGGAGATTAAACCCAAAAAGATTCCATTTTTTAAAATTTGGTTTCCTGTTTATTAAACTTTTATTACCAAAATATTTGTTTGACGAAATATTCGTCATCCGTCCTTGAGTTACTTCTGACATCTATAGGCCCCTCCCCGAAAGGGTTAAAAGTATATTCTTACATTAAATATTAAGTAAGTTTACCAAATTAGAGGTGTAACCTGTTTTGAAATTGATACATTTCTTATTACAGGTTACAAAAATAGAGGTGCGACTCATACAAATTGTGACAAGACAGGTTTGTTACAATGTGAATGGTGTCTTTTGTAACATGCTTCATAGTTGTACATTTATTATGTACTAAAATATTGCAATTTTCAGAGTGCAGAAATCAGCCTGTATATTCAGTTGATTGCATGGCAAAAGAGTCCAGATGGGAATGACAAACTTGCACAGTATAAATATGTGCTCATAAATAACATGTAACATGTTAAAGGTTCCACCACAGGCTTAAGTACAGGGTCCTTCAGTGAATCGGTTGATTTATAAGTGTGAAGACAAAATTAAAAATATTTGATATTATTATAGTTACATTTATTAGGACATTCACACTTTAGCAATTGCAGAAACAAAACATAACACATCATTCCACTGAAAATATTACTTAAATGTCATATCCTTAAGATGCCCTCCTTTGCACTATGCACACTCAGCAAGCCAATCACGAACACTATTCATGTCCTACGTAACAAGTCAACTGGGATTCTAGAAATCTCTTTCTGCGTCTGCAGCTTCAGTTCTTGACTTGTGCGAGGTGCACTGCACTCTTAAGATAGCCCTGCAGGTAAAATCACACACTGATAATTTGGATGATCTTGCTGGCCATTTGATTTCGCTATATCTGGAAATGAGATGCCCAGGGAAAAGTGGGCGCAAAATGTTCATTGTGATTCTGCAGTGTGACCTGTACCCATCTTGTTGAAAGTAAGTGTTTTGTTCACTGGAAGACCTTTGGAGAGATTTTTATGGCACGAGCTGACAGTACTTCAAAATTCAAGTTGGATGGCAACGTAGCTATCTATCGTTGTTTGTATAAAATGCTTTTATGGCGTATGCATGCTGTGCACCAGTTCACGACTCTATTTCAAATTAAATGCTGTTCAAGTCCATGCCATCTGGTAGTATTCCCCTTCCTCAGTCATGTTAAAAATAGAAAACACTGTTGCCAAATTGCCAAATTCACTAGTGGACCCTTGTGGAGACTAGCGTACAGTTTGTGCAGTATGTTTCCTGCCTGCAAACTGCACCTAAAGGCCAGTAAGCCACACAGAAGGTAGGGAGGGGGAGGAGAGATGAGAGTACTTGCAGCAAGAAATAAAAAAAAATACTGTGGGAAGAGGCACCATTTTCTCACGAAACCCCCTCCTGATTCAATGATCCATGATCACAAGGCCACCTGCACTGTTACTCCAGAATCAGATGACAAGAGGTTTCCCACTGCATGGACTTCCTCACTCACTCTCTCTCCTCTCTGCCCCTGTTACAATGCATGCAAGTGTGCGGTTCCACAAATATGGCAGTCTGACAAGGTCTGTTATAGCAGTTATAGTACTTAAAACTCATCAGGAAAATAATTTTGACTCTTTTAGAACCAAGTAAATGTCTTGGGACATAAAGTAAAGAAAAGAGTGAAAAAATAATCTGATGAATAGAACAAACTGATAAACAAAAAAGAGTAGAAAGTGGCATTATTATAATGCAAAGAGAAAAGAAACAATAAACTATTTTAACATGAGTTCCATGAAATGTTGGTCATCATTTCAAGAAATTATAATTTCATAAGAATCTAAAAAACAAATTACAATGAGCGAAACTCTACATAATTATGAGTAGTATGTTAATGTAGCAAGGATTTAACATGATCCACTTACAGTTTGCCAGGATATTTTATTAAGTCTTTCAACTGTTTTGTTTAAGGCTGAGCCGATATCACTTTGAATCCATACTGATACTTGAAAATTGTAAAAATCGAAAGTTGTTAAAAATGTTGATCAATATTAGTGTGTAACTATTCTGCTCCAATTAAATAGATCAATTTACCACAAATTTTGTTTTAAAATATTCAATAATTGCATCAGAATATTAAAATACATGTTACATGATCATCAAATCACATCTATTCATGAAAAACTGGTGCAAAATACAAGGGTCGTTCAAGGTTGACCAGGACTTTCGTGCGTAAAATATTAATGAATCAATGTAGCGCTGCATTACTAGGGCAGGACAGACCATGATTCCTTGCGAGTAACCATGATCCTTTGCGACACATTTGGCGCATGCGCAGTAGTGTAAACAAAGATGGTGGCAAGTAGTGTATCTGTTGCTGTGGAACAGCGGTGTATAATGAAATTTCTCGTGAAGGAGAAGGTGAAACCTGCTCAAATTTGGCGTAGACTGCAAACACAGTATGGTGAACAAACACTGTCACGGGCAAGAGTGTACGAATGGTGTCATAAAAGTTCCCCTCCACCCAAGAAAAGCAAAGCGCTGCCATCTGCCGGTAAGATTTTGGGAACAGTCTTCTGGAACATGAAAGGTGTTATCCATGTGGATTTTGTGGAGAAGGGTGCCACAATTAATGCCAAGTATTACTCAACACTGCTTCACGGTGCTGTACGTGGGGCTGTTCGGAAGAAAAGACCTGGAATGTTGTCGAAACATGTCATTCTTCTCCATGACAATGCCAGGCCACACACGGTCCATTTGACTCAAACAACACTGGCCAGCGTGCACTGGGAGGTTTTACCACACAGTCCTTAGAGTCCAGATTTATGCCTCAGTGATTTCCACTTGTTTGGGGCACTTAAAGAGCATTTGGGAGAGACGCACTTCCAGACAGATGAGGAACTCAAGAACGCTGACCTGCAGTGGTTACGACACCAACCTACTTTTTTCAACGCCAAAGGCATCAAGGAACTTCCACAACGACGGCAACGGTGTCTGGATGTTCAGGGGGAATACTTTGAAAAACTGACATAGTTTGGTGCTTCTATGTATATATATTTCCTGTCCAGAAATAAAAGTCCTGGTCAACCTTGAACGACCCTTTATGTTAAATAGATCGAATTTTGCATATTCTCTAGGATACTTATACTCCTCAGAATTGTCACGAGACATTCTTGCGGACCCCCATGAAAGACTAGAATGGCAGAAAAGTATCGGCTGGTATTCGTAAATAAATTCCAACCGATACTTTCCAATACAGATACATTGGCATAGATATTGGCTCAGTTTTGTTCTTACACTTTGCAGTAAAACAGTGAAACGTTCACAATATAAGTGTAAAATTATAAATTTAAGTGGAATATTGAACTGCAATTATCTCACGTTTCAAATTTTCTATTTATTGCAGGTGAAGAAGATGCAGTGTTCATGAGCTGTCTGTCTGCCATTTCAGTCAGAATATATTCACCAAATATTGACAGGAATCTTGTTTATTACACTACCACATTTCCAATTGCTTCCATTTTATTATGGAATTGGAACAACGTCTAACTTTGCAGTATTGAACAAGTTACCTACAATATAGGATACATCTGATAATTATATTTAAACAGCATGATTTTTTTTTAAGAGTTCTTCAAACATCTTTTCCCAAAAATCATAATAAAAATTATATGATAGTTGTGTAAATAAAGAAACAAGTATGTGAAAAGAAGGCACAATCAGATTCATCTTTTTTTATAAACTATAAACTGATTATTTATAAAGAACAGAATTTATCTATAGAGTAAAATAAGAATATGAGCAAAATAGAAATTCTAGAAATAGTAAATATAAGTTTTATACATTAAAATATATTACTGTAACATAATGAAAATTTCATTAAATTTATGACCATTGTTATCATAATGATGTAATGTAAATTGCTATATTATGAGGCCATAACACTTAAAAAAAATTTCAAAATATGAAAAGAAGTATTTGAATAATTCTCTCCTAAACCAAATTTTACATTTTCTTCAACTGAAATAGTGACAGGCAGATATATACACAGTGTGGCAATTTGAAATCGAGATGGTGCTGTAAAAAATAAACAAGTCTTCATAGAAAGTAGTAGGACCCTCCTGCATCCACACATCGTAGCGCAATTCCTAACAGTGCATAGAAGGATTGCTGGAATTAGTTTTGTGTAATGCTTTTTGAAATCCATGTCGTAGCCTTCTTGATTGTTGGTACATCATAAAAGTAGGAACCTTTCAGTGCAGATTTTCGTTTAGGAAATAAAAAAAATAATCACATGGAGCCAGATCCGGTGAGTAGGCAGGGTGTGACAAACACACAGAGTCAAATTAGGGTCAAAAGTTATTCCCAATCACAGTCTTGTGACTTGGGGAATTGTCATGAAGCAGAAGCCAGCTGCCATCATCCCGATACTCGGGCCTCACAGTGTTATTCCTTGCACCAAACGTTCCAGTACCTCAAGATAAAATGCAGCAGTAATGGTCTGCCTGAAATTTCAGTCTTCAGTAATCATTATCCTCACTTTCTCAACCAATTTTGGTGTTCTCCCCGTTCCTGCTACACCTGGATGCTCATTGTGTTCAATTGGCTTCCGTCCTTTACTGAAACGCCTGAGCCATTCAAATACACGCATACAGGATAAACAATTGTCCCTATAGACTTACTACATGTCAAACGTTTCCCCAGCAGTTTTACCCAAGAGTGCACAAAACTTGATGTTGGCTCTTTGTTCCATGTTCAAATCACGACGCACTTTCATGACACGTGCCCACATTCAACAACACCACAAGCGGCAATGAGGTCAATGAGCTCTGCGTTGATTGTTCGTGAGATACCCGTTACTTGTTCGCACCACAGAATGCTTGCACAGTGGCGCCACCTACCGAGAAAAAAAAATCAGTCTCTATTTCAAATTGCCGCACTGTGTAGGTCCAGCAGACAGAATTGAAACAATTTGATGGAAATTTATAAATGAATGATTATTTTGAATTTCTGTAATTTAGCAAGACTTTTCTGCCACTTCAGCTAATCGGGACAATAAAGATGAGTGATAATATGATGAAATTGATGAAGGGACACTCACAAAGAACACCCATGTCCAGGCTGGGATTCAAACCTGGGACCCCTGGTGTCAAAGCAAACTTCGCTAAATACTCCACCACAAAGGTCAACATATGAAAGAATGAATCTAGGCTATAGTGTTAAACATCAACTAATAGAGCAACAACTCTTAAAGAGACAAGGTCTCATAAGTGGCTTTCTTTTAACTCACTTTGAATTATTCATTCTTCCACTTCTTCTATACAAGAGCTTCGTTATCAACAAAATTTTGATTATCAAAATTCAAAATGCTTGCAACAAAGCCAAGACCGTTAATTATTATGGAAGATCTGACTCATTACTATGTGAATTCTTGTACTAAATCTTTAAATTGCTTATAGTTTGGTGTTATTTACCACAAAGCTCTTGAGTTGTTATGCATTTCTTCAATGTAAGTACCTTTATTGGCAGTCTTTACAGCAATACACATCTCCTCTTTCCAGATCTAATGAGGATAAACTTACAGGCGCTGGATGGCTAAACTTCGTTTTCCCCTTGAATGGTAACAGCACAGGAATACATAGAGGTCATGAAATACATAGAAGCAAGCAAGGAAGGGATGTTTTTTCTGCAAATGAGTATTACGTTTTACTTTAATCTTATATAATCTAGCATCAACATTTTGTTTAATGTATTCTTAGTAGATTTTTTTGATTAATACATCATATTTTTTTTTATTATAAAGATTTATTTCTTTAGTGGAGCCTCGGTTGTCTGGTAGGTAGGACATCTGGCTGGCATGAATCAGATCAATGTTTGATTTCCAGGATGGGTGATATAAGGTCAGAATTTTTCCAGGCATTGTCCCACATGAGCATCTCTGAAGCTAACCCAGTCCCAAAAGAACTCGTACCTGGGGGTAATCCTGTATAATCCTATCCCCACATCCCCCTACATATTAAGCCCCATGGTATGGTGCAATGTAGGTGGGGAACTTTACCTTATCTTGGAATTTCACCACTAATTTAAATTTACTAAGTTAATAATTTACACAAGCTCAGAAATACACAAATATTATCTTAGAAAATTTTGTTGAAACTTCATTATTTTCTTTTCAGAATGTTGTATATTCCATAAACACTTTCTTGAAAAGTGACAGAGATGTTAACATCTTGCTTTCTTTGCAGGCTTTCTTGTCAGAAAATGATAAATCCAAGATTAGTAGCATGGCATATGCCCTTGCTCTACAACCCTCGAAGAGCCTTGGCCTATCTCCCGACTGCCAGTCTCCCTCCCACAATCCTACCAAGAGGTGTGGGGATCTTCGACAGGTAATGAGGTGACGTAGGGTCAGCATGTCGAACCCTCAGCCGTTGAAGGAGATTTTTCTGGCTGGATTACGCTACTCACTTGTAGCTCCCCAGTCTCCTCACGATGGTGAGTTGAGACTGAAGCCAGGTGGAGCATATGCTGTCCAGCAGTCGGAGGCCATGGAAGAGGACAAAATTCAAGGTAGGTATAAGGACAACATTTTGAATTTTAGATTTAGAACTTAATATTATTGCGATGCATGATAATAATATGTAATTATGAACACTCATATCTTTAGTAATTAGATTTGAAATAGTGCATTTTTTAACCATCCTATATATATTAAAAACCTTATTATACTAATGGAGAGACAAATATTATTTTAGAAAATTATGCTGAATGATTATTATTTTCTTTTCAGAATGTTGCATATTCCATGAAAGTTTATGGAAAAGTGATGGAGAGTAATTAATATCTTGGCATCCTTCCTGGCTTACTTGTCAGAGAATACCAACCCAAGGTCAGTATAAGGATAACATTTTTGAGAATTAAATTTAAAACCTAATATTATTACAATTTGGGTAATAATTTATAAACATTTCAATTATATGTAATTTAAATTTGAAATAGTAACTTTTTAAATCTCCTAGATGTATGGAAAGCAATTATTAAAGTGATACATAGAAACAGAAATATTATTTTAGAAAATTATCCTGAATGTTTATTATTTTCCTTTCAGAACATTGAACATTTCAAAATGTTTCTTGAGGAGATACCCAGTGTAACATTTTGGCAACCTTGCTGACTTGATTGCAAGAATAGGATAAACACAAGGTCAGTATAACGATAAAATTAGGAGATTTAGATTTAAAAACTAACATTAATATTAACCAAGACAATAATTTATAATTATAAGCACTAATTTCTTCAGTAATTAGATTTGAAATAGTGCATTTTCCTTATTGTCCTAGATATATTCAAAAATTTATGTTACTAATAGATTCACAAAAAAATATTACTTTAGAAAATTTTGTTGACTGTTTATTATTTTCTTTTCAGAATGTTGCACATTCAACAAACATTATATTGAAAAGTGATGGAGAGTAATATCTTGTCAGAGAAAGATAATTCCAACATCAGCAACATGACATAACACCTGGCTCTGCAGCCCTGGAAGGGCATTGGCCTATCTCCCGACTGCCAGTCTCCCTACCACAATCCTATCAAGAGATGTGGACATCTTCTACAGGTAATGAGGTGATGTGGGGTCAGCATGTCAAACCCCCAGCCATTGTAGGAGATTCTTATAACTGGGTTACACTACTCACTTGTAGCTCCCCAGTCTCCTCACGATGGTGGGTTGAGACTGAACCCAGGCAGACTTGAATGTATGCTGTTCTGCAGTCGGGAGGCCATGGTGGACAAGAAAATCCAAGGTAGGTACAAGCATACAATTTTGAATTTTCGATTTTAAACTTAACATTATTATAATGCAGGATAATAATTTGTAGTTATAAACACTCATATCTTTAGTAATTAATTTGAAATATTGCATTTTTTAACTCTCCTATATATATTAAAAAGCTTATTATACTAATAGAGAGACAAATATTATTTTAGAAAATTATGCTGAATGATTATTATTTTCTTTTCAGAATGTTAAACATTCCATGAACAGTTTCTTGAAGAGTGACGGAATGGAATAGCTTCGGATCCTTCTTGGCTTACTTGTCAGAGAAAGAGAACCCAAGGTCAGTGTAAGGATAACATCTTTGATTGATTGATTGAGTTGGTGTTTTAAGTCCACTTTTTGCACATTAAGGCTAATTGGGACTGGACCTACAGTTTAAAGTGGGATCCGAACCAATATGTGCCTCCATCGGGTATCGAACCCGGGAACCCTTGATTACAAGGCAACGACACTACCACTGCACCATCGGGGAGGCCGATAACATTTTTGAATATTAAATTTGAAACCTAATATTATTACAATCAGGGTAATAATTTATAAACACTTCAATTATTTAGTATTAATTTAAATTTGAAATAGTACGTTTTTAACTCTCCTATATGTATGGAAAACAATTACTAAAGTAATACATATAACACACGTATAATTTTAGAAAATTATCCTGAATGTTTTATTTTCCTTTCAGAACGTAAAAAAAAAAAAAAAATCAAAATGTTTCTCGAGGAGCTACCCAGCAACATCTTGGCAACCTTGCTGGCTGGATTGCGAGAAAGAGAAAACCATGGTCAGTATAACCATAAAATTAGGAGATTTAGATTTAAAAACTAACATTAATATTAACGAAGACAATAATTTATAATTGCATATAAACACTTATTTTTTCAGTAATTAGATCTGAAATAGTGCATTTATTTTATTCTCCTAGATATATTCAAAAATTTACATAAGTAATAGATTCACAAACCAATACTATTTTAGAAATTTTTCTTGATTGTTCATTGTTTTCTTTTCAGAATGTTGTACATTCCATGAAAAGTTTCTTGAAAAGTGATGGGGAATCATATCTTGGCAACCTTGCTGGCTTTCTTGTCAGAAAAAGAGAAATGCAACATCAGCAACAGGACAAGATGCAAGGTAGGTATAAGGATAAAATTTTGAATTTTAGATTTAAAACTTAACATTATTATAATGGAGGATAATAATTTGTAATTATAAACACTCATATCTTTAGTAATTAGATGTGAAACAGTGTATTTTCTAACCCTCCTATATCTATTAAAAAGCCTATTAGACACAAAGAAATATTATTTTAGAAAATTATGCTGAATGATTATTATTTTCTTTTCAGAATGTTACACATTCCATGAACAGTTTATTGAAAAGTGATGGAGAGTAATTAACATCTTGGCATCATTCCTGGCTTACTTGTCAGAGGTTGACCAACTCAAGGTCAGTATAAAGATAACATTTTTGAGAATTAAATTCCAAATCTAATATTATTACAATCCAGGGTAATAATCTATAAACACTTCAATTATTTAGTAATTTTAATTTCAAATAGTTCATTTTTAACTCTACTAGATTCGTGGAAGAAAACAATTAAACTGATAGATAAAAGCAAAAATATTATTTTAGAAAATTATGCTGAATGATTATTATTTTCTTTTCAGAATGTTGGACATTCCATGAACAGTTTATTCAAAAGTGATGGAGAGTAATTAATATCTTGGCATCATTCCTGGCTTAGTTGTTAGAGAAGACCAACCCAAGGTCAGTATAAGGATAACATTTTTGAGAATTATATTTAAAACCTAATATTATTACAATTTGGCTAATAATTTATAAACACTTCAATTATATGAAATATAAATTTGAAATAGTAAATTTTTAAATCTCGTAGGTGTATGGAAAGCAATTACTAAAGTGATACATATAAACAGAAATATTATTTTAGAAAATTATCCTGAATGTTTATTATTTTCCTTTCAGAACGTTGAACATTTCAAAATGTTTCTTGAGGAGCTACCCAGTAACATCGTGGCAACCTTGCTGACTGGATTGCCAGAAAAAGATAAACCATGGTCAGTATAACGATAAAATTAGGAGATTTAGATTTAAAAACTAACATTAATATTAACCAAGACAATAATATATAATTATAAGCATATATTTCTTCAGTAATTAGATTTGAATTAGAGCATTTTTTTAATTTTCCTACATATAGTCAAAAATTTAAGTAACCAATAGATTCACAAACAAATATTATTTTAGAAAATAACGTTGATTGTTTTCTTTTCAGAATGTTGCACATTCCATGAACAGTTTATTGAAAAGTGATGGAGAGTAATATCTTGTCAGAGAAAGATAAATCCAACATCAACAAGATGACATAACCCGTGGCTCTACGGCCCTGGAAGGGCATTGGTCTATCACCCAACTGCCTGTCTCCCTTCCACAATCCTACCTGGAGGTGTGGAGATCTTCTACAGGTAATGGGGTGACGTTGGGGCAGCATGTCGAACCCTCAGCTGTTTGTGATTTGCTTTATTTTACTTCGGCTTTTGTGCCACTTTTGGGTAATTTACGAAGACGAGGATGAGTGATGATATGATGAAATTGATGAATGGACACTCACAAATATCCATGCCCAGGCCAAGATTCGAACCAGGGACTCCTGGCATCATAGTGCGATGTGCTAACCAGTATGCCACAGGGGCCGGCCCCTCAGCTGTGTTAGGAGATTCTTATGACCAGGTTACACTACTCAATTGTAGCTCTCAAGTTTCCTCAGGATGGTGAGTTGAGACTGAACCCAGGTAGACTTGAGCATATGCTGTCCGGCAGTCGGAGCCAAAGGCAGGGCAAAATTCAAGGTAGGTATATGGATAAAATTATGAATTTTAGATTTAAAACTTAACATTATTATGATCTAGGATAACACTTATTTCATTAGTACACATTTCTGGGTACACAAGTCCCCCCATTGGGTGCTGGGAGAGGTTCACATGCAAGACACAGTAGCACACTGGGAGGTCATCTAGAGGTTGACAGTGTTGCACTCTCTATTTCCTTGAACTAGATATGTTACCATCTTTTACCTCATTCTGTATATTACAAATCTGTTTTTCTTTCAGATAAATCTACATATGTACGCCACATCCTAGTTTCTTGAAAGTTTTGGTAAGTGTAATGTGATCAGATACTATGTAGATTAAGTATTTTAGAATAAGCATTTCACAAGCAGACAGACAGCTCATTGAATACTTCAACTGCCTCCAAGAAGAAGGTAAATGAATAATTATAAATAGATTTAAATATGATTGCAAATCTGTAATACAGTGCATTTCATGGTAGAGGTGTCCATGGAGCAGCAGTTAACGTGGCGGGAAGTATGTTCGCATCTGCTGGCAAACTGGGTGGATGCAACATTCACATAACTGGAAACGCTAGCTATGTAATTAAATAATCTCGTACAATTACATGGACAGTCAAAATTAAAATGAGCACATACCTTGTTACAAGAGGTGCTGGAAATGATGTCCTCCTACATTCACACATTTACAGCATATTTATAGCAAATTTTCACAAACACGTATCAGTTCCTCTTCCGAAATTGCCTCAATTTCCCAATTAGAGAAGTGCCAGCCGCTGCTCCACAGATGTCTCCAGCATAAAAGGCACTGTGTAATATACAGTTATAAGTTACTAATAAAATTATAAATCTTGTCTTTATGTGTAATGTTACTTGTGACCATACTAAATTAATTTCTTACAGCTTCAATTTAATTATATTCTTCCAATTTCAGGTTTTCAGGATTTTTTTTCTTTTTTCCTTTTGTCTAAAATAAACCCAATAAAAGAAATGGTAACTAGAGATTTGATTTGATTTTTGTTATTTAGCATTGCTGTTCTACCACTTTTGGCTAATGCTATGATGAGGATGAGTGATGATATGATTAAACTAGGCTGGGATTCAAATCTTGGATCTCTCATATCATAACCATTGCAACAAGAGAGAGTTACTGTCAGAATAATTTTCTCTAGATTTTTAATAAACAAAAATTTCATACTAAGTAATTGGTGACAGTTTATCTCTCATTGTAATATTAATGGTGTCTTTTTACAATTCAAATGGCTTATAAGGTTTCTAATTAGTTTTAAAATATATTTTCATTCACTTCTTCATTATCTTCAGCAATATTTTATTGTGTCATGCAATTAATGCACTTCAAAGGAACATTTTTGAATATTTTTATGAAAATGAAATCATAATTTTTAACCATACCAGATGTTACTTGCCTGAATAAAACTCAATGGGAACATCCTGTATATTCAACATAAATGTTTGCATCTTCTCCTATGTTAAGTCTGCCAGAAATTAAACCACAACGAACAAAAAATGATCTTGAATTACTACAAAATATTGCACATTAAAAACTTCACATCAATTTTCAAAAATTTTGAAAAACATTCTACCTTGATATCCCAAATTCTGAAAAATTACTTCCACTTCGAACTTTTAGAATATTCAAATTAATCTTTGCAGTTTTCTTTTCACTGTTGTCAAGACGTCTGCAATTGATAATACAGGGTGTCTGGGCTTCAGGTAACCAAAAAGAATATGCTATAACTTTCGAACAAATTGATAGAAATGTACAAGCAAATACTCACTAGATAGGAAATATCTTCAAGATTTTATGGCCAACATGGCAACACTGCAACTGCCATGCTGTGCGCCGCATAATGGGATAACGTTAGGTATACAAATGAAAAGAGCAGAATTTCTTAAGCAGCCATGCTATGAAAGAAATGATTTTCACGTAACGAGTTACAAATAACAAAAGGAAACTATGTATGAACTGTTCATAATCGTAGATGAATAGCTGAAAGTGTTCATGTGTCAATAAATCTCAATATGAGCACCATTTGTAGCTCTACAGATATCAAAACGATAATCTACCTCTTGCCACACATTGAAAAGCATCTAGGGCCTTATAATCTGAACTGCATTACTGATACATTCTCTCAAATCTGTCACATGTCGAATTTTTGTTTGGTACACAATGGCCTTAATGAATTCCCAAGCAAAAAAGTCTAATGGCGTCAAATCTGGGGATCTTGGGGGCCAAGGTATCGGCCCACTTCGTCCAATCCACTGTTCCAGAAATGTCCGATTGAGTAACGCTGTGATGTCTCTTTGATATTGAGGAGGGGCCCCATCCTGCTGGAAAAGAAAATCAGGAGGTATCTGAGGAAGTACAAAGTTCTCCAACATGTCTAGGTAGACCTGTCCAGTCACTGTAGGCTCTATGAAAAAAAAAGGTCCTATAACGCCATGCTTATACAGTCATAACTAGACATTAATTTTCGGTGTATCACGTTCATATTCCTTCAGCTGGTAAGGATTCTCACTACCCCACACACGACAATTATAACGATTTACCTTACCACAAACATGGAAGGTGGACTCATCACAAAAAAACACCTTATCAAGAAAATTTTCATCTTCTTCAATCCGGGTCAACATTGTCACAGCGAAGTCTCTTCTCTTCTGTGAATCGGTGCATTGTACATTCCATAGTTCGTTAAACAAGTTGTTTCCTTTGTTTTTTTTTCTTCCTTCTATAGTAAGTTATCATTCAGTTTTAGTTGCCCTGAGAATCTCATGTTTTACCCTGGCCTAAGCCGGACTGATGTCACCCTCTCCGGGACGTGGTAATTCTGACACGCCGCTGAACACATCATGCTGCATGGTCCACATCATAAATAACAAAGCAAGCAAGCACACTCCGATACCTAACAATATTGCAATTTCCCATCATGCAGCGTGGCAGTTGCAGTGTTGCCATGTTGGCTATAAAATCTTGAAGATATTTCCTATCGAATGAGTATTTGCTTGCACATTTCTATCAATTTGTTCGAAAGTTATAGCATGTTCTCTTTGTTTACCTGAAGCCCGGACACCCTGTAGTCTGATACTGTCATGAAAGTCTTGCAGATACCTAGACAACAGCAAAAGGAGACTACACAACATTCACTTGAATCTCCCAATGGGATTCTAAACAGTTCTAATTTCAATATTGTAGTGTATTCTCAAAAAAAAAATGTTTGAAAAGGTTTTAGTTGTCACAAGCCAAAAGTCCAGGGCACTATAATGCTGAGAAGTAATATTATTGAAACCATCACAATTGGACTTTGGAAGTTTACAAAACAGGCAAATACTATCTGTCAGTCCTAAGTCTGCAAGTGGGAAGGGAAATTATGATTTCTTGTAATATTTAGTACTATGAGAGAGTGAGAGAGAAAGAGAGATAATGTTCTGAAATTAATAGTTATCTATTTTGGTATTAACTTTTGCAAACCTTGTTCAATGAGAAGACTTAAAAGTTAGAAGGAAATTTCAGTCAGAATGCTTATGTTGTGCAGCATCTCACATAACAATTTCATATTTGGAATTTTGATAACAATTTTTTTTTTTATTCATATGAACCACACTGCTGTAAATTGCTTGCGATTAGTCTCTGTCTCTGCTGGGTGCTTGCGATTAGTCTCTGTCTCTGCTGGGTGCCTTAAAGTCACGATGGTGAAGACATATGGAATTTGGATCCTGAAGGGAGGTCAAAGTTTAGTTCTCGAACTAGTCACACTGTTGCTGAACTATTAGAGATCCCACCTCGGAGTCTGCAGCCGGAAACTTTATGACATAGGTATCAGGTGCAGGTTTGTTTACGTCGAACAGCTGGTTCGTCTCACAGAAACAAGGGTGTCCTTTGAATCTTCCCTCTTCCTTATGTCTGGGACGAGGAGTGAGATAAGTCTGTCTCCAATATTCGACCATCTACACCGTGCAAAATTTATGTTGGCTATTTATGTTGATCCATTAATTAACAGGATTTCTGGTTCCGTGGGAGCTATCGGGAGACAGCTGTTTTGTTACAAGGAGTGGGGCTTGAAGAGACTGTAATGGAAAGTCTGTCATACAGGGTTGATTTTAGGTAGTACAGTCCCCTCATAAATATGTAGCTACTTAAATTTTCACTTTGATTTAAGTAATGAGAGTTTGAAGAACAGAAACAAGAATGTTAATAGAGCAGAAGATAATATTCTCATAAACATTGCACATGTGAGTTAGTTACCAACATGCCTTGCACATAAACAGACACCATTTAGACTCTGTGAAATGCTTGGTGTGGTTGTGGTGGACAATGGAAGTGGTGCATGAAGGTGATTGAAAATCCCGCCAAGTGTGAGATACGATCAAGGATCAGGTTTTTGACAGCGAAAAATGTGAAAGCGGCAGACATTTATCGGCAGTTACGTGAGGTGTATGGTGAGAATATCATTGTTGAAGGCAGGTGGGTAAATGGATACGTCTGTTTAAGGCCGGTCGCACGAATGTTCATGACAAACCACGAAATCTGTGTGCTCAGTGGGTGCCAGAAATGCTCACAGAGGGATACAAGAGTAAGCGAATGGCAAGTGCATTGTCTTTTTTGACACGGTACCAAAGTGAAGGTGACGAACTGTTGAGCCATATCGTCACTGGGTACAAGTCATTGTGTCCATCTACACCCCCAAAACAAAACAACAATCCAAGGAATGGCACCACACATCATCCCCACAAAGGTGAAGTTCAAGCAAGCAACCTCCACCAAGAAACTCATGCTCACCATCTTCTGTGACAGGTTCAGGGTGCTTCTGATTGAGTTTATGCCAAATGGACAAATAGTTAATGCAACCGAGTATTTATTGCAACACTTTCAAGTAACTCTCAAGAAACTTCGCCGAGCAATACAGAATAAACGACGAGGAATGCAGTCTTCCTGTATCATGTTGCTGCACGACAACGCACGGCCACACACTGCAGTTGCCACACAGTCGCTCATTGACTCATTTGGCTGGGACCACCCTCTGTACAGTCTGGATCTCGCTCCTAGTGATTATCACCTATTCCTCCATTTGAAGACTTTCCTCGCTTGGAAGCGATTCAACAGTGAAGATGAAGCCAAACAGACCGTGATGGATTGGCTGTCTGACCTGGCTACAGATTTCTTTGAGAGGGTCAACAAAAGCTCATCTACAGCTACAACAAGTGTCTCAACATGTATAGGAACTACATGAACGGCATGAAAAGCATTAACAAAAGTGCAGGGTCTGTTGTAAGAACGGTCGAAACATGCCAGCTCCAATAAAGGTGATTGTATTATTATTATTATTATTATCATCATCATCATGTGTGTGATACTTTAAAAATGTAGAAAGTTTTGACTTCATTTGTCTGTGGAGCATATAGGCTGCTTTTATTGGTAAAAGGTGCAAATTATATGCATTCACAAACATCTAAATATTAATGCAATTAAAAACCATAATAATTTCCATATTAATGTATATTTTTTATGTACATGGAGCAGGACCACTTTTCGTAAAATGCCCCATTTGTGGAAAAATTTACGGATAGTGTTAGGGGGTCTGCCAAAAAAATTAGCAAATAGGGTCAGATCATGATAAAACATAAATAGTAGTAATAACGACTTTAATAATGATTACTATAATGGAACCACAAGGAAAGAATCCTGCACAGAACCTCATTACGCTGGCGGGTGGGGAAAAGGATGGGGGAAGGAGCCTTGAGCACGGCCAACGCCAGTGTTGCAGAGCTATTGATTTATCAGTAGAATTCCATAATAAACTATTGCTATGGCACCTCCAACGGCCTGATCAAAAACACGTTTCTTGCTCATCTTACTTGAACATGGAGGGGAGAGATAGAGTGGAACTCCACTCAGCCATGAAAAGTGCTATTTGAACTGTGAAATTATGTCAAACGATACTTAATTGTGCTAGGACATTATTATTATTTTATTACTATTACTACATTACTATGTTTAGAAAATCTATTTCTTTTTTAGTTATTTTACGTCACTTTTGTGTGTCTACGGGTAAGAACGACAATATGGATGAATGAAAAACTGATGAAATGGATGAAGTGACACAAACACAGTGAAACGTCCTTGCCTTACTAGGTAGAAACACTGACTTCGTAGCATGGGCAAATTATTTTATACAGGTATGTGTGTGTATATGTATATGTATATATATATATATATATTGAATGCAGCAACATAGAGGCAGCATAACTGACAAATAAAGCATGTGAGTGTTAATAACAAGAAATTTGCTAGATAAACTTTCATCGGCTTGAAAATAACTAATTTTCTATCCATAATATACTATTCTTAAATACTTAATTTTCAACAAGATTATACAGGGTGTTTCTAAAGGTTGTTTACAACGCTTGGGAGGTGATTCCTCACACGAAAACAAGCAAAAAGTGTGAGTTCCATTTTTATGACTGAGGCTTCGTTTCCGAGATAGGAGCCTTGCAAAAGGTGACAAAGTGAACGTCACACCTAACTGGGACGAATACTATCACAGATAGAGAGGCGGTTCAAAGGGAATCATAAAGGAATTGTATGCGCTCAGTCTGGAAGTCACTATGAAAAGTTCACTGCACGCATGCGCAATGGAGTCCTCAAAGGAATTGGGGATTTCCAGCAAGAACAATGCATGGAAAGGGTATCTAACTCAGCAAGAGGGACCATGACAATGAGAAATGCGTTAAAGACAACACATCCCGACCTCAAACATCAAAACATGAGCACGGAACACAAAATCCGAAAAGTTGAGCATGGTTGCATACCCCAGTTACACGCGAGGAATAAACGGATCATGTCATGTGGCATACGAGAGACACATTACTCCACCAGGAGGAGGGAAAGAAAAACACAATATCAGATGATTGCGACAATGTGTATTTTTACACGCGACAACTACGTAATATCCCCCCCTCCTACACATTCACAACAATCAACAAATGCTACAATGTCTTACGCACAGACAGTGCGTTTCACTGTACACCAACTGAAGATGTCACTTTAACCACACAAAGGGGATGGGAAGCAATACCAAGAGTGTTCTCTCTGGGATTTGCCGAGGGCGATAATCACAGACGGTTTTCAAAATGTCTGCCGTTCACTTCTACGCAGAGATGACAGTGACGAATCAAGGATTGTCGAGTACGAGCAAACATGCCAGGTGTATCTGCTACCGTCGCGGCGGTGACGTTGATGAGAGCAACGAGGTCATCAGCTGATGTGACAGGTGTGTCATATATGAGGGTTTTCATTTCTCTCCAAAAGAAAAAATCGAGAGGATTGAAATCTGGTGACCTCGGTGGCCAAGGCACAGGCTCATCCCTACCAATGAACGTATTGCGAAACATGTCATGCAGGAAATGTTGTACATTACGATCGAAATGAGCTGGTGCCCCATCGTGTTGGTACCACATTTCTTGCCGCAGTGCCAAAAGTACGGTCTCCAACAGTTCAGGCAGAACCTCACTAAGAAATGCATGATACTTGCGACCATTCAGGCGAACAGGGAGAATGTATGGACCAATTAAATGATCATGTACTATCCCGCACCACATGCTGGTGATGGGCCACAAAAAGTGCAGCATGTGGGTTGTCAAAGTCACAGACATGACTGTTTCTACTATTAAAGACATCCATCCTGGTTGGTGAAAATGGCTTCATCTGTCCACAATACCTTTGCCCTGAAGTGAGTGTTTGTGTCCAGCTGATGCAACAACCATTGGCAAAACTCCATACGAGGGCGAAAGTCATGAGGTAACAGTTCTTGTACATTCTGCAGTTTAAAAGGGTGCATTCCTTCCTCTGACAACACTCGCCAAACATTCACATGAGACGTGTTTCGTCCCCGAGCGAGCACGCGCGTACTAGTGCCCGGATGTTCTGCGACCTCTGTTAACACATCTTCTGCAAACTGATGTGTGCGTACACTTTGGGGTCTTCCAACATTTTGCCACGGTGGTAACACTAACCCTGTGTCACGCAGTCGACTGTCCACTACCTGAAAGAAGGCGTGAGATGGTAAACGTCTATGTGGAAAGCCTTCTCCTCATGGCTATTACCACGTGCCTCCCCATACATGCAGCCATCTAGGTAATAGATAGCACACTGCACAAATTGGCCGTATCACCGTACGAACACCACAGAACAATTGTTGCGATACTTGACTTGCCCACTCCACCACGTCAGCTTCTTTCAATACAACATACTAGTACTCTTCAATGTGTATGACAACCTAGAGCGAACTGCTGATCATATCCCAGCACCTGCAACACGACTGGGACGACTGCTGGAGAGAACCAACCCTTCGAGCTCCTCTTGCGGGTACAGCAGTCATGAAGGTCAAACGTAGACTTCCAGAGTGTGACTGTTTTCAAATTGTAAAATGTATAAACACTTCTTGTGTAAAAGAAAAAGAAAGTAATGTTATAGCATACTGTTTTGTTGTGTAGCAACCAGTAGAGAGAAACAAGTGAATAGAGATAGCTAGAAAGTTTGTGAGTAGTTCGAATCACATCAGATCGAGCATATTTTAAAGTATTTATTTAGTGCAAATAACAAGTATATTCACCAGAGAACGGTGTTGTGATTTTGAACTATTTACATTACTTTTATTTCATAATTTGCTGTGAAGTAGAATAGTGATTTCCTGAGCATAAAGTAAAATGCTCAAGCCTCCACGACACTAGCAGAGCCAGATTTGCCTGCACAGTGCTTCCAAAACTGGTCTCTTTTACGTCACAGTGATCGCGTGCGAACACTCTTGGTATTGTTCCCAACCCCCTTTGTGTGGTGAAAGTGACACCTTCAGTTGGTGTACAGTGACACTCACTTTCTGTGCGTAAGACATTGTAGCATTTTTTGTTTGTTGTGTGTGTGTGTGGGGGGGGGGGGCAATATTACGTAGTTGTCGCGTGTAAAAATACACGTTGTCGCAATCATCTGATATTGTGTTTTTCTTTCCCTCCTCCTGCTGGAGTAATGTGTCTCTCGTATGCCACATGACATGATTCGTTCATTCCTCGCGTGTAACTGGGATATGCAACCGTGCTCAACTTTTCGGATTTTGTGTTCCGTGCTGATGTTTTGATGTTTGAGGTTGGGATGTGTTGTCTTTAACACATTTCTCATTGCCACGGTCCTTCTTGCTGCCTTACATACCCTTTCCATGCATTGTTCTTGCTGGAAATCCCCAATTCCTTTGAGGACTCCATTGCGCATGCGTGCAGTGAACTTTTCATAGTGACTTCCGGACTGAGCGCATACTATTCCTTGATGATTCTCTTTGAACCGCCTCTCTATCTGTGATAGTATTCATCCCAGTTAGGTGTGACGATCACTTTGTCACCTTTTGCAAGGCTCCTATCTCGGAAACGAAGACTCAGTCGTAAAAATGGAACTCACACTTTTTGCTTGTTTTCATGTGAGAAATTACCTCCCAAGCGCTGTAAATGACTTAGAAACACCCTGTATAGCGGCATAGCCTTCCAGAAAGAAGTGCAAGGATCGTCGCCACCCTTTCCGGAAAATGAATGTTGACATAAAAGAACCTATTATTTCAGATGTATGAGTTGATTTCAGTCACAATAATTTACATCCATTATTATAATAAGGATGTCGGAATGTGATAATTTCAAACTCAAGTGGCGTTTTCTGAGGGGGCAACATTTTTATGGGGTAATATGCTTCGTTTACCCACCTGATAAAAATACATTGTCCCTCCCCCTGCTGCAAAAAATCTGTGGACATCCTTTGCCCCCAGTGCACATGCCTAAGCCACCCCCTCTGCCCCCGAGAACATCATTCATCCGCTACTATTAGATCATCGGATTTTGTAACAGATCTTCTGGTTTCCCAAGGAACAATATCCAGATTTTTTCAAGTCTGACCTGGCAACACTGCCCGATCACCGATAATGGCAGAGAAGATGCATGAACGCTTTTGACGGAAGGTTTTTTTTCCTTGTGGTCGAGCTATATTATAGTTGTGATGCTTATTATAAAATAAGTGTTATGAATTAAAATGAAACATATTTTCTGTGGAAATTGTATTATTATTATTATATCCTTGGGGAGACTCTTTTACTTGATCCACCAGATGAGTGATTATCTAGCCCAAATGTTTTTCATTATTTTTTACATTTCATACAGTCAGTGTATTGAAATACATAGTTATTCTATGATGCTATTAACTTTTAGACACCTTGTTCCCCATGCTCACTGTAAAATGCCATTGGCGTATAGGGAATGTGGGAGTAGATTCCCATAGATTCATAATCTGGGTCATTTTTGGAGGTGGTGCAATCACCATGTCCTGGCTGTCCCACAGGGAGCCCCAAGGTGCCACGGTGCACACTTTGGGAACCGCTGAGTTATGGTAATGATGAAAGTAGATAATTAACTATACCTTGAGGGGAATTCAAAGCTATGGGACTTTTACAATCCTAATCTATAGAGTGGAGGTCAGCTCAGTTATTATTATACAGGGTGGTGCATAAGTACGGAAACAGCAATCTAAAAATATTTAAGGAGGGTGAAACAGGAATAAAATAGACCCAAACATGATACAGGGAAGGGGAGACACAGGATAAGGTATGTGACCAAAATGGCAGCCGTCTTGGTTTTAACTTCAGTATTTTAAATGGGAAGGTGGGCATGTGATATATGAAAATAGGCTACAATTTCAAGAGAAACATGTTGATATGATTCATTTTTGTGTAACTTTAATCCTAAACCTGTTTAAGACCTAACTTTTTCAGTATAGGCTCTGTACTAAAAAAAAATGGGGGGGAGTAAATAAATTATACAGGCCATTGCCCCAGTTTCCCTATTTCCAGCTTCTTATTTTATATTTCTTGGTCCTTTTATTGATGGAATAATATACTTGCTTTTACTTACAGCTTCTCATATAGAATTTGAAATATCCATATTCGTTTAGGAAAATTTGCAACACACCAAACACCAGACATAAGGCATGTCTTTGATGAAACCCGAGGAAAGGAAGTCACATGGTGTAAGGTCCGGTCCGGTGATCTTGGGAACAAAAACACTGAACAAAACTCTTTGAGTGATGTGAGTGTCACCTAGAGGCAGGAATGTGAACTTTGAGTTTAACCAAAGATACATGCACAAACTGTTTGTGTTCCCCGTTTGTTCTGGACTGCTTTCATTAACATAAATTCAATAGTTTTCTTGCAATAAATTTTAAAAAAATACCTAGTATTCCATAATCTTCTATCTTATATACTTATATTTTTTACATATGGTTGATAGACGCATGATAAGAGGAAGAAGAAGAATATGTATTCTATAGCATGTTATTGATTGCTTGTTATAGTATCTGTGTGTAAGATGTACGTGAATGGCTTCCAGGCATTAAAGTTATGTTGTTAATTTGAACCTACGTGTTTGTATGTCTTGTAAATGTATAGATAAGAACACACACACAACAAAAACAAGGCTTACATCTATGGCGCAGTCGGTAGGATATTCTTGGTGATTCTTCGTAAGAACAAGTATGGATGAAGACGTCACGAAGAGTACGCGACGATCATCATTCCAGCATAGGTTTATGCAAGCAGAAATTGTGTCGGCTTGATCAATTTCTACGGTAAGAACCAAGATTACACGGTTTGTGTATTGATTACAATAATTGTACAAGAACAAAGTTTAAATCAGTGTGATACGGATTGTGTTTAAGATATTGTGATATTTAGTTGACCACAATTATGAATATGTTCGGTTTGAATTTATTCTCTGAGTTCCGGCCAGATTCGGAAGAAATAGAAGATTATTTAACGAGGTTTGAACAGTCTTGTTTGGCTCATGATGTTAATGAAGCCAGGAAGGTGCCCATACTGATTGCAGTTATAGGACCTGAAACATTCAAAGTGCTGAAGATTATCCTAGCACCTGAACCAGTCGAACGGCAAACGTATTCGACCCTCAAGGACAAGCTGCTTAAACATTATGGCCAGAGAACAAACAAATATGTGGAACGTTTTAAGTTCAGGCAATGCATACAGGAAAGCGGCGAGGATGCAACACGATTTATGGTACGTGTTAAGCAACAAGGACTTAAATGTAGTTTTGGCCATTACTTACAGGAAGCCATTGTAGAGCAAATAATTGTAGGCGTTCGGTCTGACGCCATTAGAAAGAAATTACTATCTGAACCTACATTGACTCCAGCAAAATGTCAAGATATTGTGCTTGAAATGGAATTAATTGAACGGGAAACACAAATGTTCATACATCGTGAAAAAGATTATAGTCCTAATCTAGTTGCATTTTCTGGGACACAGAAATTGAAACCATGTTTTCAGTCCTCGCAAGCACACAGAAAGAACTTCGTTAATCCTCAGAATAGAAGTTATAAAAGCACCGAAGAATGTGATAGATGTTCCAGAAGACATGATCTTGGACATTGTCCAGCAAAATATTCGATATGTTCATTTTGCAAAAAGAAAGGTCATTGGCATGTAAAATGCAAGTTTAGGAAAAAGAACCATAAACTTACGAGTAAGACAATTACCTCGGATCAAACTTCTAAGTCGAATATTAAACCTTTAGACGCTATTGTTAGTGAACAAAGCATACATAATGAATTTCATGATTTGTCTTTATTGCACGTTGAAGTTAGTGATTCTCATCCGCCAGAAGATAATACTTGCACTATTTCATCAAGCACAGACAATTCACAAGTGGAAGATGCTACGCTCAATCGTTCAAAAGCAAGGAGCGTTAGTTTCAAGCCAAAGACGAAAGTTGTAGACGGCACTAATGTTCTTATGTCAGCGGAACCGTGCGTAGTTAATCTGTGTATTGATAAACGAATTGTACAATGTGAAGTAGATACTGGATCTACAGTTACGCTGTTCAATAGCAAGTCTTTCAAAAAAATGTTTCCTCATCGGCGAACACAATTCACTACACTTAAGTTACGAGGTGTGAATAATAATACTTTGAAGTTGAAAGGTCAAGCATTCATTGATTTATCATTGAATGATGTATTGTATAAATTACCGGTTATATTGTGTGAAGAAGAACTGCGTTATCCGTTGATTGGACGTTCATGGCTCGACAGTATTCATCCAGGTTGGAGGAACTTGTTAGCACAATGTAACACAATGTTCACAAATACGGGGTCCGGACGAAATTACAACGCAGATATTAATACTAAAATACCGGAAAGTGAAGGTTTGAGAGCACAGCTGAAGAAGAAACTTGACCAGCAAGAAAAGGAGAAGAAAGAAGAGCATCTGAGGCAGTTGGCTCAGAAGGCGAGAGAAGAGAGAGCTGGAATTCGAACACAGGCAATGAGAGATAAGGATGTTGAATCAAGGGAAAGTGACCAACTGCGATACAAGAGACATAAATATATGACTGAATGGGAAAGGCGAGTGGATCGCCCACCATTTCTTGGATCACGGCGGGGCCGAGAAGAGAGGAAGAGACTTGACAAAACTTATCTTGCATATCTTCCGAATGATCCAGTCTGGGTGCAGACCCCGAAGGTAAATTCTCCGAAGCATGTACCAGGGATGGTATTGTCTATAGTTGGCAACAGCCTGATATATAAAGTGCAGTTGTTCGACGGATCGACACGAACGGTACACGTCAGGTGGCTACGAAAACGTGAGTGTGAACCAAACCCCTCATCAACAGATCTACCTGATCCAAACCATGAATCGATACCAGAAGGACAGCCGGAGGATGCAGAGGGAAGAGATAACCAAAACCAACCATATACAGACGCTGGGCACACTCCAATCAGAAGATCGAATAGACTTAGGAGACCTCCTGATAGATACGGTGAGACCAGCACTTAAAACAAAAAAAGAGACTCCAGGAGGAGATGATAGACGCATGATAAGAGGAAGAAGAAGAATATGTATTCTATAGCATGTTATTGATTGCTTGTTATAGTATCTGTGTGTAAGATGTACGTGAATGGCTTCCAGGCATTAAAGTTATGTTGTTAATTTGAACCTACGTGTTTGTATGTCTTGTAAATGTATAGATAAGAACACACACACAACAAAAACAAGGCTTACAATGGTAACATGTTTTTTGCATATATTAATATATTTTCATGTTTTCTGGTTTCTGTTCCATATTTACATAGTAGTAGTTATGTAACACATGTCAAACATTAAGATTACATGGAAAATTTTAAGTGTATTTAGTATTGATACACGGTCTTTGCTATGTTTAAATACTTATCTCTATCTTGAACTGCTGTAATTGAAAGTGATGATATATGTATAATTCGTAATAGTTGGATTTATAAATACATGCTACAATATTGTTTGTGATTATTTTCGGTATTGTCTTTTACATAAAAAAAGTAAAGTGCTCCCCTGTGCTATGCATCATGCCATGAAGGTGTATAGGAAGTGTGGGGTTAGGGCTCCACACTTTCTTGATCACGGCCAAAGGTGGGGGTGATATGATCAGCACCACGGCCCTGGCTGCCTTTAATCCCAGAGTTTACTCCAGGTACCCACATTATACGACGCTGGGTGGATGCCGGAGCCGCTTGAACAGATGGAAAAAATCCCGGTTCTCTCCCACTGAAGACACCTATGTTTATGTTGTTTATTAGTAGGTGCAGCAGATTGATAATTCATGTTTCACATTTTTTGTGCCCAAGACAGCTCAAAACATGTATCATACTCGTACAAAAGAAACAGTAACTAACTAACTAACTCTCTAGCCTTCTTAAACCCGAAGGTTCATGACTGCAGCAACACAGGCCTTCCATCTGTCCCTATCTTGAGCAAGATCTATATACTCTTTTATATCCCTACCGATTTCCCTTAGGTCCATCTCGACGTTGTCCCTCCATCTTCGTCTTGGCCTTCCTACTGGTCTCTTACCATCAGGTTTCCCAACAAGAATCCTGAAAACTCCTCTTTCCTCTCCCATTCGTGCCACATGGCCTGCCCACCTAAGTCTTCTAGATTTAATTATTCTAATAATGTCTGGACATGAATACAAATTATGTAGTTCTAAATTATGTAACCTTCTCCACTCACCTGTCTCCTCATCCCTTTTAGGTCCAAATATTTTCCTAAGGATCTTATTTTCAAATACTCTCAATTTATGTTCCTCTTTCAATGTAAGGGACCAAGTTTCACACCCATATAATACTACAGGCAAAATTACGGTTTTGTATATTTTAACTTTTAGATTCTTAGATATTAAACGAGAAGACAAAAGTTTATGAAGAGAGAAGTAACATGCATTTCCTGAATTAAGCCTACTTTTTATTTCCTCTTTAATATAATTTTCATTTGTTAATATTACTCCTAAGTATTTGAATTTGGAAACTGTTTCAAACGAGTTGTTATCAATAATTAGATTTTGATTATTACCTAACACTTGGTTTCGGCCTGTAAGCATATATTTAGTTTTCTCTTTGTTAACTTCCAAACCTATCTCTTTAGCAGTTTTGAAAAATATTTTAGCATTATTCTTAATTGTATTCACATCATCCCCAAGTAAGTCTACATCATCTGCATATGCTAACAACTGAGTCACACCATTTAATTTTAGTCCTTCTTTAGTTTCGTTTACCTTCCTAACAGCATATTCTAAGGCAAAATTAAAGAGCAATGGAGATAATGCATCTCCTTGTTTTAACCCATCATGAATTGTAAATTTGTCAGACATATTAATACCCACACGAATTTTACTTTCTGTTTCACTGGTGCATATTTTTATCATACTAACAAGCTTCTTAGGTATTCCAAACTCTACTAATATATTATATAATTTATCTCTTTTGACAGAATCATATGCTTTTTTGAAATCAATGAATATCTGATGGACATTTTGATTATATTCCCACTTTTTTTCAAGTGTCTGTCTGATGTGAAAAATTTGATCTGTAGTTGATCTGTTGCGTTTAAATCCACATTGATAATCACCTATAATTTCATTAGCATATGGTGTTAGTCTTGTTAAAAGAATGTTAGATAATATTTTATATGTTGTTGAGAGTAGAGAAATTCCACGGTAATTATTGCAAAAGAAACAGTATATTAATTCAATCACTATTTTTATTCTGTTTGTTTTCCACACCATGACGAAAATGAATTTAAATCAAACATCAATAATTAGAGGATACCACCTTCTTCAAATTAACAGAATTCCTTTCAGATGGTTCACTGAATGTAAGGAAAGTTTTGGCATAGGTTTCATGATCATTGCTGGATACTCGTACAATGGCAAGCTGACCATTGTAACGTGCATTTAATGTAATGTTATAATGCATATTACAATTGTATGAGTTGGTTCTGAAACAAGTAATAGACAGTGAAAGGAAGTTGATCTTGCCAGTTACTCAGCACTGGGCAGTTAAGGTTAGACGCCTTCCTCCACGTGTGAAGGTTGAAACTCGGAGACGGCGGTGGCTTAGCATACACCACTCAAAAGGCAAGGTCTTGGCCATGATATGACAATAATATCAATCACCAGCTGTCAGTCGTGTAGTGTCAATCATATGATATCATCATATGATTAGGTGTCAGTCACCAAGTGCCAATCATCTGATGTCAATCAAGTGATATCATCATATGTCAATAAATGTGACATACATCCAGTGCAGATGTACCTAGAAGGTTACGCATCTAGTACGGATGTGCCTGGCAAGGCCTTTCTTATAGAAATAGGACAGTTTGCGAAGATAGCCACAAAGACAGGAAAGAACACACTTCTGATTGACAGGCTGAGTAATTAGGCAAGGTCAACAACAAATTACATATACTGAAGATTGGAGAATTAAGTATGTTGTGTGTGTCGGAACGCTGCCCGAGCTGTTTCAGGGTGCAAGTTCAAGGTAAGCTTACAACTGAGTTCAGTGTTGCTGGAGACTTAGATGCTCCTTGTGTAATACAAAACTTAACTGATATGATTGGGTTAGAACATAGCTTAGGATTAGGATACTAACAACATAATATTGATTTGCTACATGTTAAATAAACTATATTATTCCGAATTGTGAGTGTCTCTAATGTTCCCTGAACTACTGCCCTTAAGAAATGTAACTCTCTAAAAGAGCGGCGTTTCATATTGGTGGAGGCGCCGTGTTCCCCCTCTCTGTGACTTTCTTCTTGTTTTCGTAAAGCGTCTGATAGTTTGAATACGTTGCTCCATTTGTCGAAGAAATCTTAGTGGTTGCTGTTTAATCTGTCGTTCATGGTTGTTCATTGTCTCTTGTAAGTGGTCGCTCCACGTCGGTTGGTTGTTCGATTGTCCAGATGTTTGGTCGTCGTCTGCGTCCTGGTTTTGACTCTGGTCTGTTCTCGTTGATTGTAGTGTAAGATTCCTTCATTAGGGTTGTAAATGCCTTGTTCGGATCTCCTATTGTTACTTGTTTTCCGCTTTTGAATGGTTGTAACATGTCATCAGGCAACTGGCGAACAAAAACCCCTATTATCTACTAGCATTAGATGCCCACTCCCATCTTGCTCTGAAGAGGCAATTAGTACACCCCTCCCTGACGAGCATAGTATAGAGACAAATATGCTGATCACTCCGCAAGAAAACAGTGGCAGAGACTCCGCTGCAATGATGCATTCATACGCCAGAGTCCCAGCAATACAGCCGGATGTTTTTAATGCAGACCCTGGGGAGAGTATTGCTGATTTCTTTAACACGTACGAACGTGTAGCCTCGATTTTAGGGTGGACGGAAGCACAAAAAATAAAATTCTTGCCAGCTTATTTGAAGAAAAGCGCTTTGGCTTATTGGGATTTGAATCGAATCACGGAAAACCTACAGGGATTCCAACAAGTCGAAGACGCGCTTACTACGGCTTTTCAACCCATCTTACCGGTTGGACAAGCCTACCTTGAGTTGGCAGCACGAAAGAAACAATGGGATGAATCCATTGAGAACTATTTTTACGATGTTCTCAAACTGTGTAAAAAGGCAGATCCAAATATGAATGACGACGGAAAGATAAATTTTGTTTGCAACGGTTTAGATGCACGGGATACGGAAAAGTTAGTAACAATGAAGTCTCAAACATTAGACGACCTATTAGCGAACCTGCGGTTGCTCGAACGTGCCAAATGCCAGGCGGATATTGCATCTCGTACTTATGCTCAGGTTGTACAAGGGACCAGCAACTGCCCGAAAAACTCGTCAAATCGTCCAGCTAATCCTAGTAGATATGTGCACACCGTGGAACAAACAAGTTCAAAGGATACCGAGAAACAAAAGAATTCTCCAGTTTCGACTTCTTCACGAGGAAGGGGAAACAATAGAGGCCGAATATCATCTTGCGGAAGACCAGGCAGTTTTCAGAATAACTTTAAACGTTGTTTTACTTGTGGCTGGGCATATCGTTTTGCTAGATCATGCCCACAAAGGAGTTCATACTCTACTAGCCATGGAAGAGGCTCCTTTTCACAACGAGGTCAACCTTTTCGAAGAGAAAGCAATCGCGATTTACCAAGAGATCAAGTTTCAAATCTCCGACGTAGTCCTTCTCCTTATCGTAGGAACCCAAACGAGTAAAGGGGAGACGCCTCAGGGGTCGTCTACACCCTCATCAACAAAAACCTCTGAAAATGCAATGTTATGGTGCCATTAATTGTTCCACTTTTTCGCAAAATGAGGTAAAACAAAATCAACGTCCAATGATTATGATTTCTATCTTTAGACGTCATTTTCCTGCTCTTATTGATACGGGGAGTACATGTAGCCTTTTGCATTTTGGAATATTACCCCGACACTTTTCCCTCTCTGCTAGAAAAATAGGTTCGGTAACTTTATCTACGTTATCAGGAATTGCAGCAAAACACACGCCAGTGTGCAACTTTCATTTCTGGATCGGCCCTCACAAGTTCAGCATGCCATTGTGGTAACCCTTCATTACAAAATCGTATTATTTTGGGTGCGGATTTCTTTAACCTTTATGTTACACATTTGACGAGAACTGGTGTACGATTGTGTAAATCCAAAGCTTCATTTGTACCATATCTGCGGGATAAGCAGATACAGTCCTGGGGTAACGAGATCCAAGTACAGATGGGAAAGGAAGTACAGAACAAGGACCAAATAACATTCCCAACTGCACAAACATCTACGGCAGTATATTTGGATTCGGATTCATTACATATCCCACCAAATTTTATTGCACCCCAAAAATTTGTCTCTTTCGATACAATAACTAATCGAGAAGCATATTTTGCCAATGGTAGTAAGAAAAACGTTGCCGTTAGTAAGCAAACGAAGCAGGACGTTTTGGAGAACGATAATTTTCCCTCTTATAGGAAAAACACCGCGACACCGAAGTCGAGTGAGGATATAGATAAAGTCCTTTTCGAAGAACTTCCGTTTGGATCCGAGAGTGTAAACAGGAAGTTTGCAGATAATCGGCGAATGTTAAAGGCACTTTCTGCACATTCTGTGATACTCGAACCTTATGAATATACAGAATTGGCGATAACTTTATCTCCTGCTGTTCCCCCTCATCAGGACTTCATTCTCGAAATCAATTGCGGCCTGTATGATCAGTATCGCTGCTTGGTCCCTAGGTTGCTCATAAATTCCTACACTACCAGATGTATTCCTATCATTAATATGAACCATTTCAAAGTTGCATTTCCGCCTAATTATGTAGTAGGAGTCTTACACAAACCAGAATATATCTCTTCAAATTTGCAAAGTGCTCCGTCACAACAGGTAAACGCCAAAGACGCAGCAAACTTAAAAAGTACCTTGAAATCCCCACAGAAAGAATTTGATATTTGCACTGACTTAGATATATCACCTGATTTGACGGATCCCCAGAAACATGAGTTACTTCAACTGCTCGAAAGACACAAACATTGTTTTGCAGCCTCGCCAGAACAATTAGGAGTTACCAATGCGTACGAAGTGACTTTACCACTCGAGTATGATATTCCGGTTAGACGAGCACCATACAGGGTATCACCAAAGCAGCGGGAATTTATAAAGGCGGAAATTGAGAAAATGCTCGGTCTGGGCATCATTCAAGAAAGCGAATCGGAATATGGCGCCCCTATTTTGTTAGTTGCAAAGAAGGACGAAAGTTGTAGGCTCTGTTGTGACTTCAGGGCTCTAAACCGGAAATTGAAAGTTCCAAGTTACCCTCTTCTGGCCATTTCTGATATCATTCATTATCTTAGTGGGGTGAAATATATTTCTACCCTAGATCTTTATACTGCCTACTGGCAACTAAATATCGCAAAAGAAGACAGGCATAAAACAGCCATAGTAACACCTGATGGAACCTTTGAATTCAAGACATTACCCTTTGGTTTAGCCTCCGCCCCTGCAGCTTTCCAAAGATGCGTCGACAAAGTCTTCGCAGCCCTTAAATGGAACAGCTTATGCGTTTTCCTTGACGATATCATTGTGTTTGCTGAAAATTGGACACAACATTTGGAGAGATTAGAAAAAACCTTCCTCGCCTTAAAAAGGTCGAATCTTAAAGCAAAACCTAGCAAATGTCATTTTGCGTACGCCGAAACAGAAATATTAGGCCATATAATAGGCAGGAATGGTGTTGCAACCGATCCGAAGAAAGTAGCTGCCATAAAGGATATTCCTGTTCCAAAGAATTTAAAGGAAGTTCGATCCTTTGTAGGATGTTGTAATTTCTATCGTAGATTCATACAAGGGTATAGTCTCATAGCTAAACCTTTGACTGATCTAACCAAAAAAAGGATACCATTTAACATGGGTGAAAAACAATTGTCCGCATTTAACCAGCTTAAAACGTGTCTGACGACCGCCCTTGTACTACAACATTTTGATCCCAATCTGCCCATTGAACTCCATTGTGATGCATCTCAGCTGGGATTCGGCTCAGTTCTTTGTCACGTTGTTCCTGATCCCAACAATGAAAAGAAAACAATGACTCAGCCCGTGAGCTACTGCTCCAGGTTGTTTACGGGAGCGCAAGTAAATTATAGTATTTGTGACAAAGAAGTGTATTGCCTTGTATTCTCCATCCTCCATTTTCGTCAGTATTTGACTGATATATTCTTTACAGCAGTGGTCGATAGTTCCGGTGCTTGTTGGCTGCAACAAGCAAAGGATTTATCGGGGAGGCATGCAAGATGGAGTCTATGACTGGCCCAGTTTAAATATCAAATTAAACATCGCCCGGGGCGAACTAATTGCGTGGCCGATTGTATGAGCCGTGCCCCAATTTCTCCTCTAACTGATGACGAAAGAGATTATATCGATCATGGTGACATGGTTGGACTGATTGCCGAACTGACAGACTCGACTTTCAATGAAAGACAAAGGGAGATACGAACTAGACAATTACAAGACTCTGAGGTGTGAGCCTTAATTGAGTTAAAGGAAAACGACCCAGACCATCTGACTGTAAGATACTACACGTTAGATAATGGGGTATTGTATCGCCTATACAAAGATAAGAAACTATTAGTAATTCCTGACAATCTGAAGGCTGATGTGTTATCTGATGTACACGACTCACCTTATACCAGGGGACATACCGGACAATCCAAAAGTTTGCAAAAGTTATACGAACGTTATTTTTGGAAAACCGCACGGAAGGACGTACTGAATTACGTCCGTTCCTGCCCGATATGTCAAGAACGAAACAAATCAACAGGAAGGAAACAGGGTTTCCTTCACCCCCTGCCAGTGGGAAATATTTGCGAGAACTGGGCAAGTGATATTCTGGGCCCTATTACCCCTTGTAAAGGGGGGTATAAATATGTAATTGTAGCTATAGACATGCTCTCGTCATGGGTGGTAGCTCAACCCCTTAAGACTATATCGGCAAAGGCCGTGGCAAATTTTTTTGTTAACAGAGTGTACACAGTTTACGGACCCATAGCCAGTATACTCACCGATCGTGGCTCTGTTTATCAGGCTGCTTTAGTAGATAACTTACTTAGTGAACTAAAAATCAAGCACTTAAACACGAGCGGATATCATCCACAATGTAACGGAAAGGTGGAAAAATTTAACCACACCATAGCTACGATGCTTAGCAAGTACGCAGCAAAAAATCAAAAAGATTGGGTCTCTTTTCTGAATTTATGCGTCTACGCCTATAATTGTAGTCCCCTAGAAGGCCTCGGTCTATCACCTTATTTGGGCGAAAACCTTCTTTTCCCCTTGAAACGGGACTAAACGCTAACCCCACTGACCCATTTTCTGAGAATTTTCGCCAACATCTTAAAACAGTTCAGACTCTTGCCAGAGAATTGCATACCAAACGTCACCAACAGGGGAAAAAAAGTTTTGACGCCACCAGACGTGAACCCTCATATGCATTACATGACTTAGTTATGGTCTATTTTCCTGCAAAAAAGAAAGGTATATCAGATAAGCTAAGAAGGAAATACGATGGACCATATCGCACTACTAAAGTTCGCGGCAAAAATGTATATGATGTTGAACGCCTAAAAGGAAAAAGAAACTTAAGGGTAAATATAGGCCAGTTAAAACCATACTGGTCGCGTGCGGAAGTCAAGGAAGACTAAAGCATGACTTTTTTTTGCACCAAAGCTAATCGCTACATAAAAAAAAAAACTTCCTTTTCTGCACCGACACTAATCGTTACCCAAGGATAAGGTCTACACAAGAACCATTACACACGATGAACCTAGTTCGGTAAACAGTGGAAGCTCTGACTGGTTCGGACTCAACTTTCAAGAGGAGGCATGTAAATAGCTCCCCCCGCTACTTTCTGCCTTCGAAAATTTTTCGTAACACTCAGCTGTAAAACAACATTGGAAGGAACGAGAAAAGCACGAAAGCTAATTGTCAACAAATAAACAACTATGGATCCATTTGTTCTTCCCCCCTTTCATATTGTTGAGGTTGTTTGTTTTGTTGTTGTTATTGTTTTCCTCTCTTCACGATAACTAAGGCAATGGAATTTTTAGCCAGAATTACTTATCACTACGGATACCGCATTTCCGCCAATACAACTCCAGACTGTTGCCTTGTAACGAAGTACACGACAAAATTCTTTTCTTATTTTTGAGGTCAGACAAATTCAGAAAAGCGAAATAAAATCTCTTAAAATAACTTACGCTTACCTTTTCTTTTTTTTTACAGTTTGCAGAGTTGCCAATATTGTTTCCACCGTGAATTAATAGTCAGGTACATTTTTTTCTTTCTCCAACAGCGTGTAAATTAGCTACCGTTTTCTTGTACGCTTACACGAAAGACAGAACCATATGTCCGATACCGTGTGGAACTTACCTGAAGAAATTGTCATTATCGTCGCCGAAGATATAAATATTGCTCTTTCGCAAGCTTTAGGTGAATATTCCACCGAACAAACGCTTGGCCTATTTCCAAACAACACTCTTCAATACCTAGTCTTCACCCTTGGCTATAATTTCATCGAAACTGTGTGTCATCGAAATCTAACCACGTCTACTAGGTGGGTTAATTGGCTCTACAACACTTTTATTCCATCTTTTGTTTACAAGATTTGCACTTGGGTTGCTACCTTTCAATTTGATTGGGTTCTGAGAGTTTCTTTTGATTCCTTGGGAACGATTACTATCACCAGAACTTTATCGTAGAATACCGCATACTTTGGCCTGCATTCTATTATTGACACTTATGTATTCCGGGAAGATTGTTGTGGAGGGTCTTGGTTTAGTTCTAACCCCTGAACAGCCAGAGTTCCAATCCATTGTCGACGAAATTGCAGCACAAATAAATGTCCCTTCTTCTCGCGTTCTGGAACCAGAAAAAGTTCAGAAGATAAACAAGTATTTGCTATGGTTATTCAGAACGCAAACGGCGGAGAAGTTCTTCTTAGATTGCACAGAGGTTACTAGAAATTTTATACGTATCCACTCTAAGGCGGGAATCTATAGGCAATTCCCCATTGATACGGGCGACAAAAGTAATGTCGAAATATTAAATCACCTAAAACAATTAGAAGAATTGGTGAACCGAATAGGGTAGCACCCTAGAAGCAGTTAGAAAAGCATTATTTATGTGGTACACAGTCTATGCTCAACCCCTCCCCTTTCTCCACGGCAAGGATATATATGTATATATAACAGGCACAGTGGACAATATAAGCTAGCTTTCATTAAATCCCTCATGCCAGTGGCGTACAATGGCCATTAACGTCGACTGGTGGGTATCGAGGTTTTCTCAGGACATATTTGATATATGCAAGGTGGGGAATATACGTGAGCACGTTTGTGAGGCTGCCATTGACTCTGAACTTAGGCTATTTGTAAAATTTGTTAATGATTGTGCTGCTGCTACCGATGATAAAGAGACATTTTTAGAGGAGTCCTTTGACAGGATCAAGTTATTTGTTCAGACTTGCTATGCTAAATATACTTTAGATTGGACTTTCGACTGTGAATTTCGGGTGGCCAGTAAAACCTTAGATCTATTCGCATATCAGAAGCTGAAATCCTCATTTCACAATTTCTGGTGATAGATTTTGTTGGGGCATTCACTTCATGTGAAAATAACTACATTGAAACAGGAAGGAATATCCTCAACGTTGTTTTGCCCCAAGGATCAGCAACATATTTTCATGTGCTTTACGATCTGATTTCCTTCTTACGCCTAAGTTTGCGACACTTCACAAGTCTTAAGGAACGACTCGAATGGCTGTCGCAAATGTCATTCGAGTTACATGCACGTGTCAATTCTGTAATTCAAGTAGCAGGCGATTCGTGGACCCTTCACACATACTTCGATAGAGAACAGGGACGTTTGCATTTTTGGTCCCTTTATTTAGAGGCCCGCATTGGTCTCTTTGAGGAATGAAGAAGATATTAATGAAATTGAAAGATTGTAAATAGTAATTCCCAGTTTGTAAATATTTTCACTGTTTTGCATTCGCTACGCTTACAATATATTATTATATCTCTTTATATATTTATTGTTTTCGGATGGCGGAAATTGTGCCCCCTTATGGACTATATATGATCTCATGTGTATAAATAACAACAAAAAATAAATAATACGAACAAAAAAAAGGGGGGCGAGGACATTTCGTTCCCCCCATTTTTCTTTGCGCCCCATTACAGTATAATTGAGCTCTAACTCGAAGAGGCTTCGGGTCGAAGCTCTCTGGTAAGGGGAGTAAATAGAGGATAGTAGGGTGTAGTACCGTTACTTATATATTTTTAATTTCAGATCAGTACCATCATATTTCTGTACCATATTTTCCTATTTTGGGGATTTGTGTTGACTAACCCAACAATCAGGCTCATGCCAGGAGCCTACTGGAGAAGTCTGCCAAAGGTCATTCTCTACGAGGGAAGCGTGCCCCTCACCTATACGGAAAGTCTCCCTTCACCCACGGTAGTGGACCACACTTTACTGGAAGCCACAAGGGGACAAAAGATCACCTTTGAGGAGGAAAATCACGAGTATAAGGTATTTAATGCCTTGGAAGGGATGGTAAGTGACTTACAAAATTTGTTTCTACATCATTTGAATCACACTTACATAGATTTTCCCCCTCCTGCGGATGAATATGAGAGGACAAAGAGAGGGCTAGGCTTAACTTTCATTGGTGATTTCGCTAACTGGTGCTGTGGAGTTGTGAGCGAGAGCCAATACCATGATCTGCTGGTAAATGAACGGGTACTGAATGCACAAGTACATAAAATTACCACGAGTTTGAAAAATGAACACCAACAAGTTCATCTTCTAAAATCTCAAATTCGCGATGTTGTGACACAAACGAATAACACTATAGGCGAAATTGAAAAACAAATAAACCTCTTACGAACAAAATTGGAAAACAGAGTAACCGCTTTAGGAAGGGATGCTAATGTGACTAACTACAAAATATATCTTGTCGCCCTAAGATCCGTATTGTTGCATCAACTTTTAATAAGTTCCACTATTAATTCTGAGTTACGAGAACTAAGAACTTCCTGCTTTACAAATAAAATTCCACTGTATCTAATTAGGCCACAGTTGTTAAAAAGAGATCTAAAGCAATTACAATTCACTTTATTTAAAAATGGTTATCAACTGGCAATCCCTACCAAGAATTTAATGAAATATTATACTCTTCCTCTAGCTCACTGTTTATTTTCTCCAAATAAAGTAGTGGTAACCTTAAAAATACCCATTGTCAAAATTGGGGAAAATTCCGTATTGGAGGAATTTCTCACAGTTCCATTCCGTTGGGAAAATAGCACTTGTCACATTATACACCCCCCCTTGTTTTCGGCTACAAGCCCTTCCTTCGTAAGGTTATTATCAGGGACTTTTTTGGCCACCTGCGACCCACATAATTCCCCCTTATGTTACTTACCTCGTTTTGGGCACGACGCCACCTTGGGTAGTTCTTGCGCACAGAAGATAAGACAAGGGGCCACGATCCAAGAACTGGCCGGTCACTGCATGTTCCAATGTTATGAAGGAAATAACATTATCGTGACGGAAATTACGCAAGACCATTATGTAATCACAAACCCACCGCCAGAGATAACGGGCGAATGCAACGGTGAAAAGCTGAGAATCAAACTTATGCTAATGAACCTGGCACTTTGGAAAGCACCCTTCCGTGTCATTGCTCTTTAACTGTAGCTAACGAAACCTCTATTTCCCGAACTTTTCCATGCCCTAGTCAGTCTAGCAATAGCGTACAGAGTTATCATATTTTACCTGCTTCGTGGGGTAAAATCCCTACGATGAAGATTAATGTTTTGTTCGCAGGAACAAAAGCAGCTGAATTCAAACATTTTAATGACTGTCTGGACGAGAAGATTCCATTTCTGAAAATTTCCACTCAAATGGAAGCTGTTGAGAGTGATAGCGATTTGACGGATATTTCCGATATTCCCTAGTCATTAATAGTGGACAATGGTCGCTCGAAACTTTCGTTAATTATTATATGGAATTTGTGTCTTACATTTCTGATTGGATGGACTATCCACAGATACCAAATGCAAGCAATTCAACTCATTGCCCTTAGCCAGGTCCGAACTACCGAGGCTCTAGATTTCTCAAATGGCATATTAGATCATATACTTATTTATGTAATTATCATCTTTCTTTGCGTTTTGATAATTTTGCTTGTGTACTGGGTAAGCAGACAACATTTACATTTTTGTTGTACTCGAAAAACCCTGATTCATACACCACCGCACACTGGCTCCAAGCAGGTTCTATTCATAAACAATGACGATCCCAGGTTACAAGTTGCTCGAAACGCTGGAGCCATACCAAAACCTTTACCTCGCAGGTACAATCCTGGCCGAAAACCAGTACACTTAACCATGACAGCATGACTAGCTGTCCTTATCTTAAACTGGCCTTTCTTCTCAACTACTTATGGACTATCAATGAAAACCTTTGTAACGTCTGGATTATATTTAAATAAAATTGATCCTCCCATTCTGTACGAAACTTCTGTCCCATTACTATATCGCCTACAGTACAGCCCCCACACGTCTGACGTTCTCGATTGGGAAACATTGCCCTCATCTTTAGGCAATACAACCATATCAACTGACCCTGCACTTCAAGGGTGGAGTTATTTCTCGGCTACAAAGACCCATATTAGAACGCTGTTTTTAAAGGACCAAGATATAGATCAAATTCAGCAAAGAATAGAAGATTTTCCTGCAACAGATTGGATTAAAATTCAAAATCTTCCGCTTCAAGACTTACCTGAAATGTTGCATATCTTAGTGTCCGCTTGCCAAAGTAAAACAATGCACCCCGCATTATTACCATTTAAAGTTCTTGAACAACACGTAAGATCATTACAAAATAAATTAAACTTCTTTAATTATAGCCATTTCCCCTGAGAAATTAGGGCAGTATTATAACCTCCCTATTCTAGAATGTACGATTGGTTCTGTGATCACCCTATTAGCACTTAAAATTCCTTTAATTCATAACTATGCCAATTTTCAAGCGTATAATTTAAACCCTTTACCGTATCAGTATTATGACAATACATGTCAAATACAATTATCAACAGAGATTGTTATCCGAGATGACAGCAATAATGTTTTCTATGATCATTTATGTTCTCTTTCCCAAGACACCCTTTGCTTTATCACTTCAGTCAGAAACATGTTCACCCCTGAGTATCAATGTATCGACTCCGTTCTACGGAACGATGTGGTAGCTCATGTGGAACGATGTCCTTTACATTGCACAAAAAACCCACAAGTGGTACCACCCATCTTGCTAAATGTTTCCACTTACCTTGTGTTAGCCCCTCCTCAGGTGGAAATAAATGTTAAATGTGAAAGTATTCTTTTTAGTTTCAGAAGAATATCTCCTTTTGGTACATTAGTTATTCAACTGGGTTGCCAATGTGTATTATGTGTATTATCTAAATGTTTCCGAGTGCAGTTCCCCTGCATCCTTCCTAATCCTACCAAACCACACATTTCCCGATTCTTACCAGCGCACTGGGTTCATTATCAATTAGTCGGTCACGCTAATTACGAATGTACCAAGGAAATGACACATTATTCTAATTGTACAGTGCGATCACAACTCCAAGCACCAGAACTCTCCAACGTACCCTCTCACATAACTGTTTACACCTGGCTTACCTTGTTAACTTGTCTAGTCATAAACCTTATCTCTTGGATCCTATATAGGATTCGTAAAAGTAAAGCACGTTCTCATACCTCAATACCAATGGCTATGAGAATGTCTCCAGTAAGGGTACCCTCATATGAAGCTCCCAAACGCCCCCCTATTTACGAAACCATTCTTGAATAATTAATACACCTTTAAACCTAGGTATTAATATTCTGTTTTGAGTTCCAGATTTCCAATTGTGCCTTTGATGTCCAAGATGTCTCGGGTGTGCGGCCAGCCTGATATTCTAATCCTATAATGAACAGTGATATCGAAAAACGCATCCCTGTGAAGTTAACCCCGAAATTTGGATCACATCCCTAAGAAACACTACTACCCTTCAAGTGGACCTGCGATCTAGTGATACTCAACGTCACAAATGAACCCTGTGAAACTACCCTAGTGCTTGTAAATTATAGAGACACACTTTATATCACCTATATTGTTAACTACCATATATATATATATATATATATATATTCATGGACTTTCAAAGTTATATTGTTATCAAAGAAGACAACTGCCATGAGATATATTCATATAATCATGTAAAATGTCTTGATTTCATGTGTTATTACTAACCCTAGATTTAAGTGAAATAACCCAATCGTAACTTGGTACGAACCCAGAGGAACTTTTAATGTGAATTCATGTGAAAGTAATTTTACTCTTAATGTTACACTCAACAAATGTCATTTGCAAACACCTGGAGCTGCAATCATGTAAACGCTACCTTATATATATATTTTTGTATATGTGAGCTCCGCAAAGCAAATATGAGGGTACATAGTTAGCTAGGAGTTAGATGGGGACCATCTAAGATCAGGTGGGGCAAATTGTAACGTGCATTTAATGTAACGTTATAATGCATATTACAATTGTATGAGTTGGTTCTGAAACAAGTAATAGACAGTGAAAGGAAGTTGATCTTGCCAGTTACTCAGCACTGGGCAGTTAAGGTTAGACGCCTTCCTCCACGTGTGAAGGTTGAAACTCGGAGACGGCGGTGGCTTAGCATACACCACTCAAAAGGCAAGGTCTTGGCCATGATATGACAATAATATCAATCACCAGCTGTCAGTCGTGTAGTGTCAATCATATGATATCATCATATGATTAGGTGTCAGTCACCAAGTGCCAATCATCTGATGTCAATCAAGTGATATCATCATATGTCAATAAATGTGACATACATCCAGTGCAGATGTACCTAGAAGGTTACGCATCTAGTACGGATGTGCCTGGCAAGGCCTTTCTTATAGAAATAGGACAGTTTGCGAAGATAGCCACAAAGACAGGAAAGAACACACTTCTGATTGACAGGCTGAGTAATTAGGCAAGGTCAACAACAAATTACATATACTGAAGATTGGAGAATTAAGTATGTTGTGTGTGTCGGAACGCTGCCCGAGCTGTTTCAGGGTGCAAGTTCAAGGTAAGCTTACAACTGAGTTCAGTGTTGCTGGAGACTTAGATGCTCCTTGTGTAATACAAAACTTAACTGATATGATTGGGTTAGAACATAGCTTAGGATTAGGATACTAACAACATAATATTGATTTGCTACATGTTAAATAAACTATATTATTCCGAATTGTGAGTGTCTCTAATGTTCCCTGAACTACTGCCCTTAAAAAATGTCTCTCTCTCTCTAAAAGAGCGGCGTTTCACCATACATCGTGTTGCCAAAAATACGAAACTTAATTCTGATTATTATCAGGCTAACATCCTGACACCCGTTTATAGCCATGACATTCCCCATCTCTACGGGAGGGATCAGAATCGTGTGTGGGTGCATCAACACAAGGCATCAAGTCACACATCTCGCTCAACCTGCCTCTTCCTCCAACAAATGGCATAAGAAACTGGAATTCGTGCCATTCCTTTGACAGACATTCCAGTGAAGTCACATGATGCCTCACCGATGGACTTTTGTGCCTTCGGCCTACTGAAACGAGCCTTGTCTCAGAGAAGACCCCGCACCATTGAAGGGCTTTGGAAAGCCTGTCAGGAAGAGTGGTTGAGGCTGGACATGACTACACTTTGTGCCAGTCTCCTACAGTGGAAACTTCACTGTCGGGCAATTGCCAAGATGTAGGGCCACCAAATAGAGCACTCTCAATGGTGGTGACATAGTTTATCTTAAGGTAGGAGCAGTTTGAAATCGTCACCATAGATCGGAAACAACCTCTGTATAATAACAACTTGCAGTCCGAGTTCCATATGCAAAGTAATTTTGTAAATGTTTACGTACAATAGGATGAGGAAAGAACTTTTCACCATGGCCATATATAAGGGGAGGGGATAATGGGTCCAAACCCCTCCCATTGCTTTAATAAATATTCTGCATTAATCGAATAATTGCATCAACAGTTGATCAAATCATTGTAACATCTGAAATCATTTTGAAAATATAACTTATAATGAATGGTGTTCAATAATTTTATTTTATTCATATCTTCAGAATAACTTTAACAGTATTCATTATGTTCAAAATAAGTTGTAAAATAGCAAAATTTTTGAAAAACTATTGAACACGTACATAGATATTTTGATATATAAGTTGAAAATTTTGTAAATAAAAAACTCAATGTACATAAAGAAAAATGTTGTAATTCTTAATATAATTAATGCTCGTCTATATGCCCTTACAGTGAGATGTTTAGAAATATTCACTGAAAACTGCTTAAATTCAATAATAATGTAACTATTAAAAGTTTACCATTAGTGAATAACATCCATGATCAATAGTTATTAGTTGTAATACAGATATTTTAATTCTACTATCCTTGGACTACTGAAAGCTGAACCCTTCCCATTATTTTCCCTTAAATATGGCCATGGCTTGTAAGATTGGACTTTTGTATTAAATAAACTTTTCAACTTTGGAAACGCAATACCTGTGTGTACTTTGAATTAATTTTTCATTTTCGAGAAATACACATGTTTTGGACGAAGAGAGAAAGTGTACAAATACCAATGCAACAAACGTAACTAGCACAAACTACTCGAAATTCCTGGATGCTAAGAACACCAAACTTGAATGACCTAAGCGACTAATTCAAACCTACGAGAAGAAATTTATGATCACACCTAAATGAAACACACTGAGAATATTATTAAAAGTAACTTACTCTAATTACGAAATCCAAAGCAAAAAGGAAAAGAACACAGTAGGTCTCATGTACTATCTGGAGACTATTGTTAGTGGAATTTCTTATTCTAAAATCCTCATAATTTATATTCCTTTTTGGTAGACAAGATAAATAATGGTAAAAATCAAGAGGCAATACATGATGCAAGTTATTTTTCGGGAATTAGAATAGATTGTAAGTTTTAGGAACTACAATTTACTTCTAGATGTACATGGACATGTATCCATGTAAAATAGGTGTGTGTGTATAATGAATCTAAACTTTAGCCAGATTACAAATTCGAGAGTACATAGATATACCTGTAACTTTAAATTCACTGACATAAATTGATAATTATATTGTTCCCTTTTACTTGTGACATTTAGAACAGATTGAGACAATATCTCGCTCTCCTACTCTTTCATATGGAACATAAATAAAAATAAAACAAATAAGTTACTGACCACATTTACTGTGCAAGGGTACGAATTGTTATTCATTCAATAGCAAATTTTCACTTTATGAACTTATCTACAGAATTTCTTTTAAATTTCAAGATACTTTAAATGCTGTTATGTGACACATACACATTTTTTATAAGTTCATTAACTACATCGAAGTAATCATAAAGATCTTTCTGTTTTTGACAGAATATTCTACAAGGGGAAAATATAACATAAAATATAAATTATACCAGTTAACTTTTATCTATTTTTACGACATTTCAATAAAATGTACTCAATTCTCCTTTGTAATGTTTACATAGAAAAAATTATTGTAAAAGTTGATCATCACAGGTGAAAGTATGTGGCTTGCCCACATACGGAAGTGACTGATAACTAAAGTGACCACATATTAAGCTTTGTTCTTTCAGTGTTTTATCTAAATATTTCAGACCCTTTTGATTTTTGTTTCTTGGATATATGTTTGTATTATTTCTGTTAAAAGCCTATTTCTACCATGATTTGAGAAAAATATCCTGAAAAAACCCACCGTGACTTGTACCATGTTAATTATTTTTAGTATTATAAGCTTCGCTAAGATTTTATTTTTTCAAACTGCTGAGAATTCTAGAACCCCACAAACATTTACAGCAATAATTTACAACATTTTCTGACAAAACCCACATTTTGAGTGGGCTTTTTGGTGGGTTCTTCTGAAAAAACCCACGTGGGGAAAACTGGGGTGGGTCCACCTGGGGCAACCCTGTTTACCTTGGCATATGAGCAGGGCTATAGTTGAGGGTATACTCTGTGAACTTAAGGTTCCACATGATGTTAAGAAGATGAAAAAACTTCCCCTAACTAGTGATTTACAGAGGTATCCCCATTTCTACTACTGGAAAAGGATATGAATGTATGATATTTTTGAGTAATTCTCATGAGATGGAATTTTATTCCCCCTACTGTGTCCAAACTAATGTTTTTTGCAGGAAGTAGAATTATTGCAATGTTCAGGTGGCCAAAATTTCCTGTGCTGAAGCTTTGAACTGAAATATATTGAGATTGACAGCATCTTTAAAAGGGTTAACCAGAAATACATTGTTTTAGATTAACAGCTATAGTAGTGGGGTTGACTGTACTATAAACCCACGAAAGTATGAACCCCCCCTCAAGCAGATTTGCTATACTTAAAACTAGCTCAACATGCCCAAATGAGCTTTTTGCTCAAGTGTGGAACCCTCCTCTAATCCCAGATTTTTGTAAAAATGCCCTCGGGAATTTTTCAGAAAGTATGAAGCCCCTCAGATTGATTTGTCTATACTTACAAAAGGCACTTCTGAGAGATTGTTGTCCATAAACTTGTTAAAAATATGCCCCTCTTGTGGCCACACTTAAAACTAAGCCACACACACATATACACACACACATATACACACACACACATACACACATATACACACACACACACACACATATACACATATACACACACACACATATTTATTTCTGGTTTAAGAAAACAGTAAACAAAATTTGCCTGTTTTAGAGATTTGATAAGCAACAACAACAGAGCCATCTATGTGCAAATGCCTGAACTCGGTGAACACTTGGGAACAAGTCAATTTTTTTCATTATGTCAATATTTTTAACTCTTTTTGCCAGTAATAGGGAAATGGTAGCAAGCATTAGACAAAGTACTTTGGAGCTGAATATTCCTTTCTTAAGACGTCGTATATTACTAAAATATCTTTAATTCACATATTTCTCATACCGCTGTATCTTGTTCTATTAGGCCTCTTCAAGAACATTGCCTATTAGGACTCTTCAAGAACATTGCCTATTAGTGAAATAATAGGGCAAGCATACAATGATATGGGGATATGTGAATTGCTGGTTTCTTCAATTCAGATAAATGGATTGAATTGAAACTGGGATATTTTGCATTTTCCGTGTAGAGGAGCTGCGCCATGGCCAATTCCTCTACACGGATCAATATTCGGGGGAGTTTCTCAGATTCCCGCGGAGCGGCACTTGAAGCAACAGCACTGCGAGCAGTTCATTTCGAGCCCAGCACCGGCGTGTCGATCAATATTTGGAGCAGCGATCCTTTACAAAATTGATTAGTTCCAGACAATTCCACTCGCCTCGCTGGGGAGGTGCTGCGGTATGGATTGCATGTACGCTCAGCAGAAAAACGGGATACACTTAGAAGAAAGTACTTCGGCAAAAATGTTAGAGAATAGCTCATGTTTCTGAATGCACCCCCACCCACCCCAACACACCTACCCACCCACATTCATACATATTTACTTCCCGGTCCACTTCTATTGCATCATGTTGTACAATATTAATTGATTAAATGGTTATGACATAATGTGATTATGTGGTATTTTCTGATTGGTTGCTTATGACATAATGCGATTATGTGTTACGTTTAAATAAGCAAGGTTTTGATTGGTCCGACAAAACTATAAAAGCCAGGGCACAGTGCAGGTTCTTCACCATTGCTGGATTGGCAGTGGAACCCACAAGTGGGGGATAGAACCTGAACAGGCTCCACCAAAGTATAGGAGACTTGAAGCATATAATTTGGCGGAATAACCCAAGTAAGGTCATAGAGACAATATACACTGATGCAATAAAAGCCAATTTTTGATTTGAATCCCAAGAAATTGTATATAAATACCAAAGCCAAAAATATTAACACACATACACACCTATATACACATATATACACACAAAGCACAGTGCTGAACTCAACTGATCCAGTATAGAGTTTTGATTTGAACCCCAAGAAATTGTATATAAATACCAAAGCCAAAAATATTAAGTGTATATACACATACACACACACACACATACAAAGTACAGTGTTGAACCCAACTGATATTTTTTATTCAGTATAAAGTTTTGAATTGAAACCCAGGAAATTGTATATAATAAACAACAACAAAAATGCCGAATCAAAAACATTGTAATCAATGCAATAAGAATATATCCAGCCCCAATTGGGCCAAGCATCAAAAAATTTGTAACCCGGGCAAATACAGAACTCCCACAATAATTTGCCCCAAATGCCATAGAAAATACAGCATGCAATACTTCACATATACACATAAAGATACTTGCTCTGCATTGCCCTCTCAACCATCTACATCTGGTCTGAAAAGAAAGCACGAAGCACCTCTTAATGCCAGAGCAGCAAAGCAGCCACGCCATGAACCCATCCGTAGCAGTTTTAACGGCCAATTAAGGGATCACCGGTTTGTATCAGAGCCAAGATGTGGCATTGAGAATTTCTTGAATAGTATAAATTCTAATCTGCAGGCAATTCTTAATGCACAAAATGGCTCTTATAAGCTGTCCCTCAAATTGTTTGTACAATATAAGAAGCCAAATGGCACAAAATTTACACATCCCCACATAACAGAAACTGTACCTGTATATTCAAATGCAAATTCAGACACAATAATAGGCAGGTTGATAGATCAACTGAACACTAAACACTCTGAATTTGCATCAAAAGAGTCTGGATGGAGCCTATGCGGATCCCCGCACAAGTTATATGTTAATATTTCTGAATTCAGCCCATTACAAGGATCTACATATTTGCCATTACCTGATAATATTAAAAACAGAAGAGCCGTGGTTAATATAGAAAATACCGACCAGAAATGTTTTCTGTGGTGTATATTAGCTGCTTTGTTTCTAGTTTCAAGGCATCCTGAGAGAATAAGTTATTACAAACAGCATGAACATATTTTTGACGATGCAATGGAGGGTTTGGAATATCCAATGTCAGTTCAGAATATTGATAAATTTGAAAAAAAGGCCAGGCACATCAATGGCAAACAATTATCTATTAATGTATTTACTTGTTCCACTGGCAATTGCTTGATAGCACCTCTCAGAATCAGTACACTTGATGATGAATCTGCAATTCCGATTGATCTGCTCTTAATTGAAAAGGATGGTACATATCATTACACTCTGATACACAGTCTTGAAGCTTTAGTCAGAAAACAACTAGACAAAACTCATACAATATTCAAGTTGTGCAGAAGATGCTTAACTGTATTTTATGGTCAAAAAATGATAAAAGGGGTTCGGGAAGAGAATGCAGAAATTGCTAAAAACAAGTTAATTGAGCATCTGAAATACTGTGGCAACCATAAACCTGTTCATATGGTGATGCCCAATCCAAGTGAAAATTGCAAATTCAAAAAGTATGAAGCCTTGTTGGAACACCCAGTATATATTGTCTGGGATTCTGAATCAAATCTCAAACCTGTTGCATTCTGCAATCCAGATCCCGAGGAATCTTCAACTACACCATACCAGCTACATGAACCTTCCAGCTTTTGTTGTGTGGTTATACGGGATGGTGTTGTTATTAAAGAATATTCATACAAGGGACCAAATGCCATCAAAATATTTGCACATAGAATAGAAAATATGTGCCGTGACATAGCATCTAACATCTTATTAAAATCAAAACCCATGTTGCCTTTAACAGAGAAACAGATTGAAGATTTCAACAATGCAGAAAAATGCCCGGTATGTGATTCTGAATTTTCAGATACAAATATCAAGGTACATCACCATTCTCATACAGATGGTCGATATAAACAGGCCCTGTGTAATAGCTGCAATATTAAGATCAAGAGACCAAGATTCATCCCCATATTTTGCCATGGAGCATCCAATTATGATTTCCATCATCTGATCAGATACGAGGGGTTTGACAAGCAGAATTTAAATATTTTAGCTGAAAATGATAAGAAATATATATCTATTAGCAAGATAATTAAAGTTGATGGTGTTCCTATTCACATAAGATTTCTTGATTCTTACAGATTTTTATCTGCTAGCCTGGATACACTGGCCACTCAATTATCTGATGATCAATTCAAAATCACACGTGCATTGTTTCCAAATCAGGACCTGAAATTAATTAGGCGGAAGGGTGTATATCCATATGACTATGTTACAGATTTTTCTAAATTTGATGAGTGTTCTCTGCCACCACAAGAAGAGTTTTACAGCAGAATTAGAGGATCTGGAATCAGTGATGAAGATTATCACCATGCTCAGTTGATGTGGAACAATTTAAAATGCAAGACATTTGGTGATTATCACATGGCATATTTGAAACTTGACGTCACCCTCTTAGCTGATATATTGCAGGCATTCAGAAAATCTTCCATGCAAAATTATAAACTGGACCCAGTGTATTTTTACAGTGCCCCGGGCCTAGCATGGGCCGCAATGTTTTTGAATACTAAAATGCAATTGAATCTGATCCACGATCAAGATATGTATCTGTTTATGGAGAAATGTATAAGAGGAGGGATGGTACAATGTTCCCAGAGATATGCCAGAGCAAATAACAAGCATATTATGCTGCCTGATTATGATCCAGCACGGCCATCAAATTATATACTGTATGTAGATGCAAACAGCCTCTATGGTCATGCCATGATGGATAAACTGCCATATGCAGGGCTTGAATGGGTTGAAAATTTCAATATTGAAGATCTTCAGGATTTTGATGACAGTGACTATGGCCTCTTCTTAGAGGTTGATCTGACAATTCCTGATGATTTGCACAACAAATTTTCTGATCTGCCCCCAATTCCCGAGGTTCAGTGCTCACCTGGCTCTAAACAGAAGAAGCTCATGATGACTCTGGAGCCGAAACAAGGCTATGTCATATATTACAAAAACCTCCAGTTCCTGATGAAACATGGTGTTCAAGTGACCAAAATTGGAAAAGTCTTAAGGTTCAGGCACTCAGAATGGTTGAAACCATACATTGATACAAACACAGAGCTTCGAACATCTGCAAAGAGCCAATTTGATAAGAGCTTGTTTAAATTGATGGTGAATTCTGTATATGGCAAAACTATTGAAAATGTCAGAAAACATACCGATGTTAAAATAATTACTGACCCCAGCCTGAGCAAAAAATTGGTTGCAAAGCCCAACTTCAATTATAGAAGAATTTATGATGAGCACATGGCACTTTTCAACATGAAGAAAACAAAGATTAAGTTTGATAAACCTATTTATGTAGGGGCTGTGATATTGGAATTGTCCAAATTACATATGTTAATATTGTATTATGATGTGCTGAAACCTTTTTATGGTGATCGTGTAAAATTATTGTACATGGACACGGATAGTTTTATTCTTGATATTCAAACAGAAGATGTTTATCAAGATATGTCACAGCCTGAATTGTTTCAATATTTTGATACCAGTGAACATACAAGAATTCAACCCCACAACAAAAAGGTGCCTGGCAAGTTAAAAGATGAGACATGTGGTGATGCTATTGTGAAATTTGCTGGGTTAAGTGCCAAGATGTATAGTTTTGAAACATGTAGTGGCGCTGTTGCCAAAAAGGCTAAGGGCATTGGCAAAGTAGCTGTTGAAAAAGATCTTGAATTTGAAGATTATGAAAATTGCCTCAAATCCCAGAGTTCAATCAGAACATCAGAAAATAGAATTCAGAGTGAGGATCACTTGCTGACTTCAAATATTGTAAGAAAAGTGGCCCTGGACCCAAATGATGATAAGAGATGCATCTTGTCATGTGGCATGCATACTCTACCATGGGGGCATTGTGATTTGAAAAATGGCAAACAATGCCCAATTACAGAGCATGATTTGAAATAAATAAACATGCCTATGAACTTATTTGGGTTCAAAAAACAGGCTATTATGGAGCTGCCAACACCACAACCCTCTTCTGATATGATATCTAAACTGAGTGGCTTGTTAATTATTCATCTGAACAGCATACTTACAGATGTTGATGAAGAAACAGGTAAAATATTGTACATATTTAACAATAATTTAAATCATTACCAATTACCTGTAGGTGGTCAATTGCAATTTATTACAACCCCTGAGGGTGATGTCAAGATTTCAGTAGGGAGAAATATTTATAGAATTAAGCACTCAAACATGATTTCTGGCACTGTATATACTGTTTCTGCTGGTGACTGCTTATATATTGAGGTCCCTGAATCTTATGACAAGCTTATACCCTTTTTTATAGAATTAAGAATCAGATACTCTATAATAAATAACCACTAAAACAAAAATGCCTAATGATATATTTGGCCATACAAGACATGAAGATCACAGTGATGAGATTCTTATGCTTGATGTCAGAGTCAAGAAATTAAGAAGTGATTTACAAGCTTTACAAACCACACTCAATGCCAGTCTTCAATTAGAAATTACAAATTTACAATCACAATGCATGGACCCTCTTCTTAAAATTGATTCTGAACTCAAAGTGCTGCTTCAGAAATATACTGATTTGGCAACATTAGATAATTTTCAAAGTTTGGAAGAAGCTGTAGCAGCTCTTCAAGCCAAATTTAAGACCCAGGCCACCAATTCTGAGCAATTGAAACAACAATTGGAAGAGCAAATAAATAATGTCCAGACACAGCTCCAAACAATTGTCAAAAGCATAAAGTCACAAGAAGATTTTGATCTAGTGATTTCCACTCTAAAGGAACAGATTCAGTCACTCCAAATACCTAATCTGGACCCTCTGAACAATGCCATAGCCGAGGTTAAAGAAAAAATTGAGACACTTGAAAATTTTATGAACAATTTGCCATCTTCTGATGCTTTGAATGCAATAACTCGGAGTGTTGCAAATATTAAGCTGCAACTTGAAACATATGAAGATTTTGGAAAAATTCAAAGTTCCATAACCCATCTTGAGGGTACAATAGCAGCAGTGCAAAGTGATTTGGCAAATGTACTAGAATCCCGCCTGCCCGGTATTGTAGATACACTTGTCAGTGTCCAGCAACAAATCACAAAGCTTGAAAACCTCAACACTGAATCTGAATTGTCTCATTTTCATCACTTGATCGATGATATCCAAACAAAACTTGAAATTTTACAACAATCAACACCCTCTCAGGCAGATATAGCCCTGCTCCAAAATGCTATGCAAAATGTGGCTGATGCTTCTGAATTAAATAATGTGAAATTGGCACTTGAATCTTTGCAAAATACTGTATCAAATCTCCCTACATCACAGGAACTTAAAAATATAAAGAGAGCTGTGAATAGGATATTGAAATCAGAAGATATCAAGAATATCCAGACAGAGATCAAACAACTCACTCAGACAGTTGCCACTCTACCAACCAATCAACATATTAATGAATTGCATGCCCTGTTTGAGGATATCAGAAGACAGGTCCTTGATCTTACTGCTCAAAATTCAAAATTGGCAGTTGTTGAAAATTTGCAACAAATTGTAGCTAATATCAAGCAACAGCTAGGGACCATGGAATCCAATCAAGCAAATGCTCTGTCTGTTTTTGCCACCCAGCTTCAAGAGATTGTGCAACAATACAAGAAACTTGTTGTGGACATAAAAATAAAGCCAGGCCATGATGATGTTGTTAGGACCATCAATGAACACCTTGAATCTGTAACAAGCAGATTGCTCACAGCAGAAAAGGAAATAACGGGCATAATCGAGAATCCAAAACATACAGTAATTCTTGAATTGTACAGCATCCCCAATAAAGAATATGATTCACCATTTACACCAGGTGGCAAAATATATATGCTGTCCCCTGCACAATTTTATTACCAGTTTTTTGTTGGGGGCACATTGAGACCAATCAAGATCAAATATTGGCTTCAACCACAGGCACATCACTACCCTACCTTATCAATAACAAATGCTGACAACAAACCAAAAATCACCAGTGTGGAGTTAGAGGATTTTACAGATCCCAATACATTAGAAACAGCCTATACTGAAGATGATGGCACTTTGGAATTTAAAATACAAATAGGGGACAAATTGTATTTAGAAAATCCTGCAGTCTCAGCTGCTGAACACCCCATAGTTGCAATATTCTTGTTTACATATTATGTCTAGACAAATTATTGTTGATGAATTACACAGACAAGCCAGACATAATTTTAAGAGACTCCCAGTAGTCACAAAGGGCATAGATGATTTATGGCAGAGCGACTTGATTGAATTAGCAAGTGGACAGTTGAAAAACTTAGACAAAATCAACAAGGGCTACAAGTATCTTCTCACTGTAATAGATACATTTTCAAAATTTGCCTGGGCTGTGCCACTCAAATCCAAGACTGGAAAATGTGTTACAGAAGCCCTCAGGACAATCATCAATCATTCAGGAAGATCACCGCGCTATTTGCAAACAGATAATGGCAAAGAATTTTATAATTCAGTGTTTCAACAATTTATTAAAAGCCAGGCAATAAAACATTATTCGAGTTACAGTGATCTCAAAGCCTCAGTTGTAGAGAGATTCAACAGAACCCTAAAAAATCTTATGTATAAACAATTTACCCTTCAAGGTAATTATAAATGGCTTAATATTCTTCCAGAACTTCTACATAAATATAACAATTCTGTCCATTCCACAATCAACATGAAACCCTCTGAAGTAACTTCATCTGATGAGCAAAAATTGATCAGGACTGTTTATTATCCTAGATACCAGCCAACAACAAGAAAAGCCAAATACAGGGTGGGTGATCAAGTAAGAATCAGCAAATATAAGCACTTATTCAAAAGAGGCTTTACAAGAAACTGGAGCACTGAATTATTTACAGTGGTTCAAGTTAAACCCGGGACCCTTAACACATATATAATAAAAGATCATCGAGGAGAAATTCTCAAAGGCCGATTCTATGAACAAGAGCTCAGCAAAACTAAACAGCCTGACACATATCTCATAGAAAAAATCATCCGCAGAAAAGGCAACAAGTTATTTGTCAAATGGCTGGGTCATCCGGAAAACAGCTGGATCGATGCAGACAAAGTGATAATATGAACACCTGGGATGTTATAAAAAGGCTGCCAGAACCTGAACAGCAGAATAAGAGAAACGGCAAGTTGCTGCCTGATAATATTAGGTGTCTTATTGTTGGGCCATCTGCTTGTGGTAAAACTACACTAATGGTTGATAATTTTTTATTGGCACCCAACTGGTTAGACTGGAAAAACAGGCACTTGTATATCTTCTCTAAGAGCTTGGAACAATTAAAATATCAGCAGCTGATGAAGCTATATGATGGATTGGATATAGCCACTTTTGAACCAGATGTTAAGCCACTTCATGAATGTCTCGATAATTCTGTTGTTGTGTTTGATGATATTATACTGGATAATCAAAACAAGGTTAGAAATTTCTTTACACAGGGCCGACACAAAAACATTGATTGCTTCTACCTGGCACAGACTTTTTCTAAAATACCGAAGCAACTGATCCGAGACAACAGCAATTTTATATGTGTGTTTCATCAAGATCATACCAACCTCAAACACATACATGATGAATATGTAGGTGGGGACTTGAGCTACAATGATTTTTCCAAGTTTTGCAGTAGGTGCTGGAACCAGGACAGTTACGGGTTTGTCACAATTGATATGACAAGAACACCCAATAGTGGAAAATACAGAAATAAAATCAACGATTTTCTATACGTAGAGACGTATATAAACAACCATGAAACGACCAATTATTGATGATCTTAAGTTAAGAGATTATCTTGTAAAAAGATTTAAGGGATGGAAATCACAGAACCGAGGAATTTATGAAAAACACAAACAAACAGAACAGCCTGTAATTGATGCTATTAATAATTTAGGTAAGAATATCAAAACTGTTACAGAGCAAAATCAAAATTTGATCACAGAGCTTGTACCTGTAGCTGCAAGGAACATATTAGATTATCCATTCACCCCACTTTCCAGTATTCATACACCTAGTCCTATTGCACCTCGAAGAATTGAGGCTAGTCAGGATCCTATTGAATTGGGTCTTCTTGCTCAAAAATATTTAACCACACCTAAAGACAACAAAGATGAGGTGTTTGGCTTATATGCCGACACAGAGCTTGATGGTAGTATCATACACAGAATTGGCAATTTCAGAGTAACTTTTATGGGGGATGATCTGATTGTTTATTCAGAATCTCGTCTCGGAGAAAAAGGTGCTTTTGTTAAGTACCCCGGCACACCTTGATTGTGGGAACTGATGACTAGGAAAAGGCCTGGCAGCTATACAGATCAAGATTATGAACATTACAAAGAAATATTAATAAAATCAGATGCTCTATACCAGAACAATGATCCCACACAAAAAAGAGTCAAGTCTAGCAGTGGAGCAAAATACAATAATTTAATCAAGCCCATATGGTCACAGATCAAGACAGGCAGTGGAATCAAACAATACAACACCCTGCCCAAAGAATTTGTGTGGGTTGATGATGTCAGGAAACTTGTAGATAGGTTGCTGGTGATAGCTGGGGAGGAAAATGCTGGCAACCACAATTTTTACAATGAAAAAGTTGGAATTATGGACATGATAAGCACAAAATTGTCTAATTTTATAGTGAATGACACTAAGGGGATTGGATATCTCATAAAAATTATTAATACTCTACCACCTAAATTTTGGAATATTTCTGAGGGCCGGGGCCTTGTTAATGACATTATAAACAAGCTGCCATTTGAACTACATATTCCAGGCTATCAGTATTGTGGTCCAGGTACAAAATTGGACCATAGATTAAACAGAGGTGATCCTGGTGTTAATCCTTTAGATGCTGCTTGTAGAGACCATGACATAGCATACAACACACATTCTGATCTTGACAAGAGACATGTTGCAGACAAGAAATTAGAAGAGGCTGCATTTGGTAGATTTGTAAGCAAAGATGCTTCTTTGAGTGAAAAAATAGCAGCATTGGGAACCACCATAGCTATGAGCACCAAACAAAAACTGGGGTGGGGGTTGTGAATATGTATATAATAAACCTACAATGAAGGCCAAGGGTGTTATGTATCAAATACCTTATGCAGGTCTCAAATCTCTTAAAACTATTGATAGTCTTTTAACCAAAAAGCAGCGCAAGAAAAAAAGCTCTTGTATTGCAAAGGGACATGGTATGAAATTGTTGCTTAGTACCCCCCAATTAAAAAAATTACAGCAATCAAGAAAAAAATCACATGTGGGGGGGTTCATATTTACCATCCCTGCCATCTTAGCAGCTCTCGGGGCTGTAGGGAGCTTGGCTGGGGGATCAGCTGCCATAGCAAAAACAGTAATAGATGCCAAGAAAAATAGGGCAGAATTAGATGAGCAGAAGCGCCATAACCTGGCAATGGAGAAAAAAGGCAAAGGTGTTAAGAGAGCCATGAATAAGTTTAAAAAAAACAAGAGCCGCTTACAAACCAAGATATTGAAGCTTTAATCAAGCCACTGGGCATCAAAAATTTTAGGGGTGTGTACATGTCTGATTCTTTACCAGAACAACCACTCAACAAAGAGTGTGGCATTGTTAATTTGGATAAGTACAAAAATCAGGGCACTCACTGGATTTGTTATCTTAAATATTTAAACAATGAGGCATTTGTGTTTGATTCATTTGGAGGTGTTCCACCTGAAAATTTAGTAAAATATTTAAAATCAGCTAATCTTTATTACAATAATGCCCGTGTTCAAAACTTCAGAGATGTTAATTGCGGACATTTGTGTTTATCTGTTCTCAGATATATGTCTCAAATAAATAAACCATCAATTGAAAATTTTCAAAAGGCCTTGTGGTATCTGAAACATCATGGGGGTATTCCATCTCACCAGCCAAAATTCAATATTGAAACTCAAATTACATGATGACATTGTGTATCCCAAAACAATAGCTCTCAGAGCATTTTACGGCATGTACCTGATCCCAAATATTACACACCACAACAACACAATTGCAGTAGGGGATCAAAAAATTGTCATCACTCCAGGGCAATATAATCTATCCACTCTAAATGCTCAATTACCCAGAGGTATAGTGTTAAGTCAAAATTCTGTCACTCACAGAGTAGAGATTGTATCTGCTACGGAGATAGTGGATCTGGGTACTATAGGAGAGCTGTTAGGCTTTGAGAACAACACAAAACTTGAACCAGCAATCAAACACACTGCTATGAATATACCTAAATTCTTAGCCATAGAGACTCTGAATATTCACTGTAATGTGGCCGAGGGTATGATCACCAAATCAAATGGCATAGGCACTCACAAACAAACCAGCATCATTGCAACATTCAAACCTAATTCCGAATTCATGGAGCCCATCATCTACAATCCATCCCCAACATTATATTTTCCTGTGTGCCATAATAGAATAGATTACATTGAATTGATGGTCACTAATGAAAAAGAAGAATTAGTTGATTTTGCTGGAGCCACAACAACTGCAATCATAGAGATTAATATTTAAATAAAAATACATACAATGGAAAATATTGAGAGTTATGAGCTACAATCATTCCCCCCAAACAGGAGGACATTTGCAAATTTAAATCAACCCAACACAGAAATAGAGGTTGATCTTGATGTAGGGGACGGCTTTATACACCCCCACAGAGCAGATCTATACATCAAATTTGATGTTGTAAAGCTCGATGGAACAGATTATCCGGCAAATTCAAACATAAGATTGGTAGACAATTTTGTGCCGCATCTGTTCTCTGAAATTGAGATCAGAAAGCATGGCGTTGTTATAAACAGAATAGATTATCCCGGCATTACCTCCACAGCTTTGGCCACATTAAAATTATCCAAAACCGAGGCTTCATACTACAAAATAGGCGGATTTGAGGCTGGTGATAAGATATTAACCAAGAGCCACACAGTGCTGTTCCCGATGCGCCTATTGCCAGGATTCTTCTCGGATTACAAAGAAATTATGTGGAAGGGTGGTTTAAGAATTACATTTAGAAGAGCTGCAAATGATAATAATGCTTTGATGAGGTACAGTGCAATAAACCCTACAGGGGAAGCTCTGCCTAATACCCTACCTGATGAGGGCAAGTGCATTATTCAGACTATGGAGTTAAGAATCCCGGTTGTTGAATATGAGGCCAGCTATGCTCTTAAATACAAAGCTGATATCCTAAAAAATCCACAAATTCCTCTGCAATTTTATACATATCAATCTGTACAGAAGCCTGCATCTGGCACATATTATGAATTTGATGCTACAAATTCATTCTCCAGCATACAATACGACATGCCGGATTTTGTGGTGGTACTGTTTCAGACTGGAAGACACAATAATCAGGAAAAAAATTCAAGTAAATTTGATAACTGCAACATCAAGAACATATATCTTAAAAATGGCAGAAATGAGGTATTTCCTAGAGAAAATTATAATTTAGACATGTCCAAGGATGATTTCCTCAAATTATATGAGGCTTTTTCGGCTTTCAAGAGGGTCACTACTGGCAATACTGACATGTATTACACACCAGATGAATTCAAAACACAGAGACCCATGTTTGTAATCAACACTTCGAAAAGAAAACAAGTTGTGGTTAATGACAGGACAAACATTAAAATTATCTGTGAATTCCACGAGGCTTTACCCGATGACACCATATGTACTGTTATTCTCATAGGTGAAAAATCATATGTTTATGATGTAAGAAATGAGAGAGTCACGGAGCAATTCTAGAAGATTTACATTGTTTTAATATTAGATAAACAAATTAAAGCTGGTGCCCAATTGAACTTAAACCAGAAGTAAATATGTATGTGTGTGTATGTGTGTGTGGCATACTTTTAAGTGTGGGCAACAAAAGGGGCATATTTTTAACAAGTTTATGGACAACAATCTCACAGAAGTGCCTTTTGTAAGTGTAGCAAATCAATCTGAGGGAGGTCATACTTTCCGAAATATTCCCGAGGGCATTTTTACAAAAATCTGGGATTAGAGGAGGGTTCCACACTTGAGCAAAAAGCTCATTTGGGCATTTTGAGCTAGTTTTAAGTATAGCAAAGCTGCTGGAGGGGGGGTTCATACTTTCGTGGGTTTATAGTACAGTCAACCCCACTACTAGCTATTATTATGAAATTCGGACAAAAAATAAATTTGAAATCAGTCATGTGAAATGAATAATTGTACACAGGGTGTCTACAAAATTCTTGCCCCCTCCCCTAATTAATACTGTATATATATATATATATATATATATATATATATATATATATATATATATATATATATATATATATAAACAAACACAGGAATAGGATCAGAAAAGGTGCCAGAAGGGCAGATAAACTAAACACTAATGATGAAGGAGACAGTAAACACTTACCACACGAAGAGAAATTATTCTATATTTCGCGATCTATTTCGCATTTTCAAGTTGAAGAAGAAAGATCGGCGTTACGAAGAGTAGAGGCACAGAATACTGACCGTAGCGTCTCTACGATCAGTGTTGCCAGAAACAGTTGATAGATGACGAGAAGTACTTTCACCAGTGTTTACTGTAAGGTGGGTGGGTAATTTTGGGGAGGAGAGGAAAGGGTTACTGGTTGGCTAGGTTGAGTACGGGGGGTATAGTGGTGTGCGTGCCTGTTATGTAGGCCTTATGTAGGTGAGTTCACCCTTCATCCTAAGGGCACCTGCCACTCATCCAACCTAATTTACACCCTCATCTGCCAAATCTGCGGCAACTTCTACATAGGCGAAACCTCCACCCCCTTGAACCTAAGGATTAATAATCACCATTCCTCCAACCCAAAACTCCGATTTCACTGTTGCCATCCACACCAACAGCCATAACACCACCTTCAATAACTGCTTCCGTGTTGCCATCATCCATCTTTTACCCCCCCCCCCCCCCCCGCTCTGACACATCTTTCCGCAGGCGCTGGGAAAGGGCCTACATAACAGGCACGCATGCCACTATACCCTCCGGACTCAACCTAGCCAACCAGTAACCCTTTCCTCTCCTCCCCAAAATTACCCACCCACCTTAGAGTAAACACTGGTGAAAGTACTTCTCGTCATCTATCAACTGTTTCTGGCAACACTGATCGTAGAGACGCTACGGTCAGTATTCTGTGCCTCTACTCTTCGTAACGCCGATCTTTCTTCTTCAACTTGAAAATGTGACATAGATCGCGAAATATAGAATAATTTCTCTTCGTGTGGTAAGTGTTTACTGTCTCCTTCATCATTAGCATATATATATATATATATAAAAATCAAAGAAGGTAAAAGGAAACACTCACCGGACAGTAGAAAAATTCAAAATTTTCGCTAATTTCATAGCATCACCAAAAAATTTTGAATTTTTCTACTGTCCGGTGAGTGTTTCCTTTTACCTTCCTTGATTTTTACTTAGCCCTTTTGGCCCTCCTTGCTTTTATCCATATATATATATATATATATGTGTGTGTGTGTGTGTGTGTAAATAAAAAAAAAAATCTTGACTGGTATACACACATTTGTCTGAAAAAGTAACAAGATGCCAAACTTCTGCTTTCATGGCACCTGAATTATTTTTGTCGGGAAGAAGTGTGTTAATTCAGATTGACAGAACAATGCTCCATGAAAACAAGTAGTTTAGGTTTTGTTAGACTGTTTAGATTTTGTTGTTTGTTTGTAATAGATTGAAGGCTCATAACATCAGGGTTCTGCTATGTGGCTGTAACAATGAATCCAATATGGTGAAAACGGTTAAGCTGATATTGATGCACTGGTAGGATTTTATTTACTGATACTTTTTTGGCACTGTGATTGTTTATGCTAAATGTGAAGTTTCATAACAGGTATTTTTCTAGTTGGGAGTGGAATGAATGTTCATTTAGTAATATTTTGAAGCATTGGTATCTACTCAGTCCTAGTGAAAATACAGAACACAATAAAATTTATCAGGCATGATGTATAATTTTAATTCATTTTTATTTTCAGGTGTATGGTGGAGAGAAGGAACATGGAAGTCAATGAATCGAGATGAGATGGAAGTGATAAAAAGTAATTGGCTCAAAAATTGTAATTGTAAAAAGTTGCTGGAAACTACATTGATGTTATGCTGTGTACAATTGAATTATTATTTTTTTTTGCTGTAAAAGTAATGAATAAAAATAGAAAATAAAATTTTAAATAAATGTTGTGTCTTTTTCTTAGCGACATTTGTTCAATTATGAATAGAATATTTGAAATAAAACTGTAGTATCTAAGTATGTGTTGATGGCCTGTGTATGTACCTTGACCTCAGGCAGCCTTGAAAAAATTCCCCAAGTCAAAAAACTATTATTTTTGATACAAGAAAATAAAGCTCCCAACCCTGATACGCTGGATAGAACCTGCTATTATCCACAGGCACTTTGTCCATCCTTATTATAGCAGGTCCCTATCTAGTAATAGCATTAGTTGTAACAGCCAGCACTGTACAGACGGGATCAAATGAAATGTACTTCCGTTCTCCTACCAACTCAGAATCAACTCTGTTGGATTCCGTCTGTACATGGAGAGGGCCTTTGCAATCACGGTTTTGTTATTTTACGTTGCATTTCTGCCACTTTTGACTAATCATGACAATGAATGATGAAAGTCTCCCACTTAAAGAACAGAACATGTTGACGCAAAAGTTATTTTATTAATTCTTCTACTACAATGCTCCTGTATCTTATTACATACACAAATTAGTGGTGTTTAAGGTTATTTATAGACACTTTCCAGAAAACAACAACACAGAATAGCAAATATGCTCCCAAACAGAAGCCTTCAGACGATCAGTCATCGCCATTGGTCTTTTCGATACCTGGTGGTTTTTATTCCACCTTAAACTGTAGGTCTAGTCCCGATTAGCCTTTCTGTGCATAAAGTGAACTCAAAACAATAATTTTTTTAAAAAAATCGCCATGGTGGAACCTACATTTTAGCTAAACACCACTCTTAGAAACCCACAAAATGAAATGAAATTAAAAGTAATAACAAGAAGGAAAACTGAACATAAATCGACTGTTGAGATAGGGGCATCAGGGGGTGAGCTTTCATGTGATATGTATTAATTCTAATATATGCACCAAACACAAACCAACAACTGCAACAAAAAAGGGCCAATATCAATAGCCACTTACTGCAGTAGATTTCTAGTTGAAATTAGTTCAAAATATGGCCCCATTTTTTCTGCAAGTTCCACTTGCAACTGTCGGTAATACTCAGTATCATGGTTGTGATTAGCCAAAAGTGGAAAAAATTCAATGCTAAACAACAAATATTTTTGATCAAAATGTTGCATAGCTTGTCCTTTTCTTCTTTGTTCAATAACCTAATTTTAGTATAAACATTGGTTTTTACAGAAACAAAGCAAATTTCCCTGACTGGTAGACACCCTGAACATAACATCTAGTGCTGAACAATAAGAATTTGGTACAAAAACTTAAGACCTGGCAACTGTATTGGTATTACCCTTCCATACCCAGCGTATGTCATTGTTATGCTGATGATGCTGTGACCTTGATGGTATACTGTAACGATCCTTTGGGGCATGAGGGTCGTTACATGGGGTATGTAGCTGCAATACTTTAAAATATAAAACATTCTATCATATATCTTATGGTTTATTTGACAGAGTTCTTACATTGGTAGAGTATTACTATGTTTCTATCCTAAACTAGCTAAGTCCTTAATATCTCTGTTGGAGACTATCCAAGATTTAGGCTAAGTCAAAATAAAGTGAAGTCCATTTACCTTACTCAGAGGTATTTTCTGGTGCAGTCTGGCGTCGAGCAGCAACCTCTCTGGACTGACCCCCTGTTCCTTATTTGGGGGGGGAGGGGTTATAGCAAAGTGTCTTCCAGTCCCTTGGCATACCAGTGACCCCTTCAAAGTCATTTCGATCTCAGTGGCTCTTTGTACATAAGCCCATTTCCTCAATAGCTCATGATGGGTAATCACCAGATTCCCATATTTAGTCCTAGAGCAATTATCCATATTTGGAAATCATGAGATCACGGTTTTCCTTGTTTCAGAAGACCTTGAAGTTGTTTACTGATAGTTCACCCTTTTATGGGTTAGCCACTCCCCTTTATTCCAACCATGGCCTTTGGCCAATGAATTGGACTTATCCCTTTCCATGGTGTTGATTTGCCAAGAGACAGAGACTGTATGCTTTCGTGGTGGCATGCTGATTTGCGCATAAAAAACTAGACTTCTATGAGTTCAGATATTTTATGAAATATAAAATGTATTTTATATCAATCTGGTGTGTTGTAAGGGATGGTTGAAAATCCATCCATTACAACTCGCCTCAACTGATCTTAGATGGTTTCCATCTATATAAGCTAATGTTTAAATGAGGTACCCTCGTATATATAAAAGTAGATTAAAATATGAAAACAATAAAGTTGGAGCAAGCACATGGTACACCATAATATGCGTATTCGACTTTTATACATAGACATGGGTGTTCTTTGTTCAAAAGGTTGAGGTAAATTAAAATTTCCAAAATAAAAAAATAAGTAAAATCAAAAGCCAAAATTAAAAAAAAAAAAAAAAAATTCCAACTCCTAACTAAATACTGTATATAAAATTTGTTTCATACGTGTAGATCACAATTCATTGGTTAAACACGATTCAACATAAACATAGGGTTAGAACTGCTGTCACAAGGCAAATCGTTATTTCTATACATCAATCGAGGAGGTTCTTGCTTTACAATTTTTTAATGTCGCACATCTAGGGTGTTTCGCTTGGGGAAGTTCCATTCACTTCTTGAGAGGTTCCAAACGTTGAGGTGATTTATCCTGATGTTATCAATAGGTGTGTTGAAGTTCAAATTAGAGATAGATTGGGATCTGGTCCGGATTGTCTTGGACCAGAGGGTTGGTAAGTGAACCATCTTTGGTTATCATCTTCTTCATCCCTTGGACTGGAGTTCTGAAGAAATGAGCACGGTGGTGGTTACCTGTAGAGAAATATTTGGGATCTGGAACAAAAAAAACTATTAGAGTTCATTGATATGTCAATCCTAGCCTAGGATACATTCATATACGTGCGGTGCCTTCAGAGCTAGTTTAGTTTGCCTCATGGCAACCGGTTTATTTACTGAGCGTCGCGAAGGTTGTTTTCTGAAATAGATGCGATATAGGATCCATGATATGAAGGTAATTGTGATTCCTGAGAGGAATAGTAGCCAGATTATGAGATAAATGTTGGGATTGTTATCCTTTATTTCTGTATCAACTGAGTCAAGGTTAATTTTGCATGTGGAATCTTCATGAAGTTCAGAGTTACATAGAAAGTTTGAGTGATTCGCCCATGTATAATCTATCCAATGTATGGGCAGAATTAAAGATATTTGTGCCTTCGTTGGATTGGGTAGGATACAAGGAAATTGGGCTTGAAAACAGGACTTTCGGACACATAAATTACAATGACATCTCAGTTGAATTATGAGGGTGCCAAAAGGTGATTGGCGTAGGAAACTAAATAAGATGCTTTCGCATTTTACTTTTATTTCTTCGTAAAGAGGGGTTATCAAGAGGTAGGTGGAGACGTTTAAAAGAATAGGATAATCCGTCTTTGGGGTTTCCTTACATTTTAGAGGGCACTGTTTCACCTGTCTCATGACGTTATTTTCGAATATGGCCAGTAGGCATATATTTTCAGGGGAATACATATTACGTTGAGGTGTTATAAAACAGAGAGTATAATGAGAAAGGGAGCAGGAAGTTTTATAGAACATGTTTTCTTCGGCATTAAATATGACGTTAAAAGAGGTTACGAGTATGTTACAAGTTTGGTCATAATTCTGAAATGGCAGGGTTTTAACTTGGTAAGTTGTGTAGTGTGTAGATTTTCGTACTAGGGGAATCTTAAGAGCCATTAGGGTAGTAGTAGAACTAATGGTGCATTCCATAATTGCCAAGTTATAGTACTGACCAAGGTTATTTAAGGGAACAGATAAAGTATAATAGTAAACATTAATCTTACGTTTTAGTTCCATTAGTTGTTGATGTAATAATGGGAAGGGAAGTAGAGCAGAATGGGGAATTTTTGTTTGGCAGGAAGATATGATAAGTGGGAATAAGTCCGGTGAATCTCTTATTGGTAAGGCATTGAAAATTATCCAATTCTTGGCTGGGAATTCTTGAATTCTGTGATCAATTTCATCTATGTCACTATCCTGTAACAACAATGTTCTGATATGGGTTTTCATAGCTCTATAATAACTCCACCCTTGAAGAGCTGTATCTGTAGATATGGAAGTGTTTCCAAGAGAAGTGGGTAATCTAAGTAAATTGAAAATAAGGATGTATATTTTAATTTATATACGAGGTGCATCCAGAAAGTAAGTTCCCTATTTTTTTCCCGTGAAAGTAAACATAATGAGCCGTGTAAATTGTGCATGCGCAGCAGAGCTAAGACGTATCAATCATATGCCAGGCGGACAGATCCTGCCAGTCGCCAGTAGCGAGGCAGTAGTGGTATGAAGTGGAAGCTCGTATTCCTTCTCCCACCGCATGCCAGTAGCGAGGCAGCAGTGGTCCGAAATGGAAGCTTGAATTCCTTCTCCCGCTGCATGTGAGGTTCGGTCGGTGATAAAATTCCTGAATGCACAAAGCATTGCGCCAATTGACATTCATCGTCAGCTCTTTGAGGTCTATGGGCCGAACATTATGAGTAAGCAGATGGTGCGTCGCTGGAGTCGGCAGTTTTCGGAAGGTCGTCAAAGTGTCCATGATGAAGAGCGCAGTGGGCGTCCGTCAATCATCACTGATGATCTGGTTGAGCTGGTGCGGCAGCGCATCGTAGAGAACTGTCGCTTCACGATTACGGAGTTGAGTAGCCTTTTTCCGCAGATATCGTGATCTGTGTTGCATGAGATTGTCACGCAGCGCCTGCTGTTCAAAAAATTGTGTGCCAGGTGGGTGCCGAAAAACCAGACACCCGAACACAAAATGAAACGTTCAGGAGCAGCACTGACATTCCTGCAACTGTACCATGATGACTGCGATGATTTCCTCGACAGGATCGTCACGGGCAATGAGACATGAATTTCGCACTTCACCACGGAAACCAAGCAGCAGTCAATGCACTGGCGGCATAGTGGATCTCCAGTCAAGAAGAAATTCAAACAGACGCTGTCGGTACAGAAAGTGATGTGCACCGTGTTTTGGGACAGGAAGGGCATTTTGCTCATTGACTTCCTCCCCAGAGGTGAAATGGTGAATGCTGACCATTACTGTGAAACACTAAGGAAATTCCTATGTGCAATTCAAAACAAGAGGCGTGGCATGCTTACTGCAGGTGTTGTGCTCCTCCATGACAATGCTTATCCACATACGGCTCGGCACACAGCAGCTGTTTTGACTGAATTTGGCTGGGAGTTGTTTGATCATCCCTTACAGTCCTGATCTGGCTCCCAGAGATTTTCACGTTTTCTTGAACCTCAAGAAATTCCTGTCCTCCGGTGAGCGTTTTGGCAACAACGAAGAGCTGAAGACGTCTGTCACACGCTGGTTACATTCACAGGCGGCAGAGTTCTACGACAGTGGGATCCAAAAGTTGATACCACGATACAACAAGTGTCTCAATTCTGGTGGTTGCTATGTTGAAAAATAGCTGAACCTTTGCTGTACCTGTTGCCAATAAATGGTTTCCTGAAACTGTGTTGGTTTTCTTTTTAAAAAAATAGGGAAACTTACTTTCTGGATGCACCTAGTATTAAGGGAATCGAAGTTTCGTATAAGATAGTAGGATCTATTTGGTTTATATACAGACCAGAGGAGATAAATGTTTGCATGGATAATCCGTTGGAATTGTTAATGTTACTCATGAAGAGTATCAGTATGACGGCTAGTCATGCGGTCATATTAAGTCGGACTGGATTTCGTCCTAAAGTATGTGTTCGGGGTAAGGGTGTAGGTGGTTTAATAGGAGGTTGAGATAGTCTCGGGACTTCGTCGTTTATAAAGAATACTGGATTATTTCTGGCATGACATGTTTGTTCATTAGGGGTGGTCATATTGCAACAACGCAATTTGAAGTGCTTGGTTATCCAGTAAAGTATTAGTAAAGTTAACAACATTACTAGGACAATGATTATATAAATAAGTACATCATCAAGAGTACTAGAATTTGAGTTGAGAGCTTCTACATTCTTAATTTTAGTTAGTGCTATGATTTGAGTGGTTAACAACCGGTATTTATATATGATCCAAGTAATAATCAAGGTGAGATCTATATTCCAGAGGAATATAATAGTTGTTTGTAATCGATTATTCTCAGGGTATGAAGGAAAAGGTAAATCATTGAAATTAATTAATTTTTCATCTTCGTCGGGGAAGTCTTCTGTTTGTGTAGATATCTTTAAAAATGGGATCTTTTTAGGCCAAGATGTATCTAAACAGTCGTTGAAATGTTTGAATTCTGCTGATTTGGCTCATGTGAATAAAACGTCAATTTTCATAGTGGGTATTTTCCCCCAAGATGCTGGCAAAATGTGATAAAACTTTAGTTGGTCACTGGTCTTACTTGAACATGGGAAAGTTCTGGGTATGAAGGTATATTTAGTGATAGATAAAGAACAGTGGCAAGGTAATATTATTTCGAAAGCACCAGGTCTGTTTTCTAGAGTTTCAAGTTGGAAAGGCTCCTTAGAACATTTGCCTGTTATCTGGGAAGGTGGGTTTGTGATGACGTAATGATCCGGAGCTACTTCCGTGATAATTACGTTGTTTCCTGCATAGCACTGAAACATGCAGTGTCCTTCCAGTTCTTGTATTGTGGCTCCCTGTCATATCTTCTGGGCACACGAGCTTCCCAGGGTGGCGTCATGTCCACATCTCGGAATATAACACATAGGTGTGTTAGTAATCTGATAGACATTTGATTTGTAGCTGAGAATAAGGGGGGGGGGGTGGATAATATTGCAAGTACTCTTTCCCCATTTGAATGGTACAGTTAGAAATTCTTCTAAAATAGGTATATTGCCTGATCTAATTATTGGAATTTTGAGTGTTAATGAAATTTGATTTGAAGTGAATAAACAATGAGCTAAAGGCATTGTGTAGTATCGCATGAGATGAGAAATAGGAATCGCTAGTTAATAACCATTTTTGTTCAGTGTGAATTGCATTTGTTTTAAGTCTTGTTTCAAAATCTGAGGCCCAATTAAGCCTATAGGAATTTTATGTGAAAAACAGTTCATTCTTAATTCCCTCAGTTCCATATCTCTGTTGTTTCTTAATATTAATTGATGTAGAATCAATGTTTTTAACGCCAGCAAATATTGATTATATATTGTGGCATTCTCAGTTTGTATCAGTTCGTGAGATATGTCTTTAATTTTGCTCTTTAAAGAAATTAATTGAGTCTGGGTTGCGATTAAGGATTCATTTGTTTGAGAAATTATTTCTTGAATCTGAGACCTTAGCAGATGAACTTGTTGGTGCTCATTTTTCAGACTCGTGGTGATTTGATATATTTCTGCATTTAGAGTCTGTTCATTTACGAATAACTTCTGAAATTGTTGTTCGCTAATAATGCCGCAACACCAATTCGCGAATTCTCCGATGAAATTTAATCCTAAACTTCTTTCTCCCTTGTTAAGATGTTCTGCATGAGGGGGAAAATCAAGTTGACTATTATTTAAATGTTTCATAAATGTAAGTTGATAGTTACTTACCAGATTCATCAGTTTGTTAAATACCTGGTGTACATGATATCCATCCACTTTGTTTGTAAGATCATTTCGTACTGATTTTAGAAAAGCCTGATGCACTGCCACAGGGGGTGGTAATGCCACTGTATAGGTAAGTGGAACGCGTTCTTCGTAGAGTGTTACTTTGGGGAGTTGTTTCCAATATGCCCCTGGCATAAGCTTGATTGTAGGAGTGGATGAAATCAATCCAAACAGTTAACCGCATGTTTAGAAGTCAAAAAAGAGATTACTTGAAAAGCAAAATTAACGAAATTGAAACAAGCAGCAAAAATAAAAATATCAGAGATTTATATAAAGGTGTAAATGAGTTTAGAAAGGGGTGGCAACCTAAAGTAGACTTGATAAAAGATAAAGACGGTGATTTTCTAGCTGACCCAAGTGATATTCTAAATAGATGGAAGAACTACTTTAATGACCTTTTCAATGTTCACGTAGGAGACAAATCAGAAGTAAGAAGTGCACACAGCAGAACCTTTAGTTCCAGAACCTAACTTGACTGAAGTTAAAGATGCTATTACAAGGCTAAAGAATAACAAAGCACCTGGCATTGATTTAATACCAGCTGAGTTAATTAAATATGGTGGAAATTCATTAACATGTCAAATTCATAAATTAATTTGTTTAATATGGAATAAAGAAGAAATCCCTCAACAGTGGAAAGAATCCATAATTGTTCCTGTGTTTAAAAAAGGTGATAAAATGATCTGCAATAATTACCGTGGAATTTATCTACTTTCAACAACATATAAAATATTATCTAACATTATTTTAACAAGACTAACCCCATATGCAAATGAAATTATAGGTGATTATCAATGTCGATTTAAACATAACAGATCAACTACAGAACAAATTTTTCACATCAGACAGACACTTGAGAAAAAGTGGGAATATAATCAAAATGTCCATCAGCTATTCATTGATTTCAAAAAAGCATATGATTCGGTCAAAAGAGATAAATTATATAATATATTAGTCGAGTTTGGAATACATAAGAAGCTTGTTAGTATGATAAAAGTATGCACCAGTGAAACAGAAAGTAAAATTTGTGTGGGCATTAATGTGTCTGACAAATTTACAATTCATGATGGGTTAAAACAAGGAGATGCATTATCTCCATTACTCTTTAATTTTGCCTTAGAATATGCTGTTAGGAAGGTAAAAGAAACTAACGAAGGACTAAAATTAAATGGTATGACTCAGTTGTTAGCATATGCAGATGATGTAGACTTATTAGGGGATGATATAAATACAATTAAGAATAATGCTAAAATATTTTTCAAAACTGCTAGAGAGATAGGTTTGGAAGTTAACAAAGAGAAAACTAAATATATGCTTACAGGCCAAAACCAAGTGTTAGGTAATAATCAAAATCTAATTATTGATAACAACTCATTTGAACCAGTTTCCAAATTCAAATACTTCGGAGTAATATTAACAAATGAAAATTATATTAAAGAAAAAATAAAAAGTAGGCTTAGTTCAGGAAATGTATGTTACTTCTCTCTTCATAAACTTTTATCTTCTCGTTTAATATCTAAGAAACTAAAAGTTAAAATATACAAAACAGTAATATTGCCTGTAGTATTATATGGGTGTGAAACTTGGTCCCTTACATTGAAAGAGGAACACAAAGAAACTAACGAAGGACTAAAATTAAATGGTATGACTCAGTTGTCAGCATATGCAGAAGACGTAGACTTACTAGGAGATGATGTAAATACAATTAAGAATAATGCTAAAGTATTTCTCAAAGCGGCTAAAGAGATAGGTTTGGAAGTTAACAAACAGAAAACTAAATATATGCTTAGAGGCCGAAACCAAGTGTTAGGTAATAATCAAAATCTAATTATTGATAACAACTCATTTGAACGAGTTACCAAATTCAAGTACTTAGCTTTCCTCTTCATAAACTTTTATCTTCTCATATAATATCTAAGAACATGAATTAAGAATATTTGAAAATAAAATCCTTAGAAAAATATTTGGACCTTAATGGGATGAGGAGATAGGTGAGTGGAGAATGCTACATAATTTAGAACTACAAAATTTGTATTCATGTCCAGATATTATTAGAATGATTAGGTAAACAGGCCATGTGGCATGAATGGGAGCAGAAAGAGAAGTTTACAGGATTCTTGTTGGGAGGCCTGATGGTAAGAGACCAGTAGGAAGGTCAAACAAAGATGGAGAGATAACGTTCAGATGGATATAAGGGAAATCAATCGGTAGGGATGGAAAACAGTGGATAGATCTTGCTCAGGATAGGGACAGGTGGAAGGCCTTTGTTGCTGCAGCCATAAACCTTTAGGTTTAAGAAGGCTAGAGAGTTAGTTAGTTAGTTAATGAAAATAGGAATCAAACTAATAATAAAACGAAACGTAGGAGGCTCTACAATAGGAAGCACTGTTGCATACGTATGCAGGATATCTACAAACAGATGGATTCAATAAATTGCAAGAAAAGTGAACCGACATTACATCACAAATTGAATATAAACCAGTAATCCATCCATGTTTTTAAATAGTAGATGGTAAGAACTAATGTCTCTCAACTTTAGATAATAATAATTAAGGTATAAACTAAGTTTAAAAAAATATAATATTAAAGGAATATGTACACTGTAAGGTTTACTATCATGAGAGTTCCCTTGCGGTAGTCATTTCAAGGTTTGAAAAGTCCTACGCAGGAGTCTAAAATGAAGGGCCAAAAATGCAAGAGTCCCTCTTCGAGGTCCAGATAGGTCTGTAACCACCATTGGTCACCAGAGGAGACAATAAAAGCTTGAATTCCTTCATGTAGTGACTGAAGAAAGGAATGAAGCCATGCCTCTCTGGTTTGGAGCGTACGAAGATGTCCAAAACTAATTCGTAGGAAATGAATAAGATCTAGGAGTACAAAAAAATAAAGGGGTTGACCTTTAGGTAATACTAGTTCCATAACATTGATGCCTTCATTTACATAGAAATTGTCGGGTGCTATAAAAGATGATGATAGGTCAAACACAAGAAAATTGTAAATAAGTGCTTCAATTTCACCGTCATAATCAACTGGTAGAGTAGCAAGTTGAATATCGACCGCATCAGTCATTTGAATGGCTAGGGAGGTAGGGAAGACCTCAGGTAGCTGGTCAGGTTCAAATTCCCAAGTGGACGCAATGTGCAATATTTCGTCATCCAAAAAAATAGATATATCAGAAGTAGGACTAGGAATTGGTGAACGAAGAAATGGGATTGTAGAAAAACTAGATATACTGATATCATCCAAAACGCCATCCATACGTTCCATGTTGACATCCATATTAGTAGGCGTAGAATTTCAATTTCTGGTTAGACACCTGAAATTCACAGTCGAACTTCCAATTGAGTAGATACTTGTTGTAGCACTTTAGGATAAAGTCATGTTATTGGATGAATGACGCAAACAAAAAATCCTCTTTTGTTTGTAGGGTTGCGTCCCAAGCGTTAACAAATTTTATAAACAGGAGAAGTTCACTTTGGACTACTTCTTCAGAAATACAATCGCGTATGTTCCCTACAATGGGTACTTCAAAAATTTCACTTCCAAGTCGCGTAGTCCAAGTAGCAATCGAAATAGCCATGAGCTATGCGGCTACACGGTTTGTACATAAAGAATTCTAACTATAGCGACGTTAAACTAAACAATTTCCTGTGAAAATAATCAACACATAAAGGATGGCAGTAGTCAAATCGGGGTTCGAACCTAGGGCACCGATTGACTAAGGAACACATCAAGGTCCTTAATAAGTTCTAGAACTTCTGCATTTGTTTTGTCGGTGACAGGGATCGGGAATTGCCGATAGATACCTGCCTTAATATGCAATCGAACAAAATTGCACACTACCTCAGTGCAGTCTGAAAAAAAATGTTCCCCCGTCTGGGTTCTATACAGCCTAAGAAGATGCTTATTTATACCTCGTATTTTAGGAGGTTCCAATACTTTATCTTGGGGAACGTTTAAATAGGATGCTATTTCGTCCACCACTGATTGAAACTGCGGACCGTCCTTTGTAATCACAAGTGAAATTGCGTCTACAACTACTGCACCCTTGGACATTTAGGACAATTAATTGGAATTAAAATACACATGTAGAATGAACAAAAGGTAAGTAACAACTTTGGATGATGCTCTTATATATATATTAACGTCACTTGTAGTGAGAAATAACCAAAATGATGTATATCTAGGGCAAAAAATATAAAATGCAAAGGCTGATCCAGTTATCTACAGCGCTGTGATTTGGAGTGACTGAGTCAGTATATCCGTTATCAAAAGCTGTGTAAAGCTGAGGCAAAATTTAAATCATGAGACAACTTGCCGTGTTATTTTACATGCATGTCCTGTTCCAAGTACGCAAGGGTGGTAATAGGGATATGACCTGTAAGGAGAGACATAATACCATTATACATTATGAAGTCAAAAGATTTTTTTTCCATAGTAATTATTTTGTGGAGATAGAAGCATGTATTCGACTGAAAACTGAAGTTGATAAACAGGAAGTTAGATAAGATAAAGTCATGGCGGCCGTTCTTCGAGCATATCCGTATGAAGAAGGAATATCGAATGCTGGGCTCTGTAGAGTGGAAAAAAAAAGTAAAGGATCGTGGTTGGAAACGTGAGCTCAATGTGTACTTTCCTCTCTTCCTCTATGTACAGGGCCATTCAGAAAAAAATATAACTTTTTTTTTAGTGATATAGGAGTATAAGTGCAGTAAAAGAGATACACTGTATGATATTCAGTGCAGAATGCATTTTTTTCTATCGTTGTTTCTCTTTGTTTTACTCGACTGTCGTCACTTTTCGTGAAGAGAATTTCTTTAACCGGGCTATGTTAACCCGTAAAACCTTGTTGCCTTTCACTTTTTCTACATCGTAGAGTCGTATTTTCTACGCAATTTGTCTGATAGTCCTTTCTTTCTTCCTGGCATAAATACCATTACTAAATCGTTAAGTGCATAAGATGGGGCTTGTCGGGTTGCGTCTATGTGCTTCTTACTCAATTGATGACGTTTTTCGTGTGTTTCCTTTCCTTTTTCCTGTAATGAGTGTAAATGTTGGAGAAACGTGTTTGAAAATGGGTCTACAGGGTTCATGTTCAAGCCTATTTCAAGTGGAAATTGAGGCTTACGCACATAGAGAACTTTGAAGGGTGAAATACCTACTCCTTCTAATGGACTGCAGTTATATGCGAACACACATAAATCAAGGTAATAGGCCCAGTCTTTTTGGTTTTTATCTGTATATTTACTAATCGTTTGGGCCATAGTATGGTTCAATTTTTCAACTTTGCCATTTGTTTGCGGTCTATAGCCACTGGTACTTAGATGTTTAATTTCCAACTCCTGTAATACATTTTCCACCAATTCTGCCTGATACGAGGGTCACTATTTACATTTTGAGCCTAACAATGAAAAAACAGGAATTTGGCATTGAAAACTGCTTTATTGTTTTTCGAAGTATTCTCCTTTATGGTCAATACACTTTTGCATTCATTCGAACCATTTGTCAAAGCAGTTTTTCCAATCTTCTTGAGACACCTCCATAATATGGTTTCTGAACGTATTAACGGCGTCTTCCGCCGACGAAATTCCACACAATTCCACACAATTTATTCTTGACATTCGGGAACAAGAAGAAGTCATTGGGTGCCAAATCAGGTCTGTACTGCAGATGACCCATCAATTCGATTTTTTGACTGTTCATAAAGTCGGTTGTTAGACGAGATGTGTGACAGCTGGCATTGTCTTGATGAAGAATGATCCGACGGCGTTTGTTTGTTTTCCGTATTTGACCGAAGACCTCTGGCAAACAAATTGTTGTGTACCATTCAGAGTTCACCGCTCTACGTTCCTCTAAAGGCACAGTTGCCACATGACCAGTTTTTCCGAAAAAACAGGCGACCATTTGTTTCGATGTGCTTCGAGCGCAAACAACTTTTGTTGGATTGGGTTCATCTTGAAACACCCATACAGTCGACTGCTGTTTACGTTCCGGCTCATATGCATATATCCATGATTCGTCACCTGTTACAATCTTATATACGTCTTTTAAGCACCACAATTGTATTTATTGAGCATTTGTTTGCACCAATTGACGCGAGCGTCTTTTTGAGTTTTTGTCAAATTGTGTGGGATCCAACGAGAACATATCTTTCTCACAGCTAAATGATCATGTAATATTTTATATATGCTGGTGGAACTAATGCCTATGGTTACCTCAATCTCACAGTATGTCACATGACGATCTTGCAGTATTAGGTTTTGCACAGCATCAATGTTTTCTTGAACAACAACTGATTTTGGACGACCTTCGCGAATCTCATCGGTGAGCGAATGGCGGCCACGATTAAATTCGTTATACCAGCGTTTCACAGTGGCAAAGGATGGGGCTTCATCGCCAAATGTGGAAGAAAGTTGATCGATGCACTCTTGTCTTGATAATCCACGTCGAAAATCGTAAAAAATCATCGCACGAAAATGTTCACAAGTTAATTCCATTTTATTGTTGTCGCGCAATCTCCAAGGCAACATAAACAACACAAATGAAGCTATTGACAAAACATTTGAAGTACGTTATGGTCAATAATGCCAGACGATTCCGTGCAAACGTCAAATCGCGCCTAACTTCAATCAGTGTTGCCAAGACTCAAAATATAAATAGTGACCCTCGTATACTGAACCACTGTCGGTGAGTAAAGTATTGATAGGCCCAAGAGTTGTGTAAACTTTGTGTACTATAAATTTAGAGACAGCTTTTGCGGAAATTGTCTTTAATGGTTGTGCGACAACCCAAGAGGATACTAAATAAATGGCGAAAATGATGAATTTGAAAACTGAGCTGGGAGTTATCGGACCAAAAATATCGCTGGCAAAGTTCTCGCATACGTTTCCTAGGGGAAGAGGGTGTAAAAATCCTTGTTTTCTTCCAGTTGGTTTTCTTTTCTCTTGGCAAACAGGGCATGAGCGTACATAATGTATCACATCTTTTCGCGCCGTTTTTAAATAATATCACTCATATATCTTTTGTAGACATTTGTGTTGGCCCGTATGTCTGCCAGTGTATGGACTGTCATGTACTTCTGATAGTACATCATCTATCATATTGTTTGGGATTACAAGAAGTTTACGATCTTTTTGCATACGATAGAGAACTCCATTTTCCAAAGTGAAATATCGAACAGATAGATGAGTGGGGTTTTTCTCTTTAGTTTCTATGAGAGTTCGTGTTTCTGGATCATTCATTTGTCGTGTTCTGATTTCTTTCTGACGTGAAGTTGTTGCAGTTTCAACTGTTTCCTCGATCATGTCGATGAGATCAGCATAATCTATTTCGTCTCTTTCTTCATCTGTGAGTGGTGAATATGGGGCTCAGGAGAGACAATCTGGAACACAGTTAAGACGTCCCGGTTTGTGTTTAATTTCAAACTGAAACTGGCTAAGTCATATCGCCCAGCGAGCAAATCTTCCTGTGAAATCGCGTGCTGTTCGAAGCCAACATACTCCGAACTATCCACGATGGCGGTAAAGAAGGTATCCGTCACATACTTTTTTAAATTTTTTTATTTGATTTAGTTTATTTTACTTCACGTTTTGGGCCTCTTGGCTAATTTGCGAAGATGGGGATGAGTGATGAAATGATGAAATTGATGAATGGACATTCACAAACAACCAAGCCCGACCGGGATTCGAACCCGGGACCCTTGGCGTCGCAGCGCGATGTGCTAACCACTCGGCCACAGGGTCGGGCCCGTCAGATACTGTCGAAAATGTAAGATAGAAAATATAAGACAATATTCTTCTTTCTCACAGATACTGTAATTAACTTGCGCTCCCGTGAATAAGCGTGAGCAATATCCTACAGGTTGAACGTAAGTTTTCTTTTCATTCTTCGGGTCTGTTAGTCGATGACAGAGCACAGAACCAAATCCAAGTCGGGACACGTCACAATGAAGTTCAATTGGCAATGTTGGGTCAAAATGGCGAAGAACAGGTGCTGTTGTTAAGCACGTTTTAAGCTTGTTGAATGCCTCTATTTCTTTTTCGCCCATATGAAATGGTATGCCTTTTCTGGTAATATCTGTAAGTGGTTTTGCTATAAGACTAAAATTTTGTATGAATCTCGTGTAAAAATTGCATGCTCCCATAAAACGTCTTATTGACTTAATGGAGGAAGGGAGGGGGAGATTTGAAATTGCACTGACCTTCCTTGGATCAGTTGCGACTCCTTTTCTGCCAATTATATGCCCTAAGATTTGCATTTCGGAGTACGCAAATCTACACTTTGAGGGTTTCGCTGTTAGATTAGCCTTCTCTAGTGCGGCGAACATGCGTTCTAACCGTGTGAGATGTTCGCTCCAAGTTTGGCTGAACACTATAATATCATCATGGAATATACACACGCTGTTCCATTTCAAACTTGCAAATACTTTGTCGACGCATCTCTGGAATGCTGCCGCAGCTACCGATAATCCGAACTGGAATAAACCGGAGTCGGTTACGAAGGATGTATTGTGTTTGTCTTCTTCCGCGATTTTCACCTGCCAATAAGCTGAAAATAAGTCTACATGGGAGATATATTGTACGTCTGACAAATAGTGGATAATATCAGAAATTAAAGGGACCGGATATGGATAGGTGATGAGCTATTTGTTCAATTTTCGAAAATCAACCACTAGGCGGCATGTAGAGTCTTGTTTTTTGACAAGCAAGATGTGTGCTGCGTATGATGATTCGCTTTCTTCTATCACGCCCACTTCTAGCATTTTTGCAATTTCCTGACTTATAAACTCCCGTTGTTTTGGGGACACCTTGTATGGTGCTTGATGAATTGGGATATCGTCGGTGAGCGGTAAGGTAACTTCAAAAACGTCTGTGATTCCTAGTTGGTTTGGGGATGAGGCGAAACAATGTATATAGCGTTCCACTAGTTGTAACAGTTCTTTATGTTGTAATTAAGTCAATTCCGGTGATATATCTATGTCACTTTCCATATTAAAGTCTTTTGTTTGGGTTCGTAGTGTACTCTTTAAATCTTTATCTAGTATTGCGTCAACTTTGCAGCGGCGTTTGTTTCATTTCCTGGAAGATTTCGTAGGCTTCGTGAAGACGTTCCACCACAAATGCCGCCGGAAGAGATACCGGAAAGTGGTTCTTGTTTATGATAGGAATAACAGTGTTAGTGTTTACTAAAAGTCTGGGAATAAGACAGCGGAATTGTTCATATACTCCCTCATGTACCTCAAAGATAAAATCTCGTCCATAAGGGACAGAGGGGGAAATAGTTTTATATAGTTCGGAATACTCATATGGTTGCAAAATAACTGAAAGAGCTGAAATAACTATCAGTTTTCCACTGTGAGATAAGGTGTTTCTGTCGTCGATGTCACACTCTGCAAACGGAAGTTAAGAGAAGATCGAGTTATCATTTTTCTCGCTATCATAAGCTGGTTCTAATCTCGCTGCAGGATTCAAAGAATTGTCGTTGCTTGCATTTTTCATTTCCTGATTCGCAATAGCTGAGCCTCCCCAAATGTAGTTGTCTTTGATATCGTCGCGATTTTCTCGAGAATGAAAAGTGACAAATTTCTTGGGGGTTTTAAAAGTTGGTGGTATGCACATGCTGTTCTGCTCTAATGGTTTCTTAGATGTATTAGTTAAATTGCCAGTTCGTGTTTGACTTTCCTGTAGATTTGTTTCCCTGTGCTCTCCTACAATGGGGAAGATTTGGGTTTCTTTTACGAATCTAATAAATCTGTTATATTTTCGGCGCAAAGTTAGTCAGTCCTATGGGTGAGTGGATGTATTGATTAAAGAAATCTGCTCCTAATATAATTCGGTTTCTGAGTGCATTTTTAGCGCATATTGCCAATGGCATAGTGAATTTATGCTTACCAATTCAAAAGTAGAATGAACAAACTGGTGTGTGCTTTGAAGCAGCTCCTGCTAGAGTTGACAAGGTAATTGCATTTGTCTGTCTGAAAGTTAGCGGGAATGTGGGGGGTAAGGTTCCGATGTAAATAAGACTACAGCTGCTCCCTGTATCTATGAGTGCAGGGATTTTCTTTCCAAAGATAGATACGTTTATCGTTGGTCGATCATTGATTTTACCTGAATTTTGAAAAAATGATGAACATACCTTTGTGTCTTCGAATATATTGTTCAGGGGTGTTTTCTGACATGGGTATAAACGTCCCCTGTTCCTTTTTTCCCTTATGCGTTTGAATGATCTCTGTAGGGAGACGGTGAACGTCCCTGTTGGTTATTTTCATACTGATATTGCTGGATCTTTCGTTGATTACGGACTGAAAGTTTCTACCGGTTGTGTGAAAATTTCTCTCATTTCGTCGTGATGGGTAAGAGTTTCGACTCGGGCAAGATCTTGCGAAATGAAAAGTAGATGAGCAGATAAAACAATGTTTTTCGTTATTTTGTGTTCTACGAAAATGTTGGTGGTCGTTTCGTGAGTTTCCCTTATGGTTTCCAATTCCCCGAAAAGAATGTCCGTTTGGCGGTTCTCGTTGCGTTTGTTCGCTGTTAGGTCGTTTCTGTTCCATAGTGTGGACATACCGTGTCTGGCCATTTGACCGATTTTGGAAATTTCTTGATTGTTCCTGCGTGTTTTTGGTAACTTCCGCATATGTTCGTGCCGCTAAGCTTCCCTGACGCTTTGCTCGTTCTATGAGTTGGAGATTTGACAATAACTCTTCCAATGTTTTGGACTTCATAGTTACAAGAGTTTCCGCATCTCGCGATTGCAATCCGTTGCAAACAAAATTTATTTTTCCCTCATCGTTCATGTTCGGGTCGGCGCACTGGCATAGTTTCAGAATATCGTAAAATAAGTTTTCGATTGACTCCTCAGGTCGTTTCTTTCGCGCTGCTAATTCTAGGCATGCCTGTCCAACTGGCATAAGTGGTTGGAAAGCCTCCCTGAGAGTTTGCCCGACTTGTGCAAATCTTGTTAGAGCCATTAACGTTGTCTGATTTAAGTCCAAGTATGCTAGTGCACTACGCTTTAGATAGGCTGGGAGGAAAGTAATTTTCTGCACTTCTGTCCATCCTAAAATAGACGCTACTTGGTTATATGTCTTGAAAAATTCAATGATGATTTCACCTGGGTCTGCGCCAAAAGTGTCTGGGTGTATGGAGGGTATTCTCGAGGGTGTGGGAACGACTGTGCTGGTTTCCTCACCAGTATTTGAACAGGTAGTATCTGGCATTGTGAGACCTTCGTCACAATTTTTCGGAAGGGGTGAATGTAATGCTTCTTCTGCACAAGAGGGTAAATGACACCTTATACTACCAGATAGGAGGGTTGGGTGTTAGCCAGAAGCTTGTTGATGTGTTACCACCATGAACGTATCAAAAGTACACCAGAGGATAATTCAGACAGCCACAAGGCAACCACACAGAACAGACATCAAATCCAGGATTCAAAGACAGTTAGTGAGGAATACACCAATGAACGTCATTCAGACAACAATAAGAGACAACCATAGACAACAAGAGACAAACTGGGATCAAAACGAGACCAGAACAAGTTTGGGGACCAAAGGGCAAAGACAGACACACTTCACCAAAGTACTGGGATCGTCCCTCCGCTGTTGAATAGCAGAGAAAAGCACCTCCACCATGTTTGTAACGACCCTTTCAGGCATGAGGGTCGTTACATGGGGTATACTTAAGGACTTTAAAATATAAAACATTCTATCATATATCTTATGGTTTATTTCACAGAGTTCTTACATTGGTAGAGTATTATTATGTTTCTATCCTAAACTAGCAAAGTCCCTAATATCTCTGTTGGAGACTATCCAACATTTAGGCTAAGTCAAAATAAAGTGTAGTCCATTTACCTTATTCAGAGGTATTTTCTGGTGGAGTCTGGCATCGAGCAGCAACCTCTCTGGACTGACCCCCTGTTCCTTATTTGGGGGGGGGGGGTTATAGCAAAGTGTCTTCCTGTCCTTTGGCTTACCAATGACCCCTTCAAAGTTATTTCGATCTCAGTGGCTCTTTGTACATAAGTCCATTTCCTCAATAGCTCATGATGGGTAATCACCAGATTCCCATATTTAGTCCTAGAGCAATTATCCATATTTGGAAACCATGAGGTCACGGTTTTCCTTCTTTCAGAGAACCTTGAAGTTGTTTACTAATAGTTCACCCTTTTATGGGTTAGCCACTCCCCTTTATTCCAACCATGGCCTTTGGCCAATGAATTGGACTTATCCTATTCCCATGCCGTTGATTCGCCAAGAGACAGAGACTGTATGCTTTCGTGGTGGCACACTGATTTGCACATAATAAACTAGACTTCCAGTATTGTTAAGACTAGCACCAAGTCAAATACCATGAGTTCAGATATTTTATGAAATATAAAATGTATTTTATATCAATCTGGTTTGTTGTAAGGAATGGTAGAAAATCCATCCGTTACAATGCAGAGATTAATGATGTGAATGACCATTATAAACTACAAACGGACATTAATGCAATTAAGAAGTGGTTAGATAATATTCAACTTTCTATCAACTTGACTAAGTCATTTGCAATGAGCTTCTCACGCAAGAAACAGCACTCCTGCTATAATTATAACATAGACAATGTGAATCTTAGTCTTGTAGAAGATGTTAAGGATCTTGGGGTGGTTTTTCTTGACAGGAAACTTAGCTTTAAGGTTCATCTTAATCATATTGTGTCAACAAGTAGAAAACTGACAGGTTGGGTCATAAACAAATGGCAAGGTCTGAACAACCTCCACCTTCTCTTAGTTATGTATATGGCATTTGTCAGACCCATTCCGGAATTCAGTTCTGTGACATGGAATTTTTCCTGTGGTGTTGGAAAAAGTGACATCATTGAGAATATACAAAATAAATTTCTTTCCTATTTATATTTTAGATTTAAACTGTTTAAATTATTTTATAGTTATGACAACCTATTGAACAAGTTAAAAGTTGAATACCTTTCAGCTAGAAGAAACAGAAATGACATAAAATTCGTTGAGAAAATTTTAGAAGGTTACTTGTCTGTCCCTACGCTTTTATCGAGATTATCTATACGAGCTACGCCGTATCGAGTACGCGCTAAAGGGTCGTTATTGACAACATCCACAGATTGTAAATATAATGAGTTTCTAACCTCCATAGTCAGTAGTTATAACGATTTTCAATGAGCCTAAAGATCAATTGTATTTTAATCAATCATCAGGCCTATTTAATGACTTATCATGTATACTTTAATATATATATCATTCATATTTTATTGTACCTCTTATTGTATTTAGTATTTCTTTTGTACAGTCACATCTTTATAATTCAATCTTGTATTATAAATTTATGACTTTTTTGTATTTACATGTATACGTACTGCTGTACTAAGGCCAGCCAGCTGTTTTTCAGCAGAATAATACTTGCATAAATAAATAAATAAATAAACTAAGATCTGAAGCAGTAGTTTCTACTCAAGGTGGAACGCTTTTGTCATGGAAGTGAAGCATCTTTTTTTATTTAACAAAGCATTTCTTCAATTTTTCTCATGTGTCTTCCTCTTATCCTCTCCATTTCAGTGTCAGTACTAGGACATTTACATTTAATCTCTCTAAACCAGTGTTGAGAATAAACATAGCGAACTAATTTTTATTCAGAGTTCCCACGCAAACTCCAAATCCATTTTCCCTGAGTTTTCCAGAATCTTCATATTTTTTCCAGAGTATTGAATGCACAGTAAATGACTAATATAATTTTATAATGGCCTCCTCCATTTCCCCTCATAGCCATTCCATCCTCACCTTCTTTATTACTGTTGTTTTCTGATGCAAATAACAAAACTAGTTCAATAATAAAATGAAATTAAAATTCTTTGCATGTAATTAAGAACAAAGATGACCAATTTTCTAGAACTTTAAACAACTCGGAAACAATTTCTAACATATCTGATATAGAACATTGAAATATTTTCACACTTTTCATAGATGTTTATAAATGGATAATTAGTAATGCGTACAATTTAAGTTATAGTACAGGGTGTCTACACCAAAATGCCCTATTTTTGAGGCAGTTTAAAAATAGTAAATCTTTCTCGTTTCAGGTCTGACTTGTCCGTTGTGTGCAGAAGGTCTTAAAGTTGCTGCCTAAATTTTTTCAAAGTGTGTTGATGTAGTTGTCCATCGAAACCAAAATGGCGTCAGTGCAGGAGAAGGCACAAACTGTGCTTTGGTACGCGGAGTTAAAATCCATTGTGATGGTGCAAAGGCAGTTTCGTTGTGTTTACAAGAAAGCAGCACCAGACGCCAAGAGGATAAAATCATGGCACAGACAGTTTCAGGACACTGGCAGCATTCTGAAGCGGATGGAGGGGGTCGGCGTGTCTCTGAAGAACAAGTTGAGAATGTCCGCCAAGCGTTCCAGCGAAGTCCACGCAAATCAATTCGTCACGCTTCACGGGAACTTAAGATGCCAAGTGCAACTGTTCATAAGGTCCTCAGAAAGCGGCTGCATCTGTATGCATAAAAGGTGCAGATTCTGCAGGCTATGAAGCCTGATGACAATCAACGACGATATGACTTTGCATGTGACATGCTTAACCGAATCGACCGGAATCCTGCCTTCTTGTCAAGTGTAATGTTTTCTGATGAGGCCACATTCCATGTCTCTGGTACTGTGAATAAGCATAACGTTAGAATTTGGGGGTCAGAGAATCCACACAGTATCAGGGAAATGGTGCGAGATAGCCCGAAAGTGAACGTTTGGTGTGACCTCATCTGCGACAAGATAATTTGACCGTTCTTCTTTGCTGAGGACACTGTCACAGGAACGACGTACCTAGACATGCTGGAGTTGTTTTGTTTTCCCCAGGTTGAAGACCTGGAACCAAACCTTTGGTTTCAGCAAGATGGTGCTCCACCTCACTGGTCGCTGGATGTTCGGAAAACTCTGATTGAAACATTTCCAGGATGCTGGATTGGACGAGATGAACCCGTGCATTGGCCTCCACGTTCTCCGGACATCACAGCATTAGATTATTTTCTCTGGGGTTACGTGAAGGACAGGGTGTTCGCCACTGCAGTGCGGGACCTTGAAGATCTCCGTACTCGGATTGTGGAAGTGATTGGTATCATCCCTCCGGACATGTTTCAGCGGACCTGGATGGAAGTTGAATATAGACTAGACATTCTTCGTGTCACCGCAGGGGCTCACGTGGCAGTGTTTTGATTTGTTGCTGCAATTTTTTTTTAAAACTTAACTTGACACACAACTTATGTTTGTGAAAAAAATTAATTAATTTCATTTCATTTTGTATATGGAGCAAATTGAAAATAGGCCATTTCGGTGTAGACACCCTGTATTATAATAGTTAATTATTGGAATTTTTAAAACATAAAAATAAAGTGACAATTATTAGTACTGATTAGGTCCTACAAGCAATTCCATTTTACACATATGTGAGCTTTTGAGGCATGTAAAAATTCACATGTCACGTCATGACTATAACAATAGTTGAACATGATCAAAAACTTAAAATATGAACAAGTACTTATGACAGAATATAATTCACATATGGAACTAGTAAGTAAATTTTAAAATTCTGTTCTAAATGCAGTAAAAACATAAACAACAATATTGTACACAAAAGATGGCAGAGAATAAATATTTCCCTAAACAGGACACTGCATTTTTTTACTATTTTGTAAAAAAAAAAGGAAGAAAAAACTTAAAACTACTCTATAATAAGGGAAATCAGATGAACACTGTTAAACTTTAGACATCAGATTATCTTTATTATGCATTTTCCACATCTTGAAATATATTTCACGTCATGTAAAAGATCGAAATCTGCTAATTAAATTTTAAAAAGAGCAAAATTTATGAGGGTATACACTTGATCACCAGCCCTGGAATCACATTTAAAAATAAGGAACAGACAAACAAATAGCTGTGAGTTCCTTGCTGAAAGAGAGATACTACAACAGCCTGGATTATTCACAGAGAGCATATCATAATCCCTCAGTTTTGCTTCATTGGGAACCATTAATCAATTACAAGATTTTCCCTGAGATTTGTATATTTTTTTTTCAAATTCCCTGAAATTTCCAGGTTTTCCAGGTGTTTGGGAACCCTGTTATTTTCAACTTTCTAATTTCTAGTGGGTCCACATTCAAAAGTCTGTAGGTTCGACCTCTGCAGACATTTTTCTTCAAGCTATGATCACCCTCACAGCTTTGTGTCATTCTTGAACGTCAGGTGTTCATTTGAAAGTATCTAGACCTTTTTGCCTTGGCATTAGTTCTTCCTAGATTCAATTTTGTCATAACAAAATTACATTGCATTCTACACCAAATGCTGTTCAAAACAATTAGAGAAGAGTGCACGTGAGAAGGTGAATGACGTAGCTGTCACAAATTCCAAGAATCCTTTAATCTACTAACAGGGTGACCACTCTAGAACCATGATAAAATTCAAGTATAATTCTCCATTTTCAAGGCGAACTTTCTAAAGGGTACAAGCAGGTGTTTCTCTATTTCAAACTTCGGTATCACCATGTCTCACCACGCACACACATACAGACACACACAAATATATTAACAATATAAAGGGTCTGTGTGATTCAAATCCATACAAAAAATTCTAATTCAATTCAATTTAACGGTAGGCTATATACATTTAATTTAAGGTACAGAGTTTACATTTGTCATTTCACATACTCAGAC